>NC_064620.1:289669045-290919045 GCF_023898315.1 Schistocerca nitens
ATCTACTTATTCACTTCAGACTACATTTACGCATCATTCACACTACTAAAAGCAGATACAAAACTGTAAAAACAATAAACAAAAAAGCCTTCAAGAAATAAACAGAACAATTCACAAAAACATTCTCTTGACCTGTTTCTTGAATGTCTCTGTTCACTACTGGACTCTGGTGGTCGAAATTCTGAACTACATTATAGTTCCTTCTGTTTAGTCCGGTTCGCTACTGTCCTGTAGCAGATGAAAATTAGAACGTACTCAACTGAACCCGCTTCAGACCATCTGTCACTGCACGCGTGAGTCATTCTCCCGATACACAAGCTCCAGACAGGGGCGATATAAGGCGCCACGCCACGCCTCATATTCCGAAACGGCTGTAAGCTGTTTTAAATGCCTGCGGTTTTAAATATGTAAAATGCAAGGGATACTAATTACGTGCTTCGTTGATACACATCACTCACGATCCACCAAAATAGAACTGCCAATCATGTTAACACAGCGTATGTCGTAGACCGGAGTAAATGACAAGATGACTTATTTAACAAATACGGCAACCCGGAAGAAGCTCTTACGGAAACTAGGCAGAGGTGAAGTGAAAGGCCGTGACAGTGCAACGCCAGAGCAGGTTTTGCTCACACACGTCTGAGTCACGACTGTGGGCCGCTGAGAGGCTTCCCAATCAGACGTTTAATAAGCTGAGCCGTTACGCGCACAGTGTTTGCCGAGAAGCCAGCAAGCGCCGTCCATAATCCGCCGGCAGTCGCAGCTGAGCTCACAGACAGTGGAGCGGCTTCGCCGTTGCTGTCACACAGGGAAGTCTACGACTGCCCCTGACTGAATACTAGGCCGCGCAGTGCTCATTGTTAACTGCGTAGTAAGTTAGTTGAACTCAGGTCTGAAGAAGCTGTTGGTTGGCCGGTTGTACCCATCAGTGCTGTTCTTGCTAATGAGGCTTTCATTTATCACTATGTACTAGCAGCCTCAAGAGAACGCCTGCGCGGCACAGATACCTTGCTACAGAGAAATGTCGATCCTGGGAACAAACTGCATGGTGATCATCTGCTACAGTAGCATAGGCAGTAGCCTTTCGAACAAAAGCATCTCCACAGGCATCTTGAATTTGTACCGTTCGACGATGTCTACAATGGTATGTCGGTTGTTTCGTAACAAGCAAAATTAGGCCTTATAAGCAGTTGTATGCTACGGAATAATGGAGAACCGAGGAAGAACAGAATTGTAGCGTTTGGCATGTGGTGCTAAAGAAAGATGCTGAAATTTTCGTGAAATGATAAGAAATAAGGAGGTTTCCCGCAGAACCGGTGAAGAAAGGAATATATCGAAAAGGCTGGCAAGAACAAAGGACTAGACGTTAGGACATGGGTTAGGACAGGGAATATTTTCCGTGCTGCTGCAGGGATCTATAGATGGTAGAAACTGTAAGGGAGCACAGAGACTGAAATATATCCAACAAATCATTGAGGGCTTGTATGAGGGTGCCGGTGCTGCTCTGAGATGCAGAGGTTAGAACAAGGGAGGAATTCGTGGCGGACAGCATCGAAGCAGTCAGAAGGCTGATGATACAAAAAAAAAAATTATCAAAAGAACCCAATAGGTTTTACGACATGAAGAGACCCGCTAACAAAACTGTATAAATGTCAGTTTTGTTTTATAGAATTAGAAAATGAAGCAGCACATTACCATAACGAATTTTATTCGAACTTGAATTGGCTATGGAAATCTTTGCACTAGGGATTGAAAAAACTACCAGTTAAATATGAGTTCTGAATACCGGTATTTTCCATTTTTTTGTCTCTTTTACAACAGGTGACTTTTACTTCCCACTAATAACTAGGGAAAAAAACCTAAAAATCAATTAGGTATAGCAGCAATGCTAAAATTTTTCATTTGAAAATAAACCTTTGTAAAAAAAGGAAAAACTTTTATTCGTAACATTTGCATTCGTCACGAAATATTTCGTTATTATAGAAAATGGGAAAAGCAATCAGAACTATTTTAATAACAATGCCGACAGAAACGAGCAACGAAAACATTGCATAAGATATAGTACAGCATTGCTGAGATAATAACATCCCTGTTGCCGTGTGCCGTGGCTTACAGTAGTGCGTGCTGTTACGTGTAGTGTACAAGACTTTCCCCCATCTGGTCTACACCAGAAACAACCGATGTGTTGCAGGATAGCACCAACTCTAGAGAGGAAAAATTTTTTCAAAGTGACGTAGCAATGTAGTACAATGCTTCGTTTACTTTAAAAGATTAAAGATTTGTCTCCCATTTCTATGAAATAATAATAGAGGAAAGGAATTTTGGTACAAGTAATAAATTAAAAGTTTAACAACAACTCATTCGTGGTATACAGTAAAAACAGAAGGTACCTGACCTACTGCCTTTGTCTACATAATACGCCTTTATCTACTTGTAACCCTTGAAAACGGTCAAATTAACATGAAAAACAGAGTTCTTCAGTCTCTGCTTTCACCCTTTAGCACTGACTATTCGTAATGCTCAAATAGTGGTATGATCACCGATTACATAATTTTTGAGCAGAGTTTCAAAAAATTAGAATCAATGGGATAACACTATTGATATTTTTTATTATTCAAGCACTTACCAGTTTTCGAGAAAGCTGTCAGGTCCCAAGACTACTTAACTGTCACAAAGTTATAATAAAGCATATTGTAAAGGTTCAGTCAGTAATTCTCAGGCAGCGCATCGCCGCCTAGCGAGCGCACGAAAATGGTTCAAATGGCTCTGAGCACTATGGGACTTAACATCTGAGGTCATCAGTCCCCTAGAACTTAGAACTACTTAAACCTAAGTAACCTAAGGACATCATATACACCCATGCCCGAGGCAGCATTCGAACCTGCGACCGTAGCAGTCCCGCGGTTCCAGACTGAAGAGCCTAGAAGCGCTCGGCCACACCGGCCAGCGGTAAATAGCACTAACGCGTAAACACCAGGACAGCCACAAGCAGCGAAGCTCCTGGACCTTTTAGGACAAGTAAGAATATTCCATCCCAGATCTTTATACGAGAGAGGAAACCATGTAGGCCCAGAGCGATGGAATATTTTGGAAGACAGAAAAATAAGCTAGATGAGAGGGGATGCAAGATACTGTGTCCGATCAGGGCACTCCTTCAGTGTGCTCATACAAGCGGCATCCAGGAGCAGTAAAAGGCAGAGTCGTTGCAGAAGTTGAAAAGAGCACGAGTGGGTGCAACACCGAGGCCCTTCGAGAGAGTGGCAGCCGCTACGAATGGGACGATAAGGACTTCAGCCACAAGAAGACGGTGATACTCGGGTGGAAGCAACTGGAGCTGTTACATAAGTAGCAACTTTGCTTTTTCGTCTAAACAGTGTTGAACAGAGACAGCCTGTCCCTGTGTTTAGAACTTGTCTCCTAGTTAGTGCGTATTACGCTAAGAGGCCACTGACTGAATAGTTAGAACAAGGAGCCAGTGATTCAGTAGTTAGCAGAACACTTGTCTCTATCGATAGTGATAAAGTAGGAGAAGCACCTGAGAAGACGTCCCCTGAGCCTATAGTGACTTGCAAGGAAATGTGCAAAGAAGAAAGGGTAAAGGGCCTGACATTTCACATATCTTTTATGTTAACAGCCAAATTAACTGGATTAAGGGAGAAGTTGTACCTTACTACTACGGCAGACCAGACCTGCCTGAATCCCGTCTTATCGCCCTTGTGACAAGAACTTGTCAGATGCATTTACACTGTCTATATCGCCTTAAGTAGCCACGTTCTACTCCCTCTCATTTCCGTTATAAGGGTTCATTGAGGTAATCACACAGTCACAGTGACGTCAGCATCCTGACTGCGCCACGTGGGCCACACCAACACTGTACCGGTAACCTTTCTTATATAGGATGGGGCCCCTCCATGACCACAGCGACGTGGTGACCAATCCAAAAGTTCTACTGTCACCTTCCTATAACACGTTATTTTTCGAATCAGGAGTCACAGGATGCAGGCTGTGATGTTGTCCATGCGTCTGGGTAGGATTACTCATTGACCTGGACCTGTGCTGGGACATGAGAAAGCAGCGAACGGTGGACGGAGTAAGTTTTCTTTAATTTGCTTATTTAATTTAATATTTTGATTCTGTGCCTTGAACCTCAGAGAATCAAAAATTTTAAATCTTTCTTCGATTTTTCGGTTTCTTACAGGAAATAATAAGAACAAAAAACGTAAAACCGTTTATTTCAGAAAACGGTTGTTTTGAGCGGTTTTAATAGTCAGATTAAACTGACGTGCAAAAAGCCATATAACCGATCATCAGTTGTTTCAGGGATAACCACCGTCCCTACTTTGCACGTATGTTTCTTTCTCATTGGAATAACAAAATCTCCCACTTCTTCTTGAGCAACTGGTTAGAACCAGATTTTCACCTTTCCGTTTAGGATTTGACTTTGTACGTTTTGTACTAGTTACACAGTTACATCACAGCGCACAGTCTGGAGCAGGTTGAAAGATTCGTTCTGGAAATATCCCACTGACCATGATTAAACCTTTCTAGTGCACTAAGCTTTCAAGACAACAGCTGTCGAGATATACAGAAATGTTGAAACTGCAAGCCGTGCGCAATTACTCAAAATTGTCTTACGGTGAATAAGACTCACCTTCATGTCTCGCAGCTAGCCCGCTGCGCCTTTCATTATACGAGCTGGGAAAGAAAGACAAACCATCTGCATAAACAAATTTATTAAGAATGCTTCATCACTAACATTGTCAACTTGCCCCGGTCTCCCAAGGCTAACTGCAAGCAGATCTCTATTTCTTTGGGTTTGCAGACGCTCTTAATTTCAGCGTAAGTGTTGCGGCTTATATCTTCAGTTATGTAACTTTGAAAGGTCTCTGTTGGATTCCTTTCATGTTAATTTCTTAAATCTGTTGTCATTTACGGCATAAATTCCTCTTCTAAATTTACTGTGGCGTTTCTGACTATCTGGGAGAAGACTGAGCAGTGAAACGTGGTACTTTTACACATAAACAAGAACGATCTGTCACACTACTACACTTTAAAACACAGTTTATATGTAATTCATGTCACACAGTCTCATACGGAACCTACATCCAGTATCTTTTATATACTGTATATGATAAGATACTGTCATCCCCCTTCCCTTCTGTGTGAAAGAATGAATGAGCAAATATATTTGTAGTTGCATGCTGGATGGTAGCAGACAAGCCTGTCTGCTAGAGAACAGTAGGACCAACGTCGGAACAGGTAGTTACGCTTTCTAAAACCAGAGAGGTTTCTATGCTTAGTATGGTCCTGTCCGTCCTTTGTCATGTTGGTATAGGAAGCTGCCCCTCTGGTCACTTCTGTTTGTATCTGTTAAGTACCCTCGGTAGGGGCCCACGGCAATCTGTCCGCGGCGAGCGTCTGAAGTGGTAAGATCTCTGGCTAAGCGCGTGTCTGCTAAGTCCGTAGGACAATGGATTTCTTAAGTTCAGCCTAACTGAAAATTTAATCACCTTTATTTCAGATTTAGCTCTAAAATATCTAATGTTATCTTAAATTGCAACGCAGTGTAATTCGAGTGTGAAGTTCAGAATATATTCCGGTAGTTGCTTTGTCACTACTTTGTGAGTAAAGTGGAACCATGTGTTGATCAGTAACTCTAACTAGCATCATCAATCTTCAATGCGAATGTGCGTGAGATTATAACGTCTCGTCTTGACAATATTTTTCAATATAGCAACTTTTCTTTATGTTCAACCCACGTGGGGTGTACTTTGTGAGACCAGTACCACGTGCTTATACAATTGTTTGACCCATCAGGTTAATAGTAAGACGATAGTAACCAGTTCAAGGTTTTTCTTTTGTAAATTGCTTTTCGATCTAATTTATTTTAATTATCAAAATTATTGTGGAGTTACACTCTTTGTGTAAACCAAGTAGACCATGTGAAGCATGTGGTGTAATCATCAAAGTAGCCCTCAGCTATTCTTTTCGGGAAGATTTCACAGAGAGTTAGTATGAATTTAGTATACCAGTGTGTGGTAATTACATGACGGACAGGATTGTGCTACGAACGTAACTTCTTTGTGTGAAAATTGAATCGGTTGGTTGTGGTTAATTTCCTCTTGCATATGTTTCAACGTTCTTCGTGTGTTATTTTATGAATGCAGTGTTGTATGCAGTCTCCCATTCTTGGCTCCATATTTGATGTGTTCCGTAAGATTACAAACTCACATTTTCACAATCCTAAATAAGGTACCAGTTTAGTTATGAATCAAGTTTAAGATGCTGAAATTTCAATGATCAATGTTAAAATAAATTTCCAAATATAAACTGATTTATTTCTTTTTATTTAAATTCTCTGCGGTTGTCGTATGACTATTAAAAGATTATAATTAATGTTAGTCTGGTTGGGGATTTGGTAAGCTATACTGGATACCTGGTGAAACAGTTGCTGAGTAATGCAAGGTTAACTTCCCCAGACAGCTCACAGCTTTAACCCACTTTTATGGTCTTGAACAGCAGCACCGCTTTCATAGCAAATTAAAGCAACAACATTACAACTTACACACTCATATCTAAGACTACACACCCTGATACTTCTCTCTAACCACGTATTTCAGCAACGTATCATACGGCAACATGTGCCCACTATTCCATCACTGCGATTCACTATGTTCCTTAGGATTTTTTCCCGCTAACACGTCGCAGAATGTCTTCACTCCCTACTGTATCAATCCGATCTTCAACACCCTCCTGTAATGTCACCTTTATAAGGCTTCATTTGCAATATTTTATTTGGGCTGTTATCAGCAGCAGATCTACGAGTATGTTGCAGTTTCTTGTTTCGGTCCAAGGGCATCGTCTGCCTCGAAAACTTGGTCAATACAAACCACGAGCCACTCATGTAGAAATATTAGATTGACTACAAAGCTCATTAACAATAGGAAGATAGACAATGATTCCCCATATCAGCAATTATCACCATACACAAAAACAATTTTTGTCTCCTTCACGGCTCACGTTTGTTGCCAGTACGTAGCTGTGGATAAGGCTTCGGATCCTGGGTCGTCATCCTTATTGCTAACAAGCCACAGATACCCCAGATTTTAAAAATTATGACAATATCCACTGGCTGACAAAAATGAGTGAAGCACCCAGAATATACTGTTGCATATCAATCTAACTTCGCGCACTTATACACCATCGACGGGCACGTAAATTATCAGAGTTTCAATTTTCTGTGACCAGTATTACGACCACCAGAGTGCGTTAGTACTGTTCATGTTTTGTGTTGTTATTCGGCCTGGTACGGTATGTAAGGGGTGTAAACAGTGTTAGACACTAGTTTATCACTGTGAAGGGCACGGAGATGTCGCGTACTCGTTTGAGTCAGAGTTATCAGCAGCTGGCAGAGTTTGAAAGTGGGCTCATTGTGGATCTCTATTTGCCCGGATGGTCGAATAGTACGATATCCAGATTTATTGATCATTTGGATATGACAGTGGCCCAGTGCACCAAGTACATCGTAGCCTCTTCAAATTTACTACTGCCATCCGAAAACAAGTAAAGGACTGAATGCAACATTTTGTGTACCCCACACCATTGGCCGAAGACTAACAGTAGCCGTGCTAGAGATTTGCTATCCTAGGCGTAGGCTGCTGTTAACGCCAGGACACAATGCCCGCGTTTGGAGTGACGCCGTGACCTGGAAACATGGATTTCTGGTTAATGGCTTCACACCGCGTTCAACGATGAATCGTAGTTCTGCACTACTCCGCATGACCTTCCTCTGCGAGTAGAGAGCCCATTCTTCCAAAGTTTTGGAATGGCACAGTTCTGTTAATCCTGGCTTCATGATGTAGGGAGCCATCGGGTGTGACTTCAGGTTGCGGCTGGTACTGATTAAGGGACCTCTGCTGGCACAGTGATTCGATAATCTTTTATGTGACAGTACCCCGCTGTCATTTTTAAATAGGGCAATGCTCGTTCACACACTTTCTAACAATCGCCTGCTTGATTCAGAGGTATTCTCGTGGCCAACAAGATCCCTAGATCTGTCCCCAGTAAAACTTCTGTGAAACCAACTCGAAGGTCAACTCCGTCACAGTGCCAGTGCCTAGGATATCAAGGCCAAGTTACAACAGTTGTGGGCCAGCTTACCTCGGGCGATGATACAACAACTTTATGACACCATTCAGAACAAATTTGTGTATACCTAGTGGCCAAGGTGTTGCAGCTTGTTTGGGTACGAGGGCTCGTACTGCCAAGTAGTCTGCAAATTTAACCTGATTTTGTGATCACTGAAATAACATCACATAGAATCTCAACCCTTGAAGTTTTATATCATTTCCTTCTCGTCTTCTGCATGGTTTTTTTGTCAGGAAGTGTATTGAAATTACTGAACTCGTGTTAAAACCCTTTGTGTAATTTGTTTACATCAGTGCTTAGTACATAGCTTCAGAGTAACTTCCAAGATACTACAGTCCACACAAATACGTGATCTGAAAAGCATTAATCAGAAATTTGAAAAGTAACCACGTCATGCTACTGTTTTAAGAACTAGAATAGTAGCAAAATTTTAGAACTTAGGTTCATAATTTACACGCCATAAAATCGAAGTGTATACCCACCACTATCAGTATTTCACTTTGCTCAAGATTGTGAGCACAGGGCTGCAGACTATGCTTCTGCCTACATATAAAAGGCGGGAAAGTAACAGCTTTCTGTCGTTTCCATCTACGTCCGCCAGAGTTATTCCTTTTTTTCTTCTTCTTCTTCTTTTTAATGAAGCATCTCTCCCCTTCTGTCTTGCCTCCTCTCGGCTTTCTGCGCTTTGCCAACTTCACCCGTGGAAACACGAACATCGTTAAATATGTTGTTGGCGAGCAGAGACCTTCAGCCTCCGAATATCCGTCTTTACCTGGTTGGGATGTTTTAGACCATTCAGTCCACAAATCAGTCCACATGTGCTAACCATCAGGAACGCAAATAAAGAGTATCCTGTATTAAAAGTTGCCTGTAACTTTTTTTAATTTCCTGTAATTTTTGAGATTTCCATTTCTCGCGATACTGTATTTCCGAAATTTAGCTTAATATCTGGAAATTAATATTCGTAAAAATATAAATGTTTTTAGTAAAATGTTGTTCGGGAAGGGGAGGGGCCGCCCTTGCAACCGTGGCTGTGCTCTGTACATAAATTTTATTGAATTATTTTTCTCGTCAGAAGATTTCTATTTTTGAAAAATCCTTTTGGTTTGGTTAATTGTTTCCCCTACGTATTTTCAAAGACACAATAGTCCACTCATCTCTTCAGGAGCATCTTGTCGAAGCTGAAAGTTGGCTGTTACATTTCTCAACTCCCAGTTTCTCGTATTTTACGCGTGCGTGATCTAGCGAGCAGTCTTCCTATGATAATCTGTAGCCACCAGTGATATCTGTGATGTGGCCACTCTGGACTCAGCTGCTATGATTTGTCTAAGCGACTGAGGCGAGGAGTGGCTGGGCCAGTAGCAATTTTACGTAGACAGAGTGTGTTGTATGGCCCGTCCTTTGAAGTCGAAAAAAAGTTCTAGTGAGTTCTGTCCTATTCTTGGCTGTGCTGTAGTGTGTTTGTAAGGAAGAAAAGTGGCTGTTTTGATACACATTGAGAGAGGACAGTGATCGATTATTACAAACTGCACTTGTGTGTGAGAACTTACAATGATAATTGTCACCTGCTTTTTTGTATGTATGTGCGGCATATCTTGGTGAGCCATAGTGATGCAAGATGTCATAATGACGACATGATCAGATCATCGGATCTGATGTCTGCACTGAGCAACTATGAGCAGTACGGCAGGATACACAGTTTCGATTAGTATAGGTTATAATTTGTTTTACGTATATTGTATTTGATTTGTAACCGAACTGCACAATATCTAATCTTCACCAAACGATTCGTTGCATTTTTGTGAGTTTTATGAGTGTTGTGAACGAGGTCTTTTTCTTGCCTCAGTATAGCTACTACATGCTTCTTGTCGGTTTATTCTGTCTACTGATGCGAGACGATTGTGCTATTGGGTCAAATAATTATTAAGTGATATGAGATCGTACTGTGTTTATTCACGCACCTTCTCATTATTAAATTATTTACAAAACAGTTTTCTGCAAGAACCATGTGACCATGGTCGTATAGGCCTGAGTGGCCGAGCGGTTCTAGGCGCTGCAGTCTGGAACCGAGCGACCGCTACGGTCGCAGGTTCGAATCCTGCCTCGGGCATGGATGTGTGTGATGTCCTTAGGTTAGTTAAGTTTAAGTAGTTCTAAGTTCTAGGGGACAGATGACCTCAGAAGTTAAGTCCCATAGTGCTGAGAGCCATTTGAACCATTGTCTTATAAATGATTCAGTAACCGGCTTAGAGCTGGGGAGGGGGGGGGGTTCATTTACCTTAAAACACAGTTACTTGCTCGCTAAGAATTATTTTTCAAGTAGGGAATTTATTCAGTCAGTGCAAGATTACATGTCGTATTTTGTTAATATTTTTGCAGGTTCTGAAAGATATTAATCGAATCTTCAATATTTTTCGGTTTATGCAGAAAGGTATTTAGGATCACATTTATGAATGTAGCATCCTCACGGAACATGTTTTGTGTTTAATGTGGAACATACTTGACTTTTACACACCCATATGGTAATGTTCTTTCAGGAAACTTAGTAATTAAATTTAATTAACTATTCACAATGTCCAAGATAACCGCTGCGTGAAATAAGTGCTCTCCGTGTTGTATTATTCATGAAGTTAGCTCAAATTGTATTATCGTGATGCTTTTATGGGTCACCAATCGGAGATAAAAAGGGCATTTTAATCATGGCACATTTTCCTAGGCATATCCGATGTCTTTCTGATTTATTACCAGCATTGCCCGTTACAAGATTTAACATTTAGTCCTTCAGCACATTCACTTGATGCGCTCACCATATCCTTAGTTTTCTTTTTTATGTTGTGTGTATTGAAGCTGGTGTACGTTCTGTTTCATTGAGCACCCGACTCAGTTTACTTTCGGCTACTACTACTATGGCTTCAGCGAATAGCATCATTCTCATTTTCTGTCCGAGCCCAACAATTATTGTCTCAACATGGTCGGGTTGGTTGCCTCACTCTCCCTTCGACACAAAAATTTCATACTAGTATTGACAGTCGGCAGCACTGCCGTACATCTTTTTCCTAACTTTGGTGTCTTAAACCATTCCAGCTAACTTCTCCAGTCCCTTTCACTTACAGATAGAGGATTACCCTCAGATGTGCTATCAGATCGTAATTCTAATATAAAAATTATTTTGTCGGCAACTGGCAACTAAGTCATGAAAGAAAGTCATGCAACAGCTATCGTCTTAGTCTGTAGTCGGATCTGATAAGCGGCTGGATACGAGACTTCCTTGCAGAAAGAGCTCAACACGTCACTCTTTAACGGTACAAGATGTAAAGTTAATTTTGGGGGTACCTCAAGAAAGTGTGTCAACACCATTACTGCTTACAGTGTATGTAAATAATCTAGTAGAATGCTTCGGAAGTTCTTTAAGGCTCTTCGCAGATGGTACAGTTGTGTATAGGAAGGTAGCAACGTCGAAAGACAGTAGAGATTTGCCGAAAGAGCTACAGAGGATTGAAGAATGGTGCAGGAACTGGCAGTTGACCCTGAACGTAAATAAATGTAACATATTGCGCATATATAGGAACAGAAATCCGCTACTGTACAACTACACTATTGATGACAAATTGCTGGAAATAGTATGTACCGTAAGATATCTAGGAGTAACTATGCAGAGCGACCTTAAGTTTGAATGACCACATAAAACAAATACTAAGAAGGGCAGGAGGGAGACAGAGATTCTTAGGAAGACTCTTAAATCAAGTTACCTTTCATTCGGAAAGTGGGTGCACTCAGCGACTGTTATGTGAGTTATAAAGTATAGAGTGTAGCAATCAGTCGTCCTGGTTTTGATTTTATTACGCAAATCCATATTTCGGCTAGTAGCTAGCCATTCTTCGAAGAACTGTGGCTGACGCCCGAATAACAGTGACCTACATGCATTGAGAATAGAAAATAGTGCATTGAGAATGGCTAGCTGCTAGCCGAAATCTGGATTTGCGTAATAAAATCTAAAGCAGGACGACTGATTGCTGCGCTCCGTAATTTATAAGACGCTTAAATATAATTCATCGTCGAAATAAGTGCTTAATAAGGCTCTTGTTCGATCGATTCTTGAGTAATTTTCATCAGTCTGGGACCCTCACCATGTAGGACACAAGAGACAGAGATAGAGAAGAACCGACGAAGAGCATCTCATTTCGTCATGGGATCGTTTGTTCGTCGTGAGAGCGTTACAGAGATACTCAACACACTTCAGTGGCAGGCGCTACAAGAGAGGCGTTGTGTATCAGAGAGAGGTTTGCCACTACAACGAGGAAGTTCGAGAATTTAGAGCTAATACGGAGCCTTTCCGACAATCATTCCTCCCACGCACCATTCGCGAATGGATCAGTGAAAGGGTGGGTGGGGGCGGGGGGGATCAGATAGTGGTACTGGCGTACTCTCCGCTACATACCGTCAAGTGATTTGCGGAGTGTCGGTTAGATGTAGTTAATTCTGCCGACAAAGCGTAATCCACTCTTTTACTTCTTATAGGACCTAAATCACTCCTACAAAAACATCACTTACCAGCAAAGTCTCCATTCTCTGTAGCCTACTGCTACTTTTTCCGGTGTGTATTTCACTTGACTTGTGTAGTTATGATTCCTGCTTCGACGGATTTCCTTTCCACAGCTACCCTTTCTCTGCATTCAGCCTGGAGCAAACCCTAGAGAACTTGTGGTGTGCGTACACACGGTCCAGTCACATCAGTGGACCACTGTCTATGTTCGACTTCAACATGTAATAACCACTCACTAATGGCAGGTGGGAGTACTAGCAGAGGAAGATATATAAAGCGTGTTGGGGGAATGCGGAAAACAGTGCAGTCGTTGTCCTAATGCAGAAACGGAGCGTTTTATCTGACATCCAGAAGGGCATATCACTGGCTTTCACACCATAGGTGGAAGCAGTTCCGAAACAGCCAGGACTGTAAACTATTTGCGTACCCCGTGCTTAACGCATACCTTCCACGGAAAAGTGGCGCTACCCAACACCGGAATCGAGGTAACTATAGTGCACCACAGACCACAGATGACACGCGTGAATGACAGCTGCTAGATGTATACTAGCAAAGATACGAGCAGCTCTAGAGCAACTGACCACACAGGTGAACCAAGGGGCTACTAACGGTGTCTTCTCAATGACCGTTCAGCGAACATTCCTTCGTATACTCCGCAGCATGCGCCTGGTTCAGGCACCCATACCGATACTTTTCATCCGCGACGAACGCAGAAATTTACGCTCCTGAATGGCAACACGTGGCCTTTTCAGATTAATCACGTTTTATGCTCCCTCGAAAAAGTGGTCGTTGGAGCGTAGGGTGTGAAACATCTGAAAGAAAACACACTGCAACTACAGCCGGAAGTCTGCAGGCCTTCTCATCATTCTGGAAGGCATAATGGGTCAACAAAGATGTGCATGTATCCTTGGGAACCATGTCCACCTCAACATGCAGTTTGATTTTCCTCAACACGATGGTATCTACCAACAGGACAATGCACACAGCTCTCAGTGTACGTGCGTGCTTCGAAGAGCACAAGGATAAGTTTACCATACTCCCTGGCCACAAACTCCTCGGATTTAAATCCAATAACCGGGGTTTGTGGCCGAGCGGTTTTAGGCGCTCAGTCCGAAACCGCACTGCTGCTACGGTCGCAGGTTTGAATCCTGCCTCGGGCATGGATGTGTGTGATGTCCTCAGGTTAGTTAGGTTTAAGTAGTTCTAAGTCTAGGGGTCTGATGACCTCAGACATTAAGTCCCATAGTGCTTACAGCCATTTGAACCATTTTAAATCCAATAGAGAATCTGTGGAACCACCTCTATAGGGTTCTCTACGCCATAAATCATCAACCGAGAACCTGCGCAAGTGGCCACAGCACTGGGGTCCGTATGGCTCGACATCCCTGTCCGTCCGTTCCAGAGCCTCATGGACTCTCTTCCTGCACATCTCACAGCGGTCCACCATTGTAAAAGGGGTTATTCGGGCTTCTGGTAGGTGGTCACATTAACATGGCAGGAAAGTACACTCATACTCATAAATTAAGGATAATGCTGATACATGGTAAAACAACGCTCTGGTGGGCGGTTTGCGGGTTTAAATCACCTAGGGGTATGACCATGCGGTGCATTTGACCTGCGGTCGTCGCACGGTGGCGCTGGCAGCAGTCCATAAACACAGAGGTGTGCTGGGGCGTGTTAGAGTACAGTGCAGCGAGTAAGTCTGCAGACGCTTTCAGACGTGCTAATGCTGACTGTATATTGATAATGGCTCAAAGAAAATGTATTAATGACGTTATGAGGGATAGAATACTAGGGCGACTGGAGGCTGGTCAAACACAGCAGATCGTATCACGGGCCTTCCATGTGCCACAAAGTGTGATCTCAAGATTATGGCAACGATTCCAGCAGACAGGAAACGTGTCCAGGTGCTACAGCACGGGACGTCCACAGTGTACAACACCACAAGAAGACCGATATCTCACCATCAGTGCTCGCAGACGGCCACAGAGTACTGCAGGTAGCCTTGCTCTGCACCTTACCGCAGCCACTGGAACAGTTGTCTCCAGACACACAGTCTACAGGCAACTGAACAGACATGGCTTATTCGCCCGGAAACCTGCAAGGTGCATTCCACTGACCTCTGGTCACAGGAGAACCCGTAAAGCCTGGTGTCTACAACACAGTACATGGTCATTGGAACAGTGGTCCCAGGTTACGTTCATGGACGAGTCCAGGTGTAGTCTGAACAGTGATTCTCGCCGGGTTTTCATCTGGCGTGAACCAGGAACCAGATACCAACCCCTTAATGTCCTTGAAAGGGACCTGTATGAAGGCCGTGGTTTGATGGTGTGGGGTGGGATTATGATTGAGGCACATACACCCCTGCATGTCTTTGACAGAGGAACTGTAACAGGTCAGGTGTATAGGGACGTCATTTTGCACCAGTATGTCCGCCTTCTCAGGGGAATAGTGGGTCCCACCTTCGTCCTGATGGATGATAATGCACGGCCCACCGAGCTGCCATCGTGGAGGAGTACCTTGAAACAGAAGATATCAGGCAAATGGAGTGGCCTGCCTGTTCTCCAGACCTAAACCCCATCGAGCACGTCTGGGATGCTCTCTGTCGACGTATCGCTGCACGTCTTCACACCCCTACGACACTTCAGGAGCTCCGACAGGCACTGGTGCAAGAATGGGGGGGCTATACCCCAGCAGCTGCTCGAACACCTGACAAATAGCATGCCAACCCGTTGTGCGGCCTGTGTACGGGTGCACAGTGATCATATCCCATATTGATGTCGAGGTACATGCGCAGGAAAGAGTGGCGTTTTGTAGCACATGTGTTTCGGTACGGTTTTCTCAACTTATCACCCATACCTAGGACTTACAGATGTGTCATGTGTGTTCCCTATGTGCCTTTGCTATTAGCACCAGTTTTGTGTAACGCCACTTTGTGTGGCACCACATTCTGCAATTATCATTAATTTATGAGTATGAGTACAGTTGCCTATAAGGGAAGACATAATGGCTGCGAAGAGATGCAGCAACTGTTGGATAGTTGTTGCTGATTAGCTGTTTCAGCCATATTCACATCTACAAAAATTTTAACAAAATGGCAGCTAGAATGAGTAAACTCCTCTACTGTTTGATTACATGGTTTGAGAGTAAACCGAAGGAAGGTGAAAATAATGAGAAGGAGAGATTGGAGAAAAAATTATCAATACTGCTGTTCACGAAGTAGACGAAGTTAAGGAATTCTACTATCTTGGAAGCAAAACAACACACAACAAGGAGCACAGGAAAAGCAGACTAGGACAGCCGAATGGGACATTAATGGCTAAATTAAGTCTAATGGTGTCAAGTATAGCCCTTTGTAAGGTGTCAAGCAAATCCAACACCTTCCATGAAAACCCTGACATGATAAGCAAATCCATTAGTATGTCACATAGCTCCAAATAAATCGTGACATTAAATTAACCAAAGTAATACGAGTAACGAGTGAGCAAATGGAATACCACAGACTAACACAAGAATGCCTAAATGCATGTCATACCTTCCCACCGTGAGACAGACGCAGTTCCGAGGGGAGAAACGAGAACAGAAGCCGAGAGCAGAACCGTGTTAAGCTAGAAGGCCCTACGATGACGGACCACACCCCAGCCGCAAGTTTTAGTGTGACACTTTTTCGCGTCTCTGTTACGTCAGGACCACCCACCCAGCCCATGTTAAAAGATAGAGTCCTCCAGAAGAACAGTATAGATCTTACGATAACACTAAAAGGACCAAACCAGCTGCAAGTTTTAGCGTGAGACTTTTTTTCGTCTCTGTTACGTTGCAAACTTTAAAAACATTGCCCCACCACGAAAAGTATAACGTTTCTCATTGGATAGACAGAATTTTTGTAAGCGGAGCTTAAGGTTAACATTGAGACCCTGATTGGTCAGATGAAAACACAGCCAGATAGTTTTTTAAACCAACTTCGGTAAATTGCAGTAAGGAGAAGTTAGGAGAGAGTTGCTTCCGAGACGGCGAGGTGAGCGGAGCTGTGCTGTCCGCCGCCCCCTGACGAACACCGACAAGGTAATGAACGCACGCGATGCCGCATAACAGCGCATAAAGCTTCACTCAGAACTGCAGAAGTCTCATCTGTTACACCCACTTTTTGCGTAATACTAGTGTCGATCGTCAATTAAAGCTCATGCTGTTCACATTTGCCACTTGAAGTAAAAATCTGAAACGCGATGATTTTTCTGTTATATAGTTATTGGGAAGCCACATCAGCCACTGTAATTTACGACAAGTTAGATAAGTAATTAAAGATAATTGAGGGTCACTGTAGACCATTTTGATAGTTTTCTCTTTTGTGAAACTTAATTTAAACCTGGATTATAGATGTGATATGGCATAGGTCATCCTTCAGTCTATTGTAGAACTTGGAACCAATTCAGGGAATATTCGTTCACATTTTTGTTGAACGCAGTTGGTTTTTACCATCCTATATTAAAACATTTCCTGTTATCAATAGTGCAATTGATAAACAATGTTTTGTGAGTAGAATAAAATTTCCAATGGTATACTTAACTGCTTTTTCGACGTTATTTTACCAGCTAACTAAAAATAGGAAAGCCATGAACCCCTTCCACTAAATTTAGTTAGTATTAAGATTCTTTTACAGGGAGTGCAGTGGAGCTGACGCTGAAATCATTAAGTATTTGGTTATATCATCGCTAGTCTCACTGAACTCTTCTGAACTCTACATCTCGTGTGTGGTCTGGCGTCTCCTTACCAGCAACAGGTCCCAGGTTGAAACTAGTCAATTCCCTAAAAAACACGCTCAGAGCGTCGTTGCGCGAAAGTGGTAGGGAGACACGATATAGAACAAACAGACACCACGCAGAATGTTAGAGAATGGCGACCCTGCCAGGATGGTAAAATACCATGATTGAAGGTCGACCACATGCCTAACTAGGTCAGAAAAATATCCTGTTAAAAAATTTTCGTAATAAAAAAAATTTTTTTTGAAAGGCACAAATAGTTGAAAACAGTAGCTGCAGCGATAGATAGTGAGACATTCTAGCAGAGACAATAGCATAATTAAGTTATGAATTCTAAAAATTGTTAGAATTAAGTTTTCTCCTCAATGCAAGCGCACAGTTGGCGGATACATCGTTGACAAGTTGGTTCTGACCCAACAAGTAAGTGAATTGATTGTCAAGTCGTGTCTGTAAAAAGTTTATGAAACGCGTGAGATCGTATGAGCGCATGTTGACTCGAAGTAGGGCGCGTGAATTGCTTTTAAAACAGAAAATAAGGGATTCGGAAAGATTAGCAATGGCAAATCGAGACCTTGACCGAATTGAGGGAGAGACCCAGCATGAAAATGGACAGAGAATAGAGGACAGTACAACAGACGATTCAGTATCGCGAGAAATAGGACATATAACGCACCATAACGAGGATAATGTACGTCAAGGCATAGAAAACGTAAGTCAGCATACGACAGAGGAGCAGGAAAGCAGAGAGACAGTCGATGAGGATTCTAACTTGCGTCTTGAATACGTAGAACCCATAGTACAAGTAATCAGAGCTCCCTCACCACAGAGTACAAGGAATGCGAGCAGAAACGTGTCACAGCACAGTTCAATGCAATCGGTTGCGAACCAACACTTGGGCGAAAACACAGAGCGTAGGACGTCGGAAGAAAACGCAATAGGACCCACCAATCTGGCAGAATTATTACAACAAATTACGGAAATCACGACAAGGCAAAATAAAGACATAGCGAACCAAATTCAAATTCAGAATGCAGAAACCACGAGACAAATACGTGCGATTAAAGAACAAAACAAAAAAATTCAGTTACACCTAAGTCATATTGAAGACGAGGCAAAAGAATCTCGAGAAGTGATAGGAAACTTAATAACAGGTCACAATCAATTGAGAACAGACACTGACAAGGTACAAGCGGACGTACAAACATTGCGTAATGACATTCAGGACGAGATCAAAACATTACGTAACAACACCCAGGGAGAAGTCAAGAAACTAGAGAAACAGATAAACGAAATTACTAGACAAGCAGCAGGTACAGCGCAGTGAAATTGTTGAAAACAGTGTGTTACACAAACGTATCACAAAAGCAGCGCTGAAAAGATATGATAACCGCATAGTCAAAATAGAAGCGCAAACGAAGCGACAATTGCAGAAATTGGGAACAGAGTTGTTGCAAACTATTGAAGAGCGTAGTGAACAGGATCGAACAAGCACAGAGTCTGCAACCACACCCGTAGCTGTAACAGCACCGGAAAAACAAGCAATTAACGAAGATATTACGCATTTGCGATTCCAATCACAGGCGGAAAGTAACATACGTAAAATCAGACAGCCTGCACAGCAACAAAAACGTTTCGAAATTCTTGATGAACAAACGTCATCACAAACACATGCGGAACCACAAATGTATGTTTCAAGACAGTTTGGATCGTGCAATGAAGCAGCAAGGTTAGCCAGACAAGATACCGAACCAATACCTGACAATGGAAAGCCAGGTCGCGAAGAGTACAGTGCAATGCATTCAGCTACACGTTCACAACCGATGGAAGAAAATTATTGCGTACCACTCCAACGATACTACGCAAGGGTAGGCGAAAGTTACAGTGGACAATATCCAATGGATCTACCACAACCGGAAAGAACGACGGGAGAAATGATCAGAAACAAAAGTGGCGAAGAATCGCGAATTTCATATGGAACTATGACGAAGTACGACAACGATCATTTCCTCACATTCAGAAAATTTCAACACTTTCGAGAAGGAAACTCATTACATCCACGAACTTTTATTGATCAATTCCGAGTAGGATTACCAGAACACTGGACGCTAGCACACAAATTAGACTTTATATGTGCACACATGTCAGGAACAGTCGCAGAAACCATGCAGAATGTTGCAGCGACTTGCCGATCTTACGAAGATTTCAGAGAGAAGTTTCTCTCACGATATTGGTCCAGCGAAGCACAGAACAGAGTGAAGTACGAATTATTACAGAACCCATATTTTGAAAATTCAGGAGAGAAGAGTCCCGTGAAATTTTTCGAATTAATGGCAAAAAAAAATCAGTGCTTAGATGTACCATAAGTGACGGAGAGTTGATTAAATTATGCGCGATGAAGCTACCATTGAAATACCAGCAATCATTAGTAGGTCGCGGAGGCAATGAAATCGAAGCATTTAAAGATATTCTAAGGGTTACTAGAGTTCATATTTTCGGAAGATGACGCAAGAAAAAGACGAAACGCACGTGAAAACGAAAGTAAAAAGCAGTGGAATCCACAAGACACAGTACGAAGAAACAATAATTACGAACCATGTGATAACTTCGCATCAAGAAACAACAATAGATTTCAACAAAGAACCGGTTATGGATTTAGAAGAGAATATGGCAATAACTATAATTCACCCAGGAACGGCAACAACTATTACAGAGGGAATAACGACAACCGGAACGGGTACTGGAGAACCAATAGACCGACAAATTATCAACAAAGAAACCACTATCAACAAGCTGAACAAGAAAAGAGAATACAGATAGAAGAGGTGGAGGTAAGACCACCAAACCCCGACAAACGTTCGAATTGACAGCTCAGCGCCCATGCCAAAGAGAATGACGCACCAACCCAGGACAATTGCAGCACCTTGAACAGAGAAGTAAAAATCTTATCACGAGAAGAGAAGAAGGAAGAAACAAATCCGCAGGGACCAGATGAAAACGAAGACAAGAAAATAACAATATCGTGTTGGGACGAAATTAATTGGGAGAATACTGACGAGGAACATGAATTACCAGAGGCATGCACAACGAATGTAGGAGGAAAGGACGAAGTAATGAGTATTGCAGGGCTATTTGAGATGGAATCCAGGGAAAGCGAATTCGATGAGGATAATGCGCAGTCGACAGAAGTTGAAAATAAGTTACGAGTGGACACACAACCCAACGTATATAATGAAGTTATGAAGCAATAATTAGACCATTTAGATGCGATAATGTGGAAGTAGCGACGAAGAAGGAGAAGATAAACGAGGATGAGGAAAAAGTAGAGGATGTTGAAGAAAGCGTAAATGAAGGAAGAAATAGAGAAGAGGAAATAATAGAGAGAGAAGTAGCATTCGAAGCTTATCCTACAGAACGAATTCACAAGGGAAATTCCTAAAAAGACTCATGTATGATTCAGTGGAGGATTCGTTGATGCAAGAAGAAGAAGAACAGAACAAACCCTTTCAAATTCAACCAATTGTGAAGGCCATGGTAAAGCATATCCCAGTCAATATTGTAATTGATAGCGGAAGTGAACTGACTGCTATCTCAGAAAATTTATTGATGCAATGTAATGTCAATGAGGAATTGCCAGTTCTGAAAACATGTAAGATTAAAGTAAGATTTCCTATTAGAAACAATGCTGCGGAAGTTACGAGACAAACAAGGTTAACTCTTTCGTGTCAAGGTCAAAAGATCGAAGCCAATTTCGTGATTATACCTAAATTAACTGTAGATTTGATTATAGGTGCAGATTTTTTAAATGAGAGACGAGCGATAATAGATATGGGGAAAGGTAGCGTAACATTCGGGAATGTCACACTTCTCTTTGAGCAAAAGCTAAAGTTAGAAGAAATACCAGTTATAAACAAACAATTAAGAATGATGCGAGATAAACAGGATAAAGAATTAGAATGGTATGCACAAAAGGGGGAATCGCCTCAACTCATGTTAGAAGTTCATAAAGAAATCGACGAAATATTGCAAGAAGTTCAAGGTATTTCGGAACACAGTAAAAGAGAATTAGAGGCTATTTTACGAGATAAAGCAGAGGTATTTTTACCTAAGACTGGCAGTATTAAACACTTTCAGTACAAGTTTGAAGTAAAACAGCACAAACCATTTAGAGTGCCACCCTATACAATCCCATTAAACTACAGGAATAAAGTATTCCAGGAGATATCTAAAATGTTAGATGACGATATGATTGAACCAGCTACCTCCACATATAACAGCCCGCTCCATATTGTACAAAAACGAGATGGGAGCATCAGGTTAGTGCTTGATTCCAGACAGTCAACACAATCATAATCACTGAGACAGATCGCCCAGAAAAATTAGAGGAATTGATACAAAACTTCCACAGTGCTAAGATATTTTCATCAATTGATTTACAGAGTAGTTTCTGGCAAATAGAATTGGCCCCAGAATGTAGAAAATTTACAGCATTTATCGTATTCGGTAGATGTTACCAGTTTAAACGATTGCCATTTGGTTTAAACATATCATCAGCCCGTTTATTAGGGGATTTAATACTATACTCAGTCCTTAAATTTTACAAAAAATTACTTGTTATGTTGATGATGTGATTAAAGCAGAACCCTCTTGGAACATCACAACGACACATTAAATCAGTTTTTACAGATCATGAAAGAGCATGGGGTCACAGTAAATATAACAAAATCCAAATTTGGAAGGCGAGAGGTCAAATTTCTAGGACACATAATTTCCGAGAAAGTGGTAATGCCCAACCCAGAAAAACTAACGGCAATCAAAGAATTCTATACTCCATATTATAAGAAAACTCTCAGAGGATTTCTAGGTCTCACCGGATCCTATAAAAAATTTATTTGGATCGACTCTCTCGCAACACCACGCCTATGTGCATTGACTGGAAAAAACACGCCATGGGTATGGGATCAACAAGCCAATGAAGAATTTTTTAAAGTGAAAAACGCACTAACAACAGCACCGATTTTAGCACATCCTGATCTAACACATAATTTTTGTATGGCCACTGATAGCGCGAAAACAAGTTTAGGAGTTGTTTTATTCCAAGAATACGAACAGGCAGGGCTAAGATCATATAGAACAACGGCATTTGCCAGTCAGGTACTCACAAAAAGCGAGAAAAACTATTCAGTCACGGAGCTGGAAGCATTGGCCATTGTATGGGGCTTCTAACGTTTTCGATACTTCCTATTCGGAAGAAAAACAAAAGTATACACTAACCACAAAGCATTAGAATTTCTGTTATCCGCGAAACTAACTAATGGGAGGTTAGCCAGATGGATGTTAATACTACAAGAATTTGACTTCACTATTACACACATACCAGGACCAGCGGATGTATTAGCAGATGCTTTATCACGATGTCCACAGGGTGCATTCAATAACATAGGTTTGGAAGCAGCAGAAGACCAGTTTACAATGTACTATATGAAACAAGTACCTTTCGAAAACTGCATTACGACAGCATTGAAAAAATAGGCAAAGAACAGGACAAGGATCCCGAAATACTAGGAATCAAACACAAGTGGAGAAGTAAGGATTTTCCAGACATTCGACATCACTATCTCGTAAAAAACAATGTTTTATTTTTTAGACGAAATGTTGCAACGAATGAATGGTTAATTTATATCCCAGATGAACTAATTAATAAGTACATGTGGTATACACATTTAAGTAATGGCCACTTTGGACCAAAGAAAAGCTTTTTAAAAAATAAAACAAACAAGCCATTTTCCTAATATGGAAAGACGAATTAGAACAGTATTAGTCAGATGCAAAAAATGTATGAGGGCTAAATACGTCACTTTCCAAACCAAGCCACCTATGTTTCCAATAATCCCTAAAAGATTAAAACAAATAGCTGCAACAGATTTGATGGGGCCCCTCCCACGCACAAAAAATGGATATATTTTCATATTTGTCATTTTGGAACTTACTTCTAAATATGTTACCTTGACACCATTAAAACGGGCAACAGGTCTTACTATAAGTAAAGCATTTAGACAAGATTTTCTCAGACAAGTAGGTCGAGTGAAACGAATAATTTCGGATAATGGCCCACAATACAAATCAGTGCAATGGCAGAACACGTTAAAACAACACAAAATAAAACCCATCTACATATCTAAGTACAAACCTAGCGTAAATCCAGCAGAACGATCTATGAAGGACATAGGCAGTTTATGCCGATTATATGCAGGCAAAAGACACAACACTTGGGATATATATCTTAAAGATTTTCAAGAAGTAATAAATGAAATGCCACATAGCACTACACTACTACCACCAATTACTGGACTTAAAAATATTGAACCCCCAAACATAACCAGGGAAAATGTTAGATTTCCTATTGTACCACGCAGACAGCACAAACAAGTCATAGCAACAGCACTCTCCAACATCAGAAAGGCAGCCATTAAAAGAAAAGAAAGAGGAGATAGAACAACAATTAAAAGAACATTCTCAGTAGGCCAGAAAGTATTTGTAAAAACACACCAACTCTCCAGCAAACAAAAACACAAATTACATAAGTTTTACGCTGCATACAAAGGACCTGTCATAATTAGCCGAATTGCTCACGATAATACTGTGGAACTAATGAACCCAAAAACAGGCAAAACCTTAGGACTTCACCATGTGAGCCATATCAAAAAGTTTGAGGTTTAATTTTATTACTGGTAAATAATCAGCACAATATTTCAAGATTATGTTGCAGATAAGATCGTCAGGAGAAAGAAGAATGAAGAGAGAGGAAGGTGGGAAAAAGAAAGTAGTTTCAATAAAATCAAAAACAAAAATAACACCAATAGTAGCATAGATTAAGGTGAAGGGATAAAGTGTAGATAGTCTAACAGCATGAAATACTAAAATGCTATACACCACGACACTACACAAAAAAAAAAGAAACGAATTTGAGGATTTTTGTAGAAGTTAAGACTCAAAATATCTTAGAATTGTAACATGGAAAGGGCGCCAAAATTTGTAAAGCTTTTTAAGAAGGCGTAAAACAATGTAGGTACTAGACATATGTTAGATGATTATAAGTAAAACTTTTTGTAAGAACCATTGTAAAAACTCCAACAAAGACCAGATGCAACGACCCACAAGTTGCAACGTGAGATGTATCAAGAAAGAAAAGGACGTAATTAGCAGGACACGATTCCTACAAGGCAGAAGCGTTGAGAGAAATGAAAGGACAGCGACACCAGCAGAGGGTAGCTGAAGTGGGCAGTAAATCTGCTGAACCACAGGGTGGCGGAACCCTGCTGGGACAGAACACGGGAGCCACAGAGTGGCGGAACACGGAAGGGACGGAAGGGACCGGTGCAGGGACTGGCAAGAAGCAAACACCGGACTTTCACCACTTGTAAACCCTGGGATGCCCTGACTCAGTGGAGCGAGCAAAATGGCCTGACGAAAAGACAGCTTGGGCAAGCCACCACAGGCGAAAAATATGTGTAAAAGTCACACTACCGCTATTAAACAGCACGCTGATGCACGAAACTGAAGAAAACGTCCACAAAGTAGAAATGACACATCCAAACCATTTATCGAACTGTTACTAGGAGGAGAACTTCAAAGCGACTAGTTATCAATATATTTTCCATATCCTACCCAGAGAAGAATCAAGGATCAAGTAAGAAGCAGAGAAAAAGCAGGAAGAACAGAAGTTGAAGATTCGCAAAACTGAGACGAAGAAAGAAGATGGGTGAAGAATAGACGACATACCTTCCCAAATCCCTATCCTATTGTAAACTAGTAATCTGCGAAGTATTACAACAAAAAACGACCGCTTTCAGCGACACATAACGATGACTTTCATGCATACAAAGCCAGTAAACCACGAGATTCTGCCCTCACAGCTCCATTCCATTATGGGACCTCCACAACAGCAACACACACTTGCAAAGCCAACAAGGAACAACGAACGAAGCTGTACATCAAATACTTGCCCACATTCATCTCGCTCAAGTCCATCACCTTCGTGCAAAAAAACATTCGCCAACCTCATGCTTAAACATTCATAGGATTGTGTGAATGTGTGAAATCAAATTATGTGATGTAGGAATTGTGCAAAAGAAATGTGTGGAAAACTAAATACGTTAAGCACACCAGACAGCTAATAAACTACAAAATAACAGTCATTGACTATGGACTTAAGTAAAAAATAGACTATCGATAAAAATAAGTCATTAGTTCTGAAATGGACAGTATATAAAGAACAAAAGTAAGGCATAATAAACACTAAAACTATATGCCACTTATTTTCTCCTCATAAAAATAAAAGAATAACTATATTTTACTTATTTTCTCCTTATAAAAACAAAGAATAAAAAATTATGTTGTTGCATGTTTTCCCTTTTTTTAACATTTGTACCATTTGTTAGGATAATATCTCAATACTTGTGTATGTATATTTCTGTGTCAAAGCAATTCTTGAAAATAATTCTTATTTGTTAGTGTAACAATGTTGAAATGAGTGTCTAGAAACAAAAACATTTTACTTGTACATGATATTTCGAAACTGTGTTAGATTTCACTTAATTACTACATTTATAAAAACAATATTTCTAAGAAAATCGATGTGAAAGACTCCTCACTTTCGCTAAAAAACTTCTTAAAAAAACAAACTTCACAATTAAATAAAGAAAGAAAATAATTAAAAAATAATAATTATCATAGAATAAAAATATTCTTCCCTTGTCAATATAAACATATTTTTGATAATAATGTGGAAGAATATAAAAATATAAATTAGTAATACAAACTAGCATAGAACAGAATAATGTGGCTGAACAGTAGGCAACAAAATATAGATAACGGAATAATTTTTGACTGGCATAGACAACTATTCAATCATTGCCTAACTTCAGTACAAAAATTAAGTTCGAAGGGTGGTGATATGTAAGGTGTCAAGCAAATCCAACACCTTCCATGAAAACCCTGACATGATAAGCAAATCCATTAGTATGTCACATAGCTCCGAATAAATCGTGACATTAAATTAACCAAAGTAATACGAGTAACGAGTGAGCAAATGGAATACCACAGACTAACACAAGAATGCCTAAATGCATGTCATACCTTCCCACCGTGAGACAGACGCAGTTCCGAGGGGAGAAACGAGAACAGAAGCCGAGAGCAGAACCGTGTTAAGCTAGAAGGCCCTGCGATGAGGGACGGACCACGCCCCAGCCGCAAGTTTTAGCGTGACACTTTTTCACGTCTCTGTTACGTCAGGACCACCCACCCAGCCCATGTTAAAAGATAGAGTCCTCCAGAAGAACAGTATAGATCTTACGATAACACTAAAAGGACCAAACCAGCTGCAAGTTTTAGCGTGAGACTTTTTTGCGTCTCTGTTACGTTGCAGACTTTAAAAACATTGCCCCACCACGAAAAGTATAACGTTTCTCATTGGATAGACAGAATTTTTGTAAGCGGAGCTTAAGGTTAACATTGAGACCCTGATTGGTCAGATGAAAACACAGCCAGATAGTTTTTTAAACCAACTTCGGTAAATTGCAGTAAGGAGAAGTTAGGAGAGAGTTGCTTCCGAGACGGCGAGGTGAGCGGAGCTGTGCTGTCCGCCGCCCCCTGACGAACACCGACAAGGTAATGAACGCACGCGATGCCGCATAACAGCGCATAAAGCTTCACTCAGAACTGCAGAAGTCTCATCTGTTACACCCACTTTTTGCGTAATACTAGTGTCGATCGTCAATTAAAGCTCATGCTGTTCACATTTGCCACTTGAAGTAAAAATCTGAAACGCGATGATTTTTCTGTTATATAGTTATTGGGAAGCCACATCAGCCACTGTAATTTACGACAAGTTAGATAAGTAATTAAAGATAATTGAGGGTCACTGTAGACCATTTTGATAGTTTTCTCTTTTGTGAAACTTAATTTAAACCTGGATTATAGATGTGATATGGCATAGGTCATCCTTCAGTCTATTGTAGAACTTGGAAACCAATTCAGGGAATATTCGTTCACATTTTTGTTGAACGCAGTTGGTTTTTACCATCCTGTATTAAAACATTTCCTGTTATCAATAGTGCAATTGATAAACAATGTTTTGTGAGTAGAATAAAATTTCCAATGGTAAACTTAACTGCTTTTTCGACGTTATTTTTCCAGCTAACTAAAAATAGGAAAGCCATGAACCCCTTCCACTAAATTTAGTTAGTATTAAGATTCTTTTACAGGGAGTGCAGTGGAGCTGACGCTGAAATCATTAAGTATTTGGTTATATCATCGCTAGTCTCACTGAACTCTTCTGAACTCTACATGTCGTGTGTGGTCTGGCGTCTCCTTACCAGCAACAGGTCCCAGGTTGAAACTAGTCAATTCCCTAAAAAAAACACGCTCAGAGCGTCGTTGCGCGAAAGTGGCAGGGAGACACGATATGGAACAAACAGACACCACGCAGAATGTTAGACCTTGAGGAATAAATGTCTGAGAATGTACTGCTCGAGCACAGGACTGTGAATGGTAGGCTGTGGGAGAACCAAAAAAGAAGAGAGTCGAAGAGTTTGAAATGTGGTGTTACAGAAGCATATACCTCAGTATTGTGTGGGCTGATAAGAAACGACATGTTCCGGTCTTATGCATATTCGGCGAGCAAAGGAACGTATTGAAAACACTCACAAGAAGAATGGACAGGATGACAGGATATGTGTTAAGAAATCAGCAAGCAGCTTCCATGATACTTGAGGGACCTGCAGAAATGTTGGTAAAGATATAGATTGTCACACATACAATGTATAATTGAGGACGTATGGTGCTAAAGGTACTCTGAGATGAAGAGGTTGGAACAGGAGAGGAATTCGTACGGGGAGCATCAAACCAGTCACAAGACTGATGACCAGGAAACAACGTGACAATAATTTTTCTGCCTCCGCAGTTATCTTTTTTCCCACCTCAGATTTAATCGTGCTTTTGATCTTTGGGGGAAGCTTATATTCGGGTCAGTACAGTGCATACGTATAAAAAAGCGAAGAAACACCAACTGGATCACGATTTCTGTTTTAATGACAATAGGTTTCGATCTGCCCTGCAGATCACCTTCAGGTCTAAGCTGGAAAAGAGAAAGCAGGCGGTAAAATAATAATTACGAAAGTGTAGCTTTACAAACAGTACCGTCAAACGTATCACAAATAGCATCAAAACACCACGAACAGACACATACCTGGCACCGCAAGGTGTAGTTTCTCAGTAGAGGGGTGAATGACCAAAATTTACGTCAAAATATAAAGGATGCATTGGCGAAAATAATTGTATAGTCAATCACGTGACTTATGGACAGGTCATCTAGAACTCTTACGCAGCATGAAAGAGGTTCTTCCACCATAAAAAAATAAAAATAATCAACAGGGTTAACAAAATTAAAAAGCACGTTAAGCTGATACATTTCAGTACGTAAAAGATAAAATACAAATGTAGGCAACAACTTCATACTGAATTATACATTGTATATGTTTATACATTTCGTAAGACAGCACAAAATTAACAAGTACATCTATCTTGCATTATGTGAGTTTGCCATTCGTTAAAACAACTTTACGAATTTGCCTTCATTTAATAAATACAAATAAAAATACTGAAGAGTCTTATTGTAATACAAAAACAATTGTAGCTTTTAGCAAGTAACATTACTACATACTGTTAACAAAGCCACTATTTCACAGTAGGTCGGAGAAACAGCTTCTACAAGAAAGAAAAGTAGTTTTTGTTCCCCTCAGAGTAGCACTGGCAACCTGTGTCCTCCATTATTTGCTGGATGTATTCCAATCTCCGTCTTCCTCGACAGTTTTTACCCTCTATAGCCCTTCCTCCTTTCGTCAGTGTTTTCCATGTATTCCTTTCCTCTGTGATGCTGCGGAGAACCTCCTCATTCATTACCTTATCGGTCTTCCTAATTTTCAGCATGCTTCTGTAGCACCACATCTCAAATGCTTCGAGTTTCTTCTCTTCCGGGTTTCCCAAAGTCCATGTTTCACCACCATACAATACTGTTCTCCAAACGTACAATCACAGAAATTTCTTCCGCAAGTTTGATACTAGAAGACTTTTCTTGGGCAGTGCTAGTCTGCTTTTGTATGCCCTCCTTGCTCCGTCCATCATCAGTTACTTTGCTGCCTAGGTAGCAGAATTCCTTAACTTCATCTACTTCGTGGTCATCAGTCCTGATGTTTAGTTTCTCACTGTTCTCATTTCTGCTACTTCTCATTACTTTCGTCTTTCTTCGATTTATTCTCAGGCTATATTTTGTACTCACTAGACTGTTAATTCTATTCAGCAGATCCTGTAACCATTCTTCACTTTCACTGAGGATAGCAATGTCATCTGTGAATCTTATCAGTGATATCTTTTCACCTTGAATTTTAATTCCACTCTTGCACCTTTCTTTTATTTCCGTCATTGCTTCTTCAATGTATTGTTTGACCAGTCTTATACCCTTTTAAATATGAACACTTTGTGCTCGGTCTTCCACTCCCATTATAACCTCTTGGTTCTTCTACATATTGTATACGGGGTGTTACAAAAAGGTACGGCCAAACTTTCAGGAAACATTCCTTACACACAAAGAAAGAAAATATGTTATGCGGACATGTGTCCGGAAACGCTTACTTTCCATGTTAGAGCTCATTTTATTACTTCTCTTCAAATCACATTAATCATGGAATGGAAACACACAGCAACAGAACGTACCAGCGTGACTTCAAACACTTTGTTACAGGAAATGTTCAAAATGTCCTCCGTTAGCGAGGATACATGCATCCACCCTTCGTCGCATGGAATCCCTGATGCACTGATGCAGCCCTGGAGAATGGCGTATTGTATCACAGCCGTCCACAATACGAGCACGAAGAGTCTCTACATTTGGTACCGGGGTTGCGTAGACAAGAGCTTTCAAATGCCCCCATAAATGAAAGTCAAGAGGGTTGAGGTCAGGAGAGCGTGGAGGCCATGGAATTGGTCCGCCTCTACCAATCCATCGGTCACCGAATCTGTTGTTGAGAAGCGTACGACCACTTCGACTGAAATGTGCAGGAGCTCCATCGTGCATGAACCACATGTTGTGTCGTACTTGTAAAGGCACACGTTCTAGCAGCACAGGTAGAGTATCCCGTATGAAATCATGATAACGTGCTCCATTGAGCGTAGGTGGAAGAACATGGGGCCCAATCAAGACATCACCAACAATGCCTGCCCAAACGTTCACAGAAAATCTGTGTTGATGGCGCGATTGCACAATTGCGTGAGGATTCTCATCAGCCCACACATGTTGATTGTGAAAATTTACAATTTGATCATCAGAATAGAGGAAGTACAGTACATACTGACGGAACTAAAATGAGCTGTAACATGGAAATTAAGCGTTTCCGGACACATGTCCACATAACATCTTTTCTTTATTTGTGTGTGAGGAATGTTTCCTGAAAGTTTGGCCGTACCTTTTTGTAACACCCTGTATTACCCCTATTTTTCTCACAGTTCCGAACATCTTACACCATTTTACATTGTCAAACGCTTTTTCCAGGTCGGCAAATCCTATCAACGTGTCTTGATTGATGGACACCGTTATCGTAAATATTGAAATAAGAGTTACGGAAAAATTCATTCTGTTCACTGATTCTTGTCATAGTCTTTTCTTTTGGCTTCTGCCTAGCACTATTGCAACACTTTTCTCAATCACCTGAAAAGTAATTTTTCCTCGAAAAAATTCGTTTGTTAAAAATATAGTGCTTCACTGTAGGAGGTATGTCAATAACGCAATAACTTTATTTCAAGGAATAAGGACGACAACAAGCAGATCGATGCAGAAAAATACGAGTATATCATGCCTCTTAAAATATTCGTTAATAAAAGATGGTGAATAAAGTCTTCCGCAGTGGCTGTTAAAATGCTTCTATTAAAAAGTCACTACCGGCTTCGCATCATTAGAGATGCATCTTCAGCTGAAAGGTTCTTTTAAACCATCACGCTGCGATAAAGTGATTGCTTAGAGCCAAGTCACGTCATTCATAGTCAAGATAGAAGCAAATAGCATGGTAAAAGATGTAGTCCTGCCCAGTTTACGCTGGCGCCGGACACACATTTTTAGGTTGTCTACGGCATGGTGTTCCACAGTTCCAACGCTTTTAGCATTCTGTCTGTTTCTAACTTGACAATGAACGACGGAACTTCGCTCTAAGCAGTCACTTTGCCGCACCATGACAATGCACTCCAGTTGATCCGGAACCGGTAGCGACCTTTTAATAAAAGTATTTTAACAGCCAGTGCTTAATATTTTATTTAGCTGCCGTTGCCAGACCCTTAATAACGTTTGTTATTCAGTATCCATATGTAAACAGCTTGTGTGTGTACGTATTTATAGACTTTTTGCATAACGATCCACTGCCACCCAATAGTGGTTGTAGTGGTAGATAGCCCTGGGTGTCATGCTGTTAGTAAGGGAGTTCGGTCGTAGTACGTGGAGGAGGGTGAGTGTGGCGTGCAAAAATCCGCGAAATATAGAGCAATAAATACTCTTAGAAAAAGCTATACACCCTTTGACTTGCCAACTCAACCGCATATGGGAAAATGTTTTTATTGTTTCATTGGTCCGACATAATACGATGCTTGCATGGTTTCGTCATTCAGACTTTAGTAACGACGGGTAATATCAAATAGACCAGTTTTTAATCTCTCAGAGCGATTTCGTCAATCACACTTTACCGACGATCAACGTAGACACAAAGAAAGAAATCCAGACAGACCCAACGATGAAAAACTGGTAATTAACAAATAAACAATCGATTATTTCTCTACAGTTAATTCTGGTTGAATACTTGTCTTATTCAGTGCGAGAATAATCATTTTCATAATTTAGCATGTTTTCGTCAATCACTCCGCTTGTTCTTCTTCTGCATTATTCTTCGTGCGAATAATCGCCCACCACAGTGTGGTTGAAACACGTTGAGGACTCTATCACCATTACATTGGTTCAAATGGCTCTGAGCACTATGGGACTTAACATCTGACGTCATCAGTCCCCTCGAACTTATAACTACTTAAACCTAACTAACCTAAGGACATCACACGCATCCATGCCCGAGGCAGGATTCGAACTGCGACCGTAGCGGTCGCGCGGTTCCAGACTGAAGCGCCTAGTACCGCTCGGCCACACCGGCCGGCACCATTACATTGGATCGTCAATGAAACAATAGAAACATTTTCACATATACGGTAAGTTCGTGAGTCATATTTCTAAGCTTTATGTAAGAGTATTTATAGCTCCATACTTCGCGAAGTTTTGCCCTCCATACTCATCCACTCCCACGCGCTGCTATCAAACTACCTGTTTTTTTTTTGGGGGGGGGGGAGGGGTCATCAGTCTTCTGGTTTGATACAGCCCGCCACGAATTCCTCTTCTGTGCCAACCTCTTCATCCCAGAGTAGCACTTGCAACCCAGGTCCTCAATTATTTGCAGGATATATTCCAGTCTTTCTTCCTGTACAGTTTTTGCCCTCTACAGCTCCCTCTAGCACCATGGAAGCGATTTCCTCATGTCTGAACAAATTTCCTATCATCTTATCCCTTCTCCTGATCAGTGTTTTCCACATATTCCTTTCCTGTCCGATTCTGCACAAATCCTCCTCATTCCTTGCCTTATCAGTCCACTTAATTTTTAACATTCGCCTGTAGCACTACATCTCAAATGCTTCGATCCTTTTCTGTTCCGGTTTCCCTGTAGTCCATGTTTCACTACCATACAATGCTGTGTTCCAAATGTACTTTACTAGTATCAAACATAGCCCTTACTTTGAGGAAGAAATTTCTGAGAGACTTCTCTTGGGCAGTAATACCCTTTTTCCCATTGCTAGTCTGCTTTTGATGCCCTCCTTGCTCCGTCCGTCATTGATTATTTTACTGCCTAGGTAGCAGAATTCCTTAACTTCATCTACTTCGTGACCTTCAGTCCCGTTCTCGCTGTTCTCATTTCTACTGCTTCTCATTACTTTCGTCTCTCTTCGATTTACTCTGACTCCATATTCTGTATTCATTAGATTCCTTCTTCACTTTCCTTCTTCACTTTCACTCAGGATAGCAATGCATCAACGAATCGTATCATTGATATCTTTTCACCTTGTATTTTAATGCCATTCCTAAATCTTTCTTTTATTTTTATCATTGCTTCTTCGATGTACAGATTGAACAGCAGTGGGGAAAGACTGCATGCCTGTCTTACACCGTTTTTAATCCGAGCGCTTCGTTCTTGGTCGTCCACTCTTCTTATTCCCTCTTGGTTCTTGTACATATTGTATATGATCCGTCTCTCCCTATAGCTTAGCCGTATTTTTCTCTGTATTTAGAACATCTTGCACCATTTTACATTGTCGAACCTTTACTAACAGATTAACTGCATTCATAATATGCTTAATGTGACGCACGTCTGTATGAATCTCATACCTGGAATGGTACTCATGCCGTCTCCCACATCACATATATTGTGACCCCAGCACCGCAGCTTTCCCAGTTAATTTAACGTAGCAACTGAGATCACGCTTCCTAAGACATGGCGCCATTTACGTCGGTACGTACCTATTATTGCGATCTGCGAACGTTGTGTCTTAGACGAGTGATACGACAAACACATTTAATACAATTAGGACTTTTGTTGCCAGCACTCGACATCTGCGCTCGGCCGTATTGTTGCAGAGGCCGGCGGCTGTTGACGAGCGGAGCGACCCGTCTGCTGTCGACGCGCGCATCGTTCACGGTCGGCGGCGCACTTTGTGCGCTGAGCGGCCGGTCGGGACAACCCTTTCCGTGCGAGTGCGCCGGCTGAAAACACGCGAGGCAGCCAGCGGCCGGCAGCAGGGGAAGGGCCAGGGGGGGGGGGGGGGGGGAGCAAGGGACGGCCGCGACGCGGACTTGTGACACGTTTATTCTTTAATACTTTTCAGGTGTCAGGCGCGCGAGGAATTCCTGCCGTATACATACAGCTGTCAATCCGAGTTACCTTTTTGGCCCGCGGGCTTAATCCGACGGAAGAAATGAATCTCCCGCTGTCGTGCGGTGGCCCGGGAACGCCACAAAGGGGTTCGCGCCGCGGCGGCGGCCGCGGTCCGGTTATGCCGTAAGCCGTTTAGGAGCCGCCCCGGCACCCAGCAGCGCCCAGGGGGTCCGCCGCGCCACCGCCCGTTCACCTGGTGCTCGCCCAAAATGGTTTAACTTTTTCCGCAGATAAACCAATTACCGAATTCGCCCTCCTCCCGTGTTCCGCATGCAAGCGTGAATGTGTGTGTGTTCGTGTCAAAGTGAGAGAGAGACTATTGGCAGCGGAAGGTGGGGGAGGGGAAGCAAGGGGTACAACAGCCATGCATTCTGTCTCGCTGAAAGGTGATTGACTCCCTGCGTCTTCCAAAGGAATAGTTAGGTTTGCTTAAAGTGCTCTGCCACTCACCGGAGTATCGCCTGTCTTGTTGAAAAGGGTTGAGAGTGTCCGGCCAATACGAAGCTATAATTCGTAGCGACTGGACCGCTCACTGGGTTTCCACTTGGAGGCTTCTGAGTTATCTGGCGTCTGTGCTATTCTCTTCGTGGACGAGTTAAGGATATAGATCAATCAACTCACGCTAAAGTTGTTACCTATTAGACTGTCCATGGTTCGACCTAACTGTTGTGTTCCGAAGATTGTTGACCGAAGATTGGTTTGGTGCAGCTCTCCGCACTATATCCTGTGCAAGTCTCCTCAACTCAGTATAGCTACTGCAAACTACAGCCATTTGCCCATACTTACTCTATCAAGCATTGGTTTACAATACCCCCCCCCCCCCCACCTCAATCCCTCGCCGCGCGCGGTAGCCGAGCGGTCTCAAGCGCCGTGTCACGGTCTGTGCGGTTCCCCGCGTTCGGAAGTTCGAGTCCTCCCTCTGGCATGTATGTGTGAGTTGTCCATAGCGTGTGTTAGTTTAAGTTAGTTTAAGTATTGTGTGGGCTTAGGGACCGATGACCTAAGTAGTTTGGTCCCATAAGACCTCACCACAAATTTCCAAATCCCTCCTCCAGCCCTCCCATCCGTTAACAAATGTACGATTCAATTATATACGAAAAGCGCAGATCTCTGGATGTTGTCTGGACTGTGGACGTTCTACAATGTTAATTTATTTCGTTAAACGGTTTTCGGCTTCAGACTTTGACTATCGTCAAGAAAGAAGATACAATATAGATGAACACCATTGGAAAAGATAGCCCTATTACGTGTCGGAGCGTGGTCCAAACACATAATAAATATCACGTAAAGCCGATCAACTACATAGAGATGAGATTAGCAGTGGAAAACCTATGGACATTAAACTCCCACAGACAGAATGCCTCCTAACAGTAAAAGAACAAGCGCTTCTCTCGTGGCAGGAAGAATAGAATCAAAAACAACAAACAAGAGGTAAAGCTATGCACATATACAGACATTCATACCGAGACAGGCATGGTTTGCAAAGTCTAAACATTCAAGGAAAATTGTAGCATCCATTGGGAGAATGCTTCTCAATCATCTTTCTCTGCCCATTTACATAGAATCGGCGTATCGGAGACACTCTCCTGTGATAAAAACCACCTGTAGATGCTATGACAAAGGATAACTCAACATTTTAAATAAGTTCTTAAAATTTGGTCATTGCCAGGCGCTTTGCACGATCCCAATTCTCGGAGACACAATCAGAAGGGCCTACGACGCCATATCCAGATTTATAGCAAAAGAAGACGTAAAAATTTGAAAGGATTCGTGAGCACTGAACTTAACTAAAGAAATGAATTAACGACTAAGTGGTTAGCTGTCAACTGTGTCTTTGTAATATAAGTACAGCAGTCTCGATCTGAAGACGTATATGAATGAAGAAAGACAAATGTTACCTCGCTATGTATATGTGTTCCAATTCATTTAAATAATGGTGGCTAAAAAGTTTATATGTTAAAAGCCAATAAAATAAAAATAATAATAAATGTCATCTTTGATAATGCAATGGCAGCGTAATTCAAAATGTTAAACAGTACATAATTGTAAAGAGAACAACCCGGAAATACATTAACACTATATATCGGAAAAAAAACTCTGTGTGTGTGTGGGGGGGGGGGGGGGGGACCAAGATGATGTGAAGGGGGAGAACAACATTGTCAAATAATCATATTCAACACAAGATTAGACGTACCTGCTATAAAACAACGTAGTTGGCTGTGCAACACATTAAATTAACAATCACAATTACATAAAATTATTACCAGTTAACGAGATAAATTAGCACTGTAAGAAATCCACAATTTTCTGCTTTTCATTTGTAGTAATGAATTTGTTCTACCAAGAAGTAATAGCTCACAAAAATGACGATTCCTTGACGGTTCAGGACGTTTAGAGCCAACAAATCCCTTCTTTTAGTCAAACAACACGATACATTTCTTTACTCTCCCATTTCTTTTCAGTACTTCTTCATTAGTTGTCCGATCTACACATCTAATCTTTAGTATTCTGTAGCATGACATTTCAAAAGCTTAAACCGAAATTCAAATAAACTTCACAGGGTGTTAACACGGCACAATAATTTTCACACAAAATGAGAAACAAAAACCCGTTGAAGATGGCTCACAAAGTTTTCAAACATATTTGGGTAAAGCAAAAATAATCAAACGGTGTCTTACGTAAGGCAGAACTTCTCTTCAATTTTTCTTTACAAGTACGGAAGGTAAGAAGAGCTACAAAATCCAAAAGACAACACTATCCATTTCCGTCTTTCTGAACGGCGTATTGTCCACGTTTCACTTCCATACAAGGCCACACTCCAAATAACTTCACAAAAGACTTTATCGACAGTTAAATTTGTATTAGATGTCAACAAACTTCTCTTTTCCAGAAACTATTTTCTGATTATTGCAGTCTGCCTCTTATATCCTCTACCGTTTGGTTCCCAAGTAACAGAATTCAAATTTTAGTGCCTCACTTCTTATTTTAAGTCTCTCAGCCTGAGTTAATTCGATTGCATTCCATTAGCCTTGTTTGATTTTTGTTCCTGCTCCTCTTATAACCTTATTTCAAGACACTATCCATTTCGTTCAACTACTCTTCAAAGTTCTCGACTGTCTCTGAGGATTTAATTTATCGGTCAAGCTCAAAGCTTTTATTTCTTCTCCCTGAACCTAAATCCTTTTGCAAATTTCTTTTTGATTTTCTTTAATCGTTGCTCAATGCACAGACTGAATAACTTGCGAATATGCTACAACCCAATCTCACTGCCTTCTGAACAACGGCGTCCCTTTGATGTCCTTCGATTGGTACAACTACAATCTGGTTTCTGTACAAGTTATAGACAACCCTGCACTCCTTGTGTTTTATTCCTGCTGCTATCAGAATTTGAAGAGCACATTATAACTAAATTTTCGAAAGCTATCTCTACATCTACAGATGCAAGGCAGTTACATTTCTGTTTCCTTATTCTCCATATTTTGAAACGCCTTTTATAATCTGCGTCACACGACCTGTCGTCCCTTGCAGTTTCCCGTCTCTACTTCTCCTTCCATTACCATTGTCATCGCCACTGTACTGTCTTCTGAAGAATGTTTCTGTCATATTTATTTCGTTACTTTCGCTAAAACCTCTTCCTTGATTATTTTATCTGTCTATTTAATTTTTTACATATATCTGCCACTTTCTTATTTCCTACTTTTGCTACTCTAGATTTATCAGTTTCATACATGCAAAGTTTCAGAAACTTATCGTCTAGGCCAACTGTCCGAGATTACCATATTATTTTCCAAAAGAATATTACCTACACCTAATTTCGAACGTCATCTCTAATGGTCAGTATGTACTGATAACCCTCATAAATTGAGATGAGACATGAAGAAATTCTATTAAACTGCATCAGGGGTGATAGGCATGTTTATTTTGTTCTAAATGTAAATGACATGCTCTTTTTAATTACATACCACCTCTAGTGAAAGCGGCACAAGATAGGGTCAAACATGGCATAATTATGCTGCCAAATTTCAACCAGTCTGGTTTCGGCAGCCCAGCACGCCTATTCGACCACATGCTGCAGGCGAATCAATTTCTATACGACCCATACGGACCTGCGGAACTAATTAGGATATGCATCACCAAACTGCCGATGCACTTGCGCCACGTCATTCTTGCGGGACGATGCAAAGAGTACGTGGAAACGTTTAAGACACTTCTCCAAGAGTTGGAATATAATACAGGGGAATGCCCGCCTAATCAGGCACAAAGTTATTACGGGGCACAGCAGCGCGACCGAAGTCGTAGCCGTAGTACTAATCAACGGCGTAACTGGTCGTCGCGACGCGAACGGAACAATAATCGGGACCGGCCGTATAGAAACTGGGGTAACACTCGCGAGCACAGGTGGAACAAAGGAAATGATCGAGGAAGTGGACAAGATCGTGAACGCTATAGGTACGGCAACCAGAATCGATACACGATGAACACGGTGGGAATAGGATTGTAGGCGGAGCACCACATGATGTTGAAATTCGGCCGGCCAACCCTAGACATAATCCAGCAAATGGGAATGAACAAAATCGGCAATGACAAATGATCAGCGCAGAATGCGCCCAATCGGAACAAATGAGAGACATGGCAAATGAGTACATAGGGTATATAGAGAGGACAGTGAGGAGTAGAAAGTACAGTGAGGAGTAGAGAGGACGGCGAAGAGAAACAATTGATTAGTTTACACTTGTGATAAATGCATTTTGAATAATATGTTGGTAAAAATAATGATAAAGATGTTTCTATGTGACTGATTGAAGTGATGTTTTTAGTTTTTTTTTTCCTTGTGCATTTAGGATTTAGGTTGGTTCAAATGTGAAGATAAATGATTTCTTTGTGAACGAGTGAAATGCTGTTTATGGTTTTTTGGTGTAAATTGAAAAGAGTCGCTCCTGAGAGAAGCAAGTTCTGTGTAGAATTAATGCAAAACTCAGGGGAATATCCGATCTGTGGGTATTATGGGTCTGGAAAACCCAGGTCCCCAGCTGTTAGTAGCCTTGTTTCCGATTTTCTGCTGTCAGTGCTATTATCTATCTATTACTATTCTATATCTGTCAGTATAAATGAGGATCTCTTACTATAGTATGCGTGCTGTATGAATATTTTAAGATAGGAGAACTCTGAGAAAGGAATGAGTAAGTTTAGAATCTTGAAAACAGGATGCGATAATACGATTGTTTAACCATTGGCTTCCCAATATGCGATGATATGTTAATATTGATGATATATGTCTTTTTTGTTCTTTATAGCTGAGTATGTGGATTTCGTCAGTATATTGATTCCCTTCAAGGTGAAAGAAGAATTGTGGTTTGTGTAATTTACGTGGCCCTGAAATATTATTGTGGTAGTCAAATACGAGCAGTTTTTCAGCAAATGGACAATGGAACAGAAATATGGATCCTTTCTGTAGTCTTGATTGGTGTTGAACCAAAGCCTGAAAAATTATTCTGCGTTAATACTTGTCCTAGAAAAGCGACGTTTATGCGTTTTCCTGATGCTGTGAGCATTACAGCTTACTGTTTTCGCTGGTGCGGGATGCACTGCAGCCTATATGATTTGTCTGAGGAAATTTCCCTCTTGAAGATAGAGGAAGATTAAATAATTTTGATTATGGGACCGAAGGAAAGCTTGGTTTAAGGTAATAAGGATGAAGCAAAACATTTATCATTTAAACTACAGGAGGATTCGGATCTTTTGTGTCTGTTGTAAGTTCACTACGTTAAGATGAAACTGTTTTACAGAATAGAGGAGACCACAATTTTGCCATTCATGAGAAATGAATCCAGAATAACCACCACAGGCGAAATAACTGATTTGGAAGCGAAAGGTAACTTAAAGAAGGAACGAAATGGGTAACAAAATGTAGTATAACCTGTATAAGGAAAATATTTTTACCCCGCTCAGAGTCATCTATGTGATTAATTCTTGTGATAACGTAATTTTAGATGAAATTTTCTTACTGTTTTATGTGTAAATATATGAGTATGATAAATGTGTTATTGCGAGTCTCTTATCAGGTGTGTCAACTGGTATAAATGTTTTGGCGTATAAATAACCATTGTTCTTTTTACTGTGTATGTTTAAGGAAAGTTTCTCCATATTTATCATGTGACAAGACATATGAGGCGAGCGTCAGGAAGAGGACGAATTAGAACAATGTTCTAGTGGTGTAAACACTTTGTTGAAGTAGCATTGAAGTAGCTTGTTGGATTAACTAGTGGTGGATAGAAGTAGAATTTTGAGTAATGCATGTTTATGGGTAGTTAGTTTGTAGTATAGACAACAGGTGTGCATGTGTGTGTGTGTGTGTGTGTGTGTGTGTGTGTGTGTGTGTGTGTGTGTGTAAATAACATGTGAACCCTATGCTGCCCTGACCTATACTTGCACAAGGCATAATCCTATTCATTTTAGTGAATTAATAAGTAGCATTTGATTTATTAAATCGGAAGGGAACCACATTATTTATGTGGATTTAGATATTATATTGTCAGTTCATTTAATTTTTATGTTTATAGTGTCAAGTCATTTCACTTTAATTTTTTATATTGTCAAGTCATTTAACTTTTAATTTTATATTGTCGATTCATCTAACTTTTTTATTTAAAAAAAATTGTCTCACTTTTGTTCTTAAAAATTGTGAAAGACAATACTATGTGGTATTATGTATGACATTTCGTAATTACATAACTATGATGAACAATTTCTGTAAATTCAGTTGAGAACGTGAAAGCGAACCGGCTAAACTCTTACGAGACAGCGGGAGCAGCGAGGAGGAGGAGGGCTAGTTGTAAACTGGCGGGTTTCCCAGCAGGACACACTGTCAACCGGGCCACTTCGGGAGCGTGGTCGACCACAAAAGAAGGGTACACGGCAAACACTTTCCCTTGCACCCAGAGCTAATGGCCGGCCGCACCAGTGCGACCCTCCATGGAGGCGATGACCTGAGATGGCCGAGCGGTCCACCGCGCGGAAATCCATCTGCTGGCAACGCACCACACGCACACGACCGAGACGACACGGCCGCGGTGAAACGACAAAAGACAGGGAATAAAGGGGCGTGGAGCCTTTTGATAGGTACTGTCCAGAGAAACTTCCAGACATCAACAACGACTATCAACATTTCTTGGCGGAAGCCCATTGTCAAGCGACAGTAAATCATGGTTCGGTGTTCTCTGGTTGCTAAGGGTGGCACAAAGAAGAGCCATTAAGTGTCATCCTTGCCTAGGAATATCAACCTAGGCGTATCATATGAGGATACCGCACGAATTTGACAACACAAACATGGAACCAAATCGAGATGTACGTGACACGGGCCACCAAGAGAAACTTCATGAGAGGGCAGAGACGGCGGGATTGCACGCAACAGATGGACAAAAATCCGTACTGAAAGCTGCAGCGACAACCCCCCCCCTCCCCTTATATTGTGCCTCAGGACAGTGGAACTACTGAGTGTGTCAGTGAACAGTGATTATACGGTTCTTAGTTCAATGCATATACGTGTGTTTCTGTCAGAGAAACTTTCACTCGTGTGTTTTGCATGGGTTCGATTTATTGGTGTTTATTAGACTGACTCTTGTATTTTGCAGGTGTTCTATTTATTGTTTTTTTCAGACTTTGACTCTTGTATTTTGCAGGTGTTTTATTTATTGGTGTTTTTTTTAGACGTTGACTATTGTACTTTCAGAGCTGTTTTATTGATCAATGTTTGTTCTTGTGTGATGTATTAGATTTCTGATATTTTGTTTCGTAAATTCATTCCTGTGGCATTGCTTCGTTTATCATTCAGATAGATATTCATGCTCATTGGACTGTGATCGATTAGCCTTCGCATGGGGCTTATTTATAGTGAGGAACCCCTTAAGGGTAACAATAACATAATTAATTGTAGTTTCAGTATAATGACACAGTAATCATTGTTTGCTAACTAACTGAAATATATTAGAGTGATTAAATTAGTGCCACAAAGTTATTTTAGTTCTACAAATTATTAGTTTTATAAGATATAGACTTTTTTGTGATAACCACTTTGTAAAACATATTTTTTCTCTTATTATCATTTTCTTTGGCTTTTGCGGATTGTGCATTGTAATGTTCTACTTTATAATACTGATGTTATTTTCATGTTTTTTTTTAATTGCTGTGGCACCTTTGCTATTTTCATAAATTTTACTTGTTAATAAACAATCATAAATTTTCCTGTGATCAGTTGGCTCTTGCAATGAGCAAATACTGGTGAACTCCATAAGGGTAACAACCAGAAATTGTTTTCATATTAATGACACAGGAACCATTGTTTTTACCTGCAGACCGAATCAGGTCTACACTATCTTTTAAATAGGTGTCACAGATTTTCTTTTCTCTTTGAAATTGGTAGATTCTAAAGATGTGTTGAAATTATTGTGTTTTAGCAAGTAGCTGGTGACCTTTTGCCTTTTCTTTACATTTTGGTTTAAGTTGGGTGTGAGAAGCCTGCTTGGGAATGTCCTAGCATGGCCAGAAAACTCCCTGCACAGTCTTTTCTCGGAGCGTTGGGGTTATGAAAGGTCTCTGTTGGATTCCTTTCATGTTAATTTCTTAAATCTGTTGTCATTTACGGCATAAATTCCTCTTCTAAATTTACTGTGGCGTTTCTGACTATCTGGGAGGAGACTGAGCAGTGAAACGTGGTACTTTTACACATAAACAAGAACGATCTGACACACTACTACACTTTAAAACACAGTTCATATGTAATTCATGTCACACAGTCTCATACGGAACCTACATCCACTTTCTTTTATATACTGTATATGATAAGATACTGTCATCCCCCTTCCCTTCTGTGTGAGAGGATGAATGAGCAAATGTATTTCTAGTTGCATGCTGGATGGTAGCAGACAAGCCTGTCTGCTAGAGAACAGTAGGACCAACGTCGGAACAGGTAGCTACGCTTTTTAAAAGCAGAGAGGTTTCTATTCTTAGTATGGTCCTGTCCGTCCTTTGTCATGTTGGCATAGGAAGCTGCCCCTCTGGCAACTTCCGTTTGTATTTGTGAGCCACCCTCAGGAAGGAACCACGGCAGTCTGTCCGCGGCGAGCGTCTGAAGTGGTAAGATCTCCGGCTAAGCGCATGTCTGCTAAGTCTGCAGGACAATGGATTTCTTAAGTTCAGCCTAACTGAAAATTTAATCACCTTTATTTCAGATTTAGCTCTAAAATATCTAATGTTATCTTAAATTGCAACGCAGTGTAATTCGAGTGTGAAGTTCAGAATATATTCCGGTAGTTGCTTTGTCACTACTTTGTGAGTAAAGTGGAACCACGTGTTGATCAGTAACTGTAATTAGCATCATCAATGTTCAATGCGAATGTGCGTGAGATTATAACGTCTCGTCTTGACAATATTTTTCAATATAGCAACTTTTCTTTATGTTCAACCCACGTGGGGTGTACTTTGTGAGACCAGTACCACGTGCTTATACAATTGTTTGACCCATCAGGTTAATAGTAAGACGATAGTAACCAGTTCAAGGTTTTTCTTTTGTAAATTGCTTTTCGATTAATTTATTTTAATTATCAAAATTATTGTGGAGTTACACTCTTTGTGTAAACCAAGTAGACCACGTGAAGCATGTGGTGTAATCATCAAAGTAGCCCTCAGCTATTCTTTTCGGGAAGATTTCACAGAGAGTTAGTATGAATTTAGTGTACCAGTGTGTGGTAATTACATGACGGACAGGATTGTGCTACGAACGTAACTTCTTTGGGTGAAAATTGAATCGGTTGGTTGTGGTTTATTTCCTCTTGCATATGTTTCAACGTTCTTCGTGTGTTATTTTATGAATGCAGTGTTGTATGCAGTCTCCCAATCTTGTCTCCATATTTGATGTGTTCCGTAAAATTACAATCTCACATTTTCACAATCCTAAATAAGGCACCAGTTTAGTTATGAATCAAGTTTAAGATGCTGAAATTTCAATGATCAATGTTAAGATTAATTTCCAAATATAAACTGATGTATTTCTTTTTATTTAAATTCTCTTTACATATATATATATATATATATATATATATATATATATATATATATATATATATATATATATATATATATATATATATATCACCGGTTGTCGTATGACTATTAAAAGATTATAATTAATGTTAGTTTGGTTGGGAATTTGGTAAGCTAGACTGGATACCTGGTGAAACAGTTGCTCAGTAATGCAAGGTTAACTGGCCCAGACAGCTCACAGCTTTTAACCCGCTTTTATTGTCTATCATCACCGTAATCAGAACAAATTAAAGTAGCAACGTTACACTAGTAATTAAGAGACGAATGACGTAGGAAATAAAAATGTCTTGTGCTGTTATCAAATATTTTCACATGAGAAACTCGACACCTTTGTAGATCTATGCAAAATTGGATTAAATTTTAGTCTGCACTGGTATTACATATTAATTGTTTGTTGATTAAAGAACTAAAAATGTGGCCACAGAAGCACGAAAACTGAATGGCGCTCAGAACGCGCAGAGTTGAGATTATAACATAGCCGGTCGAAGTGGCCGCGCGGTTCTGGCGCTGCAGTCTGGAACCGCGAGACCGCTACGGTCGCAAGTTCGAATCCTGCCTCGGGCATGGATGTGTGTGATGTCCTTAGGTTTAACTAGTTCTAAGTTCTAGGGGACGAATGACCTCAGCAGTTGAGTCCCATAGTGCTCAGAGCCATTTGAACCATTATAACATAAAACAACTAAATAAACAACATTATATGGCAATAATAAAAGATGGCAAAATGAAATTTTGCATGATAACTGATATTAAAATCAAACCGAACTTAACGTTTTTGAAGGCATAATGGATATGACAAAATAGTTTATGCGTTGGATGCTGCTATTGTTTCTTCGCACATTCGTGTTCGTGGACGATTCTTGAATCTATCATCACAATTATGTATCCAGACAACAGTCAAGGACATGGATAAAACTTGCGAGAGCTTAGTTAAGAAGACGAGAACCTTTCAACACGCGGAATTGTATTGGCCACGACTATTTTGAGATTCTGTGGACATGTCTCAGATGAATTATTCGGACAAAGGTACGAGCTTAATAACTAATCGCTACTGAACATTTTCGGGTAGTTTCAAACAACTCTTGATAGAAAAACAACTAGAATGTCTCTGTTCAGAATGGTGAACACTCACCATCTCAGATTTAAAATCGTTCTTCGACCATCTTAATCTCTTGGCTGAGCTCCAAGATTGCTCTTCCTATTGTCTTAATTGAAAATTTGCCTTCCCTAGAAAAAATTTTCGTCCGAGGAATTTACTGCTTGCTTGAAGGTGTATTTAACAGCGTTTGACGAAATCTACTTCTCAGATAGTATGTAAATATTGGAATATCGAGACTCAGACATATAAACGTTGAAGATGACTGTAATGAGCATTAAAATTCTCCTTATTACGTTTTTCTGGACTAAAGTCTACCCTTACACATCGTGTTGCAGCCCTATCGAGTATATTTTAGTTAAAATAACGTTTTTTACCTCACTGTGAATCAGCGTGTGGGCTTCCAAATACCTATGCGAAATAATGAGATCTGCTGTTCCGCTCTGAAGATAGATAGTATGAATTTCTCCGTTGATGGCTACTCAAGCCAACAACAAAAGTCTCCGGTTCGAAATACATTACTCTGACGGAACATTTCTGTACAAGACAGTCCTTTAAGAGACGGAACGTCGCTGGGATATACATTCTATAGCTGTACCAATGAACTGAAAACAACTGTAGGAAAAAATTAAGAGCATCGTCAATGAAACCATCCATCACGCTATGCCCTTTCACACAAGTGGCGTCAAATTTAGTTGGTTGAATAAGTTATCAAACGCATTTTGAGATGTTTTTCACAAAAAATTGTTCATTTTTTCATCCTGCTTGTGGTGGCGACATTGACGGCCAACTCTGCGTCATCTGCTATCTTGGAAAGTTTCGGACGATGCCCACCTCTCGTTGTGTGAACGTTGTCCTTAATGTATGTTATGTCTCGGTGGCTCAGTGTGCTGACTATGACCCTCTGCTCTTCCATTTCCTTTTAAGCACTTTTCTCCTGCGTTCACTGATGTTATCTTCAGCTGTCTTTTTCAATGCCTTAACAATTTTCTGTTTCTTGTACTGAAGGTGGATCACCAGCAGATTTTACTTTACTGCAATGTCTTAGTACAAAATTTTTACGAAGTTGTAAGGTCTGACCAAACACTATGCATTGCTTTACGATTTTTTTCCACCTTCAATCAGTATATCAAATGTAACTTACTTTCCCATTACTTACGTTCGACACAATTATGCACGTCTCTGTTGCCACCTACTTGGATCTTAAGGTAACGTTACAGAAACCACCTGATTGCAGTAAATCCCCTCAAACTCTATATTTTACTCGCAGGAGAAGTTGTAGGATTGGAGTAGGGGAATTTTTGGATCCTACCTCGACCTTTTCTAAATTGCGGTTAGCGATAAATAAAGATAAGTCTGCAACTGCTGGCTGGGAGGCCCCGAAGGGTTCTTCAGCCGCCAAATCGGAAAGTGGTTTTTCCTTCCGCGTACAGCTGCCCATTTTCATACGGTGTATGAGATTTGCGTGTTAAGTGTATCTGGCTGAATGTTCTCATTATGAGAATATAGAAGGGCGACCTGTTTTAATGGTTAAAAACCATTTAAAAGCCAAAATCGCACAAAATATTTTTTATTCAGCACAATGAATTTCAGCAGTCTTTGCTATCATCTTAAAATCTTAAACATCTTTTTGTTGTAAAATATGTTCATTTAACGCTAAACCTCATGCACAAGATGTCAAGTGGATAAATGTGCTGAGTTTTATACATTTGACATCTTGTGCATGCGGTTCAGCGTTAAATGAACACTGCAAAAATGTGTTTAAGAGCAGAAAATAACACCAAAGACTGTTGAAACCGGTTGTCTTCAATAAAATATTTTGAGCGATCTTAGCTTTTGAATGATTTTTAACAATTGAGAGTAGCTGTTGAACAGTGGTGAATGCCATGTGTGTATGTGTAATTTGCTGTCTTTATTGTGTTCTATGATTGACATCCATTTGCTGTAGAATCTTACAATATGTTCTGAGTTCAAATGTAACGAGATATCTTGAAAAAAGTGACGTCATTCGTGACAACGGGTATGAATACCGGAAACATGGACCTGGATCAAGGCACTCAGGTAGATCCAGTATTTCGTGAATACCGAAAATCATTTGCCTCAGTACTTCTCATACATTTGTTATCGAAAGTATGATCGTGTGGGGATCAAGTGAAGTTTGATTCTGGATTGAGGATTTCCTGCTAGGGATAGCGCGGCCAGTTGTCGTAGATGAAGAGTCATCGACAGATGTAGAAGTAACTTCGGGTGTGCCCCAGGGAACTTTGTTGGGGCTCTTGCTCATCATGGACCTAGCAGGCAGTATAACAATAATCTCGGACGCTTTACAAACGATGTTGTTATCCAAAATAACTGTCTAAAAAGCTGCGCAAGTATTCAGTCCTTAACGTGTTTCAAAGTGATACAAAATACGAAGAGCGTTCAGTAAGAAGTGTAACACATTTTTTCTAGGCCTATTTCTGTTGAACAAATGCGGAATTATTATGGGGCATCGTGGCATTTTCCCACTCCACGCCCTATAGTTTCATCAAGTTCCGAGATGTGATGGCGTCTGTAACGAAGGTGTGTCCAAAGCAAATATCTATCATTGTGTTTCTTTAGGCGGAAAACCAGTACATCACAGGTATTCAAAGATTCTTGCATAATGTCTACGGAGACGCAATGAACAAAAGCAAAGTGAGACGTTGTGCGAGGCGTCTGTGATCATAGCGACGAGGCCGCGGAAAACCTGTCCGATCTCTTGCGTGCTGGTCGGCCACACACATCTGTAACTCCTGCAGTGTTGGAACGTGCGGGAACTCTCTACACGAATCACAATCAATGTGGCTCAAATGGCTCTGAGCACTACGGGACTTAGCATCTGAAGTCATCAGTCCTCTAGAACTTAGAAATACTTAAACCTAACTAACCTAAGGGCATCACACACATCCATGCCCGAGGCAGGATTCGAACCTGCGACCGTAGCAGTCGCGCAGTTCCGGACTGAAGCGCCTAGAACCACTCGGCCACCGCGGCCGGCGGATCACAATGAAATACCACGGTGCTCAACTGGACGCCTCTGTTGATAGTGCTGACACGCATGCCCACTAATTGGGGCACTCGATGGTGTGTGCACGCTGCGTTCCTCGCCGCCTAACAGAACACCATAAAGAGCAACAAAGTGCGAAACTTCTTCCATGTTATGAGGCTGATCTTTACATCTTCAAAGGCGATGACACAATTGTTCAACACTTGGAACCAGAAACAAAACCGGCAATGCATGGAGTGGCGCTACACCACCTCTCCTCCGAAGAAAAAGCTGAAAGCTGCACCCTCAGCCGGTCAAGTCACGGGGACGGTCTTTTGAGATTCTGAAGGGGATATTCTGCTTGATGTCCTCACTTCAGCGTGTTCATCACAGAAACTTCTCCTTCTATACGACAATGCAAGGCCTGCACACTCGAGAGGAGCTCCCAAAACTTCATTGGACATCCATCCTACAACCCGTATCTTGCACCTTCCGACTTCCATGTGTTTGACCCAATTAAGGATGAACTCCACAAGAAGCGGTACGTGTATGATGAGAAGGTAACTGACGCAACAAGACGTTGGATCCGGCTTTGACCAGTATAGTGGTACCATGCGGGTATACAGACCCTTCCAGTAAAGTGGCTTAAGCCGTCGTATCGAACGGAGATTACGTTGTAAAATAGGGTTTTGCAGCCAAAAGAGTGCGGAATAATATGGTGTACTGGAATTATGAATAAAATCAACCTGTTATTGATCGCATCTATTACTTTTAATGGCCAGAAAAATAAAGTTTGCACTTCAAGAAAACGAGAAAAAGTAGTGTTATTTGACTACAGCATCAATGAGTCATAGTTGGAATCTGTCACCTCATACAAACATCTGGGCGTAACGCTGTGTAGGGATGTGAAATGGAACAGTCACATAGGCTCAGTCGCAGGTAAAGTAGGGGGCAGACAGAGGGCAATGCAATCAATCTACAAAGGAGATTACTTTCAAAACACTCGTGCGACCGCTCTTAGAAAGCTATTCAGGTGTGTGAGACCCTTACCAAATAGGACTTATAGTGATATTGAGCGTATACAGAGAACGGTAACACGAATGGTCACAGGTTCGTTTGACTGCGAGAGAGTGTCACTGGGGTTTTGAAAGAAGTGAACCAGCAAACACTTGAAGACAGAGGCAGACTATCAGGAGAAAGCCTAAGTAGTAAGATTCTAGAACGAACTTTAAGTGATGGACTTACGAATGTGCTAGAGCTCCCTTCGTACTACTCCCGTAGAGATCGTGGAGACAAGACAGACTAAAAATAGCACGTTAAAAGTATTTAAGTAATCATTATACTCACACTCCATAGGTGAATGAATTGGAAAAAATTACTGGTACAATGATGGGAAACACCGTCAGCCACGCACTTCACCCGCTGGGCTAAATAAAACAGTCCTAGAACATATTTATAAAGCTTTCGCGGAAATGACCCTCGTTAATGAACAGAACTTCCCATCACAGAGCCGGCCGGAGTGGCCGAGCGGTTCTAGGCGCTACAGTCTGGAACCGCGCGATCGCTACTGTCGCAGGTTCGAATCCTGCCTCGGGCGTGGATGTGTGTGATGTCCTTAGGTTAGTTAGGTTTAAGTAGTTCTAAGTTCTAGGGGACTGATGACCTCAGAAGTTAAGTCCCATAGTGCTCAGAGCCATTTGAACCCATCACAGGAAATGTGGGAAACCGTGATTTCGGAGCACCTATCTGTTGCTGTCACATGTATTCAAATGCTCATCTCTAGCATACTCTGTCCCGAGTACGAGGGGTGTCCAGAAAGTAAGTTCCGATTGGTAGCGGAAGGAAACCATAGTGAGAATCCGATGAAGCTTCGTATTTTTCATGGCCGTCGATCCCCTCACGTTGCACTTTGCAGTTCTGAGCGCACAGTGAGTACGCAAAGATGCCTAGAAAATTTCCACGAAGCATGGATGCCTGTCGAGAGATTTTTCCTGATTTTATGCGTCCCCACATAACTTAAATGTCATGCTCTTCCTTCTTCATGACAATTCTCGGCCGCACGTTGCAGATGCAATGAAGATGCCCCTGAAGCGTAAAACAGACCGGACATGGCTCCCTGTGATTTTCATCCCTGCTCATATGAACTGCTGGCACACACATTTTGGCGCTGAAGACGAGCTAGGGAAGAACGTAGAGAATTGGCAGAAAACTCAGGTGGTAGCCTTCTATGACAGCGGTACTGGAAAGTTGGTACAATGCTACGACAAATGTCTCTGTCGGAGTGGAGACTATGTGGAGAAGCAGCAAACACAGTTTTGATTTTCACTGTAGTTTACATTTAGCGAGCTATAGGAATACCCCTCGCACGACGCTGCGTCATTATGTCTGAATGAGAGAGAGAGAGAGAGAGAGAGAGAGAGATAGAGAGAGAGAGAGGAGCAGGCGTATTTAGTAACCATCTGAATGTGACACAAAACGACGCTCACGATGAAACAGTGCGTGTTTATTGTCGTGTGTTACCTGAAGCACAATTAACAGAAAACGAGCACGTAACTGTTTTCATAAGAGATTAAGAATGGCAGTGTTTTCGCAAACTCTCCATCAAAGTCTGCAGTGAAAGGCGTAGTCACAAAATGGTGCGAAACGGGATCTTTAGCGAATAAAAACCGTAATTTTCCGAAAACAGTTCGAACTGTAGGAAACTTTGTTTGTTTGAAGAAAAGCTTGGGACAAAGTCCGAGGAAATCTCAACTCCTGTTATATGTTCAAGAGGGCATTAAGAAATCGTCGTGTCGAAACGTTAAAAAGAAGGATCGGCATCTGTATCCTTACAAGTTTACTGCTGTACATGAATGAAGGCACCCAGCCATACTTTCGCGTGTTAAGTTCTGCCTATGGTTTCTGATTGAAGTGGAATCAGCACGTTTGGATCGTGAGTTTTTTATTTCTTTAGGGTGAGCCCTAACTCATCTTGTCAGATTATGCGAATCCACGGAACGTGGACCATTATACATCGGAAAATCCCCATCGGTTCTTCGAACAGCTATTGCATATTCTCACGAGTGGTATCAGCGTTGTGACACGAATCTTTCGCTAAGGTGTTAATGTTAATCTGCATGTTCATAAATTTGTAATCCATATGTTGATCAACTAACAGAAGAATAACAATTGTTTGAGTATTTTCAGCAAGACGAAGCAACAGCACACACCGCCTTGACAATCTTCTCACGACTGTACGATGTGCTCAGTGAGAAGACGGCAATTAGCATAGGCACTGCAATCTCCTCTGGTGTGCGATGTCAGTTAAGCATTTAGCACATCCCTAAGATGCTATGAGATCGGAACTCGGTGACCTGTACAGTGAACCATTTGATCCCCAAGATATCCTGTGAAACGAAAAAACAAAGTCGCGCAACGGACAACTAATTGATCTGAATTAAAGAGGGGCGACCCACCTGAACACAAAATATGGCGATTACAACTCTCATATAAATATTGATAAGAGTTTCCATCAAGTTGCTATAAAAATCCGATATATTTCCAGATGCATTTATACGATTCTGTTCAGTGAATGCCGGCCGAAGTGGCCGTGCGGTTAAAGGCGCTGCAGTCTGGAACCGCAAGACCGCTACGGTCGCAGGTTCGAATCCTGCCTCGGGCATGGATGTTTGTGATGTCCTTATGTAACATTACGAGTCAAGACAGCTGTAACGGAACTTGAATAGCGTAAAGTTATCGTTAAAAACGCACGCCGCGCGATTTGTTACGATTTGGTCGGTCATAATAGTAGTAACATGCTTTTGAATACAATTAAAAAAAATAACGGCGATACCTGTTTAGCGTTATTGGAAAAAATATGTAATAAATTAATGAGTAAGGTAGCCGATCCTATAAGAAGAGGTAAAATTGGGCATATTAAGGTGTTTTGCTTTATATCGACTAAGCCGATGATACGGCGTTTTTTTTTCCGTTTACTCTTAGAAGAAAATAAAAGAAAACAAGTAACGATGTGCTAATTGTGCGTTGTGGAAAATATAGGGGCGAATTTTAAATAGCTACAGTGTATAATCAGACTAAAAAAAATGGACATTCAGTTACGTAAAATAGCGGACAGTGAAGTGTGGTCATTAAATTGAGTACACCTACAGGGCGGTAAATTCCGGAATAAGTATATTCGCATCTCACGAGGGACGCGATATTGAGACCGTTTTTTTTTTTTATTATATCACGGAGAACGGGCTTCAATTTACAAAAAACGAGAAAAGCTGTATCATTATCATTGACTGTTGGTGTCAAGTAACCAAAACTGTTCATCAAAGGGTTTCGGTGAATGAGTGGTGAATGTGAAATGAAACTGTGAACAAAGTTATGTTAAATAAAGCAGAAGAGACAAGACAGTTTGGTAGTACCTGTTATTATTCCATAAACTGTAACATTTCTTCTCGTTGTACGAAGCCTTTATAGACGATCGTTATGACAATTTGCTTTGAAGGGATCTCGTTACGAGTTAAGTTTTGGGGACCTGGTCAACAGGGGATAGTTCGTAGATCTTAAGTGCTGCAGCTATTCTGGAATCAGGTGCTACCGTGACCGTTGTGTGTTGTCAGTGGCTTAAGGTCATCATATCTCATGCTCTAAGATCGACGCGCCTTTCCTCTTGGTATAACGGTGTCTCACGGTAACCACGACAACGCCGACGGCGAAGGAAGACACGGTAGAAGTGGCGCCACAACGTGCGGCTCGATCGAGGAGGATTGCTGCATCGAGTCGAGTGTCATCCGGATTCACGAACCCTAGAGTTGGAAAATATTGTAGCAGCCAGTGAGTCTGTCCAATGAAAGAGGTATTCTTCAATAATCGCTAAAAGTGAGCGATACTACCAGGTATGATTAAAATAACTGTATAATTATAAAAAAAAAGGAAGTTGAGACTTGTGATTTCGGTAGATAAATATATATATAAATACAAAGTGAAAATAAGTGTATGTCTTATAATCATGTCAAAACGAACGAAAAGAATACATGATAATGTGCAGTTGAGTAGAGTAATGAGTAGAGAGAGAGAGGAAAGTGAAGAGGATAGGGATGATGCATCCCATGAGCTCAATGTGGGACAGGAGACATGTACAGATAATAATATAGTTATTGATTTAGAGCCGTTAGGAGATTCAAATACAATGATAAGTAAGGTAAGCAGCGTGGGAGAACATACAGATCTTGAGGTTTCGGAAGTAGATCAGCAAGTTGATCCTCAAAATGGAAATATTAATCAAAAAATATTTGATATGCTGGTATCAATAAATACTCAAATGGGTGTAATGAATGGAAGATTTGGTTCACTAGAAAGAGATAATAAGCAATTAAAAGAGGACAATCAGAAGTTAAATGAAAAATTTGAGGCCAAATTTGGCTCATTAGAAGTTAAAATGGATTCTTTGGAAAGCAAACTGAACACCTTTGATTATAAACTAGAAAATACTAAGAAAGAATTAAAGACGGACTGGGAGACTCAATTAAATGCGAAATTTGGAGAACTAGATGTAGAGTTTTCTAACACCTTAGAAAGGCAATATAATAATTTAATGGGAAAACTTCATGACGTAGAAAAGAAATATGAGGTACTTTCGAAGAGTTATGATGGCCTGTCCAATAGGATGGTTAAGTGTGAAAGCAGCTGTTTCAATGCTAGCGCACAGATAGAAGAGCTTTCGAAACAAATAGTCGAATTTGAGTCTGATGCTCGTAAGGGGATTGACAAGTATTTAGTAGATCAAACTAAAAGACTTGACGAAGATCTATCTGAATGGATAGAAATAAAAGGAAATGAAATTGTAGACAAGGTTAAGACTACTATTGGATCCCAGCCAAATGAAAATATCAATGAGTACCTAAGTAGAAATGATGAATTAATTAAGCTCTTCACTAGCGAATTTCAGAAAATAAAAGACAAAATAGTTGATGAGTTACCTAAATGGCAAAAGGAAACCAATCATAAATTGGCGGAGTTAGAACGAAAGTCATCACAAAATTTGTTGACAGAGGACGAACGTTCGGAGAATAGGTTGAAAAACAACCGAACATGTGATAATACGAAGTACAATTGTGGTGAAAATTTGCATTGGGAAGTTGATGATTCGGTTGGTAAAGATGATGATTCTTTTGGTGAGCGAGGATATTTGTCTTCTTTAAAGGTGGAGAACAGCATTTTTAAAAGTAGACAATTCCCAACATTCTCCACTGAAAAGAACAACCTGCATCCGAAAATCTTTATCAATAATTTCAAAAGAATATTTCCGCGTAGCTGGTCAGAACACGACCGACTTCAATTTATAGTATCCAAAATTACCGGAGAAGCCGCATTATGGGCCGCCGAAGTAAGTGAAAGTTGCCATACTTGCGCTGAGTTTGAACAACTTTTTTTGGCTAAATACTGGTCGTCGAGTAAACAAGAGAAATTAAGAAAAGAGGTTTACCAACCTGAGTATTTTAACAGTAAAAGGAGTACTTTAAGGCAATATTTTGAAAAGTACATAAATAAGACACGTTATTGGAGTGATCCAATTTCTCACAAGGAAGTGATCAGAATTTTGAAGGGAAGGTTGCCCATAAATATTCGTGAAAAGTTAATAAATGTTCCTGACCACGATGTAGAACAATTCTTGTCGGTGATTATAGATATGATTATGGAAGACGCAAGACAAATGAGTAGTAATCAAATGTCGACTCACACTCATAGTAATACGAGTAATTATAATAATAATAATTTAACTTATGATAATAATAATACCGAAAACCAGGTCAAACCCGCATCACAGGAGCGTGGACAATCTTCATCCTATGGTTGCAATAAAAACAATGATTATAATAAATATAGAAGAGATACTTACTGTGCTAGAGGTAAACCTCGATATGGTGACGCGAATGTGCATAGTAGTGATATTAATAAGAGTAACAGGTACCCAAGTGATGAACCCAATAGCATTCGACCTTGGGAAGATAATTCGAAGCATAATGTTCATCGGCAGGATGGAACAAATGCCTCGAGTCCTCATCCAGCACAAGGAGTTATACCAATGGGCGAAGGAGCCTCCAGTGTGCGACGGGGTGAATACCATAACTCGGATCATACTGTACGGATTGTGGAAGTTCATGAACCCCCACCGATGACTCAACGAGATAGATTAAACTAATACCAGTCACCAAATGCCTTCCTAGGATGACTGGAAAGGAGAAGGAAGGCAGGCATCAATTTGAAGTGAGAGTATTAAGGTACAATAATGATCAGGATATAAGGAATGAGTTAATTGAAGAAAAGCCTGAAGTTTCTAATAAATGCGGACAAATTTTACAGGCAATAATTCCAACAAGTATAAATAATGTTGATGTTGAAATATTAATTGATACTGGAGCAACTATTAGCGTCATGACGTTGGACTGTTTAAAACAGATAAGCCGAGGGGTAAAAATGCCCACTTTTCCTATCACAGGATGTACCGTGTCTGGCGCGTTCAGCGCAAAAATGCAAAAAGTTGTGAAACAGGTACGTGTTGACGTTACAATACAGGGGGCTCAAATAGAAAGTACATTCCTGGTTGTTCCTAAAATGACAGTACCATGTATCTGGGGTTTGGATTTTTTTATGTGAGACCGGTGCAATCATTAATTTAGAGAAAGGTGAATGTATATTTAATTCCAATGGTAACGTTTTGACAACCACCCTGAGAAAGGGCCGAGTAATTCCAAATCAATTGTGTATGAATCTAATGGTAAAATATGTCAGTATTGATGATGAAAATGAGTATGATATATGCCTTATTGAATGTTCTGAAGAAGTGATGGATAAAATGTCATTGCAGGAAAAGGTGTTAGAATCAGAATATTTATCTGTTATCCAAAGGGATGAACTGTATTACTTGTTGGAAGCATGTCAGTCGATTTTTAGTAAACGTCCGGGTATAATAAAAGACTTTGAATACCATATAAAGACGTATGCACATAAACCCTTTTGTCGCACTTCCTATTCTATCCCATGGACAAAGAAAGAAGTAGTCAGAAAGGAAATCAATAAAATGTTAGAATGGGGTATTATTGAGCCCTCAGATTCTGAATATTGTAACCCTCTTGTGGCGGTAATTAAACCCAATGGTGACATCAGATTGGTGTTGGATGCCAGAGAGATCAATAAGATCATTATACCTGTACAAACGCGACCGGAGAACCTAGAAGAGTTAGTACAAAAGTTTTATGGTGCCCGCTTCTTAACTTCTTTGGATATGCGTAGTTCATATTGGCAAACTAGAATATCTAAAGAATCTAGAAAATATACTGCATTCGTTTTTCTGGGCCGAAGTTACCAGTTTACTGTCATGCCATTTGGGTTGAAAATAAGCGGTGGTGTTTTCATATCGGCCTTAGATACCGTACTGGGCAGAGACCTTTTGAATGAAGTTACTTTATATGTGGATGATTTGCTAATTGCTTCTGAAACTTGGGAGGAACATTTGGACTTATTAAGAAGAGTTTTTGCGAAATTTTTGGAATACGGAGTTACTGTAAATTTGAGAAAATCCAAGTTTGCTCATAACCAATTGAAATTTCTTGGACATATAATCACTCCTGAAGGGATAAAACCAAATCCTAAAAAGATGGATGCGATTAACAGATGTGCTTATCCAAAGAATAGAACGGAATTAAAGTCATTTATCGGCTTAGTTTCATTTTTTCGACGATTTTTACCCAATCAGTTAGGAAGCCAAGACTGTTTGTTACGGCTGTTAAGAAAAAATGTCATGTGGGAGTGGAATTCCGAATGCACGCAAGCTTTTGATAACATCCGCAATGCTTTGACTAATGCTCCACTGCTACATCATCCGAGACTTGATCAAGATTTTTATATTGCTGCGGATGCTTCTGAAACAGGATTGGGTGCCACTCTTTTCCAGATGGACAATCCAGAAGATATCAGTACCATCAAAATAATTGGGTTTGCCAGCAGAACACTCTCTAGCTGTGAACGTGCATATTGTACTACTGAATTGGAAGTACTGGCCGTGGTCTGGTCCCTTAGGAAGTTTCGCTATTTTGTATATGGAAAGAAGATCATTATATTCTGCGACCACAAAGCTTTATCTTTTATTTTAACAGGAAGGATGTTCCATTCACGTTTAACCCGGTGGGCCTTGCTACTGCAAGAATATGATATTACGCTCAAATACATCAGAGGGAAAGACAACATCATAGCTGATGCTCTTTCAAGACTACCGAAAAGAAAGAATAACAACGAGTGTGAAGAACGGACTATTGACTTTAAAGTCATGAATTTATCAAGGCAATATTGTGAGAGGCAGATTTCACAGCTATCTCGAAGTCTTCCACAACTGCAAGAAGATGATAAGTTGTGGAAAGCCATTAGGCATGCTGTTGAAAGCAAAACGCTAAGTCACTCTCAAGAACAGTATCAATTAAAATCCGGAATATTGTATCGGAGGAAGGATGAAGAAGATGTTTGGAAACTTTGTGTTCCAAATAAATATTTAGAATCACTAGTATGGTACACTCACTTGAATTGGGGTCATTTTGGTTCCGCTAAATGTACAGCCAAAATAGCACAATACTGCTATCATCCAAATTTGGGACGTATAGCTACAAATATTATTAAGAAGTGCAAAATATGTCAGAAGGCGAAACCCATAAACTATTGTCGGAAGATAGAATTACATCCTATCATCCCACAACAACCTTTAATGTTGGTGTCATGTGATGTCTGTGGGCCATGTCCCGTGACACGTGGACGGTTCAAATATGTATTGGCTTTCTATGATCTCTTTTCAAAATATGTGAAATTATATCCTTTGAAAAATCTCCACGTTCGACCCATGTTACGCAAATTTATCAACAACTATATAACTGAGCTTGGCAAACCTATAATGATCTTGACAGACAACGCTGCTTATTATACAAGCAAAGTATGGAGAGACACTATGAAAGAACAAGGAATCCAGCACATTTACATCTCAAGATTTTACCCTTGTGGAAATCCGGTTGAAAGAATCTTCCGAGAGTTGAACCGATTTTTACGGACGTACATACCCAAACAACATTATAAATGGATCGATTGGATTTATGAATTTGAGAAAGTGTATAATGACTTGCCACACTTGACAGGTTATTCACCTAACCAAATAGTATTTGGTGAAAGTATTGTGCCAGAATGGATGAAGAAATTACCTGCGATAGAACAAAAGATTACCAAGAAAGAAGATATGGTGAAGAAGGTCTACGAAAACCTGAAGCATCAAGCACAATTGAGAAAGACCCGTTTTGATAAAAATGTGAAGAAAGTAGTCACATATGATGTAGGGGAAGAAATTTTATTGAGAAATCACCCAAAAGCATCAACCAGGAAAAGACTGAATAAGAAATGGCAATATTTATATACAGGTCCATACAAAATAATGAAAATACCTCATGAAGGGAGCTACCTCCTGGCAGATTGTGATACTGATGTAATTAAAGGCTTGTTCCCTCACATAGACCTGAAGAAGTATTATCAATAATGAGCAAAATATAGATTCAAGAAACACTGAATGATACCAAGACTACACTCAGTGGACTAAATAAAAGCACCAATGGATAAATACGTACTTATACTAACTTACAAAGAAAATTAAAGAATGTACCGACGATTTCCATGAGATACCTTCTTGGTATCAACAACAATGACAACGCTGAAATACGATTTATCCTCTCACCGAACAGCGAGGATGGATGATTTAAAAGTGGAATTAAGAGGAAAAAAAGGACCAAATCCTCTCTGGTTAAACAAGTGGCCTGATAAGGGTTTTGGCCTAGGATGCCAATCGTCGAACCCGGCTGTGATCCCTGCCTTGCACAGTCGGTTGAAGAACTGAGGGCTTCATCCAAGAAAAAAAAATGTGGTGTGAAAATGAAGTGATTAGTGCGAAGTGTTCCTAAGACAACCTATAAACAGATGTGGAATTTAGTTAAGGGCATTTTGTCTAGGCCCATTAACTCAACTTAAATATTGTAGAATGTATGTACTGACTTGTTGAGTGAATCTGAGAGTGAGTGTATTCGCCGAAACAAATACCCTCTCCTGTCACAGTACACAAAAAAAAGCCTGTTCTGTCTGGAACCCTCTTCAAGACATCACAGTCTGGGGGGCCGTGTAACATTACGAGTCAAGACAGCTGTAACGGAACTTGAATAGCGTAAAGTTATCGTTAAAAACGCACGCCGCGCGATTTGTTACGATTTGGTCGGTCATAATAGTAGTAACATGCTTTTGAATACAATTAAAAAAAATAACGGCGATACCTGTTTAGCGTTATTGGAAAAAATATGTAATAAATTAATGAGTAAGGTAGCCGATCCTATAAGAAGAGGTAAAATTGGGCATATTAAGGTGTTTTGCTTTATATCGACTAAGCCGATGATACGGCGTTTTTTTTTCCGTTTACTCTTAGAAGAAAATAAAAGAAAACAAGTAACGATGTGCTAATTGTGCGTTGTGGAAAATATAGGGGCGAATTTTAAATAGCTACAGTGTATAATCAGACTAAAAAAAATGGACATTCAGTTACGTAAAATAGCGGACAGTGAAGTGTGGTCATTAAATTGAGTACACCTACAGGGCGGTAAATTCCGGAATAAGTATATTCGCATCTCACGAGGGACGCGATATTGAGACCGTTTTTTTTTTTTATTATATCACGGAGAACGGGCTTCAATTTACAAAAAACGAGAAAAGCTGTATCATTATCATTGACTGTTGGTGTCAAGTAACCAAAACTGTTCATCAAAGGGTTTCGGTGAATGAGTGGTGAATGTGAAATGAAACTGTGAACAAAGTTATGTTAAATAAAGCAGAAGAGACAAGACAGTTTGGTAGTACCTGTTATTATTCCATAAACTGTAACATTTCTTCTCGTTGTACGAAGCCTTTATAGACGATCGTTATGACAATTTGCTTTGAAGGGATCTCGTTACGAGTTAAGTTTTGGGGACCTGGTCAACAGGGGATAGTTCGTAGATCTTAAGTGCTGCAGCTATTCTGGAATCAGGTGCTACCGTGACCGTTGTGTGTTGTCAGTGGCTTAAGGTCATCATATCTCATGCTCTAAGATCGACGCGCCTTTCCTCTTGGTATAACGGTGTCTCACGGTAACCACGACAACGCCGACGGCGAAGGAAGACACGGTAGACTTAGGTTAGTTAGGTTTAACTAGTTCTAAGTTCTAGGGGACTAATGACCTCAGCAGTTGAGTCCCATAGTGCTCAAAGCCATTTGAACCATTTTGTTCAGTGAATGAACAACACAGATAACTGCCAAATGGAACTAGGATGTAAAGACATGTACGAAACACCTAGTCACAGGTTTCTGAGTCTAAGATAAAATGATACAAAAACTGAGTCCAAGAATATTGGCAATGAATGCTGAATAAGTTGATAACCTAAAGACAAGACCCAGAAAAGTATGAAGAAGTACCAGTTCTCTCACCTAAACACGTATCGAGTGCAGGTGGCGGGCTATGAATTAGTTGAGAAGAGAGAAACTTTGATTTGAACCAAATAACTTGGCGGTCCCCTTGTCACAACGTACACAAATGTGACTCATATTTATCACTCTGCTGATACCCATCCGCAGAGGACAGTTGTAGTAGCAGCTGATAATTCTAAGTTCTGCCCTGTTATCAGTAATTAATTCTAATGTGAAAAAAATCTCTGTTCCTTCCCTGGCACACTGTGATGCAGAAGCGTACTCTTTCGTGCTGTAAGATGAAGTGTTCTTCTTTCCTCCTCCACAAAATCTGGCTGGTTCTGTCAGCACTCTGTAGTCAATCACAATATACATTTCAAGTTCCAACCAAAAAGAAGTTTACAACAACTGCAACAGTTTCCCTTCACCTAATGAAACTGTCATGATTAACGAATACTCTTCAGTTCTTCCTTAAGACAAAAGACAAAAATCCTCTCCCACTATATATGTTTCTTCATGATTCCTCCAGTTTTTGTCCACGTTATGAAAGTAATTATCATGAGCCAGTTGTGGGGTTCCTCACTGAATTTGAGCATCAACACACGTAACCTTCCTACCCTGCAACCGCCGTCTCCCATAAAGTGTGCCGTGTTTCTCTTCTGGCGCTGCAGATCTCATCTTTTCTGAAGGGCTTTCTTTAAGCTCCGCGATTTCGGAAAGTTTGCAACATGCTGTGTACTTCCCCTCGGCCTGCTACTTCCTCAGCAATCACGTGCTGTTTTCGCATGTGTTGGAAAAACAGTGTTTTTTCCCAGCCGCTTCGTGCCTAGCTCCTGGTTTTTAGCAGAAACATTTTTACTGTCTGCCTGCTGCACATTTGTTCGGCGCTCTTGATTTTCCCCGTAGCTTGCTGGCTATCCCAAGTTTATAGAAAGACACTACTATGACCCGTCATCACACAGAGTTAAAGAAAATTGTTGCATACATTACGCAATCATTGGTATTGGATTTAATTGCATGCATACTCCTATGCAGTGTTAGAACTTTAAATGGATTGGGTATCCTCATCTGGATAATGTTTTACTAATAATGTTATAGAGCACTTTTAGAAAAACTTTCCCATAACATTGGCCACCTCAATTGCCAGATCTCTCGCTGTGATTTTGTGGGGCGAATTGAAGGGTCAGATGTACTCAAACAAGCCTCAACTGTGAAAGAGCTACTGCCGAATATAGAAAAAGCTGTTGCTGCTATCTGTCAAACAGAACTGCAACGCATGTCTCATAGCTTGTAAAATTGAGCACTGCACCGCATGAACGTCAGTAGTGGCCACTTCCAGCATCTTTGATGACATTCATTAACTAAGATAAATTTCACATCACTCTAGTTGCTGAGCAAGTTTTATTTTGCTCACCCTGTAGATGGGAGATTGGAGTAGATTGTTTGAGTGAAGAGACCAAACAGCAAGGTCATCGGTCCCATCAGATTAGGGAAGGATGGGGAAGGAAGTTGGCCGTGTCCTGTCGAAGGAACCATTCCGGCATTTGCCTGGAGCGATTTAGGGAAATCACGGAAAACCTAAATCAGGATGGCCGGACTCAGGATTGAACCGTTGTCCGTGCTGGCACATAGCCTACTTCTCTCCAATAACACCAGTGGGCCTCCATGTTTAACGTCACCATCCAATGAACGATCACCATCAACAGAGTCATATGGCCTCAATATGAGACACTGAAGAGAGGAATGGAATTTAATCCAGCACAATGGCAAATAAGTGTCATCAAAACCTGTATGCCGAAATATCTCCTCCCCGGGCGGGCCAAACCTCATCCAAGGAGGCAGGTCAGTTTTGTCATATCTACGCAGATTTAAGAACTGCACAACATTGGAGCATGGAGACCCAAGTTTGAACAAACTTGCTCGAATGTATGCTTATGGACTGGAAACCGTCGCGAATTTCACAGCGTTGGCTCACTAAACGACTGACTAGAATGTTTGTTCCACCAATAAATTGCTAATGTGCAAGAAATTCACAAGACTTACTAATGTTTCGCTGGCCGGTGTGGTCGAGCGGCTCTAGGCGCTACAGTCTGGTACCGCGTGACTGCTACGGTCGCAGGTTCGAATCCTGCCTTGGGCATGGATGTGTGTGATGTCCTTAGGTTAGTTACGTTTAAGTAGTTCTAAGTTCTAGGGGACTGATGACCTCAGAAGTTAAGTCCCACCATTTGAACTAATGTTTCCAGACATTGAAATAAAGAACGCAGTTCAGAGTGAAATACGGCTGCAGCATGCAGTTCATTGACACAGAAAAGGAAAATTACTGGTTCTGTGGCAACCAGTTGTAGCGATATGAGTGTTTGGTAGAAACGAACACAGCACAGGCAGACTTCTAGTCTACCGTCTCAGTCGGATGACATAACGCCAATATTCTACAACTGGCGCTCTAGTATAGCATTCAATAGGCTCGTAAAACTTTGAACGTAGATTAAAAATGCATTGCAGTGTAGAGTTTATCCCACTTCTGGTCACAAAATGTAAAGTAAACGGGCACTTCTGACACCAATTGCAAATGTATATGATCCCACTCTTGACACCAAATGTAAATGTATACAGGGTTTGGGAAAGGGAGGAGGCGGTTGTTATAGATGCCTCGTGACGACAGTGTGCAGGAGGTCGAGTGATCAGGATTAGAGAGTGGGCATCCAGGGCTGCCGTTAAATGACAAAACAGGAAATTAGGTACAATAACGAGAATGGACTGAAGACAACAACAACAACAACAACAAGGAACGATCGGTCGCGAAACGGAAAATACAGTGAAAAATCTGATGAAGCTTTGTACAGATGCGTTGGGCACTGTGGCTAATACACCCGTCGATCGCATCATATCGCTCTTTTCAGTTCTGAGCTCACGGTGAGAATGTAAAGATGGCTAGAAATTAGCGTCTCCCGCCAAATATGAGGGCCTGGTGAAGATTTCGCCTGAAGCTATGCAATCCACATAACATAACTGTCATGCAGTTTGTTCTACACGACAATTCTCGGCCGCACTCTGCAGCGGCAATGAAGATACTCCGGCAGCGTTTTCGATGGGAAGTGTTTGATTACCCACAATACAGCCCGTAACTGGCTACCCTTGCTCTGCTCAGATGAACCGCTGACTATGAAGACAATATTTTGACACAGACAACGCACCAGAGTCCAGAATAGAAAATTGCCGAAAAGTACTGGCGGCTGTCTTCTATAACGAGAGAATTGAAAAGTTGGTACAGTGGTACGTCTAAGTCTGAGCGGCGACTGTGTAGAGAAGGAGCTGGAAGGTGTAGCTAACCGTTGCAAATAAAACGGTTTTGGTTTTCACTGTGGTTTCCACTTCGCGACCTATCGTTCCTTACTTTCCGAATAGCCCTCGTATTTACATTGAAGTTTGTGAAACGGTGCAATCTTGCATTCCTGAGCGGTTTGCTTCAATTGGACTCATTGCAGTTGACCAAGAGTGCTTGCTTTTAGATGAAACAAATGTGGAAAAATCAACTGAGTTTTTCAAAAATGACCTAGACATTGTTGAGACTGCGCTTATGCTTGAAAATGTTAGCCGAATTCGCTAATAAAAAACGACTGGTCTTAAAAAACATGCGTGATGTAAGAAAGTACATTACAAAATAGCCTGCAGTTGGAGAAATATTATGTGGAGAAGTGAAGTGCATTAAGCTTCTCTAAGTATTTCCAATCACGACAGCAACAGCAGAACGATCATTTAGCGCCCTTAGACGTCTGATGTCATTTCTCCGATCAACAATGAGGCAAAAGCGATTGAACAACTTAGCTGTTTTTCATGCCCACCGAGTTGTTTTGGATGAATTGGATATCCGACCAGTCATCAAGGACATCATATTCAGTAATGCAGTCAGATGGTCGACATATGCACCTTTCTAAAAACACTCTAGCCCTAATATGACGTTTAGAGCAATATTAAAAATCTTTATAAAACAGAGAATTAAATATATACATAATGTTAAATTTTCAGTTTCTAAACATTAGTACTAGTTTAGTACTGTATTACTATATTACTATAGGGCTGTATTAGTTATTTTCAAATACTTAAATATTTTTAGGGTGTAAGACCCAATTAAAACCTGCTATTTACATCCTTTTTGACTGAAAGTATTAGGCATACTGTATTAATTTTATTAACTGTATTAAAGTATTAACTTCGAGATATTGTTTTTTCAATGAACCCTGAGCCTTATTCAAAGTAAGCTTAAATTAGCTATTTCACTTATTCATCAAAGTGCTATTACTGTGCGGCAGCAATATTTTATGTTTTATTCTTTTAATTATAGTTTAGGATGTATGTAAATATAATTTCAGTCTTTTCAGAGCTATATATCCACTACTTTGTAATAGTCTATAGGCATGATCATTACTGTAAAATAAATTAGCCTTTTACGAAAATACCGGGCGTGTTTATGTTCCTTTCCTTTTTTGAAAGCCAAAATATGTGTCAGGCTTGCCGAGTTTTCAGGAGTGTCGAGAGTCCAGTTTTGACCATATGACTCTAAAATGCTTAAAAAAACTATCAAACTCACTATTTTTCATCTAAAATTTAGAAAATTTCCCGGGGCAAGACCTCCAGTATGCTCCTCCCCCCCCCCCCCCCCTCCACACACACTATTTTTTATAATTCGGCGCACCTGTGAATAAACAAAGGTTTGGAAACAAATGGCTCCCTGGATACTAAGGATTACCACACAGTATGTCCACACCATACGTCAGAGACCCCGAGAATCCAAACTGCTGATATGCACTTGAAGAGAAATGTTTCACAAGTGTTCCATAATTCCACCGTTCATGTGAAGGTAGGCTTCACAACGTCTCTTCATCAAAGTCCGTACTCTTTCAGAAATACCAGGCGTGTCCCGAATGCATTTACAACGATCCATAACGCATTCTCGGAGCTCAACACTGTCAACAGGGCTGGAATACACCGAAGCTTTTAAATGTCCCCACACTACATAGTCAAACGGGTTGAAGAAGTCGGAGGACCTGGGAGACCATATTGTTGACAATCCTCAACCGATACACTTGTTGTCGGAACGGTATTTCTCGGTAATTAGGTATCCGGAATCATGATGAAAACAAACGAGGGCAATTTATGACTCTGTAATTTATGCGTCACTTGTGATGTTTCGAAATGGACTTAGCCTTATATATGAACAGTGTAGTAACATTGCCATGACTGCACTGATGTATACGTCGTATCAGAGAAACCACCAGCTTCCGGACCTACACTGACGGAACACCAAGAAGATGACTTCTTTTTTTTTTCAGATTTAACACCAGTCATATGAGAGTTTTGCTAGTAGCGTCACTGTGAGGATGTAAATCGGGTTCGTTTTAAACACCCGCTGTAAAGGTCGTAAGCGTTATTTACCTTTGAGACTGGACGTGGCGAGACGCCATTATCAACAGCCCACTGAGTTTGAACGAGTTCGTGCAATAGGGAAACCTGTATGTCCCTTCCGCAATACTGCAAACAGCTGACAGGACTGAAGCCACTGTACATGACTGCTGGCAGCGGTGGTCACGGGGAGGTGCGGTCGCAAGAAGGCCGGGCTCCGGAAGACCATTATGGCTCTGGCGCATCGCACTGCACCTGCAACAGCAATCTGAGCACCACAGAGACACAAAGATCCGTTACAAGTCGGTTACTTTGAGGACAGCTCCGAGCCAGACGCCCTGTAGCCTGCAGTCCACTGATCCCAAACCGCCGCCATTTGCGACTTCAGTGCTGTCAAGACATAGCCCATTGGAGGGCGGAGGTATGTTGTATTTTCTGATGAAAGCCGGTTCTGTCTCGGTGCCGTTGGTGGCCGTGTGTTGTTTAGAAGGAGGCCCGTTGAGGGCTTGCAACCAGTCTGTCGGCGTGCTAGACACGCTGGACCATTGTCTGGAGTTGTGGTCTGGGGTGCTATTTCGTATAACAGCAGGAGCACTGTCGCGGTTATCCCACGCGCCCTGACTGAAAATTTCCACTCCAGTCTGCTGATTCGACCTGTTGTGCTGCCATTCAGTAACAGCACTCCGGGCTTCTTTTCCAACAAGACAGCGCTCGCCCACATACCTTTGTTGTAACTCAATATGCTCTGTAGAGTGTCGGCGTGTTGCCTTGGCCTGCTAGATGACCACATCTGTCTCCAGTCAAGCACTTATGGGACATCATCCGACGAAAACTGTAACGTCACCCACAATCAGCATTAACCGTGCCTGTATTGACAAACCACCTGGAACTGGCATGGAACTCCATCCCATAAACTGACATCCAGCACCTTTCCATGTTTAGGGCCGCGCGGGATTAGCCGAGCGGTCTAGGGCGTTGCAGTCATGGACTGTGCGGCTGGTCCCGGCGGAGGTTCGAGTCCTCCCTCGGGCATGGGTGTGTGTGTTTGTCCTTAGGATAATTTAGGTTAAGTAGTCTGTAAGCTTAGGGACTGGTGACCTTAGCAGTTAAGTCCCATAAGATTTCACACACATTTGAACATTTCTTTGAACATGTTTACATTAAACATTCTGGTGTTTACATCGGTTATTGGTGTACCGGCATTTCACATTTGCAATGGCGTATTTCGCGCTTACATTAACCTTTGATTTTGTGATGATAATGAGTGAAGTATGTTACCCAGACAAATGTATTCCTGAAATTTCATTAGTGTACGTTAGTAATGTTTTGGCGCTGAAATTTTTTTCCTTCAATGTATTAGCAGATACATAATAAATAATGGTTACGTAATATGGGTTTTCCCCTTGTCGTCTTTTGCCAGATGGTAGTAAACTGGTCTACTGACCAGTTTCTTTGGTTTCGCACACAGGCGCCGACCATCGTCGGCGCGCCACTGACAATGTAGTGACATTGCCTTGACTGCACTGATGTACAGGTCGTATAGGGGAAACGACCTATGTTCGCTACGATTATCTGCTTCTCTCATTGTCCTCTATTCGCCCTTATTGTTTGTACCTATAATACACACCCAGCGTAAGTAGAGGCAGAAACATGAACTGGTGCGCAATAGACGCCCGCTCTCATAAACTGGTTTTTAGGATGTTAATTAAAATAGGAAAGTGACCCTCGAAGTTGTGACAGGCGTCTTAGCCCTCGCTGCAACATTGTAGCCATTCAGGGCCGCAGCAGGGGAGACGCGAAGCGCGGCTGTCTACAAAAGGCGGCGCCCGCGAGTCGCCACCCCTCGCGATAATATTTGGCTGCGCCGTAATTGGCCCGCGCGGGCACAAAGCGCCGATCGCCGGCCATTGTCGCCGCCCCCACCGCAGCGCCGTTTGCGCTTTGTGCGCCGGCGGCGGCGGCTGCGGCCCGAATGCGATCGCGCCAACTGTCGCATTCACGGTCCGGCTCGACACAACGGCCTCCCGCAGCCGCGGCGCCGCCGGACGTGTTTTATCCGCGGAGGCCGTGTTTGGCACCGCGGAATCCCCGCTGTGCAAATACGCCGCCCGCCTTTGATCGCGCTGGGCTCTCCTGCTCAAACACTGCTGACTAATCGGGAACACGGGGCGGCTGCTAATGTAAGAGGCTTCCCCTGAGCGTACTTCACATTTTCCGAAAAGGTCGTTATCGATGCTGAGATTTCAGCGCCCAACCACAGCGAAATAGAGCTGTTGTATGCATCTGCCCAGCTGCCAGAGCTGTAATTCTGTTCCACTGAAAAAGTGTCAGTTAAAAATTACATGGATGTGTAACTTCTTGGCAGATTAAAACTGTACGTCAAATCGAGCCTCGAAATCGGGACGTTTGCCCTTAACAGGCAAGTGCTCCACTGACGGAGCTACCCAAGCACGACTCACGAACCGTCCCCGCAGCTCTATGTTCGCCAGTAAATCATCTCCTGCCTTCCAAAATTCAGATAAGGTCCCCTGGGAGAGTTTTAATCTGCCAGGAAGTTTTATATCAGCGCACACCGCTGCAGAATGAAAAATCCCATTCTGGGAACATCACCTAGGCTATGGCTACGTTTCCGCGACAGCCTTTCTTGAAGGGGTGCTAGTCTTGGTAGTTTCTCAGGGGAACTTCTGTGAATTTTGCAACATAGGAGACGAGGCCTTGGCTGTGAAGACAGATCATGAGTCGTGCTTGGCTAGCTAAACTGTAGAGCACTTGCTCATGACAGACAAAGGTCCCGAGTCCAAGTATCGGTCCGCCACACGGTTTTTAATCTACCGGAAAGTTTCGTTTCAGCGCACATTCTACTGCTGAGTGAAAGTCTCATTCTACATGGAATTTACCAGTCTAAATAATCATTGCTGTCCTCCTAGCTGACTGGTCAGCGATTCCCACTACTGTTAGGGATTTTTCACTGGTTGGACGAATAGAACGATGTTCACTCTGCCTCGCCATGCCAGCTGACGAGCTACGTGAATGAGAAGCAACGGCTCGAAGGCCTGCGTAGCCGATAACGTCAGAGACAGCAGTGTGGTGACCCAACCCCCCTCCATAGCACATCCAGATCAAGCAACTGGCTGAGGATGACACGGCGGTCGGTCGGTCTCGACTGGCCTTTCTGAGGAAGGAAGGAAGATTAGCCTTAACGTCTCGTCGACGGCGAGGTCATTAGAGGCGGAGCACGGTTTACGAAAGGTTGGGGGAGGAAACCGGCCGTACCCATTTCGAAGGAATCATTTCGGCATTAGCCTGAAGCGATATAGAGAAATCACAGAAAACCTAAGTTTTGATGACCAGACGGGGATTTGAATCGTCGACCTCCCGAATGCGAGTCCAGTGTGCACCGCCTCGCTCGACCAGAACGGCGAAGCTTACCACTATTGCTAAAAATACTACTTCAAAAAAAGTTTTTGTTAACTAGATAGACGCTGTCCTTCTCGGTTACTGGCTCTCTCATTATTTCCACCCCATCCTCTCCCTCCAGCTGCCCACGGGAATACGACACTTATGTCTGCGTGCCTATATGTTCCCATGGCAGATTATGGTGACCTTTTTTTTCACTTTTAACTTCAGTCTACATCTGGGCATCTGTAAGTGTATTGTGAAAGAAACTAAAACAAAACGGCTTAGACAGAAGGAAGGTTCCAGCACAGGCTTGGGTTTGGTATCGTACTCCGCGACCACAGTATTAGTCTGCTAGTGCGGTCAGTGCACTCAAGTTTCTGTGTCACGTAGCACGCAGTTCACTAACGATGAGGTTCGCTTGGTTCACGAGACTGTTTGAGTAGCAGAAGTCACCGAGAGCCTCAGCACTCCATTCCAAATCAATGTTCCACAAAAGTCAAATGTCCACAGTAGGGCAGGGCCGATGAGCAGCATGACGATCGACGTCATAGCTTAGCAGCAAATGACTTGAGCTTTGTTTCTTTTTCCCTCTCTTCAGTTTTTGTAATATCCGATCTCCTCCTGCTGACCTCCACGTCTTTGTTTCATGTAAGGGCTTTAGGATCACTTTATTACACTTTGGGGAAAGGTTTCTCAGGAACAACCGAGGCCAATATGACTACCCGCAATATTTTTGTTCTAAAAAGTTGTCATGAGGACTACCGCCTTGATATCTTTGAATATGGTAGCGTATCTTTCCTTTCCCGCAGGCAAAAGTGGGGGATATATTTAAATTTTGATAAAAATACGCAGTGCGGGAGATTCAAAAAGAGTCTGATTGGATGCAAGGGTAGAGAATTGTTTGTAAGAGATAAGAAAGAGGAGCTGGCTGTTAGTGCGAAGGAGAACTCTCGGATTTTTGCAGAGTACTTTCACGACCTGCTGAACTGGAACCACCTGAAGACGAACTGGATACTGACACAGAAGAGAGAGAGAGCCACGCCCTCCAACCAGGGATGAAGTCGCACATGCCATAAGCGATCTAAAGAATAATAAGATAACTGGAGAAGATGGTATAGCAACCGAGATGATAAAGTGGTGAGGCAACAAAGCAATAGACAACACGACCAACATAATCCACCAGATCAGGAGAACAAAGAAGTTGCCAGAAGGATGGAACAATGCAATTATACTACCAATACATAAGAAGGGGGACAAGAGAGACAGAAACAACTACAGAGGAATATCGCTTCTAGAGGTCGGATACAAGAGGTGCTGTCAAAACTATTGCTCTGGAGAGTAGAAGAACAGGTAGAAAGTACAGTTGATGACTACCACGTGGGATTCAGGAAGGTAAGAGGTTCTATAGAACAGATATTTATCTTGAAGCAACTGATAGAACATAGGACCTTAAAAAACAAAAAGACAGTAATAACTTTCGTGGACTTCACAAAGGAATATGACTCCATCGGCAGACAGACTCTTCTTAGGATCCTGAAGAACAGAGGATTTGATGGAACTACACAAGAACTCATGAAAGAAATTCTGACAGACTCAAAAGCAAGGGTGAGATTGAGAGGAGCACTGTCAGAAGAATTTGAGATCAAGACTGATGTTAAAAACGGAGATGGATTGTCACTGTTGTTGTTCAATACAGCGCTGGACGAAGTTATCAGGCAGTAGAGAGCAATAAACGAGGAAATGGGAACACCAAAGACCAATGTGGGGGACAAAAAGGACAACAGGGCTCAAGTGGACTGCCTAACCTTTGCAGACGACATAGCAATAGTATGTTGTTGTTGTTGTGGTCTTCAGTCCTGAGACTGGTTTGATGCAGCTCTCCATGCTACTCTATCCTGTGCAAGCTTCTTCATCTCCCAGTACCTACTGCAACCTACATCCTTCTGAATCTGCTTAGTGTATTGATCTCTTGGTCTCCCTCTACGATTTTTACCCTCCACGCTGCCCTCCAATGCTAAATTTGTGATCCCTTGATGCCTCAAAACATGTCCTACCAACCGATCCCTTCTTCTAGTCAAGTTGTGCCACAAACTTCTCTTCTCCCCAATCCTATTCAATACCTCCTCATTAGTTACGTGATCTACCCACCTTATCTTCAGCATTCTTCTGTAGCACCACATTTCGAAAGCTTCTATTCTCTTCTCGTCCAAACTGGTTATCGTCCATGAGTAAGTGAGTCGGAAGAAAACGCAAGTACACGACAACTTACGTAAGGTAGACAGAAAGGTGGAACTGAGGATAGCCTATAACAAGATAAAGACATTAAATACCACTGCAGACTGGGAAACACCGGAAGGCACTGTGCAAATGGTGGACAAATTTAAGTACCTGGGAGAATTTATAACAGGAACAGGAACAAGGAAGGAATAACAAAGAGGATAAAGAAGATGAGGTCAGCCTTCTGTATGACGAGAGAGATATACAATAAAAAGGCAAAGATAAGCCTCTGCAAGACAACGGTGAGGAATGCAGTGTTATATGCTGCTGAGACGATGACACTAGGAAGAAATGGGGCAGAACAACTAGAGAACGAAGAGAGAAAAATACTGAGAAAAATACATGGTCCCAAAAGAGGTGTAGAGACGTGGATGCGAAGACGTAGGGAAGAATTGTACCGGGACATGAGAACAATACCCGGGGAAATCAGACTCAAAAGGGCAAGGTTTGCCGGACATGTAGTTAGGATGAGTATGGACAGAATGACGAAGAGAGTGTGGGAAACAACAGGGAGGACAAGGGGGAAGGCAGGAACCAAGTGGGTTGTTGAACTTCGGAAGGACTGGTTGGAATTGGGGATCAAGGTCGAAGGAAAGGAAAATTGGAGGAACAAATATACACCGACATGCCGGAGATCAACGACAGAGAAGAATATAGGAAAAGATTAGGGTGCTATCAGTAGAGCCGACAGGAGAAAAGGGCACTAAAGATCTCGGAAGAAGAGGGGGAGAGAAGAAGAGAAAGAGTGAAAAGGTACTGGGAGAAGAAGAGGAAAATGCAGTTCACGAAGGGGCTATCCGTGGTCCTACAGAGGTCGTAACGCAAGAAGAAGAAGGGTTAAAAATCTTACACACGTCAAAATGCGGTTAAACTTTCTACTGTAGTGAATCACCATCGTTGAAACACTTATGCCATCGCACATCATGATTTTGTGATATATGAGGCCCTGGTGGTTCTTACGCACATCATTGTTTGAAGGTTCGTTGACTGTAAAAATACTATACTGGCTTCCAAGTAAAAAGTGTTGATAGATATTAATCCGGACTTGGTAAAAATAGATCGGCAGGGGAATAATTCTGTCGAGAACACAATGTTTAAACGACGCGACGCGATAACCAATAGGTCGTTGTGCCTTCAAACAATGTGCGTACAATTTCCTGGTACGTCTTGACCTAATTTTCTCATGTCGAGAAATCAGATTTAGTAACAAAAATTTTGTTAATACCACAAGATGACAGTTATCTCTATCAAAACCGATTCTCAAAAAAAAGACGAATTTATGCGATCTTGGCTATTGAAAGTTTTTTCTTGATATATGTACCTGAAACATATGACATCATTAAATGAAATTAATATGGTAATGACAATATCTACATACATCTACATATATACTCCGCTAGCCACCAAGCGGTGTGTGGCAGAGGGGACTATTCGCACCAAAGTCATATTTCCCCCTCTCTGTTCCACTCGCGGATCGCGCCTGTCTGAACGCCTCAGTACGAGCTCTAATTTCCCTTATCTTTGAATGGTGATCATTGCGCGATTTCAAAGTTGGTGGTAATAATATAAGCTATACATCCTCGGCGAAGATCGGGTTTAGGAATTTAGTGAGCAGCCCCTTCCGTTTAGCGCGCCGTCTATCTGCAAGTGTGTCCCACTTCAAACTTTCTATGAGATTTGTAACGCTCTCGCGATGGTTAAATGTACCAGTCACGAATCTTGCCGCTCTTCTTTGGACCTTCTGAAACTCTTGAATCAGACCCAACTGATAAGGGTCCCATACAGACGAACAATAAGACTGGACGAACTAACGTATTGAAAGCAATTTCCTTTGTTGAAGGATTGCATCCCTTCAGGATTCTATCGATAAACCGCAATCTAGAGTTCGCCTTACCCGTTACTTGTGTAATCTGATCGTTCCATTTGAGATCATTTCGAATAGTCACACCCAGAAACTTGACGGATGTTACCGCTTCCAAATATTGGGCATTTATTTTGTACTCTTTGGGGATTTTCGCTTTGTTATACGCAGTAGGTTACACTTACTAATATTGAGAGATAACTACCAGTAATTACACCACGCATTTATTTTTTTGCAAATGCTCTTGATTTGTTCACAACTTTCGTGTGATACTACTTTCCTGTAGACTACAGCATCATCGGCAAACAGCCTAATGCCGCTATCAACACCATCAACCAGATAGTTTATGTAAATCGTAGAAAGCATCGTACCTATTACGCGGCCCTGAGGCACACCTGATGTTATGCATGTTTCTGCTGAAGTCTCCCCATGCAGGATAATAGTTTCTAGAATAAATGTGGGTACCAGTACTTGCGGATTAAATGAGGATTACTTGATAAATCAGATATGACACAGATCTATCAACACATACCTCCTAATACATCGAGATCTGAAACGCGAGTAGCCAGAAGAGGGTGTTCGCTTCCTAAAGCGTCATTTGTTTTTCAGAGAAATGAATTTAGTACAGTGGCTGCTTATTACGCCTTATGCATACTGTCTGCGAGTTACAGTTAATACCGGTTCTTTAGTATTACACTTTACATATACATTTAGTGATATAAGTGTTTCTTATGGGATGATGGCTTCTTCGTGAAAGTATTTTTTTTTATAAAACAGTCTTTTTTTATAAAATACTCTTCAATAAGTGCCAACTGCGTGGTTCTGTTGTGCTTGTGTGTAGCAGCTGTTGGTCGGTACAACAGAACTGGTCAGTATTGATCAGTGGTTAGGTTGAAAACTTCCTAATGGCCTCTACTAACATGTCCATGTGGGAGTCTCAGTGGAGATTTGTTATGCGTAATTACCTGTTCCCCCTTAGAATCCATCAAATTCATTTATTTTCTATGGAAAAGATGGAAATGAGCGTTTGGCGTCATTGGCCGAGAGGCCCCTTACGGGGCAGGTCCGGCCGCCTTGGTGCAGGTCTTATTACATTCGACACCACATTGGACGACCTGTGCACCGGCTGGGAATGAAAGGATGATGAAGACAATACCCAGTCCCTAAACGAAGAAAATCCCCGATCCAGCCCAGAATGGTTCAAATGGCTCTAAGCACATTGGGACTTAACATCTGAGGTCATCAGTCCCCTAGACTTACAACTACTTAAACCTAACTAACCTAAGGACATCACACACATCCATGCACGAGGCAGGATTCGAACCTGCGACCGTAGCAGCGGCGCGGTTCCGGACCGAAGTGCCAGCCGGGAATCGAACCCGGCCCATAGCTATTGGGGCGGACATTTATTTTCTATTATTTGCATGCTGTCAATACGAGTTATACTTGTTACGTCCCAGACAGAACTTCCATAAAGCATTTTCACTACCACCGAGCTCATACACTCTTAATTTAGCAGACATATTTAGTTTGGGGCTTATAAAAAGGGATAAGTTTCTTGGCAGGGGCAATGGTTTTGTGCGTAGGTCATCCGCATTTTTTTTTTTTTTTTGGAAAGAATAATTTGACTTTCAAGCACAGGACTGTTGATTTCCATGGGATGACCTTCTTGTGGAGTAATAGCACGCTTCGCAGTGCAGGTCCTTTTCTTTCTAAAATAGACCACTGCAGGATTTCCTGTATTCATCTTGACTTTATGCTTCCGGTACTACAGTCCGATCGACGAACGATGGCGGTTCACGCAGGTCGAGTCGCGGACGGGGACAGCATTGTTGTCGGCATGCGCATACACGTGATTTGTGCTTGGCAGAAGCGTGTATCATGCAATCTATGTCTCTCGCTTGCTCGTGTAGAATTTATAGCTTACCACCACCATCAGCGATGAGAACCCGCAGCAAATAGATTAAAAATTCATTAAACAGCTCGCCGCAATCACGTTTAATGTTCCCTTTCACTACTAGATTAAGAACAGAGCGCTCAGAACACTACTGGAAGCACATTGTCTGTTGGTGAATGGGTGACGTAGGTGCGCAGAATAAGTCTCAATTCGGCCGCCATCGTCCGTGACTCCAACTATAGTCACTGGCGATGTCTAGCTGGTGTTGCTGTCGGCGAATATATGTATGGAGAATCCTTCCGGTTTTAATTGAATCAAATGTGGGTTCTTGGTGAAACGTTGTAAATTAACTAAACAAACACTGTTTTTGGCCGTATTTCACAATTTTATTATTAATGTTACTGCACGACCCAGGTTTCGGGTTATAAGCCCATTTTCAAGTACATTACAGATTCACCAAGATGATAATGCACACATAAACATGATGACAAGGCAAAGATAATAATCTCAAGTTCTTAAGTTATCGATCCATAGCTTAATGTATAATTACGTCAATGACCATTTTTTAACAAATTACATACATTATTACACATTCAGTAATTACCTACAATGACCTGACTAAAGTTATGTTTCAGCTAAGAACTTTTAACTACGATGGACTGGGGCCCAAAGTTTTGCTTCTATCCTGCGGTTGTGATCTCATCTAAAAGAGGTGAATAACTGAACTGGGTTTGCTAGTTTAATAATAGGTGTGGGGATACACACACCTGTCTTTTAATTTCTAAAATTTCTAATTGGTTCAGTTTGGCCCCCTTCCCCTCAGTGTATAAGACTTGTACATCTATTGTGTATTTGTGGTTATTGTTCAGGCAATGTTCTGGAAAGGCTGAATCAGGCTTCTTCAGTCTTCAACTTCTCTGGTGTTCTTTAAGCCTGGTGCACATTGACCTCCTCGTCCGTCCAATGTAGCAAGACTGACACTCCCGGCGTGTGATTTTATAAACCCCACTTTTTGTGATAGCTGGTTGTTTCTTGCATTGAACAAGAAACTACCTATTCTCTGAGGGACATAGAAAAACACAGATAAACCCTTTGCCTTCAAGATGTTACTTGTACTGTTTAATGTTTTCCCAATAAAAGGTAATCTGCACCATTTCTTTTCCAGTTTGTCTCTGTTTTTTCCTGGTGGACAATAATGGCTTTTTTTCCTGTCACAGTCATCAATCTTCTGACTGGTTTGATGCGATCCACCACAAATTCCCCACCTGTGCCAACCTTTTCATCTCATAATAGTAAGTGCAACCTACGTCCTCAATTACTTGCTGGATGTCTTCCAATCTCTGCCTTCCCTTACACTTTTTACAGTCTACAGCTCCCTCTAGTACTGCGAAAGTCTTAACAGATGTCCTATAATCCTATCGCTTTTTCTTGTCAATGTTTTTCATATATTCCTTTCCTCGCCGATTCTACGGGGAACCTCCGCATGTCTTACATTAACAGACCTCCTAATTTTCAACATTTGTCTGTAGCATCACATCTCTAATGCTTCGACTCTCTTCTGTTCCGGTTTTATCACAGTCCATGTCTCTCAACCATACAATGCCGTGCTCCAAACATAAATTCTCAGAAATTTTTTTTCTCAAATTAAGACCTATGTTTGATACCAACAGACTTCTCTTGGCGAGGAATGCCCTTTTTGCCAGTGCTATTCTGCTTTCTTTGTCCCTCTGGCTCTCTCCGTCATGGGTGGTTTTCCTGCCTAGGTAGTAGGATTCCTTAACTTCATCTACTTCGTGATAGCCAATTTTGATATTAAGTTTCTTGCTCATTTCTGCTACTCCTTATTATTTTCGTTTTTCTTTGCTTTTGCTCTGAAACTATATTCTATACCCATTAGAGTGTTCACAGCATTTAATACATCCTGCAATTCTTCTTCACTTTCATTTAGAGTAATGTCATCAGCGAATCTCTTCTTTGATACCCTTTCAACATGAATTTTAATTCCACTCCTGAACCATTTTTTTTATTTCCGTGATTGCGTCTTTGATGTATACATTGAATGCTAGGTGTGAAAGAGTGCAGCCCGTCTACCACCTTTCTAATACGAGCACTTCCTTATTGGTCTCCCAGTCTTATTGTTCCCTCTCAGTTCTTGTACGTATTGCATATTAGCCGTCTTTCCCTATAGCTTACCCCTATTTTTCTCAGCATTTCGAACATCTTGCACCATTTCCCGTTCCCGAATGCTTTTTTCAGGGTGACGGATCGTATTAACGTACTTTGATTTTTTTTTTTTTTTTCAGTCTTGCTTCCGTTATCTATCGTAACGTCAGAAGTGCGTCTCTGGTGTCTTTACCTTTCCTCAGGCCAAACTGATCGTCATCTCGTTATCTAACAGATCCTCAATTTACTTTTCCATTCTCCTGTATATTATCCTTGTCAGCAACTTGGGTGCTTTAGCTGTTAAGTTGATTGTGTGACAGTTCTCGCACTTTTCAGCTCTTCACAATCCTCGGAAATGTGAGGATGATGTTTTTCCGAGAGTCAGATTGGTGTATCACCAGACTCACATCAACTTGAATAGTGATTTTGTTGCTACTTCCCCCACTGATTTTAGAAATTCCTGTGGAATGTTGTCAATCCTCCTGCTTTATTCAAAGCTCTTCTAAATTGTCATTCTAATACCAGATCCGCTATCTCTTTGCTACAGGCTCCTGTTTCACCTCATCAGACAAGTCCTCCCGCTCTTAGTGGCACTCGGTATACTTTTTCCACCTATCCGCCCTGTTCTCCGCGCCGCGCGAAGTGGCCGCGTGGTTTGAGGCGCCTGGTCAAGGATTGCGCAGCCCCTTCCGCCGGAGGTTCAAGTCCTCCCTTGGGCATATTTGTCTGTGTGTGTTGTTCATAGCATAAGTTAGTTTAAGTAGTGTGTAAGTCTAGGGACCGATAACCTCAGCAGTTTGGTCCACTAGGAATTCACACATTTGAACTTTTTTTTTTCCTCTGCATTTAACGATAGTATTCCTATTGCACTCTAAATGTTACGCCCTACCTTTTTAATGTCCCCGAACATTGTTTTGATTTTTCTATATGCTGAGTCAGTCCTTCCGACAGTCATTTCTTTTTCGATTTCTTCACATTTTTCATGTAGCCATTACGCCTTTGCTTCCCCGCACTTCCTTTTTATTTCATTACTCAGTGACTTGCTTTTCCGTGTTCCTGAACTTGCCAAAATGTTTTTGTACTTCCTTCTTTCGTCGATCAGTTTAAGTATTTCTTCTGTTACCACGGTTTAGTTACCTATATTTTTCTTCCAGTTCTTTGAACTGCCTAGTAAGCTATTCATTATCGCAGCATCTATAGATGTGGAGAATTTCAAGCGTATCTCTTCATTCCTTAATGTTTCCGTATACCACTTATTAGTCCCTTAAACTTCGGCCTGCTCTTAATCATTATTAAATTGTGATCTGAGTCTATATCCGCTCCTCGGTACACCATACAGTCCACTATCTGCCCGACTGTGATGTAATCGAACTGGAATCTTTCTGTATCTCCGGCCTTTACCGAATATATCTGCTCCTCTTGTGATTCTTGAACGGAGCATTCGCTAGCTATTCTATCTGAAAGTTGTTGCAGAACTCGATTAGTCTTTCCCTCCTCTCATTTCTACTACCAAGCCCTTTGTTCTTCTCCTTCCCCTACAACCGCACTCGAATCCCCCCCCCCCTTCCTCCTCCCTCCCAATGACTATTAGATTTTCATCTCCCTTTACGTATTGAGTTACCCGTTCAGTATCCCCATATACTTAGTCTGTATCTTCATTCGTCTGCTTACGAGTTTCGCGTGTATACCTGAACTATTATTGTCGGTGTTGGCTTTCTATCGATTCTGATGAGAACAACCCTATCAATGAACTGTTCACAGTAATTCTTTCTGTACCTTACCTTCCTAATCATAACGAATCCCACTTCCGTTATACCACTTTCTGCAGCTGTTTATACTGCCCTATACTCATATGACCAGAAATCCTTGCTTTTTCCCTTTCACTTTCACTGAGCTTTAGCATTTTCCTTTTACATATTTTCTAGCTTCCCTACCAAGTCCAAACTTCTGACATTCCACGCCCCGACTCCTAGAACACTATCCTTTCGTAGGTCCCATCTTTTTCTCGTGGTCACCACCCCTTTGGCTGTCTCCTCCCAGAGATCCGAATAGAAGACAAGTCCGGGGCCTTTTGCCAATGGAAAAACTATCATGCTTCTTTATCAATTACAGGCCACATGTCCTGTGGATACACATAGTGTCTTCAATGCAGTGGTTTTCATTGTCGTGTCCTCCATCATTGCTGACTCTTTCATCTTTTAGGGGCAGTTTCTCGACCAAGGGCAAGAGAACTCTGTCCGCCCCTTCGCCCTCTTTGACGAGGTCAATGGCTGAATGAGGGTGACTTCTTATGCCAGAAGACTTTGGCTACCATTGCTAATGATTTTTATTCAAAATTTAAACAGTGTCGGAATTCGAACCCGAAACTGACTTTTTCCTTTTCTTCCCTTCTTCTTCATTTTGTTCGTCACTATTCTCGGCATTTGGTCTGGGTTGATGTTACATGACATCCTCTGAAGTTCGTAGTTGAATATTTCATTCAGTATTTTTTTTTATTGTTACAGGAGGTAGCCAGCCCTCTAATCGAACACGCTGAGCTACCGCGCCTGTACCACTAGACCACGTATGTGAAGATAATAAAGCCTTATTATCTCGGGGAACTAAGCAATTTCAACACGAGGAGCTCTGGTAATTTCATTTATACACATCAAAAAACGTTTTGCGTCACCCCGGTTCCCAGAACCACTAAAGATAGACGTTGACTATGGATATTGTATCACAGACACAGTCCCCTTGTCTGTTCATAGACGTAACTAAACCCGCCCAAAAATGTAAACAACCATGCATGAGCAGCGCTTATTATACGGAGAGGGGCCGACAGCCGATCAGTTCCTGTCATGCCACCAGGAAGGAGGTACACGGCTCGCGTTGTCTGTGGTTCAACCATGCCTAGACGGTCAATAGCGCGATTCGATGGCGTCCGCATTGTTACTTTGTGACAGGAATGGCTTTCAACAAGGAAAGTGTCGTCCAGGCATCTCGGCGTGAACAAAAGCGATGTTGTTCGGACATGGAGGACATAGAGAGAGACAGGAACTGTCGATAACATGCCTCGCTGAGGCTTCGCAAGGGCTACTACTGCAGTGGATGACCGCTACCTACGGATTATGGCTCGGAGGAAACCTGACAGCAACGCCATCATGTTAAATAATGCTTTTCGTGTAGCGACAGGACGTCGTGTTACGATTCAAATGTGCGCAATAGGGTGCATGATGTGCAACTTCACCCCCGATGTCCATGGCGAGGTCCACCTTTGCAACCACGACACCACGCATAGCGATACAGATGGGTCCAACAACACGCAGAATGGACTGCTCAGGATTGGCAACACGTTCTCTTCACTGATAAGTGTCGCATATGCCTTCAACCAGACAATCGTCGGAGACGTGTTCGGAGGCAACCCGGTCAGGCTATACGCCGTAGACACATTGTCCAGTGAGTGCAGCAAGATGGAGGTTCCCTGCTGTTTTGGGGTGGCATTATGTGGGGCCGACGTACGCCGCTGGTGGTCATGGAAGGCACCGTAGCCGGCCGAAGTGGCCGTGCGGTTAAAGGCGCTGCAGTCTGGAACCGCAAGACCGCTACGGTCGCAGGTTCGAATCCTGCCTCGGGCATGGATGTTTGTGATGTCCTTAGGTTAGTTAGGTTTAACTAGTTCTAAGTTCTAGGGGACTAATGACCTCAGCAGTTGAGTCCCATAGTGCTCAGAGCCATTTGAACCATTTGAAGGCACCGTAACGGCTGTATGATATTTGTATGCCATCCTCCGACTGATAGTGCACCAATATCGGCAGCATATTGGCGAGGCATTCGTCTTCATGGACGACAATTCGCGCCCCCATCGTGCACATCTTGTGAATGACTTCCTTCAGGATAACGACATCGTTCGACTAGAGTGACCAGCATGTTCTCCAGACGTGAACCCTATCGAACATGCCTGAGATAGATTGAAAAGGACTGTTTATGGACGACGTGACCCGAGGGACTACACCGAATCGCCGTTGAGGAGTGAGACAGTCTAGACCAACAATGTCTTCATGAACTTGTGGATAGTATGCCACGACGAATACAGACATGCGTCAATACAAGAGGACGTGCTACTGGGTATTAGAGGTACCAGTTTGTACAGCAATCTGGACCACCACCTCTGAAGGTTTCGCTGTATGGTGGTACAACGTGCAATGTGTGGTGTTCAGGAGCAATAAAAAGGAGGGAAATAATGTTTATGTTGATCTCTATTCCAATTTTCTGTACAGATTTCGGAACTCGCGTAACCGAGGTGATGCAAAAATTTTTTGATGTGTGTAGATGGCGAGCAATATAGGCAAGCCGGCGTTTGAGTCTTGCTATCCGAGCGTTGCCATTCAATGAGCACAGATAATCGTGTTACAAAGAAAACTAGCTATGACTTTTGTTGAGACAATAAGGCGCGTTAGTTATCTCTTCTTCTTCCAAGGTCTGCCATGCGCTTGCTTGATATCTAAAAAGACGACTGCTGCCAATTTTGTGCTTAGAAAGTTCCTCATTGTTTGTTCGATATGTTCCAAAATCTTTGGCTGGAATCCAAATTGTTCTGGACGGCTTGTCTCGTCCAACATTAGGGACATGTCGATTCTTTTCTCCGTTAATGGTCCGAAAATTCTATCTGCTAAGCAGGCTTGTTGGGTATTGGTCAGCAGCATACTTGAGCTCCCTTGCACCTTCAGTGTGGATGGGTGGATGGCTCCTGTGCTTCATTCTAAAAAAAAAAAAAAAAAGACGCACGACGAAGAAGTATCCGAATGTCCGAATGGGACGGAAATCGGCAGATGTGTATACACGTACAGACAAATAAATGATTATAATTTCAGAAAAAATACGTGATTTATTGAAGTGAAAGATTCGAAGTGCGTCGCTCTTTTTTTTTCGGTAGTCACGCGTCGTAAATTCGCTTCAGGAGCTCAGGTAGTTTTGTTGGTCATTTTTACAGTTTTATGTTCAAGATCTGGTCAAGGCCTGGTGCCTAGGCGTTCTTCTGAGTTTAGTTCTAACTTTCTGGGAAACAGTTAAGGATGGTTGCACCAGTGTTTCATAGTTTTGGATACGTTCTGCCATTTAGCCTATGGTGAATTCGAACTCTCCACTGATTCCAGCAGTTTCTGGAGAAAGGATGTTTGCCCTTCAGATGACGTGGCAAAAGTTTCTACTTGACGGTAAAGGTCCACAGAATACAGGCATTGTGATGTGAGCGGCGGGGTCTTCGGTGTCTTCTCCGGTCGTAATTTTTAACAAGTTCCGTTCATCATTTGTTGCAAGTAAAAAGCTGGATATCTACCCTTCGATGATTCTGTTTTCTATATAGTGTTTTCAATATAGATTTTTTGTGCTTTAATTCTTCGACCAGTGGTACATAACCATGTGTCCTGATAGACAGCGTCTTCGATTAATATTATCACTGATGCTTTCCTACTACTTGCTACTTTGTAAGCTAGGCGTTTGAACGTAATGACTAACTAATCATTGTACCAAAGGCAAGCGTGGGACAAGTATTGTTGTTTGCCTAATGTTTATGCTGGCCCCAATTGTTTTCTCCTGTGTCCACGTCTTTGGGATGGTGGTGCCTCGAAGGCGCACACCTAAGACTAGGCGGTGGTCAGAAGTGAGATCGCTCACTGCCCTTAGATCAGGCATCTTCCTACCATTCTCGTGATTTCATTATCCATCACATCATGACCTTGATTGGCCAAAGTAGGTTCGTGCGTTCGTCCTTGGATATCCAAATTTAGTTGTCCAATTGTCTTTGCTGAGCCACCAATCTTAATCCTTTTGAATCCATTCTTTGCGCGTTTCATGACCGGTGTTTCGCGTTGAAATCGGCATCAATAAGAACCTTGTCGAGGTTGTTAATAATTTTGTCCATCTGGGCACTTGGTGCCGAATGCGCTGCAGTAGCACTAATCTGTCCCATGCTGGTTCATGCCATTACTGCTGTTGCCTCGAGATCCTGCGCTTGAGGGAAACGTTCAACTTAGTGTTGGGAACTTGGGCGGAGAAAGACGGCCGTTCTGCCTTCTCTCCTGTCTGTCTTGTAGCCAGTCATTTTGCTAGACGGAAGTCTGCGGTGAGCAAAAGATTGGCTATTTTTTGTTGGGTGATGAGAGACGTAACGATGTCTTTGCTGTTGTAACTGGCCTTAATTATTTAATCACCAGCAGACGCGAATGCTTCCATAAGGATAACCAGTTTTGTCTAGAAGCCTCTAGTTTGGTTCACCTTTTTACCAACAGCGATTAGAGCAGTGGTCGTCAACTGACAAAGGGCAGAGGCACCTCGGCTGTATATGTACCTCTTGTATTATTTAGCATGTTGTGGTTATCCAATAGACTAGGTAAGGTAAGGCTGCGGTAAGTTGGCCGGGGGCCCCACAGTATTAATCTTTGCATGTCAGCACTATTCGGAACTCTTCGACAGCGGTGTATTTCAGATAGCTGCTAACCTATGCGGTCTAACAGAAAAAAAAGGTTCAAATGGCTCGGAGTACTATGCGACTTAACTTCTGAGGTCATCAGTGGCCTAGAACTTAGAACTAATTAAACCTAACTAACCTAAGGACATCACACACATCCATGCCCGAGGCAGGATTCGAACCTGCGACCGTAGCGGTCGCTCGGCTCCAGACTGCAGCGCCTAGAACCGCACGGCCACTCCTGCCGGCCGAGGTCTAACAGATGTAGCACTATAACTGCGTGGTGAAGAGTTCTTGGTTTTAATACTTGCTCGAATTACTGATTAATTACATTATTTGTACTTATATTTAAATGCACAACTGAATATGAGACACCATCACAAAAGCGTGCCAATTTATCTTCTACCTATAGCATTGTATTAATATTACAACAGCCTTAATTAATTTAATGTTTCTTGCTACAAATAAGTACCGCATTTCAAGATGACCTTCACTGTAGGGTGCATTCACAAATGTGCGTTACTTCCGAGTCAAAATTTATACGATAGCAGCTGATCGGTACCAGTCGCGCACACTCGTGAGTTGTCAGTAAAGAAAAACAATCAGTACAACTTTCGCCTTCTCACATCCTCTAATTCCACATTGGCTGCACTACTTTCCTCCCTGCCCCTGGCGGCCAACTTTACTTAACTCACGGTGAATTCACAATTGTCAATTAAAACTAAGCACATTTTAAAAGATTGTTATCTCTATAAGTATTTTTGTTTGTTACTGAACAACCATACTCTTAGGAAGTTCTTAATGTTAGTTGCTCAGTGCATATTGCTATGAAACACGGCCGAGAATCGTGGGCTGCACAAATAGCACTTTACTGTGGCCGCATATGGCCCGTGGGCCGCAGTTTGAGTGTCCAATAGGTTGCCTGTTTTATTGTTTGAATGAGCGGAGTTATTTCACCTAGTGCACCACTCATTCCTACGTACCGGAATAGCTGCTTTGGCTCTTGGGCTGTTCGGTTCACTGTCACACTGGCGTGTGGTCTTCATGCTTGTGTCCTCGTCGAAGCCTTTTTTTCCCCCTCGTGGGCGACGCATATCTTGCAGTGGAAGCGGTCTCCCATTCTGTGTGAAGTCGTTGCCGTATGTCGACTGGGGTGCAGGGGTTGATTCCGGTCAGGCGAGCCTTCTTTGAGGTTCCGGGCTTTTTAACGCCTTTTGAAAATCTTCACTCTTGTAGGAAGAGCGTTGATTCTGTGAGCAGTTGTCACATTTTCTGAGCGCCACTCTCGGTGGGGTACATTCTCTACTCGGTGCTCCTTTCCACATTTGAAAAGCTTGTGAGAGTGAGCAGTAGTTTGTGGCGTGTGCTTCATCTCTGACAGCGCTGGTTCGTCTCTTGGAACTAGTCTTCCGTTCTCTCTCACTAGTGTAAGACGTATTTGACAACTTAGCGAAGGACGCCGTGGAGTTTAGTCGGTTACTGCAAAAATTGTTAAGGGGGTAAGTTTTCCGGTTGCAGAATACTTGCATTTATATCGATGGTCTTCAAATACGTCGATGCCTTGCACCATCAGCTTCTTTTCCACATCTTCTTCCGGAGCCTTTGCCGTGTCCTGGCAGAATTTAAACATTTTCCATAGTCTTCCACCGTCACCTAGAAATATTTAATCCAGTTTCCTTGATAAACTACCGTTATATTACCTCTGAATGCATTTTTTAGCTCCGGAACCATTTTCAGATGGCCAGTGACTCATTAGAAGGACAATGTTGGATCTTCTTGGTTTTGAATTCTCTTGATTTTTAACTGTGTATTCCATTCCCTCTCCCATCTTCTGCGTGTCGACGAGTTGAGATTCTAGTCGCTGCGCTATTTTCTCGCTCAAAGCCTTATTCCCTTTGAGTTCACTATAAGGCTGCTCTTTTCCACCTGCAACTTCGTTTTGGTATTTCGTTTCTTCCTGGGACGACACTTCGTTTGCCATGGTGCTCTGATGCTTTCAGATCCGCCTCTGTGTTCTTCATTGCCACCTTCACAGTCATAAGACAATACCGATATCATGTCACGTTTCTCTGGACGCGTCGTATTTTCTCGATTTCCTATTTTCTGCTCTTTTTTCTCTCAGTTTGTCTTTCAGCTCATGATTTTGATGTTCTATCTCGACGTTGATTGACTGTACATGTCGTTTAAAAATAGTGTCACGTATTCCTACAGGAGGTAATATTTGTAAAAATAGAAGAAAAGTTCCTGTAAAGATATGTCCGGAATCCAATACTTGTTGATATACGGTCCGTGGAAGATCCGTAGCTCATAGCCTGAATTTTATTTACACAGGAGGCAGGACACACAAGAAATGGTATAATCAATTAAGGCTATACGCACCTATGGGCACATACAATCAGCAGGGAAGGTGAGGCACCATGATAGCTACAGTATCATTATATGAGCAGGAATTGTCGGTGACAGACTCATAAGGCCATACATTTTACCAAACGGACTAACAGGTGCTGTGTATCATCGACTTCGGTGCAATGATTTACTTGCAGTGTTGGAGAACTTTGTCCTTGCGGAAAGATAAAGCCTGTGATTTACGCACGACTGGCCATCATCCCATTTTCCACGGATCATGCGACAGTGCCGCGCCGCAGCATTTCATGGCCGATAGATTGGTCGAGCAGGTCCGTAGCATGGCCTACCCGTTCACCGTACCTGAACCCATTGGATTTCTGGCTATGAGGGCATTAAAAGGCATTGATGTATGGCAAACTCAATGAAAACGTGCAGACGTTACAGGAGGGTATGATCAACGCATGTGACGCAGTTTGAATGGAGTCAGGCGTAGTTGAATGAGTGCGTGATTCACTGCGAATAAGGGCTGAAGAATGTGTCAGGATGCGTGATAAACACATGCAGCATTGCCTGTAGTGCATTATTTTACGTAACAGACAGATGGGAGTGAGAGGAGAGTTGCCCATATCTCAACATGTATCGGTTCCCGGGTATATCTTTATAGGAACTTTTCTTCTGGTTTTGACCAATGCTACCTCCAGTAGGAATACGTGACTTTTTTTTAAAAAAATACCCTGTATATGAAATGATAATTAAATCGAAACCCTTAGCCCGCCGACAGGTGTTGCTGATATACATCAATGGGGACAGCTGAAAGTGGGTGCCCCGACCGGGACTCGAACTCTGGATCTTCTGGTTACATGGCAGACGCTCTGTACATCTGACCCACCGAGAGCAGAGAGGACAATGCGATTGCAGGGACTTATCCCTTGCACGCTTCCCGTGAGACCCACATTTCCAACTGCCGACAACCTACATTCGTGGTCTTTCTAATAGATATTTGACCATTCACTCATTCTCGCGCCAAACTAAGCCGACGAGTCCCGTATCAGTTCGGGCAAAGTGTGCACATTCGCACAGAAGAAGGTCAATGGCCAGGTAGCAGGAGATCCCACGTAAGCAGGAGATCCCGGGTTCGAGTCCCGGTCGGGGCACACATTTTCAGCTCTCCCCATTGATGTATATCAACAACACTTGTCGGCAGATAAGGATTTCGATTTAACTATCGATTCATTCTAGAGAAGCTGCACTGTCATCAATGGTATCTGTTCTTTCGGAAACAGATACCATGTTCATATACCCTGCATATTTTCAAGTATTGTAGCCCAGTGTAGTTCTCTGTCCTTTGGCAAGTGGGTGTTTGTTGAAGCGTGATGACAGGAGTGCTGCGAAGAACAATCGCGACCGCTTCACGTGCTTGCATGCACCTCTTCCAGACCAGCAGAGTAGTACATGTCGTCGTCTCAGTGATCTCTATACTTCATCTATCTGAGTGTGCCTGCCAAAGATGCTCATACTTCGTCTCTTGCTAAACTACAACATTGTTGTTGTTGTGGTCTTCAGTCCTGAGACTGGTTTGATGCAGCTCTCCATGCTACTCTATCCTGTGCAAGCTTCTTCATCTCCCAGTACCTACTGCAACCTACATCCTTCTGAATCTGCTTAGTGTATTGATCTCTTGGTCTCCCTCTACGATTTTTACCCTCCACGCTGCCCTCCAATGCTAAATTTGTGATCCCTTGATGCCTCAAAACATGTCCTACCAACCGATCCCTTCTTCTAGTCAAGTTGTGCGACAAACTTCTCTTCTCCCCAATCCTATTCAATACCTCCTCATTAGTTACGTGATCTACCCACCTTATTTTCAGCATTCTTCTGTAGCACCACATTTCGAAAGCTTCTATTCTCTTCTTGTCCAAACTGGTTATCGTCCATGTTTCACTTCCATACATGGCTACACTCCATACAAATACTTTCAGAAACGACTTCCTGACACTTAAATCTATACTAGATGTTAACAAATTTCTCTTCTTCAGAAACGATTTCCTTGCCATTGCCAGTCTACATTTTATATCCTCTCTACTTCGACCATCATCAGTTATTTTACTCCCTAAATAGCAAAACTCCTTTACTACTTTAAGTGTCTCATTTCCTAATCTAATCCCCTCAGCATCACCCGATTTAATTTGACTACATTCCATTATCCTCGTTTTGCTTTTGTTGATGTTCATCTTATATCCTCCTTTCAAGACACTGTCCATTCCGTTCAACTGCTCTTCCAAGTCCTTTGCTGTCTCTGACAGAATTACAATGTCATCTGCGAGCCTCAAAGTTTTTATTTCTTCTCCATGAATTTTAATACCTACTCCGAATTTTTCTTTTGTTTCCTTTACTGCTTGCTCAATATACAGATTGAATAACATCGGGGAGAGGCTACAACCCTGTCTCACTCCATTCCCAACCACTGCTTCCCTTTCATGCCCCTCGACTCTTATAACTGCCATCTGGTTTCTGTACAAATTGTAAATAGCCTTTTGCTCCTTGTATTTTACCCCTGCCACCTTCAGAATTTGAAAGAGGGTATTCCAGTTAACGTTGTCAAAAGCTTTCTCTAAGTCTACAAATGCTAGAAACGTAGGTTTGCCTTTTCTTAATCTTTCTTCTAAGATAAGTCGTAAGGTTAGTATTGCCTCACGTGTTCCAACTTTTCTACGGAAACCAAACTGATCTTCCCCGAGGTCCGCTTCTACCAGTTTTTCCGTTCGTCTGTAAAGAATTCGTGTTAGTATTTTGCAGCTGTGACTTATTAAACTGATAGTTCGGTAATTTTCACATCTGTCAACACCTGCTTGCTTTGGGATTGGAATTATTATATTCTTCTTGAAGTCTGGGGGTATTTCGCCTGTCTCATACATCTTGCTCACCAGATGGTAGAGTTTTGTCATGACTGGCTCTCCCAAGGCCATCAGTAGTTCTAATGGAATGTTGTCTACTCCCGGGGCCTTGTTTCGACTCAGGTCTTTCAGAGCTCTGTCAAACTCTTCAGGCAGTATTTTATCTCCCATTTCATCTTCATCTACATCCTCTTCCATTTCCATAATATTGTCCTCAAGTACATCGCCCTTGCATAAACCCTCTATATACTCCTTCCACCTTTCTGCCTTCCCTTCTTTGCTTAGAACTGGGTTGCCATCTGAGCTCTTGATATTCATACAAGTGGTTCTCTTCTCTCCAAAGGTCTCTTTAATTTTCCTGTAGGCAGTATCTATCTTACCCCTAGTGAGACAAGCCTCTACATCCTTACATTTGTCCTCTAGCCATCCCTGCTTAGCCATTTTGCACTTCCTGTCAATCTCATTTCTGAGACGTTTGTATTCCTTTTTGCCTGCTTCATTTACTGCATTTTTATATTTTCTACTTTCATCAATTAAATTCAAAATTTCTTCTGTTACCCAAGGATTTCTGTTAGCCCTCGTCTTTTTACCTACTTGATCCTCTGCTGCCTTCACTACTTCATCCCTCAGAGCTACCCATTCTTCTTCTACTGTATTTCTTTCCCCCATTCCTGTCAATTGTTCCCTTATGCTCTCCCTGAAACTCTCTACAACCTCTGGTTCTTTCAGTTTATCCAGGTCCCATCTCCCTAAATTCCCACCTTTTTGCAGTTTCTTCAGTTTCAATCTGCAGTTCATAACCAATAGATTGTGGTCAGAATCCACATCTGCCCCTGGAAATGTCTTACAATTTAAAACCTGGTTCCTAAATCTCTGTCTTACCATTATATAATCTATCTGATACCTTTTAGTATCTCCAGGATTCTTCCAGGTATACAACCTTCTTTTATGAATCTTGAACCAAGTGTTAGCTATGATTAAGTTATGCTCTGTGCAAAATTCTACAAGGCGGCTTCCTCTTTCATTTCTTCCCCCCAATCCATATTCACCTACTATGTTTCCTTCTCTCCTTTTCCTACTGACGAATTCCAGTCACCCATGACTATTAAATTTTCGTCTCCCTTCACTACCTGAATAATTTCTTTTAACTCGTCATACATTTCATCAATTTCTTCATCATCTGCAGAGCTAGTTGGCATATAAACTTGTACTACTGTAGAAGGCATGGGCTTTGTGTCTATCTTGGCCACAATAATGCGTTCACTATGCTGTTTGTAGTAGCTAACCCGCACTCCTATTTTTTTATTCATTATTAAACCTACTCCTGCATTACCCCTATTTGATTTTGTATTTATAACCCTGTAATCACCTGACCAAAAGTCTTGTTCCTCCTGCCACTTCATAGCTACAACATAGCTGCTACGAAATGTCACTAGAACACAAAAAGGAAATGCTTTTCGATTGTCCTTCCCCCATCAGCCTATTACATCTCTTGATGGCATAAGATTTCAAACCAGAAATGATTCTGTATCACGAACAGACAGATGGATTTTTTTATTTTGCCGAACTATAAAATGGGTAACGATTAAAATAACAGGAATCAGCAGACCTAAGGGAGTTCTATTTTCAGAGACCACAGTTCTCCATCCAGGCAGTGTGGAGATCGCTGGTTCGACAGCAGGTTTGTCTCTGAAGTCGGTATGTTGCGACAGTAAAATGCCAAAACTTTTCAGTTTGAAGCGGGCAAGTAATGAAGTTATAGCCGGCATGTAAACTGCAGACGGGTTCAAATGGCTCTGAGCACTATGGGACTCAACTGCTGTGGTCATCAGTCCCCTAGAACTTAGAACTACTTAAACCTAACTAACCTAAGGACATCACACGGACGATAAAACCTTGCTTGCCGGGGTATATGCCACACCGGTAGCCTAATAAAATTCTGCAGCAAATGAATGCAATACAAACTTTAAGCAACCTGTCTGGCTTAAAGTGATAGAAGGAGTTCTTTATAGTTCGCTCACAAGCTTGTCAAAATATGATTGCACTTGCAGTATGGCAGTTCGACCTGCAGCTTAATGGTCGTCTGTCAGACACGATCGCAGGTCACACTTGCTGTGCTTCGCAATCAAAACAGTACGAGGGCGTCCTGAAAAGTAATGCCTCCCAATTTTGGGCTCTGTTCTCAGCATCGGTTGAGGTAGGTATCAACTTAAAATAAATTTAGTGTGGGAAAATTATAAATTTTGTTTCCTTCATTTGTATAGCGCATGGAGTATTTTTGTTTTGCATGGTCAAATTCTTCTATTGCAAAAAAAAATCCATGAAGTCAAACGAGAAATACAAAATTCGTATGACAAAAGATATTAGAAAATTCGTGAAAAGCTTTTGTGTGTTACTTCATTTTCAAAAACAGAAATATTTCTTCTCATAGTTTCCACAGTCGCTTAGCAACTGATTTCATGCAGAGCCATCGAAGATTCGTGTGATACGTAATATCTAAATGAACCACTTCAAAGTCTTCCAAAAACCAGATGAAGTGTAAGTGGTGACATCCGGAAGTTACTTCAGGCATAAGTGATCTTTTTATTTTCGGTACACCATCTTCAAAGAAATTATTTTTGTCGCTTCTTTAGTGACCCCATCAGATGTACAAATAGATGATCCAACCGTATCGATATGTGTAACGTCGCACACCTCCGGCAACTGGAGGGACATACCGATTGTCCGCAGGCTTCTCACATGAGCATCAGCAGCGTACTGTGCAGCCACCTCTGCCTCAGTTTGCTGCTATCCAGCCGCCTCTACAGGTGGACTCTGCAGCGCCGACTGATTGCTTCGTGTTCAGTACAACAGATCCGGAACCCTCTACACGGAACTCCAGTTATGAAATACGTGTCAACCGGCTAGCTGCACTCCAACCTCATCCATCTGATCTAGAAAAACCTCCGAGTAGTTTCTATTGTGCATGTGACAAATATTCCTCCGATAACTGTTTCTTTTCGATTCATTAACTAATTAGTTATTTGCTTTTTACAGAAGTAGTAAACTTTAATAAACGTTGGGGGTCGAAGCGAAGGTACCAGTTGCTGGCTGATCATCCATTTGTCCCCGAGCTCTATCTTCTTTACTTCTTAACTTCTACAAACATGGGTGAGATGTGTATACTTTAGCAAACCATTATTAGTAATCGATACGTTTAAGTCAGTCTACGGTATGTTTAGTGTGTGCTGACACTGCCAAGTCTGCGGCGATTTCCGGTCCTCAGTCATACATTTGAGCTATTCTGTTCAAATCTGCCTCTCCGTGTTCCAACTTCGCGCATTTTTTAAAATCTGCGTAGATATCGTGAAACGAACCTGTCTGCTGAAACGAGGTAGCTAATGCTCGATTCTGAGCAAGCCAGTTCGAATCCTAGTCACGCGAAATACTGCAGGAAGGGAATGTGGCACTGTTGATGGTGATTTGGAATTGGATATTTGGGGTAAGGTCTTATGGGAGCAAACTGCTGAGGTCATCTGTCCCTAAGCTTACACACTACTTAATCTAACTTAAACTAACTTACGCTAAGGACCACACACACACACACACCGATCCCCGAGGGAGTACTCGAACCTCCGACGGGGGAAGCCGCATGGACCGTGACAAGACGCCACACACCGCGCGGCTACCCCGCGCGGCTGATACTGATTTGTCCTTCGGGTGGGGACGTTAAGCTATTTCAGAGGAGTAAATTACGTACCGGCACCAGGTTCCACTCTTTCCCTTCTCTCATTAAATAATACAAACACTATACCATATTTTACGTACCTCCGTCACATTCACCAACATTCTACACTTACGACACAATCCTCACACACTGTGTAAGCGGAGAAAGAAAATGTCGAATGTGTGGCTGTACAACCCTTCGGATTCATCCAGCCAACAGTGCCGTACTAATCTAACTTTATTGCAAACTGCAATTCGGGAAAGATCGAGGAAGCATCTGATAATCCCCCAATCCCCCTTCTCCTCCAGGTAAAAGAGCGCGTTTATGAGGTTTTGCACCTAACAGGAATTCCTAGCAGCGTCCGTAGTGCAGTACATTAAGAGCAGCCGTTCGCCTGAATGACGGCGTATCGGAATATGACAGTCGAGGTGGTTTAACAAGAAACGTGGTTCATCCGTCCACATGACTCGTTTCCTTTGACAGACTAATCTCAATGATCTCATACCCACTGCTATCGTAATTGAGGACGTTGTTGGATCAACACGGGGACATGTTGGGGACGGTTGCTGTGAAGCTCCATGTCCAACAATGTCTGCTCCGAAACATTAGGCCTGTGCGTGTACCAACATTGTACTCTGCGGTCATCATGCCACAGGCCGCCTCCTACCCTGCTTTAGGGAGCATGTTCAGTGACGAGTCGTGGTCGTCCAACACCCGGTCGCCTATCGTGATTTCACAGTCCTTTGGCCTCTTTCCATAGACGCTCACGACAGTAGCACGCGAACAATCGGCCTCCTTGCCGTTTCCGAGATGCTTGTTTCCAGTCAAAATAGCTCGTTTCAGTAGATTTTCCCGTTTGCTGCCCGTATCGTTGATAGAATGTTTCCTCACTCGTTCCTGTTCCGCATACTTAATCTTCTTATCCTGTCGCGTGTGCACAGTAGCACCAGGCGGCGTACACTCTTGTGATTGGTACTGGTCAGAATGTTTTAGATGATTACTATAAATTCGTGTAAGACGAATCACGGTGATTATGCACTAACACAGGAAAAAATCGATATCGATGATCTGACACAAATTTGGTTACCTATTTAAGGTTAAAGTAAAAATCAAAGCTTCACTGGACTGTTTTATGTTCGAAAAAGCATATTCCTCGAAGGACACAAAATTGTTAAAACAAAATAGTATAACACATTTTTAACACTAACAGAAATAACAAAAGCTTAGAATTTCTCTCCACCCCCCCCCCTCCCCCCAACCTTATATAAAGGCGCTGAGCCAAAAACACAGTTAAATATTTTACCTTTCGAAGTTGTTCAAACGGTATAGTCTATTATTGATGTCGGAGACAAGTACGGTTCGAGTTGAAAGAATTGCTACTTAATCCAACCATAGTGGCGGTCCTACATGACGATCCATATGTTGTGATGTCTGACCCCTCTTTTGCCGGCCGCCGTGGACGAGCGGTTCTAGGCGCTTCAGTCCGGAACCACGCGACTGCTACGGTCGCAGTTTCGAATCCTGCCTCGGGCATGGATGTGTGTGCTGTCCTCGCGTTAGTTAGGTTTAAGTAGTTCTAAGTTCTAGGGGACTGATGACCTCAGCTGTTAATTCCCATAGTGCTCAGAGCCATTTGAACCATTTGACCCCTCTTTTGTGCGCCGATCAGAACTGCAAGGATCCCATCCTACCGAGGGGTCTCTGGGGCTCCTTGTTTGTCATCTACTTTTAATATGTTCAAGAACCACCTATATCCCCGATTGCAGATTCTGTATTGCCTCGTCGCTGTAAACAACCCGTCTAACAGCAGCGCCCGGTGGCTCGTAAAAAGAAGAAACATAAGGATTCCAGAAGCGGGATGCAAGCCCTCCCCTCCTCCTCTCCCCCTCCCCCCCCCCCAATCCCCGTCTCGGCAGTGTACCTTAACACACATTGATAACGTAACTAAGTTGGTCAGAAGATCGGATTCTGTTTCTTGGTGTTAAAGGATGCAAACTTATACGCTTCTTTCTTTGAATATTAATAGGTTGGAATCGGACTTGCGGCTTGCTTCATTGCGCAGTTTATCAATGATTCCTGTGCGGATATAGTATTCCTGCAAGAAGTTCGTTTTTCTCTCCCTGGTTTTTGCACTGTGTTTATTGTGGCTTCCGAATGTTCCAAGGGTACTGCCTTGTTTTTAAGGAGGACATTCCCATTGAATGAATTGAGAGCCTTGTTAATGGTAGAGGAACACGATGCACTTTTCTACATTTGACCTTGATTCTCCTTTATGCACTGTCCGGTACGGGACGCACTTTTGGACCGCTCCCGATTTTATAAAGAAGATGTAGTTTCTTTTTTACGGAAAAATTAGCAGAGTATTTTTGTCGGTGATGAATTTAACTGTGTGTTGCGTCTTGTAGATCAATCTCCCAATTTTAATTTGTGTCGGGAATTCCAAGACGTAGTTCGCTACTTGAAACTGCAAGATGTCTGAGTCTGTAAATATCCGCCTCTTGTCAAATTTACCTGTTTTACTGCTATTTCTAGCAGTAGCCTTCACAGATTTTATTTGCTGATTGGATGCGTGATAGGATTTTGGCTGTCGGTGACATCCCCACCAGCTTCACGGATTACTGTGCAGTTACTGTTACTTTAAATAAATTTCCATCGACTTAGGTGCTGAATTTGGCGCACTTCGAGAATTCCATTCTAGATGAGATGATCCGGGATGTTTGGGGCCGTAGTCCCCGTCCACTGCGTGATAAGCCTCCCTTTTGGAATGGTGGGTTCAAGGGGCAAAACCGAGACGCTCCGGCAAGCGTTGATGGGATTCTGCGCTGATAGATCGCTGGAAATTCGGAAGACGCACGTTAAATGGAAGGGTAAAGGATGTGATCCAAACCACGTTCCTCGGCGCCGTATGAATTAACTTCTCTATGATTCAATATCAGACCCGTCGAAGACAAGGACGGCAATGTCATGACGGCATAGGAGGACATACTGCATGCCTTTCATGAATTCTACGTTCAAAGGTATGTTTATGAGGTATCCTTTCCTGTCAATATGTCATCCGCTTTGTTTGTTCGGGCTCTGGATCGAAGACACATTTGAACGTAATGCTGCGGTTTTAGATGCTTTTCAATGTGACGATGTTCAAATGGTTCAAATGTCTCTAAACACTATGGGACTTAACATCTGAGGTCGTCAGTCCCCTAGACTTAGAACTACTTAAACCTAACTAACCTAAGGACATCACACACTGCCATGCCCGAGACAGAATTCGAACCTGCGGCCGGCCGCTGTAACCGAGCGGTTCTAGGCGCTTCAGTCGGGAACCGCGCTACTGCTACGGTCGCAGGTTCGAATCCTGCCTCGGGCGTGGGTGTGTTGTGACTTCCTTAGGTTAGTTAGGTTCAAGTAGTTCTAAGTCCAGGACACTGATGACCTCAGATGTTAAATCCCATAGTGCTTAGACCTATTTTTTTCAAACCTGCGACCGTAGCAGCAGCGCGGTTCCGGACTGAAGCGCCTAGAACCACTCGGCCACAACGGCCGGCCTGTGATGATGTCTATGGCCTTATTGTGAAATCGGCGTCTCGTAAATTGCCGGATTTGGACGGTCTGCCAAAGCAGTTTCATTTGCGGTTTTTACTTTTCTTGGTTACAGCTCTTACATTGCTTTTGAATGAAGCTTTGAGACGAGGTTTGTGCCTGATTCGTTTAAACTCAGCAAAATTATGTTAATTCCTAAAAGTTTTGGTCAGGCAGCAACTGATAAAGTTCGCCCGATTACGTCATTAAATTTTGATTATAAGACTGTGGCAAGAGTGAAGAAGATCGTCGGTCTGTGTTACTGGACAAAGTTGTTGCTGACCATCAAAGCTGTATTCCTGGCCGTACTTTTCTGACCCCTTTATCTGAACATCGTCATGTTATATCGGTAGCCGCTGTTACTTCTGTTCCTGGTGCTATTGCTTTCTTGGATTTTGACAAGCATTCTAGCAGGACAGTCATGGCTTACTGTTGCTGGAAGTCATTGCTGGAAACCGCTGGGTTCATAACTGACGCGCTCAGGGTCTTGTGAAATGAGCGTGTGTGTGGATTGCGTGAGAGAAGGTCAATGGGAATTCCACTGTCAAATGCAATGGTGACAGAGAATAGGAGGAAAGAGTACACTGAAGGCTTTTAGAAGGGGAAGAATTCCGATGGAATTCTACAACTATTTATTGAATATAGCTGTTGATCGAATCAGTTGCAGCTGTCCTTTCGGACGTGCATTTCCGAAAGAAGAGACACCATCCGTATATAATACATACGCGCCAGACAGCGTTACAACATTTCATTGCAGATGCACAACGATATCCGAAACCCAGGGAGAATACAATTAGGGTGCGAACAAGTGTATTAATGTATAGAGGGCGCTAGTCTGTAGCGTGCGTCATATAGATGGTTCAAATGGCTCTAAGCACTATGGGACTTAACATATGAGGATTAACTGAGCACTATGGGACTTAACATCTCAGGCCATCAGTCCCCTAGAACTTAGAACTACTTAAACCTAACTAATCAAAGGACAACACACACATCCATGCCAGAGGCAGGATTCGAACCTGCGACCGTAGTGGTCGCACGTTTCCAGACTGTAGCGCCTAGAACCGGTCGGCCATTCCGGCCGGCTTAACATATGAGATTTAGAACTACTTAAACCTAACTAACACAAGGACATCACACACATCCATGCCCGAAAGAAATGGTTCAAATAGCTCTGAGCACTATGGGACTCAACTTCTGAGGTCATTAGTCCCCTAGAACTTAGAACTAGTTAAACCTAACTAACCTAAGGACATCACACACATCCATGCCTGAGGCCAGATTCCAACCTGCGACCGTAGCAGCAGTGCGATTCCGGAATGAAGCGCGTAGAACCGCTCGCCGACCGGTGTAGCCGAGCGGTTCTAGGCGCTTCAGTCTGGAACCACGCGACCCCTACGGTCGCAGGTTCGAATCCTGCCTCGGGCATGGATGTGCGTGACGTCCTTAGGTTAGTTAGGTTTAAGTAGTTCTAAGTTCTAGGGCACTGATGACCTAAGATGTTAAGTCGCATAGTGCTCAGAGCCATTTGAAGCATTTGAACCAAGAACCGCTCGGCCACAGCGGCCGACTCGCGGCATATGGAGGCTTGGACCGGACGGAGGACGTTTTCGAATAGCCGAGGAGATTAAGATGACCCCTCCTGTAAAGCCGGAAATTCGGGTTCGACCACGCTCCTGCACAAATTTTCGTCTGTCGCATTTGGCTTCGCTCAATGCCCCACTGCATCTAATTATCAGGTACTTCTCTCCTCATTCATAGAATTTGCCGATTTGGAAAAAGCGTTCGACTACGGAAAACGGCTCAAATTCTTGGAAAAATAAACAACAGGCAGAACTGGGTAAAATTCAGTATGTACAAAAACCAAGAGGGAACGATGAGACAAGACCAAGAATGGTGAGCTCGGATTAAGAAGGGTGTAATTGTTTACCCTGCTGTTCAATAAATACATCGAAGAAGCAATGACGGAAATAAAAGGAGGATTCAGAGTGGGATTAATTTCAAGGTTAAAGTATATCAACGATAATATTCTCTGATGACTTTGCTATTCTTAGTGAAAGTGAAGAATGTGGTGTCACCGCCAGACACCACACTTACTAGGTGGTAGCCTTTAAATCGGCAGCGGTCCGTTAGTATACGTCGGACCCGCGCGTCGCCACTATCAGTGATTGCAGACCGAGCGCCGCCACACGGCAGGTCTACTCTAGAGAGACTCCCTAGCACTCGCCCCAGTTGGACAGCCGACTTTGCTAGCGATGGTTCACTGCCTACATACCCTCTCATTTGCCGAGACGACAATTTAGCATAGCCTTCAGCTACGTCATTTGCTACGACCTAGCAAGGCGCCATATTCCGTTACTATTCTGAACAGATAATATTGTGAATCACGTACCGTCAAGAGCGACGTTCATCATTAATGGATTAAAGTTAAGTATCAAACTAATTACGTCCGATTTCTGAATTCTAATTCCTTGTCGTGTTCCAGACCTCACGTCAGTATAGTCCTTCCCTCCTCACGCCAGCCTGCGTGAGCTAAAACGCGTGCATTTCGGCCTCCCTTCGTAACCCGGTGTTGGCTCTTCTGCCAACACAACAAAGAAGAATTACAGGAATTGTTGCTTGGAATGAATTTGGACTCAGAGAGACCCGGTTATGAATAAACCTCCACTGCTCGCAGTTTGGGCAACATATTGCTTTTGGAAATTCAGCTCGCCCCCATTCTTTCCCAGCGAAGCTTCGCGGACGACTGGCTTCGTGTGAGGCCCGGCGAGACCTCCCGGTAGGGCCGGTGGCGGGATTAGAGGCGCAGGCTTTGCAGCGCTCTGGGGGTAAACAACGCTGTCGCTAGGCCTTTGTGTGCTCGCTTTAACTCCGCTGCCATTCTGCCCCGCGTCAAAACGCGGAGGTGGCCAGAATGAGGCTGTCACGAGCATCCAGGCTTCCCCCTTTCGTGTCCGCGCGTCAACACTTTGGCGCCTGCGATGAGATCACCAGATGGTGAATGATGGCTGGTTAGAAGCAGCGGACCCCCGCGGAGGCGACGATGACCGCCGCGCAGGGTGGACGATGATGAGCTGTCAGCGACGAAATTCTCTGCTCCCCACACTTCTTGTTTCCTTTCCTCCGCGGCACAGTGGCAGCCCAATGTGTCCAGGCAGGTCGCTCAGGTATATGAAACAGAAATTTACGGCCATACAAAAATCTGTCAGACTTGCGCCCAGTATTCCTCAAAACTAGCTGCTTATTAAGTCAAGGCCTACCTGCACCCTGAGAGCCTCCCTCACCGGAAACTCTCCGTATACCAACAGTGAGGGGCTGTGCCGCCCTGTTCGAGTCGTGTCGACGTAAACACAGTGACACAGTGCTGTCTGGAAGAAGAGCGACGCCAGTGGTCGACATGAAGTTCTGTGGTGTGCCCTCTATTTATTTTTTACTTTTTTTTAATTACAAACAATCCTGTTGGTAGAACATCCGCAAGTGAGCATTATAGCAGAGGTTGAAAATACCGCTTCAGTTGTAAATTACTTTATTTCCACACGACCGGTTTCGGACTCTTATAAGCCCATCCTAAGGTGTCGTATTGGAAATAGCAAAAGACGGGAGATAATTTTCACACGCCGCAACACACATAAAAACAAATTTTATCTAAAAAGTTTTAAAAACTTTTAAAAAACATTTCGAAACCGCCGGTCGGGCTAGGTGCTGTGAAACCTATGTCAATGTGCAAGTGGCACCAGACAGTACTACGGACGACTGCCTGGGTATGGAATATATACAAATGATATCACGACACTTCGGAGTGGCCGAGCGGCTCTACGCGCTAAAGTCTGGAACCGGGCGACCGCTACGGTCGCAGGTTCGAATCCTGCCTCGGGCATGGATGTGTGTGATGTCCTTAGGTTAGTTAGGTTTAAGAAGTTCTACGTTCTAGGGGACTGATGACCTTAGAAGTTATGTCCCATAGTGCTCAGAGCCATTTGAACTATTTTTATCACGACACTAACGCTGTGCTGTGGTCCCCGAGCGCCGCGTGTACCAGGCGCGGTGTGCTGCCTACGAGCGCAGAACAGGGAGTAGCGGATGCGAACGAGGAGGCAAATTGGTAAACCAGAGTGGCAAAAGTGCTGCCATTTATTGACGGAGAGAAGAACGCGGGGCTACTAGCCCGGCCGTTCACAGTTTGAATTTAGTGGTTTACATTTAAAATGAAGAAAAAACAAAAATTACATAAAAATACACGGTATAAGTAAAAAATTCCTTATGCATAGTAAAGGAGCGCATTGAACAGGTCGATCCTGAACTGTGGTAAAACTGAGTGGAATTATTATATAAACCGTAAAGCGCAATGAATCTTTCCTTTTACATGAGTGGCAAACAACTTTAAATTTAGTGGGGACACATTAAGTGGCAACGTGGAGCAACACGCCACAGTCATCAGTTAAAAGAACATGCACATGTGCCACTCCTATTTACAAGCTCTCGTTACTGATCAACAAGGAAAGTAGCGAAACCCTACAGTCTATACTGTCAGAAAGTAATATGCCAATTAATAGCTAGCAGCCGGCCGAAGTGGCCGTGCGGTTAAAGGCGCTGCAGTCTGGAACCACAAGACCGCTACGGTCGCAGGTTCGAATCCTGCCTCGGGCATGGATGTTTGTGATGTCCTTAGGTTAGTTAGGTTTAACTAGTTCTAAGTTCTAGGGGACTAATGACCTCAGCAGTTGAGTCCCATAGTGCTCAGAGCCATTTGAACCATTTTTGAATAGCTAGCAGCAATAGCATTAGATAATCACATTAAAAATGGGGGCAATTTAAAACTGCTAACCAACCGTTTACAACTAATCGAGGCTTACATTAGGTAAGACATGAGACGTACTTTACCTCATGAAAGACAGGTACATTTTTAATTAGTGAGGGCACAGATAATGCCACAGTACTATAATGCGCCATAGTCGTAGGATAAAATGAAAACATGCAACTTTTATTAAGAGAGGAAAACTTTACAGCTGTGTAAAATGGACTGGGTGGACCTTGCGGACCTCACTTAGGAAACAGACATATGCCGTACATTCGTTAAGCCTGTTGAATGCCACAAAAAAGAAAACACTGACCCGATAAAAAATAGTATACACGTATGGCGTACAGAAATCAGGGACCAGAAAGAGAAGGAAATGACGCTGGACGCTGCTTTTTAATTGTTATTTATTTATTTGTTAGTCTTCTGAGTTGTTTGATGCGGCACGCCTCGATTTCCTCTCCTCTGCAAGCCTTTTCATCTCAGAGTAGCATTTGCAACCTACGTCTCCAGTTATTCCAAACTCTGTCTTCCCCTACAGCTCCCTTTAGTACTCTGGACGATATTCCGTGATTTCTTAACAGCTGTTCTACCATCCCGTTCCTTCCTCTTAGTCAGTGTTTTCTATATATTCCCATCCTCGCCGATTTTGCGGAGAATCTCGTTTACTACCTTATTAGTTCACCTAATTTTAAACAGTCCGCTTTAGCATCACATCTCAAACGCTTCGGTTCTCTCCTGGTTTTCCCAAAGTCCATGCCACCTTACATATTAATATTGTACTGGTTCTATTTATTTTAATGTTTAAGTCCTCCTTTTCCCTCTCTTAAGATTCATACTCTGCGGAAATATGAAAAATCATGTGGTACGTTAAATTTTTGTTTCTTTCTTTGTAAGTAATTTTATAATCCGTGCTCTGTGTTTTAAGGAATTTCTTAACACGTTCGCTGCCATCGGCGCACCAGCGCGCCCGGCCGATAGTGGAGCACATGCCGTGGACGCGACTGCGCGGCGAGAGAATCAGATGTTGCGAGGCACCACGGTTTAGTCGGGTACAGCCGTTCGGTGTGGTTTATTGCGCAGGCACTCTCACTCTAAGAACGTATTGTTTTCAGTTTTTACGGGTGCGGTTCGCGTTTTTTCTCTATAGTTTTTCTCTGTTGTGGGACTTAAAATGGAAAACAATCGTGACACGGCGGGCCCTTCAGAACCTATGAAACGTAAAATACGGGACACAATAAACGTACAAAAACTAACAGATGCGGAATTATTAAGAATATTGGAATAAAGAGATTCGGAAACGGAATTGGCCAGTGGGGAGGACATTTGGGAATCCAGTGAAGAGTCTGACGGAGCCGAGTTTGCTTTAGTTGAGACTGTAGAAATGGCTGTGAATCCAAGCGACAGGGAAAGGGCAGAAGAAGTGGTAACAAGTGGTAACGTAGCTGATACAAGTGTTGCATGGGAAAGCGAGCCAGTTGGAATGGTAAATTGCCCGTTAATAAAAAAAGCGGGACTGCTAATTCAACCAACGGGAAACACTCCCTTAGATTATTTTCGTCTTTTGCTGACGGACAAATTTCTATTGAAAATTGTAGAAGAAACAAATCGAAACGCAATTGAATTATACGTTTCTGTGGGAACCAAAGAACAATCACGAATAAATTGTTGGAACGGTGTGACGGTTGGCGAATTGTTAGTGTTCTTGGAAGTTTACCTGCTCATGGGAAATGTAAAGATGAGGAAGTTGCAGGACTATTGTAAAAAGGACCCTTATTTCACGTGAAAGGAATTGCCGATGGTATTTCAAGAAATCGTATTCTTCTAAAACTATGTTCATTGCATTTGTCTGAAAATCCAAAACAGGGAGAACCAAAACCATCCGACAGGTTGTATAAAAAAAGTCCAGTTATCAATTTTTTCAATGAAAGGATGTGCCAAGTGTGCTACCGTGGACGGGAACTGTCACTCGACGAATCAATGATCCCTTGGCGTGGAAGATTACTTTTCCGCTAATACATAAAAAATATAAAGCACAAATATGGCATAAAGCTATATATTTTGACAACTCCCACTGGAATGGTCCTAAAATTCGCGGTATACACTGGCATGCTGGACGATTTAGGAGGAAGAGGCCATGCGCAAAAAATTGTTCTTCATTTACTGGATGAAAAGTTGAATGCTGGTCACCACTTGTACATTGACAATTACTATAATAGCTTCACACTGGGTAAGTTGCTCCTGGATAAGAAGACTCACTGCACGGGAACTCTGAGGGCGAATAGGAAGGATACACCCAAGAAATACAGAAGGCAAAATTACGAAAAGGTGAAGCCGTCGCCAGATTTGCGGAAGGAGTTATGATAGGTAAGTGGCGTGATAAGAGGGAAGTTTGGTACATTTCTAATGCATTTACAAATGAAATGGTTGAGGTTGAAAACAAAAGAAAGGAGAAGAAATCTAAGCCCATGGCCATTATAAACTACACTAAATTTATGTCGGGAGTTGATCGGCACGATCAGATGTTATAATATTACCTCTCGGAACGAAAAACGATACGCTGGTACAAGAAACCTTTTATCCACGTTATGGAAATGATGCTACACAATAAATATTCTGGCACAAAAATACCCCTTCAAGAATTCAGACTCAGTATTATAAGGGCACTATTGCCACAAAAGCAGGTAGAACGGCCAGTCAGAAATCCCCAACATGTTGTGGTAAAACGAGAATCAACTGGAAAATCAAAAACATCGGGAAAAAATTGCCGATTATGCGCCAGCTGAGGACAATGAACAGACACGATTTACGAGTGCCCAGATTGCCCAGATAAAGTAGGGTATTGTTTGAATTGTTGTGTTATTCACCAACTCTAAAGGCAGATAGCATTTTCGTTGTTCATTCATTTTTCGACAGTTATGTGTAGGTACTTTGAATTTATTTTATTTGTTTGAGTGTGATCGGTAAAGTTCTTAATTGTATCTTTTGTGAGATTTGACATACATTGTATATCAGAAGTTTCTTCAAGATCTTGTGTTTGCCTTTGTATGCTGTTCCTATTATATTTTTTGTTCAATAAATATATCGTTTGTCAGTAGGATGTTTCGTCTTATTTTTGAATATAAAATAAAAAATGTAGTACTCTAAACTGTCACAATTTTCAGGAAAAATAAACAAGACGCACTAGCGCGTCCATGGCCACCCGCTACAGAATGTGGCCTGATATGCCACTGACGCCTTAGTGCGCCCCAGAAAAATTTGACTCACGAGAGTAAATTTCATCTTTTACTTATAAAATAAATACATTTTATATTACTTTTAGCAATACAGTTTGAGATTCTATTAAAAAAAATAATTGGTTACGTGACAACGCAAGGCCAATTATAGTGGCAGCGAACATGTTAATATACAATTCATCTACATCTACATGGTTACTCTGCAATTCACACTTAAGTGCCTGGCAGAGGGTTCATCAAACCATTGTCATACTACTTCTCAACCATTCCAGTCTCGAATGGCGCGTGGGTAAAAGGAAAACCTAAATCTTTCCGTTCGAGCTCTGCTTTCTCTTATTTTATTATGATGATAATTTCTCCATACGTAGGTGAGTGTCAACAAAATATTTTCGCATTCGGAAGAGAAAGTTGGTGATTGAAATTTCGTAAATAGATCTCGCCGCAAAATGGTTCAAATGGCTCTGAGCACTATGGGACTTAACATCTGAGGTCATCAGTCCCCTAGAACTTAGAACTACTTAAACCTAACTAACCTAAGGATATCTCACACATCCATGCCCGAGGCAGGACTCGAACCTGCGACCGTAGCAGTCCCGCGGTTCCAGACTGAAGAGCCTAGAAGCACTCGGCCACACCGTCTGGCCGCGAGCGCGTGCCAAGGGAAAGTATGGCCAGCGGTAAATAGCACTAACGCGTAAACACCAGGACAGCCACAAGCAGCGAAGCAGTCTTTGTTTCGCCTTCCCCACAATATTATCTATGTGGTCTTTCCAATTTAAGTTGCTCGTAATTGTAATTCCGAGGTATTTAGTCGAATTGACAGCCCTTAGATTTGTGCGATTTATCGTATACCCAAAATTTATCGGATTTCTTTTAGTACCCATGTGGATGACTTCGCACTTTTCTTTGTTTAATTGCCACTTTTCGCACCATACAGAAATTCTCTCTAGATCATTTTGTAATTGGAATTGATCGTCTGAAGTTCAATCACATCCCACATATGTTCGCTCGGGTACAGATATGGCGAGTTAACGGGCCAGTACATCAACCAAAACTCCCCACTGTGTTCCTCTAACCACTCCATCACACTGCTGGCCTTGTGAAATGGTGCGTTATCTAGCTGAAAAGCGCCGCTGCCGACAGGAATCATGATCGTCATTAAAGGGTATACGTGGTCCGCAAACAACGTACGATACTCCTTGGCCCTCATTGTGCCTAGAATGAGCTCCACTGGACCCATGGATTTCCACCTGAACGTTCCCCTGAGCATAGTGGAGCGCCCGCCAGCTTGTCTCCCTCCAGCAATACAGGTGACAGGGAAGTGTTCCCCTGGAAGATGACGGACTCGCGCCTTCCCATTGACATGATGAAGAATGTACCGGGATCGGACCATGCGACTCTCTACCACTGCGCCAACGTTCAGAGCCGATAGTCACGTGCCCATTTCAGTCGTAGTCGCCGATGTCGTGATGTTAACACGGGTCGTCGGCTGCGGAGGCCTATCGTTACGAATGTTTGGTGCCCTGTGAGTTCAGACACACTTGTACTCTGCCCAGCATTGAAGTCTGAAGTTAGGTCCGGCACAGTTCGCCGCCTGTCATGTTTCACGTGTCTCTCCAGCCTTCTACATCCGACATCTGTAATGAGGTGTGGCCGCCCAACCCCAAGACGTCTGGACGTGATTTCAGCTTGGTTTCGGCACGTGTTGAAGACACCACAGCAGTCCTCGAACACCCGACAAGTCGTGCAAATTCCGAAATGTTCATGCCGAGCCTCCGGGGTCATCACAATCTGCCCTCTGTCACAACTGAGATACATCGCGCGTCTTAACCATTCTAGACACGGACAGCACACTAACTGATACTACATGCAACTTTATCTTGAAACTCTTCCATTTGGTCCGTGTTTCAACAGAAAGACAACAATATCAGAAATAGAGTCTGCCTTGACGCAAAACACCTTGTTATTTGTTTACTAATTTATTTTCCAAACATTGAAATTCAAATGACTCTAAGCACTATGGGACTTAACAGCTGAGGTCATCAGTCCCCTAAACTTAGAACTACTTAAACCTAACTAAGGACATCACACACAGCCATGCCCGAGGCAGTATTCGAACCTGCGACCGTAACATCAGCGCGGTTCCGGACTGAAGCGCCTAGAACCTCTCAGCCACCGCGGCCGGCTATTTATTTTCCCAAACCAGCTTCGGTGACAAATATCACCATTATCAGTGGGTTTTTTAAAATCTAAAACATGTTTTATGTAGTGTCGGCAGACTTGCCAACACTACGCACACTAATTGAAAGAGGCGGCCAAGATGCACGCGCTAACTCACGAAGGATGGAGTGAGGTCTGAAACAGGATACGCAATGAATACTATAAAGAAAAGTACGTAGCTCCTTGAATACTTAACTTTTAATCCATCCTTGTATACATCGTTCTTGATGAGACATCTGGAGATTGTGGCGATACAAGTGAGACTCTTTAGATACAAGCAATGTTACAAATGGCGCCTTGCTAGGTCGTAGCCATTAACTTAGCTGAAGGCTATTCTAACTGTCTCTCGGCAATTGAGAGAAAGGCTTCGTCAGTGTAGTCGCTAGCAACGTCGTCGTACAACTGGGGCGAGTGCTAGTCCGTCTCTCGAGACCTGCCGTGTGGTGGCGCTCGGTCTGCGATCACTGCCAGTGGCGACACGCGGGTCCGACATGTACTAATGGACCGCGGCCGATTTAAGCTACCACCTAGCAAGTGTGGTGTCTGGCGGTGACACCACATTTTAGATTTAAAAAGAACGCTTATGTCGGTGATATTTGACGCGGAAAATAGTCTGGGAAAATAAATAATTAAGTAAGTAAACAAATAACAAGGTGTTTTGCATCAATACGACCTCAATTTCTGATACTGTTGATACTAAATCCATCGTGCTTGTGTCTGATTAGCAGTCATTTCTCGCCAAATGACGCTGCTATCGCATGGATTGGTTTATATCGGTAGTAGGTCGCTGGTCGTAACGTTCTGGGTTTGTCACATACATAAAAACGCCACACCGCTGACGAGATCATTAAAATCTGAGCAAATTCAGGTACCAAAAAGACAGCACAATAACACACACATGTTCGAAAAAAAGAAGCATCCCGCAATTCGAAATATGGATTAATGGATGCGGATTTGAGTCATGTGATATTTGAACGCTAGCCCAGTTCATTAGTACGCTTTCACAGACGCAACTAATGTGACGCCACAGTTCGTGGCATGATCCTGTACCACAGCAGTTGCGTGCGTGTACCCTATTTACTTGTGACGTCATTGCAGTTGTGCCACTAAAAGTGACTCTGGACTATACTTAGCTGCGGCACTAGCCTTCCCTCACCATCGATTAGCTTGGTTCTGCTGCCCCTGGCTTTCGTGTTTGGAAACATTGACGCTTTTCGTGGAATAATTATAATTGTACTGTGCCTGATTTCAGTACCTTTCATTTTTTTTTATGAATCAACTTCGCAGTGTGAAGTTCTTGTAATGTTTTGACTCGTCGGTGTACATTAGCAAACAAGTTTTTTTGCAAATAAATGGACTAATATTTGCAAAAGATATCTCTTAACGTTCTACCAATAATTAGTCGAGCACAGTACCAGCAACGGCGACGTCCCGGTGCGACAGAAGCCTTGCAACGATACTGTATGCTGGTGAGTAGAAAATGAACGAGCTGGCCCGTCGACTGTTCGAATATCACACTCCTCCAACAGTGGCTAACCGCATGATACGAAATCCAATTCTTGCTTTCATCGGGCGATATCTTAAACATCATGAATCGAAGTAATGGAATGGATATGTTGATTCAAAAAAAAAATTGTTCAGCCCCATACTGATGCATATTAAAACGACTGGCTGATGTATTCAGATAGATTTCCTCCACTTTCCTGAGTCGCCAAAACGTAGTGCTTATTCGCTCCCGTCGACGAATATGTCATCAGAGATGGAACACTAGCTCGGATTAGAGAAGGACGACGAAAAAATCGGCCATGTCCCTTTCAAAGGAACGATCCGGCCTTTTCCTCAAGCCAAAAAGGAAAATAACGTATGATCTAAACCTGGATAACTGAAAGGGGATTTGAACTGCCGTAACAGTCTCTTTTCACAGCTATACTAATCGTAGAAAAATCAATATCAGCTTAACTTACCTATATGTAACTATTGTAATTTCTGAAGCTGTTATCGAAGTCTAGAGTAGACGAATTCAACTGCGTTTCGTTCTTCACAATTGCATTACCAGTTTCGGGGTAATTACAGTATTTATATCTTAGCATTTAACTGTTTCGGACATGAAAGCAATCACTGTGTTATGCGGAAATTCGTGGTTTCACACCCAAATATGGAATTACGTCACTCGGAGAAGGAAGAAACAGTGTTTCTTCACCACGATGCTGGTACAGAAGGAAAACAGGGGAGACGTAGTTTTCACTCCGTAAAATAGATGTTCTGGCAGCTGTTGCTCGTAATCCACATGTTAGATTCGGAGAATTTGCGAGAGGAATAAGTCAACCCAGAGTTGTTCGCAATTTTCACTCAAACAGCTTCCGTCCCTATCATGTGTCATTTCGCTGTCAGATTAACCAGAGTTATTGTAGAAAACACACAGGATTTTGTCGCTTGGTTCTGATGCGACTTTAGGACTATAGGTTGTTTATTCGAAGAGTTATCTTTACCGACGAAGCAATCTTGATAAACCCTGGAAAGCTGAGCGTAAGAAATTTGCTACATTGAGCGGCTGAAAACCGCACGGGGTTTGGCAGGTTTGTTGTGGCGTGTGAATGTTTGCTTCGTCTTTATTGGAGAGCACATGTCAGGTCCACATTTCATTAAAAAAAACCTCGATGTGTAAAAGATCGCATTATTTCTTACCGTAGAGTTACCCGGTCTCCTAGAGATAGTAATACTCTAAATGCACAGATGTAGTGGTAACAGCACGGTAGACGCCCCGCTCACTTCTTGCTTCTGGCTATGCACTGAGGTGACAAAAGTCATGGGACAGCGATATGCATAACTACAGATGGAGATAGTATTGCATACACAAGATATGAAAAGGCAGTGCACTGGCGGAGCTGTCACTTGTACTCAGGTGATTCACGTGGAAAGGATTCCGGTCAGCTTATGGCCGCAGGTCAGGGATTAACGGACTTTTGAACGCGGAATGGGAGCTAGACATCTAGCACATTCCATTCCGAAAATCGTTAGGCAATTCAATATTAAGAGGTCCACAGTGTCAAGAGTGTTCCGAGAATACCCAATGTCAGGCTTACCTCTGACATCGGACAATGCAGTGACCGGTGGTCTTCACTTAACGACCGTGAGCAGCGGCGTTTGTGTAGAGTTGTCAGTGCTAACAAACAAGCAACACTACATGAAATAAAGAACAGAAATCAATGTGGGACTTACGATGAGCGTATCCGTCACGACAGTGCGGCGAAATCTGGCGTTAATGGGTTATGGCATAAAACAACCGACTTGAGTGCCTTTGCTAACAGCACGACATCGCCTAAGTGCCTCTCCTGGGCTCGTGACCTTATCAGTTGGACCCTGGACGAATGGAAAACCGAGGCCTGGTCGGATGAGTTCCAGTTTCAGTTGGTAAGAGCAGATGGTGGGGTTCGAGTTTGGCACGGACCTCACTAAACCATGGACCCATGGTGTCTAAAAGGCACTGTGCAGGCTTGTAGTAGCTCCATAATGGTATGGGCAGTGTTTATATATAATGGACTAGGTCCTCTGGTCCAACTGAACCGATCATTGACTGGAAATGGTTATTTTCAGCAATTCATGGACTTCATGTTCCCAATCAAAGATGGAATTTTTATGGATGACGATGTCACAGGGCCACAACTGTTCGCGACTGATTTGAAGAATATTGCGGATAATTCGAGCAAATGATCTGGCTATCCATCGAACATTTATGGGACATAATCGGGAGGTCAGTTCATGCACAAAATCCTGCACCAGCAACACTTTCACAATTCTGGAGGGCTAAAAATGGCTCAAAATGTCTACAGGGGACTACCAGCGACTCGTTGAGTCCATGCCACGTCGCGTTGCTGGACTACGGGGAAAGGAAGGTCCGACACGCTATTAGGAGGTGTCCCAAGACTTTTGTCATCTCAGTGTAAAGGCACGCATCCAGTTCTTTCCTGTGTAGTTAGAACCTGAAGGCGTTATCCGTTAGCCTGCACGTTGACCTGATTTGACACCAGTGGACATTTTCTATGCTGTAAACTCACAAATGAAGTCATCGCACAAGTTACGACTGCCCAATAGGATTTAAAACGTCGTATTGCTGCAGCATCTGCAATGACATCGGAGGAATCTTTTCAAGCTGTCCAGGAGTCCATGTACCAGCGTCTGATAACGTGAGCTACAATTGACGTTGGGCATTTCGAACTCTAGATGATATAAATGTTAAGGGTGTATTTATGACCATAATTTCGAACTCTAGATAGTATAAATGTTAAGGGTGTATTTATGACCATATTGTATCATGAGTGACTTTTGGTTCCTCAAACTAATGTAATGCTGATGTAATTTTGTGATGTAACCGTCTCTCATGCGTTAAACTCATGGCACGAAGTAATTATTCAACGATTTTTTCCCTCAGTTTCCTGTTTTACATATCAGTTCAATTTTTGACCTGCACCTTTCTTTCAAGGCTCTGGCAGAAACAAGAACAGGTTACTATAGTTAAATGGTGAATCATTCTTTCCTCCTTAGATACCACATCCTTGGCCCTGCAGCTGGCATGCCGGTCCGACGACATGTAGCCAAGAGTGATTAGCATAAGTTTTAAATTTTCGACTTCGCAATGTGGTATGACACTGCATGAGCCAGTAAGCGGTCTCACTTTCAAGACATCTAATCCCTAAGCTCTAAATAATGTAATTTCTCTGAAACTACTAATATAATTTTGATTAGTGAAACGCTGCTGAACTCGTCTCTTTTACAACTACTACATTAGCAGCAGGAATTTTGAAAAATGAAGACGATAAAGATATCTCTTTAATTAGTAGTCCTATAAAAGGAGACTATACGTCACTGAAATAGAATTGTTCGATAATTCGTTTGCGAAAAAATAGAATTACCATATCTTAAACTATTCAGGAAATATCTGACATGTTCAGCTTAGCTGAATCCTGCATAAGCATTTATATAATCTAGGAGTAATATCTGCAGCATATTCAGGAGAAATTAAAATAAATGTTAAATTATACTTTATTTCTGAAATTTAGTTAAAATTTTGCGAGGAGGAAGAAAGAGAATGAATAAGAGTACAATAAGATAAAAAGCTGAAGTGGAAGTGGGAGGGGAGAAGAAAAGGAAGATATTATGAAACTACTAAATATATAAGAATGTCAATAATAATAATAATGCACAATGTATAGGGAACTCCACTGCCTGTGGTGAGCGTCCCCGTAATCGGAGTACTGGTCAATTTTTGACATTCGGACTATGAATCTGTTGCTTTCCTCATTTTGGCAAATGTCCATAAAAGTGTTGGCCTGGTTTGTATTTGCCACACGCTGTGTCATCTGACGGATGAAATTAGGGATTGCCCTCCTGTGCTGATGGCATGCATGTTATGACTCTGCAATCTAGCCCAGCCTGGATTACCGTCATTACTCAGGAACTTACACGTCATGGTTCCTGGTTAACCCATAAAACAACACAGCTTCAGAGTACAGGGCCACATTAGTGAGTCTGATGGAAAGTATTGCCTGGACTTCCTCTGTTGTAGCAGGGGCTTTAGTGATCCATATATGTTCCTTATAATCTAGGGGCCTCAGTGTTCATAGATAATCTTTATAACCTCGTTTAAAGGTCTTATCTTATCTGAAAATCCAAATACTTTCTCTTTTCCAAAAAATATTTCTACCGACCTATAAAGCTGAGCACACGCTTCTATGGTACGTAACATATCGTAAACCCTTCTTTCCCTTAGTATGACTGCCTGCGTTCGACTTCTGTAGCCTTCGATCTTTATCTACATCTAAATGCACACGCTAGAAGCCACCATATGATGCAAGTTTGAGGGTACCTTGTACCTGAGTTAGTCATCCCCTTTCCTGCGCCCCTTACAAATGCAACGAGACAAATACGATTGTCTGTACACTTCCCAGTGGACCTGCATTTCTCTTATCCTGTATTCGCGGTCCTCATGCGAAATATACTTTGGTGGCAGCGGAGTCGTTCTGCACGTTGTCGTAAAAGCTGGGTTTGCTAAACTTTCTGAATAATGTTTCGCGAAAGGAGCTCATTCCCTCCAGTGATTCCCATTTCAGTTCATGAAATATTTCCTTAATACTCAGGTTTTGATCGAAGCTTTCGATAAGAAATCTAGGAGCACACGTGTGAAATGCTTCGATGCCTTCCTTGAACCCCACTTAGTGGGGGACCCTAACACTATAGGAGTACTCGAGAATGGTTTCTGTACGCGATATTCTTACATACTACCGACATTATGTGCTCGTTCCATTTCGTCTTGCTTTGCAACGTTGTGCCTAGATATTTATTCAACTGTGCCAAGCAACGGAACTGCTAATATTGTATTTGGCCATTAAAGGATTGTTTTTCCTAGCTGTTATCATTAACTTACATTTTCCACACATCACAAGAAATAGAAAGTCTGTTCAAGTCATCCTGTATCCTCGTACAGACACTCAACGACACTTTCCCGTACACTACAGTGTCATCAGCAAGCAGTCGTAGGTAGCTGGTGAGCTTGTCTGTCCTCAGGAGTTCCTACTTCCCCACTACTGCTTGTGACTTGGACTCTTTTGTTGACTGTACAAATGTATTCATAACGTAGTCACTGGGCTGTCTCCTGACATCCGATGGACCCAGGTGATTTATTTTCTACCACTACATTTAACTAGTGAGTCAGGTATTGGAAGCAAACCACTGCCACTCACGGTCATACCGACGCCGCAAACTGAATTTATGTACTCATTTTACATCTACACAAATACTGCACAAACTGCTGTGTAGTCCATTAATTTGTATCAGTTTCTCTCTTTCTTGTACTAATCACAGAGTGACGATGTGGCTATGTGGAGTCTGTGCCGAATAACATGACCAGTAGATGCGCAGTTGACTTGGCTCACATTTGGAGGGCAGTAATGGTGGGGGTTGTGGGCAGGTGCTGTTGGGGAAATGCCGAGCACTGGAGGGGAAGGGCTGTTCTAAACTCAAGCCTACATTCATACTTTTTGTAAATACGAAGTGGAGCCCCTCCACACCCACAATTGCATGGTAACCAATCATAAAGATCAGGATGGCAAATTAAACACCTTTCAGTTGTCTAGTTTCCAAACTTATTTTATTTGGTTACTAGTTTCAGTGTGAAGTGCTTCGATGCCTTCCTTGAACCCGACTTAGTGGAGGACCCTAACACTAGAGGAGTACTCGAGAATGGGTTCTGTACGCGTTTGTAGACTCAGAGAAAGCTTTTGACAATGTTGACTGGAATACTCTCTTTCAAATTCTGAAGGTGGCAGGGGTAAAATACAGGGAGCGAAAGGCTATCTACAATTTGTACAGAAACCAGATGGCAGTTATAAGAGTCGAGGGACATGAAAGGGAAGCAGTGGTTGGGAAGGGAGTGAGACAGTGTTGTAGCCTGATTTTATTCGATCTGTATATTGAGCAAGCAATAAAGGAAACAAAAGAAAAATTCATAGTAGGAATTAAAATCCATGGAGAAGAAATAAAAACTTTGAGGCTCGCAGATGACATTGTAATTCTGTCAGAGACAGCAAATGACCTGGAAGAGCAGCTGAACGCAATGGACAGTGTCTTGAAAGGAGGATGTAAGATGAACATCAACAAAAGCAAAACGAGGATAATGGAATGTAGTCGAATTAAGTCGGGTGATGCTGAGGAAATTAGATTAGAAAATGAGACACTTAAAGTAGTAAAGGTGTTTTGCTATTTGGGGAGCAAAATAACTGATGATGGTCGGAGTAGAGAAGATATAAAATGCAGACTGGCAATGGCAAGGAAAGCGTTTCTGAAGAAGAGAAATTTGTTAACATTGAGTATAGAATTAAGTGCCAGGAAGTCGTTTCTGAAAGTATTTGTATGGAGTGTAGCCATGTATGGAAGTGAAACATAGACGATAAATAGTTTGGACAAGAAGAGAATAGAATCTTTTGAAACGTGGTGCTACAGAAGACTGCTGAAGATTAGATGGGTAGATCACATAACTAATGAGGAGGTATTGACTAAAATTGGGGAGAAGAGAAATTTGTGGCACAACTTGACTAGAAGAAGGGATCGGTTGCTAGGACGTGTTCTGAGGAATCAAGGGAACACCAGTTTAGTATTGGAGGGCAGCGTGGAGAGTAAAAATCGTAGAGGGGGACCAAGACATGAATACACTAAGCAGATTCAGAAGGATGTAGGTTGCAGTAGGTACTGGGAGATGAAGGAACTTGCACAGGATAGAGTAGCATGGAGAGCTGCATCAAACAAGTCTCTGCACTGAAGACCATAACAACAACACCAGTTTCAGCGTTTTACTACGACATCTTCAGCCCCCTGACCGACGTGTAGGGAGATTCTACCTAGCTTGTGATCAAAACAGAGGTCAGCAGCGATCACTTCAACCATCATCAACCGAGGTAAAATCTCCCTACTGGTCATTGAGGGACCTGAACATGGCTTAGTAAAACGCTGAAACTAGCAGCCAAATAAAATAAATTCGGAAACTGGACGGCTGAATCGAACAGGCGATTGCCGCAACCAGCTCTAAAAAGATGGACGTATAGAGATTCAAAAGGATCTCTGACCTCTGCTTTAGTCAATATCAAAAGAGGATTTTGCTGAAAATGCAGCAAAAGCAGTGATTTATTTTCGCCTGACTTGTTTGTGACTTTCAAAGAAGCGTTATGAGTGACGAATTTTGAGTAAAACGTACAAAACACAGCAGAGTTTCAACAGTGTCATCTCACTAACACGTGCAGATCCAACAGTGAGAGAATTCTGAAACAGTGGTTTATTAAATTTATTAACTGAGCACCTGGAGAAAATAAGCTCAGTATCTTATGCAAAAGCACATCCTCAATGCAAAATAAATGAGTAATATCTCCATTTATGTTGTTACAAAACCCACAGCATTTCATGTTTCACCAGCTATCGGATGACCCTTAAATTTACATTCTTTCGACGAAAAAGTCTGTAGTTAGTGGAATAATATGGTAGATAATGAAGTTTTTCGTAATAACCATAGGGCAAAATACTCTCCTCTTTGCATGCTATCATTTGCCAAAATCTCGTGTCGATATCTCAATCCATTTATGAAATGTGAGGAATGTTGTAGATATTTCAATGTGGTTTAACTCTGGCTCGGCGCTATAGCTAATGACTGTGTTACATCAGATCAGTTTTCTCTAGATTGGTGACAGATAGAGACCTCCACCGAAGTCTAAAGAAAAATTCAATATATTAGGTAAATTTCATATGAAGTAACATATGTCTACGCACCAAACGCAAAATTATAGCTACCTGATTTCGCGCAGTGCGTTAGTTACATTTGGTGGGATGAATCTTGTTTCACACTGTTTCCAACTCCTGGCCGAACTTACTCTACTGTACTCCGTCTCAAGCCTACGATGCACACAGACGCTGCCAGGAACAAAACATTTGTGGAGGTGGACGGTGGGGAGGGGGGAGGGGGGGGGGAATTCTGTGATGCTTTGAATAGCCACATCGTGGTATTCGATGGGTACTTTACTTACTCTGCCAGGTCGCATTTTGGCTAACGAGATCCATCTCATGTACAATGTTTGTTCCGCAATGGCGACGCTATATTCTAAGACGAAAGGGCTCCTGGTATCACAACTCGTGTCGTTCTGGACTAGTTTTGTGAGCACGTGGATGAATTGTCACTTAAACCTGGCAACGACAGTCACTAGGTCACAATATTATTGAGCTCTTGTAATTTAAGAGCACTCTTTCCACCTTCATCGTCATTACTGTCCATCCCGAGACTGCTGGAAGCTGTTTTGAACGGTAGCGATTTTCCTACACCGTATTAGGCGTTGTAATGTGTTGTGTTTTTGCTGTTTTCATTTTATTGTCCACCACTTGTATTTTCAGAGTATGGATGTAGAGATGCGGACGTAGATTTTCTCAGCGAGACGCTCCAGAAGGCAGCTGCGACACACCGAGATAAGGAATGTAAGGTGTTTGGTAAGTAAGGAGATCTGTTGTAAACACGGAAAGGGGTAGAAACAGGACGTGTATTTGTGCAGAAACCGCGTTTTATTATAGTACGGAGATGGTAATCTGAGGCGTTCCCCACCGCAGACCGCAGCCGGGATTAGCCAGTGTCGGCTGCGGCGGCGGTACCAGAAGGGTTGCGGCCGCAGCTGCGGCGCGACAAAGCGGTTGTTTGGCCGTCAGCGGCAGCCCGGCCCGGTGTTTATCTAGCTGTGACAGGCGCGCTCTTTGTCCCGTACTCCGACACGCTGCCGGTTCTCGCCTCCTCCCGCCGCGATCTGCATTCGGCCGGCCGCTCGCTGGACCAGCTCCACTGTGCTAGGGGGCACAGTACCAGCACCCCTCCCCGGTTATTTCGCTCCGCTGCTGTCACCGCAGGCACCACCCAGCCGCTTTCAGTGAGCGTTGCCACAAGCTGCAGTTGCTCATCCAGCGTAGTGAATCTCCTGACATACAGCTCCCGGTTTCGAATCTCGGTGGTGATTTCGGAAGTTTGCTGTGTTGTGGTACGTATAAGATTATCGAACCCGACAATGCTTCGCAATTGCTTAATATGTATAAGAATTAGATGCACATCCCGAACTCCTTCCCCCACACCCTCTGCCTCTCTGTCCACCTCCTCCTCCCTCCACCCTTTGTTCATTTACTCCTCCTCAGCCGGCCACTGTGGCCGAGCGATTCTAGGCGCTTCGGTCTGGAACCACGCGGCTGCTACGGTCGCAGGTCCGAATGCTGCCTCGGACATGGATGTGTGTGATGTCATTAGGTTAGTTAGGTTTGAGCAATTCTAAGTCTAGGGGACTGATGACCTCAGATGTTAACTCCCATAGTGCTTAGAGCCATTTGAACTTCCTCCTCCTCTTTCTCTTCCTCCTCGTCTTCCTTCTCCCCGCCCTCTCTCTGGCACCACTTCATCCTCCGTGTCTGTGTCCATCTCCTCACACCCCCTCTCTCTCTATCTTCTCCTCCCCTCTCTCTATGCCCATTCTTCCCCTCTTTGTCCATCTCTTCTCTCCTTTCTCTGGCCTTGAGCTTTGTTTATTGTCGGTGCAAACGGAACCTTGATTAACGAGTGAATTCACTGAAGATGAACGGGTAAATCAACAAGTTATGCAGGGTATGTTTGATGCCTCTCCAGCTGTGGGATCTGTGACGATAGTGGCTTTAATGATAGAATTTACCATAGTTTTAATGTGCGAACGACTTGGATTCTGTAGCAATATCCCTATCATTAGCGTAACAGGCATTAACACATTTCATGCTATCGTAGCTAAAACTGACTGCGAGAAAGAAACCTAACCTGCACATTCTCACAACACAGGATGGCAAAGTATTTTGTTTCTTACAGCCGATTTTAAAAGAAACTTGCTATCGTCCAAAAACAAAACAAAAAACAAAAAAAGACAGGTAGCCTATGTTCGTTTGCATGTGTATTACTCTATCATGCGAAAATTTGATGATGATGTTTCGGTTTGTGGGGCGCTCAACTGCGCGTTCATCAGCGCCCGTACAAATTCCCAATCTTTGCTCAGTCCAATCTCGTCACTTACATGAATGATGCTGAAATGATGACAGCACAAACACCCAGTCATCTCGAGGCAGGTGAAAATCCATGACCCCGCCGAGAATCGAACCCGGGACCGCGTGCTCGGGAAGCGAGAATGCGACCGCGAGACCACGAGTTGCGGACGGGAAAATTTGATCAGTAGTGAACTTTTCATTTTAACTGAAGCTATTAAAATATATGGAATATCTGGAAAACTTCACATTGAGTAGCACGTCGTAAACTACCATAGTGTGCCCATTTCTAGTCCTTCGATTATAACACCATCTACTGCAAAAAAAAAAGAAAACGCTTCAGACAAAATGTATGTAGGTTTTGCCGTAAAATCGTAATCTGCAATAAAAAGCTTTCAAAGTAACCCCCCCTCCCCACCGACACCCATGCACGGGGTGGGCTGTTGGATCGAGTGTGCTATCATTTGATGTCCACCTCCGAGACAAACAAATTGGAATTATAACTTTTTTAGAAGTGATACGTAGTTTTCGAGATATTTCAATGTCTTTAGTTAAAATATATACCAACACCAATATGAGGATGCCAATTAGGTTTGCTTTAAACATAAGCTTTACGGTCGTGGACGTTAGTTAACTTTTCGACTAGGCGTGGTATGTTGATGTAAGTCAAGAATTCTTTTATGTCGACAAAGCCGGCCGGAGTGGCCGAGCGGTTCTAGGCGCTTCAGTCTGGAACCGTGCGACCGCTACGGTCGCAGGTTCGAATCCTGCCTCGGGCATGGATGTGTGTGATGTCCTTAGGTTAGGTTTAAGTAGTTCTACGTTCTAGGGGACTGATGGCCTCAGAAGTTAAGTCCCATAATGCTTAGAGCCATTTGAACCATTTGAAGCCGACAAAGACGCTATTATCTACAACTCACTGGGTTCGAACGAGGTCGGGTAACAGGGCTGCAAGAAACTCGCTGTTCCTTCTGCGATACTGCAGAAAGACTTCAGGAATGTAACCACTGTACATGACTGCCGCAGCAGTGGAGATGTACGGTCGCAAGGAGAACGGGCTCCGGACGGCCACATGGCACTACCGAGATGTATGCCTCTGGCGCATGGTAATCCATAGCAGCAATATGAAAAGCAGGTGGCGCCACAGTGACACAAACAACTGTTATAAATCGGTTTCTTCAAGGATAGTTCCGAGCCAGGCGACCTGCAGTCCATTCCACTGACCCCAAACCACCGCCATTTGCGACTTAAATGGTGTCAAAGGAAAGCTCATTGGAGATGAGGTCTGTTGTGTTTTCTGGTGAAACCTGGTTCTGTCTCGGTGCCAGTGATGTCCATTTGCTGATTAGGAGGAGGCCAGTTGAGGGCCAGCAACCAACCTGTCTGCGTGCTAGACATATGGGACATGCACCTAGAGTTATCGCCTGGGGTGCGATTGCTTATGACAGCAGGAGCAATCTCGTGGTTACTCCACGTACCCTGACTGAAAATTTGTACGTCAGTTTGGTGATTCGACCTGTTCCACGCCATTCATGAACAGCATTGCTGGTGTGTTTTCCAAGTTGATAACGATCACCAACATACGGCTTTTGTGACCCAATATGCCCTACAGAGTGTCGGTGTATTGTGTTGGCCTTCTCGATAACCAAATCTGTCTCCGTGTCTCCAATCGAGCAAGTATGAAACATAACTGAACAACAACTCCATCGTCATCAAGACCTTCCCTGTATTGGCCAGCCAAGTGCATCATGCATGGAACTCCATCCCACAATCTGACATCTGGTACCTGTACAACACAACGCAAGCACATTTGTAGGCTTTCGTTCACTATTCCCCACTTACACCGGTTATTAATATGCTAGCATTTCACATTTGCGATGGCTTATCTCGCGCTTACATTAACCTTTGATCTCTCAATGTTAATCAGTTAAATATCATACTTAGACAAATGTATTCCCGAAAATTAATTCCACTGCATTTTTTTGGTTTTGCGATTCTTTCCCGTCACATTTCCCCCTTATACGTTCTGTATCTACTCATATATTATAGCCTATGCCCGCCCGAATGTTAATTACATTCCCGTGTAAAACTTTGAAGTAATTCGGTAAGGAACTTTTCGATATATTTAGAAAAAAAATGTTTAATAATTATATATATATATATATATATATATATATATATATATATATATATATATACTCCTGGAAATTGAAATAAGAACACCGTGAATTCATTGTCCTAGGAAGGGGAAACTTTATTGACACATTCCTGGGGTCAGATACATCACATGATCACACTGACAGAACCACAGGCACATAGACACAGGCAACAGAGCATGCACAATGTCGGCACTAGTACAGTGTATATCCACCTTTCGCAGCAATGCAGGCTGCTATTCTCCCATGGAGACGATCGTAGAGATGCTGGATGTAGTCCTGTGGAACGGCTTGCCATGCCATTTCCACCTGGCGCCTCAGTTGGACCAGCGTTCGTGCTGGACGTGCAGACCGCGTGAGACGACGCTTCATCCAGTCCCAAACATGCTCAATGGGGGACAGATCCGGAGATCTTGCTGGCCAGGGTAGTTGACTTACACCTTCTAGAGCACGTTGGGTGGCACGGGATACATGCGGACGTGCATTGTCCTGTTGGAACAGCAAGTTCCCTTGCCGGTCTAGGAATGGTAGAACGATGGGTTCGATGACGGTTTGGATGTACCGTGCACTATTCAGTGTCCCCTCGACGATCACCAGTGGTGTACGGCCAGTGTAGGAGATCGCTCCCCACACCATGATGCTGGGTGTTGGCCCTGTGTGCCTCGGTCGTATGCAGTCCTGATTGTGGCGCTCACCTGCACGGCGCCAAACACGCATACGACCATCATTGGCACCAAGGCAGAAGCGAACCTCATCGATGAAGACGACACGTCTCCATTCGTCCCTCCATTCACGCCTGTCGCGACACCACTGCAGGCGGGCTGCACGATGTTGGGGCGTGAGCGGTAGATGGCCAACGGTGTGCGGGACCGTAGCCCAGCTTCATGGAGACGGTTGCGAATGGTCCTCGCCGATACCCCAGGAGCAACAGTGTCCCTAATTTGCTGGGAAGTGGCGGTGCGGTCCCCTACGGCACTGCGTAGGATCCTACGGTCTTGGCGTGCATCCGTGCGTCGCTGCGGTCCGGTCCCAGGTCGACGGGCACGTGCACCTTCCGCCGACCACTGGCGACAACATCGATGTACTGTGGAGACCTCACGCCCCACGTGTTGAGCAATTCGGCGGTACGTCCACCCGGCCTCCCGCATGCCCACTATACGCCCTCGCTCAAAGTCCGTCAACTGCACATACGGTTCACGTCCACGCTGTCGCGGCATGCTACCAGTGTTAAAGACTGCGATGGAGCTCCGTATGCCACGGCAAACTGGCTGACACTGACGGCGGCGGTGCACAAATGCTGCGCAGCTAGCGCCATTCGACGGCCAACACCGCGGTTCCTGGTGTGTCCGCTGTGCCGTGCGTGTGATCATTGCTTGTACAGCCCTCTCGCAGAGCAAGTATGGTGGGTCTGACACACCGGTGTCAATGTGTTCTTTTTTCCATTTCCAGGAGTGTAGAAGACAACGCAGTCTGTGGGTGCGCCATTCTGTACGTCGTCTTTCTGCTGTAAGCGTGTGCTGTTCACAACGTGCAAGTGTGCTGTAGACAACATGGTTTATTCCTTAGAACAGAGGATTTTTCTGGTGTTGGAATTCCACCGCCTGGAACACAGTGTTGTTGCAACAAGACGAAGTTTTCAACGGAGGTTTAATGTAACCAAAGGACCGAAAGGCGATACAATAAAGGATCTGTTTGAAACATTTCAACGGACTGGGAACGTGACGGATGAACGTGCTGGAAAGGTAGGGCGACCACGTACGGCAACCACAGAGGGCAACGCGCAGCTAGTGCAGCAGGTGATCCAACAGCGGCCTCGGGTTTCCGTTCGCCGTGTTGCAGCTGCGGTCCAAATGACGCCAAGGTCCACGTATCGTCTCATGCGCCAGAGTTTACACCTCTGTCCATACAAAATTCAAACGCAGCAACCCCTCAGCGCCGCTACCATTGCTGCACGAGAGACATTCGCTAACGATATAGTGCACAGGATTGATGACGGCGATATGCATGTGGGCAGCATTTGGTTTACTGACGAAGCTTATTTTTACCTGGACGGCTTCGTCAATAAACAGAACTGGCGCATATGGGGAACCGAAAAGCCCCATGTTGCCGTCCCATCGTCCCTGCATCCTCAAAAAGTACTGGTCTGGGCCGCCATTTCTTCCAAAGGAATCATTGGCCCATTTTTCAGATCCGAAACGATTACTGAATCACGCTATCTGGACATTCTTCGTGAATTTGTGGCGGTACAAACTGCCTTACACGACACTGCGAACACCTCGTGGTTTATGCAAGATGGTGCCCGGCCACATCGCACGGCCGACGTCTTTAATTTCTTGAATGAATATTTCGATGATCGTGTGATTGCTTTGGGCTATCCGAAACATATAGGAGGCGGCGTGGATTGGCCTCCCTATTCGCCAGACATGAACCCCTGTGACTTCTTTCTGTGGGGACACTTGAAAGACCAGGTGTACCGCCAGAATCCAGAAACAATTGAACAGCTGAAGCAGTACATCTCATCTGCATGTGAAGCCATTCCGCCAGACACGTTGTCAAAGGTTTCGGCTAATTTCATTCAGAGACTACGCCACATTATTGCTACGCATGGTATATATGTGGAAAATATCGTACTATAGAGTTTCCCAGACCGCAGCGCCATCTGTTGTTGAAAATTGTAACTACTGTAATTTCGAAAGTTTGTCTGCCTGAAAATGTACTGTTGTCCCAAGCATATTGCAACAAACGGTGTATTTCTATCGCTGCTCGTTTAGTTTTTATTGCCGTTTCAAATATACCGGTCATTTTTGAAACACCCTGTAGAAACAGAGAACTACAAATAAAAAATAACAATCGATGAATAAATTCATAGCAACCAGCATACCAACATGCAAAACAAAACGCTACGAACTTATGCACCACCTTAATACAGTCACGTTGTACTCACGTTATCCTAATCTCCCCCCATATGGCCATATGCCATGTATATTAATCGGTAATATAGTCCACTAAAAGTAAAAATGGAAGTAGAAAACGAAATACAGTTATAAAATATTCAAAAGACAGTACATGTCCTAGCAGAGTAATCTGCTACAATCCGCTTTCATGCGACCAATTCGAGTCGTGTGCTTCAAGAGCACAGCAGACATGATATGTTTATTCAAAATAATCATTCATGCACTTTGAAAACTTTATTAATTCACACGCTGCATGTAGCCTGTGATTAAAAAACAATGCTTACATTATTTATTTATTTTTATATATTTCTTAGCTATTTTGTTGTCTGTTATCTATATAAAATATCAAATTGAATGTTGCACATGATTTGGCATGAATATAGCACATAATATATTTTAACGTATTTTCATATGTGTTAATAACGACTAAGCATCATGCTGTTGAAAGGCAAAAAAATCTGCATAGAACGTCTACATAAAAAGGAAAAAAAGTTCTACAAACTGTCATTAGGCCATCTGGCGCACAGATATCTGTTCATCTGGTATCCAGATGCCACACGCTACTGGTCTGTTACACTATGCAGCATTGGTGATCACAGATTTTGTAATTTATAATTCTCAACTACATTACTATATAACACTACACTACACAGCATTTTACTACATGACACTACACTACTGTACTTGCTATAAGAAACAAGCTGGATTTCTCGTTTGTGTAGATTATGCAACTCTACATTCACATGCGCTGCACCACTGTGGTAACAGTGTGTAGAGGCTAGGAGATGGTGGTCAGGGTCCAGTAAATTCTTACCGGACCTCCCCGGGGCTCATAACCTCAATGCTTCCAGAAAGTAGTTGTAGTTGGATACTCCTGACGCGGTGCTTCTCGTTGTCATGATGTATGCTCTCTTCTCGGCTGTCTCTCAGCCGTGTAGACTTGTAGTTCATAAGGTATTATTTTAGCTGTCAGCAAGTTCAGATTGTGCCACAAATCCTCATTCCTTATTATATTATACATTGTCGCATTTCCAAATGCATTCCTGTCCTGGGCTATCTACATCTACATCTCCATCTACGTGATTACTCTGCTATTCACAATAAAGTGCCTGGCAGAGGGTTCAACGAACCACCTTCAAGCTGTCTCTCTACCGTTCCAATCACGAACGGCCCTCGGGAAAAACGAGCACTTAAATTTTTCTGTGCGAGCCCTGATTTATTTTATCGTGATGATCATTTCTCCCTATGTAGGTGGGTGCCAACAGAATGTTTTCGCAATCGGAGGAGAAAAGAGGTGACTGAAATTTCATGAGAAGATCCCGTCTCAACGAAAAACGTCTTTGTTTTAATGATTGCCACTCCAATTCACGTATCATGTCTGTTACACTATCTCCCATATTTCGCTATAAAACAAAACGAGCTGCCCTTCTTTGTACTTTTTCGATGTCATCCGTCAGTCCCACCTGATGTGGATACCACACCGCACAGCAATACTCCAGAATAGGGCGGACAAGCTTCCAAGTGTTCTGCCAATGAATCGCAGTCTTTGGTTTGCTCTACCCAGAATATTATCCATGTGATCGTTTCAATTTAGGTTATTTGTAAGTGTAATCCGTAAGTATTTAGTTGTATTTACAGCCTTCATATCTGTGTGACTATCGCGTAATCGAAATTTAGCTGATTTCTTCTAGTACTCATGTGAATAACTTCACACTTTTCCTTATTCAGGGTCCATTGCCACTCTTCGCACCATGTAGATATCTTATCTAAATCATTTTGCAAGTCTCTTTGATCATCTGATGACTTTACAAGACGGTGAATGACAGCATCATCTGCAAACAATCTAAGACGGCTACTGAGATTGTCTCCTATGTCGTTAATATAGATCAGGAGCAATAGAGGGCCTATAACATTTCCTTAGGGAACGCCGGATACTATTTCTCTTTTACTCGATGACTTTGTCTATTAGTACGAACTGTGACCTTTCTGACTGGAAATCACGAATCCAGTCGCAAAACTGAGGCGATACTCCGTAGGCACGGAGTTTGGTTAGAAGACGCTTGTGAGGAATGGTGTCGAAAGTCTTCTGGAAATCTAAAAATATGGAATCAATTTGACATCCCCTGTCGATAGCACTCATTACTTCATGAGTATAAAGAGCTAGTTGCGTTTCACAAGAACGATATTTTCTGAAACCGTGCTGACTGTGTGTCAATAAATCGTTTTCTTCGACGTACTTCATAATGTTCGAATACAGTATATGTTCCAAAACCCTTCATAAATCGACGTTAGTGATATAGGTCTGTACTTCAGCGGATTACTCCAGCTTCCCTTTTTGGGTAATGGTGTGACTTGAGCAATTTTCCATTCTTTAGGTACGGATCTTTCTGTGAGCGAGTGGTTGTATATAATTGCTAAATATGGAGCTATTTCATCACCAGGAACCTGACTGGAATACAATCTGGACCGGAGGCCATGCCTTTATTAAGTGATTTAAGCTGCTTCGTTACTCCGAGGATATCTACTTCTATGTTTCTCATCTAGGCAGTTGTTCTTGATTGGAATTCAGGAATGGACACTTCGTCTTCTTTGGTGAAGGAGTTTCGGAAAACCGTGTTTAATAACTCTGCTTTAGTGGCACTGTCAACAGTGACTTCACCGTTGTTATCGCGCAGTGAAGGTATTGATTGCGTCTTGCCACTGGTGTGCTTTATGTTTGACCAGAATCTGTTTTGGTTCTCTGCCAGATTCCGAGACAGAGTTTCGTTGTGAAAATTATTAAAAGCATCTCGCATTTAAGTACGCGCCATATTTCGAACTTCTGTAAAACTTTGCCAATATTGGGGATTTTGCGTGCTTTTAAATTTGGCATGCTTTTTTCGTTGCTTCTGCAACAGCGATCTGACCCGTTTTGTGTACCATGGGGTATCAGTACCATCACTTATTAATTTATGTGGTATATACTCCCAAATGCTGTCGATACTATCTCTTTGAAAATATTGCACAACTACATGATCAGATCGGAAGGGGTGAATGTCTCTTAAAAAGGCGTTAAGAGCATTTTTATCAGCTTTTTTTTAAATAGATATACTTTGCGTTTCTTTTTGATGATTGTAGGTGTTGCGGTATCCAGCGTAACAGCAACTGCGTTGTGGTCGCTAATCCCTGTATTCGTCACAATACTCACTATTTGTGCCCAGTGGCACATTCCCAGAAGATATGATCCCGGGTGCCAATTGATCCACATTCACAAGTGTCTGTGGTGCACTGCCTTATTTTTAGAAAAAATCGTTGGGATATGGAGACTTACACAGCATCATGCGAGTGTATCTAGGTACAAAATCGCGGAGCAACGTCCAATTCAAAACTTGCCAGCAGCGACGCGCACCCTGTATGACACGTCACAGTGACACGTTGCAGAGCCATCAGCGATCTTACAGCACTCAGTAGTGCCACCCTGATATTCATGTACCCCAACATAAACCTTAATGTGACATACAATGAACTATTTCATTTTCTATTCAAAAATTACTGCAACAGGTCCACTTCAAGAGCTATTGGCACTTCGGCATATGGTATCGTAAGCAACTGTACGTTACACTCATAGATTCGATATACAAACACTGGAATACACTACCGATCAGAAGTTTTCGATCACTTATCACAGCTACGGATTTGTGGTTAAAATGATTTCGTTTTGAATATCCTATCATATCCGCTTTCCAATAATAAAACAAGTTGTGTGTTTGACTGGTTGTTCCCATAAAGAGGCGCTGATAAGTACCCACAAAAACAAGGACGTTCCTTAGCCTAAGACGGTTCTGTTCAGATAGTTCTCGTTCCTTCAGCTATCTGTGTAGCAAATCGGTTCGCATTAGCTTACCGTACATTGTATGCACCAAACAGTGGTGACCAGGTTCATACCACATTCCCTCATAATGGGATAGAAAGAAGAGATAATTTAAAAATGTGCTCTAATTGTAGCCCTGCATCAGGAAGGCTGTTCTAGTGGGACAACAGAAACAAAAGTTGCCGTAGCAAAATCTGTGGTGGTGTACACATTTCAGTGACGCCAGTTCAAGTGAGATGAGTGTGCTCTAAAAAGGGTCTAAATTACGTCGTATACTTTTGTTCTGGGGTAAAGTCAAGCGGCAGCACGCCAGGTGGGAGCGTAAGAGCAGAGAGGTCTGTGAAACGACTTCAGTCAACTGCACACTGACCGGCCCCTCTCCAGGACGACAACGCAACGGCAGCGCCCTCATAGATGAAGAGGACATAATCGCCGTGCCACGTGGCTGCGCAGAGTTCTAAGAGTTGCGCCGGCCGGGGTGGCTGAGCGGTTCTAGGCGCTACAGACTGGAACCGCGTGACCGCTACGGTCGCAGGTTCGAATCCAGCCTTGGGCATTGATGTGTGTGATTTCCTTAGGTCAGTTAGGTTTAAATAGTTCTAAGTTCTAGAGGACTGATGACCTCAGCAGTTGAGCCAAGTTCTACGAGTTCTACAGAAGCGTCAAGATCAACGACCCAGATAGAAGCATCCAGTGTATTACTTCACTTGTATTGGAATAGTTATACTGAAAGACATTGATTATATTGCATTTCGCCCTTTGCTTGCGACACATCTCTGTATTTCTCAAAGTTAAGTATTTCATTTATTTTCGGCAATAAACCCGCTAATATGTCTTGCTTGAACTGTTATCTAGCAATCCGAGGAAGACACCCCACATTTGACGAGTAGGCAGGATACAACAACTTTGACGGTCGTTTTCTCAGAAACGGTCTAGTAGCTATAAGTAAGCCGTCAAACGCGTTCGCTTATTTTGGCTGGTCTTTCTCTGAGCGAAGTTTCTCGGAAATGCGCTTGTGACACTTTCCGTGTTCTCCTCGTTAGCCGTATGAGGCAGTGAGTAATTTAGAAAACACTGCGATCCATGCATTTTAGAACATATAGTACATAGTTGCCATAGGGCAGACCAAACACATTCAGTTAAGGAGTGGAGATAAACTGTTTTCCAACAGTGGGGATTCGAGTCTGTCCTTCCTGTTGCAAAATCGATCCCAACTTGCGACTGTGACAGGGCGGCGCCGAGCACCCCCGGTGATTACCCTCGGGTGACATCGTCCAGCAGACGGGCAGCAGCTGCACGTCAGCTTGATTGAGATGAACTCTTTTCAACGAGCGCCAGGAAGGCTTACGGTAAACATAACTCCTTCCACGAGCCCGCGGAAGAGAGAGTGCGAAACAGTGTTGAGTCAGTGTTGCCAGAGGCCCAAACGCGGCGCATTATGCGAGAGTGATTCTGAAAGCGGCGGCCGCGACCCGTGCGTTGTGTGCGCTGTGACTCACGCAGAACGCGTCGCGCACCCGCTCGGCTAGGTAGCAAACCACTCGTGGGCATAGAATGCCCTGCTTTAGGCGCCTAATCCTATCAAAATATTAGTTCTTGCGGCGGCCGGCAGGGGCCGGATACACGGCCCGATCCCCGTGCGGGGAGGAATAACACTCGCCACAATATGGCGGGTACGGTCCACAAAGCCCCTCGTGCAACCCTTCGCGAGCTTCTCTCTGCAGCACCGCCACACAGGTTTCAAAGGATTCGTCCTTTCGGACGTCCAGTCTCTTCTTAGTAGGCACAGTACCTCTCAAGCACGTCATGCCAACGGCTTGTGGTTGCATCGGAGATGCTGAGGGCGGGAAACAGGCAGGCATCACTCCATGCTTAAGGCTTCCCGATTTTAAAATTTTAAATGATCTATAAATTAACATAAACGGGCTGTATTATACTTGAAGAGCAGCTAAGTATGAACAGACAAAAAATTAAAAACATAAAAATGTTGACATCTGCATCTATATCTATAGTCGGTAAGCCACAATACAATGTGTGGCGTAGGTACCACTACCTGATCCATCTCCCCTCCCAGTACCACTCGCGAATTCCGCGTGGCAATAACGTCTGTTAATCTGCTTATGAACTCAAAATCATTTCGAAAGATGTAACGGGTGATCAAAAAAGTATAAATTTGAAAACAATAAATCACGGAATAATGTAGATAGAGAGGTACAAATTGACACACATGCTTGGAATGACATGAGGTTTTATTACAACCAAAAAAATACAAACGTTCAGAAAAATGTCCGACAGATGGCGCTTCATCTGATCAGAATAGCAATAATTAGCATAACAAAGTAAGACAAAGCAAAGATGATGTTCTTTACAGGAAATGTTCAATATGTCCACCATCATTCCTCGACAATAGCTGTAGTCGAGGAATAATGTTGTGAACAGCATTGTAAAGCATGTCCAAAGTTATGGTGAGGCATTAGCGTCGGATGTTGTCTTTCAGCATCCCTATAGATGTCGGTCGATCACTATACATTTGCGATTTAGGTAACCCCAAAGCCAATAATCGCACGGACTGAGGTCTGGGTACCGGGGAGGCCAAGCATGACGAAAGTGGCGGCTGAGCACACGATCATCACCAAACGACGCGCGCAAGAGATCTTTCACGCGTCTAGCAATACTTTGTTTTTTTTTTTTTTGTTCTAATAAAACCCCATGTCATTCCAAGCATGTGTGTCAATTTTTACCGCTCTGTCTACATTATCCCGTGGTTTATTAAGTTTTCAAATTTATACTGACTTTTTGATCACCCGGTATATTGTCCGACTCTTTCTGAAATGTGCTCTCTCAAAACTGCAACAGAAAATTCTGCGTGATGGCACTGCCTCTTGTAGAGTCTGTCACTGCAGTTTGCTGGGCATCTCCGCAACGCTGTTGCGCCAACTGAATGATCCCGTGACGAAATAAGCTTCTCTTCTGTTAACCGTTAAGCGCTGATGAGCAATACTGAAGAATAGATCGAACAAGTGTTTTGAAAGTCGCTTCTTTAGTGAGTGAGTTACATTTCCTTGAGTTTCTCCCAATGTTTTTCAGACTGGCAGCTGCTTTTCCTACTATTTTCTTAATGTGGTCATTCCAATTTAGGTCGCATCGCATAGTTACGCCCAGATATTTCATGGTAGACAGAGTCTCCAGTGATTTGTTGACAATAGCATGATCGAAAAATAGTGGATTTGCTCGTCTATTTATGGACAATTTGTTACACTTATTTACGCCCGCGTCCAACTGCCAGTCCACGCTCCAATAGTCACTCTTCTGTAGGGCATTCATACATTTCGTTAGTCTTCCGACGTTTCAACCGTTCTATAGACAACAGCATCATCGGCGAACAGACTCATGGAGCTTCTGAAATTATTGACCGAAAAAGTAGTTGTCAACCTAATCCCTAACGCCCACTAGTGGGCGTTCTATCTTTCATAGTAGGCAGTAGGGGCACTAAAAACATTTTTATAAGGTTTCCATAAAAATCTGACGTAAAGTATTTGGGAAGTGACTATTATATGTTTTAACTTGCTGTAACTCTAGTTTATAATTTTTATAAATTTACTTCCCTACCTTACAAATCACCATTTCTCTGAAGTTGGCGAGCGGCAAGAAAAATTTATCACTAAGAGAGATACAAAAGTGGTCTGTAGGTAAAAAAGGTTGACTGCCCCTGGGGTAGATTATTAATATACATCGTAAACAGCAACGACCCTATCACACTTCTTTGGAGTATTCTTAGAATTACTTTTCCATCTATCGATTTTGATTCGTTAAGAATAACGTGTTGAGTTCTAATGCAAGTAATTCCTGCATGCAATGACCAATTTGATGATACCCGGTAAGTTCATATTTTATTCACTAAACGGCACTGCGAAACTGTAAATTTAATATTTTTGCTTTAAATGATGTTTTGATCCTAACTTGATGGTAATATGGAATTGCTAGTTTCATGCTTCGTCTATGTGCAATGAAAAATGGCGATATATGTTCTGTCAATCCTGTTTAGTGTCACTTTATTATGATTCGTCTCCATGGACAAAGTATTGCTTCTGCAGTATACCACGTGTGTAATTGCTTAATACAGCTCAAAACTGGCATGTTTTCCATTTGGCACCACAGCGCTGTATATTATTTCGGTCTGTTTTTCAGCACTGAGAAGTACATAAAAATGCGTAAATAAATCTCGTGTGTTCTGCCACAAGGTGTGTAAAGTGGTGGGAAACAGAGCACTTTCATCTACATTAAATAAGTGTGTGCTTTGGTATTGAAGTTGCTCCACATTTAATTAAGGAGGAAAGCATTCACGTAACATAAATTGTGCTCAGTCAGTTGCACAGAAATGAACTCTCAGCAAACCAGTGTCCCTTATACAATTTGCGGCATGAACCCTTGTTCAATGTTAAACTTAAACAAGGAACGTTAAATGACATTCTTCCTCTGCAGCAATTATAAGCAGGAACTTATTGAACCCAAATTTTTTCTTATCCTTGTCCCTGGCCCTCGGAGTATTAATTACCAACACAATTATTCAAATTATTTTATTCACATTCTTTGACATCTTTTAAAGCCGCAATCTTTGACATCTTTTAAAGCCCTGGTACTTAATTTCATTCAGCGACGAACATCTTCAGATCTGTCAAAAAACAAAGATGATGGACTAGAGAAACAAACAACAGCAGTGGACACAAAATGTGAGGTAAAATACTATTTACGTGAAACAACACGTCTCGGTTTAGAGCACATACCTGTGTAATCACACGTATGAATTACAAACTAGCAGACAAGTGCACCCCAAAGGTGCAGCCACTATATCGGTATAATCCAAATAGGTACAGTTCTAAATTAAAAAGTTGTGTAAAACAACAATTCTCAAAATCCAGACAGAATTCCAGACGTAGATTTCGATCTTATATTTTGGACAGATGCAAAGATGTTCATCTCTGAATGTAATGTATTATCTGGAGTTTTTTTTTTTAATTGTAATCATAGTTTGGGAATAATTTCTTTAATATTCTCAGTATTTCTGGTAACTGTTGACAACAATGTATCAGTTAGTTAATACATTCTCATTGAAAAAAGTTCTCAAACTCCAAAATAATTAGATTCTTGTGTCTCTGTTCAAAACAAAACTTTCAAAGTGGTGACGTTACGAAACTAACTGGGAGTTTTCTGTGGGTAGCACTCCTCCAGTACAGTACCGACGATATTGTGGTACTTTCCAGAATATGGGATTATCATAATACCGTTGCACTATCTCATTCAGTAATAAGCGCGAAATAGTTACCACTTATTATTACCTTGCTTTTCTCCTGGCCTTATTTCTTTTCTCTAATGTCTATACCGTCTAGCAAGGTTCAAATGGCTCTGAGCACTATGGGACTTAACATCTTAGGTCATCAGTCCCCTAGAACTTAGAACTACTTAAACCTAACTAACCTAAGGACATCACACACACCCATGCCCGAGGCAGGACTCGAACCTGCGACCGTAGGAGTCCTGCGGTTCCGGACAGCAGCGCCTAGAACCGCACGGCCACCGCGGCCGGCTGTCTAGCAAGGGATCCTCTGATTCATAATTTAGCAAATTTTTATTTTGTTATTTAACTTTGTCGCCGGATGGCCTTCATGACGCAACAGTCATAAAGGTAACCTACGGGAGGGAACTCGTGTGTGCCATTTGTGTGTAAATGGTGTAGACGTTGTTCTGCGTGTGATCGTATTTTAAATGTTCCTGCATCTGATTCTCTGAAGCGAATTTTGTGGAACGGCCCTCTCTCTGCCTAAACGAGCGTGAGAAACCCGCCTAAAGCCACACTCAAGCTGTCCAATGTATCAGCCGATAGTCGATAATCACCCACGCCGATTCGATAGAGGTCTGGCTCATTTTCCTGTCACGCAGGTTAGGGCACAGCCAAAGTAGGCACAACTTACTTACCGGTACTTAGAGCTACTTCTTATGACGTCAACTCCACTCCTCCCCTCCCCACACACTTCCCCTTCCCATTCTCATTTTACTCCCCCAAGCGGCAGATTCAAAACAGTCCAATTTTCCACGGGATCACACAGAGTTTCGTACGTGGGAGACACTGGATTCGAGCCTCGATATAGGTTTGATTCAACTTTCGTTAACTGTTGCTTATATTTTTTCAAGTTTCTTTAATTTTTGAATTTAATCTGAAATTGTCTGTAATTAACGTACATTAAAATGGTGGACAAGACAGTCGCAGGATGTTTAACGCCTCGGTGTTCTCGGTTCAAAATCGATGGTTGCGTTTTCGACTTTTTAGACACTTAAACAGATGCGTCATTACTTCCACCAGATCGTGCATTTGGATCCCGGTGGCAACAATTTTTCCCTTGATATATTCGTAAGACAAGTGTGTCAGTCTTTTACTTACCGCTAATGATAAGATTCGACCACTTTCAGGTTTTTTTCCAAAATCGGATTATTGTAAGGGCTCTAGCCTACCACACATGTTTCTTCCCTAAGCGTTTCCTGAATCTGTCATTCTTGCCAGTAACTGCTTTCATCTCTAGGTGTTGGTTTGAAGTTCGCAGTCAGGTCATTTCACTCTTTTAATACTTACACAAGTGTCCCATCTTTCCAGCCTTTAAGGATTAGGCATCACACCGCTGTTTGAACCCTACAGATTCAAGCATTGCACGTCTTCCCCGGAGAGGTGGTAGCTACGTTTTCGAATCTGCAAGTGAGTTACGATATGTGGGAGTTATAACTCAATCAGTAAGGTAGCATATTCAGTTGTCAGCCGGACTCAGTAGTAGCAACATTCTGCTGAAGATGGCGAACAGGTGATTTGCCGAAATATCGAGTCGCTGCCTATAGGAACCGGCAGTAACCCCGAGGACACTCTACCAAGATGCCAAGCCCGTTTGACAGAATTGTAGTGCAGTATTAGCAATATCATCCACCCGCTTCCTCTTTATTCACCATTAGCAGTGACACGTCATCATGTATTTACAAATGAAAAAGGAAGAAAGGTTAGGGTTTAACGATATCGTTGGAGGTGGAGTATACGCTCAGAATGGGGAAGGACAGGGTAGGAAATCGGCCATGTCCATTTCGAGGGAACCACTGCGGCGTATGCATGAAAAACGATTTAGGGAAATTATGGAAAACTTAAATCTGGATGCCCAGACAAGGATTTGAACCACCGTCCTCCCGAATGAGAGTCCAGTGTGTGCACCAGGAAGTTCCAAATCAGTGATGATTTCTCTACGGAGTTAAAATTCATTCTGGAAACAATTTCCTAAGCTGTCGTTCAACCTTTTCTCAGTCAAATCCTTTCTTCCAGGAGCACTAATCGCGCAAGAGATGGCAGAGAATTTATGTGAGGTTCGGAACGGCACAAGTAACAGTGAGATGTGCGCGAATAGCTCAGTCGGTAAGAGCCTTGCCTGCGAAAGGCAAGGTTCCGTGTTCGAATGCCGGTCTGACACGCAATTTATATCTGCCAGGAAGCTCCATAACATGGTAAGTTTGAAGGTGTTTCCCGGACTGGAAAATTTCATCCCTTTCAAAATAAAACGACATTACTCCGGTCCTAATTACGATTATGAACACAGTTTTGACATGATTAGAGATACTTTATACATATGTTGCATATATGAATCTCAGATTTCTTACGCGATTTTTGTAAGAGGTAGAGACTGTAAAGCGATTTTCTAAAGCCGCGCGGAGTGGAGCAACGGTGGATCTTAAACATCAGGTGCCGACCAATTTAATTTCACGCCAGTAGAAATATCACACCAGCGAGAAACATTTAAAGTAATAAATAACACAGAAATATCCACTCGTATAGGAAAAGTTAGAGACTAAATTAGAAAAGGTGGACTAATGATCTATAGGTGGACCCAAAGAGTGCGTCTAGCAATCTGACAACAACAATATTGTACAACGATTTGGAAAATTCAGAGTTAAAACCAGCTGTATTACGAAAGTGCATTAAGTACTAGAAGAAAACGGAATAAATAAGCAAGAAATTTAAAACAGGATAAAATATAGAAATGCTATTAAGAGTAGCAGAAGTTTCGGAAAGAAAACACTTCCAAAAAGGCAGAGAAAAAGATGGACAGCAGAGGAGAGAAAAGAAAAAAGTAAAAGAAAGAGTGGAGAAAGTATAAAACTATTGTCTTGACAAAAAGTAACAAAATACACCGTAATCCAAAAAAATCGACGCACCACGAAGGAATTACCCGAATTGGATGGAAGTCGGCAAATGATTACAGTTTCAGAAAAATTGGATGATTTATTCAAGAAAAAGAACTTCACAAACTGAGCACGTCAGCCGGCCGGAGTGGCCGAACGGTTCTAGGTGCTACAGTCTGGAATCACGCGACCGCTATGGTCGCATGTTTGAATCCTGCCTCGGGCATGGATGTGTGTGATGTCCTTAGGTTAGTTAGGTTTAAGTAGTTTTAAGTTCTAGGGGACTGATGACCTCAGGAGTTACGTCCTATAGTGCTCAGAGCCATTTGAACCATTTGAGCACCGCAATAACTTGTTAGTCCACCTCTAGCTCTTATACGAAAAGTTACTCGGCTTGACGTTGATATGCAGGGTTGCTGAATGTTCTCTTATGAGATATTGTGCCAAATTTTGTCCAATTGGAGCGTTAGATGGTCATAATCTCGAGCTGGTTGCAGGGCCCTACCCAAAATACTCCAAACATTCCCATTTGGGGATAGCTCCAGTGACCTTTCTGTCCAAGGTAGCGTCTGGCAAGCACGAAGAGAAGCGGGTGGGTATTACCTTGCTGAAATGTAAGCCCAGGACAGCTTGCCATAAAGGTCAACAAAGTGAGTGTATAATGTCGTCGACGGACTATTGTGGTGTAAGGATGCCGTGGATGACAAAGAGTTCCTGGTATGAAACGAAATGGCACCGCAGACCATCATTCCTGACTGTCGAGCCGTATGGCGAGCGACATCAGGCTGGTAGCCCCCTGCTGTCCAATACGTCCCCAGACACGTCCTCGCTGGTGGCCGGGGCTCAACGCGAAGCGGGACTCACCATTGAAGACAATTCTACTTAATGAGATTCCAGCCCTCAGACATGTCCGTAGACGACCCGGACAGCGGTATAATACCAGCCTAATCGTCGCCCACCATTCGGCCCGTCAAGCAGGAGTGATGTCTGGAGAGTCATTTCTTTTCGTAGCAGGACCCGCCTTCATCTACATCTACATCTACATCTACATCTACATTTATACTCCGCAAGCCACCCAACGGTGTGTGGCGGAGGGCACCTTACGGGCCACTGTCATTACCTCCCTTTCCTGTTCCAGTCGCGTATGGTTCGCGGGAAGAACGACTGTCTGAAAGCCTCCGTGCGCGCTCTAATCTCTCTAATTTTACATTCGTGATCTCCTCGGGAGGTATAAGTAGGGGGAAGCAATATACTCGATACCTCATCCAGAAACGCACCCTCTCGAAACCTGGCGAGCAAGCTACACCGCGATGCAGAGCGCCTCTCTTGCAGAGTCTGCCACTTGAGTTTATTAAACATCTCCGTAACGCTATCACGGTTACCAAATAACCCTGTGACGAAACGCGCCGCTCTTCTTTGGATCTTCTCTATCTCCTCCGTCAACCCGATCTGGTACGGATCCCACATTGATGAGCAATACTCGAGTATAGGTCGAACGAGTGTTTTGTAAGCCACTTCCTTTGTTGATGGACTACATTTTCTAAGCACTCTCCCAATGAATCTCAACCTGGTACCCGCCTTACCAACAATTAATTTTATATGTTCATTCCACTTCAAATCGTTCCGCACGCATACTCCCAGACATTTTACAGAAGTAACTGCTACCAGTGTTTGTTCTGCTATCATATAATCATACAATAAAGGATCCTTCTTTCTATGTATTCGCAGTACATTACATTTGTCTATGTTAAGGGACAGTTGCCACTCCCTGCACCAAGTGCCTATCCGCTGCAGATCTTCCTGCATTTCGCTACAATTTTCTAATGCTGCAACTTCTCTGTATACTACAGCATCATCCGCGAAAAGCCGCATGCAACTTCCGACACTATCTACTAGGTCATTTATATATATTGTGAAAAGCAATGGTCCCATAACACTCCCCTGTGGCACGCCAGAGGTTACTTTAACGTCTGTAGACGTCTCTCCATTGATAACAACATGCTGTGTTCTGTTTGCTAAAAACTCTTCAATCCAGCCACACAGCTGGTCTGATATTCCGTAGGCTCTTACTTTGTTTATCAGGCGACAGTGCGGAACTGTATCGAACGCTTTCCGGAAGTCAAGAAAAATAGCATCTACCTGGGAGCCTGTATCTAATATTTTCTGGGTCTCATGAACAAATAAAGCGAGTTGTGTCTCACACGATCGCTGTTTCCGGAATCCATGTTGATTCCTACATAGTAGATTCTGGGTTTCCAAAAACGACATGATACTCGAGCAAAAAACATGTTCTAAAATTCTACAACAGATCGACGTCAGAGGTATAGGTCTATAGTATTGCGCATCTGCTCGACGACCCTTCTTGAAGACTGGGACTACCTGTGCTCTTTTCCAATCATTTGGAACCCTCCGTTCCTCTAGAGACTTGCGGTACACGGCTGTTAGAAGGGGGCAAGTTCTTTCGCGTACTCTGTGTAGAATCGAATTGGTATCCCGTCAGGTCCAGTGGACTTTCCTCTGTTGAGTGATTGCAGTTGCTTTTCTATTCCTTGGACACTTATTTCGATGTCAGCCATTTTTTCGTTTGTGCGAGGATTTAGAGAAGGAACTGCAGTGCGGTCTTCCTCTGTGAAACAGCTTTGGAAAAAGGTGTTTAGTATTTCAGCTTTACGCGTGTCATCCTCTGTTTCAATGCCATCATCATCCCGGAGTGTCTGGATATGCTGTTTCCAGCCACTTACTGATTTAACGTAAGACCAGAACTTCCTAGGATTTTCTGTCAAGTCGGTACATAGAATTTTACTTTTGAATTCACTGAACGCTTCACGCAAAGCCCTCCTTACGCTAACTTTGACATCGTTTAGCTTCTGTTTGTCTGAGAGGTTTTGGCTGCGTTTAAACTTGGAGTGAAGCCCTCTTTGCTTTCGCAGTAGTTTCCTAACTTTGTTGTTGTACCACGGTGGGTTTTTCCCGTCCCTCACAGTTTTACTCGGCACGTACCTGTCTAAAACGCATTTTACGATTGCCTTGAACTTTTTCCATAAACACTCAACATTGTCAGTGTCGGAACAGATATTTTCGTTTTGATCTGTTAGGTAGTCAGAAATCTGCCTTTTATTACTCTTGCTAAACAGATAAACCTTCCTCCCTTTTTTTTATATTCCTATTAACTTCCATATTCAGGGATGCTGCAACGGCCTTGTGATCACTGATTCCCTGTTCTGCACATACAGAGTCGAAAAGTTCGGGTCTGTTTTTTATCAGTAGGTCCAAGATGTTATCTCCACGAGTCGGTTCTCTGTTTAATTGCTCGAGGTAATTTTCGAATAGTGCACTCAGTATAATGTCACTCGATGCTCTGTCCCTACCACCCATCTTAAACATCTGAGTGTCCCAGTCTATATCTGGTAAAATCTCCACCTAAGACTATAACATGCTAAGAAAATTTATGTGAAATGTATTCCAAATTTGTTGTCATCCGCATCGCCCTTAGAGCACAGCGGTAAAAAAATAGTTCAAATGGCTCTGAGCACTATGCGACTTAACTTCTGAGGTCATCAGTCGCCTAGAACTTAGAACTAATTAAACCTAACTAACCTAAGGACATCACACACATCCATGCCCGAGGCAGGATTCGAACCTGCGACCGGAGCGGTCGCTCGTCTCCAGACTGTAGCGCCTAGAACCGCACGGCCACTCCGGCCGGCAAGGGATGTGCCCAGACAAATCAGAACGAAAAAGAACGAAGTGGCAGACCATCTCGCTGTGAAGAACAGGGAATCGCAAGAGATGTTGAACCTCTGGTATTTGAAGACCAGCGTATCACAACTGACAGTAAAAAAGCGAAAATCGATCATGCAAGAGTTTTCATCTTCTCTCAAGAGATTTTGAACCTGGAAAAGGGCGTCTTGGGTACCGCGCCTGTTCAGGTATATTGAAAAAGCCCGCCGCCCGGGGTGGCCGAGCGGTTCTAGGCACTACAGTCTGGAACCGCGCGACCGCTACGGTCGCAGGTTCGAATCCTGCCTCGGGCATGGATGTGTGTGATGTCCTTAGGTTAGTAAGGTTTAAGTAGTTCTAAGTTCTAGGGGACTGATGACCTCAGAAGTTAAGTCCCATAGTGCTCAGAGCCCTTTGAACCCCACGCTTTTGAAAAAGCCCGCCGAAGCAACGTAGCAATTAAAATGTTTCAGCAAGGCAACACAGATGCCTTCTTTAGCCTCCTAATTACCATGGACGAGTGTTAATGGTAGAACTATAGCCCCTAGACGAGATGTGGAAATAGAAATTCTCCGTCGCCACAAAAATGAAGACTGAACTATAATGAGAAAAGGTAGTGGTCGTTTCGGTACTGTCACCGCCACAGCTTGTTTTGTAAGTTCTGTTCTTTTTTTTCTGATGATGGCAGCTGCCGAATCGGCGTAACAAATAAATCTGCAATTTGCAAGGAAATACAGTTAGACGAAGCTGCCATTTGAATGCACTTCAATAACCTTTCTTATGTCTTAACCACACTACATCACATCAACAGAGAATGTTGACGTGATACAATGTATCTAATGAACAATTTTGTATGATCGACATGACACTGCTTTTGAAAATGACGGAAAATCGAAACGCGTAAGGCGCTTTTGTAAGTAAAAGAAGTGTGTTCAAGAAATAAGAAAAGTTATTTAAGTGCACAAATAAATTTATCAGTCGATCGAGGCCGTTTTATTCAGAAAGTACAAAGGACACAGTAACACATGCTGCTTTTTTGTGTTATCAAAATTTGGGACACGTCTAGTAATCTCCTGAAATGGTACCCGGCCAGTTCTCCGTCTTTCCTCGGATGAAGGAAGCATTTCGTGGCAGGCATCCTAATGACGAAGAAGTGATTTTCGAGGCGGAACGCTCCTTGAACAGCCAAAACGCAGGTTTCTTGCATGTCATTAATCAAAGCATAAAATGTGTCTTATTTGTGGCTAAATAAAACACCTGATCAAAATTGAAGCACGCAGAATACGTGGACGGATGCAATGAAACTTTGTACACATACACACCATCAGCTGATATCTAAATTATGTTATAATTCTCTGCGACAGGAAGAACGGCGCATTAGTGCATTAGTGTTGTTTGTGTTTAGTGTTGTTACCAGGCCTGGGGACAACGCGAGACGTCCAGTGTCCACTGTCAAGGACACGGAGATGCCGCGTATTCGAGTAAGACAGCGTTATCAGCACATGACAGAGTTTGAAATGGGCCTCACTGTACATCTTCTATCGGCCGCCTGGTCGAATCGCGCAATATCCAGATTTTCGTGCCTTTCGGATGTGAGAGTGGTTGGACTGCATGGGAAAATGTAGGCAGGTAAAGATTAAGGTGGGCAGCGTCTGACCGCCACAAAGGAGAATCGCTGCATTGTGCACCCAGTACATCGTAAGCCCTTCACGTCTGCGCCTGCCGTCCGAGGACAAGTAATGCACTCCCTACAATATTCTGTGTTATCTCCCGGTACTGGTTGGAGACTAACGGCAGCAGTTGGACTAGAGAATTACCGTCCCATGCTGCACAACTCAATCGGCTGCGTTTGAAGTGGTGCCATTCCCGGGAAGCATCTGATGAATGGCGTCGCATTGTATAGATCATACAGTTAAATTTTCCCTGGGACATATAAATCTCATCTTTATCTACGATAATGTGGGAATAAATGAATTAAAATTTGGGCCGCGGCCGGGGCCCGAAGCAAGGGTTCGAGTCCCGGCCGCGGCACAAATTGTAATTCATTTCTTCAGTTTCCAACATTATCGTAGTGTCACATTGTGTTCAGCGATGAAACGCAGTTCTGCTTTCTCCGAAAATGACCACAGTCGGCGAGTATGTCGGCGACCTAGGGAGAGATCTGGAACTTCTAGTGTTTTTCAGAGGCACAGCGGTGTCACTCTGGCGTCATGATGTGGAGAGCGATCGAATATGACTTTATGTCACTGCTGGTAGTAATTGAGGGAACTCTAGCTGCACAACGGGACGTCATGGACTTCCTGCGTCCTCGTGTGTTTACCTCTCATGTGACGGTAGACTCAGCTCAGAACATGGAGGCCGGTAGACGCGCAGTCGGCAGTGCACGCATGGGGAGAGCGGTAGTGATGGGGATTACTGTCAGGGGAAGTCTTCCGGTCCAGACTGTGTACCATTTAGGTTCCTTTTGGAGTATACTGATGCATTAGCTCCATACTTAACAATCATATACAACCGTTCACTCGACGAAATATCCGTACCCAAAGACTGGAAAGTTGCACAGGTCAAACCAATATTCAAGAAAGGTAGTAGGAGTAATCCACCAAATTACAGGCCCATATCGTTAACATCGATATGCAGCAGGATTTTAGAACATATATTGTGTTCGAACACTATGAATTACCTCGAAGGAAACCGTCTATTGACACACAGTCAACATGAGTTCAGAAAACATCGTTCCTGTGAAACATAACTAGCTCTTTGTTCACATGAAGTGCTGAGTGCTGTTGACAAGGGATTTCAGATCGATTCCGTATTACTGGATTTCCGGAGAGCTTTTGACACTGTACCACACAAGCAGCTCATAGTAAGATTGCGTGCTTATGGAATATTGTCTCAGTTACGTGACTGGATTTGCAATTTCCTGTCAGAGAGGTCACAGTTCGTAGTAATTGACGGAAAGTCATCGAGTAAAACAGAAGTGATTTCAGGCGTTCCCCAAGGTAGTGTTATAGGCCCTTTGCTGTTCCTTATCTATATAAACGATTTGGGAGACAATCTGAGCAGCCGTCTTCGGTTGTTTGCAGATGACGCTGTCGTTTATCGCTAATAAAGTCATCAAAAGATCAAAACAAACTGCAAAACGATTTAGAAAAAATATCTGAATGGTGCGAAAAGTTGCAGTTGACTCTAAATAACGAAAAGTGTGAGGTCATCCACATGAGTACTAAAAGCAACTCCTTAAACTTCGGTTACACAATAAATCAGTTTAATCTAAAAGCCGTAAATTCAACTGAATACCTAGGTATTACAATTACGAACAACTGAAATTGGAAAGAACACGTAGAAAATATTGTGGGGAAGGCTAACCAAAGGCTGCGTTTTATTGGCAGGACACTTAGAAAATGTAAGAGACCTGCTAAGGAGACTGCCTACACGACGCTTGTCCGTCCTCTTTTAGAATACTGCTGCGCGGTGTGGGATCCTTACCAGATAGGACTGACGGAGTACACTAAAAAAGTTCAAAGAAGGGCAGCACGTTTTGTATTATCGCAAAATATGGGAGAGAGTGTCACAGAAATGATACGGGATTTGGGCTGGAAATCATTAAAAGAAAGGCGTTTTTTGTTGCGACGGAGTCTTCTCACGAAATTCCAATCACCAAATTTCTTCTCCGAATGCGAAAATATTTTGTTGGCACCGACCTACATAGGGCGGTGCGATAACCACGATAAAATAAGGGAAATCAGAGCTCGTACGAGATTGTAATAATAGAGAATTGTGAAGGTGGTTCGATGAACCCTCTGCCAGGCACTTAAATGTGATTTGTAGAGTATCCTTGTAGATGTAGATGTAGATCTTTCTAGACTGAAGCCTACGCTCACATTTTTTTTTAATATTAAGTGGGACCCCTCCACTTCCACACTTGCATAATGACCATTCAAAAAGCTCTGTCACCTATGTTAGTATCTAAAAATAATTTCGCCAAAGATGCACTGATTAATTTTTGCCTATCTTGTCAACCATCTGTAACTTTCAAAGACGCATCATGAGTGGCAAATTTTGAGTAAAGCCTGCACATTTCTCTGGTTGCCCCATTAAAATTCGCTTCTTTTACCAAAACACAGCGAATTTTATAGTCTCACTTCACTGACATGTTGTGCACACACAATTGAGGGAGAATTCTGAAATAGTGGTTCATTATGTTTATTAAATGAGGAACTGTGAAAAAGCAAGGTCAGTAACTTATGAAAAAGCACACCCTTAGTATAAAAAAAGTGTAATATCTTCGCTTATATTGTTCCAAAACCCATAGCACTTCTCGTATGACCAGATATCAATGGCCCTAAAAAATTACATTGTTTCATGGAAAAAGTCTGTAGTTAATGGAATAACGCAGTAGATAATGAAGTTTTGCATAATAACGATATGACAAAATACTCTCTTGTGTGCTATCATTGCCAAAATCTCAATTCGATATCCGAAACCGTTTATGAAATTTGAGGAATGTTGTGGATTTAATAAATTTAACATTGTGCAGCCCTGTCAGCAACTGTGATAATTGAACACGTAACACGTCAGCCTCAGTTGCAAATAGAAACCAATCTTTATCCAGGCCAAATTATTTTGGCAGAAACCTGGGTAAAGATTGGTTTCTATTTGCAACTGAGGCTGGCATGTTACGTGTTCAATGTTGTGGATATTCCACTCCGGCTTTATCGCTGGCTCAGTGTGATCGCAAGTGGGCGTTCTACGTCAGATCAAATTTCTAGAGAAATATTAAATATGTTAACTAAATTTCATACGCATGAACATATGTAATATACACCAAATGAAAATTATAGCGACCTCTATTTTTCACTGCAACCTTTTCCGAATTTCGCCCAGTGTCTTACTTCCAAGTAAATATGAAAATAAATATAACCATTAACGACATGATGGGCGCTTCGTCATCAGCCTGACATATAAAAAAAATGGTTCAAATGGCTCTGAGCACTATGGGACTTAACATCTAAGATCATCAGTCCCATAGAACTTAGAACTACTTAAACCTAACTAGCCTAAGGACATCACACACATCCATGCCCAAGGCAGGATTCGAACCTGCGACTGTAGCGGTCGCGCGGTTCCAGACTGAAGCGCCTAGAACCGCTGGGCCACCAGCGGCCGGCTTCCTGACATATAAAGATGTAAGTAAGGCAAAAATGATTTTTTTAACGAATAGTTTCTGTAAAATCGTTTGAGAAAGATTGCAGGGCGTGCGCCTCGATCCTGTCATCGCCGGCTGGCCGAAAGGTGGCAGACACTTGTCGGCCTCCCCTTTCGAACAAACGAATGAACTCGGCCAGCGCTTTGGACGAAAATTGGTCATTGCGCTATGGTCACCGTACGTCGCGGGCCCTCTATCTTAGGACCATTTTTAACACGAGAACGCTCTCCCAAGAACCTCACGTATTCTAAGAACTCTTTGGGTGATGTCCACGCACTGCTTTGGCCAGTAAGATCCGTAGATCTTTGCTCAACAGAACATGTGTGGGACCAGCTCGGACATCCAGTCCGTCCCAGTGTCAGTGACCAAAATATCAAAGACCTGTTGCCATAGTTATGGACCGGACTGCCTTAGGAAAGGATACAAGGGCTTTCAGATCGTTCTACACCCCTCGCAGAGCGTGGTTCCAGGCCAGAAGAGGTTCAACGTCATACTGATAAGTGGTCTCATAAAAAATGGCTCTGAGCACTATGGGACTTAACATCTGAGGTCATCAGTCCCCTAGAACTTAGAACTACTTAAACCTAACTAACCTAAGGGCATCACACACATAAATGCCCGAGGCAGGATTCGAACCTGCGACCGTAGCCGTCGCGCGGTTCCGGACTGAAGCGCCTAGAACCGCTCGGTCACCGCGGCCGGCGTGGTCTCATACTGCCAAGTTCCCTGTGAATTTGATTCGATTTTGCAATCACCGAAATAACGCCAGGTAGTCTCACAACCTGTGAAGTTTCAGTTCGTTTTCTCCTCACCTTTTGAATGCTTCACTTGTTTTGTCAGTATGTAGGGAGGGACTAAGACCGTCAACAAGTTTCTTGGACGCAGAATGATTTTTTTCTATCTGAAAACAAGTGGTGCCGGTGTCCTGCGTCAGTGCCGTGGTGCTGTTGTGCACATTTTCCTCCGGGCCCTTTGTTCTTCCCTGTCGGGAGACTGCAGCTGGTCCTGGGCCGGCGCCAGATAAGGGGCGGCGGCCTTTGGCCTAATGCGGGAGCCGTGTCCGGCGTCCGGGTGACGCGACGCAGCGCGACGGCCTGGCTCATGCGAGGCGCCGCCCGCCATACCGACCTGCCGGCGTACACCAGGCTGACCTGAGGGCACCAGAGAGCCACGGAAAGTCGACCGGTTTCCACAAATGTAACATTTTGCTATTTACTGTTATTGTTTCTTTCGACACTCGCAGGGCGCCTAATTTGTCCGTTAGTACAATACACGATCTCCTCTAACATTCTTTGCGAGATAAAACAGTCCGATGTGTTCTCAGAGTGACGGTTATACCACCGGTTACTAGTTCACGTCGAATTTTCATTATACTCTGTACTTTAGAGTTCCACTCTAGCAAAACTACGATTCGATAGTTTTCGTACACTGCGTAAATGATGCAGTAATTGGTATTACCGGTAATATTGGTAGGGAAACAAACATAAATGAATGTGTAAGAGAGAAAATGGGAGCCGACCACTTTTCTTCGTTTCTTTTGTTTGTCTGTTTCTTTATTTTGCACTTATTTAGACCCTCACATCTGTCAGTGTTAGTACAGTGCGTATTTTATATCCTTGTTGTTATTGTGGTCTTCAGTCCAGAGACTACTTTGATGCAGCTCTCCATGCTACTCTATCCTGTGCAAGCTTCTTCATCTCCCAATACCTACTGCAACATACATCCTTCTGAATCTGCTTAGTGTATTCATCTCTTGGTCTCCCTCTACGATTTTTACACTCCAAGCTGCCCTCCGATACTAAACTGGTGATCCTTTGATGCCACAGAACATGTTCTACCAACCGGTCCCTTCTTCTAGTCAAATGGTTCAAAGGCTCTGAGCACTATGGGACGTAATATCTATGGTCATCAGTCCCCTAGAACTTAGAACCACTTAAACCTAACTAACCTAAGGACATCACACAACACCCAGTCATCACGAGGCAGTTCTTCTACTCAAGGTGTGCCACAAATTTCTCTTCTCTCCAATTCTATTCAATACCCCCTCATTCGTTATTATGTGATCTACCCATCTAATCTTCAGCATTCTTCTGTAGCACCACATTCCGCATGCTTCTATTCTCTTCTTGTCCAAACTATTTATCGTCCACGTTTCACTTCCATACATGGCCACACTCCATACAAATACTTTCACAAACGACTTCCTGACACTTAAATCTATACCCGATGTTAACAAATTTCTCTTCTTCAAAAACGCTTTCCTTGCCACTGCCTGTCTACATTATATATCCTCTCTACTTCGACCATCATCAGTTACTTTGCTCTCCAAATAGCAAAACTCCTTTGCTACTGTAAGTGTCTCATTCCCTAATCTAATTCCCTCAGCATCACCCGAGTTAACTCGACTACATTCCATTATCCTCGTTTTCCTTTTGTTGATGTTCATCTTATACCCCCCCTTTCAAGACACTGTCCATCCCGTTCAACTGCTCTTCCAAGTCCTTTGCTGTCTCTGACAGAATTACAATGTCATCGGCGGACCTCAAAGTTTTTATTTCTTCTCCATGGACTTTAATACCTACTCCGAATTTTTCTTTCGTTTCCTTTACTGCTTGCTCAATATACAGATTGAATAGTATCGGGGAGAGGCTACAACCCTGTCTCACTCCCTTCCCAACCACTGCTTCCCTTTCACGCCCCTCGATTCTTATAACTGCCATCTGGTTTCTGTAGAAATTGTAAATAGCCTTTCGCTCCCTGTATTTTACCCCTGCCACCTTCAGAATTTGAAAGAGTATTCCTGTAAACATTGTCAAAAGCTTTATCTGAATCTACATATGCTAGAAACGTAGGTTTGCCTTTCCTTAATCTATTTTCTAAATTAAGTCGTAGGGTCAGTATTGCCTCATGTTTTCCAACAGTTCTACGGAATACAAACTGATCTTCCCCGAGGTCAGCTTCTACCAGTTTTTCCCTTCGTCTGTAAAAATCGATAGTTCGGTAATTTTCACATCTGTCAACACCTGATTTCCTTGCAATTCGAATTATTATGTTCTTCTTGAAGCCTGGGGTATTTCGCCTGTCTCATACATCTTGCTCACCAGATGGTAGAGCTCTCCCAAGGCTGTCATTAGATCTAATGGAATGCTGTCTACTCCCTGGGCCTTGTTTCGACTTAGGTCTGTCAGTGCTCTGTCTAACTCTTCACGCAGTGTCATATCTCCCATTTCATCTTTATCTACATTCTTTTCCATTTCTATAATACTGTCACCCTTGTAAAGACCCTCTATATACTCCTTACATCTTTCTGCTTTCCTTTCTTTTCTTAGAACTGGGTTTCCATCTGTGCTCTTGATATTCATACAAGTGGTTCTCTTTTCTCCAAAGGTCTGTTTAATTTTCCTGTAGGCAGTATCTATCTTACCCCTAGTGATATGCGCCTCTACATCTTTACATTTGTCCTCTAGCCATCCCTTCTTAGCCATTTTGCACTTTCTGTCGATCTCATTTTTGAGACGATTGTATTCCTTTTTGCGCGCTTCATTTACTGCCTTTTTATATTTTCTCCTTTCATCAATTACATGCAATATCTCTTCTGTTACCCAAGGATTTCTACTAGCCCTCTTCTTTCTACCTACTTCATCCTCTGCTGCCTTACTGTTTCATCTCATACAGTAAAGCTGCATACGCACCATTCAAGGTCGCCGGTTTCACGACGCGTCCATAGAATAGTTCCGGGGCGCTTGGCTGAGACCAGACTGATATTCGAAGAGATGCTCCGCACTGGTGTCATACAAAAGTCAGACAGCCCATGGGTGTCTCTTTTACACGTGGTCCAGGTGGGACAGCACATAGCGTGCCTGTGGCGATTATCACAGATTGAGCGCAAAAATGGTCCCACATATGTAACTGACACCTGCTATTGAGTGACACACATACCGATGTGACAAAGACAGCGGTGATTATGCTTTTTGGTCTGTTTGAAGTTTTTTTGTGCTTCAGTGTTAAAATTGCAGCCTAGACCTCAGTGAGTTTCACTGACGAAGGCTTGCCGTTTGTTTCGCATTTGCATCTAGACGACTTATTAACATTCTCAGCTGATACACAAGTGCATGACAGGCACATAGTCGAAGTACGGAAGAAGTTGTGTAGCTGTGGATTGGTATTGAATGATTACGAGTGTGTCATGTGCAAAAGTGAGGCAACTCTCCTAGGCCATATTCTCTCAGCCAGCGAAATCCAATTTCTTCCTGGAAAGACAGCCACTTTGCATAATAGACCAAAGGCAACGGACTACAAGCAGCTTAGATGGTTTTTAGGCACGATATAATTTTACCGCCGTCATTTGCCGGAAACAGCTACCACAAAGGCACCACTAAAGGATGCGCTTGCTAATAAGAACAGCAAGGGCAAGTGAGTATGACAATGTACTCTGAATACGAGCAGCGCTTTCAGCCGTTTACAAGCCAGACTCGACGAGGCAGTGTTGACCACCCTGTCCCATACACACCGTTGAATATTGTGATTGAGGGCAACCAGATCACAACTGGAGCAGCACTACGCCAAGGAGCTAATGGACATTGGCAGCCTCTGAGGGCTTTTTTTCACTTTTTTTAAAATATTAAATATCAGAAATAAATAAGTAATACATAACTTATAACTATCCAAGGAAATGTGATTTGTATGGCCTATTTTAGCTTTTTAGATAAGTCTGTGATTATGAAGAATAAATAAATAAACAAGTGCCTACAATAGGGAGTTGTTAGCTATATACGAGAGTGTGAGACATTTTTGCTCTTACATTTAAGCCTAGTTAGTGAAAATTTTCACTGAGCATAAACTTAATGTATCGGCCTTCCGCAACATCAGCTATAAATGTTCGCCAATCCAGTTCTGGAAAATAAGTGTTAGTCAGCCGACTTACCATGGGCATACGGCATATTAGAGGCGCAGAAAACGTAGTCGCTAGCTACTTCTCGTGAGTAAGCAGTTTAGGCAGCGTCAATTACGACGACCTCACCACAACACAAGAAATACAACAAGAACTGCAGGACTTACTGACAGATCGGCTCACAGGATTGTGACTGGGGCGAATACATATGCTGGGAAGCAATGTCAAGACATGGTGCGACATCTCATAGAAGCCACGACCCTACATTGTGCAGATATTCCGCAAAGTGGCACCGGACAGCGTCCACATCCTAACGCACTCATGAGCAAACGCCACTATCAAGTTTCTAACCGATGGTTCGTGTGGCCATTGATTAAAAATGAAGCCAGGAATTGAACACGATTGTGTATTCAATGTCAGCACGCAGATGTCGGAAGTTTTGCAGGATCACCAGCAAGGTTTGGTCAAGAACACTTCCACTTAGTGGGTCTGCTTCCACCCTCAGACGGCTATAGACATTTGCTCAAGACAGTAAACAGGGGCACAAGATGGGCAGAGGCCATATCAGTCAGAGACTAAGTTGCCAAGACGATAACAAAAGTGTTCGTCGCACATTGGTTAGCGCGTTTCGGATGCCCCCTGCATATTACGACAGACCAGGGCTGACAATTTGAATCTCATTTTTTCAACGGCTTGGCTAGACTGTGTGGGTTCCAGCGGCATCACACAACCAGTTATAATCTGGCGAGCAACGGAATGGTGTAAAGGTGGAACTGAACGGGAAGACACCTTTCATACCTCATCGAGAGAGTTGGACGGAGGTACTACTGCTAGTACTTCTAGGTTTACGACTAAAGGCGAATATAGTCGCATCAGTGACTGAGATTATTTACAGGGTGCCGCTGAGAAATTAATTTCGGCAGACTACCTGACAACTGCACATTACCAGCACACACGGAGCTGCCACTGCTGGTGCAGCAGTATCATGACCACGTGGCAATGGTGAGATGGCTACCAGCGTCCCGCCGTGGCGAACATTCGGTCTTCGTGGACAAAGTACGCCACGTTGCACAGAAGCTGTTCACGCGCCTCTGCAACCGCCTTACACTGGGACTTACAAAGTTCTACGACTTGATGCCCATATTATCGACATCTTGCAAAATGGAAAAAGCATCCGGGTGTCCATTACAAAAACTAAAACCAGCTTGGGTCTTACCATCTCCGACGGTCAACGGCGCTCCTTCGGGTGAGGATGGCTGAGGTTCAAATGAGCCTACGCGTAGTCAGGCTGAAGGGTCAATGCCAAGACGCCAGAGCACCACGGAACAGACGGTCACATTTGCACTCTCACCGACGCAACAGCCGGACGTCAAATCGAATCCAAGTATCCCTACGTCCCAAGCGGTGGGGAGAGGACAACATGCAGATCATTGTTTATTCCTTGCAAGCGTAGTGGATTTCAGAGTAAGAATTCTATTCTTTGCTGATTTTGAACTGTTGCATCTGATTGTGATCGAGAAAAATAAATATTGTGAACTATACGTGGGTTTCGTTTCCGGCCTCCACTCTGGCCCCGAGCGTGGAGTCCGTTCCCTTTATTTAAGTTTGATGTATGGATGTACAGATGCCGCCGGGAGGTGAATGCATATTTTGGTCCCTCGTCACACAAAATGTACCAGTGGCGCTTCTACTACAATAAAGACACTCCCAGGACATTAAGAGGAACCTCAACAAATATTACAATGGATAATTTTTTCAAAAGTTTTCCATTAGTTGACGAACTATTGTAAGAAAAGATTACAGCGATGGGGACTTTGAGACAAAACAACGAGGAGATTTTACCAGAAATGAAAGCTTCCGTGTGTGATGTCCTTAGGTTAGTTCGGTTTAAGTAGTTCTAAGTTCTAGGGGACTGATGACCTTATAAGTTAAGTCCCATAGTGCTCAGAGCCATTTGAGCCAATGAAAGTTTCCTAAGCTTTCTCCTCACCATATGGCTTCGAAGACAGATTGACCACTTCAGGTTATGGTGCAAAAGGAACTAAAGTGTCGTACTGCTAAGTTCTCTACAGTAGATGAAGAGTGTAAAAAAAAAGCCAGAGGTAATTTTATTTAACTATACGAGTAAACCGGTAGTTGATTCTGTAGTGTTGGCAGAAGAGCCAACACCGTGTTGCTAGAGAAGGCCGAAGTGCACGCGTTTAATTACACGCAGACTGGCGTGAGGTCTGGAACAATTAAAGGAGTTGAGTCTAATAAGAAAAGAACGTAGTTCTTGGAATACTTAACTTTAATCCATATTTGGAGTACATCGCTCTTGACTGTACATGCTTCAATATAAATATCAATTGAATACGGCGCCTTGCTAGGTCGTAGCAAATGACGTAGCTGAAGGCTATGCTAACTATCGTCTCGGCAAATGAGAGCGTAATTTGTCAGTGAACCACTGCTATGAACTTCGGCTGTACAACTGGGGCGAGTGCTAGTAAGTCTCTCTAGACCTGTCGTGTGGTGGCGCTCGGTCTGCAATCACTGACAGTGGCGACACGCGGGTCCGACGTATACTAGCGGACCGCGGCCGATTTAAAGGCTACCACCTAGCAAGTGTGGTGTCTGGCGGTGACACCACAGATTCTCTCGACAGCAGGCACGCACATACAAATGCAGGAGACGCTAAGGAAGACAGCCTTTTGACCTATGGACGAATTTAATGCATGCAGAATCTATGAATACTCTGTGTTTATTTTCACAGCAACATTCCAACCACCAGGAAGGCAGATCTGAAAAACAATGGAATTCCACAAAAAACGATACCTCCTCATATGGAGAAGAGTATCAACAACCCATGCCTACGAAAAAATGCCTATCAGACATGGAACGTTGCGGAGTTACTCGCCAACAGACAAAGAATGCGTGACTGGGAAATCTCCAAAACGATCATGTTCCATGTTTCCACTTAAAATAGCCAGAGAAAGTGATCAATCATTCAGAAAATGCACACAAAATATTTCCAAAAACATATTGAAATTATTTGCAAAGTGGGTATTTTTCGTGAGTGGAATTTACTAAAACAAAGTTTGTTGTTGAAACTCAGAAAAATTATAACGTAATTTATTATATTGTATTTCATATACTAAAATGACGGTCACAACATCACAGTGAATACTTTCTTTCCATTGTGTGTCTAGAAACCCATCATATCCAGAATGAGATTTTCACTCTGCAGCGGAGTGTGCGCTGATATGAAACTTCCTGCCAGATTAAAACTGTGTGCCGGACCGAGACTCGAACTCGGGACCGTTGCCTTTGGTAGAGCACTTGCCCGCGAAAGGCAAATGTCCCGAATTCGAGTCTCGGTCCGGTACACAGTTTTAATCTGCCAGGAAGTTTCAAACCCATAATAATTTGATAATATTGTTTTGTAAAAAGACTTTATTTGTTTTGAAGTAGGAGTCTTATACCTAAGATCCCTCTCATACATCTTTTTCGATTCCAACCAAGCATGCATGCAAGGATTAATATCACCAGAAACAGGAAGGAAAGTAACTGAGGAGACAACTGAAATGAAAGACGGTAAATGTCAAGAAAGAGCTGATTGTTTCCATATACTATCTGTAGCCGAGCAGCAGCGAAATGTGGTGAAGAAGGAAGAGGACAGGAAGTTACTAGAGTGTTATGCAGACATGTGGAAAATATAGCTATTCTGATGGAAACTGTCTTCTGAAGTTGCCAAAGAGTTTAATTTCTCTGTGGTTGAAGGTAGTGGGAGCACTTGGATGTATGGACAAGTTCCAGATAGTGGAATCAAATGTCTTGGGTTCGGTCTCCTGTCAGGATTTTTATCTGTCTCTTATAATTTCTTTCAATTTTGGCAATATCTGAGAAACGTCGAGCTGCGCCGTGGTTAGGAATCTACGTTAAACTGTGGGGCCTCCCATCACGGGCTGGGTAAGTCATTTTAAAGCTCGGAGGAAGGCAACGCTATACTATGAGTACTTCTAACATAACTATGCCGAGTCAAGCACCGTGATGTTCAAACCAACGTTCCAGTTGATGACGGCTTTATCTTTAATTTTTTCTTTTGTGGATGATCGTTCGAAAGTCGGCTTCCTGATACAGAAACTGTTTTTGAGAGGATCGCTGCATTATGTGCAGGTATAGCCAGAATTTCGCGATGTTGAGAACGTGTATTTCTGATATGCTGTTCAGACAGTAGATATAAAGGTAAATAATGGCGAGTTCAATAATTGAGCAGACGGTGAAATGGACAAAGGGTATGAAAGCCTCTACGCACACCTGCACGTAGCTATGAGGCAGGAGTGATATGGTAGAGAAAAACGGTCACCTCATTATCGCACGTCAGCGTTCATCACCAGTTCCATCCGGAATTCTCGTATGAAAGTCCTTGAAGGATAGCGTTTCATAATTAAGAATATGGAACACTACTGATTATATGAGTTTCTTTTTAAAGTCAAAAGGAAAACGGAAGCACGGCGATGAACAAAGAAACAAAAAAAAAACAAAAAAAACCGAAAACAAACACAGTCCTAACAGGCCTTGAAGGCCCAACGGTACCGAGTACCGACCGGCCGCCGAGTCATCCTCAGCCCTTACGTGACACAGCACACCGCTCTCCCGGCCGTTGTCAATTTCCGTGACCAGTGTCGCTACGTCTCAGTCAAATAGCTCCTCAATTGGCCTCGCAAGGGCTGAGGCCGCCCCAGTTGTCAACAATAATCGGCAGTCCCGGACAGTGATCCATCCAAAGGCTAGCCAAAGCCGACAGCGTTTTAATTCGGAGATCTGACGGGCACTAGCGATGAAAAAATACTGATCAAAAACTACTAAATGTTAGTATTAGGTGTCTGAGGACAAATGTTTAGTGATCATAGCCTGGAATAAAAGTACAAATACTACTCTTCCTGGATCATTGTTTTTATTCGTAATTATGTCTTAACTCAAGAATACTATATGTACCTACACTTTCTTTATAACTGTCATCAATGATTTAGTATAGAATATAAATTACTTATGCTTGCAAATTCTGACTAGCGTTCAACACCAGTTCCATCCAGCGAGAGCTCTCGTATGAAAGTCCTCGAAGAATAGCACCTCCATAATCAAAGAATTTGGAGTACTAGTGATTATATGATTCTCTTTTGAAAGTCAAGAAAGCACGTGCTGGTCCCTTGGCAAGATATATACCTACAGGATAGCCAGGAACCAATCACAGCTAAACAAGTACTTGAGGAAATTATTCACTATACAAATATGTAAGATACAGTAGATCAAAATACTGAAAATATGAAAGGTGTCTGTTGGATTCCTTTCATGTTAATTTCTTAAATCTGTTGTCATTTACGGCATAAATTCCTCTTCTAAATTTACTGTGGTGTTTCTGATTATCTGGGAGGAGACTGAGCAGTGAAAGTGTTACTTTTACACATAAACAAGAACGATCTGTCACACTGTTGTTGTTGTGGTCTTCAGTCCTGAGACTGGTTTGATGCAGCTCTCCATGCTACTCTATCCAAGCTTCTTCATCTCCCAGTACCTACTGCAACCTACATCCTTCTGAATCTGCTTAGTGTATTCATCTCTTGGTCTCCCTCTACGATTTTTACCCTCCACGCTGCCCTCCAATGCTAAATTTGTGATCCCTTGATGCCTCAAAACATGTCCTACCAACCGATCCCTTCTTCTAGTCAAGTTGTGCCACAAACTTCTCTTCTCCATAATCCTATTCAATACCTCCTCATTAGTTACGTGATCTACCCACCTTATCTTCAGCATTCTTCTGTAGCACCACATTTCGAAAGCTTCTATTCTCTTCTTGTCCAAACTGGTTATCGTCCATGTTTCACTTCCATACATGGCTACACTCCATACAAATACTTTCAGAAACGACTTCCTGACACTTAAATCTATACTCGATGTTAACAAATTTCTCTTCTTCAGAAACGATTTCCTTGCCATTGCCAGTCTACATTTTATATCCTCTCTACTTCAACCATCATCAGTTATTTTACTCCCTAAATAGCAAAACTCCTTTACTACTTTAAGTGTCTCATTTCCTAATCTAATCCCCTCAGCATCACCCGATTTAATTTGACTACATTCCATTATCCTCGTTTTGCTTTTGTTGATGTTCATCTTATATCCTCCTTTCAAGACACTGTCCATTCCGTTCAACTGTTCTTCCAAGTCCTTTGCTGTCTCTGACAGAATTACAATGTCATCGGCGAACCTCAAAGTTTTTACTTCTTCTCCATGAATTTTAATACCTACTCCGAATTTTTCTTTTGTTTCCTTTACTGCTTGCTCAATATACAGATTGAATAACATCGGGGAGAGGCTACAACCCTGTCTCATTCCTTTCCCAACCACTGCTTCCCTTTCATGCCCCTCCACTCTTATAACTGCCATCTGGTTTCTGTACAAATTGTAAATAGCCTTTCGCTCCCTGTATTTTACCCCTGCCACCTTCAGAATTTGAAAGAGAGTATTCCAGTTAACGTTGTCAAAAGCTTTCTCTAAGTCTACAAATGCTGGAAACGTAGGTTTGCCTTTCCTTAATCTTTCTTCTAAGATAAGTCGTAAGGTTAGTATTGCCTCACGTGTTCCAACATTTCTACGGAATCCAAACTGATCTTCCCCGAGGTTCGCTTCTACCAGTTTTTCCATTCGTCTGTAAGGAATTCGCGTTATTATTTTGCAGCTGTGACTTATTAAACTTATAGTTCGGTAATTTTCACATCTGTCAACACCTGCTTTCTTTGGGATTGGAATTATTATATTCTTCTTGAAGTCTGTGGGTATTTCGCCAGTCTCATACATCTTGCTCACCAGATGGTAGAGTTTTGTCATGACTGGCTCTCCCAAGGCCATCAGTAGTTCTAATGGAATGTTGTCTACTCCCGGGGCCTTGTTTCGACTCAGGTCTTTCAGTGCTGTGTCAAACTCTTCACGCAGTATCTTATCTCCCATTTCATCTTCATCTACATCCTCTTCCATTTCCATAATACTGTCCTCAAGTACATCGCCCTTGTATAAACCCTCAATATACTCCTTCCACCTTTCTGCCTTCCCTTCTTTGCTTAGAACTGGTTTGCCATCTGAGCTCTTGATATTCATACAAGTGGTTCTCTTCTCTCCAAAGGTCTCTTTAATTTTCCTGTAGGCAGTATCTATCTTACCCCTAGTGAGACAAGCCTCTACATCCTTACATTTGTCCTCTAGCCATCCCTGCTTAGCCATTTTGCACTTTCTGTCGATCTCATTTTTGAGACGTTTGTATTCCCTTTTGCCTGCTTCATTTACTGCATTTTTATATTTTCTCCTTTCATCAATTAAATTCAATATTTCTTCTGTTACCCAAGGATTTCTATTAGCCCTCGTCTTTTTACCTACTTGATCCTCTGCTGCCTTCACTACTTCATCCCTCAGAGTTACCCATTCTTCTTCTACTGTATTTCTTTCCCCCATTCCTGTCAATTGTTCCCTTATGCTCTCCCAGAAACTCTCTACAACCTCTGGTTCTTTCAGTTTATCCAGGTCCCATCTCCTTAAATTCCCACCTTTTTGCAGTTTCTTCAGTTTCAATCTGCAGTTCATAACCAATAGATTGTGGTCAGAATCCACATCTGCCCCTGGAAATGTCTTACAATTTTGAAACCTGGTTCCTAAATCTCTGTCTTACCATTATGTAATCTATCTGATACTTATTAGTATCTCCAGGATTCTTCCAGGTATACAACCTGCTTTTATGATTCTTGAACCAAGTGTTAGCTATGATTAAGTTATGCTCTGTGCAAAATTCTACAAGGCGGCTTCCTCTTTCATTTCTTCCCCCCAATCCATATTCACCTACTATGTTTCCTTCTCTCCCTTTTCCTACTGACGAATTCCAGTCACCCATGATTATTAAATTTTCGTCTCCCTTCACTACCTGAATAATTTCTTTTATCTCGTCATACATTTCATCAATTTCTTCATCATCTGCAGAGCTAGTTGGCATATAAACTTGTACTACTGTAGTAGGCATGGGCTTTGTGTCTATCTTGGCCACAATAATGCGTTCACTATGCTGTTTGTAGTAGCTAATCCGCACTCCTATTTTTTTATTCATTATTAAACCTACTCCTGCATTACCCCTATTTGATTTTGTATTCATAACCCTGTAATCACCTGACCAAAAGTCTTGTTCCTCCTGCCACCGAACTTCACTAATTCCCACTATATCTAACTTTAACCTATCCATTTCCCTTTTTAAATTTTCTAACCTACCTGCCCGATTAAGGGATCTGACATTCCACGCTCCGATCCGTAGAAAGCCAGTTTTCTTTCTCCTGATAACGACGTCCTCTTGAGTAATCCCCGCCCGGAGATCCGAATGGGGGACTATTTTACCTCCTGAATATTTTACCCAAGAGGACGCCATCATCATTTAATCATACAGTAAAGCTGCATGTCCTCGGGAAAAATTACGGCTGTAGTTTCCCCTTGCTTTCAGCCGTTCGCAGTACCAGCACAGCAAGGCCGTTTTGGTTAATGTTACAAGGCCAGATCAGTCAATCATCCAGACTGTTGCCCCTGCAATTACTGGAAAGGCTGCTGCCCCTCTTCAGGAACCACATGTTTGTCTGGCCTCTCAACAGATACCCCTCCGTTGTGGTTGCACCTACGGTACGGTCATCTGTATCGCTGAGGCACGCAAGCCTCCCCACCAACGGCAAGGTCCATGGTACACTTTAAAACACAGTTTATATGTAATTCATGTCACACAGTCTCATACAGAACCTACATCCGCTTTCTTTTATATACTGTATATGATAAGATACTGTCATCCCCCTTCCCTTATGTGTGAGAGGATGAATGAGCAAATGTATTTCTAGTTGCATGCTTGATGGAAGCAGACAAGCCTGTCTGCTAGAGAACAGTAGGACCAACGTCAGAACAGGTAGCTACGCTTTCTAAAAGCAGAGAGGTTTCTATTCTTAGTATGGTCCTGTCCGTCTCTTGTCATGTTGGTATAGGAAGCTGCCTCTCTGGTCACTTCCGTTTGTATCTGTTAAGTACGCTCGGTAGGGGTCCTGTGGAGTCTGCCCGCGACGAGCGTCTGAAGTGGTAAGATCTCCGGCTATGCGCGTGTCTGCTAAGTCCGTAGGACAATGGATTTCTTAAGTTCAGCCTAACTGAAAATTCAATCACCTTTATTTCAGGTTTAGCTCTAAAATATCTAATGTTATCTTAAATTGCAACGCAGTGTAATTCGAGTGTGAAGTTCAGAATATCTTCCGGTAGTTGCTTTGTCACTACTTTGTGAGTAAAGTGGGACCACGTGTTGATCAGTAACTCTAACTAAGATCATCAATCTTAAATGCGAGTGAGATTATAACGTCTCGTCTTGACAATATTTTTCAATATAGCAACTTCTCTTTATGTTCAACCCACGTGGGGTGTACTTTGTGAGACCAGTACCACGTGCTTATATAATTGTTTGACCCATCAGGTTAATAGTAAGACGATAGTAACCAGTTCGAGGTTTTTCTTTTGTAAATAGCTTTTCGATCTAATTTATTTTAATTATCAAAATTATTGTGGAGGTACACTCTTTGTGTATACCAAGTTGACCACGTGAAGCATGTGGTGTAATCATCAAAGTAGCCCTCAGCTATTCTTTTCGCGAAGATTTCACAAAGAGTTAATATGAATTTAGTATACCAGTGTGTGGTAATTACATGACGGACAGGATTGTGCTACGAACGTAACTTCTTTGGGTGAAAATTGAATCGGTTGGTAGTGGTTAACTTTCTCTTGCATATGTTTCAACGTTCTTTGTGTGTTGTTTTATGAATGCAGTGTTGTAAGCAGTCTCGCAATCTTGGCTCCATATTTGATGTGTTCCGTAAGATTGCAATCTCACATTTTCACAATCCTAAATAAGGCACCAGTTTAGTTAGGAATCAAGTTTAATATCTGAAATTTCAATGATCAATGTTAAAATAAATTTCCAAATATAAATTGATTTATTTCTTTTTATTTAAATTCTCTTTTTATATATATATCACCGGTTGTCGTAAGATGACTATTAAAAGATTATAATTAATGTTGTTAGTCTGGTTGGGAATTTGGTAAGCTAGACTGGATACCTGGTGAAACAGTTGCGCAGTAATGCAAGGTTAACTTCCTCAGATAGCTCACAGCTTTTAACCCACTGTTATGGTCTTGAATATCAGCACCGCTTTCAGAACAAATTAATGCAACAACATTACAAATAGATTTGAATTATTTAACAATACGAGAGCTCACGCCGGATGGAACTGGTAAGAATTTGTAGTGTATATAGATATTGACGAATTATTTAGTTTTTAGTTTCTGGTTTCATGAAAAAAAGCGGAACCAATGTTAATAATTGTGCGAGAAGTGATGTGGCATATCAGAGGTGCTAGCGGTGGTACGTCACAATACTGTTCTGTTCTTCCCATCAGAAAATCCCCTTTGGCAGTATTGAATCGAACACGGAGCCTACGCGTTGCAGTCACTGACATCGACCAGTCAGCTACCGTGGGAGACTCATTTATACATAAAATAGTTGTAAAAAAGGACGTAGATGTTTATAGAGCGTGTAAACGGGTGATAGCAGAAATACAGTCGCAAGAGCCAGTTCCTCATATCTTCTTCGTCAAGACGATAACAACATTAGGTCATATATCCACGTCTTCTCATGGCTACTTTTGTGTTTCCGAGATAAGAGTATGGCACTAGTGGCACGTCCCCCGATTCTGCTAAGCTACTTAACTGCACTAACTTCCACACAGAAATGACTAATCGCAGCCGGCCGGTGTGGCTGAGCGGTTCTAGGCGCTTCAGTCTGGAACCACGCGACCGCTACGGTCGCAGGTTCGAATCCTGTCTCGGGCATGGATGTGTGTGATGTCTTTACGTTAGTTAGGTTTAAGTAGTTCTAAGTTCTAGGGGACTGATGACCTCAGATGTTAAGTCCCATAATGCTCAGAGCCATTTGAACCATTTGACCAATCGCAAAAATAACAAGCTAAAAGGCTGTCTTCACTGAATAAAATGTAGCCAACATCAAGAATACACGAAACGACATACATAAAACAACTGTTTAATAAACATCAAACACACAAAGTGAATGTATCGTTCTCACACAACAAATTACGAATATGCCCGCACTGACGGTCAATACACTGACTACCGCGTTTTGTTTCGTCCATTGAGTAACGGTGCCTGTGAGTGCTATTACGAGTTAACGCCATTCTTCTTGAAAAGTTTATCTCAAACTGTGGAGAATCAAACTGGGTTAAGGAATGGTAGGTCCTATTCAGATAACACATATGTCATCGGTCAAATAACTGAAAAGCTCGTCAAATTTAATAGAGAAACACATCTGATGTTTTCTGACTGCATGAAAGATAGTGGAACAATTCATTAAATGCATGAACCGTCATTGTTGGAAAAGAGAATGTTAAAGTAGCAACAAATCTTGGTTTACGACAAAGATGAAGTTTGTCTCCGATAATTTGTAATTTCTATGTTGAAGATACTTTGAGATAATGGCTAAAATAAATAGTCTCACATCAAAACTTTAACCAACGAAATTATTTAATGGCATCTCTCTTTGTTGATGACCAGCTTCTTATGGCCACCGTGAGGAACTTTTCAAAAAGTTGTTTATAAATAAAATATAACTGCCAAGAGATAGGCCTACAACTTAACAGTCTCGACCAAAAAGACAAAAGCCATGGCATTTAAATGTCAAGACACAGTCCCAAGCAATATAAACGACCAGACAACAGAGACAGTGTATGAAATGAACTTTTAGACACGTACCATCTCACTCACAAACGAAAAAGCAATCAAAAAAAACTGAAAGATTTAGTTGAATTAACGACATCATATACAGAGCCCTGAGTAAAGAGGTGAAGAAAGTATCCCTAGTAAAGTTGTAAAAGTCAGCTGGACATCAAGAATATATGCTGCGGATGTGAGCAGATGGCTGTAGGCTGCCTAATACAATGAGGAATAAAACAAGGAGACAAGAAGTAGGACTTAAAAGCATAAGTGAACAGATCAAGGCGTATAGAACTAAATGGGGAATCCTGGCACAAAAATTAATGAAAATATACTGCCTAAAATAGCAATCAATTATCGACCAAAAAGGAAAGGATCAATGAGAAGAGCAAGAAAGATGTGGACAGATACAGTAGAAACAACCACATGCAATAGAGACACCGGTCAAGGTGACGTAACAAGTAAATGCCTAACATAAAAATACACACAAACGAGCACTGAGCTGCTTCTCATCGTCAGACAAAATAACAGGATGTTCCACTACTATGCTAATAGAAAGGAGGACGATTAATAATTGCAGTGTTTTTTACCATCGAGGTCATAAGAACCTGATGAAAAGATTCGAAACAATTGCAATTGAATGCTAATTTCACTGATCCATTTAGCCACATCACCGATTTTTGAAAAACTATAGTCTACTATAGCGCTTTGCAGGCCACCTAGTATTCTCCACGATATACTGCGAAAAACCTACAAGTAACTCTCAGAGTTACCGAGTTCAGAGGAGTTCTTTGAAGACTGCCAAACATTTAATCTTCTACCAAGTGAGCATTATATTTACGGAGTGATTATCTTTTAATCAGTAAGCACTACGTCTCCAGAATGATTAGTTTTGGCTTCTGAACACGAACTTTGCTTCTCGCTCTTCTGCTAATTACACAATTCTAATTGTTGCTTTCTCTTGCCAGGACCTCTTGCTCTTTTCGTTTCCATCATAAAATCCTGAAATTTTATTGTCAAGTTTGTGGAAATTTCTCTGATATTGATGCAACCCCATGAAATGCAGTAAAGCAATTCAGCATGCACTAGGTAGCTTCCATCAAGTCAACAATGCTCGGATTAGGGAAAAATCACCTTTCACTACGATGTCACCAAGCTGAAATACATCCAAGTACAGCTGCAGCCTCCATGGCAATAAATTACACCTTTGCTGCGGAAGTTTCTTACGCTACAAAATAGTTCTTCTTATCAGCTATCGCAGCCGTTAAATTGAATTACGATTCATTACATCCTTCAGGATGGGACCAGACCACCTTAGTTGGCACAAAACCCTTTATATTTTAAATCTCTATTGGCAAGGGACTAGACGTGCATTTATAAGAGAAAAATCTGTAAAATGTACGATATAAAATAATCTGTAGTAATTTACAAGCATGTGTAGTGAGAGGCATGTGTTTTATTACGCAATAGAACCAGTTACATATGATGTAAGTGAAAACAAATAACTACGTACGAAATGTGATCGCTTAAACAGGGGAGCCAGCAGTTTGTATAGTCGAATACGTAGAGAAATACGAGGCTATTCGTTTATTAAAGCCCAGACGAAGTGAAACCCATAGTGAAAATGAAAAATGTTCTACTTGCAACAGTTAACCACACCTTCCACCTAATTCTCTACACAGGCGCCATTCCGACTCAGACATTTGTCATAGCGTCGTACCAACTTTTCAATAGCCCTCGACATAGAAGGCAGAAGCCGGAGCTTTCCGCCAATTCTCTGCGCTGGTCTGCACCTCGTTGTCAGTGTTAGAACGTTGGCTTCATAGCCAGCAGTTCATGTGTGCAGAGATGAAACTCAGAGGAAGCAAAGTCCCGACAGTATGGTGGATGATCAAACACTTCCCATCTAAAACGATACAATAGTTAATTCATTGTTCCTGTAGCGTGCGGCCGAGAACTGTCATGAAGAAGTAAATGCACAACAGATACGTTATGTGGGCTGCATGAAATCAGGAGAAATCTCTCAGCAGGGACTTGTACTTGGATGGAGATACTATTTTCTAGGCATCTTTACGTGCTCGCTGTGCTCTCAGAACTGAAAAGCGCGTCATGACGCCATCGACGGCCATACTACAAGTTCTGCCCAACACCTCTGTGCAAAGCTCTGTCACATTTTCGGTATGGTTTTCATTTTGTGACCGATCGGACCTTGATAAACGTATAGCCCTCGTACAAGCATGTCGCATAGAGCTCTAAAATTATTTGTCTGGAGTATAGGCTTATATGAAAATAAGTTTTTCAACAAGTGAAATGGAAGTAAAAAATGGACCATAAACAGTACAAACAGGAAGAGAACAGAAGCTATTGACTTATAGGGCTGTAGAAGAACACTAAAGATTTGATAAGTGGGTAGAGTAACATAGCGAATTGAATGAAACTGGACAGGAGCTTTATAGTGCAACATGATTAAAAGAACATATACAGTGATTGGACACATTCTGAGGCATCAAGAAAATAATTTAATAATAGAGGGAAGTGTGAGGCTAAGAGTTGTAGAAGGAGACCAAAGCTTCATTACTAAAAGAAAATTCGAATGGAAGTAGTTTACAGTAGTTATGCAGTGACGAAGAGGTTTGCACATACATTCAGTCTTGGGACTTGGGGCCACAAAACCATAAACATAAATTCTCAGTGTATGTGAATAACGGTTGTGCTGCCTGCATTAGCAATCAGTGGCGTGCCATAATAATTTATTCAGACTCGGTTCATCGTGATTCTCCCAGTCTTAAGCCCTCTATAGTTAGCACTTTCATTTTATCCAGCTGGTAAGAATGTTTCAGGCAGCAAGTATGCACCTGTGTCTAGGTAATGTAATATAACAAAGTACTGTAGAGAACTGGGGAATCGGAGATGTACAGGAGTAAACAACTGTAAATTCAGGATTTCCAAACACTCACGAGTCTGGGCGGGAATTGTCCGGCGCAAGGGAAATGCCACCTGTTTTCAGGGAACTTTTCAGAACTATGATAGCGCACTGTTGTTGTATTCATGAGTGAAAACAAGTCTGAATTGCACTAGTAACAATAAAATGGGGAAGTGTTAATTGATAAACTATAAAGAAGCAACAGTAATGTATTTATGCATGGTGAGAGAAGCCACAGACCCGGAAGCGGGCTGGCTAGCCGGCGCCAGGCTGACGGGAAGCCATGATGACAGCAAGCTAAAAACTATAAGCCATAACGGCACAAGGAGAGCCCTGTGTACAATTCTGGTAACGGGACCCTGAGAAGGAGTGGAATTAAATTTAATACGCGAACAGCACTAATAGTTACAGAGAGAGCGTGTGACGAGACGGAGAAAGAGAGATGGCCCTCTGCTGGGGACAGCACTACGTCATGAGAAGCCAATACAGGGCTTCGGACGCAGTGTATGACCATATTAAGAGCAGCATCTCAACCCCTCCACCCAGCTGCTGAAGAACCACTGAAGAATAGTGCACAATAACAGCCAATAAGGAGGCAAGTAGCCCTCGACATTACTTCACGGCAATAGCCAGCGGGATCGAAGGCAAAATGATATAAAAATCGGCAGCAAGACGCTCCGAGAGAAGTAGACAGAGTTAGAGATGCAGGGAGTTAGTCGGAAGAGGCAGTTGATGTGCGAGCCCGTCAGGAGATAGTCTGCAGGCGTCGATAGGCAGCAACTGTGGGGCTCTCATTTTAGTTGGATCGCATTCTGAGAGCAGACAGAACGACAGTGTCGTTCCGCCGTCTCTGCATCCGACTCGGCCGCTCATAGGACACATCTCTGCCAGAGCTGTACGGTTTAGTCTGTACATTTTCTAATAAACTTCAGATTGTTGAACGTTCTGGAGAGTTGTTTCGTTATCTCCCAGCCGTCATCTCTTAGTCACGTCAAAGTCTCTCTCTCACTAAGGCCAACCAGCTAAGTTGTGGTTACGAACCGTGTCGCTCAACATCAGGCAAAACCCACGCTTGGGACGCGACACTACGCATTTAGATGAATACTCGAACGAAATATGATCATTACAGAACAGCGAAGAGCAATGGTTGGAGAGATGCAGATAAATTACAACTAAGACGTGTTCTTTTATTCTCCTTTGTTAGCAATCGGTCTTGAGACAGGTTTGTTGCGACACCCCCACGAATTCCTCTCCTGCGTTAACTTCTTCATCTCAGAGTAGCATTTGCACTCTACATCAATAATTTGCTGAATGTAGATTACTTGCTGCTCCCCCCCCCCCCCCCTACCTTTACCCTCTACAGTTCCCTCTAATACCATGAAAGTCAGTCCGTGATGCCCTAACACATGTCATACTGTTCTGTCCCTTCTACTTCTCAGTGTCTTCCATGTGTTTCTTCCTTCGCCGATTATGTGGAGAACCTCCTTACTCCTTTGCTTATTAGTATACTTGATTTTCAACATTCTTCTGTAGCACCACATCCCAAACGCTTCGTTTCTCTTCTGTTTTGGCTTTTCCACTGTGCGTGATTCTGTACCATACAATTTTGTACTCCAAACGTACGTTCTCGGAAATTTCTTCCTCAAATTGAGGCCTATGTTTGATACTAGTAGACTTCTCTTCGCCAGGAATGCCGTTTTTGTCAGAGCTAGTCTCCATTTGATGCCCTCCTTGCTCCGTCCGTCATTGGTTATTTTGCTGCCTAGATAGTAGAAATCCTTAACTTCATCTACTTCGTGACCACCGATTCTGATGTTAACTTTTTCGCTGTTCTCATTTCTGCTGCTTCTCTATACTTTCGTCTCTCTTCGATTTACTCTCAGTCCATTTTATGACTCATTAGACTGTTCACTCCATTCAGCAGATCGTGTAATTCTTCTTCACTTTCATTCAGGATAGCAACGACGTCAGCGAATCTTATTATTGATATCCTTTCACCTTTAATTTTAATCTGACTCATGAACCTTTGTTTTTATTTCCATCATTGCTTCTTCAATGTACAGATAACAGGAGCGAAAGACTACATCCTTGTCTTACAACTTTTTTAATCCGAATTCTTCGTTCTTGGTCGTCTACACTTATTATTCCCTCTTGCCTCTAGAACACATTGTATATTACCCCCTATAGCTTGCCCCTATTATTCTTAGAATTTCGATCATCTTGCACCATTTTACATCGTCGAAGGCTTTTTCCAGGTCGACAAATCCTAAGAACATGTCTTGATTTTTCTTTAGTCTTGCATCCATTATCAACGGCAATGTCAGAGTTGCCTCTCTGGTGTCTTTACCTCTCCTAAAGTCAAACTGATCGTAATCTCATACATCCTCAATTTTCTTTTCCATTCTTCTGTATATTATTCCTGTCAATAACTCGGATACATGAACTGTCAAGCTGATTGTGCGATAATCCTCGCACTTGTCAGCTCTTGTAGACTTCAGAACTGTGTGAATGATTTTTTCGTAAAGTCAGAGAGTATGTCGCCAAATCCATACATTCTACAAACCAACGTGAATAATCGTTTTGTTGCCACTTCCCCCAATGCTTTTAGAAATTCTGATGGAATGTTATCTATCCCTTCTGCTACATTTGATCTTACGTCCTCCAAAGCTCTTTTAAATTCTGATCCCCTATCTCTTCTAAATCGACTACTGTTCCTTCTTCCGTAACATCAGACAAATCTTCCCCGTCATAGAGATCTTCAATGTCCTCTTTCCAACTATCCGCTGTCTGCATTTAACAGTGGAACTCGCGTTGCGCGCTTAATGTTACGACCCTTGCTTTCAGTGTCACCGAAGGTTGTTTTGACTCTCCTGTATGCTGAGTCTGTCTTCTGACAATCATTTCTTTTTCAATTTCTTCACATTTTTCATGCTGCCATTTTGTCTTAACTCCCTTGCACTTCCTATTCATTTCATTCCTCAGTGACTCGTATTTCTGTTTTCCTGAGTTTCCCTGAAATTACCATCTGAAATTTACTACAGAACTCAACTGGTCTCTCCTCAATAATTTTATTATGGATCTCTTCCATTGATCTGTGTTTGCATACATAAACAACAATACGAGAGTTATTACTACGCCTTGACGCAAAACAATTTTGTCATTTATTTATTTATCTCCAAACTAGTTTCAGCGACAAATATCGCCATCATCAGTGGGTTCTTTGAATCTGAAGCATGCAGAAATAGCATAGTTATAAAACATTGTAAAAACATTATTACATTTATACTGTTTAGTTTTAAATAGTGTTTTATGTTAATACTTTCATAATATCTTATTTACTATACGTCACAGTATGGTTTTACAATTGTTGCCGCTGTTTCCGGCACACTTTCTGCGTTTTCTGTTGCTGTTTTCTTCGGCATACATCATGTTATCCGCAAATGTATGAGCGACTTGTAGTCAACAAATACAAAAACGTGAACTTAAGTATGTCAGCCTTATGCAATTGGGATTGCGGTAGCGTTGTGGATACAGTTTTGGTATGTACTACGTTGTTACTCATGTTCGTTGTTATTCATGTTCGTTGGAGGTTTGCAGCTACCTTTACACATAGAAAAACATAACTTTCGCACCTCGTTCACAACCCAAAACATTGCGCCACGTTCCTGTTCGCGTGTGTCGCGAGAAATGTGTCACATGTTGCGAGAAGATTATGACTTTTGTAACAGGAGTTCTGGCGACCTCTGTTCCTTATTTATATCTCTGTGTGTGTTGAGGAATGGTTCTTACGTGCATATGTGTGTGTGTGTGTGTTTTCTGTTCTGTGTCCTGTGTCAGTTCCTTTAGAGCGGTAAAGAGTGTGTTGTTGCTAAGTGTCTCTACCACTATAGCCCTTCGTGTGTAATAATTTTCTTCTATTGTTAGTTGTCGGTATAAATTGTTGCTGAGTTTCAGGATGTGTGGATCACTCAACTCTCATGTGCTCCATGTACCTCGTTTGGAAATTTCTGCTTGTTTGTCCTATATATTCGGTCTGACAGGAGATTCATTTGAGTTAGTATATTCCAGCATTGCTGAACATAATGCACTCGTCACCAAGACGGACAAATGGAACTCTCTAGTCTTAATAACGAACGCAGAATACAATGAGAAAACTGAGAATTTTCTGGAAGAGAATAAAATAACCAAGCTAACCTGTGACCCAACACAAAGATACCAAAGGAACCTAAAGACTCTCTTAAAAAACATCACACAAACCTCCACACAGAACCACACAAAAAGAGTGACATAAAAGAATCAGAAGCTCCACTCTTAACAAGCCTTCCAAACGCCCACAAACCACGTCCCCAGTCAGGCTAGTGGTGGACTTCAGGAAAGCTCCATCCTATTTACTAACTAGGGAGACACATGCACACATTCCTGCAGAAAACATACACATACACAAACAACAGAAGCCTCAAGAACGCAGGAGACATAATAGAGAAAATTAAGGACATCAACATCCCACCAACAGCAAAACTGGTGTATTATGACGTCACATCCCTGTACAAGCACATACCCACAGAAGAAACTATAAATATTCTAGAACAACACGCTAATAGAACAAAACTACTTCACTTTCGATAACAACTTTTATTGCCAATACGTGAGGCTACTCATGGGGTCCCTCATCAGTGGAACTTTCGCCAACATTTTCTTGGATCATGTAGAGCACATAATTTTCAACAACAATTTAACAAGAAGGGTGCAAAATAACCCACTTGTACTGACATGTGGATGACATAATCTGTCTCATAGATGAAACATAAAATAGGATGGAAGAGCTACACAGTAACATCAACACAGTACACCCACAAATCCACCTCGCAATTGAAATAAAAAACTAAAAATAAAAAAACAAGAAACTAAATTTCTTAGTCTTACAATTACAAGAAACAACCACCAACATTAATTTTCCATCCACAGAAAACCCACATGCACAAGCATTGTTATCCGTAGCTCATCCAACCACCTGACAGTGCATAAATATGCCAGTTTCACACACATTCTCTACAGGATAAACAGAACACCTCTTAAACCAGACAACTACTCACAGCTATTAAATATAATCAAATGAATCGCTGTTGAAAACGACTACAAAACGGACATCAAACAAAGATCAACAAGGTAAAAATGAAACATAAAAATAGTGGTCACACACTCAAGAGCTCAATCAAAGGATCTGAAAACTCAAAGGTAGAACACGCAGACAACGCAGCAGACCCCACCACATTTGGTAAAAGAAACAGATGGTCCACACTAACATAATATAATAAAATAGCACATAGAACTGGAAACATCTTGAAAAAGCAAAGGATCACAATAACGTCCAGAACAAACAACGCTAAGAGCAGACAAAAGAACCTCGGACAGGTGACATAGTGTTTCTTCGAGATTCTCCCTGATTTCGACGATATATTGCCGACATGTGGGAGGAACGCCATGGACTTGAGCAGCTCCTTCTCGTCTCGGTGTTGGGAGTGGCCACGTTTCTCCTCCTTAAAACTGTTCTAATCTAGAGAGTACTCTTTGAGTACATATAGCGTTAGTGTTAAACAAAGTGTCAAACAGATTTGAGACATACACAGGGATCAGTCGTTAAAATCTGTTTATCGCAGGTCTAGGTAGATTTCAACCACTGTGTGGCTAGCATCAATGCTAAAAACATATAAGAATACATTACAAAGTGTCAAACAGATTTGAGACATACACAGGGATCAGTCGTTAAAATCTGTTTATCGCAGGTCTAGGTAGATTTCAACCACTGTGTGGCTAGCATCAATGCTAAAAACATATAAGAATACATTACAAAGTGTCAAACAGATTTGAGACATACACAGGGATCAGTCGTTAAAATCTGTTTATCGCAGGTCTAGGTAGATTTCAACCACTGTGTGGCTAGCATCAATGCTAAAAACATATAAGAATACATTACAATAAGACATGTGCATGAATCGAAACATATTAGAGTTGTATAATCTTTGTACAAGAGTAGACGATAAAGTAACATACCAGTAAGATGCAAGTCAGATCACCATTATGGTTTGCATATACAAATAACCTGCGCCAGACTATCCACGTCAGTATTTCGGTACACACTGAGACTGAAACGACCCCTTTGAAAAATTAAGAATGACAGTGCCGGAAAACTCTTACGTTATTTGATACAGAGACAGCTGAGTAAAACTGAACGTACTCAGACAGTTCTCTCTTTACTTATGCTGATCATCACTAAACTGACACACAATATTTTTAGCGCAACGAAATCTGACTTTCAACAATCCCTACAAAAAAATGGCCCTGGCTAACAATAACCTATACCTTTCATGAGTCACTTACCTCACAAAAATCTTCGTTACTCGAAGTACTGCAATACAGCGAGCGCCGATACTACCAGCTAAATAAAAGATTATAACTACTGGAAGCACAAACTACTGATAGGCATAGTTAGCAAATGAAAGATTTTGATAGAGAACAAACAATGTATTTACCTTAATAGCGTTCCAAAGTCACAATATATATAATTTTGTGACATCCAATCATCCAATTAAACAAATTTCGTTTTCTGATGGACACACGTCCAGATCATCCGCTCAAAATTCTGGCATCTCTCTCCCCACATCCACCACTGCTGGCGGCTCACCTCCAACTGCCCAACGCTACGCGCTGTTCACATCCAACTGCCCAACACTACACAAGCGAATATTCCAACAATGAGTCCAATCAGCCACAGACTGCACACAGCGCACTCAGCAATTTTCATACAGAGCTCGACGTGGCGTTACCAACATAAAACCCTAAACAGCCTACTTACAAGACCACTGTTGACAATTATCGCACAGCTGACCTTGACGTACGTTATAATTATGTCATAATGCTCTGTCCATATGTAGTTCAAATTACGGTATTGACCAATTATAATAACACCCTTCCAGGCTCACACATGAGAACATGTTCGATGTTAAGTGACACGAATAGCCATCTTAAAGTATAATGATTTTACGAGTAGCACCAAACTAACCAACAAGTTATAGAGTCCTACGGGAAATTGGGCGTGAATGCATTGTAAAGTGTTATGTGTCTTGTTTCTTATAAAGTATCTTTACTGGTACGTAAGTTCCTATGCCTTGTCGTATATATTTTTAATTCGATCTGAAGTTTAAATGAAGCCAGCTGTGTTTTAATAAATAGTTTTTCGTAAAGTTTTACTCTTGAAAGCAAGAGCAATTTATATTGTCATTACTTGTTTACTTCTTCAAACAACAATATGTACAAACTGCTGTTCGTTCACACAGTAACCACCAAGCAAATCGTTAGCGACTGTCTTTTTGAATAATTCGTATGCTAGCTATTTTTAACAAAGTTTTTAACGATTGTCTTTAACGTTTCCCGCATATTAGCCTCGTTGTTTGAACGAGGCCACAATTACGACATATACCGGAGTTAGCTGTGTAATAATTAGTATTGTAAACAGGGGCATTATTGTGAACTCAAATACTAACATTGATAGTATAATAGTGGGTATTTGTATAGGCAAGCGATAATGATCATTTGAGTTACATCTTACCGGTACATTATCGTCTACACTTGTACAAAGCTTATACTACTATAATCCTCTTTAATTTGTGCATGTGTCTTAGCGTAGCGTATTCTTATACGTTTCTAACACCGATGATAGCTACATGGCTGAAATCTAGCTAGATCTGTTATAAACAGATTGTCAGCGACTAATTGCTGTATAATTCTCGGTTTTAATACAGTCACTGAACACATCCATTTATACGGACTAGAACCGATAAGGGTGTAACTCACCTGAAATTGGCTGAATGGTTTTCAGTCGAAACATCGTAACGAGATATCAACGTAGTCCTGCTGCATTCCCGGATCCTGACGGAATGTCAACCACGGTCACCAATTTGCGTTGGTACGGGGAACATGATGTCCAACACGAGGGAGCCAAGGTAGGCAGCACGGCAGAGAGGGGTGAAGAAAAATCCTACCGGGGAGAGTTTCCCCGGTACATCCGGCGCTGCTCCCCGCATTCATCCCAGCGCGGCCCGCGTCTTGAGTTTCACAGGCAGTCTCGCCGCCGCTCGCGGAACACATAATAGGCCGACCGCCCCCTAGTGTTGTGTAAACGGGACGCTAACCAGCCTCCAGTATAAATACTAATTCGTCCGCAGCGCCGCCGAGACAAAGCCTTCATTATTGCGCCGCCTTTGTCCCGCGGCGGGCGGTAGGAATCCGTCTCGGCGGCTAGGCCCCGGACCTCGTCGAGGCGGGCCAAAGTTTTCCCGCAGCCGTGTCGGCCCGGGCGCTTTCCTTTTCATATTCGGCCGCCCCTCACCTCCCCTCTCCACGGCTGGCCGTCTACGGCGCTCATTTTTCATGCGCTGTGTTGGTCCCTTTCTAAAGAGCTCGGAATGCCCTGTGCGCTGCGACAGCTTTCTTAGCAACACACGACACCTTGCGTCCGCGTTCATTACGGCTCGGCGGCTGTCGACAAGATGAGACCAAACGCTCCCGCCAGCTCGCCGGACGTTCACACACACACACACTCTATTTCTTAATAACGCCTCGTACGCACTTACGTGCGTCTGTCACGCTGGAAACCTCCCCCGCTGCGGCGCGCCGCGCCTTCTACCCCCATTGTTATGTCGGGTGTACGCAGTGGGAGAAGCACAATGGTCCGGAGTGAATCTCACTCGCCGCTATTGTCGCCGTTTTACGGAATATACTTGTCTCTCCGCGAAGCAGGTGCGAGGAAATAAAGTCTGGGCGCGCGACAAGTTTACGGCCCATTGGCCGTAGCGGCGAGGCCAATCGGAAAAATATGGCTGTGGAATGAGGCCGTCTGTTGATGACGTCGGAGTGCTGGCCCCGCAGCTCATCACAGCCTCGACTTAATGTAAGTTGTGAACGTCTGTAGCGAGAGAGAAATTTCTAAGCAACTCAAAAGATATGGTGCTGTAGCTCCATCTTCTGCAATTTCCTGCTTCCTTGTCCTGATACTCGTATGACGGTTTATTAAATTTAACGAGTGCACTGTTTGAGAGCCTCTACGTCTGAAATGGAACTGTTAGAGGGGAGCTGGCACTGGAAAGGTACTGGGAAGTAAAACTGGGCGTATGCTCCAGAAAAGACACTTGTCTGAAAACAACACCTAAAATTAATTACCATAAAAAATTCAGATAGTTAACTTCGCTTTTTGTTACAAAACGCTTGCTTACGACAGACAGTAGAATGAATGACTCTCTCAGCTCAAACAATTTTTTTAAAAAGATTGAAATATAGAGAAAGTTAGAGAGTAATAATAATTTAGCAAAAAGACTTCGCTATTGAAACAATATTTAAGCAAATGAGCAACCATTTGAAAGCACTTACAGGAGGTACATAAAGATGAAATTTAATTAACTGTAGTCTTTGCTGCCCATGGTTCAGCGTATATCAGACAAACAATACTAAAATAGAGAAAAAAATTTGCTGATAAGAAGTTCCATTCAAGAAGGTTAAAGACTAGGTCCAGATCAACCAGTGAGCTGCCATAACAACAGAATATAAGAACAAGTGGGTGGAATACAACTTATAAGTACGATTAAGAAAATGGGATCCAGCTATTGTACGAACAAGCGTGCTCAAAATACTAAACTTCAAACAAAACCCACACTACATATCGAAGAATATCTTTTCAGAACCATAAACGTCAAGTAAATGCCCACGCTACACCAAAAAATTTAAAAAAGGCTATTATTGGGCACATAGAATTTGCGTTCAAAAACGATTTTTCAGTTTAACCAACATTCAAACAATGAACAACTGAATAAAAAAATAAAGGATACCAATGCCTTAGAACGTGAAAGACTTGAACAGGCTCATGCTTAACAGAACCTCTTCAACTCGTCCATCACACGCAAATATGGCCAACACAGACCAGTTCAGTGACCTCAAAAAAAGAAAAAAACGACGCTAACAAACTTGCGGTTGCTCGTGCAAAAAAATGGTTCAAATGGCTCTGAGCACTATGGGACTCATCTGCTGTGGTCATAAGTCCCCTAGAACTTAGAACTACTTAAACCTAACTAACCTAAAGACAGCACACAACACCCAGCCATCACGAGGCAGAGAAAATCCCTGACCCCGCTGGGAATCGAACCCGGGAACCCGGGCGTGGGAAGCGAGAACGCTACCGCACGACCACGAGATGCGGGCTTGCTCGTGCACTATACACATGTGGAAGACATTTGTTAAACACATAGATGCCAAAAGGCAATAATATCGCTACTGCTACACATCCCTTGGAAGTGAACCGACCGGGTGGCCGAGCGGTTCTAGGAGCTACAGTCTGGAACCGCGCGACTGCTACGGTCGTAGGTTCGAATACTGCCTCGGGCATGGATGTGTGTGATGTCCTTAGGTTAGTTAGGTTTAAGTAGTTCTAAATTCTAGGGGACTGATGACCTCAGAAGTTAACTCCCATAGTGCTCAGAGCCATTTGAACCATTTGAACCTTGGAAGTGACTACACTTAACAACTGAGTACAAGCACGTCACGGTACCAATCAAAATGCTTATCAAACAAATCTATATTTGTCCGCTGCTCCAACATGTTCGTATACCCATGGACCAAACAGGAAAGGCGAACCAAGGCCGTATTGGAACTCGAGTGCCGTATTTCACAGACAAGTAAGCTTAGCAATCCAAGGCCCACTCACAGGACAGCGCAGCACTGAGAAATGCTCCTCGCTTTACAGCCCCACGGAATGAGCGTTGGTCTCTGCTCTGGAACTTCGTCTCAGAATGTGACAAGGCAGGACTGTAAGAGTCAAAGCAGCTCGTGTTAACTCGCCGGGGCCAGTCGCGCGCGCGCCCTCTCGCCAACTTCCTGGGAGGAGGTGGCTTAGCTGCCACCTTAGAGGCAGCCTCGCGCTGTCGGTGAGGAATCGGTACTGTGCACGGCTCAGTTTCCCTGATAGGAAACGTTTTCGATTTCGCTCAGACTCCGTTACTCTGTCTTCTGATAGCTGTAACTTATGTTACTCTCGTGCTGTTCAGTCTGGAGACTTGTTCGATGCAGCTTTCCATGCTTGTGCGAGTCCTTTCATATCTGGTTAATGACTGCACTACATGCAATCTCTCCTGCTTCTGCAGTCAAGCTGCAGTCTCCTCTTACAATTTTAATTCCCCAACACTTCACAGTTCCTCAATGCCTCAGGATTAGGGCCATCTTTTTTTTTTTTTTTTTTCGTCCAATACATACATACATACATTAATCCTTTTTCCATAGATCATGAATACGACATTTCGTAATGATGTGGAACGTGTCACTGTAACATAAGTTTTCTTTACACAAATTAATTAATTGGTTAATTAATTTTTTACAGTTACCACTTCATATCTAAGAATTCATCTATTGAGTAGAATGAGTTGTCATTCAGAAATTCTTTTAATTTGCTTTTAAATGTTGGTTGGCTATCTGTCAGACTTCTAATACCATTTGGCAAATGACCAAAGATTTTTGTGGCAGCATAATTCACCCCTTTCTCTGCCAAAGTGAGATTTAATCCAGAATAGTGAATATCATCCTTTCTTCTAGTGTTGTAGCTATGCACTTCTCTGTTAAGTTTGAATTGGGATGGGTTATTAATGGCAAATTTCATAAGTGAATATATGTATTGCGAAGGTACTGTGAATATCCCGTGTTCCTTAAATAAATGTCTGCAAGGTGATATTGGGTGGGCTCAAGCTATTATTCTGATTACACGCTTTTGTGCAATGAATACTTTCTCTCTTAATGACGAATTGCCCCAAAATATGATGCCATATGAAAGCAGTGAATGAAAATAGGCATAGTAGGCTAATTTACTGATATTTTTATCACCAAAATTTGCAATAACCCTAATAGCATAAGTAGCTGAACCTAACCGTTTCAGCAGATCATCGATGTATTTCTTCCAATTCAATTTCTCATCAATGCACACACCCAAAAATTGTGAGTATTCTGCCTTAGCAACAGACTTCTGTTCACAGTCTATATTTATCAATTGTGTTATGCTGTTTACTGTACAGAATTGTATAAATTTCTCAAAATTTAGTGAGAGTCCATTTGCAGAGAACCACTTCATAATTTTCTGAAAGACATTATTTGCAATTTCCTTAGCTGATTCTTGCGTCTTGGGTGTAGTTACTATAGTTGTATCATCAGCAAAAAGAACTAACTTTGCATCTTCATGAATATAGAGTGGCATGTCATTAATATATATTAAGAACAATAAGGGACCCAATACTGAACCGTGTGGGACACCATTCTTGATACCTCCCCAGTTAGAGGACTCTGCTGGTTTTTGTAGACTATCTGTACTGTTAATTTCAACCTTCTGCATTCTTCCAGTGAAGTATGAATTAAACCATTTGTGCACTGTTCCACTCATACCACAATACTTAAGCTTATCTAGAAGAATTTCATGATTCGCACAATCAAAAGCCTTTGAGAGATCATAAAATATCCCAATGGGTGATGTTCGGTTATTCATTGCATTTAATATGTGACCAGTGAAAGCATATATAGCATTTTCTGCTGAAAAGCCTTTCTGAAAACCAAATTGACATTTTGTTAGTACTTCATTTTTACAAACATGTGATGCTATTCTTGAATACATTACTTCTCAAGAATTTTAGATAAAGCTGTCACAATTTTTGAAGTTATTCAGTTGTATTTTTCACTGGACATGACATTTGTATGCAACGTGAGCTGAACAACCAATTCTTGAAAAAAAGTCTATCTATAACAATCTTAACGGTCCTAAACACATTTTTATTTGCCTTTCTTCACATCACCACTGTTACTGTCACCCACAGTATAGCAAACCAACTCTTTGTTAATCTGTAATTTTCCATACATCGAAATTTAAACGTTTAACTTGAATTCTCTCCTGAAATATTTTACAACAATAGGAACAAGTTCTATTTCACTTCTGTTTGGGCAATCCATTTTTATTGTTACATACTTAATGTTCACCAAAGACACATTGTCAAATACGAATAGCGAAATAACATTATCAATAAATGCCCAAGTTTTGGTTCAAACAGATGAAAGTGTTAGGTCACATAACTTTATAACCAGTTTAGATATACAGTCTGGTGTTTTGAAACTGAGCTTGTGCATAACACTGTGGTATTAAAATGTAGCCTCTTTAGCATCACACTGCAAATCACAATTCATATCTTTGGCTTTAAAAAAAGTCTCTTATGTTTGGTTGAAGCACTCGCATTTTCAGCTCTCCTATGTTTAACTGTTTTCACGTAATCTTTCGTATCACCCTTTCCAATATGTGGAATAAATACGTTCATTGATACTGTCATTACACAGTTCCAAAACTTTGTATTCGTGTTGCAGTTTGACATTAAAAAGAACTTTCTTTTGCTCATTGTTAAACGGCGAGACAAAAAACGAATAGAGATAAAATGATCAAAAACGTGTGATGGAGTTACTTCACACACGTGAACAAAATAAACACATCGCCCCTGTTGTTACCAAATGTCTAAGTGAAAAGTTGTGGCCGAACAAGTAACCAGGCCTCCCTTCGATGTCAACGCTTGCTCCAAGGTCGTCTGTGAGAGGCAAGCCCGTAAAAGAACGTTTAACGAGCAATGTCGAAAACACAGGTCTAAAATTTAAAACAAAATCCTGATCATTTTCCAAATTTGTACATTTTTGCAATCCCAGACATTATCCCAGACAGTACCAAAACCCAGGACTGTCCAAGCTAATCCTGGAGGTATGGTAAGCCAAATCAGGAAGTGTCATGTCAAGCGACACCTTCTTTTATTCAATTAGTGTCATAAAACTCTTTTCTCCCAGTTCGATTAAGTACCTCTAAATTAGCCGTCCGATCTACCCATCTTAGCTCCTGCATTCTTTTGTAACAAAACATTCCTAAATCTGTTCTCGTCTTGTTTATACCGTTTATCGTCCATGTGTTACTTCCATGTAATGTTACGCGCAAGACAAATATTTCCATAAAAGACCTCCTAACACATCAATTAACTTTATGTATTAACATACTTTCTCTGTTTCAAAAACAATTTCTTGCTGTTACCAGTCTGCATTTTATACCCTCTCTGCTTTGGCTTCTATAAATATTTCTCTGCTCAAATAGCAAAACTCATCCATTAAGTTTAGCGTTTCGTTTCGTAGTGTAATAGGATCAGCATCGCCCAGTTCCGTCACCCTTATTTCACTTTTGCGTATGTTCATCTTATAGCGTCTTTTCAAGGCAGTGTCCATTCCGTTCAGCCGATCTTTCCACTCCCTTGCCGTCTCTACCAGAATTACGATGTAATCGGCAAACCTCATTTATTTCATCTCCCGAAACTTTAACTCCGTTTCCAAACGCCTGCTGTTATATGAGAATGATATGGTACCCTTTCATTCACTGATATCCCAGGCGGTAATTGGGGTCTACATCCTGCCATTATTCAAACTTATACATCCCTCATTCGTGCTATAGTAACTTACGCCAATATACCCTCGACTTTTGGCCCTCCTGTAGTTTATAGAGCTTACCAGGAAGACATGCACTTCACCTCGCCTCCACGTTCGCTTCCCTTCTCTATTCTCGTCCTATTCTACCTAATCCACATCCCCTGTTAAAAACGTAAAGCACCCGCAAAGGGAAGAGGAAACAAAATGAAACTTTACAGATTGAGAGATATCTGAAGTTATTTCGGTGATTAAAAAATCGAGTCAAATTTACGAAGAACTCTTACAAGTTTGATGTAGCAGCGCCTCTCATCGAGATGTATGTGCTGATTCGTTTGGAAAGGAAGTCATGGAACCTAAGTTTCCTCTCCAGAGGCAAGTTGGCACTCAGTTATTGTAACTGGTTCCTGACCTGGGCACTAGCATTGGGACGAAGATGAAATCAGAGCTGGTACCACGCATGTTCTTCTGGGGTTAGCTCTCAAGTCTCCGAAGTAAACACTCTGAAAACGAATTCACAGACTCCTGATATTGATGACACCTTCTTCAGGCCCCTATGCACTCCTATGTATGGGCAGCCAGATGTATCGATACTTGCATAACTGGAGTTATCCAGTTATGCAAGTATCGATATATCTGACTGCCCATACATAGGAGTGCATAGGGGCCTGAAGAAGGTGTTGATGAGATGCCGAAACTGGTCGTCTAAATAAAATAACTTCTGAAAACACACGACTGTTTGGCGATATTTTTGACCGGCCGCTATTCCGTATCCACGATGGATCAACGGAGATTGAAAATCCATTTTGCAGAAATCCGCATAGGTTCCGGTAACAACGATCGTGTGAAACCCAACTCGCTCTGTTCGTCCACAAGTTTCAGAGAGCAGTAGATACCGGTGCCAAAGTGGATGCCATGGTCCTTGACTTTCTAAAGGTGTTCGAAACAGTTCCCAACTGCCATCTAATGAACAAAATGGGAGCGTACCGAATATCAGTTGTGTGAGTGGACTGATAACTTACTATCAAACAGAGCAAAACATGTCGTTCACAATGGAAAGAAATCTGCAGGGGTAAAATTGACTTCGGGTGTACCCCAAGAGAGTGATATAGGACCAATATATTTTTGCAGTACAGTATGTTTGACAATTCCCATTACACGCTTCGAGGGTTTTTACAGGGGACTTAGTAGGTAAGGTTCTGGTAAGGAATGCATGTCCGGAAATGTACTGTCTTGGTGTAAAATAAGTTTGAAGATCGAACCACTTTCAAAGCTCCTACTTTACGGTACGCACAGAGTGACGACTATAAGCTCCGACCTGTGTGCTCTACAGGAACCCACGGCTATGGCTATGTTTCAAGTACTCGTCGTCTGGTTCTCTTTCACACGATAAAGTACGTCCTTTTCAAAGAAGAGAGTGCGGCGCCTTGTTCTCTGTGTGGGACCATGAAGAGAGACATTTCGTAAGTAGGCTGTTTAGGTTTTTATGTTGGTAACGCCACGTAGTGCCCTGTATGAAAATCGCTGACTGCGCTGTGTGTAGTCTGTGACTGGTTGGACTCATTGTTGAAATATTCGCTTGTGTAGTGTTGGGCAGTTGGGTGTGAACAGTGCGTAGCTTTGGGCAGTTGGAGGTGAGCCGCCAGCAGTGGTGCATGTGGTGAGAGAGATGGCAGAGTTTTGAGCGGACGATCTAGATGTGTGTCCGTCAGAAAAAGGAAATTTGTTTAATAGGATGTCACAAAATTATATATACAGTGTGGTCAGAAAATGTCTGAAACGCTTGTAGGGATGTTGCAGGGCAGGTTGTACTGAGATATGAATGTTACAACAACAACAAAAATCGATACGTTGCGCCGTTTCCGAGTTATTTAGCATTGAAGTTAGCCAATCAGATCGTCGCGCCCGTAAATTCAAGTTTCAGCTAACGAGTCAATGCACTCGTTGGGCAACACCGCCCCTGGTAGCCCGCTGAACGCGAGCGCGCAACGCCCCGATTGGCTAAATTCTATGCTAAATAACTCGGAAACGTAGCAAAGTATCGAATTTCTTTTTTAACATTTATGTCCCTGTAACATCCCTACAAGCATTTCACACATTTTCTGACCACCCTGTATATATTTATTATGACATTTGAACGCTATTAAGGTAAATACACTGTTTGTTCTCTATCAAAATCTTTCATTTGCTAATTATGCCTATCAGTAGTTGGTGCTTTCAGTAGTTAGAATCTTATTTAGCTGGCAGTATTGGCGTTCGCTGTATTGCAGTAGTCCGAGTAATGAAGATTTTTGTGAGGTAAGTGATTCATGAATGGTATGGGTTATTGTTAGTTAGTGCCATTCTTTTGTAGGGATTATTGAAAGTCAGATTGCGTTGCACTAAAAATATTGTGTGTCAGTTTAGTGATGATCAGAATAAGTAAATAGAGAAATGTCTGAGTACATTGAGTTTTGCTCAGCTGTTTGAAAATCTAATAACGTAAGAGTTTTTCCAGCACTGTCATTCATAATTTTGCAAAGGGGACGTTTCAATTTGAAAGTGATCCGATTTTGAAACTTATCTTACACCCAGACAGTATATTTTTGGACACGGATTCCTTACCAAAACCTTACCTACTAAGTCCCTTGTAATGAGAATTGTTAACTGTACTGTAACAGTTGTGTTACTAAACGTGACACTTCTGTCACTAAATGTAACTGGGTTTTCTCTTTTGATGCTGTCAATTGTCAGGATGAGCATTCTAAAGCATTCTGTCAGGGTGAAAATATTAAATAAATTAACTTTTCTCTCTTAACAACATGTGGGCAGGGTGGGTTCTTCCTTGGCTCGGGTATGAGGTCGAATGAAACATCATTTTTACATAAGATAACTTTTATTGAAGATTTGAACAACTGTATCTTACTGAATGTTCTGGTTCGGAGAGCGGCAGCTGTGTCGTTTGTGAAGTCTTCTGCTGCGGCAGCGGCGGCGGCGTCTGATTACGCGTAGCGGTGTGTATCTCGTGTCGCCGTCTCGCCCAGCTGACTGGAGACGCGCAGCGTGAGGTGGCCGGTTTAATTGTTGAGAGCGAAGTCGTGCATCGGATGGTGATACCTCGGGTGTGGCGTCCCAATGTTTCTCTTCTCTAAGCGGCCGCGTGTGTTGTGCGTCGGCCAGCGGAGCGGCGCGGCGGGGCAAGGCCAGTGTCCCGGACTCGAACGACGGACTACCGCTTGCCAGTCTTCGGCTGTCAGGTCTTCATCCCAGCTCACAGGTGACTGATGAGGTGAGGGCGTCTCCTTCCCGTCATCACGAGCCACCCGGGTACGTAAAAATCAGACTTCAAATACCTTTTAACTTCTGTCTCCTGGCGCCGCGGCTGCTGCTTGCTATTCCATTACAGCGGCGGACTTGGTGCGTCTGTGCATGATGTAGACCCTTCTTGCATGACGGTCTTCAGCACCGAAACTGACTGAAAACTACTGCTACTTCTTCGTCTTCTTCGTCTGTGCATGATGTAGACCCTTCTTGCATGACGGTCTTCAGCACCGAAACTGACTGAAAACTACTGCTACTTCTTCGTCTTCTTCGTCTCCGTCTCCGTCTCCGTCTCCGTCTCCCTCCATCTTCATCTCCGTCTCCGTCCGTCTGGCCCACTGCGTCTCGCGTATTTATTCACTTCAATTTACTGGAGGTGAACGACTTTACGGTCATTGCCTCTTCTGTCACGTTGAGAAGCTCCTCGAAGAATCTTCTTAACGTCGGTCATTGGCTCTTGGGATGTAGGCGAGGGCCTTTGCTCACATACGACAACTGAGAAACACGTGAGCCGGTCGGGCGATGCCCTGACGGCTGAATCGACAGCGCCCGGTTATGTGGAACTTGCCGACTTCACGGTCATTGTCTCTTCTGTTCTGCTGTTCTGCCCGCTGTTTGCGAGTATGTAACTCTCTAAACTAAACCAAGTTTTTCATTTATATTCTAATTTCTAGTTCACTTTGATTTCACTAATTTATTTACTTAAGTACCACTCAACAGTACTGTGAAAAGTATTGGTGCTACAACACTCCCTTGGGGTATGCCCGAAGTTAGTTTTACATCTGAAGATTTCTCTCCGTTGTGAATGATATCCTGTGTTCTGTTTCCTAGTCAGTCATCAGCCCACTCTCACGGCTGATATTCCGTACACTCCTATTTTGTTTATTAGATGGCAGTATGAGACTGTATCGAACGCCATTCAGAAGTCAACGATCATGGCATCAACTTGGGCATCGGTATTTACTGCTCTCTGGGACTTGTGGACGAACACCCAAACGTACATTGGCGGACATGGAATCAATATCAAAATGTTATCTACTCAGTCCTCTCCACAATCTCTAGAATTCGGTAAAAGGAATTGTGGAAAGTCCTGTATCTATAAATGATGTACAGAATAAGGTCGGGAGTCCCATGAGACGTTACACGGATGATGCTGTTGTAAGTTGAGAAGTCGTAACTCTAGAAAATTATGTCGAAATTGAAGAACATCTCCAGAGGATCGGCGCTTGGGCAGGTATTGGCAGCTGACTGTCAACTTAACTAAATGTCAAAACTGAAGGACATCTTCAGAGGATCGACGTTTGGGCAGGGATTGGCAGGTGTCCACTTATATAAATGTAATGCATTGTGGGTAAATAGGATGAAGGAGCCATTTAGACACAAATCAATTACAAACCTTGGCTGCGAGTGGGCATTGATTACATCAATGGGGAAAATTGAAAACTTGTGCCAGACTGGAATTACAACCTGGGTCTCCTGCTTACTAGGCAGACGCCGACTACCCTAGCACGCCTCCCGTCAGATCCAAATTCTCAACTTATCCACACACTACTAATATAGCGGCTCTTGCCCATTATCCTCATTAATTGTGGCAATTCGGCGATTCCCGTAAGGTCACTGGCCGTCTACTCTTAATTATATATATATATATATATATATATATATATATATATATGTGGTGTCTGTTCTTTCGGGCCTGTCCAAAAGAACAAACACCACATATATAGAAAGAGCCATTATTGTATGATTATGTGTATGCAGACCAATTTCTGGAAGTAATCACATCCATAAAATCTCTGTTGGCCTATCATGGACAGGGGACATCGGCTGGTTAAGTAATTGGCAGTGTGAAGATGTTATTTTATTTTATTTTGAAGGCTACCAGTATCAGCATTTCACTATGCCATCTTCAGGCCCCATATGAACCTCTCCAAATAAACGAAAATATCATATAGTACCATAATTCCCTGGATGTTGTGAATTCAAGTCAGTCGCTATCAAGTCTTCAAGTGAAGCACTAGTGTAACGCTTGAATTCACGACATCCAGGGATTTATGGCACTATACGATATTTTCGTATTTGGGGAGATTCATATGGGGCCTTAAAATGGCATAGTGAAATGCTGAAAGTGCTAGTTTTGAAAATAAAATAAAATAACATCTTAAGTTACACGACTGTTCGTGAATTTCTTTGACATTGACAGTTACATCAATAAAACGTCTAGGAGTATGCATACCGAACGATGCAAAGTGGATCGACCACACTGAACTTATGACAGATAAGGCAGATGCCAGACTGAGATCCATCAGAAGAACACTCAGGAAGGGTAATTCACCCACAAAGGAGATACTTAACTATTGCTCATCGACTGTCCGATGAAGAGCAGAGGAGACTCTCAGCCAGCCAGCACTAAAGCAGATGCTGTAAGAGAGGCGTTTTGGGTAACGGTGTGATTTACTGTCAAAATTCCGACAATGCACGTTCCTGCAAGAGTCAACCAATATGTTACTTCCTCCTACATACGCTGATCAGCCGGAACATTATGACCACCTGCCTAACAGCCAGTATGTCTACCTTCGGCACCGATAACAGCGGCGACACGTAATGGCATGGAAACAATGAGACCTTAGTAAGTTGCTGGAGGGTGTTAGCACCACATCTGCAAATACATGTCACGTAAATTCCGAAGGGGGCGAGGGAGGGGGCACGATGAACTCTGAAGCCACGTTCAATCACATTCCAGATGTGATTGATCAGGTTCAGACCTGGCGAGTTGTGGAACCAGCAAATCAATTAGAACTCGCCAATATGTTCTTCGAACCACTTCATCACGCTCCTGGCCTTGTGACATGGCGCACTATCTTGTTGAAAAATGCCATTATAGTCCTTGGCTGTCACGGTGCCTTGCACAAGGTCCAATGGACCCATGTATGCCCACGTGAATGTTCCCCTGAGCATAATGGAGCCGCCGCCAGCTCGTCTCCGTCCCCCTGTACAGGTGTCAAGCAGCTGTTCCCCTGGAAGACGACGAATTCTCGCACTCCCATCGGCGTGATGAAGAAGGTGTCAGCATTAATGAGACCATGCAACACTCTGCCACTGCAGCAACGTCCAGTGCCGATGGTCACGTGCCCATTTCAGTTCTAGTTACCGATGTTGTAGTGTTAGCATTGGCACACGCATAGGTCGTCGGCTGCGGGGCCCATCGTTAGGAGTGTTCGCTGCACTGTGTGTTCAGACGCACTTGTAATCTGCCCAGCACTAAAGTCTGATGTTAGTCCCGCCACAGTTCCCCACCTGTCCTCTTTTACCAGTCTGCACAACCTACGACGCCCGACATCTGCAATGAGGGGTGGACGACGAGGTCTGGACGTGGTTTCACCTCGGTTTCGCCACGTGTTGGAAGACATTTACCGCAACATTCCTTCAACACCCGACAAGTCGTGCAGTTTCTGAAATGTTCGTCCCGTGGCTCCGGGCCATCACAATCTACCTTCGGTCAAATCAAGATAGCTCAAAGCCTTCTCCGTTCTACACACCGACAGCGCGGTCATTGATAGTGTATGCACAGTGCCTGTGTCCGACTAGAAGTCAGTCCTCGCCAGGTGACGCTGCTGTCGCCTGGACAGGTTTATATCGTTATTCATGACGGTGTTTTTGATCCGTCGTTGCAACTACAAAAATGCGTGATTTTTTCACCAGACGCGTTTCGCTTCATTGAGGTAAAGCATCATCAGTGGTCTGTAATTAAGTTTATTTACATTTTGATTTGTTTTTTAGATCGAAAAACAGTTCGTTAAGAATAGCTTGGTTTGTACTTACGGTGATTCTACGGCTGCTTTCTCGCTTATATCGGGAAATGCCGTCTGCTAGCACATCGTTGTTTTTTTGTGTTAGGAACATAATTTTCGTCTACTTTTTAGATGTTCTGCAGCGCTATGCATTTCTCGCAATACAGATTTATGCACACCACTGTATTCTGTTTGTTTTCGTACTTACAATATGTGTTGATGTTTGTGTTTTATAGTGTTGCCAACATAACCTTTCCACTACTTTGTCTTTGACCTACAAATATTACTTTTTAAACTAGATTAATGTATGTGTGTAATTCTATTTACGTTTCTGTATATTTATATACTGTGTAAGAGTAGAGAAGGAATAGCAATGGAGACTTTTTTTGGGCGGGAGGGGGGGGGGCGGAGGAGAAACCATGATGAGTGAGCATAAGTATATAGCAGTGTGATGGAAGGAGAAGGTGAGGAGCGAGGGGTGTAAAAATGAAACTGTGAGTGGGGGGTGGGAGTGGGGGGGGGGGTTGTGGTAGAGTGGGAGGGGGTGAAGGATGGAAAAGGCTATATACTTATGCCCACTCATCATTATTTCTCCTCCCCCCCCCAAAAAAAAAGTAAAAGTTTCAAAGGTGAACCCTGAATCCGACACCAAAATTCCGAAGGCTTTTTAGGGATATTTTCAGTCTTTTGCTCAGTGGTGTCTGGTGGCTCGTTACATAGCGATAATGCAATTATAATTTATTTGCTTTGTTAGCCGAACTACCTTGGTTTCAATTATGTTTATCTTGTAGATAAGAACAAATCCATGTTTTGTAACTGAATGTTTAACAGATTAGACATGAAGTCACTTAAGAGGTATGACACCATTTTTAAATAATTTGAAGGTTGTATCAGCGCTGTAGGACGCTATAAAAAATACACGGAAGTCACAGGTTGTGTGGAGACTACTTTCTTTAATGACGCGTTTCTCATCAGATTTGAACAGTCCAACCTACTAGTGCAAACCTTAGAATTGAAATTCAGGTAAGTAAATGTCAGAAGTAAGTATTTAAACATCACAAACAAAGATTTAAAAAAAGGGGGGGGGGGAATAATACGTGGAGAGTAGGAAGGACAATTTACGTTCAAGCTTAGAAACTGATTCCCGGATGCCATACATTTTACAAATTGACATTTTATTGTAATTAAAGATTCACAACAAATAATCAAAATATTCTATAGCTCAAATCAGTATTCACATTAATCACAAGCGGATACCACAAACCCCGTAAACATGACGCCAACAGCGGCCACCCCTCGGGCAGGTAACATTGGAGCATCTAGTCTAACAGAAACAAGATACCATTTACACTCTTGCATATACAAAAATTTTACAGAACAACAGTTACTTACATGAGGTTAAAGCTCGAGCGCACTTTATTAGTTTTATTTTATTTTAACAATTGACCCAAAAATTATAAAAAGGGAGGAAGCTAGTTTGGCCAGCGTTTATTAAAATCATAAAACCACTAAACTAAAATTAAGTCCGAAAGGGACAACAGCACTATTAAAGACAAACACACAGCAAAATTTCGCATAAAACCTTGATTACTGAATAATATATCCGAAATTTCATGGCTAAACATTACATTGCTTCAATTTTAAGGAAATTTATATGAACAAAGACAACACCTCCTTAAGAAATGCACTCATACTACAAAACTCAGTTCTCGCTTTTTAACCAACATGCGCTACAGGCTCCACTGAAAGTTATTAGTAAACAGGCATCATCCAGTCCTTACTGTGAGACTGCAAGACAGGACGTTCACCATAAAACCCAATTAGTTTCCCACATAGCTTTCCATCCACAGTGAAGCAGGTGGAAAAAGACGATCAGGACCTCCTTCCTTGCCGCTGCTACCTTGTGGTTCCGACTAGACGGAACAACACTGTACCAAGCCGCACCCACCTGGTTGGGGTCTAGTGTTTACTTCCACGCTCCGCTCAAGCTTTGATGCATACTTCGAGCAACGGCCAGGTGTGACACGATGTGAAGGGGTTGGGGGGGGGGGGGGGTAATCCCAGGGACCGAAGCCTCATAGTAGGAGGCCCAAGTCTGGATCCCCGAGGGTGAAAACTTACAAAAATCAGACTGTTATTGTAAAATGATCTTTGTATCATAGAAGAACATTACCCAGAACCAGCATAACCAATCTAACTCTTTTTATCCATTTCAGTTTTATGAGTCATACAGACCAATAGCATTCAATTCTATTTCGTGCTAAATCGTGAATACGGCATATTTTCTTTAGACAACAGGCGCTACAACCACCTTGTGACTGATTCGAGCCGGCCGGAGTGGCCGAGCGGTTCTAGGCGCTACAGTCTGGAACCGCGCGATCGCTACAGTCGCAGGTTTGAACCCTGCCTCGGGCATGGGTGTGTGTGATGTCCTTCGTTAGGTTTAAGTAGTTCTAAGTTCTAGGGGACTGATGACCTCAGAAGTTAAGTCCCATAGTGCTCAAAGCCATTTGAACCATTTTGAACTGATTCGAAAATGCTCTTTCTATAAATGTTGCTGGAAACCCTACCAAAAAATTCTGCAACAAATGTACACGGCAACAACTGTGAAATGTTATAATTTGGTAGGTTTGCCAACAACAGTCAAAGATAAGGCACTACTGACTCCATTACAAGGTGATTTTACATAAAAAACGATCACACAGAAAATATTTTTCACTCATGAGTAACCACAACACAATAAATTTCTATTTCTGCTTGGTTGTCCAAGAAGAATCGAAAAAGTGAAGAAATGAAATCACATGAAATGTGCACATTGGCCATGCTGGTGCTCGGAAGTGAAGAGGTAATCTTCTTCTTTTGTTTGTCTGTAGAATATCCGACTTACATGGGTACTCCCATATGACTTGATGTAACATTATTTTCTTGAGACAGATGCTGGGCTTTCGGAGATTCAGCTCAAAAAACCTGAGACCCAAATAATGAAAATTTCCTCAGAATGTTCGACCTCTTGTGTCACTATGATCCAGTTCTTGCAAATTACGTTAGCAAGGTCAGAGATCGACAAGAATCTGTATACCGTTTACAAGTGTATTATCTGTCAAGCGATACTCAGAATGAATTTATTTCTAGTTGTGCCCATCGTGCCAGGAATACCATCTTGGAACCGAGAAGAAATGAAAAGTATTTTTCAGTTATGGTTGATGCAACTCCTTATTCAAATCGTATTGGACAAACAACATGCACCCTGGGTTACACTTACTTCGAGAAGAAAATATAAAATAATTAAATAGTTTTTGGATTTTATAGACCGCAATCATAAAACGAGAGTTGCTATTCCACGTTTAATTCGATCAATACTTGTGAAACACTCAGTTCCTATCTGTGAATGCCACGGGCCACTTTATGATAACGGAAGTAATATTAGAGGGTTTTGTATTTCCTGCAGTGAAATACTCCTGCAAAATTTGTTCTATGTGCTTGGTATAGAATTCTGTGGAGTACATGCAACCGGCAGTTATGAATCAGAAACTTTTTTCGAAGTGATTCAACTTCTTTACGCCCTGTTCAGTAGCAGTCCACAGCGATGGGAAATTCTGAAGCAGTACTAGAAGTTCTTTATAGTCCATGTCTGACAACCGTTGGAGTGTTCGGGTTGACTGTGTTAGTACCAATTGTAACTCACTTGAATAAGATTGCCTTTGCTGTTGAAACTCTCAGTAGTTTAAATTAGTCAGCTGAAACACGTTCTGTGTACGGGGTGTTTTGGACTATGTGATGCCATTTAAGTGTTTAATCATGGCTTCAATTTAACTAAGGCTATTGGTACCAATTGACTATAGATGAAAATTACTGCAAGTTCGAAATACTACCATTGATGTTCAGATAAGACACTTGAAGAGCTAGTTCAATGACTTAAAATATCTTCGCAAAAACTGAGAAGCCATTCCCCCTCATCTAAAGCTGTTCCCAGTGCAATTAATATCGATCCTGAATTTCTGGAGGAGTGCACTAAGAAGGGGAAATCATTTCATTTTGAAGCCAGGAATGAAATGGCAGATGTGAATTCAGAAGATTTATTCAGGATAAATCGACAGTCTAGTGTCTAACTTGCAAACCCGATTTGAAACAGGGAAGATTTTAGATAAAACATTTGTGTTTTAATGAAATAATTAAAGATGACTGACAGTCAGGTCGCAGAGGCGTGCAAATTATTTAACAATGAATATCATTATGATGTCACAACATATTTAGAAGAAGAAATTAAATACTTGTAATAAACTCTTCAAACTATGAATAGATTACTTTGAAACCATTAGAACTCTCGAATGAGACGGATTAGCTTATAATTTTAAGCTTGTTTCCGAATATATGCGTATCTATGCGGACCTTGTCTCTTCCAGCGACTATAGAGAAAGCAGAAAGGTGATTCAGCACTCTTGCTCCTGTAAACAATTGCATCAGATCAAGTGTGCATCAATCATTTCCTGGACGAAAGCGCTATTGAAAGTATAATAGGCAACCAGATAATAAAATGTCCCCCTGCAACCTCCCAACAATAAAATAATATAAATAATATTCACATTTAGCGTAACTACCCAACAATGAAAACATGTATAGCATTGACATTCAGTGTAACCTAACAACAATTTATTATTCCGTAATCTACCAATAATAACGTGACTAATCTCTCAATAAAATTGTGATTCACTTACAACCATTCAGTAATTTACTGTGAATTTAAACTGCTAAATTTTGGACGTCACAGTGCTGCGTCATGGCCCTGAAAGATCATTCTAAATAAATTGAAAATTCTTACCTCAATAAGGTCGCCGGATAACGCATTAATATATATGCTCCTATAATAAATTTTTCTGGTACAGCCCAGGGCATTGCTGGCCGATAGATTTGTCATGTATAAAAGGAAACAACTGATTTTTGTTTACAATAATCGGGATTACCATGGATTGGAGAAATTAGTAACTTCTTTAAATTGAGATGAATGATTGTCAAAAGTTACTTTTTATGAGAAAGATTATTATTAAGAAATTTTTTTAAAACATTTACATGGGACTTGATTTAACAATACTACATATGCGCGAGGTTGTTTTTACCTTATACTACAATGCTCAGGCACCGCCATCGCTCCCCCACGACCAGCCCAGCCAACTCCATACACACGACTGCTAGCAAGTACTTACTCCTACTGCTACACCGTTCCCACTGCTAACAACACTGCTCTCTGGTCTGAGATTCTCTTACAGCTTACATATCGCAGGCAGCGCGTGACCAATACATCGAAACTACATCTGCTCGAGTGCGCTAGCAACAAATTCTTTCATCGTGGACCTCTTACATCCCGCAGCATGACTCAGCGGACTACATGGGAGTGCGCTGATGTCTGTTTATTGAAATGCCCAACAGATCTTTTAATCTATACCCACGAGCTTAAAATTTCGGTTCAAAATGCACTCTTCCCTATACCTAAGTGTTAAAGTTCGCCAGTCTGGGAGGAGCCAGACCCCCACCCCCCAGGCCTGTGTATGGCATCCGCTCATCTCTGTTTTTCATTTCCACTGTCTTCCCTCTCTTTTCCTCCCACGGCTTCTATCTCCATGCCTCTCTCTTTCTCTTTTACTGCCACTGTCTCTCACTGACCATCAGTACATCCTCTCTGTTTGGCTGCTACTGCTTTCTCTCCATCCATCTCTCTCTCTCTTTCACTGACACTTTCTCTCTCCCACCATCACTGTCTCTCCCCTTTATTTTTTTTCTTCCCCTGGCCATGTCTCCTCTCTCTTCCACCATAGCTGCTTCTCCTTTCAGCACAAAAAAGATCTAATATGTTCGCATGCCAAAATTTTTGGTGCGAAAGGCAGACTGAGAATTGAGGCAGTTAGATTCCCATTTTTCCGTCAGCTTATTTTCAAGAGGAACCTATTCGCCCTTTTGTGTTCCGGCAGGAACATTTTTCCGCTGGTTCTCCTCTCTTGCCAGCTACAGCAGTGTATGCAGCTTACATAAAACGAATTCTATAGGTCACTAAAGTTTTGATAATTTATTTATATACTTCGACACATTTATAAACTTTGACACGTAAAAGCAACAAATAAGTGAGCATAATATAAGGTTAACACAAAATCGTTTGCTTTGCGTTTTTCTCTACACTTCATTTATCGGTCGCAGTTCATCGAAAACGCCAAGCGTAGTATTTGAATTAAAAAAGAGTTAAAATGTTATTAGAAATATTTTACTGAGATTTTTAGTCTTTCGAGGAAGTTTACAATAATTTTTGGTAGTCATTTTAAGTTCCTTTTATGCATGTTAAGACCCTTTTTAGCTCAACTTTTATTACTCAGCACCACTTTGGACGTATTTGCAAAGGCGTGGAGTGCCCATTATACAGAGACATTGCGTCATAAAGTATTATTGATGAGAAAATGCTGACAAAAAACACAATTTGGTGGCCTCAAAACAATTGGAATGACGAACCCTTGCCATGTGTGCACAACGTCATTTAAAACTAAATATACGCCTCAGACCAGATATTACGTGCATATTTTATTGCGTACATACGATAGATTTGAACCTCTGGATCTTGGTAACGGACAATCATATTGAAAAAATGTAGAAGTTTCCCAAGAATATCATCTTAACAACATATGGTAAATTTGCGACTGTTTGCCATGAACAGAAATTATAGAAGATGTCGTCCCCATGACTTGTTACTTTTCGTACCCAAAAAATCGTGGTTTTTCGGCGTTCGCCCATTAAGAAATGGTGATTTCTTCAGCCACCTTAGGTCCATCCTAGGCTACACCTAATGTAAAAGAGCCAGCCGATTTACTTAATTTGCCTGCCCTGGAGAAAGGTGAGATTTTTAAATTTTGACCCCATGCTGTAGAAGAGTTACAGTATGCCAAGTTCTTCCGAGAGGTATACAAAAAAGCTCTGTGATCTGCAGAACGCGAGATATGATCCCCTGAAAAACTGCATTTTAGCGCGCGGCTTTTTGGAACTTATTGGCACCATGCACTGTTGTGTACGGAGCGATTGCGTTTGTGAAGATGCGATTAGTGTCCTGTGATTGTTTTTTGTGTACCTCTAATATTCCCTGAAATTCATTGTGTTTTTTATCATGTCAGACGTTTTTTTAAGTAAAAATATAACTGGGTTGCTATATTAGGAGACGGGGGCCCAGTCATACATCTTGCCCCGGGAGCAGGCCTGGCTCCCAGTGGCCCTGGCCACCGCACAGCTCTCCTTCGTGTGAAGAGCGCGAAAGTGAGCCGACACCAAAGACCAACTGCAATTCCGGCAACCTTACACATGCGAACCGCAAGCCCGCTGCCACGAGACTGTCTCTTCTACCGCTCTTGAAGTCTCCGCGCGACCCTTCCTGCCACCTGGAGGGAAGGCAGAGCACCCACGACGGCGGTAATCTCTTTGAAATGCATAAAGACCGTCTCAAGATTAACCAAAGTAAACACGTCATACGTAAGTATGGATCCCAATATCTCATCCACAGGGCAATGTGACACTGGTCCAATTAGGAAGAGGGATAAGACATTTGACTCGTCTGGCGGAACACTTTGACAATCCCTTTAGTGTGAAGAAAGTTCCAAAACAACCGTCAGAAGAAATTATAGTTCCGTAAAAGCTTACGTCTCCGATACTACCCGATTCCGTCTGCTCAGTAATGAATCACCGGAGACGACTCGGTCCTACCGAAATACTCAGATAAAATCTTCGAGCAAGTCTGGAAATTTGTCGGTGTAGTTTTGGTATACCTCGTACGTGCCTTCTGGGAAACGTGCGATGCTCGAGTGCGTAGGGTTGAGCTGTGCCCTCGCAGCTGTCCCAGAGGTGGCGCGACACCCGAGCCCCGGCCGGCTCTGCGCATGCGCGGGGCGTCGCTTGTGGCACAACACACAGCGCGCCGCTTTGGGCTACCTGACGCGCGGCCACAATGGCGCTCTCCCTCTCGCTTCTCTGTCTGCGCGCTCTTTCTAATTGGACCATTTCATAACAAACCGGTGGGGGCGCGTCCTTTCAAGTGCTAATCTTCGTCTGCGGTACGCCCCCGTAATGACAGGCGACGCTGCGACATCTGCCCGCCAACCGCGGCCGCCACTGAGGTACGGCGTCCGGTCCATTTATAAAATTTTAGACGACAAGACCCAACTGCAGAAAAGGGCAGGGTGGCAGTTGTTTACGTCAGAGAAAGAGAAAGATGGAAATAAGAACTGAGGTTACTGCCGTACCGACGCATACCGAGAGTACATGCAATTTCGCTGACCGTACTGTGATACTATTTCCACGACCATCTTCTGTGAGGTCGCAGGTTCGAATCCTGCCTCGGGCATGGATGTGTGTGATGTCCTTAGGTTAGTTAGGTTTAAGTAGTTCTAGGTTCTAGAGGACTGTTGACCACAGATGTTGTCCCATAGTGCTCAGAGCCATTCATCTTCTGTGAGGTGTACAGGAGAAATTTCGTGAAGTCTGGAAGGTTGGAGAAAGGTACTGGCGGAAGTCAAGCTGTAACGGCGGTTGTGAATCGGGCCTGTATAGCTCAGCATCAGGAAGCTCAAATGGCTGGCACTATGGGACTTAACATCTGAGGTCATCAGTCCTCTAGACCTAGAACTACTTAAACCTAACTAACCTAAGGACATTACAAACATCCATGCCCGAGGCAGGATTCGAACCAGCGACCGTAGCAGTCGCGCGGTTCCGGACTGAAGCGCCTAGAACCGCTCGGCCACCACGGCCGGCATCAGGAATCAAACCGAAGGCAATATATATAATTCTTGATGAGAACATTGTGCTAGAATAAGAAGCTGGACTTCGGTATCCTCGGTATCACGACAGTTCAAGGAAAATAAAAAATAAAATAATATATTACTAAACCAAGACGACGCGAACTGACGGCATCGTAAACGGCTATCCGAAGATTAATCTAAACACGATGTTAGCGGCAAGACGCTGTCAGTACCTTCGCTGCGCAGTGCCGATGGTACTGTTACCGACGACTGTGCCGCTAAAGCGGAGTTATTGAACGCAGTTTTCCGAAATTCCTTCACCAGGGAAGATGAATGGAATATTCCAGAATTTGAAACACGAACAGCTGCTTGCATGAGTTTCTTAGAAGTAGATACCTTAGGGGTTGCGGAGCAACTCAAATCCCTTGATACGGGCAAGTCTTCAGGTCCAGATTGTATACCGATTAGGTTCCTTTCAGATTACGCTGAAACAATAGCTCCCTACTTAGCACTCATATACAACCGCTCGCTCACCGATAGATCTGTACCTACAGATTGGAAAATTGCGCATGTCGCACCAGTGTTTAAGAAGGGTAGCAGGAGTAATCCATCGAACTACAGACCTATATCATTGACGTCGGTTTGCAGTAGGGTTTTGGAGCATATACTGTATTCAAATATTATAAATCACCTCGAAGGGAACGATCTATTGATACGTAATCAGCATGGTTTCAGAAAACATCGTTCTTCTGCAACGCAGCTAGCTCTTTATTCGCACGAAGTAATGGCCACTATCGACAGGGGATCTCAAGTTGATTCCGTATTTCTAGATTTCCGGAAAGCTTTTGACACCGTTCCTCACAAGCGACTCCTAATCAAGCTGCGGGCCTATGGGGTATCGTCTCAGTTGTGCGACTGGATTCGTGATTTCCTGTCAGGAAGGTCGCAGTTCGTAGTAATAGACGGAAAATCATAGAGTAAAACTGAAGTGATATCAGCTGTTCCCCAGGGAAGCGTCCTGGGACCTCTGCTGTTCCTGATCTATATAAATGACCTGGGTGACAATCTGAGCAGTTCTCTTAGGTTGTTCGCAGATGATGCTGTAATTTACCGTCTAGTAAGGTCATCCGAAGACCAGTATCAGTTGCAAAGCGATTTAGAAAAGATTGTTGTATGGTGTGGCAGGTGGCAGTTGACGCTAAATAACGAAAAGTGTGAGGTGATCCACATGAGTTCCAAAAGAAATCCGTTGGAATTCGATTACTCGAGAAATAGTACAATTCTCAAGGCTGTCAATTCAACTAAATACCTGGGTGTTAAAATTACGAACAACTTCAGTTGGAAAGACCACATAGATAAAATTGTGGGGAAGGCGAGCCAAAGGTTGCGTTTCATTGGCACTGTGTTGTCCCTGGTGATAGGTAATGCCTGAAATTTGATATACTCAACATAATCTTGACACTCTGAATCTTAAAATATACACTCATCAAAAAACGTTTTGCATCACCTCTGTTCTTAGAACTCATGAAGCTAGACGTTGACTGTGGATATTGTCCCTTCGACAGTCCCTTTGACTATTCAGAGATGTCACTAAACCCGTCCAAAGATGAAAACAACCATGCATGCAGTTCCTATTATACGGAGGGGGTCCGACAGCCGATCAGTTCCAGTCATTCTACCAGGAAGGAGGTACACGGCTTGTGTTGCCTGTAGTTCAACCATGCCTAGACGGTCAATATCGCGGTTCGATCGCGTCCGCATTGTTACTTTGTGCCAGGAAGCGCTCTCAACAAGGTAGTGTCCAGGTGTCTCGGAGTGAACCAAAGCGATGTTGTTCGGACATGGTCGAGATAGAGACAGGGTCTCAGGCCGCCCAAGGGCTATTACTGCAATGGATGACCGCTACCTACGGATTATGGCTCGGAGGAATCCCGACAGCAACGCCACCATGTTGAATAATGCTTTTCGTGTAGCCACAGGACGTCGTGTTACAACTAAAACTGTGCGCAATAGGCTGCATGATGCGCAACTTCACTCCCGACGTCCATGGCGAGGTTCATCTTTGCAACCACGACACCATGCAGCGCGGTACAGATAGATCCACCAACATGCCGAATAGACCGCTCAGGCTTGACATCACGTTCTCTTCACCGATGAGTGTCGCATGTGCCTTCAACCAGACAATCGGCGGGGACGTGTTTGGAGGCATCCCGCTCAGGTTGAACGCCTTGGACACGCTGTCCAGCGAGTACAGAGAGGTGAAGGTTCCCCGCTGTTTTGGGGTGGCATTATGTGGGCAGACATACGCCGCTGGTGGTCATGGAAGGCGCCGCAGCTGCCGTGCGATACGTGAATGCCATCCTCCGACCGATAGCGCAATCATATCGGCTGCATATTGGCGAGGCATTCGTCTTCACGGACGACGATTCTCGCTCCCATCGTGCACATCTTGTGAATGATTTCCTTCAGGAGAACGGCATCAAATGGTTCAAATGGCTCTAAGCACTATGGGACTTAACATCTGTGGTCATCAGTCCCCTAGAACGTAGAACTACTTAAACCTAACTAACCTAAGGACATCACACACATCCATGCCCGAGGCAGGATTCGAACCCGCGATCGTAGCAGTCGCGCGGTTCCGGACTGAGAGAACGGCATCGCTCGACTAGAGTGGCCAGCATGTTCTCAAGACGTGAACCCTATCGAACATGCCTGGGACAGACAAAAGGGCTGTTTATGGACGACGTGACCCTCCAACCACTCTGAGGGATCTGCGCCGCATCGCCGTTGAGGAGTGGAATAATCTGGACTAACAGTGCCTCGATGAACTTGTGGATAGTATGCCAGGACGAATACACGCATGAATCAATGCAAGAGTACGTGCTACTGGGTATTAGAGGTACCTGTGTGTACAGCAATCTGGATCACCATCTCTGAAAGTCTCGCTATATTGTGGTACAACATGCAATGTGTGGTTATCATGAGCAATAAAGAGGGTGGAAATGGTGTTTATGTTGATCTCTGTTCCAATATTCGGTACAGGGTCCGGAACTCTCGGAACCGAGGTGATGCAAAACGTTTTTGAAGTGTGTAGAATTCTCTATCGATTTCGGAAATGGAATGCCCCATGCGTCTAGCTCCATCTACGATTGAGCGTTCAAAGTTCGTTAATTCTCGTCGTACGGCCATAGTCACCTCGGAAACGTTTTCATGTGAAGGTTTCAGGTATTACTGCAACCAATTTCTTCAATTTTTATTTCTTCATGGCCGGTTTCGAATCGCCTGGCGATTCATCATCAGATGATTAAATTTAGTTTGAAGCGTTGTGGGGGCATCTATGGCAAATATAGAGAGGAAAAAGTGAGCTCTGTATGTGGGAAGAATATTAAGATTGTAAGATTAATTTGATGGTATTATTCACTGTTTTTTTCTTGTGGCAGGCACTGCTCTGGAAAACATAATGTATGCTTTCCAGTGTCGTTAAATGTCAAGTGAAACAGATACTCTTCCACCGCTGGCGACTCCCACATACGTTGCAAAATATAAACAAACAAAAGAGTGTTGTTGTCTCCAAAGAGTTTTGTGGACGCAGGGATTTTCTTTCTTAATTTTTCGTTTTGTGCGGCTTTCGTAATAAAATATATATTTATTACATTACTTCCTTTATAAAAATTAGTATTATGTTTTTACATTGCAAAATTTTCTTATGCTATTTACAAATTTTACAACACAGTTTTAGGACAATATTTCTGGTAGTGAAGTTATGTTTGGCATGTTTCTCATTGCTCAATAAAGGGGATAGTATACTAATGGGGAGAGGAGGAGTGGAGGGAGAAGAGGGAGGGAGAGATGAGAGCGGGGGTGAAAGGGAGGGAGAGTGGGAAGGAGGAGAGACAGAGAGAGAGAGATAGAGAAAGGAAGGTTGAAAGGTTGTGTGTGTGTGTGTGTGTGTGTGTGTGTGTGTGTGTGTGTGTGTGTTGTAAGACGTATGCTTTGCCGGCGATGGGCGAGGCATGACAGAATCTCTGACCAGAGAGTAGTTTATCGTTAGTTGTTGCTTGTCGCTAGTCTGCGCTTGACTGCGCGAGTCGACAGTAGTAGTCTGGTGGAGTCGGCATGTGTCGGCGGTGTGCTCTGCTCGCGAATCTGGTCAGGACTCTGGAGGATGAGTATTGTTGTAGAAGGTAAAGAAGCAGCCTTGCGCTTATTTAATAATGTATGTTAATTGTAATTTAATTTGTTCAAAAAAAGCCCCAATAATAATTTTTATAATATAAAGTAACTCTTTTAAAGAAAAGCATTCATTTCAATTTAAAGAATATTTCCAATGGATTATCATTGCTTCCAAGAATAAAAAAAAAAATATACGCCAGCATTGCACGAAGCTGTGTCGAAAAATGACTAATTAAGAGAGATATAACTGCAGTTTTATTGACGTAAGAATTTTTGCTTTTTTTATTCAGAATACAGGGCCGAAGGGCAGCGCTGCTGTCCTCATAAAATTCATCAGGTTACAAAACTTTTTTATTATTTTGGTGTTTAGGAATTTTTCTGTTTCGAATTTGACATTAAATGAGACTAGAATTTTTGTGGTAACATTAAATGTGAATGCATTTCTGTGCACAGACTATAAATGGGAGCCACTTTTGTTCAGAGGTTACAATATTAGAAAAATTCATTTAATTATTAATTTTGTGGGGAGTTTACGTTTGGTTCATGGTCCATATTTTCATTATTAATTTTTTTGCGGGGAGGTTACACTTGGTTCATGGTTCATTATTTAGTTAATATTATTGTGTGGTTCATGGCTCATTTACATTTTCATTTTTATTTAAATAATTCTGCGGGGAGGTTACACTTGGCGACATCCGGCCAGGATCGTATTTCTTTGGGAATCTTCTGATAAGTAGTCATATATCTGCTCTTATTTACTTAAACGTAGTTTGCATCTGGCGCAACGCATTTACTAATTTGTCACTCTTTCTTTCACAGATCATCGGCAATTTGTTGCTCTTTGTTATAATTGTGTTTGTTGCATTTTGCATTGTCTTTGTTTCATTTGTGAATAATTTTGATTAGTGAAAAATGCCGCGAAAAACTGTTAACAGTACATCGCGATGTGTAATGAGTGAAATAGCCGATTCTAATAATTTGACCGATAGTATTTGCGACACTCAGTGTAATGATGACAATCCTCCATTTACAGACAATCGGTGCGTACCGACCGCTAGTAACGATTTTGATCCTAATGATGAACAAATAAATTCAATTGTGTCCTCTGTTAATTTGACGACAATTGATGACGCGGGACGTTCTGTTACGATGAACGCTGCCCAGTTCGACACGCCCGATTTGCAAAATTTACGTAATGAACAGATTATTATTTCTAACGAAAATGAACAATGTACTCAAAGTACGACAGATTTATTTGATTCCGATTTAGTGACCAACAGTGCATATTCGATTGGCAAACCTTTTCAAGAATCACAGAATATCCAAATGGATACACAAAACGTGACAATTGCAGGTACGCCATCAAACAGCACAGAGAATAGAGTAGGTAATATTGGCTTGGATCAAATTATGCTACAACAGAATGAAAGACAAGAGAACAATCTTAAACAACTTAGTGAAAATCTCAAACAACAACTTAGTGAAAATTTCAAACAACAACTTAATGAAAATTCCAAACAACAGAATGAAAGACAAGACAACAATCACAAACAACTTAGTGAACAGATCAAACAACTTAATGAAAAACAAGACAACCTTAATGAACATTTCAAACAACTTAATGAAAAACATGACAACCTAAATGAAAAATTAGACAACAATTCCAGACAGCTTAGCGAACAGATTACAGCTGTTACCGCGCAGTGTCATGATACTAAAGAACAATTACGTAAGGAAATTGAGGCTTGTGCTAGGAAAAGTAGTGAAGAAATTAGATCTGTTGCCCAAGAATTAAGGGATATGCAAACAGCTACAACAGAATCACTTAGAGGGGAAATTAGTGCAGTCGGTAAACAATGATCTGAAAAAGCAACACAGTTACGCGACGAGTTTAAATTAATGACAGCAGAACTTTCGCGCACACTGGATGCAAAAGTAGACGCGAAATTCGACCAACAGAACAGTCAAATTGACGAACGCTTTAATCACCACCTACAAAACAGTGAAACGCGTTACCGTAAGTTCATACAGGAACAAAATAAAGTAAAACGACAAGTTATGGAAACAATTACCGCACAAAGACAGGAAGATAAACGTAAATTGTTTACGAAAGCAAAAACATACGTAGACAACAATATTGCTACTGTATCAGACGAAATTAATACAATCAAACAGTTCAACACCGAATTGCGTGATGAAATTTCCGATCTTAAAACAAAAACAGACACACACACAGTAGACTTTCAGACAGTGACCGACAGACTTGAACAATTAGAATTAATACAGGATCCCGATGCCATCAAAGCTGACGTTAAAAAATTGAACGAAACCACACGTAAAATACAAAAACAGATTAATGCTTGTGACACTAAAAACGATGATCAAGTAAAAATACTGACTGAAAAATATGATGAATTGGCCAGTCGTATTGACGTTATTGAAAGTAATAATGACAGCAAATCGGACGATACTTCACCGATATCGTTTAATCAAACACCTGAATTTCAAAATCTACAGCAGACAATCAGTGAGATAGATTCGTCTAATAATACATTGCGTAGAAAATTGTCAACTTTACACCAAGAAGTGACAGAGATAAAAAATATTTCAGTTAATAACACGTCACAGCATACGGCACATTCCGATCATTTGTCACACTCACACAGCCAGTGTAACTTAGGTAATTTACAGAGACTACGGGAGTTAAAATCCGAAAAGATACAGACAAACAGATTCTTATGTAATCGTGAACCTGTTCACACATTCAGTGACGAGAACGTTGATTATAAGCAATTTGTATCTGTAAAAAAATCTAAGAAAATGACAGAGCACAGGTACACGCATTGAACTGGATACGCCGATTTATTTTTGTACTTTCATCAGCATTGCCTGAAATGCAGAAATTAGAATTAGCATGGATACAGCAATTTGCTTCTGAATTTTTACCGCCATTGCCTGTAACGCAAAAGCTAAAGTTTATTTGCAGCGCGTAATAGACCTCAGGGGATTCATTACGCTTTAATGAATATGTGCCGTAGCGTGCACAGGGCCCCGAGCCGTAGTAGTGCTGTTTCATCTTTAGTTTTCTGCACTGCTGCCTTCTCTTCTACTATCCTTTATATCTATCAAAACAGCTCTTCAACTATTGCTCTACCTAGGATTAAGAAACGTGTAAAGAAAACCCGATAAGACAAGTTTTACCGAAAGTGACAATTTATCATTAGACGCTCCAGAAATGACAACCATGAGAACTTTAATACCAGACAAAATTTTAATCTTCAGTATGTGTAAAATTATCAGCAACAGGAACCACATTTTAGTAATAATAGAGGTTTTTCTCCGCAACAGCAACAAAACCAACCGGTTAGCATACCTAACCAACAATGCAGTCTACAAGGTCAACCAAGCTTTAATGTTTCGCTGAGTACGCATATAGCGTCAGCTCCGACAAATAGTAACGCACAGCGACAAGGAAATCAGTACGTACAGAAAACACACTATTTCAATTCCTATCGCAATGCGCCGTATAGAAATGACTATCATGACAGACGTAAAAATAATGAGCACAATTTTCAGCGTACATTTAATAACAGTCTATCTTATGAGCAGCAAGAACATCAGCAACAACATATTATCATGAATGAACCAGACAGTAGGTATCATCCAGAACGTAAGACGTCAGGAAGAAATAACAGAACAGTACAAATAGTTGAAATGCCGCAGCATCCTCCTGAGAATAATAACACGTCAGATAGAATTTGACCAGATACAGTACAGGTTGCATATTCCAGTAACGCAAGCAATACTTTTGACACGCAGAATCTTGTTCACGAGAATGTTATTTGAAACATGCTTTGTTGAATGCACCACTTTTATCGCACCCAGATCTTACTAGAAATTTTTCCATTGCCACCGACAGTTCTAACGCCGCTTTAGGCGTACACATTTTTCAGGAAATTGAAGAAGATGGTTGTACAGTAATTAAAAACATCGCTTTTGCAAGTCGCATTCTGTCACCTGCTGAACGAAATTATTCTGTTACAGAACTTGAAACATTATGTGTTGTATGGGCTTTTACCAGATTTAGGCATTTTCTTTACGGAAGACACACTACCGTTTACACAGATCATAGAGCGATACAATTTTTACTTTCGGCTAAATTTACACACGACAGATTAAGTAGATGGAAACTTAATTTGCAGGAATTTGATTTTACAGTTGTTCACATTCCCGGTACACAAAATATTGTAGCAGACGCACTATCTCTTAACAACAATCAGCAAGACATCGCAACCAACTTCTGCAAAGCAAATTTCAGCGTCATGTACATTCAACAAGTTGCATTTGAAAATTTCATTTCGTCGTCATTACAAGACATAGCACAAGAGCAGAGTAAAGACAACGTATGGAAAGAGATCAAACACCTTTGGCAAGATAGGAATAATGTTACCATTAGAAAACATTACACTGTACGCAATTGCATTCTGTTTCGCCGCTCTCATCCTGACAGCAACAATTGGTTATTATGCATTCCTGACGAACTTGTTAACAAATTAATCTGGTATACTCATTTAAGTTACGCACATTACGGAGCCAGAAAATGTTTTCTTATACTGAGACAGAAGTGTTATTTTACCAACATGGAGAAACGTATACGACGAGTTTTAGCGTCATGTAAAATCTGCCAGAAAGTTAAATCAGACACGACTTCGCATATTCCTCCATTACATCCCATTGTACCTGTTAATTGAGACATATGGCCGCTGTAGACATTTTTGGTCCGATTCCCAGAACTAATAGAGGTTTTTGCTAGATCTTTATCGCTGTTGAACTCACTTCAAAATTTGTTACCTTCACTCCGTTACGCAAAGCTACTGCTAAAACAGTTTCGAAAGCATTTGTAAAACATTTTCTATTTCATGTAGGGCATGTGTTGAAAGTAATTTCCGACAATGGATCACAGTTTCGATCTGCTATATGGACACGAATGTTACGAGCTAGAAACATTTCTCCGATATATATATCTAGGTACCATGCTTCTTCGAACCCTTGTGAACGATTAATGAAAGAAATTGGTAAACTGTGTAGAATTTACTGCCATAAAAGACATATTGATTGGGACACACACATACACTCATTCCAAGATGTAATTAATTCCATACCAAATGAATCCACTATGCTATCTCCGTCTGTTATACTGAAAAATGCTGAACCACCTAACAAAATTAAAGAATTAGTAACCTTTCCTACATCTCGTCGACTACGACACCATGAAATAATTGACACTGCGCTGAACAACATCAAACGTGCCGCAGAGCGCCGGAGAAGACAGCAAAAATAGGTTTGTACACGCCGTGACTTTCACATTGGACAGAAGATACTAGTACGTACACGCTATTTATCGAATAGAGGAATAGGTAGGTGTAGTAAATTTGAACTTCTATACGCAGGTCCAGCCGGTCGCTGGTGGCCGAGCGGTTCTGGCGCTACAGTCTGGAACCGCGCGACCGCTACGGCCGCAGGTTCGAATCCTGCCTCGGGCATGGATGTGTGTGTTGTCCTTAGGTTAGTTAGATTTAAGTAGTTCTAAGTTCTAGGGGACTTATGACCTCAGCAGTTGAGTCCCATAGTGCTCAGAGCCATTTGAACCATTTTTATACGCAGGTCCATATCGGATTCGCAGCGTTCCTCACCTCAATGTAGTACACGTCGAAACTTTGAGAACCAGAAAAACCAAAGGGAACCACCACATATCCAACATAAAACCTTTTATTGAATGAAGATACTTTATGATTTATCACACTGTAATGCCATTTCCTAATTTTTATGACCACTTATGCAATTATATCCACATGAACACTTACTGATAATTGTATTTTTTCTTGGCAAGTTCCCGGCAAGGTAAGGTTAGCAGGTCGCTTTTCTTGTCGTTACACATCAGACAGTGCATATTTTTCCAGATGAACTTACACATTTATTGACCACTTATGCAATTATATTTATGTGACTACTTACTGATGATTGTCGTATTTTTTCTTGGCAAGTGCCCGGCAAGGTAAGGTTAGCAGGTCGCTTTTCTTGTCGTTACACATCAGACCGTGCATATTTTCCATTTTTCATGTATGTATGATTGTTTTCCTGTTTTGTTTGTACGCACTATGAAATATTTAAGATATAACAAACACCAGTTGACTTTAACATTTTGCCTTAGGATATCTCAACATCGTGACTACTTTACTTTTTTTTTTGCTGCTACATTGTGATACACTGTGTATAGTTTTGCTTCTGAACACTGTCAATGTTTTTGACATATTACGTTTTCTGTCATGCTATGCTGTATGCTCAATTATGTTACTATAAACCAGTTTTTATTTAATGGGTATATGAATTAAATGCAAGACATTAATCTTGTTCATCATTTTCAGAAAGAAATAACTTGTAAACGAAATAAATTAAACAGAAATGGGAATTTCACCTTCGGAATGAACGAAAGAAGATGCAATACCTCGTGACGAAGAGTAAATGGATCAGAATTAACAAGCATTAACAAGAATATACTATACACATCGTAGAATAGCAGTCATAGCTATTTTTTTCATTCAGAATACGAGGCGATTGATGCAGGCTGTCAGACAGAACTACACATCTTAGTTTTAGTGATGAAATATGCTAGAAATAAGGAATAGTTGTATAATGAATAATGAAGTGACTTTTTTGCAGGTGATAATGAATGGTGATGAATAATGATGAAGAATATGCTACTATGGATAATGAAGTTTTTCTTTACAGGTGATGATAATAATGGAGTTATGATAATATGGATAATGAAGTTTTTTCTTTGCAGATGAAAAGAATGATGAAGTTTATATATTTACTGTTAGTTAAGAGATGCTATGTAGTTATTTAAGTATTTGTTGCAGTTCGTTTTGACAGTATGTCTTATATCGCATGGTATGATGACTGAAGGTTTTGGAAAGGACAGCTAGAGAACATATATATTTTTATACACATTTCACTACCTGTTAATTCCAAGTTCACTACTTTTCAGCATAATATGCGTTTCTTCTTTCAGTTTAATAATCCATTTTGTATATTTTGCAGGAGAAATTATTCATGAAATTAATGTGCTATAAGCAGTTGTTCATTAAACCTATGTCATTTATGAATGTGATCACATATACTCTACTTGTTTTATAACCTTGCTACAGCTGACTCATGACAATTGACGTTACACATCTTCATTTGCAGCAATAACTCAAAAGCAAATATTGTTATGCCCCAGTAATTAATTATCGATCCCAACGCAATGCATTGCTAGCACAAAAAAAAATGCTTTGTAACTGGCCAATGAATGCCACTGATTATTGTAATAAGATGACCTATGATGCCAATGATTACTATAATTAGATTAATTATGTATAAATGCTATGCCAATAATTAACTCATTTGGAATGATAACTTCTGAATAATGCATAAAAAAGTGCTTTGTAGCTGGCCAATGAATGCCACTGATTACTGTAATAAGATGACCTATGATGCCAATGATTAATTAGATTAATTATGTATAAATGCTATGCCAATAATTAACTCATTTTGAATGATGACTTCTGAATAATGCATAAAACAATGCTTTGTATCTGGCCAATGAGTGCCAATAATTACTATATTCAGATAATTTATGAACATTATTCTGTAATACTACATACATGGTACAGAAATGTTCAGTAACTGGGCGATGAGTGCCACCAATTACTCAAATCAGTTGTTAGACTAGTGTCATTCCCAATGAAGACTACTATGTGACTTAATGTCCTTGACCTTCTGACCTAATTAGCAGAAATTACTGCAATATCCGTTTGTCCTGTCTATCCTCATGATCATGGAGCACTATATTTGGTTTTTGCACTAATTCTACGTTGGTGTACTTTACAAGAACATGGTGTTGACACGACATGCTGTCCACCACCTTGAGCGATGGAGATGTTATTATGGTCCCACTGTTTGGTTTACCTAGTGTACTACCAAAATTATAGCATGGAATATAATTACGACATTTCAGTGTCTTGACTACACTGATTAACACTTCAAGGAAAAGAACTTCAGATTGTCTCACTTGATGTTGTGTTTTTATAGAAAGATATGGACTTTCAGTGCAGCTGCGTGCAACCTAAAGTGCTACAACCATGACGCAATCCTTCCCATTCCTTTCCTAATTCTTGTAAAATGATAAAGACATATACAGTGCGTGTGCACTTTATTTCACTCCATGATATGTTATGTAAAAATGCTAAAGACTTATACAGTGCGTGTGCACTTTATTTCACTTCATGATATGTTATGTAAAAATGCTAAAGACTTATACAGTGCGTGTGCACTTTATTTCACTCCATGATATGTTATGTAAAAGTGCTAAAGACTTCCACAGTGCGTGTGCACTTTATTTCACTCCTTGATATGTTTATTTGTTGTAAAAATGCTAGAGAATTTTACAGTGCGTGTGCACTTTATGCCATTTGTTAATATGATTTGTACTCATTACGTATACATTTTGTGATTCCCAGATATGTTCTGTACTACAGTGCGTGTGCACTTTCGTCATTTTGTTAACATGATTTGTATTCATTGCATACACATTTTTTTGATTTGCTGATATGTTCTGAACTACAGTGCGTGTGCACTTTTGTCATTTGTCAATATGATTTGTACTAATTATGTTTATTTGTTGTAAAAATGCTAAAGAGTTTTACAGTGCGTGTGCACTTTTGCCATTTGTTAATATGTTTTGTACTCATTATGTATACATTTTGTCATTGCCTGATATGTTCTGTACTCAGTGCATGTGCACTATATTTTATTTCATGTTCTGCACCTATATATATATGTATATATTCTGTGATTGTAAAGTTAGTTAATTAAGAAAAATTTGTTGCTCATGGCAAGTCCAATTGACTCACCATTGCTGCCAAATTTTTGCCCCCCCCCGTGGAGGGTTATGTAAGACGTATGCTTTGCCGGCGATGGGCGAGGCATGACAGAATCTCTGACCAGAGAGTAGTTTATCGTTAGTTGTTGCTTGTCGCTAGTCTGCGCTTGACTGCGCGAGTCGACAGTAGTAGTCTGGTGGAGTCGGCATGTGTCGGCGGTGTGCTCTGCTCGCCACTCTGGTCAGGACTCTGGAGGATGAGTATTGTTGTAGAAGGTAAAGAAGCAGCCTTGCGCATATTTAATAAGGTATGTTAATTGTAATTTAATTTGTTCAAAAATGCCCCAATAATAATTTTTATAATATAATATAACTCTTTTAAAGAAAAGCAATTTAAAGAATATTTCCAATGGATTATCATTGCTTCCAAGAATAAAAAAAAAAAATATACGCCAGCATTGCACGAAGCTGTGTCGAAAAATGACTAATTAAGAGAGATATAACTGCAGTTTTATTGACGTAAGAATTTTTGCTTTTTTTATTCAGAATACAGGGCCGAAGGGCAGCGCTGCTGTCCTCATAAAATTCATCAGGTTACAAAACTTTTTTATTATTTTGGTGTTTAGGAATTTTTCTGTTTCGAATTTGACATTAAATGAGACTAGAATTTTTGTGGTAACATTAAATGTGAATGCATTTCTGTGCACAGACTATAAATGGGAGCCAATTTTGTTCAGATGTTACAATATTAGAAAAATTCATTTAATTATTATTTTTTTGTGGCGAGGTTACGCTTGGCATATTTTCATTATTATTTTTGTGGGGAGTTTACAGTGTGTGTGTAACAAAGAGAGGTAGAGAGGATGCTGTTTAGTTGTGGTATGAGCGAAGTGGGGAATGAGTATGGGAGTGGATGAGTACAGTATTTATTAGTTTTTAAAATTTAATGACTCTTTAAAATTTTGGAAGAATGGGTTATTTGCTAAATCAGATTGTTCATTTAAGATGGTGTGGGGTGTTTTATTGTTATGCTTGGAAATTTCTAGTTGTTCGAAGAGGTCCATTTTTATTGTTTTGTCTACAATGTGTAGAATATGGATGTTGGTTTTTATATCTGTGATTGAATGACTCTTTTGGGCTAGATAGGCTGCAAAAGTGGATTTACCTAAATTACTTAAACGGAGTGCGTCAGTGTGCTTTTTGAATCGGATTTCAAAGTTTCTTCCTATGAGTCCTATGTGGTAGCAAGAACAGATGTCACAAGTGAATTTGTATTTTGTTTAGTATTTTGTTGTTGGTGTGGAAACTGATTTTGACTTTGTGTGGTTTGAATAGTCTTGCAAGTTGATAAGATACATTACCAAGGAAAGGCATGCAGACATATTTACTTTCTTCTGGTGCTGAGGTTAGGTTTGTTGATGGTTTTTGCATAGTTTTCATTTTTGCATCTAGTTTGTCAACTATGGTTGGGTCATAAGCATTGTTGTGGGCTCTTGTTTTTAAAACGTTTAGTTCCTTTTTTTACAGCAGGTTCAGCATTAATTTTGTTTACTCGGTTGAGTGCTGATCTGAAAAATGCTAGTTTATGCTGATTTGGATGGCATAATGTATTATTTATAGCAACATCTGTTGTGGCGGGTTTCCTGTAAATTTTCAATTTGTGTTTGGTGTTGTGACATGTTATGTTTAAGTCAAGAAAATTAATTCCCTGTTGTGTTTGATATTCAACTGTAAACCGTATTTTGGGATGTATATTATTTAGTTTAGTGGTTAAGTTTTCTATTTCAGTTGTTGGTGTTTATATTTTGTAAAGTATGTGGGAGTCGCCATCGGTGGAAAAGTACCTGTTTCACTTGACATTTAACGATACTGGAAAGCATACATTATGTTTTCCAGAGCAGTGCCTGCCACAAGAAAAAAACAGTGAATAATACCATCAAATTAACCTTACAATCTTAATATTCTTCCCACATACAGTGCTCACTTTTTCCTCTCTATATTTGCCACAGAAGCCCCCACAATACTCCAAACTAAATTATATCATCTGATGATGAATCGCCAGGCGATTCGAAACCGGTCATGAAGAAATAGAAATTGAAGAAATAACGGCGATTGGTTGCAGTAATTCCTGAAACCTTTAACAAGACAGTCCCAGTGTTCCAAAACTTGGATAGGTGAAAGTTTTCTTTTCATGTGAATCACGTGACTACCAGTGAGAGCGCGGCCAATGCACTGCCTTTCATACCTTGTGCACGCGTTACTGCCGCCATCGGTACATGTGCATTTCTCTGTCCCACGAATTTTGTCACCTCAGTGTATTACCGGTATAACCAATGAGATGCAAACTGTTTCCAGGCGTCCTGTGAGGCAACTGTCCACGTATAAATGCTATACAAATGAATAGTTCTGTCAAAATTGTGTGCGGGCCTTTTGAAGCGCAATTATGGTAAAAGTGAGGGAAGGAACACACGTTCGAAATACTGCCACACACACGGCTGTATCAAGTAAGCACAGCGAGCAACCTCAAATAGCTTCCAGGCAACCGACGTGTATCCCGGCGTTAACAATGAGTAAAAGATGGTTCCAGTTCCTTACTGTTTTTTCCACTTTAACATCGTGAATGAGATGAGAAGTAACTTACTGAATGTAAATAATGCAGCATCAAATTACCATAAAGTCTGAGTTTTTGTCGGCTGAATTTCTGTTGGAGCAACCGAAGTTGCCTTTGCTGCAAGTTTCGTAACTTCCTCGTAAAATGTGGCGGACTCTGCACTTTATGGTCATCTGAGTGTCTTCCGGATGGAAGTTCGTGACCCGGCTCAGCGGAGGTTTGAGAATTATATTTTCCTTGTCTTACCTCGGAACTTCCATGCCTGCGAGTGAGCAGGTGTTTATAAAGTTTCAGTTTATTGCGCCGTTAATCCTACAAGCAGCGGCACACGAAAGGAACAGGGCGCTCTCTCCCCTCCTCTGTGTGGTTAGCCGAAACACAGCAACAAAAGCTCTGCACAGCAGACATTGCCATTGTCGGCTGAAAGTGATTCAAATGGCAGTATTCTACCTCACAGCGTGCTAACTGAACTCTTACTACGTGTTCGTGTTCTTTGAATGGAGTTGCGCGAAACCTGTAGGGGACTATCATTTGAAAATGTGTTGTTCCTTATCTAGAGCCACGTTGTACGGGGATATATTACAGTACATCCACGAAATTTGTTACTAATGACTGTATCACAAAACTTTTATAATACTGTATTTCGTTTTAGGTTGTCAGTCTGCTGTTTAGCGTGACCAACGTCCTAGGACAGGGGTCTCCAAACTTTTTAGTCCGCGGGCCACATTGACTCCTCCACGAAGTCATAAGGGCCAAGATCTAACTAGTGGGATTAAAGCACCCTAGCACTCCATGATCACCGTAATGTAAGGCTAAAGGAAAGATGAAATCGCAAAAACCTAAGGTTGTGGGAATAGCTAGCACTGAAACGAACTACGATTTTTATTTAATTACACAATTTTGATTGGTGGACGTACCTGACCGTAATTCTGGCGTATTTTATTCTGGCGAATTTCACCGACAAAAATGTATGTCACTGCACATTCTTCACGAAAGCGTTTTTCAAAGTTAACGAAATGCAAAATCATTGTTAGCACACTATTACTAAAAGACGTAACAGAGGTAGAGTATGTCAACGCATTGTTTTTTCAAGCGGTGCAACAATAAGTTTAGTTATGTAGTCTTGTAGCGAGTAGCAGAGCCAATGTCGCGGTGTATTGGTCGCGATAGGCCTCGAAACTCAATTGTTGGCAGTATAGGTACCACCTCAAATAATTGGCGGGCCGGATACCGGGGATGTCCGGCCAGCTAACGCGGGCCGGTTTGCCGGCTCTCGCGGGCCGGTTTCGGTCCGCAGGCCGTAGTTTGGAGACCCATGTCCTAGGAGATTATAACAGAAAGATTCAGTCCAGGTCGCAACATTATTTATTTATCATTTCTGGTAACTGGTTTCAGTCTAATTATTGGAGGACCTTTCTTGCCAGTTATCACAGCAGCCTAACCACAACGTAAATAGTTCATGCTCACTACGCGACTGGGAGCAGTTTTCGATTGACTCGTCTTTACATCTTCAGGATTGATTTTCAAAATTTAATACATGTCCTACAATGATAGACGTATCATCATATGGCGATAGATGGCAACACATAATGCGAGCAGGAATACTGTCGAACATGATTGTGTTAGTGGTCCAGCTGTCTTGGTGTGGATGATCATAACGTTGTATTTTTTAATGATCTACGTTGTATGTCATGGTCCGAGGAGCCAAATTGAGGAGCAATTCTCTTTGATCGTGGAACGAGTCATACATGAAATTATAACAGAGGAGTAATAATAGACAAAATGAAACGTACGTGACTCTTCGGTAGATGACAATTTGAAAGGTCTCTGTTGGATTCCCTTCATGTTAATTTCTTAAATCTGTTGTCATTTACGGCATAAATTCCTCTTCTAAATTTACTGTGGCGTTTCTATCTGGGAGGAGACTGAGTAGTGGAACGTGTTACTTTTACACATAAACAAGAGCGATCTGTCACACTACTACACTTTAAAACACAGTTTATATGTAATTCATGTCACACAGTCTCATACGGAACCTACATCCGCTTTCTTTTATATACTGTATATGATTCCCTTCTGTGTGAGAGGATGAATGAGCAAATGTATTTCTAGTTGCATGCTTGAGGGTAGCAGACAAGCCTGTCTGCTAGAGAACAGTAGGACCATCGTCGGAACAGGTAGCTACGCTTTCTAAAAGCAGAGAGCTTTCTATTCTTAGTATGGTCCTGTCCGTCCCTTGTCATGTTGGTATAGGAAGCTGCCTCTCTGGTCACTTGCGTTTTGTATACGGAAGCACCCTTGGTAGGAGCCCAGGTCAGTCTGTCCGCGGCGAGCGTCTGAAGTGATAAGATCTCCGGCTAAGCGGTGTCTGCTAAGTCCGTAGGACAATGGATTTCTTAAGTTCAGCCTAACTGAAAATTTAATCAGCTTTATTTCAGGTTTAGCTCTAAAATATCTAATGTTATCTTAAATTGCAACGCAGTGTAATTCGAGTGTGAAGTTCAGAATATATTCCGGTAGTAGTTGCTTTGTCACTACTTTATGAGTAAAGTGGAACCACGTGTTGATCAGTAACTCTAACTAAGATCATCAATCTTAAATGCGAATGTTCGTGAGATTATAACGTCTCGTCTTGACAAAATTTTTCAATATAGCAACTTTTCTTTACGTTCAACCCACGTGGGGTGTACTTTGTGAGACCAGTACCACGTGCTTATACAATTGTTTGACCCATCAGGTTATTAGTAAAACGATAGTAACCAGTTCGAGGTTTTTCTTTTGTAAATTGCGTTTCGATGTAATTTATTTTAATTATCAAAATTATTGTGGAGTTACACTCTTTGTGTAAACCAAGTTGACCACGTGAAGCATGTGGTGTAAGCATCAAAGTACCCCTCAGCTATTCTTTTCGGGAAGATTTTTCAGAGAGTTAGTATGAATTTAGTATACCAGTGTGTGGTAATTACATGACGGACAGGATTGCGCTACGAACGTAACTTCTTTGGGTGTAAATTGAATCGGTTGGTTGTGGTTAATTTCCTCTTGCATATGTTTCAACTTTCTTCGTGTGTTATTTTATGAATGCAGTGTTGTATGTAGTCTCCCAATCTTGGCTCCCTAATTGATGTGTTCCGTAAGATTACAAACTCACATTTTCACAATCTTAAATAAGGCACCAATTTAGTTTTGAATCAAGTTTAATATGTTGAAATTTCAATGATCAATGTTAAAATAAATTTCCAAATATAAACTGATTTATTTCTTTTTATTTTTAATTGTCTTTATATATATATATATATATATATATATATATATATATATATATATATATATATGACTATTAAAAGATTATAATCAATGTTAGTCTGGTTGGGAATTTGGTAAGCTAGACTGGATACCTGGTGAAACAGTTGCGCATTAATGCAAGGTTAACTTCCCCAGACAGCTCACAGCTTTTAAACCGCTTTTATTGTCTATCAGCACCGCTTTCATAACAAATTAAAGCAACAACATTACAGAGTCATATGTTTAAATAAACATAGCCAACAACGTAACACAGGATTAGATTAATTTTTCCATGAATTCATCGACAGAATAGACGGAGTGAGCCGTGAGGAAACTCTTCAGTTTAGACTTTAAAGTGCTTGCATTACCGCTAAGACTTTTTAATTCTTATGGCAGCTCACTGAAAATGAATGCAGCAGAAGATTGCACGCCTTTCTGCAAAAGACTGAACGAGGAGCATTCCAAATGCCGTTTCGATTTCTCACTAGTATTAATTGAGTGAAAGCAGCTAACTCTTGTGAGTAAGCTGATATCGTTAACAACAAACGACATTGAAGAAAATATGCGTTGAGAGGCCAATGTCAGAATTCCCAGACTACTGAACTGGGGTTGACAAGGGGTTCGCAAACTTTCATCACATATTGCTAGACCCGCCCGTTTCTGAGCCAAAAATACCCTTCATGAATCAGAAGAGTTACCCCAGAAAATAATACCATTTGTCATAAGAGAATGAAAAAAAGCAAAGCTGACTACGTTTTGTGTTGAACTGTCACTTTTTACAGATACTGTTCTAATGGTAAATAAAGCAGCATTTAGGTTTTGAACAAAATACTGAACATGATCTTTCCACGGCAGCTTATTATCTATCTGAACGCTTAGAGATTTGCTCAGTCTCACTAACCATATGCCCATCCTGTGTAATAAAATGTTGAATTGTTTTAGAAACTGTAAACCGTTACTGTGATTTAGCATCAATTTATTTTCTACAAGCCATGAACTTTATATCTTTAACAGCTTTATTTGACACTGTGTTAATATTGCACACAAAATCCTTCACGACCAGGCTGGTGTCATCAGCAAACAGAAATATTTTAGAATCACCTGTAATACTTGAAAGCTTACCATTTATATTAATAAACAGTAGCCGCCCCAGCACCGACCACTGGGGCACCCTCAACTATGCCCCATCTGGACTGCACGTCATAGTCATTCTCAGGACTGCAGGGAACGACCTTCTGCTGTCTGTTCTTAAAGTAAGAGGTGAACCAATTGTGGCTACTCGCCTTATTTCATAACAGTCCAACATCTGCAGTAATATTTTGTGATCAACACAATCAAACGCCTTAGTTAAATCAAAGAAGCCACCTAGCGTTCGCAACCTTGTATTCAGTCCGTCCAAAGCCCCACAGAGAGAAGAGAATAAAGTGGGGCAGGATAGCGCACTTAAGGTTTAATTACCGATATATTGACGGAAACTTCACAATTATATTTTAACTGGTATTACATCTGACTTTTGCCTATTATATAATAGAGACCGAAAGTCATATGTACAATTTCAACTGTTAATTCGCAATTATTAAAAAATAGTAATGCAAATGCGAAGTTTTGCCCGTGGTGTAAGAGTGCGTTTCTATGGTGGTAAATTTGCGCATTGTTATTAAATGAGAAGAAACATATGTGCCATTAAATTCTACTTCTTTATTTAATTTATAACGTACATAAACACAGTGCGCCTTGCTTTTTAGCATATAACATTTGTTGTTGATATATGACTTGGTTTAATGAATAATTCAGGGACCTGTGAGCAGAAACCTGCAAAAAAATTCCAGTCGGAGGAAAATCTTTTTAACAAAGATTGCAAATGAAGTCTCCAGAACCTTTATAACAAGAGCACTTAAGACATTGAATCCAGTCTATTTTGTTGGTGGATTATTGTATTTTTCGGTACAGCCTGAAAAATGAAAAGTTGGTGGATTTTTCGTCAAGTTATTTAAGTTCTGCTTTGCTTTCTTTTTGTTTGCTTGACGTCAATCAAACAGTTTCCTCTTAGATTTATTTATTTCGTGTTCTCTTGATTGTGATTCCAGTTACTTCTTGAATGGGGTCCCAGATACTATTTCTGACTTACTCCTTTTCTTCTGTTTTTGGCAATCTGTTCAAGTTGGCAAAGGAATTATTTCTTTTGGGGAAATGTCGGTATCTCGTCCAGGTTGTGTTTTATTTGTAGATGTCTGTGAATTTTGGCTGTCGAGAGATGCAGCTTCAGCTGTGGATGCGTCATTAAATTTCTCACTTTGGTCTGTAAATGTCGAAAGCAGGAAACCTTCCTCGGTGAATATGTAACGATCGGTTCGATAAATGCTGCACTGTTGAACGCCTTTGTTGGCTTCCGCATTGTGGCTGTGCTTTGATAAGAGTTTCAAAATACTTCAGCAGTAAATTCTTGCGTAATTATATATCCAGGGTGGTTAATGAGCCGCTGGTTGCATTCTTGTGGATAAAAGTCCTTCAGCTGCTTGAAAAAGCAGCTGTTCAGTGGCTGCAGTTTGTGGCTGTTCTCTGGTAAGCACATGAGTGTTACGGTCCCTGCAACAAAGGACAGCATTCAGACTCAAAAATCAGGATGGTTTTGGAAAGCATCGCTGGTGCGAAAGTGAGCTTGCCATTTTCTCAAATATACTGCGAACCATGGATGAACGACAACAGGGAGATGCCACATTTCTACATTTCCGGAAAGTTTTCGACACGTTGCCCCATTGCAGGCTGTTAACGAAGGTACGAGCGTATGGAATAAGTTCACAGACATGTGAGTGGCTCTAAGACTTCTCAAGTAATAGACTCCAGTCTGCTGTCCTCGACGGCGAGTGTTCATCAGAAACAAGGGTATCGTGAAGAGTGCCTCAGACAAGCGTGATAGGACCGCTGCTGTTCTCTGTCTACATAACTGATTTGGCGAACAGGGTGAGCTCCAATCTGCGGTTGTCTGCTGATAACGCTGTGGTGTACGGAAGGTGTCGAAGTTCAGTGACTGTAGGAGGATACAAGATGACTTAGACAACATTTTTAGTTGGTGTGATGTGGATGAGTAGGAAGAACAAACCTGTAATGATTGGATACAGCATTTTTAGTGTCCTGCATGACACAATCAAGTTGTTTGAACATCGAGGCGTAACGTTGCAAAGCGGTATGAAACAAAATGTGATAGAGAAGGCGAATGGTAGACTTTCTTTTGTCGGGAGTATTTTAGGAAACAGTGGTTCACATGTAAAGGAAACCGCATATAGAACGCCTGTGCGACCTATTCTTGAATTCTGTTCGAGTGTTTGGGATCCGTATCAGATCGGATTGAAGGAAGTCATCGAAGCAGTTCAGATGGGTGCTGCTAGACATGTTAGCGCTAGGTTCGAACAACACGTAAGTGTTACGGGGGTGCTTCGGGAACTGGAGAGAAGGTGACGTTCTTTTCGAGAAACAGTGTTGAGAAAATTTATATAACCGCCATTGGTTGCTGGACGATTCTCCTGCACCAACATACACTGCGCGTGAGGACCACGACGATTCGAGAAATTTGGGCCCATACTGAGACATATAGGGGGCTGTTTCGCACTCGTTATACCTGACACAACATTTAATGAAAGGGAAGAGAAGGCCAATGAACAACTGAAATGAAATGTCGTGTGACGAGGGCCTCCCGTCGGGTAGACCGCTCGCCTGGTGCAAGTTTCGATTTGACGCCACTTCGGCGACTTGCGCGTCGCTGGGGGTGAAATGATGATGATTAGGACAACACAACACCCAGTCCCTCAGCGGAGAAAATCTCCGACCCAGCTGGGAATCGAACCCGGGCCCTTAGGATTGACAGTCCGTCGCGCTGACCACTCAGTCGTATAAAGTAGAAACTGAAAATAAGATGAGAAAAGCAGTGACGGGCCTTTTGACAGTAGTTCATTGTCAACAAGAGACTTGTGTAGGGCTAGTCCGGACTATTGCTGAAGTGCGAGGAAATGTGCAGGATGCGGAATCACTCGTGCATACCAGTAATGGAACGTGTCAGTTACGAGAGAACACAGGAGCTGCGATGCGAACCGACAGCTCAAGTTCCCTTCGAACATACATATGACATGAGGACTGCACCATTGCTAATGTCAACACTCATAGAGAAAGACTTGATATTACGTAGGCAATTCCAGGTAGCTTTACCTGTTATGTGCAACATGCATCCGTTCGTATCTATACGCTCGTTTCAAGGAGTACTGCCGCACTTGTGGACGGACGTATAGCATATTAGGTTTATTAGTAGGCACATCCAAGGCTGCTGTTCGGGCAATCGACGCAGCAGAATCTTATGATAGGTACCAAGATTGGAACGTGCTCTCCTTGCAAGCTGCTGGTCCAGAGGTATTAAGAACAGACTTCTGACGGAGATATTTAGCCCTCAGTCGTTCAAAGACATTTTACGAGTACACAAAGTAAAGTTGTCGACTGAATTAAGAGAAAGATTAATCAGTGTCTCAGAAGCTACCATGGAAGAGTTTGTTATTGATGTCATTGTTCGATTCAATTGGCATTAGACAAAGAGATGCAAAATGGAGAACAAACAATGTGCGTCATGATTGGAACGAGCTTGCACGTACTACAAATAGTTTACACGGAATTAATAATGGATCAGATGTCTGGTGGCAAAAGTTAACGCGGGTTCTGTGGCGAAGAGCAGACAAATTTTTTAGTAACCTGCGGAGCTGCAGTCCAACCAGATCGCCTCGCTCTGCCAAAAGGAAGTGGCAACATCAGCGTTCAAATGGCTCTGAGTACTATGGGACTTAAGATCTGTGGTCATCAGTCCCCTAGACCTTAAAACTAGTTAAACCTAACTAGCCTAAGGACATCACACACATCCATGCACGAGGCAGGATCGAACCTGCGACCGTAGCAGTCGCGCGGTTCCGGACTGAGCGCCCAGAACCGCTCGGCCACCACGGCCGGCTGCAACATCAGCGTGTAACCGGCACAGTCTCTGTTAACGGAACTCGAACGCATAGCAAGACTACAGGCAGGAGTGGCCACAAAATCGGAGTTGTAGATGTGAGACTCCGGTGCCGCAAGTGGCAGGTAAATAACTTTTGTATCATCTCCTAAATGAAAAACTACGAGCGACGACATAAGCCCTAGAATGCTGGTCGCGGGTGGAAGCGGGGAGGCAGTTAAAATAACGTACACATGCGCCTTTATAATGATGGGAGTGACCTACATGAGAAAATACACCAGGGACAGAATGAGTGTCCCAGAAATTGTAATATTGCTACTTGAAAGTACGCGACCTTTGTAAATGTTGGTAAAATAATGACGTATTACGTCACAATCGCTTAAATATGTACAGTCGTGCTCAGAAGCATCCGAACGACCTGAATTGCATTTCGCCTCATTCGCATGCAACCCACATAACGCAGCTGTCTAGCAGGTCCTCTAATCGCTCCTTGGTACAGTCATTTGACTATTGAAAATGGTTCCAACAAGTCACCACTAGAAAACACTGCTCTGTATCGCAATAACTCAAGATGTAAAGTAATACTAAGATACTACAAATATCAGGAACACCTTATCACAGATAAGACTGTCCTTAAGGCTTGTAAGCTCACATTTATTACAATAAATGACGTACCTGAAATGTTACCACTCTCATTATTACGTCAGATGGGTAATGCACGTAGTAAGTTCGTCGTATTCACGATTTCCTCTTCAAAGTAACATACCGTACTTATTATTTAACACAAAATGGCATTAAAAATTTAAGTTATTCACGAGCACTAGTTGAGAATATGTATGAACTACAAATGACACGACGAACCGTCTCGTTCTGCATATGGATTCAAACCCAGGTCATGCAGACTAAGCAAAGATTTCGTGACTGACGAAAACTAACAGTCATTCCTGATTAGGCATACAGAGAGTGATATGACTCGATTTTAGACAGTATCAGTTAGCAAATATCAACTTTAAATTACATAACGCAAACATTTTTAACGGACGCGAATTCCTACCCAGCACCTATTGTCCCTGTTAACGAACTACGAGAGATGTTAAATATTGCTTCTTAACAAGTAACTAACTTCAAATGCCGTGAGGTAAAGCTTTGTGTTGGACAGGGATTCGAACCCAGTTGATTGTGCTTCGATATCTATCTTATTAGGTTCTGGGTTCGAATCCCTGTCCAACACAAAGCTTTACCTCACGGCATTTCAAGTTAGTTACTTGTTAAGAAGCAATATTTAACATCTCTCGTAGTTCGTTAACAGGGACAATAGGTGCTGGGTAGGAATTCGCGTCCGTTGAAAATGTTTGCGTTATGTAATCTCAAGTTGATATTTGCTAACTGATACTGTCTAAAATCGAGTCATATCACTCTCTGTATGCCTAATCAGGAATGACTGTTAGTTTTTCGTCAGTCTAGGCGCGCAGTCCGGAACCGTGCGACTGCTACGGTCGCAGTTTCGAATCCTGCCTCGGGCATGGATGTGTGTGATGTCCTTAGGTTAGTTAGGTTTAAGTAGTTCTAAGTTCTAGGGGACTGATGACCACAGCAGTTGCGTCCCATAGTGCTCAGAGCCATTTTTTTCGTCAGTCACGAAATCTTTGCTTAGTCTGCATGACCTGGGTTTGAATCCATGTGCAGAACGAGACGGTTCGTCGTGTCATTTGTAGTTCATACATATTCTCAACTAGTGCTCGTGAATAACTTAAATTTTTAATGTCATTTTGTGTCAAATAATAAGTACGGTATGTTACTTTGAAGAGGAAATCATGAATACGACGAACTTACTACGTGCATTACCCATCTGACGTAATAATGAGAGTGGTAACATTTCAGGTACGTCATTTATTGTAATAAATGTGAGCTTACAAGCCTTAAGGACAGTCTTATCTGTGATAAGGTGTTCCCTGATATTTGTAGTATCTTAGTATTACTTTACATCTTGAGTTATTGCGATACAGAGCAGTGTTTTCTAGTGGTGACTTGTTGGAACCATTTTCAATAGTCAAACGACTGTACCAAAGAGCGTTTAGAGGACCTGCTAGACAGCTGCGTTATGTGGGTTGCATGCGAATGAGGCGAAATGCAATTCAGGTCGTTCGGTTGCTTTTGAGCATGATTGTACATATAATATTCACATTACCAGTGTTGACAAATAATTATCACCTTTAGTTGTGACTAAACCGCTGAAAAGCTTCGTGCAGTTATATAATAAACACCGTTAGGCACTTCGAACATAATGAAGGCGTCTGAAATATTTTCAGTGGATGTGCATCAAATCGTGACGTATTGAAATACTTTATTGATTTTCTAAGCTGCAACAAAGACAATAAGAACTCTGAAACCCAGGATATGTATACGCCTATGAACGGTGAATGTAAATTCGCACAGTGATTGCCCTGTAGGATATAAACATTGGTCTGTATGTTGTCATATGACATGAAAATGTAGTATGCAAATATGAGAAAGAATTTTTCCACTTAAGGTGAAGCAATGACTGAAATTATAGAATAGTGAAATGCTCTTGCTTGTGTAAAACGTAAAATGTAAACTCCGTCCTCCAGCCCTGGCGGACCCATCGGTACCGACCGACCGACCGCCGTGCCATCCTCAGACACATCGGATGCGGATACGGAGGGGCATGTGGTCAGCACACGGCGCTCCCTTAATGAAGTAGCTCCTCAGTTTGCCTCACAAGGGCTGTGTGTACCCAACTTGCCAGCAGCGCTCGGTAGACCGGATGGTCACCTACCCAAGTGCTAGCCGCGCTTAATTCGGTGATCTGACAGGAACAGGTCTTACCACTGCGGCAAGGCCGGTGGCACTTGCTTGTGTATTCCTAAGGAAGTCAATTTTAGAGACACGATGTTAATTTTAGTGATTAGTAGGCGTTGTTTATGAACTGCAGAGCAGTAGTAGAATTGCTAACATATCTGGATGTAGTAATGTGATGTAACTTGACAGTATTTCCAACAACGCGTTTTATTACGGAGAAATAATAATATTCTAATTGATTTTATTAAGTAACTCCATATGCCAGTCACATTTTATAACCGTATTACATTTTTCTTATTATTGGCACTTTTGATAATTATAGATGTACTGAAGAACACACACGAAGGTCGTTTTGAAATAGGTGAGATAATTCAGCAGCAATGGTAAGATAACTTCAGAACACAAATTTCCATTCGCCGTACAGCATCAGTTATCTTCAGAAGTGGAATGTTCACAACCGTTATCACATGTGTAGACAGCTTGAGAGGCACCCACATGCCTTGCTCATACTGTGGCATCAAGCAGTCAGGCCTGCAAGATGAGTGGTCTGCCAAGCAAGTGGATTCATTCTTATTTATCGAGTAACATGAACTCTCGTACTCACAATTAAGTTACAAATTATCCTCCTGTATGAATAATACGCAACGGAAACGCACATCTGACTATCAGTGATTTACAGAACTCTGACTGTTCACTACGCACTGGCAATACCACATTTTCTTTTTGTCTTTTATTTAACGGCTTTTATCAACACGTGGCCACCGCACTGAATATGAATGGCGCACACATTATAAATTCGGGACATCATGACAACATACAATTCGAAGGAAAAGGCCACCAATCTTTTTCTTTTCACTATCTTATTTATTGCGATAAATTCTGTAACCTAAACACACAAATTCTATAACCTACAACAATAACACATGAGAAATTGCGCCCAGTGGGCATGGCTTTACATTGGTGATTCTCTACCTTATGGTCTCGTAATTATTTAACGCTACAGTGCACTTTCTGGATAGGATGGTGGATCTTTTATTATATCTCACACTTCGACTCTCACAATCATCATCACGAAACTTTCCTCCAGACCGAGCAGTACAAAAGGAACACGCATAACCCACTACCTCTGCAACTACCTAGCTACTCTCCCATGCAAACCACACATACCCAAATTACATGACATACACCACACTACAACAAGGAATACAACACAATAAATAGTCACAACACTATCACTTTCAGCTTTCCCACTTCAATCAGTATTTATCCCAGTTTCACACGACACTGCCCCACTTCGTAATTCTTCTTTCCTACTATGAACTCTAGAGATATATGCACGTCTTCCTGTGCAATGCAAGCCAAGTGGCGTTGCTGGATAGACGGCTGACTCACCTTGCTTCTCTCTCAGAGTATTATAGTTTGAATCAAGCATCACACGGAAACATATCTCGCAAAGTAATATTTAGAACATATTCATCACACACACGAGTCCTCAACTGATACCATGGACGAGTACTTCTCTTTGTCCTTTGTCTCATACACAGATTGAGACTCACACAGTACTCACCACGTGGAAGTACTCGCCTCTAATTTCAAATTCTGCACACGCTATTTCTTAAATATTTCAACTTATAGTACACACGCTAGTAATTAAGCTTAACTTAAGCACACGGAAGTATTTCAACTTATTGCTACACGTGGTTTCATTGTGACCGTTGGTCACTTCCGAAGATTACTACGATCCCATTAATATTACCAGCCTGACATTTAATTCTCCCCACATAAGTTCCTGAAATAGAGAAATTATTATTTCAAACTACTCTTAAATATTCCACATGCATACCATGTCTCCACTCTTTTGTCTTTACGGAGCACAACTAAGACAGGTCTTAACAGCACAAGATCCAGCGGCAGAGTGCTGAAACATGGCCGTTCTTCAGGTCCTCTCGCACCTCTGCTGAAGTGGGGGAGCACCATGCTACCGTATTGGTCAGCCACATTTCAGGCGCTCAAAGCTCAGGTAAATTTCATCTCTTTGGTCCCACCAAAGGTGGCCAAAGGATCGTCTCAAACACGATCATATATTCACATTCACTATCTGCGGTTATCAGACGACCATACATTCATTCATTTCACAGATCTCACCAAACTGGATGTAGGGATTTACGTTGTGGGAGTGCACATGTGATCAATTAAATAAATAAATTGTCATTCTTTCCCACACTGGTATCCGGCTGCACTGTATTAATTGAAATTGAGTTATTTTACAAAAAAAAATGTGTTGTTCTGACAAACATAATGAAGTATGTTGTACCTATTTTCAATGTCGGGCGGTATTGAACCCTTTCACCACCGGCTACCCAATGCAGAAAAAAATGGCACGGTACTATCCTTGCAATGCGAGGGTAGTTCCGAACATTTTTTTAAGAAAACTGTATTAGAACAAACAGCAAGTCATCAAAATAACCAGGAGGAGACCTTAGCCCCTGGTGACCTCAAATAGACGACCAAATGCTGTTACTTTACCAAATTATTGACACAGTTGTTCCATTATTGTACTCTCCACAATCTGGAGTAACGTACACATACAAATTTACAACAATCCACATGACAAATAAAACATTACATCATACAAGTAAAAAATAATGTTGAGATAAAAATTTGCTTTGTTACTGGGATCTTCGTTATTTTTATGAGTAATCCAAACTTCACTAATTCTATGACAAATAAAAAAAAATACTAATTGTACTCATGAAATTTTAAATAGCTCACCGTCCAAACACAGAACAAGTAATCTGACATTCATAAATTGCGTTGTAATAATCTTTACACGGCAATGTCTAAATACAAAACAAAATCAGCAAAAGAAAAAAATTGCGTACACTAGTTACACATAGAAGGCAGGCTCCATATCAGTACTCTAAAATATACATCAAACCTACAGAGAAATAAAACTGAGAAGAAAAGCAATGAAATATACCACAAGTTACATACTGGTTACGTAATATAGTCAACCTAAGACATCATGTCATACCTCGTTAACTATCATCAGTTAAGCAATTGCCACCACTACTCGACTGTGAGTTTAACCTTATCCTTGTCCACCAGTACAAATACCTGCTACTGAGCCAGTCAGTCCATCAACTTTGATCAATACACGCAGTAAATAGTTTAGCAATAAGTGCTTGAATCCACCAGTAGCTCTTGTATCTTACTCTACTGCTCATTTCTCTGTTGTTACACATTTGGACGACAAGAACTTGCATTTCGACTAGCCTTCATTACACTTTAATGCGAAATATCACCACTGTGATAATGCAAATAAGTGGCTTCAGTCAACACACCAACAAGATCATTACTGTCCACGACATCAAAATGCATCAATTAATTCCGATATTTGTTGTGCAATGCGAACTCTTGTCCCCTGTGACAACCTTACTGACCTATGCAACAAGAGCCACTACGTTAGTATTAAGCCACTGGTTAATAATTAAAGCATCATTGTACCAAATTTTCTAATAAACATGCTACGTGAATTGGTAGCCCAGAACAAACAAAAAAAAACACTAACTATTCTAAACACAAATATTAATGAGATACAGTTACACTTGCTGTCCCTTCAGGAATGAAACATATAAAAAAATTTACACAATTACAAGTACAAACATTATTTCCTATCTTGCGAGTCACATGGAATCATTTCATTCTGTGATTTTCTTGGGGTCAAACAAGTTGCTGACAGGTTCCCCAGAAACACTGTCTCGGTGTCAAAGCTCTCCCATGGTTACCCGGACGAAAGTCTTTAAGTCACTCAAATCGGCATTTTGAACACGCACTGAACAGTAAACTGTATCTCACATTAAACACAAATGTCATAGTCACTCTCAGAGTACCATCCACACGAATCTGGTCGTCCAAAAAATGGCCCTACAACTACTATTACCCACGGTTCTGTCCTTTCAGTTCATGGTGTAATTAAAAGTCGTAAGTTCCAACAAACAGCACTTATTCCCGCACCAATTAAAGAAATGTCTCCTACTACAAATGCAAATGTCAATGTCCCACTTTAGTTTCTTGTGTTCATACAATAATTAGTCACCAAACGACAACTGTCCTCTTTAAGCATACCAAGCGCCCCACATGCAATTCACAAAGCACACTTAACAAGTCACTGCCAAAAGTTTATGGATCCCACCACTCAGTGGTCAAGACAAAACAAAACGATCGTCCTGTCTGCTAAAGACAATATCTTTTCCACCACTCACAACGTGAAAACACCAGTCCTTCACTTTCCACCTTATGGAGACATACAAGCAGTCATCTTGCTTCACGGCTCCACAGTCCAGTACTAGTTAATAGTTGCTGGTAACAAATGCCCGCCGGACTCTGCCCCGCATCGTTCATTCTGCCATGGCGCTGCCGCACGAGCCGTTGAGCAGAAGAAACCACCCGCTGTTGCCTCCGCGGGATACTTTCCCCAGTCGTAAGGGTGGCGGAACTTATGAATGGCCAGTGGTATGTGCGTGTCGCCCCAGGCCGTTGACCTTCTGTAGCGGGCGCGTGGAGTGTACCCCGACCGGCAGTGGAGTGGGGAGTGCCGCGGCTATGTCGCCTCTCCCATGGCGACGTCAGTTTGGCCTCCCGCCTTCTTATGCAGGTACGGGCGCGTTCTGCATGAGCACCTCAGCGCTATGACACCCAATCAGTCAGACTCTTCAGTGCATCTCGCAACATTACAGACAAAAGGATATTCTTACAGTATTTAAATACTCATTGATTACATGTATGATCTATCAGATACATTGGTAATAAAAGAATCTTTGTTCTAAAAAACATAAAGTCATACACCCTAGTTTTCTACACATACAACATCATCATTTATCCCTTTGCTATATACAGCCCACACTTGTGCTATTGATTGTACCTGTCGTCCCTCATACAAAACATGAAAGTGTAAAAAAAAAAAATAACAAAAGGAATAAGAAACAATCTATACAGCTCATAATTACAATACCAAATAGTAGACTACTCTAACATCCTACCACAGTGAAAATATTAGAAACTATTTATTCTAAAACTACAATATACAGTGAACCTTTGTGCTTGTGACAGACTGAAATTAATACCCCTTGAAAGTGTTCTAACAAAAAAATAAGAAATAATCTACACAGCTTTCAATTACCTACCACATGTTATTAAATAGTAAACTACTTTAACATCCTAACACAATAAACATTTTAGAAACTGATGACTCTAAATCTACAACATACAATGCACCTTTGTGCTTGTGACAGATTGAAATTAGTATCTCTTTATATATTTTACCTTTTTATTATATATATCAACATTTCTAGGACATATATGTACCATCCACATGATGTCAGATCCTGACCTGCCATCGAGGTTCATCCAAATCAAACAATAACACAATAATGTTTTAGTTATGGATCGGTAGCATCCCCTTTACAGGAGTGTGCGCATTGATCACACTACTCTATGACTCTCACTCACCAGACATCACATTTTTCTTCTCATTCAATCCATTAATACACTAACAGAATAGGTCTAGAAGTCAGCTAACCTTAACACCACCACACTCACGACAACATACCATACCTTTGCTCCCTTATACTCAACCACATAACACATGAAGCTGTTTCAGAGATAGCTTTCCAGCCTCCGAATTCGTCCCTTCACTCTGGCACCTCTCTCCATCGGCTTACCTCTGCATTCACTTTACCGATTATTCATCCTGCTAAATATCAACTTAGAATTGCGACATTTCATCTAAGAACAAAAAATACACAAATTATTCATCCTGCAAAATTACTGTATACATTCTTGGTACCGTTTTGATTAGTTATACTGGTACCAGGCTTCAACAACAACAACAAAAATTATTTTTTTCATATACCAAATGTTATGGTAAGAATTACATTTACACTTATATTACATCCTACGTCAGTATTCCACAACGTTCACCATCTGGATCTCATACTCCCTTTATGTCCTTTCACGTTGTGCAGTTGTCCTCATCTCTTCATTCGTATTTCGGCTCTCCGTCCGTCCATTACTCCATCATTTCCTGGTCTTCCTTCGCCATTCGCATCTATCTCGATGCAGCATACAACGGCCTCTCTGTAACATACATCTAAGACATCTCCACATTATTCAATTCTACTCACCTTTATTTACCACTGTTTCATCACGTCGAATCTCTCTTTATTAATCTCACTGCTTCACGTCGCTTCTCTCCTTAAATATCACCTTTATCAGCTACTATTTATCACGTCGCTTCTCTCTCTATCTTCCATCTTTATCCACTCATTAATCATCACGTCGTTTCTGCTTGATCCTTATTCATATGACAAAAAATACGTACATACTCTGTCGACTCCTGTTCATGACTCATTCGACCAGTCTATTCCGTCATACTTCCTGATATCCCGCCTGAAAATTCTTATGTTCGATTTGACCCTGCACAACGTTACACACCACAAATAAATACACTGACTATCTACCATAAATTGCCTACTTTCGATCTATCCATAACTTTTCCATGATTTGATGTTAGAAATGTGATGAAGCCCACGAGATTGTTTTCCCTTGATCGTCTCAATCAGTACAGCATTTTCATGGACAATCCGCCTCACTCTGAATGGTCCACTATACACCGTAAAGAATTTGCTAGTTAGGAATCTGTGCTTCTTTGATAATCGATGAGTTTTAATTAGAACCTTGTCTCCTACTGCCAATTCGATCTTACGGATCTTTCCTTTCTGCTTCTCCTGCCTATCCTTAGCTGCTATCTTAATACGCTCTATCGCCACCTTGACAATTTCTGTGTGCCTCTGCTTTCCTGATCGCGGAAAATCTACCAGCTCCCTGACTCGATCTGGTGGTGGTTCATTCTTTAGTACCGTAATTGGTGATAAACCAGTTGCTCCATGTGGTAGCTCATTGAGGATGTCCTGAAAATCTTTGAGAAAAATACTCCAACTTCTATGTTGCCTATGGCAATAGATCTTACACAACTTTCCCAGTTCTTTTACCACTCTTTCACTGGGGTTACTTGCAGCATGGTATCGGGATATGAACACCGGTTTTATCCTTCTTCTCTTCAGTGTGGTTAGCCATTGTCTGGATCTGTATTGTGGTCCATTGTCAGCTATGAACTTTTCTACAGTTCCTACCTCTCGCAAAAAGTTTTCAACGATCGCTGCTGCTACTGTCCTTCCCGTCGCACGTTTCAATGCGGTAAAAGTCACACACTTTGACACCAATTTGACTGCTACTAAGATATATCTATATCCTTGCACTGACTTAGGTAGCGGGCCAAACAAATCTGTTGCTCCGAATTCTCTCAATCTACCTGGCACTATCGGAAAAAGTGGTGCTTTGCATGAGATAGTTAACGATTTTGCCTTCTGGCACAATTTGCAACTACCAAGCATGTTCTTGATCCTCCTCTCCATACTAATGAAATAAACTGATTCCGTTAACTTCTTACAGCATTTCCTTGCCCCGTAATGCCCGTAACTTAGGTGCGTGTACCAGATCAACTTGTTGACCATTTCATTTGGTATACACAACACCCAGTCCTGTGTGTTCGGATTTCTACGGTAGAAAAGGACCCCGTTCTGAATTGTATAAAAGCGCGCTATATTGGCATCTAAGTTCGCTCTAACTCTGTCCTTCACCATTCTCCATGACGCGTCTTTATCCTGCTCTTTCGCGATATTTGTTAGTACCGCCCCTATGTATTTCTCGAACGGCACGCCCTGCATATACAATATATCATATCTGTTCTCGTTTACCTCCTCATCAAAGCATTGACCATGACCTACTGGGTTCCTTGACAACGCATCTGCCACTATATTCTGTGGCCCAGGAATATACATGACCGTAAACTGAAACTCCTTTAAATAGAGTGCCCACCTAGCGAGTCGTCTATGGTTAAGTTTGGCCGACATCAGAAACTGTAGTGACTTGTGGTCAGTATAGATTTTAGTTTGCCTCCCATACAAATAGTATCTAAACTTAGTAAAACCCCACACTATTGCCAAAGCTTCAAGCTCAGTTACCGTGTAATTTCTCTCAGCTTTGCTAAGCACTCGGCTCGCAAATGCAATAGGTTGTTGTATTACTTCTCCTCCTTGCTCTTGCTCTTGGAACAATGTTACCCCAAGTCCACTACGGGAACTGTCCGTGGCCATACAAAACTCTTTCCCTAGGTCTGGATGCCCGAGAAGAGGTGCCGATAGCAGTGCCTTCTTTAACGCCTCATATTCTTCCTGCGCGACAGGGTCCCAATTCCATACCGTTTTCTTTCCAGTCAGCTGACATAGTCTTGGTGTCGCTGCACCCCCAATCTTAATGAACCTCCTGTAAAAATTGATTAATCCTAAATAACCCCGTAGCTGACGTTTTGTCCTTGGCACCGGAAAATTTCTGATTGCTTCGAGTTTGTCTGGATTTGGTCTTATTCCCTCTGGTGTCACAATGTGACCTAGAAACTCGATTTCTTTTCGTCCAAATTCTGACTTTCCCAAATTCACGGTTACCCCATGTCTCTCCAGTGCACCGAGCAATATGCTTAACGTTCTATTGTGGTCTTCCCAGTTTCTTTCGGCTATCAGGACATCATCCACGTACTGTGTTACCTTATCTTTTATTTCATTAGGAATGACAGTATTTAGGGCTCTGATACATGCCGCGGATGATACATTTAACCCAAATGGTAGTTTCCGGAATTGATACGATTTCCCGTAGCACAAGAAAGCAGTGTATTTTCTACACCCCCTATCTAACTCCACCTGCCAGAAACTCACTCTCAAATCAACTGAGCTGAGAACTCTGATCCCGTGAAACTTTTGTAGCAATTCGTCAAGTGTCAGCGGCCGATCTGTTTCTGGCTCTATTATCTTATTAATCCTTCTTGCGTCCAAAACTAATCTAATTGACCCATTCTTTTTTCGACACAAACAAAAGGGCTGTTGTACGGACTGGATGCTGGTTCGATAATCCCTTGTTGTAGCATGTTTTCGATCTCAGCTTCCACTCTTTCTTTGTACACAACAGGTCTCGGGTACACTTGGGCCCTAAACTGTTTATGAGGCTTGACCTTGAATCTATACACAAAATTTCTTATTGTACCCGCAGCATGTTTAAATACCTTTCTATTCTCGTATAAAATTTTCTGCAATTCCCCGTAGACCGTGGTCCCTCGTAAATGCCAGATTTTCTCCCTGATCTCCTCCTCCAAACATTTATGAATTTCCTTCTTCTCTTGTTCGAACCCCGTATTCTGTGCCTGTCTACCGGACTTTACCGCCAGACATAATGCTAAGTGTGCGTTATCTTTAGCATATAAGCAATCGTCGAATCTTAATGTAATTTCCTCCGAATCTCGTTTCAACTCCATCGAACCATTTCTCATGTTAACGACTGCTTTATGTTGGTTCAAAAAATTAACGCCTAATATCCCTTCAACAGTTAGAGATGACACAATCATGAACACTGTACTAAACCTCTTCGCCTGGCACACAAAGTCTACCTGCGCTTGTAACTTCACCTGAATTCCCTTTCCTGTAACTGTCCCTCTCACTGTTGTCCTTTGCAATGGCAACGTTGGCCATGGTTTTGTAAGACTACAACACTTAAACACATCTTCCCTCAAAACACTCATTACACTGCCTGTGTCGATGACACAAGGTACGATTATATTATTTATTTCTACGCTAATTATTGGGTGGACTTCACTCCCCACATCTCCTACCTCCTCTAACAGATTCTCCCTTAGTTTTCCGTAATCGATATACCTAATATTCGCATAATTAATAGTCCTGGTTTGTACCCGCCTATCATGTAGTCACCTTCTTGTCCCTCCGTCATTGTGACAGTGATTGTCCTGTCGTGAACCCAATGACTGCCTATCCTCTCTTCGCCCATCATTTCCTTTTCCCTTCTTCTTCCATCTCTGTCCCATCTTCTATTTTCCCGGTTTGCCGGTCGATATCCCCATCAATTCTGCACCCTATTTCCTCGCCATCTTCCATTTCCGTCATTCCTCTGATTCCATGCTCTCCTGACATTCTGATAGTTTCTGCCGTTCCTATCCTCGACTCTGTCTGACCCATGAGTCGTGTCGCCGTTCACAATATTGCTCTCATTACCCAGTTCCTGTAACAAGTGCTGAAATGACGCGGAATCGTCTAATCCTCTGCCTGCTATCACTATATCTCTGCGCAATTTCACTGGCAACTTCGTTATACAGATCCTAATGAGCTCCCCAGTTTCGTATGGCACATCCAAATACCTATTTCGTCTTAGCATTTCCTGATAGCACGACACTGGATCTCTTATACCACCTTCGTTACTATTTGGCATCATCAATATGCTTTGCTTAACCTGCTCCTGCTTACTTTTCGACCAGAATTCATTTAAAAACTTGTCACAAAATATCTCGTAGCTACTACAGTCTTTAATAACTTCCTGCATTTTCGCTCTAGCCTCGTCCCTCAAATGGTTACACACAAACTTCATTTTGAGGAGTGGTCCCCACGATGAAAGTAATGAATCTTGAAATTGAGACAGCCACAGGCATGGATGTTGGTAATTATCAGGATCCGGAAAACAAGTGTACGTTTGTACCGACACGAAGTGCCTCCTACATTCTTCTTCCGCATTTATGTTTTCCGACCTTGGACTATACCCAGTTGGGTTTGCCACCTGTTTTATCCGACACAACCGTTCTTCTAACTCTCTGAGTTCGTCTTCCTCTTTCTGCCTATTTTCGTTTTTTGAATTTATCTCACTCTCCCTCTGCAGTCTACCTGGTGGTGTTTCACCTTCACTTCTGCACGCTAATTGCAACTGTGCAAGTTCTTCCCTATGTTTCCTATTTGTTTCTAATTGTGCCTCTTTAAACTGTAATAGTGATTGTATCTCCTCCTGGTCGGCATAAACCTCTCACTGCGTACTGCAGAGCCTGTTTCACCTCTTATACTGATCTTTTCTACATCTGCGTGCGGTAGCGTTCTCGCTCCCCACGCCCGGGTTCCCGGGTTCGATTCCCGGCGGGGTCAGGGATTTTCTCTGCCTCGTGATGGCTGGGTGTTGTGTGCTGTCCTTAGGTTAGTTAGGTTTAAGTAGTTCTAAGTTCTAGGGGACTTATGACCACAGCAGTTGAGTCCCATAGTGCTCAGAGCCATTTTTTCTACATCTGCGCTAATCGTATTCATTCTGACCACTACCTCCACAACTTCATCCCTGTGTTTATTTAGCTCCACATCCTGCCGGGTGACTTGAGCTTCTACGCTGTCTAATGCCCCTTGTTTATCTGCAAGTAAGTCCTCCACTATCTCTTTGATTCGCTCATCCGGCAACACGCTCCTATGTTCTGTAATAACGCTCTCTATTGCACTTATTCGTACCTCCAAATTAATGGCTTTTTCTTTCACGGCATCAAATACTTGCTTCAACGCACCCAGATTCTTCTCCCCCTCATCTAACCGATTATTAACTGCGGACAGACACTCATCGATAACTGTGTGTAGCTTCCTCATTGCCTCTTTATTTCCCTTATCCATTGCCTCCAATCTTTCCTTATTTGCTTCCAATCCTTCCCTAGTCTCCCTATCCATCGCTTCCAATCTTTCCTTATTTTCCCTATCTCTCTCCTTATTATCTCTATCCATCGCTTCCAATCTTTCCTTATTTGCCTCCAATATTTCCTTAGTCTCCCTATCCATCGCTTCCAATCTTTCCTTATTTTCCCTATCTCTCTCCTTATTATCTCTATTCATCACTTCTAATCTTTCCTTATTATCTTTATCCATATTCTGTAAAAACTGCAGAAGCACATTGTCATTTGCTACTTTCGGTGCGCTCACCTCGTTCGCCTGAGAAACTGTAGCTTCGCCAAGGGTAGCTTCACTTTCACTGCATACCTGACCTAGTCCCGGCTCGCCCGCGTCGTCGGGAAAAGCCCCCGTTTGTGGACAAAGCCCGCCGCATAAAGGATCACCTAGCCGCGGTCCGCTGAACAACTCGGCCCCTTCTAAGTGTTTGCCATTCTCGCTCATTAACCCATGGTCGACAGCTACTTCCTGCCGCACTGCTACGTTCACGCCAGAATCACTATTCTCCATGGTGACTACACTTTTCGACTGCGACCTAGTTACTACGGACATTACGCAAAAAAAATCATACAACGATCTTCCAACCTTAGATGACGTAGCAAGCGATTACATAAAAAATAAAATAAAAGATCCTCACCAATCCAGAAAGAAATTGCAAACAAAAAAAATTTTACTTCTTAGCGCTATCACAATACATTCCATAAAAAAAATCTTAACAGCAAACCCTAACAGCAGAATCCTGGCAAAAAAATCCTGGCAGGGTAGAAATTATGAGAGGCACCCACATGCCTTGCTCATACTGTGGCATCAAGCAGTCAGGCCTGCAAGATGAGTGGTCTGCCAAGCAAGTGGATTCATTCTTATTTATCGAGTAACATGAACTCTCGTACTCACAATTAAGTTACAAATTATCCTCCTGTATGAATAATACGCAACGGAAACGCACATCTGACTATCAGTGATTTACAGAACTCTGACTGTTCGCTATGCACTGGCAATACCACATTTTCTTTTTGTCTTTTATTTAACGGCTTTTATCAACACGTGGCCACCGCACTGAATATGAATGGCGCACACATTATAAATTCGGGACATCATGACAACATACAATTCGAAGGAAAAGGCCACCAATCTTTTTCTTTTCACTATCTTATTTATTGCGATAAATTCTGTAACCTAAACACACAAATTCTATAACCTACAACAATAACACATGAGAAATTGCGCCCAGTGGGCATGGCTTTACATTGGTGATTCTCTACCTTATGGTCTCGTAATTATTTAACGCTACAGTGCACTTTCTGGATAGGATGGTGGATCTTTTATTATATCTCACACTTCGACTCTCACAATCATCATCACGAAACTTTCCTCCAGACCAAGCAGTACAAAAGGAACACGCATAACCCACTACCTCTGCAACTACCTAGCTACTCTCCAATGCAAACCACACATACCCAAATTACATGACATACACCACACTACAACAAGGAATACAACACAATAAATAGTCACAACACTATCACTTTCAGCTTTCCCACTTCAATCAGTATTTATCCCAGTTTCACACGACACTGCCCCACTTCGTAATTCTTCTTTCCTACTATGAACTCTAGAGATATATGCACGTCTTCCTGTGCAATGCAAGCCAAGTGGCGTTGCTGGATAGACGGCTGACTCACCTTGCTTCTCTCTCAGAGTATTATAGTTTGAATCAAGCATCACACGGAAACATATCTCGCAAAGTAATATTTAGAACATATTCATCACACACACGAGTCCTCAACTGATACCATGGACGAGTACTTCTCTTTGTCCTTTGTCTCATACACAGATTGAGACTCACACAGTACTCACCACGTGGAAGTACTCGCCTCTAATTTCAAATTCTGCACACGCTATTTCTTAAATATTTCAACTTATAGTACACACGCTAGTAATTAAGCTTAACTTAAGCACACGGAAGTATTTCAACTTATTGCTACACGTGGTTTCATTGTGACCGTTGGTCACTTCCGAAGATTACTACGATCCCATTAATATTACCAGCCTGACATTTAATTCTCCCCACATAAGTTCCTGAAATAGAGAAATTATTATTTCAAACTACTCTTAAATATTCCACATGCATACCATATCTCCACTCTTTTGTCTTTACGGAGCACAACTAAGACAGGTCTTAACAGCACAAGATCCAGCGGCAGAGTGCTGAAACATGGCCGTTCTTCAGGTCCTCTCGCACCTCTGCTGAAGTGGGGGAGCACCATGCTACCGTATTGGTCAGCCACATTTCAGGTGCTCAAAGCTCAGGTAAATTTCATCTCTTTGGTCCCACCAAAGGTGGCCAAAGGATCGCCTCAAAGATTATCATATATTCACATTCACTATCTGCAGTTATCAGACGACCATACATTCATTCATTTCACAGATCTCACCAAACTGGATGTAGGGATTTACTTTGTGGGAGTGCACATGTGATCAATTAAATAAATAAATTGTCATTCTTTCCCACACTGGTATCCGGCTTCGCTGTATTAATTGAAATTGAGTTATTTTACCAAAAAAATGTGTTGTTCTGACAAAAATAATGAAGTATGTTGTACCTATTTTCAATAACGGGTGGTACTGTACCCTTTCAAGCTTCCTTTGTCAGCTTTTTGAGCTGTAATGGTAGAGCGTTAAGCAATAAGAGCACTATGTCCATGATCTACCTGTTTTTTTCTGCAACTTTTGGGGCATTGTTTACAATTGTGGAATTGGATATTGATGGATTGGAATCATTTTTTGCTTTCAACTACAGTGACACATTTTGTCAGTGAATTCCTTTTCCATCTGTTCTGCTGCGTTGTTGATTCCTTAAGAATCTTAGCTTGCAATATTCAAGTGAATGCATCACTGAATGCTTCTTCCCTATTTTGCAGACTACTTCGTTGAGCCTCACTTTGAAGTTTAGCCGAGTTTTATCATGGCCTAAATTTGACGTGATTTATTTTTATGTTCAACTCTGTTAACATACCATTCAACATTGTAAAATAGTCCCTGATCACATATAAATTGCCGGCCGATGCACAGTACACTGATAAATTTTCTGAAACCCTTAAAGTCTAGCAGTAGTGTTCTTCGGTTTTTGACCACCACCACTTGCTAGCCACCTGTTTTGCAGGTTAAAACAGTTGTTCTCTTCCTTGGGTTGCAGCTGAATCGTACGCAAGTTTTCTGTGACTTGTATCATGATGAGTATAAAACTCAGTGCGAGCATCTCCACAATACAGTTGACGGCAGGATGCTCTATTTCAGCTGGTAATACTAATGGCCTGCACAGCTTTTGCATTTCTGGCTGTCCATTGTCTTCATTGCCGACCAAACATTTTTGGTAATGCTGTAGGGGACACAGCGTAATTTTAATACTCTCTGTTTAGTCATATTTTCATACTTCACTCGTTTAACTGGAGTCATGTAATCCAACGATTCCTAATTTCTGTACACTTTTCCACTTCATTCGTGTCTTTAGAGTTTAATTTCACACGCTTTCCTTGATCATCAGTAGCTTTCTTCTCAAGGGCCATGTTGGACAAACTCCTGAAAAGTTCTAAATAAAATATATTAGCAAAAACACTTAAATATGATTGTGTACTTAATAATAATTCTTCTCTTGTAAGGGAGAGTAAATTAGCGACAGCAGATTAGGTAATTTGGCAAAAGTCATAATTCAAATCTCTTTATAGTTGTTGTTGTTGTTGTGGTCTTCAGTCCAGAGACTGGTTTGATGCAGCTCTCCATGCTACTCTATCCTGAACAAGCTTCTTCATCTCCCCGTACCTACTGCAACCTACATTCTTCTGAATATGCTTAGTGTATTCATCTCTTGGTCTCCCTCTACTATTTTTCCCCTCCGCGCTGCCCCCCAATGTTAAACTTGTGATCCCCTGATGCCTCAGAATATGTCTTACCAACCGATCCCTTCTTCTAGTCAAGTTGCGCCACACATTTCTCTTCTCTGCAATACTATTCAATACCTCCTCATTAGTTATGTGATCTACCCACCAAATCTTCAGCATTCTACTGTAGCACCACATTTCGAAGGCTTCTATTCTCTTTTTATCTAAACTATTTGTCATGCACGTTTCGCTTCCACACGTGGCTACACTCCATACAAATACTTTCAGAAAAGACTTCCTGACACTTAAATCTATACTCGATGTTAACAAATTTCTCTTCTTCAGAAACGCCTTCCTTGCCATTGCCAATCTACATTTTATATCATCTCTACTTCAACCATCATCAGTTTTTTTGCTCCCCAAATAGCAAAACTCAATTACTACTTTAAGCGTCTCATTTCCTAGTCTAATACCCACAGCATCACCCGATTTAATTCGACTACATTCCATTATCCTCTTTATAGTTTTGTGCTTGAAATACTTGCCTCCAGTAAAATTTGCAAAACATATCTTGCAGAAACGCTTAGAACTGATGTAAGAGCAACGTCAGTAGTCTTTCAGTTGAATGATCCCAAGCGTTGCCTTCCTAAGGTCCCCTGCCCGTATAAATTTCACAAAATAAATAAACCAAATTGATCATGAAACACTATAGAACTCATAATAATTATTGTGTATAAATAAAATGTACATTAAGTTACCTTCCATTAGGAATGTAGAATGCACTCAACGACTGTGATATGACTTTCAAAATGATGGAGAAAAGCAATCAGTCGTCCTTTCCTTTCAGGCTTTATTAAAGCAAATCTAGATTTTGGGTAGTAACTAGCCATTATCGGTGCAGCATTTCAGTGTTTTAATACATGCCCTAGTACTTCCATCTTGAATGAACTAGAGCATATATTAAAACTCTGAAATGCTGCATTGATAATGGCTGGTTACTAGTCGAAATCTAGATTTGCTTTAATAAAGCCCGAAAGGAAAGGACGACTGATTGCTGTTCTCCATCATTTTGAAAATGTATATTAATTGCTTCTTGCAGCACTAAAATGGATTTATACAACTGCGAAGGAAAAAACCAACCTACTTGCACTATGAGATGCTCACATAACACTATCTTGTTTTGTCAGTGCTTCCCATAGACCGCGGGAGAGTGCAGCTTTTAACGCAACTGCAGCAAGGTCTATATAGGCCTTGAACTAGAGAAGACGTTGTCATGCCATGTGTAGCCAAGGATAGGAAGCACTGGATGAGTTTATCGCCGCAAACGTAATACAAAATAACCCAAAATCACCCATATTGAGAAATTGCGCCACCGTACACACACGTGTGTGTGTGTGTGTGTGTGATTTTAGCATCTAAGTTTCGTTATGTTGAACATGTTCGTAGAAAACGTATAGCTGGAAGTAATGCTAATCAGAACCCTACGTATAAGAAAGCAACCGCCTTAATTTTGAACACTGCAGTTTACCCACAAGATTTAGCGTTAGATAGCGCCTAATCAGATTTCTTGGCTTGTATGTTGTAGTTTTTAATCTGCTTGAGACCTATGAAGAGATGGGAAAATCTCTAAGCCTCGGAATGCGTATTTCGCACGACAGACTGGGAACAAGTACTGGTATCGAAAGCACGAAAGACGTTCCTTTCATAGAACTGCCTAGCAAGGGTGTAGAAGGAGTATAATTCTGACAAAGCAGAGGTGTTTTTTGCTAGTTTAGTTTCATAATAGTCAGATAGTTGTTCGTGCAACGTATTGTTGCTGGCGGTTCGGGGTAGGACTGTTGATATTTTTAAAAATGCCAGGAATCCGATGTATCGATTTTTAGAAAAATAACATTATTGACTCTCGACATGTCGAAGACAGTTATCGATATATCGCTAGAGGGAATATCGACGTACTAGCCAAAAATTATTGGGTGCACATTGTAAATACACTGTCAGTTTTAGAGCTGTATATTTATTAAATATTGAGTTAGTATTAGGTATCCTGTACATCAAGAAGCTAGCAACCTGCTTATCCCCCTTAGAGCAAGAACTGAAAGGAAAACGATGCACAGCCATGCTTGGCAATAACCACTTTGCTAACAATGGTAACTGCACGTAAGTTGCACAATAAAAGGTGTCCGATGGGTCCGTTGTTCGGTTTCGTCACATACAGCATTTGTCTGGAACACTTCATGTCGACTTCCCTGTTTTTTTCATTTCCGTAAATGCCAGAGAACTGGCAGTTGTAATATCAAAATTGCGTGGTGACGTTAAACAATGCAGTCCCTGTTGGTAGCACCGAAAGCTGATTACGTCAGCATTTCCCTCACACATCCCCAACCACATCAAAGACTAATCTTGTCATTTAGATTTTTGTTAATCAATTTCAGAAACTGTTTTTGAAGACTGCCCATGTGAATAAATAGAACACTACTTGTGTTAATATATATATATATATATATAACGCAATTGGAGTGCTGTTTCTTCTCATCGGATATCCCGTTATTCCGTTCACACCGACATGCTGTAGCTTTTCTTTTCTTCGCTCAGTTCGAATACCTACATCATTTAAAGATGAAATTCCTTATATGAATTTGCTAATTAACACATATTTCATGATGATTTTATTGCGAAATGTACGTCTTCTTGTTTCTAATTATATATCGCCCACAAAATTTCTGTTTTCATTGCAGATATAAATATAAAAGATTGTTAATAAGGTTTGATTAAGTTAAGAAAAACTACAAGATTAAACTTTTTGGAGAAAAATGTAAAATCAGATACTGTTTACTTGCACTGTGTCGATTTTTTATACCACAGATGTGGTCTTACACGAGTCAGAGTGATAAGCGTCGTAAAAACATGCGATACAATAATTTTCACAGCATCGAGTACACAGCGAAAATGCTGCATTTTTACAGTTGCTAACGTACCACTGCAACTTGAACCCAATAGAATTGATCTGGAGCCACGTTAACGTATTTGTCGCGAGAAACAACAAGACATTTCAGCTGCCAGACGTACTGGAGCTAATGCACGAAGTTCTGTCACAATTCTCTGCCGAATGCAGAACAGCACTTCACAAAAGAAGACGTGAAATTTTTCTGTGTCTTCGTGGATTCTTTTGTTGGTCGCCCCGTTATCAACGTAGCAGCTGATAGTTCCACTACTGAAATGTATTCCTCGTATTCGGATACGGGAGAACTTCAGAGATTATCATACGACTGATAGGTAACACCTTCAGTGGATTCAATATTTAACTATATGGCGAAATCCCTGCAATATGTTTACACGTCACACATAGCTCACGCAGAAAAGTTACCCTGTGTTTAAGTTAGGTATTTTCATCATTCATGTTTTTATTTACAGTACTACGTTTTCTGAGAACAAGAGAATGTGTGGTCACGTGTGGTCACCGAAGAAACGTATTGCCGGAGTTTTGCCATTTATGATTTCATTGTGTTCCAAAATTAAATGACATTCGAAACTATATTGTTTCTCTCCTCATCCTTTTTACGTCTTAACTGCAACTGTAACCCCAGTACATATATACTGTGCTCCCTCTCGAGTCCTGACGGTTTCAAGTTGTATTGACATCATAATTATTTCTGCCTTGTTCAATAATTAGCGCAAATTTAATTTTTTGTGCCCTACGATTTGAATTCCAGGAAGATAATCATGTTAACTGTGTTCCGATATCTACTGTACGACAGTTACATGTGATACTGACATCTGATATCGTGGATGGCGTTTACAAGACATTGGGCCTGAGGTAACGCTCCTTTCCTGAGCCAGGTATTCAAATGAACAAGACCATAACCTAAGCTGACGTGAATCGACGTAAAGCTCCACACGTAGAAAAAAAAAAGTTTCCGTGCTCCTACCCTACAAAGACCGAACATATATAAATTTTCCATGATAATTTTGTCGTCCACGCTGTATAACTTTGTAATATATTCCGATCAATTCAGTCCTTGCTTAATCCTAATTATGTTCTTCTCTGTATAGCCTATTCTTTGTAATCTTGTATGATCATGTTCTTATCTGTGAAAATCCTATCCACTATATCATGTATGAATTCATACTATTGTCTGATCTTGTCTGTTGCACTAAATAAGCTGATAGTGTCATTGTAAATCCATATCCTATGCAGAACTTTTCCTAACGTTAAATACTATTCGCTTATTGCATGAGACTGAAGGCTTTGCGTATGGTGATTTTCCCGTGGTTTTCCTCAGTCCACAGCCGAATGGTTAAGTTGAAAGATAACCTAGGGAAGTTTATCCCATTCTCATCCCATAGAAAATAGAGATATAAAAGTTATCTGTGCTCCCCAAATCAAAAAAAGAAGTGTGTAACTGAGATGCATAGTATTGCGTCACTTATCTCACATACGAATTTTATTCTTTACGACAATACTCGCAAATAATTCTCTACACGATCTAAAATTTCACTTGAAAATTTCACTTCAGATTTGTCGCACTTATGGAGCGGTTTTGCGTTGTAGCAGATTAAACTGTTATGTCAGTAATGGCTAAGTGTTTTCGATGTAGGATCAGAGATATCCCTTAATTTTTTTCACATACAGTAGAAGCCTGTTATCAAGTGGAGAAATGCGCCGACTTAATTAGAAACAAAAGAAATATTGAGAACGATAGCCTCTCTGAAATCAAAGTTAAGGAAGTATAAGGGGCAATCAAATGACAAAAAGACAGATGGGAAAAAAGTAATCGCCTGTTAATACATTTATCCCACTGTTAAACAAGACGGACAGTGGTTTCATGGATAAATGTTTGCAGTTGCCTACGGAGCCATGATTGTACCTTGGCGTGCACTTCTTCATCCGAAGCAAAATGACGAACATGAATGTGTTTCTTCAGGGTTCCAAAAAATGCAAATCGCATAAGGAGAGATAGGGACTTTGTGGCAGGTGTGTAAGGGGTTCTAAGCGAAACTTTTGCCGTGTAGTAGAAACAACCTTGTCAGCATGTGGGCGGACATTGTCCTGCAACAGAATAAGGCTGTCCGTCAACATACCTCGGCTCGGTGTTTTCATTTGATGTGTAAGTAGGCTGTTTAGGTTTTTTTTATTAGTAACGCCACCTCTGTATGAAAATCACTGGCTGTGCTGTGTGCAGTCTGTGGCTGCTTTGCACTGTTGTAATACTCGCCATTGTAGTGTTAGGCAGCTGGCTGTGAACAGCGCGTAGCGTTGGGCAGTTGGAGGTGAGCCGCCAGCAGTGTTGGATGTGGGGAGAGAGATGGCGGAGTTTTGTAATTTGTCATGAATTGCTATATATATGATGATATCAAGGTAAATACATTGTTTGTTCACTATTAATATCTTTCATTTGCTAACTATCCCTATCAGTAGTTAGTGCCTTCCATAGTTTGAATCTTTTATTTAGCTGGCAGTAGTGGCGCTCGCTGTATTGCAGTAGCTTGAGCAGCGAAGATTTTTGTGAGGTAAGTGATTTGTGAAAGGTATAGTTTAATGTTAGTCAGGGCCATTCTTTTGTAGGGAATTTTGAAAGTCAGACTGCGTTGCGCTAAAAATACTGTGTGTCAGTTTAAGCACAGTCTCGTAAAATTGTTTGAAAGGGGACGTTTCATATGTCGACCCTTAGCCAAGGATACCTCACTGGAATCTTCTGATTTTTTCTTGTAGTTTGTGTAATTAGTGTAGCTTTTGTTTATTGCTAGCGCGTAATTGTAGAGAATTTCCTTTGTAGTTGCAGTCTTTCATTGTTGTACAGTAAAACAGGTGTGGCACGCATGTAGATTTGCACCAAGTATTTCGCAGCTGAAATTAACTAGATATTATTTTCAGTGCTATGTTAATGTGTTCCCCTATTTTTGCTCTTCAAATTGTGTTTTTCTGTGTTGTCGTGTGAAATATTGTGACAATAATGGCGTGTGAAAAACGTAACACTAGGCTCCAAAGTAAATTGAGAAATGACAGCGAAGACGAAAGCAGTGTGTTAGCGCCACCGTGTAATGAATTAACTAATATTCAAAGTAGTAATTTGGTAACTGTGCATAGGGAAATGGAGCGGGTGGCAAACAATGCCGTGGACAGTGAAACAATTAGTGTAGAGGGAAGCATTATCGATCGATCGGTCGGCAACAGCTCGCCTCAGGAATCGGGAATGACAGGACACAATTTTGCAAATACTGTAGATTCATGTTTTGGGTCCTCACCGTTTTCTCAAATGAGTCAAGACACATTTTCTGCTTGTCAAAATGTGAATGTTGCCGGTGCAAATGCACTGCCGAAAAGTGTAGAGGAACAGATTCCAGACACTAACACATTATTATTGCAATTAATGCAGCAAATGAAACAAAATCAGAGTCAAACACAGCAACAGTTAGACGCAATGGGACAAAATCTTCGAAAGTTAGACACAATGGAACAAAATCAGAGACAAACACAGCAAAAGCTTGAAAAATTAGACACAATGGAACAACACCAGAGACAAACACAGCAACAGTTAGACGCAATGGAACAAAAGCTTCAAAAGTTAGACTCAGTGGAAAATAAGCTTGAACAAACACGTGAAGATTTAACTACCGAGTTACATAACATTGAATCGAAATGTCAAAAAGTCTGTAATGATGTAAAAACACAAATTTGTGAGCATTTTCAACCTATTTTTTCGCGGCATGAAAATGCATTACAGAATCACGAAGCAGCCATAAAAGAACTGCAAATTATTGTTCATGAAAATCATGAGACCTTGCAAGCAAAAATTGACTCAGTTGCATCTACCAATTCGGTTATGCAACTTGCAAAAACCCAGGAAAACTTAAAGGACACAGTAGAAAGACACATGGAGGAAATTAGTACATTATCAGAGAAAGTAGTTGAACTTTCGGATCAGCTAAATAATTTATCTACGAAGGTAAATGATAATCTGAATGACACAAAACCGGTAGTCTTTAATGACATAGAAGAGTGCGAACAAATTAGGAAATTCAAACAAAATCAGAATCAAATTAATACGCAACACCAAAGAGAAATCCGTGAAGTACAAGATCAGCTGACACAGGTAGTACAAGAATTACGTATTTCAGAGGACACTCGCGCCCCAATACGGGAAGAGGGACATAGAAATACGGAACAACCACAAAATAATAACACAAGACACTTCGGAAATTATGAAAGAAATTGGCAAGGCACACCGAATTTTGAGATGGAACCGCCGACACGACGTAACAATGACCGCTATGCGACTCGCCGACATGATGATTTTGACTATAAGCTGTTCATCACTACACGTAAATTCAAAACATTTAAGAATTCTGCCAACGACATTCATCCACAAGCGTGGCTTCATCAATTCTCTCATTGTTTTCCTCCCAACTGGTCATTAGAGCACAGATTAGAATTTATGTGCGGCTACTTGGAGAATGAACCAGCTGTAAGAATGCGATCGGTCATTCACGATTGTCACAGTGAAGGAGATTTTTATCATGCCTTCCTCTCAGCATATTGGTCTCAAGCCACACAAGACCGAGTAAAACATAGCATCATAATGATGAAACATTTCGAACAATCTGAATTTTCCAGTCTTGTGAAATATTTTGAAGACATGTTACACAAGAATCAGTATCTTTCAAACCCATACAGCCCCTCAGAACTCATCCGCATTTGCTTAATCAAACTGCCTGAACATTTACGACATATTATTTTGGCAGGACATTGCAAAGACGACATTGAAGCATTTCAAGGACTCTTACAAGAACTGGAAATTGACACTGACAATCGCGGAACGCACGAGCACAACCATTACAGATCACATCCGTCGCAATTCCGCGATGAAAGAAATAATAACTGGACGCGACAAGGCTATTCTCACAACACAAATCGTGACCGAAACAGACACCACCCGTATGACAACCGTTGGCAGGGTAGTAATAATTACAGGGAAAGATCACCTCTCCGCGGTAATGACTATCACAGAGACAATCAGAGAAACAGACAATATGGGAACCAAAACAATTATTATTATCAAGGGAGACAGAATAACTTCAGACGCAACAGTTCAGAGCGCAGGTACGATTAAGGAAGAAATTCTCCACCACATGACCGACAAGAAAGAAACTATGTAAACTACCGACATGACGACAGACGATGTGATCGTAACGACAGACCTGAATTGCATCAGAACTGGCGGGATTTAAACAGGGCAGGGCCCTCTTGACAAGGTGAATTTGTAGAAGTTAGGTCCCCAAACCCCAATAATGAAGCGCGCCAACAAAGAGACAGTAGGCAATGACTCATACCGCTGGCAGCCACAAAACGCACGTGTGACACTAACAACGCAGCTGCCGTAGCTAGTAATTACGTAAAAATGGAAGACATTAGGGACATCTTACTCCAGGAACACGACGTAAAACATAACAGCATTGCATATCCTGTGATTCACATTACAGTAAATGACGTAAAATTTACGGCAGTACTTGACTCTGGCAGTCCCATTTCAGTAATTAGCGAAACAGCCTTTAGCAAATACAACAAATCGAACGATTGCCCCACACTTCCGTTACGTAAGATTAAATTACAAGGTGCAATCTTTGGAAAAAGTGTAGATGTACGCCAACAAACCAACTTAGAATTCTTTTGTCAAAGCCACAGTTTCTCTATGAACTTTCTTATTGTTCCATTATTGTCGAGGAAATTATACTGGGAGTAGACTTTTTGAATGAATACAAAGCAATCTTAAGCTTTCACGATGCTGAAATAAGCTTAGAAAAAGAAGGTAAGTCAGTAGCTTTGAAATTTGAAGATTGGCTCTCAAACCATGACGAAGAAATTAATCGGCTTTATCTCCTGTTAGACAACAGTTCGGAATTTCCGACGGAACTTGACACTAACAATCACTCTGCAAGTACTGACAGGGGTGATATCGATGGCGCATTTGATACTAATGAGTTAATTCAGAATAAAATTCAAACAATTGAGAATTGTAATGACAATGATAGGCAAGACCTTTTTGAGATTTTACAAGCACATTCCACAGTTTTTACTCACAAAACAGGAACAATCAAGGGATTTCAATACCAATTTCGTGTCCGTGAGCATACTAAATTTTGTGTTAGACCATACGTAATTCCGGCGCATTATAGGGACCGTGTTAGAACAGAAATACAATCTATGCTTGACGAGGGCATTATTGAGCCTGCAGTAAGCTCATACAACAATCCATTACATGTTGTTGAGAAGAAAAATGGATCGATCAGGCTTGTCTTAGATTCGAGACAAATCAATACTATCATTATTCCTGAAACAGACAGGCCGCAAACGTTGGAAGAACTTCTTCAAAATTTTAATGGTGTAAACGTGTTGTCTTCCATTGATCTCAGATCCAGATTTTATCAGATCGAACTTCATCCAGAATGTAGAAAATACACAGCTTTCCTTTGTTTCGGCGTTTGTTATCAGTTTCGGAAACTTCCCTTTGGTTTGAACATTTCTTCAGCAGCATTCATTCGCGGGCTAAATTCCATATTACCTGAGTTCTTAAAACGTCACATCACCTTATATGTGGACGATATTCTAATAGCAGAATCTTCATGGGAACAACATAATCGCATCCTCAACAGTTTGTTACGTATTTTTGCAGAATCTGGAATTACAGTTAACTTCGAAAAGTCTGAATTCGGTAGGTCAAAGGTGAGGTTTTTGGGACATATTATTTCTTCTGGAGGCATTCAGCCGGATCCTGAAAAGTTAGAAGCAATCAGAGCCATTCCAGTTCCATCCACAAAAAGACAAGTCCGCAGTTTTCTGGGTCTCGTAAATTTTTACCGTCGTTTTCTGAATATGCAAATTCTTGTTACACCAAAACTTTGTTCTCTCACTGGAAAAAACACTATTTGGAACTGGGACGAACAAGCACAATTGGAATTCAATTCTTTGAAAGAATCGCTACTTAACGCGCCAATACTAGCTAATCCAGATCTGTCACAAGATTTCTGCCTTAGCACGGATTCTTCTAAAGTCGGTCTTGGTGCCCATTTATTTCAAGAAGCCACAGAAAATGACACTACTGTTCAGAAAACCATTGCTTTTGCTAGCCGAGTGCTAACAAAATCTGAAAAAAATTATTCCGTTACTGAATTAGAAGCTTTAGCTATCGTTTGGGCATTTAACAAATTCCGTTTCTTTCTTTCTGGTAAGCACGTAAAAGTATACAGTGATCATCGTGCATTACAATTTCTTATGTCTTCAAAATTAAATCATGACAGGTTAAAACGTTGGGCATTGTTTCTGCAAGAATTCCGCTTCACAATAGTCTACATTCCCGGCAAGGAGAACATTGTTGCGGACGCACTGTCACGCGCACCGACTGGGCTTGGGAAAAGTAACACAGAAGGCAACCCCGAGAAAAATTTCTGTATTCTTTACATTCAAAAAGTCGCCTTTGAAAACTTCATCACCACATCTTTAAAGGACATTGCTCATGAACAAGATAAAGATCCGATTTGGAAAGACATCAAAAGCAAATGGCATGAAAAGACACACACACCGATTCGGCATTATTATCTGGTTAGAAACAACATACTGTTCAAACGCTGCACTGTTGATGACAAGCTATGGGTACTTTGCATTCCAGAAGATTTTGTTAATAAACTCATTTGGTACATTCATTTCAGCTACGCACATTTTGGCCCACGAAAATGTTATCATATTCTTTGAACGACTTGTTATTTTAACAATATGGAAAAGAGAATTCGAAGAGTCTTGTCTATTTGTAAACTTTGTCAAAAGGCGAAACCATCTACTATCTCCCATCGTGCTCCGCTGTTTCCTATCATTCCTTCTAAATTAAAAGAATTTGCTGCTGTTGATCTCTTGGGACCGCTTGTCAGAACATCTAATGGATTTTCGTACGTTCTAGTCGCTGTTGAACTTACTTCAAAATTTGTTTCTTTCACACCGTTACGTAAAGCCACTGGATGGTCTGTATCCAATGCCTTTGTTAAAAATTTCTTACGTGAAGTTGGACACGTTAGTAAAGTCATTTCAGATAACGGACCGCAATTCAGATCTGCTGTTTGGTCACGCATGCTTCGCAACCATAAAATCAAACCTGTTTTTATTTCATTGTACTCACCACATTGTAACCCCTCCGAACGGATTATGAAAGAAATCAATAAGCTTTGCAGACTTTATTGTCACAGAAAGCATCAGCATTGGGACAGATATTTACACTTATTTCAAAACGTGCTGAATGAAATGCCTCTTGATTCCACCGCTTTACCACCTACTCTTGTACTGAAGAATGAAAAACCACCAAACAGAATCAGAGAGCTTGTACCTTTCCCGAATACACGTAATCTTCGACACAAAGACATAATTGATTTGGCTATTAAAACTATAAAATCTGCAGCAGACAAAAGGAGAAAACTACACGGTAAAGCAAATGCAAAGAAATTGTATATTGGTCAGAAAGTTCTTATTAAAGCTCATTCATTGTCACATAAGAAGAAACACTTGAGTCACAAATTCTTTCTAGTTTACAATGGACCTTACAGAGTCCGACGTATACCACATGATAATTGCGTTGAAGTTGAAACTCTGCGTACTAGGAAGAGTAAAGGTTTACACCACATTTCACATGTAAAAGCGTTTATAGAAAGATAATCTGCTTTTTAACTTAGTCTTTGCCATAAAATTTTTCACTTTACATTACTAGTATGCTTGTCAGATTTAGAATCTGTTAACATGCAACAATGTTTGAAGTTAAATATCCAGTCAAGAACCAAGAGAACTTATTGAAACAGAAATTACGAATGCATTGTTATAGTGAACAGACGTCACAATGTTATTGTGTGTGTACATTCTTGCTTGTTAGTTCCACTATCACATAACGACTATAAGGATCACATACTTAGAACATATACCGGCAACGCTAATGAGATTTTAATGCAACATTTTGGTTTATTTGAAAATACATTCTGAAATTAAAGTGCTTTCTGAGAGATACCAGATGACACAGAGGTTAGTTTATGTGACAGCTACACGATTTTATCACGACGCTACTAATGAGTGACAATTTACAATGTTGCTTTTGCAGTGTTTCTGTTTTATTTCTGCACAGTTTTTCTGCATTATTCAAGAAATTAAAACATGTTTTAGTAGTAACTTTTGTGGTATAGCAACAATGAGACAGTCTTTTTCGTAGCACAACAATACGTTACAGTACAGTACTTTCCTCATCACGGCAATAAGCGAAATAACTAAGATATCTATACGCAAAGCATTTCACTTTTGTGTATCATGAGGTAAGTACATTGACTTTAGCAGAACTTTGCTTACAGAGGACGATAACTACGACAGTTCCACAGAATTATCTTACAGCAAGACGCGCATTTAGCGCTACAGGATACGCATTTGAGTGATTAATTTTGTACTTAAAACATTTTTTTAAAGATATTTGAAGTACAATGATACAAAGGTATTCCGTGATACATTTCATTCCATTGCAATAATCTGTAACACCTGAGGGTATAATTACATTAATCCTCAGGGGGGTACACGCCTACTTTATGTACCATGTGTTTGGCACGCACAAGGAGCCCTAGCTAATATGGTATTTGCTTATACAACTTTACACATCGGTACCATATTTCTCTAACACAGAATTACACAGCTATCTGATTATTCGACAGAGAAACAAACATTCTTTTTACTACGTCAGTGACAGATGTTTATGCAATTACACAGTTGGATAACTTCACACTTATGAAACTGTATTTTGTCTGTACTTTGTAAACTGTTCATATTTTTTCAGAACCATTGTGATACTACGTGAGCTTTGAATGATGTATTTGGTATGGGATCATGATTTTTAAAGTACGTTTGAGGTCGATGACACCATTGAAATAAGCAGAGAATTTTTTTTAGGTTTTGATATTATTGCGGAAAGCTACGACGATTGAGAGATTTGACTGAGGTGTTATGATGTTATTTTTACGACAACGATGTGTATTATGCTGTTGAGATATGTTTATGATCAATAAGATGATGCTACCGTATATGAGGAATTTGATTATGCTACGGATTTCTAAGATGAAATATTGAAGACGTGTCGACGAATATGTATATGTGTAATAAAGTAAGGAATAATGAGTAGTGGTTAGGGAAAAAGGATGTTGGAAACCAAGAATTGTACTTTAAGAGTTATGAAATGTGTGTAAATGCGTGAATGTATCACAATGCTGACGAATATTTTTTTTTGGACACTTATATTTATAGGATTTTGTTTCTACAGATTGGTAACGCAAATTCTCAACCCGTGAATTTTTTTTTATATAAGACTGCCACTGTAGCGGAAACTGCTGTCGTAAATATTTCCGTACGAAAGTTAAGTGACCACCTGCACGTAATGCGTCGCGGGCACCCACCTGGGCGACAGCGGCCCGAAAAAAAAAAAAAAGCCATTAGCCTTCTAGCGGCACAGGTAGAAAAAAAAAGGGGAGGCCATTATCCTCGCTATTGACGTTCCTTTGTAGAAAGCATCGTAAATACGAGACGCTAATAATAACTTGGAAACATTCTTACATCTGCACACCTGATTAGGACAAGTGTCTATCTACGAGAATTGAGAGAAATGCCATATGGCTTGCTTTATGTATTTATTTACTCATTGTGTTTAATATCTAGTTTCTAGCTGCACTGCAGCACTGGTTAAAATAAAATTTTATAGATGTACTAATATAAATATTTTCTGTCTCCAGATCCAGTAAATAATTTTATGATCTACTCAAAAAAACGAAGGAGCATAAAAAGATATTTCCCTTCACAGGAATTGCATACGGAATTTTCTTTTCAACTACAGGGGTAATTTTTTTTGGTAGAATAACTTCTTGTGGTGCACCACTTTAATTACATTTCCCTTATCTGCATTGTTGTCTTTACTGTAATATTTTTCTGCTTGAGCGTTGTCATGTTTAGATATAATTTATTGCTTTTGCTTCTGCTGTTTGCCAGGCATAATGTTACTGAATTTGACTTTGTATTACGCTGTTAAGCCAGTTTTACTAATGATTTATTTTTATTGTTTGCTGCACATTGCCTTAGATTAGTTGTAATATTACAATTGCTTTGCTAATTTCTTAATGCTGCTTGCTTCGCAAATCTGCGTTTTTTTCATTGCTGTTTATATTAATTGTTTTATGTGATGCTGCATTGCCTCGTCCCTTGGTATATATATCTGAGCTCAGTAGATTTAAGTTAGCTTAAGAGGGGGTAGACTATATAAGAGAACAAGTTGTGATGAATTGGAAGAAATACATTGAAAATCTATAAGAAAATGGTTTGGCCAAAACAGTATTTTGAAAGAGGATATGAACAAAAAAGTAGGTTTTAGGGACAACAGGTTTAGGTAGGATTTTCTTGGAAATAAATGATGAAGTAAGATAATGGAAAATAAATAATGAGGTAAGAAATATGTGAACATATATATACAGAAAGCATGCTTGAATAGGATTTTTTTTGGTGGAAGCAAAGGTTGAAATAAGACGAAAGGTCTACAGAATGAAGTTTTGCGTTGGACTGCAGTACCAAATGATACACTGAAAACAAACCCTGTCCTTTCCTTTTGTGTTATCCCACTATGTGTTTGTGTACCCTTGTGTATTTGTTTTCTTCCTGTCTCTGTGTAGTTTCATAGAATTTTTTTCTTCTTCTAATACTAAGCTACATTCACTATGATGAGGAATGCTGTTATCCTCAAATATAATTGGCATTAATAACATGTTATTTTCTTTGTAGAGATGTTAGACATTATTTATCTGTTCTGTTTTGTTGCTCATGTGTGAAGTTGATGTTTCGAGGGTTATTCCGATCTTTTATGTATGTGATTATGTCTTTATTTATGTAACACTGATGTATACATTTTTATTCTTTTGTAAAGCCTGTATTACTGCAAGTGTTATCTGTATTGTTATGTTCCTTAATGATGTATTTTGTACCTTTGTAATTGTATTCTTATGTTATAAAATTGTAATTGACACCGGTTCGTCAAATTGGGTAACTTGTAAGTTACATTTCACTGCACACGTTTCTATTGGTCATAGTATATGGACAATATGTGAAAAGTAGGGACTGTTAGTGTTTGCACGTGTGTTAATAATTCAGCAAGGGACTGGTTAACAGCATTTCTGGTTCTCAGGACAATTCAAAAACTTTGTGAGTGCAGAAGTGGTGATTATGGACTTGCTACATTATCCGCAAGACTCTTCGATGGTGATTGTGCACCTGCACAGTCGCAGCAGATGGCTGCTGGCCATCTCTACAAGGACTACAGTGGGTCTGCGTCTTTGCTAACTCACCAGGACCATTATTTCTGCAAGGACTGCAGTGGGTCTGCGCTTCTGGTGGCCCACCAATACCATAATCTCTACCAGCACTACTGTGGGTCTGCTCTGTGATGACCTACCTACCAATATTCTTCAAAACTTCGACTGACTCTGCTGTGGGTTTGCTCTGTTGTGGCCCATTACCTGTCTGCATGTCGAGTCAGCACTGTCTTTCCGTTGGAAGGACAACACTACTTCTTCAAGACTGCATGGAAATCCACTACGTCTGTGTGCACTGTCTTTTACTGCTCAGACTTTGAGAAAAACACGGCAATTTTAGTGTGATCAACGATCAGGACTGTCTTTATGGACTGTGAGAAAATTTTAGCTTTTGACCAACATTGTATCAATAAGTGTGTGCATTTGATTTCTTTGCTATTGTAATTGTGAAAAAAATTTTTAACAAATATGTATTGGCCAGTGCCCAACAAAATTTGTAAAATTTTTTGTGGGGAGCATGGGGGCTATGTAAGTAGGCTGTTTAGGTTTTTTTATTAGTAACGCCACCTCTGTATGAAAATCACTGGCTGTGCTGTGTGCAGTCTGTGGCTGCTTTGCACTGTTGTAATACTCGCCATTGTAGTGTTAGGCAGCTGGCTGTGAACAGCGCGTAGCGTTGGGCAGTTGGAGGTGAGCCGCCAGCAGTGGTGGATGTGGGGAGAGAGATGGCGGAGTTTTGTAATTTGTCATGAATTGCTATATATATGATGATATCAAGGTAAATACATTGTTTGTTCACTATTAATATCTTTCATTTGCTAACTATCCCTATCAGTAGTTAGTGCCTTCCATAGTTTGAATCTTTTATTTAGCTGGCAGTAGTGGCGCTCGCTGTATTGCAGTAGCTTGAGCAGCGAAGATTTTTGTGAGGTAAGTGATTTGTGAAAGGTATAGTTTAATGTTAGTCAGGGCCATTCTTTTGTAGGGAATTTTGAAAGTCAGATTGCGTTGCGCTAAAAATACTGTGTGTCAGTTTAAGCACAGTCTCGTAAAATTGTTTGAAAGGGGACGTTTCAGATGGTGCGATTCAGTTTTTGCAGTGTCCACGTACTGCTGTGAGTTAATTGAGGATCTGTGTTCCAGGAAGCAGCGGGGCCTTGAGATCAAAGGAAAAGGTCATCATGACCTTTCAGGAGATGGCGTGCCCGTTGGTTCGACTACGCTGACTAACTTTTAATGGGAAGTCCTTACACATACTTCGTACAATTCTGATCTCTCCACATGCGATTTTCATACTATTGGAGTCCTGATGGAAGACATTCGTGACCATCGATTTGCTTTGGACGAAGAGGTACCGCCTGAGTGCAATATTGGTTCCGCAGGAAACTGCAGTTATTTTTCCAAGAAGACATTGACCGTCTTGCCTCAGCGTGGGATAAATGTATTAACAGATATGGCGATTACTTTTGTAATGATAAAGAGTTTACTTACTTTTTTCCACTTTTCTCGTTTTCATTTACCTGCCCCTTATACTTTAAAAGTAAACAATTTTAAAACTAGTGTTGACGTCAAGAGAGAAAAACTAGAATGGTGGCAGACATGTTTCCAAGAAAAAATGACTTTCCCCATTGTGGGCTTCGTAGCCTCTCAAACAATACGATACTTTACAAGAAAGTAAATTAAATATTTGTTCTAGCAGTGTATTTATGCTACCCTAGAGACCTGGTTTCGAATATATTTTTGCTCGCTGACTTCCATTTCGGAGAGGAAGACGAAAATTAATTCTATCTTTGTGTTTAGAACCATTATACAGACAACAGACGAATATATGTTTCGCGCGATTAAGTCACCACTTGTTCATGCAGATTAAGGAATAAAAAAATGTGTTTTCTAGCGAGTATTACAGAAAGCACTGACATTATTTTATTATCCTTGACATTATTCCATTATTACTAACAAATGGACAGTATTTTTTTTCGGTGAAGATGGTGAAGATGCAGGGCAGATGCATAAAGAAAGAACCTCATTCTTGGATGCTATCTCCTTCTAAATAATTTGTAATCATTACCAAAGTCTTTTCATAAATTCATTTCTGTGGTTGTTATGGTTTGTTTTGCTTTTTAATTTGTCAATGATAAAATTTCACGACTCCAACTCATTACATATTAAAACAGTAGTACAATACAGCAAAAGCAATATTAGACTTACACCACTCAGTTGGTCAGATACACCTTTATATGAGACAGAAGTAAGAACTGAATGGCACATTTCGACGCCAAAACACGAACATATGAATTCGAAACAAGACTCGTTTATTTGGAAACACAGCTGCCTGAGAATGAACAATCACAAATGAAAGTAAAATTGTTACAGAGAACTACTGACATGTACGAAAGTCAGAAACAGATGTAGTATAACAAAAATGGATAGTGAAACTAATAACACTAAACAAAAGAAGCGGTAAACATGTTCGTTCTGTGTTTTTAAAACGTAAAAAGGAAGGTCAATGTCAAAAGTCAAATGCACACAGCAACTTACCATTAGACTCCGAACTGGTTTTCAGGAGGCGGTGATCTCTCGCCGTTTCAGATGGAATCTCCCATGGGAGTGAATTCCGGCTATCGGTGCGAAACGATTTTCAGGCAAGGCTACTTGTTGTGACGTCACTGGAAGACCCGGTAGAAGATCTGACAGTGTTACTTTATAGCTACAGTCTGTTCCAAGTAGTAATGATTGGTGTGCAGGTAGTGCTGTGGTCTGAGTTGTGACTGCTATTTTTTTTTAGTGAAAAGGTGGATTACCGGTGAAATAAATAAGAACAGGTGTAATTCAGCTGTCATTCATTGCAACTACATGACCCATAAAACACAGGATTTTATGTTCATTGTTTTGTGAGAATGCTGAATTTATTCGAGATTCAGCCACATTAGTAACATACAAATAAAATGAGTACCTCAGGCAACAATTAGTAACAATAAAGTTAGGGCTAATGGTCATATGAGTTCTTGGAGAACTATAAAATAAAAAACAAGACAGTTAGTAATGACATACATGCTGTTTGCTACAGCGTTTCACATTAGGGCAGATTCGATTTTATTGAGCCCGGGAAAGTGTGTTACCTGAAGCTGTCTCCTGTCGTTGGTAACAAGCCAGTGGAAGTAGAGACAGATGTCTATCTTCTGTCCTCAGTAATACAGCACCATCAACAAAAGACACAGAATTCTCATTCCAAGTGAGTATTATAAGCTCATCCCCTTTTTTCACTTACTGGAACGAACCAAGACAGCAAACTCCGAAAAAATAACTTCCTAGTCAATCTTGGTTCACCCTATCAGCTAGTCTCTAAATTGCTCCAATGTTTCATACACGCTCAAGATAGCATTGCCCCAGCACAGATAGCGAAACTCCTTTCTGAAATGCATGAAGATTTATCCATCTACCTAGGATTATGGCCGAACAAACTTCCAAGTTTCTTCTTAAAATATTCTCCCTGTTTCTAAGGTTGGGGCCGTACCCGCTCTTCACGGAAATCATCTCTACTTAGAGATATTTCGAATTTAGTACTTACCATTTACTAGATCAGTAAAATTACCTTCGCATTTTCTTTAGCACATATTCACAGCTTGCGCAGAGCGTCGTGTAAATAACTGTGCAGTTATTCTCACACTTTGGCGTGCGCCTCTGAAATATGAATCGCAACTGAAAATTCTCCCTCCTGAAGACATAGCAGATCTTGTATAAACATCTTTTCCACAGTCATGGCCTCTGGCAAACGATTGCTTCGTCTAGTAAGTGGTTTCTCAGCAATTTCAGTAACGCTTATATAACAGAATATCCACACTATACTGCCATGATCCACATGGTTTATTTGTCGACACCTAAGGCTGCTTCCATGTCGCAAGCAGCAGCTGCAATGCGTAGCTTAACTTCTTACGGTACTTTTGTTATTCTTTCTAAAAATATCTTACTTCTCGTTGTAACGTCGAAATTGTTTACTGGCTGCTTCGATGCTGCAAATAATCTACAAGCCACCATCAACTGAAGTATTACGTTAGGGGATGTGACTTTTCGACTATCAATGTTCACTTTATGGACGCATAGGTAACCCCTTCAAATATTTTAAACAGTTTTCCAGCTCAAATTAAGCTTCCTCACCCTAGTTCGAAACATTCAGCGGCGGGCAAAGGAAATTCTGTCTCCTCAAATAATTGTATGTTTTAGGAGAACCCAACGCAGATTTCCAAAACTGTTCTAGTCAGTGATGCATCAAACTAGATGCCAATGTTTTAGGAGAACCCAACGCAGATTTGTAAAACTGTTCTAGTCAGTGATGCATCAAACTAGATGCCAATTCAGGCAGTAATTCGTATGATGATAGTGCCAAAGATAACAGCGAAGACAATTTGCTTCAAAACATTGTGTTCAGTTTTTCACCATGTCCCAGTGAAGATGTGACACTCAATACATTGAAGTAGGTACCTCATTCGGAAGTCAGTAATGTTTGCTACTATGATCGTACGCTCTACACCGCGTGTCATCCCACTTTCAAAGTCGATTAACTCGGGACGGTTACTCGTTTCAGTGGATGTAAAATTTGTTTTATACCGGAATCTGTCCGTTTGTAACTTCGTACCAGACTACGATGTAAACTAACGTACACCCTACATGTACGGACACATTCAGAAAGCTAATAAATTTTAAAAAACTCGCGACGGGCTGCCGTGTACACTACACACCTATGTTCATACGACTGATCAAGTACGGTGTCTACACTCGCGTCAAACGCCGAAACATTGCGGTGTCAAACGCAGCACATCTTCGTATATGACAGTCGTTTCGGCGACTTTTAGCTACAGTATATAACGACCTACAGCATCCTTTTTACTGGGACGTATTCGAAATGAAGCGTAAGGCACGCAACTGGCTATACCCATGAAAATAAGTGCTCATGTAATACACTGAGCGACGGAAGATGATCATTTTTACCCCATCGTGAAAAAAAAAATGTAATGGACATAGATAATTGTTTTAATTTATCTTTCACCTCATAAAGATGCAGTTTCCAAATCACTGTCCAACATGGACCAAATAAGGCATACAGTCTTGTAATAGATTGCAACCGAATTGAAAACGAAAATAAAATGTGATATAACTGTATGCAAATATTGATACTATTTTCATTTTTTATTATTTCTGTCGCTCCTTAGTTACTTCCATGTTATTATCAACATCTTTTTAGACGTAATAGTCCGTCTGTGCAACTAAATAGAAAGCTGTCAGTTGTTATGACAGACGCGTTTAGCTTCCTTTTATTTACGAAGCGTCGTTAATGGCCTGTGATTCAACTTTGTTGTACGCATATAATGTGTTTTCAGATAAATTACTATACTACGCTATTTTCGTTATTCTCATATTATTCGGTAAGGAACAATTTTTGTAACGAGTGTCGTAAGGTTGGTTTCCCTTGCGATTTTTGTATCTTGCTATTACATGTGTATCGCCCTGGAATCGTGTACTATGTTCCTGCGTACACTAAGTGAGATGTCCCGTGCCGATACTAGCCGTGATGCGCCCTCCAGCTGTTATCTACTCTCTCACTTGACATGACATGGATAACTGAATACCTCTCTATCTTCTATAGCCCGAAGAGCTTAGCCGATGTATACTGGGTATGGTAAGATTTTGTTCTCTTTCTTCAGCCGTATGAAAAATTAATTAACGTTCTTAAGAATCGATTTTCCCTTTCTACTAAAACAATGATACCTCGCATCGATAAAATTCGATTGGCTACAGATTTTTACAGCTCTGCTGCATAACATCGAAATATATCGCTTTTACCTGTTTTCTTCTTAAATAGTAGTTAATACTGCGACAAGTATGTAAGACTCGTGACTTTAAAATTTCTATGTCCACATCCCTGTCAAACACACCTACAATCTGAAACTGTTAATAAATAAGCTTCACATATTCAACCGCTGGAAGTAACGTTCGCGTGGCCGTAATTTTCTGTGATTAAGCTTGAAGATCAAATTTACACTCAAACAATAACATGAAACAATTGCTCTGTATTGCTCAAAGTACGTCACTTTAAAATAAGTCAGTTTTTCCATTTCCTAATTTTCCAAAACTTAAATTCTGACCCTTCTTCACAAATCGACAATACTTTTATTATAGATTCCGCTGTGCATCATATTTTAAAATTTTCTGTCCCACTGAGTGTGTTCATTACTCGCCGCCGGCCGAGGTGGCCGAGCGGTTCTAGGCGCTTCAGTCTGGAACCGCGCAACCGCTACGGTCGCAGGTTCGAATCCTGCCTCGGGCATGGATGTGTGTGATGTCCTTAGGTTAGTTAGGTTTAAGTAGTTCTAAGTTGTAGGGGACTGATGACCTCAGATGTTGAGTCTAATAGTGCTCAGAGCCATTTGAACCATTTGACCCATTACTCACCAAAGGGTAAGATAAAAGACCTCTCCTTCCATCTGTGCGCCAGCCATTGACTTTAAAACTTTATCTCGAAGTAAATCCAGTTTCACTAATTTCTGTATAGTTCGTTGGTACAGTTATTACGCTGCCCAATAGAAGTAGTTAACACAAATTTAAATAACACTCTTTTTATTTGCAAGACAATGACATGGCATACAGTGCTCATACAAGCCAGAGACCTTCTTCTGAATTCATACATTTTCATAATTTAATTTTAAACATCAACTTTACAATCACACATAGAGAGAATGCTGACAATGATGAGCCGATGTTCTCGCCCGTCGCGGACCGTCGGCGCTTGTGTGATTAGTGACCGGCACTGCCGATTTGCTGCGTCGGTGGACCACCAATGAGTCACTTGCCAGGATCTTCCTCGTGCGACATGAAAGAGACAGAAAAACAACAGTATTTTAGTATACAAGTCATATAAAAATACATGTTTAAATCATATACTTTTATTTACTACCTGCAATCGCTTAAGCGGAAAATACCGACGGTGCGGCTCACTAAAATCTGGAGCACCACACAGGATGTCCGATTTTCGGCATTTATCAGCACATTTCACCTGAACACTTAATATTCATTGGCTTTTTTTGATTGTGTATGTTTACTATTTATAATGTTGTAAGCAGTTGAAACTTCCCCTCAGAATGCAAAGAAAGACAGTGCTGGTAAACTTCTGCGTTATTTCATACTGAAACAGCTGAGTAAAACTGAACGTACTCAGTTTTCTCTTTACTTGTTCTAATCATTTCTAAACTGACACATAATATTTTAGCGCAACGCAATCTGACTTTTAATAATCCCTACAAAATAATAGCCCTGACTAACAATAACCTATCCTTCATGAATCACTTAGCTCACCAAAATCTTCGTTACTCGAACTACTAGAATAAAGCGAGCGCCAATACTGCCCGCTAAGTAAAAGATTCTAACTACTGAAGGCACTAACTACTGATTAGCATCTAGTTAGCAAATGAAAGATTTTGATAGAGAACAAACAATGCATTTACCTTGAAAGTGTTCAAAACTCATCATATATATATATAAATTCGTGACATCCAGTTCGACAAATTTCCTTCTTCTGACGGACACACGTCCAGATCGTCCGCTCATATTAACATCTCAAAACTCTGGCATCTCTCTCCCCACATCCACCACTGCTGGCGGCTCACCTATAACAGCCCAACACTACACTAACGAATAATCCAACAATGAGTCCAACCAGCCACAGGCTACACACGGCGCAAGCAACGATTTTAATACAGAGCGCCAACATAAAACCCGAAACAGCCTACTTACATAGCCCCCATGCTCCCCACAAAAAAAAAAAAAAAAAAAAAAAAAAAAAAAAAAAAAATTCGTTCAAATGGCTCTGAGCACTATGGGACTTAACATCTGTGGTCATCAGTCCCCTAGAACTTAGAACTACTTAAACCTAACTAACCTAAGGACATCACACACATCCATGCCCGAGGCAGGATTCGAACCTGCGACCGTAGCAGTCGCGCGGTTCCGGACTGCGCGCCTAGAACCGCTAGACCACCGCGGCCGGCCCACAAAAAAATTTACAAATTTTTTGGTCAGTGGCCAATACCGATTTGCTAAAATTTTTCATGTTAACGATAACAAATACATGAAATGCACACACTTATTGATACGCTGTTGGTCAAAAGCAAAAATTGTCCTCACAGTCCATAAAGACAGTCCTGATCATTCATCACAGAAGTAATTACAGTTTTCTGCACAAAGTCTGAGCAGTAAAAGAAAATGCACACTGAAGTAGTGGATTTCCATGCAGTCTTGAAGAAGTAGTGTTGTCCTTCCAACGGAAAGACAGTGCTGACTCTTGACATGCAGACAGGTAAGGGGCCACAACAGAGCAAACCCACAGCAGAGTCAGTAGAAGTTTTGAAGAATATTGGTAGGTAGGTCATCACACAGCAAAGCCACAGTATTTCTTGTAGAGATAATGGTATTGGTGGGCCACCATAGGTGCAGACCCACTGTAGTCCTTTTAGACATGACCAGCATCCATCCGTTGCGACTGTGTGGGTGCACAATCACCATCGAAGAGTCTTGCGGATAATATAGCAGAGTCCATGAACCACCACTTGTGCACTCACAAACTTTTTGGAACGTCCTTAGAACCAGCAATGCTGTTAACCAGTCCCTTGCTGAATTATCAACAAATGTTCGAACACTAACAGCCCCCTTTTTTTAAAAAAATCCCCCATATTGTGCGTATACTATGGCCAACAGAAATGTGTGCAGTGAAATGAAACCCTACTATATACTTAATTTGAGGACCTGGTGTCTAATTTTATAACATGAGAACACAATTACAAAGGTACAAAAAAAACATCGTTAAAAAATATAATGATAACATTAGTAGTAAACTAGGTGTTACAAAAGAATAGAAATAAGCATATACATGAGCATTATAGGAATTGTGACGTAAGTAAATAAATGAAAAAATGAGAATATGAATTATAACATTAAATTGATACATGAGCATAAAAAGGAAACATAACAGAATAAGTAATATCTAAACATTTTTTTCAAACTAAAGAACAGGTTGTATTTGAGGATAACGGTACTCCTCATCATAGTAAATACATCTTAGCATTAGAAAAATTCTGCAACATAACTCGTATCAGATATACACATAAAGACAGGAAGAACATAGACACACAGGGGTTCACATAAACACATAACGGAATAACACAAAAGGAAAGGACAGGGTTTGTTTTCAGTATAACATTTGGTACTGCAGTATTTATCGTATTTCATTTGCACACATAACTTTCTTTACTTCTCGGAGATCTCCCTTAGTTCATCATTATTCCCAAAAAGGCTTATCTACGCATGCTTTCTGTATCAGTATTTTCATAACCTCCTTATTTGTTTTCAAGAAAATCCTACTTTGTTGTCCCTAAGCCCTACTTGTGTATTCATATCCTCATTCAAAATAATTATTCTTCATTGTACACTACTTTTTTTGCCAAACCTTTTTCTTATAGCTTCTCAATGCATTATTTCCTTATTCTTCATAGTTAGTTTCTTATATAGTATCACCCGTCTTGAGCTAACGTAAATCTACGGAGCTCAGATGCTAAACTAAGGGACGAGGCAATGCAGCAGCACAAAACAATTAACACAAACAGCAATGACAAAAAATTCAAATTGGCAAAGCAAGCAGCAATATATATAAATTAGCAAAGCAAATGCAACATTACAACTAATATGAGCTAATGTGCAGCAACAGAGTAATACAAAGTGAAATTCAGTAGGACAATGCCTGACAAACAGCAGCAGCAAAAGCAATAAACTATAACTAAACATGGCAAAGCTCAAGCAGAAAAAATATTACAGTAAAGGTAGGAAATGTCTAATACCTGTGTCACATCTTAACACTAGAGTGATGCATCACAATAACTTACTCTACCAAACAAGTTACCAAGTCGTTAAAAAATTATGTGTGCAATTCCTGTGAAGGGAAATGTCTATTTACACCCTAACGTCTATATCAGTTCTCCTTCCTGTACTTCTTTTGTTTCCTAGAGCTCCCTTTTTTAAGAAAGTAGATCATAAAATTATTATTTAATAGATCTATAGACAGAAAATATTTGCATTAGTACATGATATAAACTTTATCTTAACCAATGCTGCAGTGCTGCTAGAAACTAGATATCAAGCTAAATAAGCAAGTATACACAAGGCAAAGCATAGCACTACTGGCTGTTCACATCCAACTGCACTTGTAAGGGCTGTTTGTATGTGGAAATTTTCCTATAATATCAGTTTCCTGTTGCGGCTGTTCATTCTAATAACTTTCGTTACCTATTCTATTTTAGATGGTCACTCCCATCCTCTAATATTTTCGATGTTCTATTCCATGTTATATGGTTCATGCTCATGCTTTTTTAAGTGTTCGACAAAGGTAGTAAGGCTGCTGTCATAATTTCTACTTCTTACGTGTTGTTTGTATCTCGTTTTGAAAATTTCTGCCTGTCATCTCCAGGTATCCTGATTTCCAATTATAAAATTCAAACTGGTATAGACCAGCTGCTTGGTATTTGTCTGCTTTTTATGTTGTTCTGTTTCCTGCATTGTGAGCTTACAGAACACACACACACACACACACACGCGCGCGCGCGCGCGTTAAAAAAAACAGTGAAAACGAAGTTTTTAGGCGAAATGTGTTCGAAACCCCAAGAATCGTACATCCTGATGTATGCAGAACAACAATGTACATTTCGAGAACGACAAAAATGTAATAACTTCTTCTTTTCTTTTTCCTGCCCTTTATCCAGTAACTTCATGGGGAAGGCATGTTAATTATTGGATTTCGTAATGTTAGTGGTACAGGGTGGCCGGATGCCGTTCCTATCGCAACCCCCACCCCTCCATCGGGACGGAATTTGTGTACCCCACTTGTTTGCGTCTAGTGGTATCCCTTGTGAATGTTTCTAATATCTGAGGTGGAACGTATTATCCCGAAATCCACCTATTCAAACGTGGAAAACTGCCTAAAAATCTTATACAGGCTGATCAGCACACCACCCATCTTAGTTAACCCGCCGAGTGGATTCGATTCGAGGCCGAAGCGCCTCCTCGAATCCCAGAAGTAGCGTGCTAACGCGCGTTGCTGCCCGAATGGATTCACATATATACTACAAGAGTTAAATATCATAATTAGAACCAAAATTAAACTTCACCTTACGAAACTTGCGTTCCAAAACATTGTTTCTTATCGAAAACAAGAGAGTAATTAAAGAACTATAATATTGCGTTATGTCTGGAGACACATTTGTTACAATTGTACAAAAAATTTGTATTACAGGCCACTGTGGGCGCTTCATAAATGAAAGGAAGCAAAACGAGTATGGCACAAAAGCCAACAACCTTTATTACTTGCACAGACAGGTCATATAACCGACAAAATAATAATAATAGTAAACTTAATATATGAAATGGAAATGTCATTATGCCTTCGGCAAACACAATTCTTCTTGTTTTAATACCTGTACATGTTTCAGAGAAGTTTTCCATTTCAGTGGGTTGATTTATTCTGTCGAATAATATTCGGAAATTTGGCATCATTATACATAGACCATAGTTTTTGACATAGTATTAACATTGATAAAAGTATTAACAGAAAAATACAAACGTGAAAAATATATACGTTAGTATTACGGACTGATGTTCAAGTAGCCGTCTGACATTGGACGTACAGGCGTTTTTCTCCAGTTTTTCATCTGCAACTAATCAAGGTTTTTGAGTGTTCTGAGTGTTTTCTGAAAATGTCAGACAGCCACTTGAACATCAAGATCTAGTGCTCAGGTACATATTTTTCCTGTTAATATTTTTCTGTTACTGCTTCTATCAATGTAAATATGACAACCTGTAAAACTAATTTATTATGAATAGAAATCTGTTTATTATATAATTTCACGGAGTATGAAAACAAATGAGAGTTGTTTTCAATATCAGTACAGTTGCTGATTCACTCGAGACGAATATGTCTTCGCTACTGAAAAGTATTATGTTTGCTCAGTGCAGAATCACGTTTCCATACTACACTGTATGTTAGGAAGCAGACGCGGACAAAAAGAGAGCTTCAGTCACAAGATGGTTAATATAATTAATATCATTATTCGACCAATATAACTTGGCACTCTTTATGTATAAAAAGTATTGCCATGGATGGGGGAAGCGATAAGTGGCAGAAAAAAGTCACCATATTGACGTGGGATAGTACACAGAACCTTTGGATTTGTAGTTTGAGATAGAGGACGGAAAAACCGACCGGTTAAAAGCGACGCCGTTATTTTAGTACTGAATTTTGGGTATTTTTCGGTATTTGCTAGGTGTCGCTTATAAGAGGTTTCTTATTTTTTAATGATAAACGAGTAAACAAAACCGAAATACCCATTAGCCATAGCAGCAGCGCTAAAATTTTTCGTTTTTAAATAAATAGGAGTAATTTTTATTCACAAAATCTGCATTGGTCATTGGTTTTAAATACTGGGTTATTGTAGAAAATGGGGAAAAGCGATCAGTGCTATTTCGATAATAATGCCGGCAAAACGAGCAACAAACACATGGCATAAGTATTGGTACAGTGTTGCTGAGACAATAACATCCCTGTTGTCGTGTGTCATGGCTTAAGGTATGCGTGTACGTGCAGTGTGCAAGAACTGTCTCCCTCTCCCCCTTCCCCATGATACATACGATAGTTCCTTGCTGTCGTCGCTGGACATCGGTTGTATTGCAGAATGGACACCAACCCTAGTCCGGAAACACTTTTACGTATTGACAAAGCATTGAAGTACGATGCCTCATTTGCTTTAAAATATTAAAGATTTGTCTGCCATTTCTATGGAATAATAAAAGAGTAAGGGACTTATTGTAACAGTAATAATTATAAAACAACTACAATTCATTGATGGTATACACTAAAAATAGAAAGTTGCTGATTTGCTGCTTGGGTCTACATTATGTGCCTTCATCTGCTTGTAGCCCTCCAAAATGGACAAATTAACACGAAATACCGAGATCTTCAGCCTCAGCTTTTACCCATTAGCACTGACTTCTCGTAACGGCCAAACAGTGGTATGCTCCCCGACTACATGATTTTTGAGCAGTGTTTCAAAAAATTAGAATCAGTAGGAGAATACAAGTGATTTTTTTGTAGTGACCAACCACTTACCGCTTTCCGAGAAAAGCAGCCAATGGTGGATGAACTAAGTTTTCTTTTATTTGCCTATTTAATTTAATACATTTGCCTATCTAATTTCATATATCTTGAAACTGAAAGAGGTAAAATTTTTTCGAGTTCTACGTTTATTACAGGAAATAATAGGAATAAAAAACTCAAAATCGGTTATTTCAGAAACTTATTTTGAGCGGTTTTAGCGGTCAGGTTAAACTGGCTGGACAAACAGCGATATGACCGAAAAAAGGAATGACTAGAGGACAACGGCAAGGATTTAGAAGCAAATTTCATTGGGGAAAGGCCGATACCCCTACAGGAAACGTAAAGAGGCCTTTGGAGAAAACAGCTCTTTGAATATCAAGAGCAACAAGGCCCCCGAATTAGAGACAACCAGTCAGAACTACTGACAGCCTTGGGTGAGCCAGCCGTGACAAAACTAATCCGACTGGTGTGTAATATGTACAAGACAGGCCAAATACCCTCAGACTTCTAGAAAAACGTAATAATTCCAATTACAAAGAAAGAAGCTACTGACAGGTGAGAAATTTACCGAAATATCAGTTTCATAAGTTACAGTTGCAAATTACTAACACGAATCCTTTACAGAAGAATGGAAAAACTGATAGAAGCCGAACTCGGGGAAGATCGGTTTGGATTTCGGAGAAACGTAGGAACACGCGAGGGAATACAGACCCTACGACTTCTCATAGAAGATAGGCTAAGGAAAGGGAAACCTTGTAGGTTTAGAGAAAGTTTTTGACAATGTTGACTGGAATACTCTCTTTCAAATTCTGAAGATGGCAAGGGTAAAATACAGGGAACGCAAGGCTATTTACAATTTGTACAGAAACCAGATGGCAGTTATAAGAGTCGAGGGGCACGAAAGGGAAGCAGTGGTTGAGCAGGGAGTGAGCAAGCAACCAAAGAAAAATTTGAAGTTTGAATTAAAATTCAGGGAGAAGTAACAAAAACTTCGAGGTTTGTCGATGAAATTGTAATTCTGTCAGAGATAGCAAAGGAATTGGAAGAGCGATTAAACGGAATGGACAGTGTCTTGAAAGGGGGGTATTAGATAAACGTCAACAAGGGTAAGACAAGGATAATGGAATGTAATCGAATTAAATCAGGTGATGTTGAGGGAAGTAGATTAGGAAATGAGACACACAAAGTAGTAGATGAGTTTTACCGTTTGGGTAGGAAAATAACTGATGATGGCCGAAGTGGAGAGGATATAAAATGTTGACTGACCATGGAAAGAGAAGTGTTTCTGATCTGAATCTGTTAATATCGAATATAGATTCAAGTGGTAGGAAGTCTTTTCCTAACACTTAAATCTATATTCGATGTTAACAAACTTCTCTTCTTCAGAAACGCTTTTGAAATGTGGTTCTTCAGAAGAATGCTGTAGATGGGTATTACAGGTAACTAATGAGGAGGTACTGAATAGAATTGACGAGAAAAGAAATTTGATGTGGCAGAACCTGACTAGAAGAAGGGATCGGTTGATAAAGATACTTGCTGAGACATCAGTGGATCTCGAATTTATTATTGGCGAGAAGTGTGTGTTGTGGAGGGCGGGGCGGGGTGATAAAAATCGTAGAGGGAAGCCAAAAGATGAATACTGTAAGCAGATTCAGGAGGATGTATGTTGCTGGATGGAGATGAAGAGGCTTGCACAAGATAGAGCAGCATCTTCGGACTGAAGACTGAAGACCACAAGAACTGTAAACCGATTGTTTCGGTGACAACCGCTATCCCTAGTATGAGACCATCTCAGAAACCGTGTAGATTTATTGATGACGGTGTAGTGTACGCCGACCGGTAGCGTCCCGCCGAAACAAAGAAAGCAAAACGAGAAAAGGTAAAGAATGGAACGGAAGAGGAGGGGAGAGAAGACAAGGGGTAGGATCTCGTCTCCGGCAGCTGTCTGCGCGGCCCGGTGTCTTTGATGTGTCGGCGGCTACTGTGCGGGGTGGAGCGCGCCGTCCGCCGATCGGCGCCCGAGGCGAGAGTAATTGACACCCGGCGCGGCATTCAGGGCGGCGACATGAAAGGCCGGCGCCACGCCCCCGCGTTCCTAATGACGCCGTCAGCGGCGCACAATGGCGATTAAAATTCCGCCAGCCCAGGGCGCAGACGCGAGCGCGGGCCGCGGGCCCCCGGGAAGGCGGCTCAGCGCGGCGCACAAATATTTACCGTTAGCCGGCGCCGCGCCCGATTACCGGGAAGCAAGGGGTTGGCCCGTCGTACAATGGCGGCGGCACGCTGCCCTTTGATTTGCCAACAGTACGCCCTTTCCCTCGCCGTGCAGTGCGCGGTTTCGGGTGTCACCTGCATCCCCTTTTGAGGAGCGCATCTCCGTCCGCGGAGTTCGTTGAAGATCAGCCCCGCACCAATTCTAGATTCTTAAGCGGCCGGAGACCTACGGAAGTCCGTGATCTTCTTGAACACCGGCACGAATATGAGGATACCCTTGTGAAATAAGCGTCATCTGGCGGTTTTCAGTCTTATGCTGGCACTAAGATGACAAACTGGAACGATAAAACTTCAAGTAGCAACAGAAAATTTGTACGAGGCGTATTCCGAAAGTCTACATCTACATCTTCATCTACGTGATTACTCTGCTATTCACAGTAAAGTGCCCGGCAGAGGGTTCAACGAACCACCTTCGTCCGCAGCTCGTGGTCGTGCGGTAGCGTTCCCACGCCCGGTTCCCGGGTTCGATTCCCGGCGGGGTCAGGGATTTTCTCTGCCTCGTGATGACTGGGTGTTGTGTGATGTCCTTAGGTTAGTTAAGTTTAAGTAGTTCTAAGTTCTAGGGGACTGATGACCATAGATGTTAAGTCCCATAGTGCTCAGAGCCATTTGAACCACCTTCAAGCTGTCTCTCTCGAACAAAGCACGGAAAAAACGAGCCCTTAATTTTTTCCGTAAGACCCTTGATTTCTCTCACTTTATCGTGATGATCATTTCTCCCTATGTAGGTGGGTGCCAACAGAATGTTTTCACAATCGGAGGAGAAAACTGGTGACTGAAAGTTCATGAGAAGATCAACATCTACATCTAAATTTATACTCCGCAAGCCACCCAACGGTATGTGGCGGAGGACACTTTACGTGCCACTGTCATTACCTCCCTTTCCTGTTCCAGTCGCGTATGGTTCGCGGGAAGAACGACTGCCGGAAAGCTTCTGTACGCGCTCGAATCTCCCGTAGCAACGAAAAACGCATTTGTTTTAATGATTGCCATTCCCATTCACGTATCATGTCTGTGGCACTATCTCCCCTATTTCACGATAATACAAAAAGAGGTGCACTTCTTTGAACTCTTTCGATGCCATCCGTCAGTCTCACCTGATGCGGTTCTCACACCGCACAGCTGTACTCCAGAATAGGGCGGACAAGCGTGATGTAAGCAGTCTCTTTAGCAGACCTGTTGCACCTTCTAGGTGTTCTGCCAATGAATCGCAGTCTTTGGTTTGATCTATCCTCAACATTATCTATCTGATCATTCCAATTTAGGTTATTTTTAATTGTAATCCCTAAGTATTTAGTTGAATTTACAGCCTTCAGATTTCTGTGACTTAACGCGTAATCGAAATTTAGCGGATTTCTTTTAGTACTCGTGTGAATAACTTCACACTTTTCTTTATTCAGGGTCTCTCCTCGCACCATATAGATATCTTATCTAAATTATTTAGCAATTCGTTTTGGTCATCTGGTTACTTTACAAGACGGTAAATGACAGCATCATCTGCAAACAATCAAAGAGGGCTACTCAGATTGCCTCCTACGTCATTAATATAGATCAGGAACAACAGAGTGCCTACAACACTTCCTTGGGAACGCTGGAGATTACTCCTGTTTTACTCGATGACTTTGCGTCTATTACTACGAACTGTGACAAAAATGGTTCAAATGGCTCTGAGCACTATGGGACTTGACATCTAAGGTCATCAGTCCCCTAGAACTTAGAACTACTTAAACCTAACTAACCTAAGGACATCACACACATCCATGCCCGAGGCAGGATTCGAACCTGCGACCGTAGTGGTCGCGCGGCTCTAGACTGAAGCGCCTAGAACCGCTCGGCCACAACGAACTGTGACCTTTCTGACAGGAAATCACTAATCAGGTCGCGATATTCCATAGGCTCGCAGTTTAGTTAGAAGTAAGGTCCGTCGGCCGTTGTGGTCGAGCGGTTCTAGGCGCTTCAGTCAGGAACTGCGTGGCTGCTACGGTCGCAGGTTCGAATCCTGCCTCAGGCATGGATGTGTATGATGTTCTTAGGTTAGTTAGGCTTAAGTAGTTCTAAGTCTAGGGGACTGATAACCTCAGATGTTAATTCCCATAGCGCTTAGAGCTATTTGAACAATTTTTTAGAAGTAAGGTCCGATAGCTCGCGAAATTGAAACCGCAGTGAAAATCCGATAAAGCTTTGCACAGACGTGTTGGTCAGTATCTCTAGTATTCCCGTGATCCCGTCACGTCTGTCTTTTCAGTTCTGAGCGCACAGTGAGCACGTAAAGATGCCTAGAAAACAGTGTCTTCCGCCAAGTATGAGTGCCCGTCAGAGATTTCGCCTGATTTGATGCAGCCCACACAACATAACTGTCCTTCATGACAGTTCTGGGCCGCACTCTCCAGGGGCAATGAGGACGCCCCTGCAGCGTTTTCGATGGGAAGTGTTTGATCACCCTTCATACAGCCCGAACTTTGCTCCCTCTGATTTTCATCTCTGCTGACATGAACCGCTGGCTATGAAATCAACGTTTTGGAACAGACAAAAAACTGCAGATCAGCGGAGAGATTCGGCGATATGTGCAAGAGGCTGCCTTCTATGACGAAGGTATTGAAAAGCTGTTACAACGCTGCGTCATATGTCTCAGACGGAGCGGTGACTATGTAGAGACGTTGCTGGAAGGTGTGGCTAACTATTGCAAATAAAACACTTTTGATTTTCACTGTGGTTCCCATTTCGTGACCGATCGAACCTTACTTTCGGAATACACCTCGTAGAAGAAATCAAAGATTTACTGCTTCAGTTACTTTTAAAATTCTGGTCCTGAAAATTGCAACACTAGGAAGAATAGCAAAACTCGAAATTTTACTTACTTTCTGTATAGGTCTACATCAGGCGTGGTCAAAGCACAGAATAGACTGTATACAGTAAGGGAAGCAGGAGGTGGCCTCTTTCATTGTATTAGGTCAAACTCTGCGCTCGACGCCATATTGAAATAGAAAAAACGCGAAAAGATATTTACTTAATAGTACGACACTAAACGGACATTCTTACAATAAGGAGCTAATCTAATCGACTAAATGAAAGCCGGCCGCAGTGGTCTAGCGGTTCTAGGCGCTCAGTCCGGAGCCGCGCGACTGCTACGGTCGCAGGTTCGAATCCTGCCTCGGGCATGGATGTGTGTGATGTCCTTAGGTTAGTTAGGTTTAAGTAGTTCTAAGTTCTAGGGGACTTATGACCTCAGCAGTTGAGTCCCATAGTGCTCAGAGCCATTTGAACCATTTGACTAAATGAAAACTTTTACCAAAGGAAACGTTAATCAAACAAGTTGTGGTAAATCTCTAAAAACGTGTCACATACGCTTTTAAACACATTTCTGTTCACATCTGTAAACTGTAAACTGCCACTGCTTTTAGCTTCAGATGACAATGAAGGTACTTTGTTTTGTAAATATCGGCTTCTTCCTTTCAGCAATTTTATTTTACTTTAAAATTTTTCTTTTCTTGAACTTTCAGCTCAAAAAGCTTCAAACGTCTGATTACTTTACAAATGGGTTATGTGTTAACAATTTGATACGAAGCGCGAAAGCGATAAAATTTTAGGAACTATTTGAAATTATGCTTGAAGTTTGTCGGAAATCGCTGAATGCTCTCATTCTCGAATAGTGAGTGAATGTAGGCTAAGTATATGCACACCACGAGTTTTGCTTCATCCAGACGTATACACAGTTTCCAATCGTACTACTCGTCTTATTGTGTTATGACAACATTGTGGGCAGGGTCACTGTAAGCCTCGTTACTCGTATAGTGATACAGATATGCGTCTAGCCGAATCCTGCTCGCTAACGAACAAAAATACAGAGACAGATGTACTTAATCTGTATGTAGAACGGGCATTGCGAGGTTAGAGGATCTGAGAGGGCAATGTCATATTGTTTTTCTTCCAGTATTAACAACCCACGAGCGTGAGCGAATCCTATTGATCACCAGTTGTAGTATAAATTTCAAACGAAAGTAACATGGCGTCGTGAATGTGCATTGTGGAGATGATTCTCTTCAAATGAGATACATAAACAACGAGGTCATTAGAGACGGAGCACAAGCTCGGATTAGGGAAGGGTAGAGAAGGAAATCGACCGTGCTCTTTCCAAGGAACCATCCCGACATTTGCTGTGGCCTGGGAAATGCCATACGAATACGAGGACTGAACAGTTATCCCTCTAACATTTGCTGTCTCACGATAGAAATCCAGCCAGAATTAATAACTTTTCCTGACTGCTCAGAAATTGGCGAGGGCGAGCGGGAGTATTACCAACTTGAGCAAAAATGATGACTTTCGTGATAGTACCGTTCATAACACGTGAAGCGAACATGATGTTCAAAACAATAATATCAGTCTCAGTTAGAGAGAACTGGAGGTTACGCTTTTGCTGTACTGCAGGGTACGTTATTTATAAATGTGTAAACTTCTGGCCGTCCGGAGTGGCCGTGCGGTTCTGGGCACTACAGTCTGGAGCCGAGCGACCACTACGGTCGCAGGTTCGAATTCTGCCTCGGGCATGGATGTGTGTGATGTCCTTAGGTTAGTCTTCAGGTTTTCGCGGCGCAATGACTGCTCCATTAAGTTTCGGGAATGCAGCCGCATGTATTCTGCTTCTTCTTCTAATATTTCGGCTGTATACCTTTCAGCCATCTTCAGAGAGAGCCGTACGACTGTCGTACGGCTCTCTCTGAAGATGGCTGAAAGGTATACAGCCGAAATATTAGAAGAAGAAGCAGAATACATGCGGCTGCATTCCCGAAACTTAATGGAGCAGTCCTTAGGTTAGTTAGGTTTAATTAGTTCTAAGTGACTGATGACCTCAGAAGTTAAGTCCCATAATGCTCAGAGCCATTTGAACCGTTTTTGTAAACTTCTGCTTTCTTATGGACCGGACTGTGGTTACGGGAGAGATTAAAATGTTTGCAAGATATAGTTCCGAAACGTTATGAAAAAGTTGTACTAACAATTTTTCCTTATACGTCTTCATCAACTCTAGTGTGAGACCACTTGTCTATTTGTAAACTTTGTCAAAAGGCTAAACCATCTACTATCTCACATCGTGCTCCGCTGTTTCCTATCATTCCTTCTAAATTAAAAGAATTTGCTGCTGTTGATCTTTTGGGACCCCTTGTCAGAACATCGAATGGATTTTCGTACGTTCTAGTCGCTGTTGAACTTACTTCAAAATTTGTTTCTTTCACTCCGTTACGTAAAGCCACTGGACGGTCTGTATCCAACGCCTTTGTTAAAAATTTCTTATGTGAAGTCGGACACGTTAGTAAAGTCATTTCAGATAACGGACCGCAATTCAGATCTGCTGTTTGGTCATGCATGCTTCGGAACCATAAAATCAAATCTATTTTTATTTCATTGTACTCACCACACTGTAACCCGTCTGAACGGATTATGAAAGAAATCAATAAGCTTTGCAGACTTTATTGTCACAGAAAGCATCAGCATTGGGACAGATATTTACGCTTATTTCAAAACGTGCGGAATGAAATGCCTCATGACTCCACTGCTTTACCACCTATTCTTGTACTGAAGAATGAAGAACCGCCGAACAGAATCAGTGAGCTTGTACCATTCCCGAATACACGTAAACTTCGAAACAAAGACATAATTGATTTGGCTATTAAAAATATAAAATCTGCAACAGACAAAAGGAGAAAATTACACAGTAAAGCAAATGCAAAGGAATTATATTATATTGGTCAGAAAATTCTCATTAAAGCTCATTCATTGTCACATAAGAAGAAACACTTGAGTCACAAATTCTTTCTGATTTACAATGGACCTTACAGAATCCGACGGATACCACATGATAATTGCGTTGAAGTTGAAACTCTGCGTACTAGGAAGAGTAAAGGATTGCACCACATTTCACATGTAAAACCGTTTATTGAAAGATAATCTGCTTTTTAACTTAGTCTTTGCCATAAAATTTTTCACTTCACACTACTAGTACGCTTTGTACACTTAGAAACTGTTATCATGCAACAGTGTTTTGAAGTTAGCTATCCAGTCTAGAACCTAGGGAACATATTTAGATAGTAATTACCACTGCATTGTGATAGTGAACAGACGACACAGAGTTACTGTGAGTGTACATTCTTGCTTGTTAGTTGCACAATTACGTAACGACTATAAGGCTTACATACTTAGAACATATACTGCTAATGAGATTTTAATGCAACATTTTGATTTACTTGAAAAGACATTCTTGACAGCTACACGATTATATCACGACGCTACTAATGTGTGACACAATTTACATTGTTGCTTTTGTGCTGTATCTGCTTTATATCTGCACAGTTTTTCTGAATTCTTCTGTAAAATAAAATATGTTTTAGTAGTAACTTTTGTGGTATAGCTACAATGAGACAGCCTTTTTCGTAGCACAACAATACGTTACAGTGTAGTACTTTCTTGCTGATGATACAAGTATAGTAATAACATCCAAAAACCAAGAACTAAGTGATGTAATTGTAAATGATGTTTTTCACAAAATTATTAAGTGGTTCTCAGCAAACGGACTCTCTTTAAATTTTGATAAAACACAGTATATACAGTTCTGTACAGTAAATGGCACAACTCCAGTAATAAATATAGACTTTGAACAGAAGTCTGTAGCTAAGATAGAATTTTCAAAAATTTTAGGTGTCTCCATTGATGAGAGGTTAAACTGGAAGCAACACATTGATGGTCTGCTGAAACGTCTGAGTTCAGCTACGTATCCTATTAGGGTTAATGCAAATTTTGGTGATACGAATCTCAGTAAATTAGCTTACTATGCCTACTTTCATTCACTGCTTTCGTATGGCATCATATTCTGGGGTAATTCATCGTTGAGTAGAAAAGTATTCATTGCTCCAAAACGTGTAATCAGAATAATTGCTGGAGCCCACCCACAGTCATCCTGCAGACACCTATTTAAGGATCTAGGGATCCTCACAGTAGCCTCACAGTATATATATTCACTTATGAAATTTGTTGTTAATAATCCAACCCAGTTCAAAAGTAATAGCAGTGTGCATAGCTATAACACCAGGAGAAAGGATGATCTTCACTATGCAGGGTTAAATCTGACTTTGGCACAGAAAGGGGTAAATTAAGCTGCCACAAAAGTCTTTGTTCACCTACCAAACAGCATCAAAATCCTGACAGATAGCCAACCAACATTTAAAAATAAATTAAAAGAATTTCTAGATGACAACTCCTTCTACTCATTGGCTGAATTTTTAGATATAAATTAAGGAAAAAAAACAACTTAAACATCAGTGTAATGCAATATTTTGTGTAATGTAATATCTTGTACGAAAATCTTTTATTAACCTGACACGTTCCACATCATTACGAAGTGTTGTATTCATGATCTATGGAACAAGAATTAATCTAATCTAATCTAATCTAATCATGGTACTGTACATAATAACTACGATATCTATACGCATAGCATTTCACTTTTTTTATTACGAGATAAGTACATTGACTTCCACAGAACTTTGCTTACGGACGACGATAATTACGACACTTGGCACATTTTTTTACCCTTAAGTAATGACAGAGATTATGTTACAACAAGACGCACAATTTAGCGCGTCAGTACACGTATTTGAGTTATTAATTTTGTACTTAAAACATTTATTTTTAAAGATTTTTGAATTACAAAGAAAGTTTTCCGTGATACATTTCATTCCATTGCTATAATATGTAAAACCTGAGGGTATAATTACATTAATCCTCAGGGGGTACACGCTTACTTTATGTACCATGTGTTTGGCAAGCACAAGGAGCCCAAGCTAATATGGTATTAGCTTATACAACTTTACACATCGGTACCATACTTCTCTAACACAGAATTACACAGCTATCTGATTATTTAACAGAGAAACAAACATTTTTTTTACTACATCAGTGACAGCTGTTTACGTAATTACACAGTTGGATAACTTCACACTTATGAAATTGTATTTTGTCTGTACTTTGTGAACTATTCATATTTTTTCGGAACCACTGTGATACTATGAGAGCTTTGAATGTCGTATTTAGTAAGGGACCATGATTTTTTAAGTACGTTTGGGGTAGATGACTTTATTGAAGGTCTTGAAATTATTGCAGAAAGCTACGACGTTTTTGAGATTTGGCTGAGGTGTTATGATGTTATTATTACAATGACGATGTGTATTATGCTGTTGTGGTACGTTTATGATCAATAAGCTGATGCTATATGAGGAATTTGATTATACTACATGTGGTGTCACCGCCAGACACCACACTTGCTAGGTGGTAACTTAAATCGGCCGCGGTCCTGTAGTACATGTCGGACCCGCGTGTCGCCACTGTGTAATCGCAAACCTAGCGCCACCACATGGCAGGTCACAAGACACGGACTAGACCTCGCCCCAGTTGTACGGAAGACATAGCTTGCGACCAGACGTACGAAGCTTTCCTCTCATTTGCCGAGAGACAGATAGAATAGCCTTCAGCTTAGTCTATAGCTACTACCTAGCAAGGCGCCATTTGTATCAGTGCTTATAGCGTACTAATATTCAAGAGAGATGTATTCCAACAAGAGAATAAAGTTAAGTATTATACAACTACGTACTTTTCTTTAGTGCATTAATAAGTCTCCTGTTCCAGTACTTCAAGCCCGTCTGCGTTAGTTTAGCGTGCACCTAGCTACCTCATTGTGTCTAGACTGTATGGACTAGACACAACACTACATATTTATAATGATGAAATATTGAAGAAGTGTCGACGAATATGTATATGTGTAATAAGGTAAGGACTAATGAGTAGAGGTTAAGGACTCTGATTTGTGGAAAAGGATGTTGGAAACCAAGAATCGTACTTTAAGAATTATGAAATGTGTGTACATGTGTGAATGTATCACAATGCCGGCGAAAATTTTTTGGACACTGTTATATTTATAGGTTTTTGTTTCTACACATTTTTAACGCAAATTCTCGACCTGTGAATTTTTTTTACATGAGACTGTCACTGTAGCACAAACTGCTGTCGTAAATATTTCACTGAGAAAGCTAAGTGACCTTGACATAATGCGTTGTGGGCACCCACCTGCCTGGAGAAAAAGCCATTAGGTGGAGAAAAAAGAGGCCATTAACTTCGCTATTGACATTCCTTCCTAGAAAGCATCGCAAATACGACACGCTCATTACTTACATCTGCACACCTGATTATGACAAGTGTCTTTCTACGAGAGTTGAGAGAATTTCTACTAACTTATGAAATGCCTAATGACTTTTGGATGATATTTTTATGCTTTGCTTTACATAGTTGCTTATTTCATTTGATATCTTTGTTATTGTAATTATGAAAAATTTTTTCAAATCTGTATTGGCCACTGCCCAAAGCAATTTGTAAAACTTTTTGTGGGGAGCACAGGGGCTATGTAAGTAGGCTGTTTAGGTTTTTATGTTGGTAATGCCACGTAGCGCTCTATATGAAAATCACTGACTGTGCTGTGTGAAGGCTGTGGTTATTAAGTCCCATAGTGCTCAGAGCCATTCGAACCATTCGAAGGCTGTGGTTGGTTTGCATTGTTGGAGTATATGCTATTGTAGTGTTGGGCAGTTGGCTGTTAACAGCGCGTTGCGTTGCGCAGTTGGAGGTGAGCCACCAGCAGTGGTGGATGAGGCGAGAGAAATGGCCGTGTTTTGAGAGCGGATGATCTGGACGTGTGTCCATCAGAGACAGTAAATTTGTAAGACTGGATGTCATGAACTGCTATATATATATATTATGACTTTTGAACACTATTAAGGTAAATACATTGCTTGTTCTCTATCAAAATCTTTCATTTGCTAACTATGCCTATCAGTAGTTAGTTCCTTCAGTAGTTTGGATCTTTTATTTAGCTGGCAATAGTGGCGCTCGCTGTATTGCAGTAGTTCGAGTAACGAAGATTTTTGTGAGGTAAGTGATTTGTGAAAAGTATAGGTTAATGTTAGTCAGGACCATTCTTTTGTAGGTATTATTGAAAAGTCAGACTGCGTTGCGCTAAAAATATTGTGTGTCAGTTTAGTGTTGATCAGAATAGGGAAAGAGCGAAATGTCTGAGTACGTTCACTTCTGCTCAGCTGTTTGAAAATCAAATAGTGTAAGAGGTTTATCAGCACAGTAATTCATTAATTTTTCTAAGGGGATTTGTTCAAACTGAACAAATGGTTCAAATGGCTCTGAGCACTATGGGACTTAACTTCTGAGGTCATCAGTCCCCTAGAAGTTAGAACTGCTTAAACCTAACTAACCTAAGGCCATCACACACACCCATGCCCGAGGCAGGATTCGAAACTGCGACCGTTGCGGTCGCGCGGTTCCAGACTGTAGCGCCTAGAACCGTTTAACTGAACACGTTCATGTCTGGGACATGAATGTTTTAAAAGAACTAACTCGTAAATTTCCTTTTACATTTTATTGATAGATGAGGCGAAGTTACCTTTAAGCTCTCGGGTTCCCAGCCGCGTCTAGTGATTAAAATTACAAGAGCTTTCGGCCGGGCACTTCTTGGCCGTTGTCAAATGATATGACTGTCAGTGTGCTGCTGGTACGCCATTATACACACTAGCTGCCGGCTGTGACGTCACTGGTGTTCGCTGTATCGCCATATATGGGCATAACGTTGACTTGGCGTCGGATGTGCCCGCTTCAACCGCTTGATCGCTGCATCCCACGCCGCGCTGAGCTGCAGGCCACGGTCTCTATTTAGGGTGAAGCCATTTATTTCAGTGGCGTCACCGTTAGAGTCCCTTACATGTTCATTTTTCTATAATGACCAAAACAAAGCCTGATAGTATTTTCAAACGTTACGTAAAACAAAAGGAAGTGCGAAACAAAGCAGGCGTGTGCTGGCTCTCAAAACTGTGCAATAATTCCTTATTTAATTGCAAAAAGAACTGCAATCTGAAGTTCAAGGGGTAGGCTGCAGAATTTTCCATGAACCACCTTCACACACACACACACACACACACACACACACACACACACACACACACACACACACACATTCTCACTTCTTCATAAAGGTAGAAGCTACAGCTGGTGTACCATGCTAATAGCCCTGTCGTATGAGGAAATCAATACAACTCAGTGTCAGCAGAGTATGGAAGATAAAACAGAAAGATATCACAGACAGACAAATTTCACTTACCAGGACACTTGAAGCATCATTTCACAGAACAAATGAAAGCATCATTTCAGTTACCAACGGAGAAAAAAAAAGGACTTAGCAGAAGAAGAAGGAAAAAATTAGACATAATACTGGAAAAATGGGTTTAGTTCTGAAGGGCGCCTGTTAGTCGGCTGTTTCATTTCGTCGAGGTTAATTTTACCTTCTTGTGAATTATTAATTTTTATTTTACTACCATTTTTGAGTTCTTGCGCACCTCAGTTTCAAGAAACACTGGTACAAGCATTTTCTAAAACTCTTTGGTAAGTCACTGGTTCAGTATGAGGTCTTCGGCGAGTCAATAGCTCTCAGCCTGTAGCATTCGTTGGCGGGTTTCAAGACTTCCTAGTTCGAAGAGAGTTAACCAGTGGATTATAGTACTACGTGTAGTCTGGTTCCAGTTGTAAGTTGGAGAAATACTTCCGAGGTCGCATACTGTTCTGCTAAAGTCACCATTGTTTGATAGACAGGATGTCTAGTAAGGTGATTCCAATTTATATTCGAGGCTAAAGTAAAGTTTTCCGAGTGAGGTTAGCTAGTTTATTCACAAGAATTTGGTCAGGTGTTTCCAAGCAGTGGAATAGGTGTCAAGAGATAACAAATTCATAATGCTTGGAAGCTGATTCTGCACTACTTAAAACTTCATTTCATTCTGTACTGTCTTAAATTCTTCGATGTTAGCTGTTCGTGGAGTGTAAGAATATCTCCTGTATTGATGATTCTGGATTACATACCCGATGAGGTTGTGTTGGTTTGTAAGTAGCAGTGAAGCTTGAATTATCTCTTAAAACGTGTCGCCTATTCGCAAGCACAGAAATAACTGATATTACAGTTTCTTGTCCTATCTGCCGGCACAAGGTAAACTGAAATTTAATTGTTTTATGAAGTATTGCGAAAATAATCTCTGAGTTTCAGAACGAAGTAACAGGCTCGAATTATCGCCATAATAAAGATAAGCGCATGCCGTCTCAATTAACTGCCTTCCAGCTAGAAACGTGGACACACCACACACTATAATTTTTGCAGTAGTATTATCTGCACCTTGGATTTGCTAATATCTTTTAATAACAAATCTGAATTTTTCTAAATACGGTTTCACTACAATTAATTATTATACACTTATATAATTCAAACGTTAAAAACAGTTATTTTTAATATAAAATAAATGTACCTTCGAGGCGATCAGTCAAGGGAAAGAACAAGATGAGAATGGAACTTAAACATTGCCATGATATGCTTTAATGATATTTTCCAACTAGTGAGTAGAACCAGGAGCTGCAAGAGATTTTAAATTGCGTGTCCAGAGCCTGTGGAATACTACGTGATCGTTAACAAAGAGCGAATGTATCATGAATTACTCAGATACTATATGATATATTACAACGTCCATAATGGTACCAGAATTTATTTACCAAGTAAACGAGAACTGTAACCATTTCGATTTTACCAGTAGCACTTCGGCATGATTTTATGACACAATAAAAGGATTTTTACGTAGATATGTTCAGAGAAATCTTTCATTGTGAAATAACAATAAGTTTGACCTTTTTACATTACCCAACATCGATCTTCGTCGGTGTGACTTTTGTTACTCGCATTTGGTCTTCTTTCACGGAAAACCGCGAAAAGAGTCTTCAGTCTCACAGAATATTTACTCAGTGTACGTATAATATTTCTCATGATATTATTTTCAGACATTTTTTTAAACTTGCAGATTCACACATGAAAGATTTTTCATTTGTATAAAACTGTCACTCGTTCAATTTTATTGCACATTGAAGTACTATTGTTTTACATTGAAATAGTGATTAGAAGACACTATTTTGTTCATCTAATTTTAATTAGAGCATAATTTTTACTATTTTTAGAGTGGAGAAATAACAAATTATATAAATTTATGTTTTTCAAGTTCCACATTAGCAAATGACTTTGATGTTGTAGCTAATTTTCGTTTTACTGTCAAAATTGGTTTCTGAAGTAAACTCTTGCTTCACAATGTTTCGTTGCTCCACGCATAAGTGCAGCAGGTTGATAGATCGAGAGACCATCGGAACAACATATAAGGTACAGCTTGTAGAAATGCCACCCAGCATCAGACAGTAGGATCTCATAAACGACTGCATACACGCCTCAGAAACAAATAATGGTAATAGCTTCCTGTGGAGAAAAACAGCTAACAATTAATTAATCAACGGGAGGCATATGTATGCTCTCTGTTAAAAGTATTACAAGCTCACACAAACTGAAATAGTGTGGATTTGGGAGAAGCTCTACTATACATTTCATTGAACATTTGTAGCATAGTATGCCTTCTGCCTGAAACAGTTTAATTTTTGTCACCTACTGACTTGTAACACATCCTGTTACTACATTACTATGTCACCGTCCATGACACCTACAAGTGCACTCACATAGGTCTGTGTAGTTAGGTAACTGCAGTCTTAATACTGGTTGGCATATAATTTTAAGATATTTAAAACATACAGTCTTTTGTTACCAGTACTGGATAGCAAGTCTAATCGTCGCCTTCAAGTGCATTATGCAGGGCGTCTCTTCATCTCTTCATAAGTAATTTGAATTCGTGCTCATGAATGACAGTGCTTACATAATACACACACATAGAACCCACCTATTCGACATCAGAACTGCTTGAAAGTATGCGATATTCACAGTTTGTGTACACACAGCTGCTGTTTGTCATTTGTTACTCACACTGTAATACAAGTTCACACACTTGAAGCTAGACTAACATTTGCATGTTTATGTTGTCAGTCTGTGGATGTAGGCTTAACAGACTTTTATTGCGTCCTCACAGTGCCACGTTTTTCTAGCCTGCCATCCAAAATCCCATGTGATTGCAGGCAATCCTACGATCCATGACAATAATCTACCAACACAAATAATATAACTTACACAAGTTAAAAAATTTTCTTAGTACCTCTGCCCTATAACTGCCATGTGTACACTCTTGTCTGGAGCCCTTCTCTGAGTACTTTATTCTTGATTACTGTACTCATGTATTTTTCTACTGGGCCCTCTTGCGCCATGTTCATTGAGGCAAACAGCTCATAAAAGAACTTTGTGAGATAAGCCAGCACAGGATAAAATCCTAAACCTAACTTTAAATACTCTTCTCAACTTAGAGCTACCCAAAGACAGTAAATTTTTAATCTACTCTTGATTTATTAAATGGAGAAAAACAGTTGTTGCCTGAACTTTGTTTAATTACTTTTCAGTATATGATTGTCTTCAATATTTCATTCTTTTCAAACTTATTACAAACACAAGTGATTCATGACATAATAGCACAGCAAATGATTCTACCACTTCGTTACTGAAAATGTTAGGTTATTTAAAACATAAAATAGTGCTGTTTCCCTTTTCTAGTACATAGCACTGACACATAGTAAAGATTTTTCTAAGTACCTTCTATCATAAACTGACTGATCAGTACTACATGCACATATGTACACATTACCTACAAATACACACTTGTACAATGCACACTTGTGCTTATGTAGTTAGTTCGAGTCTAATGAAGGCACATCTACTGCTCCACACTACATATAACGTTACTAATCTTTATAGTGTAACAAAAAGCTAATATTACCTACACAACTGCATACTCATTTACTTTCCAAATCCGGGTAGCAGCACTTTTTTAAAACCTGGTGCGGTTAAAGACCTTTTATTTCCTTAGTTCTAGGATCCACTATTAAGTAGGATCCAGCATTTTGTACAGTGGCTACTTCCAGTGAACCAGAATAGAGCATTTTCCATTTCTCCTTCTTTTTCATTAAGAGTGAGGATTTTGTGTGATTTCTGATAAGCACTCTTTCTTCTACCATAAATGTTTGCATTCTTTCCAACATTTTATGAAAATAATGTTTTCTTTGGACAGTCTGCTTTGTCATATTGGCAAATGCTTGCCTTACCTTTTCCTCCCAGTCATTCCCGCACCTAGGGAGCCTCAAGAAAGGATTAACCCTTTCATTTTTTTCACTTTTGTGTAATAGTAACGCATCTTATGTGCAGTTTGTAGAGGTGTGTGGCAGGGTAAGGCCAATTTCTTCAAACTGAGTGATATAACACACGTAATTAATTTGTTAGAACAATACATCTTCATAGACCAAATAAACTTCAGGAAAATTCTCCACTGGAGTTTGCTTCTTTGTGGAGCTTTGAGATCAGTATTTGGTTATGTTACTTTCCCACAGGACGTTCTCCCATGTGCACCAGTGAAGTTGCTTTGATTGTCTGACAAGATAGCTGCTGGTTTATCAAACTTAGATATATAACCGTTGTTTAACTTCTGTGCTATGGGAGAGCTCCTTTACCTTTTTAGCATATATAATTTTGGGTGATTGGAAAAAAGGTCGTGAAGAGCCACTATGTACCTTACTCCAGCACTTGCATGGGGAAGTGGTCCACACACATCAATTGCAACGATTTGTAAGAATTTATGCATTATGATAGCGTGTAAATCGCCCTTACGACATTTGCTTGACGGTTTTGCTTTCTGACATAGCAAGCACATCTTCACAATTTGTTGCACTTTCCTCCTCATATTCAGAAAGTTGTAACACAAATTCACTTTATTTGAATTGTTGACACCGAAGTGCCCCAAATACTGGTGTGTGTACTGTAGTAACTTTCCCTGGGATTCTGATGGAAAGTGCAGCCACCAGTTGTCCAACTTCGGTACTCAGTGATATAATTAAGAATCACATAGTGGTTCATATGTTTATCTGTGGGATCCGTGGATAATTGGGGTTTTATCTTATTCCACAAGAGATCCTTACCCTGAAACTTGGCTATATTTTACACATATTCTGATAACATTGCCTGTGTATTTTATCTTGCTGTAGCATAACCTTAAACTCTGACACTTGCACTTCCCAATCCAGTACATCCTGCAAACCTTCTGGTAAGTGAGACAATGTGTCCACCACCACGTTCTCTTCAACTTTCACGTAATTAATTTCAAAACTGTATTCTTGGAGAACCAGCGACAAGTTGTCCGATAGGACATGCAATAACTTACATCTCAACAACAAGCATAAGGCCTGATGGTTACAGCATACAACTGCGTAATTTCCAACTATATAACAGTGAGATTTCTTAAATGCTTGAACCACTGCAATTGCCTCTGACTCGTGGTATATTCCCTCTAGTGATCTGATAATATGTGACAGCAAAAGCTACAGTACTTACCATTAATATTGCATAGGTAACCACCACTGCCTACCCATGAAGCCATCTGTTCCCAAGCAAAATTCCATTGACATCTCTGGGTGGTAAAGCGTACCTGAGTTCGCTAAAACTTTTCCTGTTTTTTCAAAGGCTATCAGGTATTCCTTAGTCCAGTACCATGTGACCTGTTTCCTTAACACTTCATAAGTTGCAAAGGATATACTTATCAGTAATGGCATTTCTTTATGGAGTTTATGGGAATATGTCGCACCACATCTGTACACTTATGGCACTTAGCGCTAGCCTTAGTTTCCGTTCGTTGTGAAGTATAACTTTTAGGGCTATTGGAAGTGTACATTCCTCCAAATAATTTGTTTCAAAGCCGTTCAGGAAGTAAGTTTACCACCAGACTAGTTTCTTCAAGACACTTTGGAAGTATGTTTAGCATAAAAGTAATATACCTTTTGTGGGTTTTTATGAAGCATATTTACCACAAAATTCGTGGTTTTACAGAGCTTTCGGGACTATGTCCTGTGACCTCCGCACGTATCTGAATCTTGTGGCAGTAGACTGCACGACATGTATAAAAACTGCTACAATAATCAGTTTATGTTTCTCATGATGTCACCGATGAAGCCCAAAAAAGTTACTTGGTTTCAACAATGGAAAATGCACTTACCATTAAACTAACTGCACACAAAAGGGCTGGTGAGAAATAGTTTTTGGTCTTAAATAAAAAATCATCAAAAAATAAGTATATTGTACTCAATTGATGACAATTCTAATATAATTAAAAAGTAATTAATTTCGCTGAGTCATTACAAAAAAAATGTGCCCACAAAAACATTAACATATATTGTATTGGTTCACAGCTGGTCCAGCACGAATCTCCTTTCAAACGTTGCTAATCCAAAGAAACTATGGAGCTGTTTTTCCATGAGGGTGTGGGGAAGGTCTTTATTGTCCGGATATTTTTCACATCTGGAAGAATTGCTTGTGGTGTAATTATATGTCTTAAAAATTGATTTTTTCGTACATAAATATGGATTTTTGAAGGTTTGTGGTTGTACCCTTTCCAAAAACCTACTTAACGGTCATGGTTTAACATGCTCTTCCCATCTCTGCATTGCTATCAATAAACAATCTACAAACAGGATTACCTATCTAACAATTCTGGGCTGATTATAGTGTCGAGTGCAGTAATAAATACACCCAAACTGACGTTTAAGCCAAAAGTTAAAACCTTGAATTGATAACTTCGACCAGTGTAAAGAAAGGCAGTGTATTCCCCCGATACGGGAATTGCCAGAAGAAAGCGAATAGATCAGCACTGTTCGATATCTCACCCCATGGAATTTCTAGATTTGTTCCTCGAGGTCCTCTGGTCAAGTATGGACTGGTACAATGATTTTATTTGCTGTCTCAGTGTCGATGACAAGCTGAACATTTTCCCCTGACTTAACTGCTCCCGGTAGTGGACTGTAGTATGGGTTATAGAAGGATTAATAATATTCCATTCCAAAATTCTTTGTCTTTATTGGGCCATGTCAGGTCATTTTGCCCATGGAATGGAGTAGGTTGTGTGGCTAAAGTTATCATGCAGTATGACATTTAGATGACACTGATATCCTATAATTATTCAGGTCCTTTTCTTGATTGATCTTGACAACCTTAAAAAAATACATGTTGATTCAGCGACTGAGCGATGTATAGCAGATAATTTAATAAAAGACTGAACTGATCCCCCATGGTATACAAAAAGATCAGAACACTGTTGGAGAAACAATGAAGAAAGCAAACAAGTTTAAAAGGAACCCAAAATCTCCAATATTGGCAATGTTTTACAGAAGCTCGAAACCCAGTGCTGACTTCAATGTGAGATGCTTTTAACACTTGCTGTAATGAAACTCTCTGTCTCCTAATCTGAAGGAAAATCTAAAGAGATTCTCGTTTTATATAAAGTACACAATTGGCAAGACACAATCAGTACATTCACTGCACAATAACAATAGTAATATTATTGATGACCTTGACACTAAATGGGTTTACTAAATATAGCTTTCCAAATTCCTTCACTAAAGAAGAGGAAGTAAACATTTCAGAATTCGAATCAAGAACAACTGCCGACATGACTAGCTTATTGTTAGAAGCGTATATCCCAGGTGTAGCGAAGCAGCTTAGCCCTCTATTGCACAAGAACAGTAAAACTAAGAATTTTCCAGTAACAACTTTGGAATTATACTTCATAGTGCCCATGCATGAAAAATAGATGATAATAAACTTTCTAGTATATATATTTTGGAAAATATGCTCTATATGCTCAAATCTACACTGCACAAATACGGATGTAATGAGTATGTACATATTAGTTCGTGTAAGGTACTAAATTTTTGCAGAACAGAGTTCAAAATTTATGGTACATCAATAAATTAAGACTTTAAAGGAAATTTTATTTATTTAAAAAATGAAAATAAAAAGCATTATAGAAGTTGGGTATACATCAGTTAGCAAAATCTCACTACTTTGCAATTACACATTTCCAGAATTTATACATTGTGAAAATTGTAGAAACAATTTCCATCTGGTACAAAACACAAATAGGTGTCACATTTGGTACACATTAAATTTGTTATTTTTTGACATTTATTACATTGACATCTGGCAGATTTTTCACAGTAGTTAGGCCAGTGATCGATTCTGTCCCTACTGATGTCAGCATTTGCTGTATTTGGCTGTCTTCTCTTTTTGGTGCCACTGCCTGGTGAGCTATCCAGCGATTGTCTCTTGGATTGTTTTCCTGACCAGAATAAGGATTCAGCAATATCAAACTTGAAATCAAACAAAGCGATCTGGGTTTTCTCTTCAATACTATTTTCATGACAGGCTCTCTTGTAAAGTAGCCAAACAACAACACAACTCATGTCCAGTAAATGGAAGAACAGTCTCATGTAATATTTCTTTGACCTGATTTTCGTTCTTACAGAGCTAATAAGGAGTCAATAGTGTCAACACCTCCCATAAACTTCTTGTACTCCTTCACAATCTTTGGGCATTGTATTTGGATATGTTGCTTTGTTTTTTTGTCATATCTTGCAACCTGGCTTTCTGGGTATGTACCTGAAAAGGTGCCCAGAAGGTTGACACACCTGTTGTCTTGCCATTTCACAAGAATCAGGTCATATCCAGAAACTGATGCAGTGGATTCAGCAGATGTGCCTCTTCACTGCTTTTTCATTTCAGCATCAAATGGCATCTTATTGTTTCTCACTCTATTCAACTGTACTGTTCCCAGACTGTGAATACCACATTTTACCAGCTCAACTTGAAGCTCTGGACTGCAGAACCAGTTATCATAGAACAGTTTATGATTTTTGTACTTTGGTATTCTTTCAGCCAATCTAAGCACTACATTTCCACTGGCGTTTACATTAGGAAGATGACTGGGTTGATTGATGGGTTCAGAATAGACTTCAAAATCATAAATAATACCACTGGCACCTGCTACACAATATATTTTGTAGCCCCACTTCTTTGGTTTCTTGGGATTATACTGTTTCAAGCTACTGTGACCTTTGAACGGTACAATTTGTTCGTCCACTGCAAGGTGTTCTTCAATTGGTATTTTTGATAAATTTTTTCGCAGCATCTCGCTTACCATTAAACCTTGAACAGTCTGTCACGTGCAGAATGTTGCTGAGTATTGTCAGCAAAATGTAAATATCTCTTTATTTGTTCCCATCTGCGTAGTGTCATTACATCAGACACTTGTTTCACACCACATTTCTTGTTCCAGTATCTTCTGTTCCCAGATATAGCAATCAGTGACATGTAGAATGCAATACCTATGAATTGTTCAATTTCAGGAGAGGTAACACTGAAGGTGTTGGCCACATCACACTGCTTCGAATACAGATTTGTTTGATGACATATGTAGTCAATGATATTTGAGTCAAAAATCTGTTTGAAGTACGTTAGTGGTGAAAATACTTCTGTAGATGGTGGAATTTCTCCAGCCCAAACAGGAGAAGGAAATACAGATTTTACAGTGTTCCTCTTCCAAAGAAGGTTCAATTTCGGCACATTAAATGAGATGGAGATTGTGCCTGAGGAAGATTATCACCAACTTCAGCTTCAACTATCTGCTCTGTGTTTGAAACACAAGGCACTCCCACTTCATCTGGCTCATCACAGTTTTCTTTGCTGCTGATACTGTCACCTGATTGTGAGCCTGAAAAGTACAGCGTGAGTTACTTGTCATCAGAAACTGAACAAGGGGTGGTGCTGGGAAACTATATAAAGCTGACTAGGCTACAATGCTGGCCTAAGTTACAGTCACAATTTTTTAGATAAAAAGCATGGACAACTTTGGGACATCAATAATTGATGTATTGTCACGAGAAAAAGAACACACATGAAAAGAACTGTAAAGAGTTGTATATTAGAGCAGTAAATGTTGCCACTGTAGCGAAAATCCAATCAACTTCTCATATTGATGTAACTGTTTACGTGATTTTTTTTATGAAAATTGCTAGTGAATTTCTAACTCACCTGTAAGCCGTTCAGGAACGTAGGTTTTATCCAGATCACTGTCATTACTGTCAAAACAGTCCTTGTCACTGCTTTCTGGAGGAATATAGCTTCTCCCTTGTCTTTTTCCGTAAAATAAACGGGTATCCATGTTTCCTTCACGTATTGTCCACTTTTACCTTTACTGCACACTGTTCATTCAAATACATGCGCACAAAAGTTTGAATAAAAAGCAAAGAAACAATTATTTCGAAAGAAACAATACGTTTATAGCTTTTGTAGATTCTTCCAATAGAAACATGGCGAAAGAAAAGCTCAAAAGACACGTCACTCATGAATAAATAAATTCCAACAATCGCACGCCCGGTGAACCACAGCCTTCTAGACATACCAACAGTTTGCGAACTTTTACTCAACTGCCGTTAGCAGATGCTGCCATCTGACGTGATACACGAAAAACACAGATGTATATCTGCGTATACACTGCACGTCAGTGGCACAGTTACATTACATACAGAGTTCTGAAAATATTTATATTTAAATATACACAGTGCAATAGAGAGTAAAGGCAAGCCTTCCAGTCGAGGTTGTGTACCAATTAGGTTCTTTTCAGAATATGCTGAAACAACAGTCACATACTTAGCAGTCACATACAACAGCTCATACACTTGAGGACCCATACTTAAAGACTGGAAAGATACACAGGTCACACCAATACTTAAAAAAGCAAAAACGAGTAATCTGCTGAATTACAGACCCTTATCATTGACATCGATTTTCGATAGGATTTTGGAACATATAATGTGTTTGGAAGTTATGAATCACCTCGAAGAAAAGATCTATGATACATTGTCAGCACGGATACAGAAAATATTGTTCCTGTGAAATAAAGTTGAGTGCTAGCGAGAAAGGATCTCAGTTTGATTCCATACTTCTAGATTTTCAGAAAACTTTTCAAACCTTTCCTCACAAGCGATCTCTAATCGAATTGCTTACCTATGAAGTATCGTCTCAGCTGTGCAGCTGGATTTGTGATTTCCTGCCAGGAAGATGACAGATTGCAGTGATCGATGGAAAGTCATCAAATAAAACAAATGAAAATTCTAGTCCTATATAAAATCGGTAAGTGGGTCTAAGACTTCCATCCAGTCACTTGTTGACAGGTCTGGTGTGGCAATTCAATTTAGCAAAACGAAAGCTGATTTTTTAAATTTTACGTTCAAGAAATCGTTCACGCAGGAGAATCCTACAAACATACCGTCATTTATGGAACTTCCTGCCGGATTAAAAATGTATACCGGACCGAGACTCGAACTTGGGACTTCGAGTTCGAATCTCGGTCCGACACAGAGTTTTTATCTGTCAGTGAGTTTCATAAATCAGCGTACACTCCGCTGCAGAGTGAAAATTTCGTTCTGGAAATATTGTCGTTTGATCATCGCACAGAAGTCCGTATGGACGACACAGAAAGAAAAATCACTGGCTTAGAGAAACAAATGAAAGAATTGAAAACAAATAAGTCACCAGGTCCGGATGGATTCCCATTTCGGTTTTACAAAGACTATTATATGCCATTAGGCCCTTACTTAGCTTGCGTTTATCGCGACTCTCTCGCCCAGCGCAAAGTCCCAATCGAATGGAAGGTGACTCCTGTACATAAGAACGACACAAGAACGGATTCGCAAAATTAAAGTCCAATGCCCTTAACATCGGTTTGCTGCATAATTCTTGAACATATTTTGATGCGGAATATCATAAATTTCCTTGAGACATGAAGTAGCATGGTTTTAGCAAGCATCGCTCGTGAGAAACTCAGCTTACCTTTTGTCACATAATATACTGCGAACTATGGATGAAAGGAAACAGGCATACTCCATATTTCTAGATTTCCGAAAATCATTTAACATCTATACTGCCGACTGTTTACGGAAATACAAGATCCGCAGTGGGTTCCCAGATAAGGGAGTCATTCGAAGATTTCTTAAGTAATACAGTAGAACCCAGTACTTTGTCCTTGACGGCTAGGTTTTTCAGAGACAAAGGTATCATCAGGAGTTCCCCAGGGAAGCGTGATAGCGCCGCTATTATTTTCTACAAAGAGTGGACATTAATAAAAACCGACAAACTGCGGGATGGATTCCCCGCTGGAAATGGAGGAAAAATGGTCCTATGAACATGTGTCCAGAAATACTTCGTTGGCACAGTAGATGGCGCTTACGAATGAAAGTACCTCTGACAGCATGTCGTGTGTTCCTTGTATGTTGCAGGCTGTGCGTACAGTAAGCAGCAGAATGGTCCAGTATTCATGTCGGGAACAAGCCGATATTGTGTTTGTATGCGGTGAAGCAGATGGAAACGGTCGAGAGGCAGCACGGCTATACCAATACAAGAACCCTCACAGACACTAATTATATCAGACAACATTTCAAGGCCTTTTTGGGCGTTTATGTGATTATGGGTTCTCTCATACAGACGAACGTGCAGGAGGCGGCGGACTATGCGTATGCCAGATCCGGAGGACCGGGTTCTCCAGGGTATTGAGGCGAACCCTAGCACATGCTCCAGCAGGTGGCCCGCCAACACAGTGTAGGCCAAAGTACCATTGTGTGTATCCTGCATGATAACCGCAACTATCCCTCTCACCAGGAATCCCATGGAGGACACTTTGAGCATTTGCTGTGGCGTGGATGCGATACAGCTCTGTAATGTGCCGTTGCTCTTACATCGTCCATTTACAGACCCATGTTCATAGGACTCATTTTTTCCTCCATTTCCAGGCAGCAATCTGTCCTTGCAGTTTGTCGGTTTCATTATCGTTCACCTTGTATACAGAAATTATCTAGCTGACAGGGTGGGTAGCAATCTGCTGTTGTCTGCTGATGATGCTGTAGTGTACGGGCATCGTCGTCGAGTGACTGCAGGGGGATACAGGATGACTTAAGACAAAATTTCTAATTGATATGATGAACGGCACCTCTATCTAAATGTGAAAAAATGTCAGTTTTTGCGGATGAGTAGGAAAGACAAATTTTTGTATACAATATTAGTAGTATACTTATACGGATATGACCTGCAGCCGTCTAGAACGAAATTAGAATTATGTATTAATACCTTCAGCTGCTGACGGGAGCTGATATATATCAACGGGGACATGTGAAAATGTCTGCCCCGACCGGGACTCGAATCCGGGATCTCCTGCTTACATGGCAGACGCTCTATCCATCACTTTTTTTAAATCTCATTCTGTTCGTTTATGTTCGTTGCCTTGTTCTGGGCGGACGTCCCATGATACTCGTTGAAGTTCGTTATTGATCCATTCACTCAGTTTTTTTATTACAGAGAGCTGATAACCCTCCGACCGAACACGTTATATGTCCACACAGAACATTCATAGTGTCCCTACCCAACACACTCATTACTCGTGGAAGACATTCTTACCAAGTCCCGTAAAAGTTCGAGTGATATGTATATATGCATCCACACCGAAGAGGAAGGTCATGGCCGGTATTGTCAGAACTATATACTTATATCGACATGTAAGTGTGTGGACATATAAGGTGAGAATGTGGGTCTCGCGGGAGGCGTGCGCGAGATAGTCCCTGCAGTCAGACTATTCTTTGTGCCCTCGAAGGCTCCGCTGGATAGAGCGTCTGCAATGTAAGCAGGAGATCCCAGGTTCGAGTCCTCGTTGGGGCACACATTTTCACCTGTCCCCGTTGATATACACTCCTGGAAATTGAAATAAGAACACCGTGAATTCATTGTCCCAGGAAGGGGAAACTTTATTGACACATTCCTGGGGTCAGATACATCACATGATCACACTGACAGAACCACAGGCACATAGACACAGGCAACAGAGCATGCACAATGTCGCACTAGTACAGTGTATATCCACCTTTCGCAGCAATGCAGGCTGCTATTCTCCCATGGAGACGATCGTATGCTGGATGTAGTCCTGTGGAACGGCTTGCCATGCCATTTCCACCTGGCGCCTCAGTTGGACCAGCGTTCGTGCTGGACGTGCAGACCGCGTGAGACGACGCTTCATCCAGTCCCAGACATGCTCAATGGGGGACAGATCCGGAGATCTTGCTGGCCAGGGTAGTTGACTTACACCTTCTAGAGCACGTTGGGTGGCACGGGATACATGCGGACGTGCATTGTCCTGTTGGAACAGCAAGTTCCCTTGCCGGTCTAGGAATGGTAGAACGATGGGTTCGATGACGGTTTGGATGTACCGTGCACTATTCAGTGTCCCCTCGACGATCACCAGTGGTGTACGGCCAGTGTAGGAGATCGCTCCCCACACCATGATGCCGGGTGTTGGCCCTGTGTGCCTCGGTCGTATGCAGTCCTGATTGTGGCGCTCACCTGCACGGCGCCAAACACGCATACGACCATCATTGGCACCAAGGCAGAAGCGACTCTCATCGCTGAAGACGACACGTCTCCATTCGTCCCTCCATTCACGCCTGTCGCGACACCACTGGAGGTGGGCTGCACGATGTTGGGGCGTGAGCGGAAGACGGCCTAACGGTGTGCGGGACCGTAGCCCAGCTTCATGGAGACGGTTGCGAATGGTCCTCGCCGATACCCCAGGAGTAACAGTGTCCCTAATTTGCTGGGAAGTGGCGGTGCGGTCCCCTACGGCACTGCGTAGGATCCTACGGTCTTGGCGTGCATCCGTGCGTCGCTGCGGTCCGGTCCCAGGTCGACGGGCACGTGCACCTTCCGCCGACCACTGGCGACAACATCGATGTACTGTGGAGACCTCACGCCCCACGTGTTGAGCAATTCGGCGGTACGTCCACCCGGCCTCCCGCATGCCCATTATACGCCCTCGCTCAAAGTCCGTCAACTGCACATACGGTTCACGTCCACGCTGTCGCGGCATGCTACCAGTGTTAAAGACTGCGATGGAGCTCCGTATGCCACGGCAAACTGGCTGACACTGACGGCGGCGGTGCACAAATGCTGCGCAGCTAGCGCCATTCGACGGCCAACACCGCGGTTCCTGGTGTGTCCGCTGTGCCGTGCGTGTGATCATTGCTTGTACAGCCCTCTCGCAGTGTCCGGAGCAAGTATGGTGGGTCTGACACACCGGTGTCAATGTGTTCTTTTTTCCATTTCCAGGAGTGTATATCAACGCCCGTCAGCAGCAGAAGTTATTAATATGTCATTCTAATATTAGTAGTGTTCTGCTTGACATAGTCGCGTCAGTTAAATATCTGGGTGTAAAGTTGCAGAGCGACATCAAATGGAGCGAGCACGTGAGGACTGTGGTAGGGAATGTGAATGGTTGACTTTGGCTTTTTGGGATAATTTTGGAAAAGTGTGGTTCATCTGTAAATGAGGCCACATATAGAGGCTAGTGTGACCTATTTTTCACTACTGGTCGATTGTTTGGGATCGGCGTCGGATTAAGAGGAGCACAAGTGGAGGTGTGGGCCCAAAATCACGACTTATTTTTGATGGAAGACTGCTATTCGTAGTTTGTAATTTGATATATGTTCCGTTGATTTTGGATGATTGTAAGTAATTTTAATTTATTTTAAAATAATTTACTGCACCAACAAATTTCTACAGTTTCCATGAGCACTTGTTCAGTTACGATAAGATATCTCGGGAAGTGTTTGCCCTAGAAGGCGATTATTTATATTGATTTATAGCAAACATCCTGCTGCATGGGCTGACTACGTTGGTTGCTGTGGTACCACTCCCTCTTTGCGGCATAATACATGGTATTATTCATATTTTATTTGGACTTGTTACTCATCTAATTGTGTTTTTCTCTTTAATATGTCTCTGCTAAAGGGAATATTTAAGAATAGAAGAAATAAGGGACACTAACTTTACAGAACATGTCCTGCTGGAAGTGTGCATCCAGAGAATGAGGTTAGGGCAAGCAACAGTGAACAAAATTCTTCACCACAAAGTGCTTCCAAAAAGAAGCTTGTGAGCAGTAATGAAGTCTAGAGTCGAATCAATGTCAGTGATATCACTTTAATAATAGGTCTAAATGTACTGAAAACATTGTTTAATCAAACTGCATGCTGTAATTTTTGTGGTGGAGAGATAATAATTTCTGAAAATGTCTTCAAAAGGAACGTTTTAGCTCTAGTTTGGAAATCCCTTGTTCGAGTTGTGAGAGTAAGAAAGAATTTCGAACATCTGAAAAATGTAAAAACAATAACCTTTTTGAGATGAATATCTGATTTTCTATGGGCTAAGATGTGTCGGTAAACGCCCAAGGGCTGGACCTTTGTGTGAATCTGTCATGCACCCCTACTGACGTTTCAAGATACACAGATAGTTTAAGGGAAACAGTAAAAATAATAACAGAAGAATCAATTAAACCTGCAACAGTGGAAACAGTTTAAGAAAAGATGGTAACAACGACTTTTGTACAGCATTTCACAGATGATGGCAGAAAGAAAAGGCGAAACCAGTCCAGACATTCTAGTGCAGTTTACATAAGTATTGATACCTGGACGGTATCCGATGTTTAAATATTGTCCAAACATTGCCATGGATGCTCAAAAGTGGCTACCAATAATGAAAAGGATAGTTTGGTGAACATAGCTGTCAGAAAACATATGAGGAACGGAACCTGTGATGATCTTTCAGCACTCTGAAGAACAACGTGGGTTTTCTGTGTTAAATTCGTTGGTAATGGCGATTCTAGTTCACTCAAATAAATAACTGACAGCAGGCCCTATAATGACTAACACCACAGCCGTTAGAATGCGTATGTGATATGCGGTAACGAATGGCCACCCGACTGCGTAAAATCAGGCAGAACTTTTCTAGCAAACAGCTTGATGATGGCAAGACTATTAGAGGATGTTTGACTGACAAAACAACCAGTCATCTAAGTGAATAATGTGGCCAAGCCATTGGAAAGAATACAAACAACATGGAAGGAATGAGGAAAACAAAATGGGCAACGTTTTTCCACAAGACATCAAGTGATGAGAAGTCACTACACAACTGTTCAGTGGACTAGTGAAAATACCGCAAAACTGCGTCAGCACGAACTGAATATATCAGTAGAAACATCATCCCTGGTGCTGTTGAAGCAGCAATAAAGCCATTACATAGAGATCTAACATATCCAGATGATTCTGAAGAAATGGCTTACAGGAAAAATTTAAGATGTGAATGAGGCTTTCAACAATGTTTTCTGGACCAGAGTGCATGAAAACATATTTGTGGGCTTGAAAACAACGATGAGTGGGGTCAGTGATGCTGCGATCACCTTAAATGATGGAAATTCAGGAAGAATAAAGGTTCTGAAACAATTTGAAATTAAGTCTGGCCATAATATAGAAGCAACCCTACAAGAACTGATAGACAGCAACTCTTCAAGGCAGAAATTATGGTCAAAATACAACTGAACCTGCAAGATCCTTCAGGCGGAGAAAGAGACTGAGTGTGGTGGATCCTCAAGAAGATAAAGATTACAAAGCTGAAGAGTTTTACTCCGTCTCTTCATTCAATAGCGAGTTTTCTTTCCTTCAACTTTCAAGTTGGATTTCTGAAATACTACTTTTTTAAAGTTGTTCCCCATTATCTCAGAAACTTTTTAAGCTAAAGCACTCAAATTTTTACCTCTTATTGACAACTGTATTATGTATATGTGGATCTACACTGACAGAGATAACGCTCATAGTTAGACCATAAAATGTTTTTAAAAAGTTACATAAATTTTTAAAAACCTTCATAAAAAATTTATTTTTCGATTTCTAAGAAAGTTGCAGACTCGACTGTACATCAGTGAATTTACAAATTCGACTATATCCTGGCAATGCTCTGTTTTATTACTTGGGGTAATTCCTGAGGAAACGGGATATAAATATGTTAAATTTAACACTATCAGGATAGTGCATTGATACTGCCCTTAAAGGAATACATCGAAGCACTTCACAGGCAGGCTGCTAGATTTGTTACCAGGAGGTTCAAATAACAAGCAAGTATTAAGGAAATGCTTTGAGACCGCAAATGGAAATCCCTGGAGGGAAGACGACGTTCTTTTCGAGGAACACTACTGCGAAAATTTAGAGAACCGGCATTTGAAGCTGACTGCAGAACGGTTCTGCTGCCACCAACATACAGTTTGCGGAAGGGCGTCGAAGATAAGAAAAATTAGGGTCCATACAGAGGCATATAGAGGGTTATTATTCCTTCGGTCTGTTTGCGAGTTGAACAGGAAAGGAAATGATTTTTAGTCATACCAGGTACCCTCCCTCATGCGCCGTATAGTGGCTTGCGAAGCATGTATGTACATGTAGAATACAATTATGAACAACTTAAATTGGAACTATCACATAGAAAATGTTGAAAAAAAGGGAGAGAGGTCCAACCAAAGACTGTATTTAATTGGCATAAGACATAAGAGATGAAAAATATCAACGAAAGAGACTGCCAGCACCACATTTGCCCGTTCTCTTCATAGGACCTTCCCAGATAGGACTGATGGAGAACATCTTTAAAGTTCAAATAAGGACAGCCCACTATGTATTATCGCGAAATAGGAGGCAGAGAGAGAGGAAGAGAGAAAGAGGGGGAGGGAGAGAGAGAGAGAAAGTCACAGAAATTATCAAGTCGGGAGGGCAGTCATTAAAACAAAGGAGTTTTTGTTTTGTGGAGATATTTTCAGTCACCAAGTTTCTAGGCAAAAATATGTTGTTGACGCCAACCTACAGAGGGAGAAAAGATCATCGTTATAAAATGAGAGAAATTAGAGCTCTCATAGGAAAACTTAAGTATTCGTTTCTTCTACATGCTATTCGTGAATGGAAAGGTAGAGAAATACTCTCAAAGTAGTTCTATGAACCCTCTGACAGGCAGTTAAGTGTGAACTGCAGGGTAGACATGTAGATTTAAATGTAGATAAAGATTGCTCACTAACTGGATATGTAGGCCCTGAAACTTCCTGGCAGATAAATGCCTTGTGCCGGCATACACTTTTAATCTGCCAGGAAGTTTCATATCAGCGCGCACTGCGCAGAAAAGTGGAAATCTCAGTATGTAGGCCCTTTTATCTTGCTGACAACTTGCTCACTAATATCACTCACACTAGTTGCTTCGGGTTGTTGCCTATCCATGCAGTTAGCCACAGTAGTTATCATTTCAGTCTTTAATCCTTGGCAATAGTTATTATGACGTAAGTTATACTTTACTAATTCTACCTTCCACCGTAACGCCAGCCGATGTGACCGAGCGGTTCTAGGCGCTTCAGTCCGGAACCGCGCGACCGCTCGGTCGCATGTTCGAATCCTGCCTCGGGCATGGATGTGTGTGATGTCCTTAGGTTAGTTAGGTTTAAGTAGTTCTACAGGACTGATGACCTCAGATGTTAAGTCCCATAGTGCTCAGAGCCATTTGAACCATTCCACCGTAACACCATAAATGTCGAATTTGCGTTTACCGGCCTAAAATGCAGTCGACAACCGATTAATCCACTAACAGCAATACGCATAAAATCACTTCGTTTCCTAGTCTAAGTGGTATGCAGGCTCGCCATTTTAAGTTTTGGGGCCTGGTGTATATTGGTTCCAGTATCTTAAATTTTCTTATGGGTAATGTTGACACATCCATACATTCATATATGATGCCGACAGTATATCGTGGGAGTCGGCCTCGACCATAAGCAAACGAGAACTTGGACTGCCCGAGGGGAGAGGAGCGGTGGGGGGGGGGGGGGGGGGGGGGGGGAAGATGCCCCATCTAGAAGGGTTGCCACTCTACGTCCGCGTTCTGTGCTTCCACGAAAGCGGAACTGACACAACGCTCATAGGGATCGCCAATTTCTTTTGTTGTGATGAGAACCGCATTCGAATCCTTTCATGAGCGTCTCACTAAAAAAAAAAAAAAAAAAAAAAATCCACTACACACATGTGGTACTGGCTACAGCGCAATTTGCTGCGGTTAGCAGTGGCAGTTCACGCCCGACCTCTACCGGTCTCTTAAGCAACTATAGTTCAAAACATTCCCCAGCTAAAACTGCCACAGTATAGTATTCCTATAGTACTCTGTTATATCAGTCGAGACTACATTGGCTGCCAGCACCATTGTACAGTATTACTGTAGCTAAAATTTTGCATACATACCAATTCATGACAGACTGTGACACATTAATGTGTCAACTACAGCACTTAGTGCCATCAAGAGTACAAATCATCCCTAATTTCATGTCCATTATCAAATGTTATTAGTCGTATTGCCAGATATCTGCCCTTACGCCATTCTTGGATCGTCATTCTGAGGCTGAATGAGGCCATCATTATTTTTCCTTCTTGGATATGGACAAACAGCTTACATCATGTGTCAACTTCCAAATAGAAATTGAACTACACCAGTTCTGATTACTATGGTTCAAATGGCTCTGAGCACTATGGGACTTAACATCTGTGGTCATCAGTCCCCTAGAACTTAGAACTACTTAAACCTAACTAACCTAAGGATATCACACACATCCATGCCCGAGGCAGGATTCGAACCTGCGACCGTAGCAGTTGCGCGGTTCCGGACTGAGCGCCCAGAACCGCTAGACCACCGCGGCCGGCTGATTACTATGGTCACCGTGATTTATTTAACTGTGATTGTACCTGTTATAATGTCGTTCTTGCTTTCACTTATTAAAATGTTTTGTATTGTCACCACACTGGTCTCTTGGGACTGACTTCTGCTTGGTGTGGTTTGCATGATGATTCTGCTTGGAAATGTGATTATGGAAGGTATTGGCATTAAACTTTCCATCGCTTTCGGTGCTTTCTTTGTTTTATTGTATCAGATCTATTGAGTCTAAAACTGAGAGGAATTCCTCCAAAATGGCTTCTGATGTGATTAGTTTCTCCCTGACGCGCATGGGCACCCGTTCCTTCAATATTTGCAGCACACCAGGATATTACATGGGATTATCTCAGTGCCTAGTCTAACCAACGTATTTTTCCAAATATTTACATATTCTGCACTATCAGGCCTGGAACAGCTCCAGACTGAAGACTTCTTTGTGGAGTCACTCCTGAACTCTGGCAGAACAGTACAACAGTCCTTCGCTTTAAGTGAGCTTTCAGACTCTTCGTAGGTTTTACGGTGTTCAGTTTCCTACATATTCCACATCGTGGCACTGCCCTGAATGTAGCCACTTACGAAATCCATCCTTTGTACATCCGGCCATGTCCTTGGCATGGATCCACAAATACAAAAATGAATACCACTAGGTCGTTATTTTGATTATCTGGCAGAAACATCTTATATTTCCGGTGTCACATTAAATTTTCCTTCAGTAGAATGGAAATAAAAAGTGGTACGGCTCCCATATCGCAAGACAGGTCTTGCAACAACGATGTTTATGGTTCTGCTTGCGCTCGCTGCGGCCTGTTCATTGTGGGTTCAGAAATGTGGTTTTCTTTAAAACCTTGTGCAACTTGTTGACGTACATGCACACTATAGGTTTGCCCACTAATATCGTTACGCCATTATGATAAACTATGTTCTAGTTTCTACATTGCATTGTGTACGTCACTTTCCTCCCAATTAGATGAATGATCGTGTTTGCATCTAATTTTGGTTGCGACCTTGCCGGTGCCTTCTTAGAGCTTCGTATTGATTTCTATTGTTATCTGATTATCTTTTTCAAGCATCCAAGAAGCACGTTGACTAGTTTATTCTCTATACTATCGTTCGAATTTTTCTTGTAGAGATTTTTCTTGTTTGGCAGCTATATTGTCGGCTCTGTCGGAAAGCTGCCGAACAGTTTTGGATAATGTGCCTTGTGCTTGCTTGATCTCAATAATTTTATTGGTTAGCTTCTGCACTGCTTCAGACATACCTGCATTAGCTGTATTTAATTCTAAAATTTCTGCAGACAAAGCGTCTTGTTTTGACGAAATTTCACACTACACAATCGTTTGCACTTCAGATACATTGTATTGTTTTGTAAAAATTCACACAAATTTCACCATCAAACTAGTGAGAAGTACTTATTATTGCATAAACTGCATGAAACCACACTAATAAAAATTTACCAGGCTTCACTTTGAGCTGCTCTAACGTACGAAAGAACGTAAATTTTAACTTTCATTTTTCGTTCCACTGACGAAAATTTTTCAGCTCTAAGTGTGCCACTTTTTAATAATTTTCGCCATTCAAATTCTCATTAAACACAAATGTATGTGGGACTTTGGTTATAACTTTGAATAATAATTACAAAATTTCCATCAATGGACAACATTTCATTAATTCAGCCTGCTGTAGTTGCCACTTATAATGTATCACATACTTGCAAGCGTAAATAATGGATATTACAAATGTTTGTCCTATCTGGCACCACAAGAAAAGAATGAAACGAAACTGTTTTATAGTGTAATGTAAAAATAATCTCTGAAGTTGATCATAAAGCTCAAGGATCGAATTATTGCCATAATAAAAATGAGCATATGTCATCTCAATTAATTGCCCTCTACATAGAAATGAGAATATATGAATATATAGCACACCAGAATTTTCCCAGTAACATTATCTTTACCCCTGACTTGATAATTCTTTTTAATAATAAATCCGAATTTCATAAAATATGAGTTCATTATCAATGATTACGATGCATATATATGTTTCAAACATTAACAGCATTTGTTCATACGATAAAATCCATGTACTGCCAAGTCTATTGTCCAAGAGGAAAAACAGGAACAGAATGGATGGGCATGACGTGCTTTTATGATAGTTTGCAACCAGAGAGTTGAACCAGTAGGTGACAGAGATTTTTAATTGTGCATAAGATTGCCTATGGAATGCTATGTTATCGATGTCATAGGTAAAATATATCGTGAATTACTGAAATACGACCGTGAAATTTTACAGTCAATCTTTGCTAATTGTCTTTAAATGTCGATACATTCATCGTTGAAATCATTTGTCATTGATCTGTCAGAAACATACTACATTGTGTGCTTGCTTTATTTATATCTGTAGCATAAGTGAGCCGCCATTTTATCATGCTATTGAAGTCAAATATGCTGTTCGCAGTCAGTGTAATATATCACCCTCTTATATATAACCCATCAGCTACAGAGTAGGCAATGAGAACTACGAATATTAATCTTAAAACCTCTAAGCATGCTATTTAGCTTTCAGCACCTAAGTAAGATAAGGATACATCTGATGTGCTGCTGGACACTGACATGAGGCTTGTGGTTGTACCACTTCACTGAACTGCTATGATAAAATATCTGCAAAGAACGTAATCAGTTATTAGATGGCCTTTAAGTTAATTAACTATTTGTGCATAGTGAATCTATGTGTATACAGCCAGGAAGATGGCCCCATTGCAAAGCTGGATGCTATATGTGGGAAATTAACATGTATTCAAAGTAATATGTTGCTTCTGTGAAACTATTCTTCATGTAATACATACCACATTTCTTATGCAAGCCCTATTCTTCTTCTCACTGTGGTGAAGTTATGTAATGTGTTGTGTGTGCATCTATTTTTCATGTAAGAGTCAGATTGTGTTACTAACCTCATTTCTTGGATATTGCATATTTGTAATTTGAATTTCAGTTGAAAGAATGTATTTCATAATGGCATATCTGGATATGACTGAGACAGTTTTTTTATTTGTCAAAAAGTTTCAGCTGTTTAGAAATACATCATCATCATCCTCCTCATGTTCCATTGGACCAATCTGATTTTCCACTTCCACAAACTTGGCCAGGTGGTCATATGACTTAATTTTAATGTGGTTATTTGGAAGATGAAACTGATGTGGATATGCATATGTCGATTAGAAACTGATAATATTATCAGCAAAACAGAGTTTTTTGTCTGCATGCTGGTCTGAATCAGCGCAAGACAGAGTTAAACAAAATATTTTGCTCTTGAAAAATTTCAGTCCATCTGGTTTTAGCAATCTGGTATATTTCTTTGAACTTATGTTGTTGAACTATCAATTTCATTACAGTCTGCACAATCTTGCTGAGTTCATTCGAACGTGGCTTATGAAACTGCCTTCGCATTTATGTTGAATTACTCTTGCTAGTCTTGTGAAAGGTGATTTAGAGGGCTTTCAAAACGTATTAAAATAATTGCAGTATGACAGTGGTGATGAAAATGCTCATGGTAGGAATGACAATTAGTTTATTTATTCTTATCTAAGGCGGAAAACAACTAGAAAGTATGACTGTGGGCATTACAGTCCATGACATGATAGGTATGAAGTGGTAGATGAAGACATCAGAATGAAGACTCTGACTATAATGGGAATGTTAATTATAGAAGAGGTAGAGACATTTGTAATGGTAGGCGCTTTGGTCATATTTGAGATGGTGAGGGAAATGGCAGTTGTGGTCATTGAAATAATGGAGATTCTGGTGCATGCATTGTGGAGATGTGATCAACTAATCCATGCAATGACATGTGTGTGCAGCTACATGATTGGCAAAGGCTATCTGCAGCAGGATTGGATGCTCCAGACAGGGAGACTATGTTGAATGAGATGGCATTTCAGAGGTGTAAAAGTGTAGGTTACTTCTTTCACAGTGGACTGCATTGAAAGGAGCAGTTGTTGGCAAAAGGTGTAGAGATGAAAAGACAAGTTGGTATTGAATTTTCTGATTGTGCCAAGATTGCAAATTGAAGCGATTTTAGGGGTTGATTTTTTTGTCCAAGTACCAAACAGTGATGGACTTGAGTTGTGGTGAAGTGTTATTGAAACGTAATGAATCAACAGTGAACTCATATTTTGATGAGTGTGCAGTTAGGGAGATGAGTTTGAACCATTGTCTTAAATTTATTACCAGATCTATGTTGTTCTTTGAATCAAAGCTTGTTGTGAATGAGAGTAGGGCAAATGCAATTTTATTGCTAGGCTGCCAATGAAGTTTTTGTAACTTACAAGAAATATAGAATCAGGTTAATTGTATTTCAGTATTTTTTTAGCTTCCTGGTACAGTCTAGTGTTTTTTATATTATTTTGAAGGTAAAGAGCGTATCAGATTCCTTATCTGGCTGTATCCTGTTCCAGTAATTTACAAAGAAAGAGCTGAGCATGAGATTGAGAAAATGTTGCAGCAAGAGGTGACTGAAACTGCTGTGAGTTCTTATAACCATCCATTGATAGTGGTGCCTAAAAAGTGATATGGTACTCGCTTGGTGTTGCATTACAGACAAATTAATAACATTATTTAACCATAAAATGGTAGACCATTACCATTAGAATCCGTAGCAATTTTCGATATAAATATACCATTCCATGTGTATAATGTATGTACTGTGTTTCATTTCGTTCATCATCACTTGTGTTTAGTCCTGTCCAATAATATTTCTGTCCCAAAAATTCTGTGGTATTAGGGTCCTGTCATCTACTTACTTATGACCAAGAACACTGAGCTGCATTCTTATTGAATGGCTCTTGCTGTCAATTTCACAAGTTATCCTTTGGGTTGAATGTCAGTTTGGCTGCATTTGTTAGAGGTTTCAATAGCATGCTTCCAGCATATTTGAGAAAGAGGTTAACTACCCACGATGATGATCCGTTGAATGCAGAGAATAACTGAGAAAAGGGTAATGACATTTTGGATTGGTTGTTGAACATTTCTAAAGAGTATGGTGTCACTGTAAATTTAGAAGAATTAGAGCTTGCTATATGTCAACTGAAATTTCTTGGACATATTGTGACTGCATCAGGGATTCTATTTGCTCCAGAGAACATTTCAGTGATTAGAGGCTTTCCTGTTCTTAAGATGAGGTGGCAGATTTGAGAATTCTTGGGGTTAATTAATTGTTATAATAGTGCTGAGTGCTCACGTAGTGTGAGCTACACAGTTACTGAGCTTGAAGTTCCAGCTACTGTGTGGAGTTCTCTGAAGTGCAGATGTTACTTATTTGATCAGATGACTAAGTTTTATATAAACAATGAAGCATTAGAATTTTTACTGAGTGCAGCGTTGATTCGTGGACGTTTAGTCAGGTGGGCATTCATTGACTCTACCAGAGTTCTGTTTCAAGATTGGGTACACTCCTGGAAAAGATTATGTTGTTTCTGATGCTTTTTCAAGATCTCCTCTAGGAGTGAATCATGTGGTTGAGGAGGGTTTTGAGAAAACCCGTTTTACTGTCAAGTGCTTACAGAAATTTGCTTTCATTATGGAGTCACTTGAGAACATTGCTAAGTGACAAGACAAAGATTAGTCATGGAAAGAGGTCAAGGAGAAGTGTAGAGATAAATACAATGTTGCTATTGGACAGTTGTACTTGGAGAAAGATGACGTTTCCTTTAAGAAAGCCCGCATCTCGTGGTCGTGCGGTAGCGTTCTCACTTCCCACGCACGGGTTCCCGGGTTCGATTCCCGGCGGGGTCAGGGATTTTCTCTGCCTCGTGATGGCTGGATGTTGTGTGCTGTCCTTAGGTTAGTTAGGTTTAAGTAGTTCTAAGTTCTAGGGGACTTATGACCACAGCAGTTGAGTTCCATAGTGCTCAGAGCCATTTGAACCTTTAAGAAAAGTGCTGAAGATTATTCACGGTGGAGGGTCTACATTTCTGACAAAATATCAAATTAATCTGACAGATACATTTGAGTTATGTACATGTTGGTGCAAGGAAATGTTTTCATAAACTTCATGAATATGTTACTTTCTGAACATGAAGGAATTCTTTCACAAGGTTTTAGCTTCATGTAAACTTTGTCAAAAGGTGAAACCACCAATCGTGTCACCTCATGCACTGAGAGAAATTGCAGTTGATCCGTTTAGTCCTCTTCCAAGAACTATTCAAGGTTATTTATGTATTTCTGTTGGTGTTGAGCTGACTCACACCACTAAGGGAAGCTGCAAGTAGTTGTGTTGTACAAGCATTTTTGTGTCACTTTCTTCATCAATTTGGCCGTGTTGACACTGTGACATCAGATAGCTAGCCACAGTCCATGGGCATAGTTTGAAAGCATGCTTTACACATTTGAAGTATTCAGACATTTTTTTCATACAGTCCAACATCCAATCTCTCTGGCGTTTCACAAAGGAGCTTGGCTAATTGTATAGTCTGTACTGCCATTAGTGTCATTGATCTTGGGATTCAGATCTACATTTGTTTCAGGAAGTTATCAGCGAGCTGCTGTATTATTTGACATCTTTTTAAATGACAGGATTTATACACTCTGTTGATTTCACAAGACACGGTTTCCAAAGGCTACTTGGGAAGCCCTCCATCACAGCACTTAGTCTTCTAACCATGTACCTTCATACATTTACTTTTGTCACTCCTTACTGGACAAACATTACGAATATTTCTTTGCAGACGAAAATGTGCTCTAAATTTGGCTTCAAAACATCATTAACTCTGAATCAGAAGGTTTCTACAGCCTGAACATTTTCAGACTTTTTTAGTTAACCTGTAGTGATTTAATTCTTATTATTAACTTATCTCTTATTTTTTGCGCTTTTTTTCAATAAACTATCTACAAATGCAAGATTAATTAGTCATAATTACCTTAGATATGTAATGTTGAGCAAATTAACAATAGTGTTAGGTGAATTTCGAACTGTACATATGTCCACATACCATCATGAGTACAGTAAAATTATTAATGATATGCTGTTGACTTGGAGGTTTCTATCCAGCGTTTGAAACTGTTAATTGCATTTTTTTGTAACTGGTTCCATTAACGAGCTTATGCACGCAAAACTACTCTCCAAACGAACGACGGGTGATAGGTTGGAACGCATTTCAGAGGACAAGAAAACTTCGACTTATCGTAGAACTTTGGAAGTTATAATATGTTTGCAAAATCTCTTAATCACAAGAAAATTACTTTTGACTGAGGATTACTGAATGATTTATGTGTAGAGTTTCTTGTATTAGTAACTCCACATAATAATGAGAGAGGTAATTTTTTTAAATGCTGCATATTATAATAAATTTGAGTTTCCAGACTTTAAGGATACAGAGTTTCCTGATTTTTAAATATTGTGAGACTGATTTGCATTTGGATAATTAGCATGCAGAGCAGTGTTGTTTGATGACCATTTGTGGTAACGATTTTGTTTTAGTGATATGACTTGAGTAGATGTCCAAACATTTGGAGGAAATCGGCATAATTTATTAAAATTTTATATTCTGAACTGGTATTTTGGTTGATTAGTTTCAAACATCAGACGTGTAATTAATGCAACCAAATTCCGGTTTCATACTTCTACACTTGATATAGACGGCGCACGAGTGATGGGACACAGCATCTCCGAGGTAGCGATGGCGTGCAGATTTTCCTGTACGACCATTTCACGTGTCTACCGTGAATATCAGGAATCCGGTAAAACACCGAATCTCTGACATTTCTGCGGCCGGAAAAAAACCTGCAAGAACGGGACCAACGATGACTGAAGGGAATCGTCAACGTGACAGAAGTGCAATCCTTCCGCAAACTGCTGTAGATTTCAATGCTGGGCCATCAACAAGCGTCAGCGTGCGAACCATTCAACAAAACATCATCGATATGGGTTTTCGGGAAGGCTCACTCGCGTTTCCTTGATGACTGCACGACACACACAAAGCGATATGCTGCTCCACAGGCGTAAAGCCTTGCCTGGGCCCGTCAACACCGACATTGGACTGTTGATGACCGAAAACATGTTGCCTGGTCGGAGGAATCTCGTTTAAAATTGTATCGAGTGGATGGACGTGTACGGGTATGGAGAAAACCTCATGAGTCCATGGAATCTGCATGTCTGCAGAGGACTGTCCAAGCTAGTGGAGGCTCTGTAACGGTGTGGGGCGTGTGCAGATGGAGTGTTATGGGTCCCCTGATACGCCTCTGACAGGTAACACGTATGTAAGCATCCTGTCTGATCACCTGCATCCATTCATGTCCACTGTGCATTCCAGCGGACTTGGGCAAATCCAACAGGACAATGCGACATCCAACACGTTCAAAATTGTTACAGAGTGGCTCCAAGAACTCTCTCCTGAGTTTTAACAATTACCATGGCCACCAAACGCCGCAGACACGAATATTATTGAACAAATTTGAGATGCCTTGCAACGTGCTGTTCAGAAGAAATTTTCAACCGCTTGTACTCTTACGGATTTAAGGACAGGTCTGCAGGATTCATGGTATCAATTCCCTCCAGTAGAACTTCAGACATTAGTCGAGTCCATGCCACGTCATCTTGCGGCACTTCTGTGTGCTCGCGGGGCTCTACCCGATATTTGGCCGGTCTACCAGTTTCTTTGGGTCTTCAGCATAAAAGTTTAGTGGATTTAGTTCCAGAGAGCATGGAGCCTAATAGATTGGTCCTCCATTACCTAGGTACCGTTTCTGGACCCTCGTCCATATAACGTATTTTCCTGCTCTACAGCCGGCCGCTGTGGCCGAGCGGTTCTAGGCGCTTCAGTCCGGAACCGCGCTGTTCGGTCGCAGGTTCGAATCCTGCCTCGGGCATGGATGTGAGTGATGTCCTTAGGTTAATTAGGTTTAAGTAGTTCTAAGTCTAGGGGACTGATGACCTCAGGTGTTAAGTCCCATAGTGCTGAGAGCCATTTTTTCCTGCTCCACATGTGAGGAATGTTTCGTGATATCTTGCCCAAACCTTTTTGTTACACCATGTATAGAGATATAATGTTTGGTGACATAAAAACCTGTGTCACTGTCGCTTATGCATTCATTTATTAAAGCAAACAATGGTGTAAGGCTATCAAAATTAACAGTGAAATGACAGGACCAGATAAAGGTCGTATTAAGGGCAGTTGAAGACGATGAATGAAAGGCGGTCAAAAGAAATAAACAAAAGAGTAAAAAGTGCCCAGCGTTTTGGAAACTGAGTTTGTGAAGTGTTCGAAGAGGCAGGTTTGCAACCAGTATGTACTAGTGATTTTGACGTATGGTCGCTGGACTTCATCGCCTCCATAGCAGAGTTTTCAGCATAGGCGGCTCCCGCGCGGAAGATCTGGTTTCGATTCCCGGTACTGCCAAGGATTTGTGTGGATTTAGCCTCGTGATGCCAATTGAGAAGCTACTTTACCGAATAGTAGCGGCTGTATGTTCTGGAAAGTCTGAAAATTGCCTGCGGGAGAGGTATGCTGGCCACATGCCCCTGCATACTGCATCCTCATTAAGCCGCATGGCGGAGGATGACACGGCGGCCGGTAGAAATCCCTTGGGCCTTCACGGTCTGCAACAGGAGCTTCCTTTTTCGTCAGTCTTCGGATGAAAAGAGCAAAAGTTCAAAAACTGGGGGTTGCTCAGTGAGCAATGGAAAGGCGAACTACAAGGAGAGAGAGAAAGACAAACAAGTCGGTCAGGGAATATACTGGAATATGTAAGGTTGCTTTCTTCGCATCTCTTCCGAATATCGGTGTGTGCACGCGAGCACAGTCTAATCTGGTAGAGCCTAGCGGGGGGTAGCGAGTTGTCGGTATAAGCAGATCTCCATCTGTGGCATCGACAGTGTTTGGCGTTGCGGCAGTAGCACCCGGTCGCCAGAGCCGTTGTCGAGGTGTCATAGTAAATGACTGTACGTGTCCGTCGCGAAACTTTGACTTCGAAATGATTCGTCCGCGGATATAAGAAACTTCCCTAAAATAGTAGTTGGTCGCACGAAACGGTTTAAAGTTTAATTACATTAGCAATCAGATAGTAAATGCTGTGACATACGGCCTATAGAATTCTGTGAAGTCTGATTATAGAGGAGTACGCTATCAGTAACAATGAATGGTTATCATCAGTCTAAAGCCACGTGTGAGACAGTTGAATTCAATTTGCGGATCCAAACCGCATCCCACTTCAGGACAAGAGAAAACTAAATATATGAGACGGCGAACAACGAGAGCATAACGGCTGAGGCATTATGAGAAGCAGACGTACCTGAGACTAATGAAAATTAAATGGAGGAGGATGGCACTTGTAGAAAACTAGTTGAACCTGCACCAGCGCAGCGGCGACGCTGCTTTGGTATTCACGTCTAGGACGCTTTTACAGTGAAGTAATGGGTCCTCCTGGCTACCAGTGATCTACGGCGCAAGCGCGTGAGGCGTTGCCAGTCTTGTCAGCCACAAACCGGCGATGAGAGACGCGCGTTTAACAGCCCATCACCACGGTACCCAGGGACGGGAAGTTTCTGCCCGCACTGTCAATAAACGAAATCAGATGTCAGCCGGGCCCTTTATTACGGCAGCTTGTGGCAGTGACGCGACTTCCGGATCTTAAACAACGGCAAATAAACACCTCTTCGCCAAAACAAACCTGTCTTCGTGCCCCATTAATTAGTTTTGGCGACTGGCCTACAAGGCAGCATTTTCGAGTGTGGTTGATCGTAACACGTGGTATAAGTGAACCGAAATTCAGCATAAGGCGATAAAGTAAGCTCACTAAAATTACCATCTTTTCCATCGAAGGTAATGGCGGAATAGTGCAATATAAGTGTGATAAGTGTCAAATAAAACATTTTCTTAGCAATTCGTCTGTTGTATATCAGTACCTAAATCAAAACAAAAACATCTGTTGCAGGAACAAAAATAAAAAGTATTTCTACTATTTTAATTCAGTAATTCAGTAATTACTAGCCAACAGTCAGTCGTGACCCAATAAAACCACCGTCTTTAGTTTCCTCGTTCTCAAGACGGAGTGCTGTGGCTCTAAAACTGTGGAAACAGGATACATAGGAAACCTATATTGCTGAAATCAGCCTTTACTGTCTCATCTGCCAAAATGTAACCGGTTCCAGATCACGTATTCCGTTCAATGTATACCTTCAGGTTTCATATCTTTTCTTCTGTAATATATCTGTTTTAAGAGAGCGAAATCATATAGACGCTTCCCGCTTTCCCCTGTCCCGCGCCTCTTCCTCAGTCGAAATTAGAATTATGCATTAATACCTTCAGCTGATGACGGGCGTTGATATATATCAACGCGGAGAGGTCAAAATGTGTGCCCCGAAACGGACTCGAACACGGGATCGCCTGCTTACATGGCAGACGCTCTATCCATCTGAGCCCCAATCCATATTCACCTACTACGTTTCCTTCTCTCCCTTTTTCTACTCTCGAATTCCAGTCAGCAATAATTATTAAATTTTCATCTCCCTTCACTATCTGAATAATTTCTTTTATCTCATCATACATTTCATCAATTTCTTCATCAACTGCAGAGCTAGTTGGCACATAAACTGGTACTACTGTAGTAGGCGTGGGCTTCGTGTCTATCTTGGCCACAATAATGCGTTCGCTATGCTGTTTGTAGTAGCTTACCTGTACTCCTATTTTATCATAATACACCACTCATTTGCAGAACAATCCCTATTTGACACACAAAATTAAATAAGATGTCACATTCAAGATTCATAGGTAAAGAAGAAAATTTACACAAATTACATAAAACAAAAGTTGATAACAATAAATCTTGCTTCTCTTTCTCAATCATTCACTCAACATACATCTTAAACATCACCACTTAATTTTCTTACGGATATCACCGTAATGTTCCTCTTCATGACACCTCATTTTATAGAACATTGTTTTCTTCTTTCTACGTCATGTCCCTACTTCTCTTTTCATCCTGCACATCTCCACATGAGCTTCTATAGTTCCTTGGTCACTCATACAAAGGGTACGTCAGTCATGTTACTCATACAATTTTGTTCATCTGCAAATATCTAATACATTAGACATAATCCATAATAAATTAAATACTCTAACATACTCCCCCCAGTCGTTATGACCCAACCTTATCACTTCCCATGCACGGAGAACTAAAGTGCCTGTGAATCCAGGCCCTGCAAGGTAAGGAGATCCCGGATGAAGTCACGAATAGACATCAGAATAATAACCGTCATACATGCCCTAAAATATTTCTCTGAGGAAGGGGTAGTATCTACTCTAGAACACACAAACAACTGTTACCTGTACTAAATCTTTTTATTGCAGAATCACAATACACATTGGGTTCAAGTGTGTAGTTGTCGAAATTGGAAAATCCTCTATAATTACGAAATTCCTGACCATGAATGCACAAACTAAATGAAATTAATCGTAATAAGCATGAACACATAACAACCTTTCAAAAGTGTTCCTAGCATAACTTACAATTCAGTGATCACTAATCAAATAACCCTCCAAAATATTACACTCACAACACTTCAATGGTAGTAGTAGGGCTACTATCTATGCTATTTTAGCTGGACACTGACATATATTTACCGATACCTTTGTCGACTTTTAAGCCCTATGAAAACGCACGCTATACATGCCTAGCATGGACACGAGGGAATGAGAAGAAAATATGTAACACACCTCCAATCTCCAATAGACCTGAAGTGCACGCACAAGCTAGTGACTCTCTTACTGAGCGCGTGAGCAAACCCGATGTTTACCGTGCTTTGTCGGCGGCTGCTGTGGTCGGCAGTGGCGTATGATGACGGTGGCGCGTCGACGACCTTTAAACCTCAATACTATTCTGGCCTTGAATGTATCAGTCAGAAACTGCCCTGAGTTTTCGTGAAGCGAAAAATGTGTTTTTCCCTAGCTAAACTATTGACAATGTCCATTCGCTCTGGCTTAGTGACGTGTACACCTCTGCCCTGTTTAATTGTCCCGCAGAACGTAACTAACTCGGGTCGAAATCCGTAATCTCCACTCGGGAGATGTTACGAGATTTTCGAACCCCATGAAAGGAAGTGTTCACTGAAAAGTTTTTCTAGGTCGACAGAACAAGAAGTGTTCCGTCTATACAAGCCCCTGGTCTGAAGAGAGCACTCTCCTCCTACTCTCTATATCTTTTTTGTTCTCCCCACTGTACCTTGTGCTCATCCCCTACCACAAGTCATAGAGGCAAATGCTGATTATGGTATGACTTGCGTCGTTTCATGGCCCAATACAGCTTGAGAAGCGTATTGGGGGTGGAAACTATTATCTTTCTGGCCTATAGCATTCATGTTTCGCTCCTAAACTCTCAAACTCCGTCCATACACGAGCTGTCCACATGCAACCTCGTGTTCTCCACGCCTTCATCACGTGATATGCGAGCATTTGTTAAAAATAGCGGAGCTTTCCACTGTGGCCTGTTTCCTGTTTTGAAAAAAAGAAACATAGCGACAGTGTTTTTCATGATTTTTGCCTCCCATTGTGATTCTGAATGCAATCCTTCCTTAAAAGCTTTCCCAGGCATCAGGTGTGTTCTTTCTACCTGTGTTCTGTCTAGTCGCCTCAGCCCCTCTGTTGCGATACTTCGTGACTATTAACATGCAAAGTAGGGAGTTCTTGTCAGTATCGAGTTCATGTCGGCCACATATGAATGATTACTCTCCGTACTACGCAAATTAGTATCACTTTACTTGTAGTAGGGCATGCATGGTTTCAAACTCCTCAGCTTAATGAGTAGATTAAGTTTCTGTATTTAAAATAGTATTTTAAGAGGCACCTTACAATGTGATTCACACCTATTATAGGTAATATATGATATCATTCTCCACATCTTTATTCCCTGAATCTCGTGAGTTGCATGAGACCACTTGCTGCTAAGAGTCTCAACTTCAACTGTATTTGGACGCTCTACATATCTCACTCTACAAAGGACGCAAGTACACTGGAAAAAATTTACTTATCAATGGATGCCATTTGCTGGATAGTGTGTGCAACTTCATTAGTACTTTCTTCTCTAATCTCAATGATTTTGCTGACCTCTCTTGTCTGTTATTTCTCTTGTTTCTCTTAGCAGCATTCCTTATATTTTCCTAAGCTAACTTTACAACAGTGCTATGTCTCAACTAGCAGAAGCTGATAATGGTACGTTTTCCTGTACTTGATGTGATGGAAGCTGATTTATCGGAATTAAAACTATTGGCAAAGAAGTTGAATCATTTGGAAGTACATTAATTATTTCCTCAAATTTCTATATTTACAAGTCTCATGATTTGTGCCCTGTTGCCACTAAGAACTGCATAATGTACCAAGTTATTTCATAACACATTCAGAGATGTTACTTGCTGGGTAGTAAGATGACATGTAAATTGCCCGCCCGCACGCCTTTCCGGAGCGGGAAGGAGCGCCTGGTCCCCGGCACGAATCCGCCCGGCGGACTTGTGTCGAGGTCCGGTGAGCCGGCCAGTCTGTGGATGGTTTTTAGGCGGTTTTCCATCTGCCTCGGCGAATGCGGGCTGGTTCCCCTTATCCCGCCTCAGCTACACTATGTCGGCTATTGCTGCGCAAACAAGTTCTCCGCGTACGCGTACACCACCATTACTCTACCACGCAAACATAACGGTTACACTCGCCTGGTGTGAGACGCTCCCTGGGAGGGGGTCCACCGAGGGCCGAGCAAAACAATAATCCTGGGTTCGGTGTGGGACGACGGAGGGGTGAAGTGGACTGCGGTAGTCGTCGAGGGTTTGTGGACCACTGAGGCTGCGGCAGGGACGGAGCCTCTCCGTCATTTCTAGGTCCCCGGTTAACATACAATGCAATGCAAAGCATGCTTCCAGACCACAAATGTGAACTGTGGACAGTTGTCCGAGATAATTTATCAACACGAATAATTTCATGCAGAAATACACATACAACAGACTGACTAGTAGCTCTTCTCAATGGTTTAAATGACACAAATTTGGAAATCAACTCAGCTGTGACAAAACGTAAGAATGACCTTGAATAGTTCTTGGGAGAGAGCCAAACAAATGTACTGGAGCAAGTTTTCTCAATGTTGATGGAATGAAAGTGCATGATGAGATGCTTCTGACGGTTTCACCTTCTGTCTACATTTCTATTTATGTGTCTGTAATCCAGCTCCAAACTAATACCATCTTCTTTCTTTGGAACCACCGACTATGGATTATTATATGAACTAACAGCTAGCCCAATCACACGTTGCTGCAACATTTTCTCATACTTAATGTTCAGCATTTTAATGAAAGTTTCGGTTTTACGTAACTACCTCGGAACCTTAATTACAATGTATGGTTGACTGCGGCCCCCGTATTTAATGGCTATGAGGGTAAGGTAACGTTTGTGTTTACATATATTCACAGTGTAGTTACGTCGCACAAAGACACTATTTGAATTTTTTTGTTTTTGTTTATGGCAGTTCAATTTCCATACGTAATTACACTAATTCTACATTTTCTCATTTGATTGTGGCCTTTCCCAATGTTGACATGTCGACACAAATACTTTTATTGTTACAACATCTGCAACAGACCCAGAAACTGCTTCTGACGAAGACAGCCTGCATCAACACAGCACTGGAATGAGTGTCCAATCGTCTCCCCAGTATTGACATCATGATCAAGGGGGTCTGACCAATGCTGCTGCATTTCCTCAGCATTCACAGAAAGTTGTAACGATTGATGAACTATATCACAGAATTAGAACAGCATTTTGTGGCCTATGGCATAACAGGAGCCACTCATAAAAAAGCTTTTTTATTAGCATATTAGAGAGCGAAAGTTTAACGACTGCACTAACAGTTTAACACAGAGGTAAAACCCAATGAACTAACATAAGTGCAACTTAAGGACAAGTTGATGGACTATTTTGATTTTCAAATTCGTGTGGTAGTTGTACGCCATAATTTTTTTAGCTCCACTAAGAAAAATGGCTAAAGCTGTCACCAGACAATCGCAAAGTTAACGAGACTGTATCGAGATTGCAAATTTCAGTGTCAGAATGATAACACTAAACACTCATACGTGGACTCCTTAGTGCACACAATACGATTCTGGTCCATTCACTAGACGAGCAACATCAAAATACTGTCTGAAATTAAATTACCACTGCTTGGTTGCTTGTCGTCGATCTGAATAAACTGTGATGTCATTAGCGACGCCACAGGACCTCTCAGAGGTCTTTCTGACTCAGCTACATTCCTAAGGTTCGTCATGCTCTTGTCGTTCGAAAACAACAGTTTTCCAGAAACCGCCACCCACTCTCTGGACACATTGGGTCTCCGATCCCCCAAGACATTTCAGTTGTTTCAATTTTTTGTCACAATCCAACGTCAAAAGCGTTACTTCCAGAAGGCTAAGCGTTTGATTTGTTGGAAGTCGAAGCACAAGGCTCAGGTCTGCCACTCCGCCTGAAGGATGAGTGTGGGTGGTACGCACCTCCCAGATATGGCCTCAGATAGTGAACCCCACTTACAAGGTGTAGGTCTTGATGTATTAAAAGTGCATGCTATCTCACCTTGTTCTACTCATGCCTAGACCTTGGAAATGTCTGTAAATGGCGCTCTGGTCCAATTCCCGATAGACACAGGTTCCTCCACAACAACCCTCAACATGTAAACATTTAACTAATTAGGTTCATCACTTCTGCAGCTGTTTTACAATGGACTAAAGAGTTTCCATGCAGGGCTACTTCTGTCCTACTATCAAGAATAAAGATTCAGTCCTTGCAGCCAAATTATTGGTCAGCAAGACACTAATATTTTAGATTTACATCTTCTCTTCCAAGTTAGGGACATGACTCCACCAAGCCAATATGAGCCTCATTACCCTACTCACACCTTCATTACCTCCTCCACTGCCACTGTTGTCGATGGACAGACAACATGTGTTTGTAGCTATGAGGCCCACATTGTGCTGAAGCCATCAGCCATTCCTAAATTTTGTAAAGCTAAGAGTATTTCTTTTGCCTTATGGAACAAATTACAGTTTGATGGTTCTAATGGCTCTGAGCACTATGGGACTTAACTGCTGAGGTCATCAATCCCCTAGAACTTAGAACTACTTAAACCTAATTAACCTAAGGACATCACACACATCCATGCCCGAGGCAGGATTCAAACCTGCGACACCGTAGCGGTCGCGGTTCCATACTGTAGCGCCTAGAACCGCTCGACCACTTCGGCTGGCTACAGTTTGAACTACAGAAGATGCAGGATGAAGGTGTCCTCACTCTGTTGTACAATAGTTTGTGGGTCACATCCACTAAGTTGGTGGAAACCATACAGGCCTCTTCGTATGTGATTTGATTTCAAGCTCACAATAAATGATCAGTCACTCATGGATATCTGCCCTATCCTCAAAGTGGAAAACATCATAATCAAGTTGGCTGACAGGACTGTTAATGAAAAGATTGATTTTCAGGAAGCTTACCTTCAATTACAATCAGATGAACAGACCAAAGGCATCTTCGTGATAAATACATCTTTTGGCTTGGTTGATACAGTTACCTGCTGCTTGGAATTTCTAGTGCTCCAGTCATTTTTCAGTACAATGTGGAGCAACTGACACATGAAGTCTCGGGCATGGCAAATTATTGAGATGACATAATTGTGATGGGGACAGACTCACTGGATCTGTCACGAAACTTTGAGACACTTTTTCAAGATCTGTAGTAAGCCCAGATGATGTGTAACAAAGATAAATGTGTGTTTTTGGGCTGACAGGTGGAGCAGCTAGGACATACACTCCTGGAAATGGAAAAAAGAACACATTGACACCGGTGTGTCAGATCCACCATACTTACTCCGGACACTGCGAGAGGGCTGTATAAGCAATGATCACACGCACGGCACAGCGGACACACCAGGAACCGCGGTGTTGGCCGTCGAATGGCGCTAGCTGCGCAGCATTTGTGCACCGCCGCCGTCAGTGTCAGCCAGTTTGCCGTGGCATACGGAGCTCCATCGCAGTCTTTAACACTGGTAGCATGCCGCGACAGCGTGGACGTGAACCGTATGTGCAGTTGACGGACTTTGAGCGAGGGCGTATAGTGGGCATGCGGGAGGCCGGGTGGACGTACCGCCGAATTGCTCAACACGTGGGGCGTGAGGTCTCCACAGTACATCGATGTTGTCGCCAGTGGTCGGCGGAAGGTGCACGTGCCCGTCGACCTGGGACCGGACCGCAGCGACGCACGGATGCACGCCAAGACCGTAGGATCCTACGCAGTGCCGTAGGGGACCGCACCGCCACTTCCCAGCAAATTAGGGACACTGTTGCTCCTGGGGTATCGGCGAGGACCATTCGCAACCGTCTCCATGAAGCTGGGCTACGGTCCCGCACACCGTTAGGCCGTCTTCCGCTCACGCCCCAACATCGTGCAGCCCACCTCCAGTGGTGTCGCGACAGGCGTGAATGGAGGGACGAATGGAGACGTGTCGTCTTCAGCGATGAGAGTCGCTTCTGCCTTGGTGCCAATGATGGTCGCATGCGTGTTTGGCGCCGTGCAGGTGAGCGCCACAATCAGGACTGCATACGACCGAGGCACACAGGGCCAACACCCGGCATCATGGTGTGGGGAGCGATCTCCTACACTGGCCGTACACCACTGGTGATCGTCGAGGGAACACTGAATAGTGCACGGTACATCCAAACCGTCATCGAACCCATCGTTCTACCATTCCTAGACCGGCAAGGGAACTTGCTGTTCCAACAGGACAATGCACGTCCGCATGTATCCCGTGCCACCCAACGTGCTCTAGAAGGTGTAAGTCAACTACCCTGGCCAGCAAGATCTCCGGATCTGTTCCCCATTGAGCATGTTTGGGACTGGATGAAGCGTCGTCTCACGCGGTCTGCACGTCCAGCACGAACGCTGGTCCAACTGAGGCGCCAGGTGGAAATGGCATGGCAAGCCGTTCCACAGGACTACATCCAGCATCTCTACGATCGTCTCCATGGGAGAATAGCAGCCTGCATTGCTGCGAAAGGTGGATATACACTGTACTAGTGCCGACATTGTGCATGCTCTGTTGCCTGTGTCTATGTGCCTGTGGTCCTGTCAGTGTGATCATGTGATGTATCTGACCCCAGGAATGTGTCAATAAAGTTTGCCCTTCCTGGGACAATGAATTCACGGTGTTCTTATTTCAATTTCCAGGAGTGTATCTTTAGAGCTTTGGATATCCGTCCAATACCGCAGCATATAGTAACCATACAGCATCTGCATGCCCTTATGGGTTCCAAATAGCTGAAGTCATTTTATGGCATACTGAAATACTAAAGAAAATTTATCCCTCATGGAATAGCCATCGTGAAGTTGCTGCAGCATCTGTTGCATAAGAACATGGAGTGTCATTGGTTGTCCGCTTCCCAGCAAGCTTTTCAGGTCAAGCTGGCACTCCGCAGGTCAAACAGTCTAATTGCAAGTTGCAGTGGCTTTGGATGTGTTGGGTTGTGGGTTGGTGGCAGTCATCATTTACAAGGTGAACGACATGCATTTGCTTCCAAAACACTAACAATGGCTCAAGGTAACTACAGCCAAATAGAGAAGGAAGCTTTGATAATTATCTTTGGCCTAAAATGTTCCATGATTATGTCTAGGGCAGTATCTCCTGCCACGCCATAAAGCGCTAATGTCTATTTTCCGTATGGGAGCTGGTATACCTCAGAAGACGGCAAGACACCTACAAAATTTCCTAGCAATGTATACTTACGATGTCCAGTGCTGCACTACTACTCAGCATGCTAACATGGGCGTCCTATCTTGTCTACTGGCGGAATAGGACACATCCTTCAATGTGAAGCCGGGAAACTGTTTTCACATGGATGTAGAACCCGTGCAGGCAGTAACAAAGTTTCCCATTTATGTGAAATCTATCACTAAGATGACTCCAGGTGATCCTGTTATGCGCTGTCATGCATGGGTGTCCAGCTGACAGAAAGCTCATATGCAATCAGAATATGGCAGCATATGGCACCTATCCAAGAGCTCTGTATCTTCAAGAGGTCCTTCACCTCCAATGTGAAAATGGAAATACTCAGGTCGCTATACACAAAGCCCTACATCATCAGGTACAGCTCCCACTGTGTCAGGGACATTGGAGCATTGTGTTAATAAGGAGGATGGCCTGGGAACATGTGTACTTGAGAGCCACTGATAAGGTCATTGAACACACCCCTGGCAACTGATTGAAGTGTCTTGCAATAAGTGTGTTAATTTTTAATTTTTTTTTTTTTTTTGTAAATGCATAACATGAATCAACACTATAAAGAAAAATATTTCTCAAAACATGTAATATATTAAAAGCGAAAAAGTCCATATTAAGTGTATGCGTTGAAATTACAGGTGAGAAGTTAAAACAACTTTCTTGTGACACCTTCATTTTTCTTGAAACAAAGTAGTGTGAAAGATAACTTCCTCTTCTGGTACGCTTATGTCTCTTGTGCTGCTACAGACGACAGGAGGTATGTTTCCAGAGGTCTCTGTATACCACAGCATATAGTAACCATACAGCATCTGCATGCCCTCATGGATTCCAAATAGCTGAAGTCATTTTATGGCTCAAGGTAACTACAGCCAAATAGAGAAGGAAGCTTTGATAATTATCTTTGCCCTAAAAAGTTTATTTTTATTTACTTAATAATAAGCTTAATTTTTATTTAAAAGGTATCTGCAAGTCATTTGTATAATGCTATTGTTGGTCACATTAATTTGTTGTGTGAGTTTTATATGTTTCAGTTATATGCGTCAGGATTGTGCACCTATTGTTTGAGAACAGAACAACTGAAAGAACATCCTATTGCGTCGTTTAAATATTACTTTCAAACAAAATCGAAACTGCGTATCCTTTCTATTGAGATTCGATCTAATACTTGTTACCATATCACTTTTTCTTCTGTGGAAATCAATAGGGTATATTCGAGGTCAAAGAAGCTTTCAAACAATGAAAATGTATAATAGCCACCAGGGACTCATGCATCAAAAGCAGAAGGTAAATGTGATTTGTACAGTACTGAAGAACCTGATGAGGTTACTTATGGCAATTTGCTTTTCCTTGATGTATTTTCGACTGGTAACTCATCATGCCATCGCACTTGTAGCATACCTTTCCCGAGGCATACTATTCTTAAATCCATCATATACGTTTTTGTAACATCTAAAAATTGTTTCCAAGTTTTATTTTGCCAGTAAGAAAAGGGTGTGTTACAAGCTTGCCCTTCCCAACAACACCAGACGATGCCAGCTAGGAGATACATTCAGTGGCCTCCTCCTACACACCTGTAGTAATGGATCCACTTGGATTTTGTGAGCCAATTCTTGAGGGCCCAGTGGCTCGTCCTGATAGATGCTTACAGGAAGTTTCCATTTGTTTCGAATATGAGGGCCTGTCATTCATTCTCCCTTGAGAGGTTACCAACTGCACTCATTACAGACAATGGTTGTCTGTTTTGTTCACTGGAATCTCAACAGTCTGGTGACAAACATGGTATTCGACATGTGTGGATAGCCCCGTTCAATCTAGCATCCTACCACATCACCGACCGTTTTCTCCGCACCTTCAAAACAACAATATAACAACAGAGAGGATACACTGAGCTTCGTTCTAGCCTCCTACTGTACAACACCTTGCGACGGTACCAGCCTTGCTGAAAAGCTTCACAGTCATGACCAGCGGACCAAGATGTCGGTCATCATGCCAGTTGCTCATAGCAACCCACTGTCAGTGGGCTGTTAACATCAGTTTAAGCTCAATGTATAGGTGTTTGCAATGGTGTTAATCAGGGGAAAACGCTGATGGGTTCCTGCCCAGATCATCTGCCTTTTGGGCTGCTCCATGATCGAGGTGCGAGCCACAGTCAGGCAAGGGGACAAACAATATTAATCAGCTCCATCCCCGCAGGTGCCCCAGTTTCTCCAACAGTGATTCTGTCACCATGTTTTTTTCAGAGGAACCCCTTCTGGACCATTTTCCTCGCCAGCATCTGCAGCAGCAGCAGCTTCCACACTTATAGCCCTTTTAGCCAAGCAAACACAGCTTCAAGGACAGGGACATGGCCACAGTGAATGGCCTGTCCCCATGGACATCGACTCGAGTGGACCCTGGATGCCTCCCCAGCAGACGCAAACTTTGTAGTGGAATCTCCATACATTGAGACAGTTCTCCCCTAGGGGAAGATGGCAGCCACATCCTGTGACTATAACGATTTCGCAATGCAGTCAGGATCATCAGGTCGGCAGGCTAAAAGGTCACTCACCAGCATCACAACACAGGCTGGCGAAAACCACGCGTAAATACACGCATTAGTCAGCGTACACATCTAACAAACAGATCCAGGGAAAATCGCAGCAACAGCAGAACCAACCGTGGTTTCCGCATCACCACTGCCAGCACTGTAGTCATGGAACTATTTTGTTTATGCCAATCACTTGTCCACCTGAGTGCCAAGCTAATAGCCATCGAGTTTGCCTGCATTTAAGTGAACACCTGGCACCAGAGCAGTCAGTTGACGTAAGCTCCAGGCCCAGATATCAACTCAGAAGCATCAGTACAAGCAGCCAAGCAGTCCCCAGACGGCGGAGGTCCGAGTCCTCCCTCGGGCATGGGTGTGTGTGTGTTTGTCCTTAGGATAATTTAGGTTAAGTAGTGTGTAAGCTTAGGGACTGATGACCTTAGCCGGTAAGTCCCATAAGATTTCACACACATTTTTTAGTCCCCAAAGAACCGTCGCTCCCCTTCGACCAAGTTATTTAGGGGCAGGATACAGGCCAGTTAGACTTCGTATCTGATTGAACATTCAGTAGTTACAATCAGAATCCTGGCTATCAGTCTTACTTTATCATACTTCATGAACTAGTAGAGCAGTGACTTTCCAGTTTCTTTGTGGAACTTATTCAGGAACCACACTCATGCTCGTAAATTAAGGATAATGCTGACACATGATGAAACAACGCTCTGGTGGGTGGTTTTCGGGTTTAAATCGCCTCGGGGTATGACCATGTGGCACATTTGACCTGTGGTCGTCGCATGGTGACGCTGGCAGCAGTCCACATACACAGAGGTGTGTTGGTGCATGTCAGAGTACGGTGCAGCGAGTAAGTGTGCAGGTGTTTTCAGACGTGCTAATGGTGACTGTGTTTTGAAAATGGGTCAAATAACACATATTGATGACGTTATGAGGGGTATAATACTAGGGCGACTGGAGGCTGGTCAAACACAGCAGGCCTTAGCACGGGCCCTCCGTGTGCCACAAATGGTGACGCTGGCAGCAGTCCACATACACAGAGGTGTGTTGGTGCATGTCAGAGCACGGTGCAGCGAGTAAGTGTGCAGACGTTTTCAGACGTGCTAATGGTGACTGTGTGTTGAAAATGGGTCAAATAACACATGATTATGGCAACGATTCCAGCAGACAGGAAACGTGTCCAGGCGCTACAATACGGGACGTCCACAGTGTACAACACCACAAGAACACCGATATCTCACCATCAGTGCTCGCAGACGGCCACGTAGTACTGTAGGTAGTCTTGCTCGGGATCTTGCCGCAGCCACTGGGACAGTTGTCTCCAGACACACAGGCTACAGACAATTGAACAGACATGGTTTATTCGCCCGGAGACCTGCAAGGTACATTCCACTGACCCCTGGTCACAGGGGAGCCCGTAAAGCCTGGTGTCAAGAACACAGTACGTGGTCATTGGAACAGTGGTCCCAGGTTATGTTCACGGACGAGTCCAGTCTGAACAGTGATTCTCGACAGGTTCTCATCTGGCGTGAACCAGGAACCAGATACCAACGCCTTAATGTCCTTGAAAGGGACCTGTATGGAGGTCGTGGTTTGATGGTGTGGGGTGGGATTATGATTGGTGCACGTACACCCCTGCATGTCTTTGACAGAAGAACTGTAACAGGTCAGGTGTATCGGGACTTCATTTTTGCACCATTATGTCCGCCTTTTCAGGAGTGCATTGGGTCCCACCTTCCTCATGATGGATGATAATGCACGGCCCCACCGAGCTGTCATCGTGGAGGAGTACCTTGAAATAGAAGAAATCACGCGAATGGAGTGGCCTGCCTGTTCTCCAGACCTAAACCCCATCGAGCACGTCTGGGATGCTTCCGGTCGACGTGTCGCTGCGTATCTTCTAACCCCTACTACTCTTAAGGAGCTCCAACAGCACTGCTACAAGAATGGGAGGCTATACCCCAGCAGCTGCTCGACAACCTGATCCAGAGTATGCCAACCCGTTGTGCGGCCTGTGTACGTGTGCATGGTGATCATATCCCATATTGATGTCGGGGTACATGCACAGGAGCACATGTGTTTCGGGACGGTTTTCTCAACTTATCACCAATACCGTGGACTTACAGATCTGTGCCTATGCTATTAGTGCCAGTTTTGTGTAGTGCCATGTTGTGTGGCACCACATTCTGCAATTATCCTTAATTAATGAGCATGAGTGTATTTACTTTGTGAATCTTTCAGACTTGCGAGAACTTACATATCTAGCCAATTTTTTTTTTCTTTTTTGGACATCAGTCTACTGACTGGTTTGATGCGGCCCGCCACGAATTCCTTTCCTGTGCTAACCTCTTCATCTCAGAGTAGCACTTGCAACCTGCGTCCTGAACTATATGCTTGACGTATTCCAATCTCTGTCTTCCTCTACAGTTTTTGCCCTCTACAGCTCCCTCTAGTACCATGGAAGTCATTCCCTCATGTCTTAGCAGATGTCCTATCATCCTGTCCCTTCTCCTTATCAGTGTTTTCCACATATTCCTTTCCTCTCCGATTCTGCGTAGAACCTCCTCATTCCTTACCTTATCAGTCCACCTAATTTTCAACATTCGTCTATAGCACCACATCTCAAATGCTTCGATTCTCTTCCGGTTTTCCCACAGTCCATGTTTCACTACCATACAATGCTGTACTCCAGACGTACATCCTCAGAAATTTCTTCCTCAAATTAAGGCCGGTATTTGATATTAGTAGACTTCTCTTGGCCAGAAATGCCTTTTTTGCCATAGCGAGTCTGCTTTTGATGTCCTCCTTGCTCCGTCCGTCATTGGTTATTTTACTGCCTAGGTAGCAGAATTCCTTAACTTCATTGACTTCGTGACCATCAATCCTGATGTTAAGTTTCTCGCTGTTCTCATTTCTACTACTTCTCATTACCTTCGTCTTTCTCCGATTTACTCTCAAACCATACTGTGTACTCATTAGACTGTTCATTCCGTTCAGCAGATCATTTAATTCTTCTTCACTTTCACTCAGGACAGCAATGTCATCAGCGAATCGTATCATTGATATCCTTTCACCTTGTATTTTAATTCCACTCCTGAACCATTCTTTTATTTCCAACATTGCTTCCTCGATGTACAGATTGAAGAGTAGGGGCGAAAGGCTACAGCCTTGTCTTACACCCTTCTTAATACGAGCACTTCGTTCTTGATCGTCCACTCTTATTATTCCATCTTGGTTGGTTCAAATGTCTCTGAGCACTATGCGACTTAACTTCTGAGGTCATCAGTCGCCTAGAACGTAGAACTAATTAAACCTAACTAACCTAAGGACATCACACACATCCATGCCCGAGGCGGGATTCGAACCTGCGACCGTAGCGGTCGCTCGGTTCCAGACTGTAGCGTCTAGAACCGCACGGCCACTCCAGCCGGCCCTCTTGGTTGTTGTACATATTGTATATGACCCGTCTCTCCCTATAGCTTACCCCTACTTTTTTCAGAATCTCGAACAGCTTGCACCATTTTATATTGTCGAACGCTTTTTCCAGGTCGACAAATCCTATGAAAGTATCTTGATTTTTCTTTAGCCTTGCTTCCATTATTAGCCGTAACGTCAGAATTGCCTCTCTCGTCCCTTTACTTTTCCTAAAGCCAAACTGATCGTCACCTAGCGCATTCTCAATTTTCTTTTCCATTCTTCTGTATATTATTCTTGCAAGCGGCTTCGATGCATGAGCTGTTAAGCTGATTGTGCGATAATTCTCGCACTTGTCAGCTCTTGCCGTCTTCGGAATTGTGTGGATGATGCTTTTCCAAAAGTCAGATGGTATGTCGCCAGACTCATATATTCTACACACCAACGTGAATAGTCGTTTTGTTGCCACTTCCCCCAATGATTTTAGAAATTCTGATGGAATGTTATCTATCCCTTCTGCCTTATTTGACCGTAAGTCCTCCAAAGCTCTTTTAAATTCCGATTCTAATACTGGATCTCCTATCTCTTCTAAATCGACTCCTGTTTCTTCTTCTATCACATCAGACAAATCTTCACTCTCATAGAGGCTTTCAATGTATTCTTTCCACCTATCTGCTCTCTCCTCTGCATTTAACAGTGGAATTCCCGTTGCACTCTTAATGTTACCACCGTTGCTTTTAATGTCACCAAAGGTTGTTTTGACTTTCCTGTATGCTGAGTCTGTCCTTCCGACAATCATATCTTTTTCGATGTCTTCACATTTTTCCTGCAGCCATTTCGTCTTAGCTTCCCTGCACTTCCTATTTATTTCATTCCTCAGCGACTTGTATTTCTGTATTCCTGATTTTCCCGTAACGTGCTTGTACTTCCTCCTTTCATCAATCAACTGAAGTATTTCTTCTGTTACCCATGGTTTCTTCGCAGCTACCTTCTTTGTACCTATGTTTTCCTTCCCAACTTCTGTGATGGCCTTTTTTAGAGATGTCCATTCCTCTTCAACTGTACTGCCTACTGCGCTATTCCTTATTGCTGTATCTATAGCGTTAGAGAACTTCAAACGTATCTCGTCATTCCTTAGTACTTCCGTATCCCACTTCTTTGCGTATTGATTCTTCCTGACTAATGCCTTGAACTTCAGCCTACTCTTCATCACTACTATATTGTGATCTGAGTCTATATCTGCTCCTGGGTACGCCTTACAATCCAGTATCTGATTTCGGAATCTCTGTCTGACCATGATGTAATCTAATTGAAATCTTCCCGTATCTCCCGGCCTTTTCCAAGTATACCTCCTCCTCTTGTGATTCTTGAACAGGGTATTCGCTATTACTAGCTGAAACTTGTTACAGAACTCAATTAGTCTTTCTCCTCTTTCATTCCTCGTCCCAAGCCCATATTCTCCTGTAACCTTTTCTTCTACTCCTTCCCCTACAACTGCATTCCAGTCGCCCATGACTATTAGATTTTCGTCCCCCTTTACATACTGCATTACCCTTTCAATATCCTCATATACTTTCTCTATCTGTTCATCTTCAGCTTGCGACGTCGGCATGTATACCTGAACTATCGTTGTCGGTGTTGGTCTGCTGTCGATTCTGATTAGAACAACCCAGTCACTGAACTGTTCACAGTAACACACCCCCTGCCCTACCTTCCTATTCATAACGAATCCTACACCTGTTATACCATGTTCTGCTGCTGTTGATATTACCCGATACTCATCTGACCAGAAATCCTTGTCTTCCTTCCACTTCACTTCACTGGCCCCTACTATATCTAGATTGAGCTTTTGTATTTCCCTTTTCAGATTTTCTAGTTTCCCTACCACGTTCAAGCTTCTGACATTCCACGCCCCGACTCGTAGAACGTTATCCTTTCATTGATTATTCAATCTTTTTCTCGTGGTAACCTCCCCCTTGGCAGTCCCCTCCCGGAGATCCGAATGGGGGACTGTTCCGGAATCTTTTGCCAATGGAGAGATCATCATGACACTTCTTCAATTACAGGTCACGTGGCCTGTGGATACACTTTACGTGTCTTTAATGCAGTGGTTTCCATTGCCTTCTGCATCCTCATGTCGTTGATCATTGCTGTTTCTTCCGCCTTTAGGGGCAATTTCGCACCCCTAGGACAAGAGAGTGCCCTGAACCTCTATCCGCTCCTCCGCCCTCTTTGACAAGGCCGTTGGCAGAATGAGGCTGACTTCTTATGCCGGAAGTCTTCGGCAGCCAATGCTGATTATTTATCAAAATTTAGGCAGTGGCGGGGATCGAACCCGGGACCGAAGACGTTTTGATTATAACTCAAATACGCTACCCCCTTTTTTTAAAAAAAAAAAAATCTCGTTTTGTTCGTGTTTGTTCGTTGTATCTGCTCGGGGCGGACGTCACAAGACACCCGTTTCAGTTCGTCATTGATCCATTAACTCAGTTTTTTTTATTACAGAAGTCAGCTAACCCTCTGACCGAACACGCTTTTTTTTAACATTTATTAAAAAAACAATGTTACACTCCAATTACATACTAGTTATGCATACATGAAGTTATTTAAACATTTCAGTTACGCTGACGTTAAGGAAAGACAACAGAGGATTGTGTTACTGACTAATTACCAGAAAGAATTAATTTAAACATCAAGAACAAAATTTTTAAAGACATTCAAACTTCAACCTGAAGAAGTAAAATCTGCACTTTGAATTACATGAGGTGCAGTCTTTACAGAAGCATAATTTCTTTATGATGGATATCAGCAAGTTGATGGGATAATTTTTATTAAAACAATTTAATAATCATATTAGACAATTTCTGAAATACTTGAGAATGGCGGAAAGGAGATATATAATAATTTGACTAGCCTTCCAACTACACTTTCTGGACATTAATTGAATCTGAAGTGATCAGATCTATATAATCAGTCTTTCACTGAGAAACTGACTTACACATCACAGTGCAAAAATGAACAGGCAATGTGCCAGCCATTGAATATTACATTTATCAGATAGAATCTTATGGTTTTAAACAATCGATAAGGACATTTCTATAAAAACTGTCTATTTCCAAATTTCTAGTATAAGCCAATAATGCACCTTTAATGTTTTGTGTTTTGACACTATTTCGACACACAATCTCAATGTCACATAAGTTCTGTACATTAGCTTATAAGTTGCAAAAACTACTCTCTGAAGTAGAAAAAGTACACATCATTAATATACTGTAAAATCTTAAATAGTATCCTTAAGGTAACTACAATACATCACTGTCAACACAGTCTTCTTTTTTATATTAACCAATGCCTATTCTTTCAAATACAATTTTTAACATATTACCGAACTTTTTCTTGTGATTCGAATAGCTTCTAATTTTGTGAAACTCACACAGCATGTGTACCTTGAACTCTATGATGCTATCGGATCCTAATTTGTTAAGGACGTAGTTAACAAAATTTCCCAGCAACCAGTGCACAGCGTTATTTTTTGCTTCTGGGAAATAGCGTGCGTCAGGCCTGTGTATCAATGACAGCGATATATACTCAGGGGATGTTCTTGTAATCAGAGCTATTTGCTCTCGGACCCACTTCCAACTATTCATGTGACCACTGCAAGTATATCTGTGAATTACTGTGTCAACTAGATGGCATTGTTGACATAAATTTGTTTCACAGAGTCCGATTGCGTGCAGTCTTTCATTGGTGCTAACTATGTTGTTAACTGTCTTGTACCACGCCGTTTTTATATTAGACGTGAGCACATTAGAACTAATGTTTTTCCAAATCTCAGTCCACTCAATGTTTGGAAACTGTCGTTCTATTTTGTTTCTTCCTTCGCTTTTCTTTCGTTCCCGCATTATGGCTCTCGATGTTAAGTGTCGTGACTGCCTGAGTTCGACACTGACATAACTAAACTCAACATAGAAAATCCTCACGTGCTGTAAGCGACTGTTGATATTCTGCACGTCAATCGGGGGAAGCAGGCTTGGAGGTTTAATGATCTCGAAAAGTTGGCTGGTTATGCTTTCTCGTGAGTCTCTTATTAAATTAACTTGCCTTTTGATAAAAAGAGCAGAGGCTTTATCCGTTATATCAGTTAATCCTAGTCCACCATTTTTAGGATCTAAAGTGGCTACTTTAGCAGGTACTCTGAACACTTCACCTCTCCACAAAAAGTTGGTGATTTTGGACATTATTCTCCTCGCTATCATTCTCGGTATTGGAAACAGCTGGGCAGTATAATAAGCCTTAGCAAGGATGCATGAGTTGATATACTGTGTTCTTTGAACTTGGTTCATATATCGAGTTAAATTCTCTACAATGGCTCCTTGCACTTTATCTGCTGCAACTTTCCAATTTAAAGCCGTCATTTTCATAGGACATGCTGTCAGGGTGATCCCAAGTGTTTTATGTTGTCGGACTATTTTTGCCCACTCGACGTTGATATTATCAAAACCTCTGAGATTTAACATCTTACTTTTTTTTTCGTTTGCATTGGCTCCAGATGCTCTACAGTACGAATCAATCACCGTCTCAGCTACCGTGCCGGCTACCCCTAGACCACCGGTCAGAGCCAATATCCGTCATTATCTTTACTGTATGTTCAGTGTTAGAATAAAATTGTTGGTTATGCATTACTGCTTGGGAATCTTAATTGGCATCTGTGGTTCCACTGTGGTTGACACTTCTGGGGAGCACTGAAATACGAAATCTTGGGTCAGACCAAGGCTTTATGAGAACAAAGTCTTTCGCGACGGCATTGTAGTACGAAACATTCTCTTACTTTTTTCCTCGTCAATTCAGGGTAAAATCTCGAGCTTTCGACGATTACCTCCATCTCTTCGTCAGGAGCAACTCTCTGTCAAAATTGCTGCTGTGATAGCTTTATGTAGCCCATTTTTAGATGTTTCAGTACAACGAAAGGAGGACGGACGTCTCGGTCACACAGTGTACCGCAAGCCGAAGCACACTGATTTATATCTTAGTGCCCAGTCGTGAGAAGACGAAGTATAAGACCTATTTTCGACCTCGGAAGAAGACATAGGAAATGCTGTGCCCTGTTAAGGACAGTCTCGGCCTTAGGATCCCTGAAATTTACAGCATCTCTCATGAGTGCGGAATCAGTTACATCGGTCAGTCCATTCGCACCATTTCCGACCGCTGTGCAGAACAGCAACGACATATTAAAAATCGAAAACTGGACAAATCTGCAGTTGCTGAGCACAGCCTCACGAACAAAAATAAAATACTATTTGACGAAATAAAAGTTTTGTCCCAGGCTCCTTCCTACATACTGGATTCTGTAATTAAAAGGGCTGTAGAAATAAGAATGTGAGAGAAAATCTTCAACCTTGACAGTGGATATAATCTTAGCGGTGCATGGAAGCGAGCTCTCGATGCAGAGAAGAACAAAGGATATTCGTCACAATATTTACGCTACGGCGGGAGCGGTGGCACCACCAGCGCAGACGTTGACAACATCTGCGACAGCTCTACCTAATTACCGACCAATCAAAGGTCGTCTTTGGGTTATATAAGTTCACTACAGTAGCAGTTTTGACAGTCAGTTGCTCTTGACGAAGATGATGGAGGTAATAGTCGAAAGCTCGAGTTTTTACCCTGAACTGTCGCGGCTAGAAGACAAAGAATATTTTATACAGAGAAAAGCTTTGTAAGATGTGGAAAATGGTGGAGGAATGCTGTCACATGTTCGGCCTGTTGGTAATTTTGGACAGCAGCAAGTTCGTCTTCGACATCCTCGGTTGTATCCAGATACTGAACATCGCCAGAACACCATTTGTCTGGACCTGTAGGAGGATGGAATAGGTTCCGACTTCTACAAGAAAGCTGTTTTTGATTTGAGGTTAGCCGGCTGGGTTATGTAACTATGCAAATCATGCCTAGTGCCATTATCCTACACCTTCATCTCCACCTGTCTGCATCTCTTCTTCGTCTGGAATTTCGTGGCAGTACACTCATAGAAACAGTTGTAATCGTCCTATAATAATGGTCCTTGTCTCATTCATATCAGTGTAAGTAACTTTTGTGTTCATGTGTCGGCATGTGAGCACAAAAAAATTATGTGCGACACTAGCTAATTGAGTGTCAGGCTACGACTCTACCGATCGAGGGCTCAGGGCTGAGTCATTCACAAGGTTTTTTGGCATTTATCGCTACTGTTACCACTAATACTTATTTTTTCGTACTGCCCGATAAAAATATGTAGCACTCGGAAGGGAAGAAGAAAACGAAATGAAACTTTACAGGTCGAAATGGTATGTCATCCCATTTCAGTGATTATGAAGTTCAGTCAGATTTACAAAGAATTTTTCATTTAACTTCCTGGCAGATTAAAACTGTGTGCCGGACCGAGACGCAAACTCGGGACCTTTGCCTTTCGCAGGCAAGTGCTCTACCAAATGCCCGCGAAGGCAAAGGTTCCGAGTTCGAGTCTCGGTCCGGCATACAATTTTAATCTGCCAGGAAGTTCCATATCTGCGCACACTCCGCTGTAGAGTGAAAATTTCATTACGTGAACATCGTATCAGTATGATTTTGCGTTACATCTGGCAGTCCACTGCTCATGGTCTACACAACGATCACCAACGAACAAAAAAAAAAAAAAAAAAAAAAAAAAAAAGTGGGTAGCGTTGCTGCCTCTGGATCACGGGGTCCTGGGTTCGATTCCCGACCGGGTTGGGGATTTTCTCTGCTCGGGGACTGAGTATTTGTGTTACCTTCGTCATTTTGTAAGTGGGCTGCTTCTGTGTTGGCAGCGCTGTGTAGCGCTTTGCATTGGATCTCTGACTGCGCTTTCTTTGTAAAAGACTCTGTGGCTGGTTGGACTCGTTGTTGGAAGTTAATCGCCAGTAGTGTTGGGAAGTTGGAAGTTATTCGCCGGCAGTGATGGAAGTACTGGTGGGCAGTTGAACAGCCAGCAGTGATGGATGTTAGATGTGAGAAGTTAGCGTTGATGGAGGGTAGCGGTCTGAAGTGTTAGCGTGGACTAACGATCTGTACATGTTCGACTTGTAGATTAAATATTATTCTTGATTGTACACCTTTTTACTAGAAGTCAATAACGATTTATATTCGTGTTTGAACCGGATGTTACACTATTAAGATCTATTAAATAATAATTTTATGATTTACATTCCTTAAAAAAAGGAGCAGTAGGAAACGAAAGAAGCATAAGGAGGAGAAGTGATTTGTAACAGGAACTGTATGCATAATTTCCTTTTCAAGGACTTGGTAATTTTTTGGTAGAATCGGTTGTTGTGGTGCATCACTTTAGTGTTAAGATGTGACATAGGCATTAAGATGTAAATAGACATTCCCTTATTTGCATTGCTGTTTTTACTGTAATATTTTTTCTGGTTGTGTTTTGTCGTGTTTAGGTATAAGTTATAGCATTTGCTGCAGCTATTTGCCAGGCATTGTCCTACTGAATTTTACTTTGTACTACTCCTATAAGCCAGTTTTACCACTGATTTATTTCTCTTGTTTACTGCATATTGCCTTATATTAGTTGCAATGTTGCATTTTCTTTGCTAATTTAGAGATACTGCTGCTTGCTTTGCCAATTTGCATTTTTTTTGTCATTGCTGTTTGTTTTAACTCTTTTGTGCTGCTGTACTGCATCGTCACTAGTTTATGTATCTGAGCTCAGCAGATTTAAGTTAGCTTAAGAGGGGGTAGGCTATGTAAGAAAATGAGTTGTGATGAATTGGGAAGAAATGTATTGAGAAGCTAAAAAAAAGTTTGGCCAAAGAGTATTGTATATTGAGGAATAGTTATTTTGAAAGAGGAAATGAAATGAAAAGTAGGGTTTAGGGACAACAGGTTTAGGTAAGATTTTCTTGGAAACAAATGATGTGGTAAGATAATGGAGAATAAATGATGACGTAAGAAATGTGTGAAAGTAAATATAGAAAGCATGTTTAGATAAGATTTTTCTTTGTGGGAACAAATGTTGAAATAAGGAGAAAAGATCTGTGGGAAAACGAAGTTTTGATTGGAAATAAAGCATCGCAAGTACTGCAGTACCAAATGTTACACTAAAACAAACCCTGTCCTTTCCTTTTGTGTTATTCCTCTATGTGTTTTTGTGTACCCTTGTGTATCTGTGTTCTTCCTGTCTCTGTGTATTTACCTGATAAGATTAATTGAATTTTTCTCTTCTAGTACTAAGCTGCATTTACTATGAGGAATACTGTTATCCTGAAATCTAATATATTCTTTGCTTTGGAAAGATATTTAGACATTATTTATTCTGTTCTACTTCCTTTTAATGCTCATGTATCAAGTTAATATTTCAGTGGTTATTCTCATTTTTCATTTATTTACTTATGTCACAATTCCTGGAATACTCATGTATATGCTTATTTCTATTCCTTTGTAAAGCCTGTATTACTATAAATGTTATCTGTATTATCATGTTCTTTAGTGATGTTTTCTGTATCTTTGTAATTGTATTCCTATGCTGTAAAATTGTAAATTAAATAGACACCAGTTCTTCAAATTAAGTAAATAGTAGGGATTCATTTTACTGCACACAGTTCTGTTGGTCATATTGTATGTGCAAAATCTCAGAGGCTAAATGACTGTGTTAGTGTTTGGACGTGTGTTGATAATTCAGCAAGGGACTGGTTAACAGCATTGCTGGTTCTAAGGACATTGCAAAAAAATTTGTGAGTGCACAAGTGTTGGTTTATGGACTTGCTTTATTATCCGCAAGACTCTTTAATTGTGATTGTGCACCCGCACAGCCGCAATGGATGGCTGCTGGCCATCTCTACAAGGACTGCAGTGGGTCTGCACTCTTAGTGGCCCACTTCTACCATAATCTCTACAAGGACTACAGTGGACCTGCACCCTTGGTGGCCCTCTACTACCATAATCACTACTAAGACTACAGTGAGTCTGAACCCTTGGTGGCTCACTACTAATATAATCTCTACAAGAAATACTGTACGTCTGCTCTATGGTGACCTACTAATTCTACCAATATTCTTCAAGATTTCGACTGACTCTGCTGTGGGTTTGCTCTGTTTTCCATTACTAACCTTCATGTCAAGAGTCAGCACTGTTTTTCCGTTGGGAGGACATCAGTTCTTCAAGACTACATGGTGACTCACTACTTGCGTGTGCATTTTGTTTTACAGCTCAGACTTTGTGCATAAAACTGTCATAGACTATTACTCTGGTATATGATTAGGACTGTCTTTAGGGACTGTGAGGACAATATTCGCTTTTGACCAACAGTGCATTAATAATTGTGTGATTTGATCTATTTGATGTTGTTAATATAAAAAATTTTAACATATTGATCCCAGCCACTGCCCAAAATAATTAGTAAAACTTTTTGTGGGAAGCAGGGGGGCTATCTAAGTGGGCTGCTTCTGTGTTGGCAGCGCTGTGTAGCGCTTTGCATTGGATCTCCGAGTGCGCTTTCTTAGTAACAGACTCTGTGGCTGGTCGGGCTCGTTGTTGGAAGTTAATCGCCAGCAGTTTTGGGCAGTTTGAAGTTAGCTGCCAGCAATGATGGAAGTACTGTTGGGCAGTTGGAGGTGAACAGCCAGCAGTGATGGATGTTAGATGTGATGGAGGGTAGAGGTCTGAAGTGTTAGCGTAGGCTAACGATCTGTACATGTTCGACTTGTAGACTGAATATTATTCATGATTATATACCTTTTTACTAGATGTCAATAACGATTTATATTCGTGTTTGAATTGGATGTCACATTATTAAGATAAAAAATACACTATTTGGTTTGCAACAAAGTCTTTCCTTTGCTAACCACATGCCTATAAGTAGTTAGTGGCTTTAGTAGCTAGAATCTTTTATTTAGGTGGCAGTATTGATGCTCGCTGTATTGCAGTAGTTCGCATAATGAAGATTTTTGTGAAGTAAGTGCTTAATGAAAAGTATAGGTTATTGTTAAGATTTCTTTTTAGTAAGGGTCTTGCTTTTGAATTAATTGTTTGAAGTCAGGTTATCTTTTTTTGAGCAGTCAGATTGCGTTGCCCTTGAATACTGTGTGTCAGTGTTGACATGATAAGAATAAGTAAAGAGAAAGTAGGCTCAGTACCTTCAGTTTTACTCAGCTGTTTCAGAATCAAATAATGTAGAAGTTTCATCTTCTCAATCACTCTGCAATTTAAGTGCAGACACACTCATTGAAATAAATAAGTTTCAATTTCATCATCATCATCATTCGTTCAAAAATGGTTCAAATGGCTCTGAGCACTATGGGACTCAACTGCTGAGGTCATTAGTCCCCTAGAACTTAGAACTAGTTAAACCTAACTAACCTAAGGACATCACAAACATCCATGCCCGAGGCAGGATTCGAACCTGCGACCGTAGCGGTCTTGCGGTTCCAGACTGCAGCGCCTTTAACCGCACGGCCACTTCCGCCGGCTTCATCATTCGTGACACTAGCTAGATTGGAGTGTGAAAAAAATTGGACTGCGTAAAAACTGGGGCTTTGTACGGGCACTGATGACCGCCCAGGTGAGCGCCTCATAAACCAAACAATCATCATCATCACATCTGGCCACCGCGTCTGGCCTTCACGCATGCGCTGATTCGGTTGGGAAGAGTGTCATGAATCCGCTGTAATCCTCTCCTGACACAAGCTACCCCTCAACTGTCGTAAATAGTCTTTGATATCCTGCCTCATGTCGCTGGGATGGAGGTGTCGGAGCTGGATCTGCACATGCTCTATCAGGTACAGATCTGGGGCCTTTCTGGTCACGCAGGCATTTCATAGAGATAAGTACCACGTGTGAACGAACATTGCCCTCATGTAAAAAGGCACCACGATGCTGTCACATGAAAGATGACACATGGGGACGAAGTATATCCGTGACATACTTTTGTGCCACGAGAGCTCCTTCAATCACTACCAGCCGTGACCTTGAAGCCATAAACGATGGCTCTTACACCATAGCCTGCCGCAGTGGCCGTACTGTTCTAGGCGCTACAGTATGGAACCGAGCGACCGCTACGGTCGCAGGTTCGAATCCTGCATCGGGCATGGATGTGTGTGATGTCCTTAGGTTAGTTACGTTTAAGTAGTTCTAAGTTCAAGGCGACTGATGGCCTCAGAAGTTAAGTCGCATAGTGCTCAGAGCCATTTGAACCATCTTACACCATTACGCCACTACCAACACTGCCGAGCCTCTCCTACACAATAAGACTAGAAGTCTTACCAGGTTGCCGCCATATTCTCCAACGATGGTCATACAGGTAATACAGAACTGCAATTTATGGCTGAAAACAATTCGACGCCAGTCATCAGCATTCCATGATTCCCCATCATGGTGCTACTTCAAATGCAGCCATTTTGTTTCGATTTTAACAGCAGCCTATGCATGAGCGGTAATTCCCTAGTCAGTCTGCTGCTAGTCTCCGACCAATGGTGCAGGTTGACAGAGACTGTTGCAGCGAGTCCATTAGTTGTTTATGGACTGCAGATGTGACGAGGTTACGATGTGCTTGGTGAACAATACGGCGATCTTACATTGTGGTGGCCACACGTGGCCGACCGGAACCTCGACGACGAATATGCCTGCCCTCATGTTCCCTTGCAGCCCAAAATTGAGCTCGTGTCACATCAGAATATCCCATAAATCTGGATATTGCACAATTCGACCAGCCGACCAAATAAGAGACCCGCAATCAGGCACTTTCCAAACTCTGTAAGGTACTGCTTGGGCAATGGCCTTGCCGCAGTGGCTACACCGGTTCCTGTGAGATCACCGAAGTTAAGCACTGTCGGGCGTGGTCGGCACTTGGATGGATGACCATCCAGGCCACCATGCGCTGTTGCCATTTTTCGGGGTGCACTCAGACTCGTGATGCCAATTGAGGAGCTACTCGACCGAATAGTAGCGGCTTCGGTCAGGAATACCATCATAACGACCGGGAGAGCGGTGTGCTCACCCCACGCCCCTCCTATCCGCATTCTCCACTGAGGATGACACGGCGGTCGGATGGTCCCGGTAGGCCACTCGTGGCCTGAAGACGGAGCAAGGTACTGATTACGCTGTCTCACATGAGGGAGTGGCATCTCTGTGTCCTCACAGTTATCATTTGCCAACTGACGCTGTTCATGCCTCCTTATATACCCCAGCAAGCCTGTTAACAACACTGAACACAAACAACATTAATGAGCTCTGGTGGCCATTTTATCTGTCACGGAGAATTGAGACTCTATCATTTGCATGCACGTCCATAGTGTGTACCTGTACGAAGTTATACTGACATCCGACCTGATCTTCTGGGTGCTTCACCTTTTTGTATCGTTGTGTATGTGAAAAACACTACCTTGCAACATGGTCCAGAGCTCATGCAAAACTGTCTGCCCCATTGCAACTGCCAGGGTAAGTCATTTCAGCGGTCGACAGTTGGCAAAGGCAGTGTGGAGTTCACAGTAGTATTCGGGCTAACGAGAGTCTTAGCCTCACTGAAGGCGAATTCCTTCACAGATGTAGTCCACTTTCCCAGAAACCTCCCAAGAACTCTAAGTCTTCCACTCGTCTTCTGAATATACATATTACGTCATCGACCCATTTCATAACACTTGTTTTTATATTATCCTTAAATACGTACAACATGTGAAGATGTTCTCAAAATGTTCTCCGCTAATCTTGTCTTACAATTATCCACATTTAAGGAGACTCCTATTCATTACACAAAGTGGAAAGTCTGCCCAAACCTTTCTATAATTCCTTACGATTGTCCAACAACAATACTTTCCTGAAGGCAATAGAATCATCAGCGAACAAACTCATACTCGTCAGTCTCCTATCTGGTTTGATGCGGCCTGCCACGAACTCCTCTCCTGTGCTAACCTCTTCATCTCAGAGAAGCAATTGCAACTCGCGTCCACAATTATTTGCTGGATATATTCCAATCTCTGTTTTCCTCTAAAGTTTCTATACTCTACTGCTCCCTCTAGTACCATGGATGTTGTTCTGTGATGTCTTAACATATTTCCTATCATCGTGTCCCTTCTTCTTGTGGCCGGCCGCGGTGGTCTCGCGGTTCTAGGCGCTCAGTCCGGAGCTGCGCGACTGCTACGGTCGCAGGTTCGAATCCTGCCTCGGGCATGGATGTGTGTGATGTCCTTAGGTTAGTTAGGTTTAAGTAGTTCTAAGTTCTAGGGGACTGATGACCACAGATGTTAAGTCCTATAGTGCTCAGAGCCATTTGAACCATTCTTCTTGTCAGCGTCTTCTATATATTCATTTTCTCGACGATTATGCGTAGAACCTCCTCATTCCTTACCTTATCAGTCAACCAAATTTTCAACATTCTTCTGTAGCACCACTTCTCAGATGGTTCGATCCTTTTCTTTTCCTGTTTTCCCACAATCCATGTTCCATCACTATACAATGATGTGCTACAAACGCACATTCCCAGACATTTCTTCCTCAAATTAAGGCCGATATCTGGTACTAGCAGTCTTATGTTGGCCGGGAATGCCTTTTTTGCCTGTTTTAGTCTAATTTTTCTGCCCTTCATGGGGTTTTTGTGCCTAGGTGACAGAATTCCTTAACTTCATGTACTTCGTGAACACCAGTCCTGATGTGAATTTTTTCGCTGTCCTCATTCCTCCTACTTCTCATTACTTTCCTCTTTGTTCGATTTACCGTCAATCCATATTCTGTACTCATTAAAATGTTCATTCCATTAGGAATATCCTACAATTCTTCTTCATTTTCATTGAGAATAGCAATGTCATCAGGGAATCTTATCATTGATATCATTCTCGAAGCTTTCTTTTGGTCCGTCATTGCTTCTACGACGTAGAGATTGAACGGTAGAGGTGAAAGACTACATCCCAGTCTTACACCTTTGTTAATCCGAGCACTTCGTTCTTGGTCTTCCAGTCTTACTGTTCCCTCTTGGTCCTTCTACATATTGAATATTACCCGTCTTTACCTGTAGCATACCCCAACTTTTCTCAGATTTTCAAACATTTTGCCCATTTGGCGTTGTCGAATGGTTCTTCCACGTCGACAAATCCTACGAACTTGTCTTGATTTTTCCTTAGTTTTACTTCCATTATCAACCGCAACGTCACAATTGCCTCTCTGGTGCCTTTACCTTTCCTAATCCAAACTGATCGTCATCTAACACATCCTCAATTTTCTTTTCCATTCTTCTTTATATTATTCTTGTCAGCAACTTGCATGCATGAGCTGTTGAGCAGATTGTGCGATAATTCTCGCACTTGTTGGCTTTTGCAATCTTCGAAATTGTGTGAATGATGTTTTCCCGAAAAGTCAGATGGTACATTGCCAGACTCTTACATTCTTCACATCAACGTGAATACTCGTTTTACTGCCACGTACCCCATGAAATTCTGACAGAATATTATCTATCCCTTCTCACTTGTTCGATCTTAAGTCTTCCAAAGCTCTCTTAAGTTCTGATTCTAATAAACGCATATATACAGGGTTATTACAAATGATTGAAGCGATTTCACAGCTCTACAATAACTTTATTATTTGAGATATTTTCACAATGCTTTGCACACACATACAAAAACTCAAAAAGTTTTTTTAGGCATTCACAAATCTTCGATATGTGCCTCTTTAGTGATTCGACATACATCAAGCCGATAATCAAGTTCCTCCCACAGTCGGCGCAGCGTGTCCCCATCAATGAGTTCGAAAGCATCATTGATGCGAGCTCGCAGTTCTGGCACGTTTCTTGGTAGAGGAGGTTTAAACACTGAATCTTTCACATAACCCCACAGAAAGAAATCGCATGGGGTTAAGTCGGGAGAGCGTGGAGGCCATGACATGAATTGCTGATCATGATCTCCACCACGACTGATCCATCGGTTTTCCAATCTCCTGTCTAAGAAATGCCGAACATCATGATGGAAGTGCGGTGGAGCACCATCCTGTTGAAAGATGAAGTCGGCGCTGTCGGTCTCCAGCTGTGGCATGAGCCAATTTTCCAGTATGTCCAGATACACGTGTCCTGTGACGTTTTTTTCGCAGAAGAAAAAGGGGCCGTAAACTTTAAACCGTGAGATTGCACAAAACACGTTAACTTTTGGAGAATTGCGAATTTGCTGCACGAATGCGTGAGGATTCTCTACCGCCGAGATTCGCACATTGTGTCTGTTCACTTCACCATTAAGAAAAAATGTTGCTTCATCACAGACAACAAGTTTCGCACTGAACGCATCCTCTTCCATGAGCTGTTGCAACCGCGCCGAAAATTCAAAGCGTTTGACTTTGTCATCGGGTGTCAGGGCTTGTAGCAATTGTAAACGGTAAGGCTTCTGCTTTAGCCTTTTCCGTAAGATTTCCCAAACCGTCGGCTGTGGTACGTTTAGCTCCCTGCTTGCTTTATTCGTCGACTTCCGCGGGCTACGCGTGAAACTTGCCCGCACGCGTTCAACCGTTTCTTCGCTCACTGCAGGCCGACCCGTTGATTTCCCCCTACAGAGGCATCCAGAAGCTTTAAACTGCGCATACCATTGCCGAATGGAGTTAGCAGTTGGTGGATCTTTGTTGAACTTCGTCCTGAAGTGTCGTTGCACTGTTATGACTGACTGATGTGAGTGCATTTCAAGCACGACATACGCTTTCTCGGCTCCTGTCGCCATTTTGTCTCACTGCGCTCTCGAGCGCTCTGGCGGCAGAAACCTGAAGTGCGGCTTCAGCCGAACAAAACTTTATGAGTTTTTCTACGTATCTGTAGTGTGTCGTGACCATATGTCAATGAATGGAGCTACAGTGAATTTATGAAATCGCTTCAATCATTTGTAATAGCCCTGTATATGCGTTTATGCATTAGAAGACTCGCCAGGGTAGCCGAGAGCGCTAACGTGCTGCTTTCTGGACTCGGGTAGGCGCGCCGTCCCCAGATCGAATCTGCCCAGCGAATTAACGACGAGGGCCAGTGTGCTGGCCAGCCTGGATCTGGTTTTTAGGTGGTTTTCCACATCCTGCTAGGTGAATACCGGGCTAGTCCCCACATACCGTCACAGTTACACTGCTCGCAGACATATGAACACATTTGCACTATTCCATGGCTTACACTAGACACAGGCATTTGGGGTACACAAATTCCTTCCCAGGGGGTACGGGGTGGTGACAGGAAAGGCATCTGGCCACCCCTTAAAATTCACATGCCACATCCAATTAAGCAGCAGACCCAACAAGACGGGAATCAATGCTTGGAAAGAGAGAGATATGCATAAGAAGCCTTATTTCACTTTCCTGGGACATACCTGATTTTACTTTAGTTTCTGTAGAACTTGCTGTGATACGAGTCTATTGTGTGGAAAAACGTAATGAATGTCTTATGTTAACAGCTCAGCTGATTGCATTGCTGTGTAAACCAACAATAATAGTTAACTGCTGTGTCGCAACAGGCAATGATCTACAATATGCTGTATCATTATTTTCAAATAAATTAATATTTCCTCTTCCAATTATACTTCCCCTCACATTAGTGACTAATAAGAAAATGTTGTACCTCTTATAGGGTCAGTCCCACAACTAATCCCTCACAAACTCCATGCAGCTTTAATTCACAAAACCAGAGATGCAATTATAATAACTTCTTCCATCGTAATCTGGCTTCAACTATAATTTCAAACTGTTAATGTTTCAAGAAGTATTTTCTCATTACGTAAATATCAGTCTCTCAAGAAGACAGACCTTCATATATTAATCAAATTATATCCACTGAATAAAGTTGAACGCTTTAGAACTGTGCATTATCAATGCAAACAGTGTAAGGTGGTGTGGTCTCCTGACCTTCATTTCTTACATATTCCGACCTCACCATCTTATTCTGGGTATCAAGACATTTCATTCGACCCCAAACTCGGTAGGGTAGAGTCAATTTTACATATTTCCATTTAATCAATATGCAAATCTAATAAATAAATCGCAAATGTGCACTGAGATTAAAAAGTCATAGTTGGCATGCACAAATATTCAAGACACGATGGCCACAGGAGGTTTTTTCTGGCAGAGGCAACCAGCCTGCAGGAAAGTCCGTAGGAGGGTGAGTTAGCAAGCAGCTGCGCCGGCCAGCTGTCCACCTATGGACCAAAAGAATTTTTGCCAGAGAAAAGTGATAATGGCCTGTGTTTTCACCTGAAAAGAAAAACCCGCTGTACTGTTTGGGAGAGCCCCAATATACGCATTTTTTGACAGACCTAGTGCGCTGTTTCAGAGTTCTCACAAGTGGACAGTAAACGCCTAATGCAGATGCTACATATTTTCGGATTGGTCGGCTTAAATGGAGCGCCATTCGCCCGTTTGTAAGAGAAATGCTGATTGGCGGACTATTTCTGACACAATGAGCCGGAGGAGTGAGAGAAAGACAGTGGATGATATACCCTTTCACTTTCTGTGTGGAGAGGGATCGTTCCGTTGACGCTCTTGAAGTGGGAACACGTAGCGGGAGTGAGTGCTCTCGTGCATGTACGCAGAGAGCGAGGAACAAAGTCTCTACTCAGTACTGCACTTTGAAAACAGCTCTGTCTCTAGCAAACCGGAGTTATACTCTATACTAAGTCACTCGCGATTAAGCGTTTGTTCACTATGTTGGCAGCTGCACTTAATGTGCGGTGTGAACACAGACAGAGTATTAGTTAGTGCCTGCGAGTGAACATTGAGTGACATCCCGGTGGACTGGTTATCTGACCAGTGTACCACGCCAATAGTTAGACTAGGGGCAGACAGGAGTCCTTGACTTCATCAAGGCATAGTGAGAGTTCGATTGGCGAAGGTCAATCCAGATAGAAAGAGATAGCTCTGTTATTTTTGAGCAGCGAACGACGAACACAACAGTCGTCGTAGCTCATGGTATTGTGCACTACAGCGTAGGCGAGCCCCATCTTTCCTCCATTAGAAATAACATATTTCATTCACGTCACTCCAATACATTTCTCACGTGACAGCCTCAACCGTACTTAGAAAAATCAATCGGATAATGATTCAAGTTAAATAGGCGCGACTCTCAGCCATTCTGCCGAGTAAATAACATTCTTAAAGAAAAGGGATAAAAGAGCTTTTCCACACTTTGTGTATAATTTCATTAACAGGATTCCTATCCATAAGAGGTAACCTCCTATTCCGAAAAGAACCCGGTAATTTGTGTATCAGTTTAGAAATAAAAGTTTCACTCGGTTTTCTCAGATTTTGCAATAAATAATATTTTCCGTTCTTTTAATGTTTTTCTCACAGTAAATAACAATACTCCAGTACCCAAGTATCCCACTAGTCACGTAAGAAAATAGAATGTTTTTGTGTCTTTCCTTACAGCAGACTACTCCAGAAGATATTTATTGCTGAAAGTTTTCAGGCATTTTTGGTACATTAGGAGTGTCTGTCTGACTTCCGTAGTAGTGTGGGGTGGAAATTGCTTCTTGCAGGAGCCAAAGGGTACTTGTCGGATCAATCCATTGCGCAACTCGTCAACATAACACCCACATACTTACAACAGCAACTGCCACGTATTAAGGCGTTAAGTGACATTTATCTGTAACCAAGTGTTTCCCAGTGTGAATTGGTACAATGTTTCAGAAACATGATACTTATTCATATTTTTAGTTGTAATGATAGTCTAACAATGGACAGCGGGATCTAGGCATGGTTGGAGACTCTAGTGGTGCATGGCTGTCCGCTCTGCCACCAGTCGGTCAAGCATTTTCTCATCAACAAAATAACGCCAGAAGACTCCTCTGTCTCTCTTAAGTCCCCGTGCAGTACATCAAACAAAGCATAAAACGCATGTTTTACTCAGTATAAATTTCTACTAAAATGTATTCGTTAATCAACCCTAAAATAAAATGGCAATGTGACTTACCACATATCGTTGAGGTGGCTCGCCGATGGAGTGATCCACCGGACACGATATGTCATTACAAACTCCAGTACAACTTAGTGGGTTGTACTGGTCAAATTTTCATTGAGGCAATAACAAATCTGCTTACACACTTCGCATGGTCTTATGCTTGTCAGTAGTCAATAATGTGCTACACCGGAAGCACCAGTAAATTTCTTTTTGTGGGGATATCTAAACAATCGTGTTTGAGTCACCAAACCCACTACCCCAGATGACTTCAAACAGAACGTCAAGGAAATATGTCGATCCGTGACACCAGCAGCTTTACATCTCGTCAGCAGCTCATTTAGAAGGTGCACTGAGTTCTGGATTCAGGAAAATGGGCATTCATGTAAACACCTTGCTTAAACAAGTGAATGAAACGTTGTCGTTCGAGGGACGGCGCTCACATGAGACGTGCGTGTTCGAAGTGATAGATTCAGGTTTGCAGTTAAAATTGTAGGGTTTGAGGTCCGACAGTTATGCAAAACACCGTTTTTTCCAAGTACCCAAATATTTTTCAGCACCACTGTGCCATCATCGGTGGGTTTCCGTTTTATTTAATCTTTACACTTGGTGTGCATGATTTTTCAGGACAAGCCGGCCGGAGTGGCCGAGCGGTTCTAGGCGCTACAGTCTGGAACCGCGCGACCGCTGCGATCGCAGGTTCGAATCCTGCCTCGCGCATGGGTGTTTGTGATGTCCTTAGGTTAGTTAGGTTTAAGTAGTTCTAAGTTCTAGGGGACTGATGACCACAGCAGTTAAGTCCCATAGTGCTCAGAGCCATTTGAACCATTTTTCAGGACCACTTGTGTATTATTTATTACAGGTATCTTTTCATGTTTTCGTGTGGCAATCCCTTTTATTCTCAGCATCATGGTGAGGTGTCGTGATGCACACTTAAATATAACACGTATTTTCACAAATAAGGTCGTACAAGAACTTTGCGCTTCACCAAAACGCAGTGTAATTGTGGTTGTTGTGTATAATTGCGCCGCGTTCTCAAGGTCATAAAGTTTCAGGGTGAAATGATTAATGTGGTACTGTGGAATACAGGATGTGGCTAAAACTGAGTGTATGTAAAATGCTTTGAACCGACTTATAACTTCTGTAATAAACCGTGCAGGCTGTGATACGACATAAACTGTTTTCAATTGAATCTTTAATTGTTCGCTTCCTAAAATTACAAACAAAAGAGAGTAGACATGGTGCTGAACGATAATTCGAAGCAAAAAGTCTAGTAAACGTAGACTCTAAAATGCACACCTGAATATCTATGAGAACTTCTTCATCTTCAATACTGTGGAACAAATTTTTTCTACTGCAAGCTCTTTGCTTTCTTATTTTGGTAGGACGTAGTGTGGGCCAAAATGAACACTCTTTCAGTAGAAGAGATGTCTTTCGCAATAGTAAAGATGAAAAACTTCTCATATATCGTAAGATCTGCATTTTAGAGTCAATGTGTACTACACTTGTTTGTTTCGAATTATCTACCCTGTCGTATCTCTAAATATTAACCATTACTAGTGGGACACTCCGCATAATTAGATTTTTGGAACGAAGAGGAGTAATGCAACATTTACTGATATGACACACCAGCCGGTCTCGTTATACATACCGCCCAATTCCGCTGCTAAACATCTGTTACAAGCTGCTGGAGGGGACGATCAAAACGTTAACTTCAATGGCAGTGCAGTCCAGAACCGAGGCGCTGGTCATGTAAAAATCGGCTTGAGTATTTAGGCAATTAGCCCACTAATATTCTAGGTTGGAGATACTCCTTTGCCAATAAACAGTGTCCTGCTGCGTGAATGGTTCAGCAACTGCCAGTTGCACATCCCCGTTCGACATGATTTGTCGAAACTTTATGGCCTTTTTGAAGGGACTGAAGGTGTGATAACCGCATGGGGTGAGATCAGGACAATAGGGCGCGTGATGGAGTGTGCCCCCTTTAGTTGGCGTAACTTCTGTGTAACTCCCAGATTGATCGGCGTCTTGTATCGAATCGCGACCAGCCACACTAATCCCTTCCCTATATTAAGGTGCTTATATACCAGTGTAGGAGTTGCGCTACGTTTCATGTACGTTGCAACAACGACCGCAAACGGAAACTTTTTGATCGCCCTTATACAATATACCCAATAAATGATGCCATAACCTCTTCACACTAGGCAGCATTTCACTCACATCGGCGATCCTGCGAGCAAGTTCCCGCCCTGACGTTATTTACAGAAGCAGGCATCCAAAAGAAGACCTCAACGTCATTTATTGACCTCAAACCAGTGTACGACACCGTTTGGCCGGAATGGTTACTGTACAATCAAACCATTCAAAGTTCAAACATCACAGCTCTAATGGAAAACAAACTTAGAAACCAATCTTTTAAAGTTAACGTTGGAGAAACTACACGTAAATCCTATACCATAAAGAGCGGTCTCCCAAAGAGCTCTGGTTTGGGCCCTATTTTTATTTAAGCTGTACACTGGCGATATAGTCAACACTTTATTCTGTAAAGTTTAGCTACACCGACGATCTAGCGATAGCAACTCAAAGTAACACATTCGAAGAAGATCAACAAACATAAACTGGCCTGCTTGCAGCTAGGGTGTCTATTTAATTATCATTTCATTTCGATCAAAGCTGCATGGTCATCGACGGTAACTGTTCTTTCGGGAACAGATACTACCGTCATATATATTTAAACTACCTAGATAACCTTGACCAATATCATGAAAAGCAAAGACTTTGCATCATCTTAACAATACAAAAGTCAGCTCGTTCCACCCCACCAACAGAATGAGAAACAAAGAACTGAATGCAAACCTCCAGTACAAAAATTACGTAATAGTCGACAACCCAGGTATTTGGGTGTTTGTCTCGACAGATCCTTGACATTTAGAAAACACCTATAAATAACAGGACAAAGCCTAAAATCAAGAAATAATACATTAAAGGAACAGACTGGTGCTAACTGGGGATCTAATGCAAACACCTTGAGAACTACAGCACAAGCACTTGTGTATCTTACTGTTTGGGGTAAAAGTAGCCACGTCAGCAAAATATATACTAGTTGGTGAACAATGCAACCACCCACAAATTCTGTTTAAATGTTTCATTTTAGTGCCATAACCGGTTTCGGGCTACCATGCCCATTTTCATAGGGCTAATAGTTTTCGTTACACAGGTGTTTTGATCAACAGCATGTCGTCTGCTCCACACTGCACAAGAATATTTGACTATTTGGTACCACTTTATAAGTTGTTTCATTAATAAAAATGCGCTAAAGTGCTTGCATTCTTTTATATACGATGCAAAATAGTTGTAATCACCTACATATGTACTAGCTGATGGCGATTTGTTTTTTTGCTGTCCATGTGGTACTGAGCTCGGTGCACATGTTCTTGAATTCCACACAGCACACATATTGTAAATAACTCACTGTGGCACACTTCATAATATTCTTAAAATGAGTGTTGAACATCATGCATGTACTATACACTTGACGTTTTTGATTACAATACAAAGATATCATTAAGCAGGGGTACAAAGATATTCATTAAGTACTGACCAAGGATGTAAACAGAGCAAAGATAATGTGTGGGACGTGCAAAATGTAACATGTTAATGCAAAAAAATGTTAGCATTCTAAGAGTAAACTTATTATTAAAAGACAACAGGATAAATTGTTTTAGTAGGGGTTTTCTTATCTGTCAGTAGAAATTATTACCAAAATACTCCAAAGTCAACCGATTGCACAATATAAAGTAGACAGATCGTACGCACATTTATATAGATGGGTATTTCATTATCGTCACAGTTCATAAGTTAATTGCATGAAATGCAAAATTAAAAAATTGGAGGGTCGGATGAGAGCAACACATTTGTTCGGTGTGGTAATTTATATTTATACAATTACATACTGGTATCTTAAACTGCAGTGCTGTGACTGTTAGGGGTGCAATTTGTTTTTGATTTCTGTGAGTAACCCAAGGAAACTATTTGGAAAATGTTTATTGTTTAACTCCAGCTGCTCATTTAGAATGTGTTGGGGTGAGCTGAGGGTGTGAATGTATATTTCTAGTTCCTCTAAGTGGTCCATTTTCTTGCCTTTGTTAGAGGTATGTAATTTCTGTAAGTTGTCATTAATGTTAGAAGCAGTGCCCATATGGATTCATATCACTGGCTATTGCAGATTTATTTAAACTTTTTAGACTAAAGTCGTCCGTGTGTTCTGAATATCTCGTACTGAAGCTTCTGCCGGTCTGTCCAAAATAAAAACTGGGCAACAGTTACAAAAAATCTTGTAAAATCCAGATTTTTCAAGGCCTTGGCTGGTGGTTTTGGCGTTGTGGATAATGTTATGTTGCACAGTGTTATTGGTACAGAAACTTATTTGAACTCCTGTCCTTCAGAAAAAATTGGCAATATGGTATGAGATTGTGCCTATGAAGGGAATGCATGCAAAACTTTCCTTTTCTCCTGTTGGTTGTAAATTTACTGCAGGTGATTTACTATCTTTAATTTTATTGTACAGGCGATCAATTATTTGTGATTTACAGCCATTATTTTTAGCTACAGTTTTGATAATATTGATTTCTTTCTCCTTGGCAGATGAACTGAATGGAATTTTATTTATACGCTTTGCCGTGGATCTGAAATAAACCATTTTGTGCTGTGTAGAGCAGCATGAAGCATTATTTATAACTACATCTGTGGTGGTTGGTTTGCTTTGAATTTCAAAAGCATGCTTTTGATTCAACCGTTTTTATTCTGGGATCAAGAAAATCGATAACGTCTTCTGGCTGTTGCTCAACACTGAATTTGACTCGTGATGACTGGGTGTTGTGTGATGTCCTTAGGTTAGTTAGGTTTAAGTCGTTCTAAGTTCTAGGGGACTGACGACCATAGCTGTTAAGTCCCATAGTGCTCGGAGCCATTTGAACCATTTTGAACTGAATTTGATAAGGGGGTGCATGTTACTTGTGGCATTTGCAAATGATTCTATTTCACTTACTGTAACACACAATAAGACGATTGTGTCATCAATATACCTTTTGTAATAAATCACTTTATCTTTTAAATAGGTGTTGGTCTTGAAAAATATCCATCTAAACGACGAATGAAGATCATGAGAGGAACTCTTAAATCCACCCCAATGCCATGGCTGCCTGTAGTCTTCAACACTGTCGTACCAGATCTCCGACGACGGCACGTAATAACACATCCAAGGACGAAACTCAAAAGATTGAGTTAATAAAACATTGAACAATTTACCGCACAATCAACTAAAACGTAAGGAAACAGTCTGAGTAAACAATGGTCATCTCGCCCCAGAAAGCTATGATCCTAGAGAAGAATGGAGAAGTTAGTAGACGTCCATCCATGGTTATGAGAAGGTGGGTAAAATGGATCCGACCAACCAACCATGGAAGTGAGACTACCATGAACAACATGGAGCACCTTCAACCGTGTCAGAACTGGCCATACCGTAACCAAAGTTACACTACATAAATGGTTAATGACTGAGGATGACCAGTGCGACTGAAGAACATAGGAACAAACACTGTACAACATTTTTCACGACTGCCAAAAAAGAAAGAACGCCTTTGCAGTCGCAATATCTGTAGAAATCAACTGGCTGGAGTCTTTGGATTTCCATCTTTTAGCTACTGCCGGTTTTCTAGATTTCTTTATTACCTGATTTTTAATATTATCTTATTTTGTATCAGTTTAATGTATGTACTTGTAAACTATAATTCTATAAGCCAAACACTAAATAATAATGCAAACTTAAATGTACATTCCGCTATCAGAATATTCATCTGAACATAGCAATTACGTTTAGCGTTTTGCATGCACCATTAAGACTCTGAACATTTGTAGATCCATAACTAAGACTGGCAGATATTTTATTTGAATTGAGTGTACAGAGTTGATTTATATATACCAGCTACATGTCAGAGACAAATTATGTTCTGTTTAAAAAATCGTAACTCGTTGACTTCGGCGTCGGCTAATACTCCTATCCGAGCTTTCATTTTTCTCGTGTATTTCCTTTACTGCATCGCAGTTCAAGTGTGGCGATGCCTCCGATGGCTTAGCAGACTAATCCTGGGATGAAATATAGAGTCACACAGGTTATACGTAATGGGTGGAGGGCATGGCTGGACCTACCGAAGTCTGTATCTCTGACTTTCCCATTTTCCAGTTTCCGACGTTCCTGCTCAAATATAAAATAGCAGCTGAAGTAGTTATGCGCCAGCGATTGAGATCTTCTTTTGTGGCGCATCAGTCACCCCCATCAGTGTTTAGACTACTTACGTTCTTGTTGAACTGAGTCTTACAGCGCTTCGGACAACCATAGGTGGAAGCATAAGCGTCAAGTCACTACTAGCTAGGGCACAACCACCTACTGCAGGCTAACATACACCAACAAGCGACAAACGTCGGCAAGCCCCTGCATATCAACAACGTTGACTGCGTATGCCAGCTGCTATTAAAGTCGACCAACAGGCTACAAGCAGAGAAACCGACGAGCTCGCACGCTGACGCGCAAACAAATCGCCAACATCACCCTACACTGTGCATCTGATATATGACCTATTGGACACAAAACGATGGTGAACCTGTTACAGGTGTGCTGACACTGACCGAGAGATCAACACCGGCACACAGCGGCAGCCGCCGAGTAACAGCACCGCACAACGTCAAGGGTATCGACCTGCACGATACCCACTACTAACAGAGCCTACCCTTGCATGTTCTGTCGCAGGCAGAAAGACATCCGCTACTGCTCTTAATACCCGGCCTAACTATCGCAGAGGTTTATTTTCCCCCTTGGCTCTTGCGTTGACACTTTTTTCCCTCTGCCCTTCAAACCGCTACCCTTCGTTCGACTTTCGACCCAATTTATCTCAAGATGAGCGCGTATTAATGGTTAACCTTAACCAGACGTACACTAACATCGCAGTACCCACATCCTGCGACACCTCACTTTAGTGGAAACTAACTCTTCTGTAGAGATGGCAGTAGACCTTTTGAGTTGGACATCATGCCGGTGTGGGCGTGGAGGGGCTCCACCTTTTTTCTCTTTTCTTAAAAAAAAAGAAAGCGCTTCAGAGGAGCACTACAGAGCCTTCTACCTGTGCTCACTTCACCACCAAAAACTTTCCCGAGGAAGTCTGTCGTTTCTCACCTGCTCGAGAAGCCCAATCATTCCGAGTTAGTGACCAATGACGGTGGATTCCATACTGTACACCTCTGCTTTGTGAAGAAAAGTTGTGTTTGATACGAAGTTTGAAGTTCATAACGTATCTAAGATTCTGTTAGGCGAAGAATTCTAGTTTCATAAGATCACGGCGATACAGCATCCAGGTTTCGTAGCCGTAGAGCAGGGTAGAAAAAGCTGCTCGATACACCGTGTTTGGTGCATAGTGTCAGATCTTTACTCAGTACGACCCGATGTATGAGACGTTCAGAGACAACATGAGCAGCACGTATGCTGTTCTCCATTTTATTTTCCGTTGAGCTGTTACTTGCTAATATACTTTCCAGAGAGAGGAAATGGGCTACTTGTTTCAAAGGTATGCTGCAAAGAGAGATATTGAACTCCGGAAAGGCAGTTCCAGTAACTAACTATGCGAGCACCTTTGTTGAATGAATGGAATCTGGGCTGATTAAATAGTCATCCGTCAAATCAGCATTTAGGTTCTACGCCTACGATGTTTACAGCCGATGTCTCACACTGCAAGGTACAGGAAAAATAAATTTGGTACGAGGACATATCTTTATTTAAGCCCATTAGTCAGAGGGAACTTGGTCATGTTTCATTCCGTTATAGAACTGGCTCAGACATTCGAAAATATGAATATGAGAGGCATTAAAAAAATAAGCCGAAAGCCTGTAAACAGAAAGTTGTACGTTTGTTTCAAGAATATTGCACAGCAGTGTCGAGCCACTTGTCCCATGGTCACACAAGTGGGTGAAGGACCGTTTCGTAAAATTCATGGAGCTGTGAAACAGTTCTGAAAGTACTACTTGAAGTCGTCCTCAGAGGTGAATCGTTTTCCTCTACTAGACTTCTTTAGTCCACCAAAAATGCCATAATCACAGGGAGACAGATGCGGATTGTATGGAGCGTGACTGAGGACCTCCCATTTGACTATTTGCAAGAACGTCTTGACTGAGTTTCCTGTTATGAGGTCTTGAATTTTTGTGGAGCAGGATAGCTCACGGACGAGCTGCCCTGGCATTTCGATTTCATCGCTTCGTGAATGTTCGTGAGTGTTGTGAAAGTCGCGAGCTCTATCTTCTTATCTCGTGTTTTCTACTGAAAATCTCGTGCTTGTACTCTTGTTAACTTTACTATTACAGAGATCGCCTAAACTTTATTTTTTTCTTTTTTGTTGGTCCTGTGCGCAACAGATAACTTATTTGGTCTTTCTGCTGCCACTGCTTGATCTGTTGCATTCCATCATTTAATAAAAACATAAAAAACCTATTATTCATGCTGAGTGCAATGCATGTTCTGTATGGCGGCTCCTGCTGTTGCTGCGGCTGCTGCTGCTTACTACAACTAAATATAATTCAAGAGAAAGGGTTTGGTCAAATCTAAACTCGATAAATGATAACCCAAGCAAGTAATTCCTTTTTTTCAAAAACTATATTCTGAAAGCGATTCTTTCTCATTCAATTAACAAAACTCTAGAAGCTCTTTGAATAATCGCTTCGTATGTAAATCTGTCTCCAGTGGCGTTAAAGCAATATTACATATTAATCAAATTCTTGAGACAGACTGAAATACTTCGCAATTAAATACATAGTGAAACAATTCCCTGACAATTACAAAAGAAATCAATGACAAAAATCAATACTTAATCTATTCGCCTAACAATGGTTTCCCTTAAGAATTCAGCTCCTATCATTATCAAAATTACCGCCTCCTGCTACGCACATACACAAACCCTTTTCTTTAAATTAATAAGCGCGCTGCAAATTATAAAAAATATCAACTCAATACCAAATCCTGTGCCGCTGCTGGCAGACACAGCAGTACGGCAGCTCGGCGACGACCCCTCGCCCAACACACTGGCTACTAAACTGCCACTAGTTAATCCGTGCGCTGCGAAGCGCGACAACAATATCTTAGATTCCAGAGCTTGTTTATGCGCGCTGTAGCCAAACTTTAAATCCTAAGAGAGTACTGCCAACTCCCAATTGCTGCGCAATTACCTTCGTGGCATGCTACAGGAAGTCGATAGGAAGGGGGCCCTTTTGGTCAGAGGTGGTGACCAAAACCTTCCTCACATTTGTGTCGACGGCCTTGGAGTTTATGGGTGGCAGCTACCCTGAATGCCCCACTGGAGACGTCGTAGTTTTAACTCGAGCTCTAAGTGATGACACCATGTCACGTCTCCAGGGATCACTCGTGACAAACGCCCACTCCCTTCCTTGGCACAATGCTGCACATGTTTGAGAGTAAGTCTATTCGACCGCTTCCTGTGCTGGGCGAAGACCGTAAGACACCCACTGGGCGCACAGTTTGTGAAATTTCAGGCTCTCCTTAATGATGGCGACAGAACTTCTGACGCTCCGTCCAACCTCTGCAGTAATGGCTGCTACTGTGAAACGTCCCCTTAGAAAAATTATACATGACTGTGCATAAACTGACACACAATATTTTTTTAGCGCAACGCAATCTGACTTTCAGTAATCCCTAGAAGAGAATGGCCCTGACTAAATTAACCTATACGTTTCACAAATCACTTACCTCACAAAAATCTTTGTTACTCGAACTACTGCAATACAGCGAGCACCACTACTGCCAGCTAAATAAAAGATTCAAACTACTGAAGGCACTAACTACTGATAGGCATAGTTAGCAAATGAAAGATTTTAATAGGGAACAAACAATGTATTTATCTTAATAGTCATAGTATATATAACAGTTCATGACATCCATTCTACAAATGTACTGTTTCTGATGGACACACCTCCAGATTATCCATTCTCAAAAATCCATCTCACTTCCCCACATCCACCACTGCTGGCGGCTCGCCTCCAACTGCGCAACGCTACGCGCTGTTAACAGCCAACTGCCCAACACTAAAATGGCGAATATTACAACAATGCTAACCAGCCACAGACTGCACACAGCACAGCCAGTGATTTTCATACAGAGCGCTACGTGGCGTTACCAATAAGAAAACCTAAACAGCCTACTTATAACTGTAACTCGTCGGTCTTGAATAGTGAAAGTATCCACCTGTAGGACAATGGCATCGCTAACAAGGTTTGGTGTCCCACACTGTGCATCATCAGTCAACCATATCCGCGCTTCCCTTAATGGTTTGTGCCACGCCTTAACCCTTGCAACAGACATGCAGTGCCCTCCGCACACTTCTGCCGTTCTGCGATTAATATCCGTTCCCCGGACACCTTCAGCTATCATAGAACTACTACAGACCTTTGCTCTTCTTTTCAAGCCTGTATGTCACTGTTTTCAGCACGACAAAGTAAAATGGATCATCGACGCGTGAGTGTGTCTTCACGTGAGTGTGCGCCCGTATCCCTCTAGCGGTGAATTAGGAACTCAGCCTTTCCGGCCTTTTCCGTTTCTTTTTGAAAGCACGTTGTACACACAGTTTCATGTCAATGATCTATTACGAGGAGTGCCCAATAAGTAATGCCACGCTTTTTTCTCTGAAAACAGGGTGGTTTAAATCAGGACTTCAATACAGCATATTGTTCCCCACTCTTTTGTTTACAAAACACTGTCTCTCAACGTAATTTTCGTTCAATGCGATGGGCTTACGTCACCTTACTCGGAGGGCTTGTATGCCCGAATGGTCGACGTTGGGGCCAGCGTCTTTCAGCATCTATAACCTCCCAGTCATAAACGTACTGTTAACCGTGGAGTACATCCGTCATTGGGCCGAAAAGGTAGACGGAAGGTGCGAGATGCAGGCTGTTGAGTGGGTTCCTCTCGGGTGCGTGGACTTGTGTGAGGCCTTGCGTTGTCATGGAGAAGAAGAGGTTTGTTTACATTTTTTTGGCGACGAACACACTGAAGTCGTTTCTTCAGATTCCTGAGGGTAGCACAATATACTTCAGAGTTGATCGTCGTACCATGAGGGAGGAAATCAAACAGAAGGCCGTCGCCATGACTTTACCGGCTGTGTGTGTGGCTTTGAACTTTTTCTTCGGAGGAGACGTGGCGTGGCGTCACTCCTACGATTGCCATTTTGTTTCGAATTGATGAACCCATGTTTCATCGTTTCTGACAATGTTCGATAAAAAATTATCACGATCTGCCTCGTAAAGAGCAAGCGACTCCGCACAGTTGGTATTTCGTTGCTCTATACAGTCTTCTGTTAGTCGGCGAGGAACGAAGTGGACACACAGCTTTGGATACCGCAACTGATGGACGACTGTGTCAGCACTAGCAACAGATACGTCCAGCTGAGCAGCGAGGTGTTTGATTCTGAAGCGTCAATCACCTCGAATGAGAGTGTCCGCACGTTCCAACATTGCAGGAGTCACAGCTGTGTGCGGTCGGCCGGCACGCGCGAGGTCGAATAAGTTTGCACCGACATTGTTGCGACGATGACAGACCCCTCGCCCAAAGACTCACCGTGGTTTTGTTCGCTGTCATTTCTCCATAGACATTCTGCAGGGCTCATGAATATCTGCGATGCCCCGGTTTTCCGCTCTGTTTGGAACGCACCTCCTTTGCAGATGGCATTTTGAAGGCTACGTATAGCGCCGCTACCTGTGGGAATTTTATGAAATAATAGGGGCATAAGCGGGAACATTCCACGATATCGCACAACAGACTCCAATTTTTTTCAAAAATATGGTTCAAATGGCTCCAAGGACTATGGAACTTAACATCTGAGGTCATCAGTTCCCTAGACTTAAAACTACTTAAACCTAACTAACCTAAGGACATCACACACATCCATGCCCGAGGCAGGATTCGAACCTGCGATCGTAGCAGCAGCGCTGCTCCGGACTGAATCGCCTAGAACCGCTCGGTCACAGCGGACGGTGAACTTTTTAATCTATTCGAGAATAAAACGAGTTGCATTACTTATTCAATACCCCTTTCTGTGCTGTACGGTCATGTGGACGGACTCCTAAACAGTATTTTTATTGTTAATTTAAAACTGGTACCGATTAAATGTTGGGCAGTGCTGCTACGGAGGAATCCCTAACAACACGGGTCCCGTTACATGCGCTACAATTGGTACACGGATAAACCGTCTCTGCTTGTTGTGTTTTGCAGATAAATGTGTCATATCTGATCATGGCGTGGAGACGTTCCGCCGGAGCTGTGGCTTCAGCTCACCTCGCCACGTGGCAGCCGTCACCCCCTCCCCCCCCCCCACTTCCCCCTCTACTCGGCCTACACAGCAACGTTCCGGGCTTCGCGTCCCTTTCCTTCCCGCGCTGCCCCTCTTTTTTCCGGCGCCGGCGGCACTTAGGAAAATGTTTACGTCTCACTGACAGGCCTCGAAGGAAAAGTTCCCTCCCACAAGTGAGGCGGCTGGATTAAATAAACATTCCTCTGTAACGAGCGGCTCGCGTTCTCGACTGAGGTATGGACGTATCTTACTCTATAAACTAACCTCGTGGTTTAACGTCATAATAAAACTAAAATCAGCCCGAACAGGAAATCTAGCATACTTTGTCCGAGTTTATAGAACATTTACAGTTTACTCAGATTCTCACAGACAAGACATGTCTCCCGAGTACTTTGACGTACGTATCAAAAATGTTGATTGTGCAGTAATGTGCAAAACCTAACGACGAAGGCAAATTTCGCATGATATTTCACTGTCAATTAACATAGCTCTACGAAACTTGGACCATATATAGAAAGAACTTCTACAGTGTAGTACAAAAGGTAACTGGAAGAAATGCGTAAAGAAACGAATAGATATGACACTTTTATGCAAATTCAAAAATCAGACTGAGGTCGCCGCAATTTATGATGGTCCCCTGGACATTACAAATGAACGGACATGGTTCTTAATGACGCTTTGCAATGTGTTCCCATGCTGGTCAAAAGGTTGGTAAGGGGTTCTTGTGGTGGTGTGTTCCATTCCTCCACCAGTGCGGTTGACCACTGTTGGGTGGTTGTTAGCGCGTGTGGACTTGAGCTGCAACACGTCTCCCCAACGCATCCCACACATGCCCGATGGGACTGAAGTCGGGAGAACGTGCAGGTCAGTCTGTTTTTTTTTTTTTTTTTTTTTCTGTGACAAGACGTTGCAGTTGTGTTTGTCTCCAAACTGACTGCTGATTCCAAGATTTTCGTCTTCAATAAGACGGTGCATCTCCCCATTGGAGCATCGATTTTCGTCGCTATCTAATGGACGAACTTCCACGTCTCTGGATTGGGCGTAGTGGGGAAGATGCTGTGCCCCTGTCCCTTGGCCGCTCAAACCGACTGACCTGACGCCTTGTGACTTCTTCCTACGGAGTACTTTAAAGACCGCATTCATGCACCCCCATGGCGAAGAACACTGGTACAACCCAGATAATTCATCAACGCTGCTGTGACAGCCATTAACAGACTGTTGCTACATAAAGCACCCAATTGACCTCCGCTTGGACGTGTGTCGTGTGACCAGAACGGCACTCATAGCATATTTGTAGAGAGCAAAATGTACACTTGGTGAGTTTAAAGTTCTACTCATGCATCATATTTTACCTGTAATATTTCGGAAAATTAGAAGTTTGGAACGAATACATCATTTATAGTAGCCTTCTACAGCAGAAGGCAAACGAGCTACTTGATTGAGAAGTAGCGGCTCCGGTCTCGGAAGCTGACATAGGGCCGGGAGAGCGATGTGCTGACCACATGCTCCTCCACGTCCGCATTAAGTGACGCCTGTGGGCTGAAGATGACACGTCGGCTGGTCGGTACCGTTTGGCCTTCATGACCTGTTCGGGAGGAGTTTCGTTTAGTTCTGCTACAGAAGCATAAGTCTCAAAGAAAATGATGACTTGTAATGTAAATTATCACCAGCAACTTCGTAAGAGTCATAAATGAGGTATTACTTAGTAATACGCTGAAAACCGGCCTTAAAAAATCTTTTGTTAAAACGGGTAGTAATTACAGAATCATACTTCCCAAAAATACAAGTTTCTGTGTTGATGTACATAATTCCGTCATCTGTCACAGAAGTGCAAGTGTGATCTTTCAGCTAAGTAATTAAAATACAGCGGATTGGAACAGCTTGTGGGAAAGATATGGATAATGTGGTTACTGTGGCTTTTGGTGTCCGACCGCTGCAGTGCTGGTACACCGAAAAATTATTAAGCCTGCCCAGATATTGCCCCTGACAAGAATGCATACTGTTCCATTCCGCAATTATTCATTCACCACATTGAAACTCCAGATTTGCACTTCGATGACGAATAAGAAAAGAACGTAAAGCACAACGGCTGCTGTTTTGGGAAACGTATCGCTGTAATTGGTGCATGTGTTAACATATGAAGGGCGATCAATAAATTTCGGTTTAATTGCGTTGTTGCAGCGTATATGCAACGTAGCGCGACTCCGATGGGAGTACATGGAGGCAAGGGAATGGTATGGCAATCCTTGTCTTTCCGATGTACGTGCGGTAAATGACAAATGTGAACTATGGCGGCACTATTACCAAATTTGTCCCAACAGTACCAAATTGCTGTTATTCGTTTCTTGGCCGCCGAAAGACAAACACCGGTAGACATCCATCGAAGAATTAGGAATGTCTGTGGGACGGCATGTCTGTCGAAAACCACAATTGTGAAACGGTGGACCACGTTCCGTGCTGTTCGCGATCCAACATAGGACGTCGGTCGATCTAGCAGAGATCAGAAGTTACGCCAACTCACGTGAGAGACTCTAGAGTATCCACCCTGTACTCCTGATCTCTCCGCACGCGATTTTCAAGCCTTCGGTCCCTTAAAAGAGATCTGGAAGGAACGATTTCTGTCGGACGAAGACGTGCAGCGGCCACATATTGACTTCTTCACGCAGCAGGACTCGGTGTTTTACCAGACGGGTATCTTCAACCTGCTATGCCAGTGGGATGATTGTCTCAGTGCTGATGGCTATTTTGCGTGATTGGCATACCGATTCTAGACTGTTAAGCCTTGGAACGGAAACCTTTTGATCGCCCCTTTATCCAATGACTTGCTGAAAAGTAACGCCTCCTAATTTTCTATGTAAAAACTTTTAATGCTTTTTAAGTAAAACGCAGTAACATCCTACATCTTCATTCTTTATACCTATATATTCTTCGTACCTACATTTTTCAACATACTGACCCTGGCGACGAACAAAATTCTCCCAACGGTTGACCAGTTTGTTGACAATGTCATTGTAGCATGTTTGACTTTGTTGACTGAGCCACAGCCTCACTTCTGCTTGCAAAGCTTCATCACTATCCAAGCGAACACCTCCAAGATGTTCTTTATGTTTTGGAAACTGACGAAAATCGGATGGGGCCAAGTCGGGACTGTATGTAGGATGATCGATGACAGTGAACCGAAGGCGTCGGATGTTGCATGGGGGCTTAATTATATGAAATGAAAATAATTTTAATTTCTGCTTTAGTAGCTGTCTGTCCGGTTACGAAGTCTCGTAACGGTTGGCCCTGACTAGTATTATTACGCAATCTGACTGCTAGAACAACAACAAAGAATGAAATGGAAATTTTCATTAACACAATTAATTAATTAAGTCCCCAGCAACTATAAATCCTACGAAATCAAAGCACAAGTATAACTGTTCTGTGTGTGGAAGTATGACTCAACGTACGCATCTGGCACGGTTCTTCTTCAACAACACAAGAAATTTTAAATATCATTTATACTGAATTAATTAAAGAAAATAAAAATACCATAATTACTCAAGAGAACCAGAATTACACTCTAATACAAGAACACAAGCCAGATGCTTTGTTGACTGAACCTGTAATGACGCATTATTTAAAACATGGAAATAATGAAAAATAAATAAGTTTCGTTACCTTCATATATTGACCAAAATCACTCTAATCATTACAATATATCTCCACACCGACTCGCTATTACCACATCTCAACAAGAACTTTTCAGTATCACATCTCAGCAAGCACTCCCTACTAGCACATCTGAACACGAACTGACTACTACTAGTCCTCGACAAGCACTGCCACTACGAGTTCTCAATAATCACTGCCAGTGGAGGCGGCGGAACAATGCTCTCTAGCGATCTCTGGCGCTGTGGCTCAGTGTAGCCACCTTTCATATGCCCTTCCTCCACGGCTAGAATTTGATGGTATTTTTGCCAGCATTGGTGGTGAAAATACCACCAAATTCGTCAAAAAAATACAGACAAAAATAAAAGATAATATTAATACGTAAATATCATATAACTAGATAAAATTTTGGCTTTGCACTGACCTTTCAATAACCTATTATATAGAATACAGTAAGCAATACAAATTCTTTCATACATGTGACTTTACATAATAGTTTACACAAGTATTATGTGGTTAAACAATTCAATCAATAGCGTCAGCAATGACGAATATGTGCAGGTAAGAGTCTCATAACTTTTCACAACCAGTAATACACAAAAAATCAGTTTATACAAATATTCACATAAACGCTTTCCATAGCTCAAGAATAAGCAGTTGACAGTTCCAGCAGTAGCACCCAGCAATGGTCAACGGGTGCAAAAACCAACAAGTAACATTTTTTCAATAGAAACAGTCCATCAGTGGCACCCAGTAATGTTGAATAGGTGCAGACACCAACAAGTAACACCATTTCAGTATAAGCAGTTCCATTAGTGGCACCAGCAATGTTGAGCAGATGCACACAGCAACAGGTGACATCTTTTCAGTAGAAGCAGTCCATCAGTGGCACCCAGCAATGTTGAGCAGGTGCAGACACCAACAAGTAACACCATTTCAGTAGAAGCAGTCCATCAGTGGCACCCAGTAATGTTGACCAGGTGCAGACAGCAAGAAGCAACATCATTTCAGTAGAAGCAGTCCATCAGTGGTACCCAGCAATGTTGAGCAGGTACACACAGCAACAAGTCACATTTCTCAGCAGAAGCAGTTCCATAAAATTCAGTATCACTGATCACACTGTTCATCAGAGTTTATAAGCAGAAATTAAACATGTCCTAGTGGCACCAATCATGTAGAAAAGGTACAAGTAACAGTCCATAACTTTTACAATCACTGATCACACAGTTCATCAGCAGAAATTAAACATGACTAAATGTCACACATCATGTTGAAAAGTGCAGCACCATCACTAATCAGACAGTTCAGGCATGAACAATAGTTTGAATACACATACAATGCTTTTACACTAAACATACAAATCATAACAAACACACAATCAGATAATTGTCCTATTAACTATTACAATACACAAATACCAGTAAACCTATAACATTTATGGGTGTCAGTGCAAGCCATTACCAACAAATAAAATAATATTTAGGAGATAGGTGGGTAGGATTAGGAAAGGAAAACACACAAAACACACTCACTCATCTTTCATCCACATTAAGTACTACTGTGTAATTGAATAGTGTTAACTGTGTAAATGTAACTCTGTCCAAGATTTGATGTTCATCATGTGTACCAAGTAGTAGTGGCAGCAATGTATAACAGTCAATAATAGTTAAGTCAACGTCATAGTCATCATGTCTAGACCAATGTTTGCCAAGCCAGATCAAAATGTACGGTTGCTGAACAACTGTCAGTGAGCCAAGATATGCACATGCTTCCTCTCTCAAAAAAAAGTATATACTGCTTAGTGATTTGACAAAGTGTGTGTGTACACAATCTTCCTTCTACTTGAGTGTTCTAGTCTGCCATCTTCATCCTCCTTGTTCCATATGGACCAACAAAAAAAATATGCTCCTCACTTACTTTACCTCTTATCCACCAAAACTCCAATAATCATCAGCATAATCTCAATACTTCACTAATACCTCTTCAATACGTCGATACATATAAACCTTATCATCAATATCATTTACCTTACCTCTTGTCCACGAAAACTCCAATAATCATCACTTATTCTTAATACTTCAATAATACCTCTTCACTACATCGATATATATATAAACCTCAGCACCAATATCATTTCACTTCCATAACAACTCTTTCCTCTAGTCAGTCTCCTCGAACAAGTACAGACAAAATCCTAGTGCAACTTCAATTCATCATCCCATACAATCCGAAGACACAGTGTCTACACACAACCTCTGTGTAATCCATCTGACCCAAATTTTCTACTCATTATAAATTATAAGATACATTTTGGTTCCTTGTCCATCATTAAATAAAAGAAATGCATACATGACCTCTAACAGACTTAGTTCGAATAACTCTCAGTAATTAAGTACGATTACGGAGTGTGAATGATCATAATATTTCACAGTGTGTACACCACTTCAAGAATCATAGCAGAAGCAAACATGTGGAGTATTTTTTGTGTCAAGTGTCACTTCCTATTTCAATTTCTCACGAAAAATGCAGTGTAATAACTGTCAATGGTCTAAACCTGGTTTTGGTATGTCATGTCGTTAGCTTCCTTCCTATTAGCATAAATTTATACAGCTTCCATAAAACCTCAGCTCATGTGACTTCTATGAAGTTTCTTGTACTCATATCGTTCGTCGAATTATAGCAGTTCATTTTCTTATCTTAAAAATATATGGCACTGAGCATAAGCAAAACATGCAATAGCGAGTAAATATACCAGTAGAGAACTGAATGTCAACGAGTGGATGCAGCACAATTCCTACAACGAGGCTCTGCCAAGCGAACAATCTATAATTAATACCACAGTGTAACCTAAACTCTATATTTGTACACAGTATATCAGCATTTCTATATACCAACTTATAGTTATGACAACAAAACAGAAGTGTGTAAATATGCAATCCATACGCAAAACAGCAAACATATATCTTACGTAATAAACAAGTCATTAGCATCATTCAGCATAAGCAAATAAATGTTCATATGTAATCTTAATAAGTAAACATGAAGGCGCAAGCAGATAAATCACAAAGTGTAACCTACATACCTAACTACAGTCAGCACAATTAATCAGGTGACAATTATAATTTAAATAAATAAGCACAGCAGGCACATAATTAAAAAATATGACGTCAGTGAAAAAGCAGTGCAGCCAAGCAATGCATAATATATACAAATAACAACCCTGTTCATTAGTCAATCATTGTCAAAATCAGTTAATGTGCGCAAGCACGTCGCTTCACTAGTAAATTCATAGAACATGAAATTTAGCACAAAGTATGAATCACGTAATCGCGAGCAGCAAATTACGTCTAAAGTACGTACCTAAGTGGAAATATGTTACCTGAAAAATAAACTCAATTAATCGTTACCTTTTTTTTTGTTGAAATTACATTCTTCCTGAAATTTTCTCCATAGCAAGTCCTCTTAACGTCCGACACACACAGAATTTACCTGAAGGTCTTAAATATTTTATTCAACCGTATCCTGAAAAATACTGAACGTTAATAACATAATTTATCAAGTCACTATAGCTTTATACTGAATTTAGTCGGAGAAATTAGACTGTGTATTTGTTTACGTCTGTCAGTGCATTCGCACTGAGCGCTCGATCAGCTGTAGGCGCGTGACGTAGGAAGCGATTGTTTGCGGTCAACGACTGCCTTGTGCGGCGCGCCGACTTGACTGTTGCTTTGAGTATGTGCCGCCGCCGGAACTCGGCGCGGTATCCTTGTATTCTCTGCATGTTTACATGTAGCTGTTGGTTTCTCTAAAGTATGTCATTCCACAAAAATTTTAACGTTGCCTGTTGACATAATTTGCATTTGGCAAGAACAGATCGAATACGTTTTTCCATATTACTGAAGTAGCAATTTTCTCGTAATTTATGAAAGCATTTTCTGGGACCAAAGTGTGCATAACAGAAATGTGTAAACGAGGTGTGGCCAAATCATCCAATCTAACAAAGCGTCTAACAAAGTTACAGACACCAAGGAAACTACGAACATCACGTTTTGTGGTAGGAACAGCACAATTACGAATTGCGTCTAGCTTCTCTGGATCAGGAAGAATACCTTCTGTAGAAATAATGTGACCGAGAAATTTCACCTGAGAACGACCAAATTCAGATTTTTTTTTAAGTTCACTGTAATGCCAACTCTTGCAAAAATACTTAATAATGAATCCAAAGTTTTGTTGTGCTCACTCCAAGAACGTTTAGCAATAAGAATGTCGTCAACATATGAAGTAATATTGTCACGAAGATAAACAGGTAAGATTTCGTTTTAACTACGAATGAATGCTGCAGAAAATAAGTCCAAACGGTAATTTCCAAAGTCACTTTTGGGTAAAACAGTCAAATCCGGTTATTCTTTACCTACTGTCTAGATAGATGGATAGTAGAAGAGTTGTTTTTTATAGATGCAAAGAATAGTGAAAGAGTAGGCAGCGGTGCAGAAAACTAAAAAGGGAATAGCACCACTACAGCTCGGGGCCCTGTGATCGCTACGGCACATATTCACTTAGTATAGTGAATCCCCTGAGGACGTTAATAGCTGCACATAAATTTCAGTCTGTGACCCAGTGGCAAATTTGGCGGAAGTACGTACGTAAATTGATCTAACCATGCACATGGATGTATGTCATTCTTAGAATTGCGGAAGATTTTAAATTTCCGAACAGTCAAAAAGTGTTTATAGTCAAAGTTTTCGCCTCGTGGCGACAAAGACCTACCGCGTCTGTCCCAGTTTGAATGTCGATTATTGTCAAGTTCGCGCGCCTGGCGCTCTCTTGTTGCGTCCCGTAAATGAAACAAATTATCTTCTTCAAACCCCTCTGGTATCTGTGATTCTAAATTTCTTTTGCCGTCTTTTCCTACGATTTCGCCTTCAATTTGTTTGACTTGCTTTTTTAATGCCTCAAATTCCCTTTTAACGCGTTCATTAAATTTTCCCTGATTGTCAACATGTTTATTTATGTTCTGGTACTCTTCGGTTTCTGCAAATGGTAATGGAGCTGTATCATCCGAATCTCTGTCCCCATGTAAACTTAGATTTGTCAATTTATCTGAAATCTCCTCAACTCTTTCCGATAAGTCACCTATTTTTTCTTTCTGTTTACTTACGTCTTCCGTAAGTGTCGCGACTCGGGTTTCAGTATTGACACATTTGGTAGTTAACTGTCCATATTGTTGTGTTAGGTTATTTAATCTGTCATTTGGTACGGATTCCTCGATTCTCTCAAATATTTCTTCCTTATCGTGTGCACGTTGTAAATTTAACTCTGAAAATTTTTGTACTATCACGCGATCTCTTTCCTCCTGTTCTCTATCCTGTTCCCTTTGTCTAATCTCTACTGCAATTAATCTATTATTGTGAGCATTCAAAATCGGTTGTACTTCTTCTCTGATTTCTTTCTTTAATTCATCTTTCATATTTTTGAAACATGTCCCTATTCGTGAATCTAACCGTGTTTCCATTGTTCCCATCTCAGTTTTAATTGTTCCTATTTCTGTTTTAAATTCAGATCGAAACTGCTCCATTGTTCCCATACCAGTTGTAATTATTCCTATTTGTGATCCCTGTGAGTCTAACCGTGTTGCTAAAGTTCCTATCTCTGTTTTAATTGTTTCCATTCGTGCTCCCAAATTTAATATAGCACTCATCAACTGCTCCGTAATAGCCGGTTCGAAATTCTTTTCACCCCCAACATTTCCCGCGAAACCAACTTCTTTCGTCATGGCTGTAAAGCTATCTGTGTTCGATACTATTTCAGAATTTTCTATCATTAATCTCGTATTCTGTGAATTTTCTGATTGAGAAAAATTTTGAAATGGTTCCGGACTGTCTTCCCGACTTATTAAATTGTTTTCAACTCCATTATTCATCATACTGTTGTCCTGTGTTGGCGAGTTCGCCATGTCGACAATTTCGTCATTCTCACTATCCATCATTTTCGCCTTTTTCATTGATCGCGTAATCATTTACAAAACATACAAAACTCGTCACTGTACGGAAATTATACACAATGACTCTTTATCTCCAACAATACCATTCACTCGAAATGTTTCCCTCAAACACGATTAACGAACAATTGAAATAATTGCACTAAATCGTCAAACGCGTATACAAGACAACAAATCAAATTCAGAGAAAAAAAATACCATTAGAAGAATGACAATTACCAAATCTACACATACAAAATAGACTACAATTACTAAATTACAAATTACTACAACAATACTACTGTCTACTATTTTTACAATCAAGAAGAATTCCAAGGGACGATCCGAAGCAGCGGTCGCCACGTGCATGTGGGCTTAATTAATATATAATGAAAATAATTTTAATTTCTGCTTTAGTAGCTGTCTGTCCGGTTACGAAGTCTCGTAACGGTTGGCCCTGACTAGTATTATTACGCAATCTGACTGCTAGAACAACAACAAAGAATGAAATGGAAATTTTCATTAACACAATTAATTAATTAAGTCCCCAGCAACTATAAATCCTACGAAATCAAAGCACAAGTATAACTGTTCTGTGTGTGGAAGTATGACTCAACGTATGCATCTGGCACGGTTCTTCTTCAACAACACAAGAAATTTTAAATATCATTTATACTGAATTAATTAAAGAAAATAAAAATACCATAATTACTCAAGAGAACCAGAATTACACTCTAATACAAGAACACAAGCCAGATGCTTTGTTGACTGAACCTGTAATGACGCATTATTTAAAACATGGAAATAATGAAAAATAAATAAGTTTCGTTACCTTCATATACTGACCAAAATCACTCTAATCATTACAATATATCTCCACACCGACTCGCTATTACCACATCTCAACAAGAACTTTTCAGTATCACATCTCAGCAAGCACTCCCTACTAGCACATCTGAACACGAACTGACTACTACGAGTCCTCGACAAGCACTGCCACTACGAGTTCTCAATAATCACTGCCAGTGGAGGCGGCGGAACAATGCTCTCTAGCGATCTCTGGCGCTGTGGCTCAGTGTAGCCACCTTTCAATGTTGCAGTGCTCGTGTGTGGTCTGCATTGTCAAGCTGAAGAGGAGATTACTCCATATGTGGACGACGTTTTCAGAGGTTAGAAATTCAATTACAGCACGCTGTTCCTCAAGCACCAACAATGCGGAGCCGTGTAGAGGCAAAGGGGTTAACCTTGCATCAGCGGATTGGGAAAGTCGACTACGTTATGTGGTTGGTTAGTTAATTTGGGGGAGCGGACTAACCAGCGAGATCATCGGTCTTATCAGATTAGGGAAGGAAGTCGGCTCTTTCAAAGGAACCATCCCGGCATTTGCCTGAGAAGCGATTTAGGGAAATCACGGAAAATCTAAATCAGGATGGCCGGACGCGAGTTTGAACCGTCGTCCTTCCGAATGCGAGACCAGCGTGCTAGCCACTGAGCCACCTCGCTCCGGCAAATAATATGCAAGACCGATATGGAGAAGCGAATAAAAAATTCGGAAGCATTACTTTTAAGCACGCCCTCGCATATACGAGGACTGGTTTTTTTCTTTTTTTTCCAACCTTGGATTGCTCGCGAAACGGAAACCACAGTGAGAATTAAAAATGTTTTATTTACAACATTAGCTTCACCTTCCAGCTACTTCTAGTTGCCGCTCCTACTTACACATTTGTTGTAGCGTGGTACTTTCCAATAGCCTCCTCATAGAATGCAGCCGACTGTGATTTCCACCAATTCCTTATGCCCGCCTCCAGCTCGTTGTCTGTGCTAAAATGCTGTCCTCATACCCAGCGGTTCATTAGAAGGAGCCAAGTCCGAGCTGTATGGTGAGTGGTCAAACACTTCCCATCGAAAACACTGAAGGAGCGGCCGAAAATTGTCGTGAAGAAGCAAACGCATGAGAGTTGCGTTATGCGTGCTGTATGAAATCAGGCGAAACCACTCAGCAGGACTTCATACTTGGCATGAGACACTATTTTCAAGGCATCTTTATGTACCCACTGTGCACTCCTAAAAAGTGACTTGTCGCGATGGACAGGTATACTAGAGACAATGCTCCAAGCTTCACCGGATTTTCACTGTGGTTTTAATTTAGCGACCAATCGAAGCTTGAAAAAACAAATAGCCCTAGTAGTTGCAAGCCGATGTTTAGCTTTTTGCAAAATATTACCTCATTTATGACTCGTGCGAAACTACTGGTCATAACTGAGAAATATGATACCGTAAGTATAGTATCTACCCTAAATCTAGCTAGGATGCGCAGTGTAACACGCTCGCCTTGCATTCAAGAGAATGGCGATTCAAATCACCATTCTGATATTCAGATTTAGGTCTTCCACAGATCGTCTAGATCTCTTAACGCAAATGCTGTGGCGTACATCAAACAAAATTTGTAGCTGGAACAGGATATCTTGACAGGGGGGATCCAGCAGTTATCTTGGACGCAGAGTCATTGTCAGAAGTAGAAGTAACTTCAGGCGTACGTTAGGAATGGATGTTGGGACCCTTGCTGTTCATGTTGTAAACAAATGACCTCGCTGACAACATCGATAGTACCTCAGACTTTTCGCAGATTGTGCAGCTATCTACAATGAAGTATTGTCTGAAAAAGAAGTTGCACAAATATTCAGTCAGATCTTTATAAGATTTCGAAATTGTGCAAATATTGGCAACTTGGTTTTATTACACGGACTTGTATAATTATGCACTTCATAAAACTCTGAAAGGCAATATACTATTATAGTGTATTGTTTGAGTGTATGGCATGTTAGAAAATGTTACGAGTGCGCACTTGGCGTGGCAGTCATATCTTTACTTGAATAGTCAGCCACCCACAGAAGCTCTATTATAACGCTGTTGTTGGGTTCCTTGCTCCTTATTACCTCCACTCCAAAGAGATGTGGTATACATAGAGAGGCTGTGGAACGTTACTTAGCGCTCCCTGCGGTGCCACGCTGTACTGTTACCCGCCATATTTTCGGAAGTCATTCTGTACGAGAGAATAAAAGGAGGAAGTACCGCGGCGTACAACTGGCGTTCGGCGGAAATCGATTATGTAACCTTCACCCGCTCGCTCAGTGACGCGATCTTTGTCTTGCCCGCCAAGTATAAGGGTTCGATTGCAGCTTGATATTTGCGGCCATTAAAATTGCTACACCAATAAGAAATGCAGATGATAAACGGGTATTCATTGGACAAATATACCAGTATTATACTATAACTGACATGTGATTACATTTTCACGCAATTTGGGTGCATAGATCCTGAGAAATCAGTACCCAGAACAACCACCTCTGGCCGTAATAACGGCCTTGATGCGCCTGGGCATTGAGTCAAACAGAGCTTGGATGGCGTGTACAGGTACGGCTGCCCATGCAGCTTCAACACGATACCACAGTTAATCAAGAGTAGTCACTGGCGTATTGTGACGATCCAGTTGCTCGGTCACCATTGACCAGACGTTTTCAGTTGGTGAGATATCTGGAGAATGTGCTGGCCAGGGCAGCAGTCGAACATTTTCTGTATTCAGAAAGGCCCGCACAGGACCTCCAACGTGTGGTCGTGCATTATCCCGCTTAAATGTAGGGTTTCGCAGGGACCGAATGAAGGGTGCAGCCACGGGTGGTAACACATCTGAAATGTAACGTCCACTATTCAAAGTGCCGTCAATGTGAACAAGAGGTGACCGAGACGTGTAACCAATGGCACCCCATACCATTACGCCGGATGATACGCCAGTATGGCGATGACGAATACAAGCTTCCACTGTGCGTTCACCGCGATGTCCCAAACACGGTGCGACCATCATGATGCTGTCAACAGAACCTCGATTCATTCGAAAAAATGACGTTTTGCCATTCGTGCACCCAGGTTCGTCGTTGAGTACACCATCGCGGGCGCTCCTGTCTGTGATGCAGCGTCGAGGGTAACTGCAGCCATGGTCTCCGAGCTGATAGTCCATTCTGCTGCAAACGTCGTCGAACTATTCGTGCAGATGGTAGTTGTCTTTGCAAACGTCCCCATCTGTTGACTCAGGGATCGAGGCGTGGCTGCACGATCTGTTACAACCATGCGGATAAGATGCCTGTCATCTCGACTGCTAGTGATACGAGGCCGTTGGGATTCAGCACGGCGTTCCGTATTACCCTCCTGAACCCACCGATTCCGTATTCTGCTAACAGTCATTGGATCTCGAGCAACGCGAGCAGCAATGTCGTGAGACGATAAACCGCAATCGCGATAGGCTACAATCCGACCTTTATCAAAGTCGGAAACATGTTGGTACGCATTTCTCCTCCTTACACGAGGCATCACAACAACGTTTCACCAGGCAACGCCGGTCAACTGCTGTTTGTGAATGAGAACTTTGGAACCTTTCCTCATGTCAGCACGTTCTAGGTATCGCCACCGGCGCCAACCTTGTGTGAATGCTCTGAAAAGCTAATGATTTGTATATCACAGCATCTTCTTCCTGTCGGTTAAATTTCGCGTCTGTAGCACGTCATCTTCGTGGTGTCGCAATTTTAATGGCCATTAGTATATGATTGCTGTTCGTTTCATTCATAGCAATTTAAACTTTGCTCTAGGTACCTGCATGAACACATCCTCGGAAATCGCGATATATTCGGAAACAAACAGGAAAGATATGATATAAAACTCATCAACGCGCAATTGCCTGAAGAGCCAAAGAAACTGGTACACCTGCCTAATATTGTGTATGACCACGCGAGCACGCAAAAGTGCTGCAATACGACGTGGCATGGACTCGGACTAATGTCTGAAGTAGTGCTCGAGGGAACTGACGCCATGAATCCTGCAGGGCTGTCCATAAATCAGTAAGAGTACGAGGGAGTGAAGATCTCTTCTCTTCTGAACAGCACGTTGCAAGACATCCCAGATATGCTCAATAATGTCCATGTTTGGGGAGTTTTGTGGCCATCAAAGTGTTTAAACTAAGAAGAGTGTTCCTGGAGCGACTCTGTAGCAATTCAGAACATGTGGGGTGTCTCATTGTCCTGCTGAAATTTCCCAAGTCCGTCGGAGTGCACAATGGATATGAATGGATGTAGGTGATCAGACAGGATGCTTACGTACGTATCACCTGTCAGAGTCGTATCTCGACGAATCAGGGGTGCTATTTCACTCTAACTGCACACGCCCCACACCATTACAGAGCCTCCACCAGCTTGAACAGTCCCATGCTGACATGCAGGGTCAATGGATTGTGTGCGGTTGTCTCCATACCCGTACACGTCCATCCGCTCGATACAATTTGAAACGAGTCTCTTCCGACCAGGCAATATGTTACCAGTCATCAACAGTCTAATGTCGGTGTTGACGGCGCAGGTGAGGCGTAAAGCTTTGTATTGTGCAGTCATCAAGGGTACACGAGCTGAATGGTTCGCACGCTAACGCTATCAGCGAGATAGCCCAGCATTGCAATCTACAGCAATTTGTGGAAAGGTTGACCTTCTCTCACGTTGAAGGATTTTCTTCAGTCGTCGTTGGTCCCGTTTTTGCACGACCTTTTCCCGCCGCAGCGATGTCGGAAATTTGATGTTTTACCGGATTCCTGATATACACGGTACATTCGTGAAATGGTCGCACAGGAAAATTCGCACTTCATCGCTATCTCGGAGATGCTGTGTCACATCGCTCGTGCGCCGACTATAACACCACGTTCAAACTCACTTAAATCTTGATAAGCTGCCATTGTAGAAGCAGTAACCGATCTAACAACTGCACCAGACACCTGTTGTCTTATATAGGCGTTGCCGACCGCAGCGCCGTATTCTGCCTGCTTACATATCTCTGTATTTAAATACGCAAGCCTATACCAGTTTCTGTGGCGCTTCAGAGTAGTATACCGCCATAACACGTAAGTTATAATACGGAAACAGCGATATTCGATGAATCATCTCAAAAGTAGTGAGAGAGGGACGTCACGTGACGGATTTCCGATTTCAGCCGAACGCCAGCCGAAAGCGGTTGTGGGTTCCTCATTTTAGTCACTCTTCATTCAGTAATTGTTTAGAAAACAAGATAGTACGTGTGCGAACTTGTAAGATAAACAATTGCCGAATTTCTTTTTGAAATCATGCCTAACGTTTTTAGGACACGTAACTGCACTGGCAATAACAAAAAGCTACGGATATATCTTATTTCAAGGGTGTACCTATTATTATTTATTAGTGCTTTTGTACATTTGTGTTATTCACAAGCCCAGAAACAACCTTCATGTATTTAACTTTTTGTGAATATCGAACGTACTATATTACCCTAGGTTTCGTGATTTCCTTTCATACTTCCATGTATCATGCGCTATTGTCTTCCGAAAACATCGTGGAAGGTTATTCAGTTTGCTTCATTCAAGTCGCGGTGTTGTCTCTCTATGGTATTCTAACTCTTAGCTCTACTCGCTTACTCGTACGTGTTAATAAAATGAAACGCAACACTATTCTAAACCCGTTTCGTCGATGATCTTGTACTGAAGTAGATGGAATGGCAGTACGCCATGTATTAATTGCGATATAATAACAAACAATAATTTACCGAAGTTGTCGTCTGTAACTATTTTACAGTGAAAGCTTTACCTCTAATATCATAAAAAATATAGCACGTCGAGTAATGAGCAAATTTAGTTAAAGAGGTTCCAGCTCTGTTGAGAAAGTGATATCCTAGTACGTCGTGCTTCGTAATCTTCCTTGAGCCAAGTTTACTTTTATTGTCATAGAAATTCAGACTTTATAAAACGGGGATACATTCCGTTCGCATGATGTATGTAGCAAGCAGACTATACTATGACTACAATATCAGTAACAGTTTGAATCAACTGCAGAAATACCTGAGTGTGTCAATTTGTAGGGATGTGAAATGGAACGACCATATAGGCACAGCCGTAGGTAAACCAGATGTAGGTCTCCATTTGCCTGGCTAGTTGAATCGTGAATTATCCAGATTTGTGGGGCATTCGGATGTGACAGTGACCGGTGTTGAACTACAAGGGAATGTGATAACAGGCCAACTCGTCGTCTAGGTTCCAATGACCACGTCTGATCACCGCAAGGCAGAATCGCGTATTGTGAATCAAGCACATCTTAACCTCTTCACATCTGCCCATGTCTTTTGAGAGTAAGAAATGAACTCCCTCCAACATTTTGTGTCGGGTCATCCCGCACCAATGTTCGGAGACTATGTTCAGCTGGATTAGGAAATTAGGCAGACTGACCAAAAAAAAAAAAAAATGGAGCAACCAAATGGAAAAGCGGAAACGAATCGAAACTTCACGGGTTGAGAGCTCATATGATGTTATCTCAGCCACATTTACAAACTGAGCCACATTTACACTATGAGACCACTTATCAGTATAACATTGCAGCCCCTGTAACCTAGAAGCATGTACTGGTTCGATTGGATAGAGTGTAATCCCCTCCTAAAGCAAGCTAGCTCTACGAAATCTTGTGAACTCGTTTATGCCCCGCCGTGCACTGTTCAGATCTCTTAGCAGCTACTCCTTACCACCTGCTATGGTTTACATCAAATCTCTGACGCTTCCTGCAGCCCTTGAACGTAACCATTATCTCTTTGCGTGAGGAAACTATCTCATCACGCTGTAACATCACGAAATCCATCCGATGAGCACGCTCCACCAAGTGGAAGCACCCTGTTTCAGAACTGCCGGCTTAACAACTGAGACCGAATAAAAATGTATTCAAAATACGAAGATGTGTCTGTTTTATTACCGTCCATCAGAGCAGTTATCTGTAAAACTTTGCGTTTATGTCCAGTCGATGTGTGAAGGTGAAGGAATATAAACGCTACAGGAGCACAAATCCCTGAATAAACAATACCATGTTCGCAGACCGTAATGGTCAGTAAAGGTACATACACTGAAGGACCAACTGGTATAGGCGTGCATATGTAAACAGGCAGAATACGGCGCTGCGGTTGGCAACGCCTATATAAGACAACAAGTGTCTGGTGCAGTTGTTAGATTGGTTACTGCTGCTACAATAGCAGATTATCAAGACTTAAGTGAGTTTGATTTAATAATTTAATTTGTTGTAAGATGTTATGGGACCAAATTACTGACGTCATCGGTCCCTAAGGTTACACACTACTTAATCTAACTTAAACTAATTTACGCTAAGGACAACAGACACACCCATGCCCGAGAGAGGACTCGAACCTCCGACGGAGGCAGCTGCGCGGACCGTGACAAGGCGCCTTAGACCGCTCGGCTACCACGCGCGGCTAACTTAGTTTGAACGTGGTGTTATAGTTGGCTCACGAGCAGTGGCATACAGCATCTCCTAGGTAGCGATGAAGTGTGAATTTTCCAGTACGACCATTTCACGAGTGTGCCGTGAATATCAAGAATCCGGCAAAACATCAAATCTCCGACACCGCTGCGGCCGGAAAAGGTCATGCAAAAACGGGACCAACGACGACTGAAGAAAATAATTCAACGTGACCATCGTGACAGAAGGTCAACATTTCCACAAATTTCTGCGGATTAAAACTTCTGGACTATCTCGTTGATAGCGTCAGCGTGCGAACCATTGAACGGAACATCACGATATGGGATTTCGGAGCTGAAGGCCCACTCGTATACCCTTGATGACTACACGACACAAAGCTTTACGCCACGCCTGGACCAGTCAGCACCGACATTGGACTTTTGATGGCTGGAAACATGTTGCCTGCTCGGAAGAGATTCGTTTCATATTGTATCGAGTGGATGGACGTGTACGGGTATGGAGACAACCTCATAAATCCATTGACCCTGGTGTCAGCAGGGGACTGTTCAAGCTGGTGGCTCTGTAATGGTGTGGGGCGTGTGCAGTTGGAGTGATATAGAAGCCCTCATACGTCTAGATACGACTCTGACTGGTGACACGTACGCAAGCACCCTATCTAATCACCTGCATCCATTCATGTCCATTGTGCATTCCGATGGACTTGGGCAATTCCAGCAGGGCAATGCGACTCCACACACGTCCTGAATTGCTACAGAGTGGCTCCATGAATACTCTTGAGTGTAAACACTTCCGCTGGCCACCAAACTCCCCAGACATGAACATTATTGAGCATATCTGGGATGTCTTGCAACGTGCTGTTCAGAACAGATCTTCAACCCCTCGTACTCTTACGGATTTATGGACAGTCCTGCAGGATTCATGGTGTTAGTTTCCTCCAGCACTATTCAGACATTAGTCGAGTCGATGCCACGTCGTGTTGCGGCACTTCTGCGTGCTCGCGGGGGCCCTACTCGATATTAGGCAGGTATGCCAGTTTTTCTGGCTCTTCAGTGTATATAAGGGACTCATGTGATAACTACAGTTAAACCAACTGCTTCTATCAACAGTCTATAAAGCCGATGCTGCTTTTTAAATGAGGCATGATCTGTAATTGTTGAACAACAACGTGGTGTAGCGATATCCACATTGTAAAAGATATTGCAAATGTCATCACAACATATTCCTAAGACAGCTCTGTTTGTGGGATATGGCCACTTCATTAATTTTCCCTATGGAGAAGCTCTTTTGTGGCAGCAAATACTGTTCTGTAACCGGGAGAAAAGTCAAGGGCGGACGAATATTGAAATCACGTACTACTACATAGTAGTGGTAGGTGAAGTCTGCCATGTAGCTGTTGTGCTCTGCGCTACGGAATGTCTAACATCCGTTAAATAAGAAGAACAAAGATAACCCCAAGGAATCACTACAAGAGACAAGATTTCAATGCAGAAACTTAGGTTCTGTAGAGACAGAAACTGTTAGACCTCGACCCCTCCCCGCCGGAGGTTCGAGTCCTCCATCGGGCATGGATGTGTGTGTTGTTCTTAGCGTAAGTTAGTTTAAGTAGGGTGTAAGGCTAGGGACCGATGACCTAAGCAGTTTGGTCCCTTAGGAATTCACACACATTTGATTTTGTTAGACCTCACTATTGTTGATGTGATCTTTAGTCCGAAGACTGGCCTGATGCAGATCTCCAAGTTAATCTCTCCCGTGCAGGTCTGTCTTTTCATCTCTTCGCAACTGCTGCAATTGACATCCATTCGAGCCTGCTTGCAGTAACCAGGCCAGTTCTTGGTGCCTCAGAATGTGGCCTGTCAACCGACCACTTCTTATAGTCAAGTTGTGCCATAAATTTTTCTTTTCTGCGTAATTCGATTCAGAAAATTCAAAACCTCAAAGACGGAAGAAGGAAGACCAAAATCACTCTAATCATTACAATATATCTCCACACCGACTCGCTATTACCACATCTCAACAAGAACTTTTCAGTATCACATCTCAGCAAGCACTCCCTACTAGCACATCTCAACAAACACTCTCTGCTACGAGTTCTTAACAAGCACACTACCACGAGCTCTCCCCAAGCACTGCCAACTACGACATCTCAATAATCACCGCCAGTGGAGGCGGCGGAACAATGCTCTCTAGCGCGATCTCTGGCGCTGTGGCTCAGTGTAGCCACCTTTCATGGTCCATAGCATCACATATGAAAAGCTTCTGTCCTCCTCACTGACATTTACATGGATACTCCGCAAACCACCGTACGATGCGTGGCGGAGGTTCCCTGCACGCTATTAGTCATTTCCTTTCCTGTTCCACTCGCAAATAGTGTGACGGAAAAACGACAGTCTATATGCCTCCGTATGAGCCCTAATTTCTCGTATCTTCGTGCTCCTTACGCGAAATGTATGTTGGCGGCAGTAGAACCGTTTTGCAGTCAGCTTCAAATGCTGGTTCTCTAAATTTTGTCCATAGTGTTCCTCGAAAAGAATGTCGCCTTCTCTCCAGGGTTCCCTGTTTGAGTTCCTGAAGCATCTCCATAATACCTGCGTGTTGTTCGAACCTACCTGTAATGAATCTTGCTTCGATGTCTTCCTTTAGTCCGACCTGCTGCAGATCCCAAACACTTGAGCAGCATTCAAGAATGGGTCGCACTAGCGTCCTGTATGTGGTCTCCTTTACAGGTGAACCACACTTCCCTAAAATTCTCCCACTAAATCGAAATCAACAATTCGCCTTCCTTATCCCAATCCTCACATGTATGTTCCATTTCACATCGCTTTGCAACGTTACGCCCAGATATTTAACAACGTGATTGTGTCAAGCAGGCACTATTAATGCCGTATCCGAGCATTTTGGATTTGTTTTCCTACTCATCCGCATTAAATTACATTTTTCTATATTTAGAGTTAGCTATCGTTCATCACAGCAATTAGAATTTTTCGTAAGTCATCTCGTATCCTCCTATAGTCACTCAACTTAGACATCTTCCCGTACATCACTGCATCATCAGCAAACAACCTCAGATTGCTGCCCATCCAGTCCACCATATCATTTATGTGTACAGAAAATAGCAGCGGTCTTATCACATTTCCCTGGTGCAATCGTGACGATTTCCTGGCCTCTGACGAACACTCCCCGTCGAGGACAACATACTGCGTTCTTTACTTAAGTCTTCGAAGCACTCACATATCTGGGAAACTATTCCATGTGCTCGTAGCTTCGTTAATAGTCTGCATCAGGGCACCGTGTCAAATGCTTTTCGAAAATCTACAAATATGGAACCTTCCTGTTGCATTTTATTATACGATTAAGATAACTTGAACCTTCAATAAATATAAGATGTGCTATTTTCTAATGACCACTTTAAATATTCTAAATTATATTAGAAATATGTGAAAGTGCAAAATAAATTTATGCCGCCATCTGAATGGGGGCTTAGAAAAGGAACTCATTATGGAAATGATTACTACTTACCGGAGAATATCTTGAACAACTATAACCAACTACAAATTCATAGAATGCACGATTTTCTTTTCTGCGACAAAATTCGTACTCGAATTCTTCTTCAGCTGACGGAGCTTCCCCAGCTCTCGTTTCTTCTGCACCATATTACTGACCAGACTGATATCGCGCTATCTATGAGGATAGTCACTGGGACCATTCGGCCAACTCCTGTCATTTTGGTTCTCATGCTTTTAAATATATGCCCAGCAATCCTCCTAAGGAAGGCAGGAAGGGTTAAGGCTCACGGTTTGTCGACGACGCGTTTATTGGGAACAGATCACAAACTCTAACTGAAGAGGTTTAGGAAGGAACCATTTCGTTATCGTCCATAAGTGACTTAGAATGACTGCTCGAGGATTTGAACTGCCGTCCTCCCGAACGCGAATTCTGTGACTCTATTACTTCATACAGGTTTGAGCAGAAGAAGGACGTGGTGAGAGAACTGCTAAACCTGAAGTTTCAAAACGCAACCACTGCGGACGCAATGACCAGTTACAGAGAGAGTTGTGGGTTCAGTTGAACTGTTTCAGCAAAGGAACTAACCACATCAAGCGTACGTAGAGATGCAGTGTCTGTAGCTCTGTGCAGGCATCAGGCCACATCAGGATGGCAGCCTGGAAAGAAGACCAATGGGCAGATTGCAAACAGTCAATGCAGCTGAGGATCATGCATTTCACAGGATCAACTCCCACATCTCCCTCTAACAACGGAGGATGCTGACTATGATGTATACAGTTTATCTGTGTGTAGGTTCGTCATTTCCTCAATTGACATTCGAACATTTGATGCGTAAAATAACAATAATAATAATAATCTTTCCATTTCTGTATCCAACACTGATTCAGCCAAAACATTAAGAAAAATTTACGAATTGCGTATAATCTATGTTGAAAGTCTCACAATGAAAATATTCATCGCGAAGACAATACATTGCCAGCAGCCACACGTTAACAGAGCAGATGTTTCCATAAGTATGGCGCCCACACAATACAGTGAAGCCGGAAAGCCGGCCCGCACGGCGGGGAAGCCCCAACATGCGTCAACAGCGGCGGAAGCCCCATCGACCAATCGGAGGACGCCAATTTTCTGGCAGGGCAGCGGTGTGGCTTCTCGCGGCCAGCGGCGTAACAAACATGCCGCGCCTCTTCCCGGTCCTTGTGAGGCTTCGTCTGCGCCTTGTGTTGTGCAACGCAGACAGTCCTATCCGCCTGCTGCTAGGTTGTCAAGACGTGGTGTTTAGTACGTATACACAGATCACTCAGTAATAAATTGTACCAACCTCACTCATTACTTGCATAGCTCATGCGTTTTCCTCATCAGTCTTTTGACCTTAGGAAATATCTACGTACAGCCACCAATGCAATGGAGCTTAAAATAAATCTGCATTTTCATTGTCAGTGCAATAGTACTGTAGATAACCCTGGGTCTCCAGTTGTGAGGTCGTGAACAGGACAATGCAGTACAACGCTGTTCAGTCTATCGGCATGGCTATGGTCATTTCGAGCTTAGACCATACGTACATTTCTTATTTTTAACAATGTCGGAAGAAACAGACGTTCGCTGTGATCTTTCAGTTGCAGTAAATTTATGAAATTTATTCGCAGTTGCAAAATCTGATCCGAACTTCCATGTGTCAATTTCCACAACCCCATCATTCACAACTTTACTTGGAGTCCCACTACAGGGTTTCAAGGACACAAATGCATTCGAGGCTACTACAGGGTGTTCAAAAAGTCTCCGCAGTGCCGTATGATTGTTAGCCGTGCGTGCCGCCTGCCGCAGTGAATATACCGAAATGAAACTCAGTGAAATACAAGTCATTAATTTATTGAATATTCATTTTTACTTACAAATTGTCACATTAAATGTTGAAAGCGTCCCCCCTGTTGTTGAATACACAATTAAATTCGTCTAATCATGTTTCCAAACACAAGGGGTAACATTTCTCCTGTAACAGAAGCAGTGAAAGTGCACATTGCAGTTTTCAATTCATCGATGGATTTTGGACGGTTTTTATAGACTGTTGCTCTCGCTGCACCCCAAAAGAAAAAATCAGGTGGTGTTAGGTCAGGCGATCGTGGAGGCCAAAGTCCCTGTGAAATTATGCGATCACCAAAAACATCAGCAAGCAGTGACATTGAAATGCGAGCTGTATGCGCGGTTGCACCATCTTGAAAATAACCGTTCAGTATTTCACTTAACACAAGTTCTCCTATGAATGGGTACAGAATATCACTGCAGTATCGTTGTGCGTTTATTGTTTCGTTGAAAAATATGGGATCCACAATCCGACGTCTAGAAATTGCACTCCAAACTCCTGTTTTCACAGAATGAAGTGGTTCCTCACGAATACACAATGGATTTGCAGTACTCCACATACTAGAATTTTGCGAGATCATTTACCCGGATAAATGAAACCACGCCTCATCAGTGAAAAATGGTTCATTAAGAATATCCCTTGCATTTTGTTGAACGAAATTTTTGAACCATTGACAATAATGCAGTCTCTTTCCATGATCAGTATTTTTCAGTTCTTGCACGACTGTCACTTTGTATGGGAAACGTTCTAATTTTTTCCTTACAGCTGTGTGGGCCGTTCCGACACTAACATCGGTTTCCTGGGCGAGTTTTCTTACTGACTTGTTCGGACTCATGGACATTTTATAGGAAATATCGAGTAGTTTATCCTCAGACAAAACGCTAGGACGACCACTTCTTGATGCATCTGTCACTGAACCCGTACTTCGAAATTTGTTAATCAAATCTCGCAGAGTATCAAATGGTTCAAATAGCTCTGAGCACTATGGGACTTAACATCTGAGGTCATCAGTCCCCTAGAACTTAGAGCTACTTAAACCTAACTAACCTAAGAACAGCACACACATCCATGCCCGAGGCAGGATTCGAACCTGCGACCGTAGAAGCGTGCTCAGATGGCCAAAGTAGTTAAGGCGACCGCCCTCGACAAGCGCTCAATCTAGATTCAAGTCCCAGTCAAGCACAAATATTCATATGTCACCATTACGTATTATCTTCATACTCAATGCTCCTGATGCCAGAAATATTCCGCAATCTCGAATAAATTTCACAAAGTTACTACAGCTGCAAGATCGTCGCCAATGTCTGCTTCTTCAGACGTTCTTAAAAATAAGTGTTACAAGTATCGACGGGCAAAATGACTATCTTAAGACTAGTGTTGAATACGTTTGTCTCCTTGAAGCGTTGTAGTGGGACTGCAAGCAAAGTTGCGTGCAGTGGAGTCGTAGACAGTGTAACTTATGGAAGTTTGGTTCAGTCCTGAAAGTGTGATCGGATAGGCGAAGTGGTTAAGCCGACTGCTTGTGACAAGCGGGTAACCGGGATTCGAGTCTCGCTCCGTAAAATTTTCGTATGTCACCAATAGGTAGTATCTTCATACTCAATGCTGCTATTGTCAGAAGTGCTAATAAATTTCGTATGTGCATTGCCACTTCACAGCAAGAAGGTTTGCCAGCAAGGGTAGTTGCCAGCCGAATTTCTGAACAACACAGCGACGTCATTCGAACATTCTGCGTCTATCGTGAGATACCAAAGATTGAAGATCTGTCTCGTAGAGGTCGCCTGCAGTCACTAACAACAGTTGATGACCACATCTGTAAGCTGATGGCTGACTCGACCGCAGTGTGTAGAGGCAACCTACTGGTTCTTGGTGGATAGCTGCACACCACCATCACCTGTAACGGAAGACTTCATTCCTTTACTGGTTAACCAAGAAGTCACACGATGCAATGTTTTAAACTTATTTTTTCCTGACAGTTGTACGTTTGCTTGGAGTCATTTATCTCTGCAGCTGTAGCAGCTGCTTAAGAACTCTGCAGCACATCATTGGATGCAATTATGTTTTCCATTTACTCAAAAAACAGATTAGCTGCAGCTTCTGATAACTGTCTTGTATCAGCCTCAGTATAGCTAGGGCGCGAGAGCCACTTGGTTCAAATGGTGCAAATGGCTCTGAGCACTATGGGACTTAACATCTGTGGTCATCAGTCCCCTAGAACTTAGAACTAATTAAACCTAACTAACCTAAGGACATCACACACATCCATGCCCGAGGCAGGATTCGAACCTGCGACCGTAGCAGTCGCGCGGTTCCGGACTGCGCGCCTAGAACCGCTAGACCACCGCGGCAGGCCGAGAGCCACTGCTCTGCTATTATTCAGCGTAATTCACTCCTACAGCGGTACACAGTAACAATTTGACCTGGATAACGCGCTCAGCGGCGTTGAGACTGATGTATTTTGACGTTACGAAGAAACTTTCGTTTAATATCTACATTTAATGCAACTAACTTTCCAGCATTCGTTATTTGTATTATTGTACCTTCAGACCCATAATTTAATATTAACTGGTCTCTGTTAAATGCAAGCGCAGTTATTTTATTGTGCTGGTATTCCGATTTATCTGACGACGAAGTGAGAGTGCTACAAGCTAAAAGCTTTCATTCCTCGCCGATCCTCGTAAATAACTGAGTAAGAAAGAGAATCTGCTTCACGGTCTTAATTATTTGGAGTCACTTAAGCATCATTCTTAGGATTCCAGCAATTAAGAAAGACTTGCAGTATTACGATTATTATTGTTATTCTTAACTGTTAATTCTCTGTTGAATTTTATTCAACACACAGAGTGTATCAAAAAGAATCATCTGTTTTTAAAAAATCAGAACTATTAACTTATTTGAGATATGTGCGTGAACAACGTACTATTGGAAAGAGTGAACTCTTAGAGTTTTACATGGTTCCCGCCGCTAGGTAGCAGCAGTGGGCGCCCACTTCAGTTCTAATAAAAATAGTGTTTGGACAACAGGAAGCGTTTTGTGTTCTACGTTTTGCTCAGTGCGGGTCAGTAATAGCTGATCAGCGTGATTTTTCGAAAATACAGCGAATGGATCATTTTCTCGTCTTAGTTTTAATTAGTAGACGTACGCCTACTACTTAGAAAATTTGAAGCAGGTTGTAAATATTACATAACGGATACAATAGTTACATAACAATAGAGATTTTACTTTTATAACTATTTATTCCCCCCGCCCCCATGAACCATGTACCTTGCCGTTGGTGGGGGGTATCTGTTGAGAGGCCAGACAAACGTGTGGTTCCTGAAGAGGGGCAGCAGCCTTTTCAGTAGTTGCAGGGGCAACAGTCTGGATGACGTCGTAACTGCCGTCTGTGTCACGTCTGCTGTGCAGCGAGCTACGTTAATTTAAGTATTAACTGTATTTTTCTTACTTGTCACTTCTTCTTCCGTGTGTTTTTGCTTTTAGGAAGTTTTGATTGTCGAGTGCTGGTAATAGTGTTCCATAGATTTCGTGTTTGTTTTGAATACAGTCAGAGAGAGTCCCTTTAGTCAGCCACAGTGCCAGTAGTGCTAGTGTTTGTTTTGAATACAGTTCAGAGACAGGTAGTGCTAATTTCATTGTTTTCTACAAAAAGTGTCTAGTAACCACAGTTTAGTCAACTATCAGCCGCCTTTAGTGAATTAGCAGTCTAGTTAAAAGTTGGTTAACTCTCTACAGTAAATTGATTTCTTAGGATGGATAGGATGTGTGACTGCTGTGTACGGACGCAGGAGGAGCTGGCTACTCTTCGCGAACAGTTGAACGTGTTGATGGCCGCGGTCAGCCGTCTTCAGGCTGCTGCCTCGGAGTGTAGCGGCAGTGGGGAGTCTGGTGCGTCGCATGGTACACCCCAGCTGTTACATGCTTCAGCCACTGTCCCTGCTGTCGAGACATCTTCGCGGGTACCGGGCGCGGTTGGGCCACCCTCTCCCCAAGGGGAGTGGCGAGTTCAGCGGCGTTCGCGGCGCACGAGGCGGAGGGTCAATTTGGGGGCTGGCCGTGTGGCATCGCCCGCTCTGCCTGTGAGTGGACGTGTGGCTGCTCCTTCAGCAAGGTCCGAGCAGGCACACGGGGGGAGGGATTTATTAGTGATTGGGAGCTCCAACATCAGGCGGGTGATGGAGCCCCTTAGGGAAATATCGGAAAGGTCGGGGAAGAAGGCCAGTGTTCACTCTGTCTTCTTGCCGGGGGGGGTCTCATCCGAGATGTGGAGGAGACCCTGCCGGCGGCGATAGAGAGCACTGGGTGCACCCGACTGCAAATTGCTCCTCAGGTCGGCACCATTGACTCCTGTCGTCTGGGTTCAGAGGTCATCTTCAGTTCGTACAGGCGGTTGGCGGAGTTGGTGAAGGCGGAAAGCCTCGCTCGCGGGGTGGAATCTGAGCTAACTATATGTAGTATCGTTCCCAGAACCGATCGCGGTCCTCTGGTTTGGAGCCGAGTGGAAGGCTTAAACCAGAGGCTCAGACGATTCTGCGGAGATCTGGGGTGCAAATTTCTCGATCTCCGCAATCGGGTGGAGAAATGTAGGGTCCCCTTGAATGCGTGCACTACACGCAGGAAGCGGCTACAAGGGTAGCGGAGTACGTGTGGAGTGCATATGTGGGTTTTTTAGGTCCCTCCCTAGGCCCGACAAGACGCCTCCTGAGACGCGGCAAGGTAGGAGTATGCAAAATGCAACAGGGAATAACAATATTAACCTGCTAATAGTAAACTGCAGGAGCGTCTATAGAAAGGTCCCAGAACTGCTCTCATTAATAAACGGTCACAATGAACACATAGTACTAGGCACAGAAAGTTGGCTGAAACCAGATGTAAACAGTAATGAAAGTCTAAACTCAGATTGGAATGTATACCGCAGAGACAGGTTGGACAGTGAAGGGGGAGGCGTGTTTATAGCGAAAAGAAGTTCAATAGTATCGAAGGAAATTGACGGAGATCCGAAATGTGAAATAATTTGGGTGAAGGTCACGGTTAAAGCAGGCTCAGACATGGTAATTGGATGTCTCTATAGGCGCCCTGGATCAGCAGCTGTTGTGGCTGAGTACCTGAATGATAATTTGGAAAATATTTTGAGTAGTTTTCCCCACCATATTATAGTTCTGGGTGGACATTTTAATTTGCCGTATATAGACTGGGAGACTCAAACGTTCACAACGGGTGGCAGGGACAAAGAATACAGTGATATTTTTTAAAGTGCTTTATCTGGAAACTACCTTGAGCAGATAAACAGATAACCGACTCGTGGCGATAACATATTAGACCTTCTGGTGACAAACAGATCCGAACTATTTGAAACAGTTAACGCAAAACAGGGAATCAGCGATCATAAAGCGGTTACTGCAGCGATGATTTCAGCCGTAAATAGAAATATTAAAAAAGGTAGGAAGATTTTTCTGTTTAGCAAAAGTGACAAAAAGCAGATTTCAGAGTACCTGATGGCTCAACACAAACGTTTTGTCTCAAGTACAGATAGTGTTGAGGATCAGTGGACAAAGTTCAAAACCATCGTTCAATATGTGTTAGATGAGTATGTGCCAAGCCAGATCGTTAGAGATGGAAAAGAGCCACCGTGGTACAACAACCGAGTTAGAAAACTGCTGCGGAGGCAAAGGGAACTTCACAACAAACATAAACATAGCCAAAGCCTTGCAGACAAACAAAAATTACGCGAAGCGAAATGTAGTGTGAGGAAGGCTATGCGAGAGGCGTTCAATGAATTCGGAAGTAAAGTTATATATACTGACTTGGCAGAAAATCCCAAGAAATTTTGGTCTTATGTCAAAGCGGTAGGTGGATCAAAACAAAATGTCCAGACACTCTGTGACCAAAATGGTACTGAAACAGAGGATGACAGACTAAAGGCCGAAATACTAAATGTCTTTTTCCAAAGCTGTTTCATAGCGGAAGACTGCAGTGTAGTTCCTTCTCTAGATAGTCGCACAGATGACAATATGGTAGATATCGAAATAGACGACAGAGGGATAGAGAAACAATTAAAATCGCTCAAAAGAGGAAAGGCCGCTGGACCTGATGGGATACCAGTTCGATTTTACACAGAGTACGCGAAGGAACTTGCCCACCGTAGGTCTCTAGAAGAGCGTAGCGTTCCAAAGGATTGGAAAAGGGCACAGGTCATCCCCGTTTTCAAGAAGGGACGTCTAACAGATGTGCAGAACTATAGACCTATATCACTAACGTCGATCAGTTGTAGAATTTTGGAACACGTATTATGTTCGAGTATAATGACTTTTCTAGAGACTAGAAATGTACTCTGTAGGAATCAGCATGGGTTTCGAAAAAGACGATTGTGTGAAACCCAGCTCGCGCTATTCGTCCACGAGACTCAGAGGGCCACAGACACGGGTTCCCAGGTAGATGCCGTGTTTCTTGACTTCCGAAAGGCGTTCGATACAGTTCCCCACAGTCGTTTAATGAACAAAGTAAGAGCATATAGACTATCAGACCAACTGTGTGATTGGATTGAAGAGTTCCTAGATAACAGAACGCAGCATGTCATTCTCAATGGAGAGAAGTCTTCCGAAGTAACAGTGATTTCAGGTGTGCCGCAGGGGAGTGTCGTAGGACCGTTGCTATTCACAATATACATAAATGACCTTGTGGATGACATCGAAAGTTCACTGAGGCTTTTGAGGATGATGCTGTGGTATATCGAGAGGTTGCAACAATGGAAAATTGTACTGAAATGCAGGAGAATCTGCAGCGAATTGACGCATGGTGCAGGGAATGGCAGTTGAATCTCAATGTAGACAAGTGTAATGTGCTGCGAATACATAGAAAGAAAGATCCCTTATCATTTAGCTACAGTATAGCAGGTCAGCAACTGGAAACAGTTAATTCCATAAATTATCTGGGAGTTCGCATTAGGAGTGATTTAAAATGGAATGATCATATAAAGTTGATCGTCGGTAAAGCAGACGCCAGACTGAGATTCATTGGAAGAATCCAAAGGAAATGCAATCCGAAAACGAAGGAAGTAGGTTAGAGTACGCTTGTTCGCCCACTGATTGAATACTGCTCAGCAGTGTGGGATCCGTAATGGATAGGGTTGATAGAAGAGATAGAGAAGATCCAACGGAGAGCAGCGCGCTTCGTTACAGGATCATTTAGTAATCGCGAAAGCGTCACGGAGATGATAAACTCCAATGGAAGACACTGCAGGAGAGACGCTCAGTAGCTTGGTACGGGCTGTTGTTGAAGTTTCGAGAACATACGTTCACCGAGGAGTCAAGCAGTATATTGCTCCCTCCTACGTATATCTCGCGAAGAGACCATGAGGATAAAATCAGAGAGATTAGAGCCCACACAGAGGCATACCGACAATCCTTCTTTCCACGAACACTACGAGACTGGAATAGAAGGGAGAACCGATAGAGGTACTCAAGGTACACTCCGCCACACACCGTCAGGTGGCTTGCGGAGTATGGACGTAGATGTAGATGTAGATGTAGATGATTGACTGATCTGGCCTTGTAACACTAACCAAAACGGCCTTTCTGTGCTGGTACTGCGAACGGCTGAAAGCAAGGGGAAACTACAGCCGTAATTTTTCCCGAGGGCATGCAGCTTTACTGTATGGTTAAATGATGATGGCGTCCTCTTGGGTAAAATATTCCGGAGGTAAAATAGTCCCCCATTCGGATCTCCGGGCGGGGACTACGCAGGAGGACGTCGTTATCAGGAGAAAGAAAACTATCGTTCTACGGATCGGAGCGTGGAATGTCAGATCCCTTAATCGGGCAGGTAGGTTAGAAAATTTAAAAAGGGAAATGGATAGGTTAAAGTTAGATATAGTGGGAATTAGTGAAGTTCGGTGGCAGGAGGAACAAGACTTCTGGTCAGGTGAATACAGGGTTATAAATAATAAATCAAATAGGGGTAATGCAGGAGCAGGTTTAATAATGAACAGGAAAATAGGAATGCGGGTAAGCTACTACAAACAGCACAGTGAAGCATTATTGTGGCCAAGATAGATACGAAGCCCACGCCTACCACAATAGTACAAGTTTATATTCCAACTAGCTCTGCAGATGACGAAGAGATTGATAAAATGTATGATGAGATAAAGGAAATTATTCAGATAGTGAAGGGAGACAAAACTTTAATAGCCATGGGTGCCTGGACTCGATAGTAGGAAAAGGAAGAGAAGGAAACGTAGTAGGTAAATATGGAATGGGGCTAAGGAACGAAAGAGGAAGCCGCCTGGTAGAATTTTGCACAGAGCATAACTTAATCATAGCTAACACTTGGTTCAAGAATCATAAAAGAAGGTTGTATACATGGAAGAAGCCTAGAGATACTGGAAGGTCTCAGATAGATTATATAATGGTAAGACAGAGATTCAGGAACCAGGTTTTAAATTGTAAGACATTTCCAGGGGCAGATGTGGACTCTGACCACAATCTATTGGTTATGAACTGTAGATTAAAACTGAAGAAACTGCGAAAAGGTGGGAATTTGAAGAGATGGGACCTGGATAAACTGAAAGAACCAGAGGTTGTAGAGAGCCTCAGGGAAAGCATTATGGAACGATTGACAAGAATGAGGGAAAGAAATACAGTAGAAGACGAATGGATAGTTTTGAGAGATGAAATAGTGAAGGTAGCAGAGGATCAAGTAGGTAAAAAGACGAGGGCTAATAGAAATCCTTGGGTAACAGAAGAGATATTGAATTTAATTGATGAAAGGAGAAAATGTAAAAATGCAGTAAATGAAGCAGTCAAAATGGAATACAAACGTCTCAAAAACGAGATCGACAGGAAGTGCAAAATGGCTATCCAGGGATGACTAGAGGACAAATGTAATGATGTAGAGGCTTATCTCACTAGGGGTAAGATAGATACGGCCTATAGGAAAATTAATGAGACCTTTGGAGAAAAGAGAACCACTTGCATGAATATCAAGAGCTCAGATGGAAGCCCAGTTCTAAGCACAGAAGGGAAAGCAGAAAGGTTGAAGGAGTATATAGAGGGCCTACACAAGGGCGATGTTCTTGAGGACGATATTATAGAAATGGAAGATAATGTAGACGAAGATGAAATGGGAGATATGATACTGCGTGAAGAGTTTGACAGAACACTGAAAGACCTAAGTCGAAACAAGGCCCCGGGAGTAGACAACATTCTTTTAGAACAACTGACAGCTTTGGGAAAGCCAGGCCTAACAAAACTCTACCATCTAGCAAGCAAGATGTATGAGACAGGCGAAATACCCTCAGACTTCAAGAAGAATATAATAATTCCACTCCCAAGGAGAGCAGGTGTTGACAGATGTGAAAATTACCCAACTATCAGTTTAATAAGTCACGGCTGCATAATACTAACACGAATTCTTTACAGACGAATGGAAAAACTGGTAGAAGCCGACCTCGGGGATGATCAGTTTGGATTCCGTAGAAATATTGGAACACGTGAGGCAATACTAACCCTACGACTTATCTTAGAAAATAGATTAAGGAAAGGAAAACCTACGTTTCTAGCATTTGTAGACTTACAGAAAGCTTTTGACAATGTTGACTGGAATACTCTCTTTCAAATTCTAAAGGTGGCAGGGGTAAAATACAGGGAGCGAAAGGCTATTTACAATTTGTACAGAAACCAGATGGCACTTATAAGAGTTGAGGGACATGAAAGGGAAGCAGTGTTTGGGAAGGGAGTGAGACAGGGTTGCAGCTTATCCCCGATGTTATTCAATCTGTATATTGAGCAAGCAATATTCGGAGTAGGAATTAAAGTCCATGGAGAAGAAATAAAAACATTGAGGTTCGCCGATGACATTGTAATTCTGTCAGAGACGGCAAAGGACCTGGAAGAGCAGTTGAAGGGATTGGACACTGTCTTGAAAGGAGGATATAAGATGAACATCAAAAAAAGCAAAACGAGGATAATGGAATGTAGTCGAATTAAATCGGGTGATGCTGCGGGAGTTAGATTAGGAAATGAGACGCTTAAAGTAGTAAACGAGTTTTGCTATTTGGGGAGCAAAATAACTGATGTTGGTCGAAGTAGAGAGGATATAAAATGAAGACTGGTGATGGCAAGGAAAGCGTTTCTGAAGAACAGAAATTTGTTAACATCGAGTATAGATTTGAGTGTCAGGAAATCGTTTCTGAAAGTATTTGTATGGAGTGTAGCCATGTATGGAAGTGAAACGTGGACGATAAATAGTTTAGACAAGAAGAGAATAGAAGCTTTCGAAATGTGGTGCTACGGAAGAATGCTGAAGATTAGATGGGTAGATCACATAACTAACGAGGAGGTATTGAGTAGAATTGGTGAGAAGAGAAATTTGTAGCACAACTTGACTAGAAGAAAGGATAGGTTGGTAGGGCATATTCTGAGGCATCAAGGGATCACCAATTTAGTATTGGAGGGCAGCGTGGAGGATAAAAATCGTAGAGGGAGACCAAGAGATGAATTCACTAAACAGGTTCAGAAGGATGTAGGCTGCAGTAGGTACTGGGAGATGAAGAAGCTTGCACAGGATAGAGTAGCATGGAGAGCTGCATCAAAGCAGTCTCTGGACTGAAGAACAACAACAACTATTTATTAATTCTATTATCTCGACTATTAGGTATGGTGTGGATCCTCCTACAGCATAGAGCATTAGACGGTGGCATCAACTCCAAGAAACAGGTTGTTTGTGTAAGGGCACATCGCCGGGCCGTCCCCGGGTGTCTGATATAGACGTCAAACGCATCCGCCACCGTTTCACAAGGAGTCCGCATAAACCCGCTCGCCGTGCAGCTCGGCAGCTCAACATGCCCTCGACGTCGTGTGTTGCGTCGACATATCCACATGAAACCACACATAATTTTTAAATCAGAGGGTTACTGAACGATGTATCGGTCGCACTGGATTAAATGATTCAGCCTTATATTACTGGCCTCCAAGGTCACCGGAGCTGACTGTATGTGATTATTTATGGGGCAGTTTATAAAAGACTCCGTTTTTGTGCCTCTGTTACCAACAACAATGAATTAACTGAGACATCGCATAACAGCAGCTGCGGAAGCCGTAACTCAAGGCATGCTCGCTGCAGTGTGGGAACAATCTGAATACTTCACTGACATGCATCTCAAGGGGAAAGTATTGAACACCTATGAAAAGGTATTAAAAAAAGCTTTTTGAGTTTACTATTCATCAAAAAACAAAATTCATTGTATATGTTTATTAGTTTCAGAAATATAGGCGTGCCAAATTGGATGATTCTTATTGATACACCGTGAATATCTACACCACTCGCCATTAAAATTGCTACACCAAGAAGAAATGCAGATGATAAACGGGTATTCATTGGACAAATATATTATACTAGAACTGACATGTGATTACATTTTCACGCAATTTGGGCGCATAGATCCTGAGAAATCAGTACCCAGAACAACCACCTCTGGCCGTAATAACGGCCTTGATGCGCCTGGGCATTGAGTCAAACAGAGCTTGGATGGCGTGTACAGGTACAGCTGCCCATGCAGCTTCAACACGATACCACAGTTCATCACGAGTAGTGACCGGCGTATTGTGACGAGCCAGTTGCTCGGCCACCATTGACCAGACGTTTTCAATTGGTGAGAGATCTGGAGAATGTGCTGGCCAGGGCAGCAGTCGAACATTTTCTGTATCCAGAAAGGCCCGTACAGGACCTGCAACATGCGGTCGTGCATTATCCTGCTGAAATGTAGGGTTTCGCAGGGATCGGATGAAGGGTAGAGCCACGGGTCGTAACACATCTGAAATGTAACGTCCACTATTCAAAGTGCCGTCAATGTGAACAAGAGGTGACCGAGACATGTAACCAATGGCACCCCATACCATCACGCCCGGTGATACGCCAGTATGGCGATGACGAATACACGCTTCCTATGTGCGCTCACCGCGATGTCGCCAAACACGGATGCGACCATCATCATGCTGTTAACAGAAACTGTATTCATCCGAAAAAATGACGTTTTGCCATTCGTGTACCCAGGTTCGTCGTTGAGTACACCATCGCGGGCGCTCCTGTCTGTGATGCAGCGACAAGGGTAACCGCAGCCATGGTGTCCGAGCTAATAGTTCATGCTGCTGCAAACATCGTCGAACTGTTCGTGCAGATGGTTGTTGTCTTGCAAACGTCCCCATCTGTTGACTCAGGGATCGAGACGTGGCTGCACGATCCATTACAGCTATGCGGATAAGATGCCTGTCATCTCGACTGCTAGTGATACGAGGCCGTTGGGATCCAGCAAGACGTTCCATATTACCCTCCTGAACCCACCGATTCCATATTCTGCTAACTGTCATTGGATCTCGACTACCGCGAGCAGCAATGTCGCGATACTATGAACCGCAATCGCGATAGGCTACAATCCGACCTTTATCAAAGTCGGAAACGTGATGGTACGCATTTCTCCTCCTTACACGAGGCATCACAACAACGTTTCACCAGGCAACGCCGGTCAACTGCTGTTTGTGTATGAGAAATCGGCTGGAAACTTTGCTCATGTCAGCACGTTGTAGGTGTCGCCACCGGCGCCAACCTTGTGTGAATGAAAAGATAATCATTTGCATACCACAGCATCTTCTTCCTGTCGGTTAAATTTCGCGTCTGTAGCTCGTCATCTTCGTGGTGTAGCAATTTTAATGGCCAGTAGTGTATTCACTGGATACCACAACAAGATCAGAGACGCAGGATACTTGAAGCGGTACCCACTCAACTGCAATCCACTGTCAGAGTCACTTGCTATGATAACAAAATAATATGTGAAACATGGCACCACAAAATAAAACGAAAATAGAGCGAAGGGGTCATTTTCTCGATTTAGTTTTAATTACAATAGATGTACATCTACTACCTAGAAAATTTGAAGCAGGTTGTAAATATTGCATTGCGGATACAATAGTTACATAGCAGTAGAGATCATACTTTTATAACTATTTAATAATTCTATTATCTCGACTACTTAGCCTCGGTAGCTACCACTTTCGGTCTAACCATGGAGTTGCCTCCCCACAGGGGCGTGGACCCAAACCGTTTACTCCTACTTTTCCACTACGAAACATTTAGTCTAAACTCTTCATTTATATACGCTATTACAGGAAAATTTTAACTAAAAAACCACTAAAAAAGAAAGTAACATATCTAATTATGATAGTAAATATTGGCACATATGGTACATGACCCTCTGGGAATTACCTCGAGTTTTGCCTACACCATAAATGCAACTTCTGTAACTATCTATAGTGATGCTACCATACCAGTGTTCGTTGTGTGACTTGAATGTACAATTCCAGACGAAAATATTGTATTTAATCATGGAACGTCATATTATATCAATGTAAACGTAAATGTCGTGTGACTAGGCCCTCCCGTCGGGTAGACCGTTCGCCGGGTGCAAGTCTTTCGATTTGACGCCACTTCGGTGACTTGCGCGTAGAATTATATCAATTACTGCAACGTAATACACACAGTAAACTATCTGAAAAATATATGGTTGATCTAAAATGATAATCGTCCCTGCTAGCTCTTCCAGGCACCAGTGGCTGTGGTTGCTGCGATTCACTCGAATGCGACATTTCAGCAGTCTCTCTTCTTCGTGTTCTCCATTTATTACTACTCCCAGCTGCAGCTGCTTCATTTGGCTACATTTCTGGCGATCCTCTCCTGATGACGCTTGCTCATGTAGTACTCCGCCCAGTCTTTTACCTCCTAGATTTTATGTGCTATGATTTTGATATTATTTCACTATCTCAAGCGTTGTTATTTTATTTGCTGTGTTATTTACTAGATTCCACAATTTTTCTACATCTTTCACTACATCCTCTACCCTTATATGACATTGGAGCTCGATGTTCCTAATGTTTGGGAAGCAGCTGTATACATTACTGCCCTTATACACGGAACAAAATAATATCGTCCTCGTACCTACTGGCAGCACGTCAATGACTGTGTGGGATAAATTCTCCACCATGTGGTCGTCAAGCAAATCTACTGAACCAGCATAGAAATCGCAGATGTGGTAGGCTCTAAAATGATGCTATGGACAAGCTGCACGCGCCTGGGGCGTATGAAGTTAGCTGCGAATGCTAAATAGTTTTCAATGGTGAGACGGGACGTCCTATTAGCACACGCCTAATGGAACACTGAAGATACAGGGTGTTTCAAAAATGACGGGTATATTTGAAACGGCAATAAAAACTAAACGAGCAGCGATAGAAATACACCGTTTGTTGCAATATGCTTGGGACAACAGTACATTTTCAGGCAGACAAACTTTCGAAATTACAGTAGTTACAATTTTCAACAACAGATGGCGCTGCGGTCTGCGAAACTCTATAGTACGATATTTTCCACATATCCACCATGCGTAGCAATAATATGGCGTAGTCTCTGAATGAAATTACCCGAAACCTTTGACAACGTGTCTGGCGGAATGGCTTCACATGCAGATGAGATGTAGTGCTTCAGCTGTTCAATTGTTTCTGGATTCTGGCGGTACACCTGGTCTTTCAAGTGTCCCCACAGAAAGATGTCACAGGGGTTCATGTCTGGCGAATAGGGAGGCCAATCCACGCCGCCTCCTGTATGTTTCGGATAGCCCAAAGCAATCACACGATCATCGAAATATTCATTCAGGAAATTAAAGACGTCAGCCGTGCGATGTGGCCGGGCACCATCTTGCATAAATCACGAGGTGTTCGCAGTGTCGTCTAAGGCAGTTTGTACCGCCACAAATTCACGAAGAATGTCCAGATAGCGTGATGCAGTAATCGTTTCGGATCTGAAAAATGGGCCAATGATTCCTTTGGAAGAAATGGCGGCCCAGACCAGTACTTTTTGAGGATGCAGGGACGATGGGACTGCAACATGGGGCTTTTCGGTTCCCCATATGCTCCAGTTCTGTTTATTGACGAAGCCGTCCAGGTAAAAATAAGCTTCGTCAGTAAACCAAATGCTGCCCACATGCATATCGCCGTCATCAATCCTGTGCACTATATCGTTAGCGAATGTCTCTCGTGCAGCAATGGTAGCGGCGCTGAGGGGTTGCCGCGTTTGAATTTTGTATGGATACAGGTAGAGGTGTAAACTCTGGCGCATGACACGATACGTGGACGTTGGCGTCATTTGGACCGCAGCTGCAACACGGCGAACGGAAACCCGAGGCCGCTGTTGGATCACCTGCTGCACTAGCTGCGCGTTGCCCTCTGTGGTTGCCGTACGCGGTCGCCCTACCTTTCCAGCACGTTCATCCGTCACGTTCCCAGTCCGTTGAAATTTTTCAAACAGATCCTTTATTGTATCGCTTTTCGGTCCTTTGGTTACATTAAACCTCCGTTGAAAACTTCGTCTTGTTGCAACAACACTGTGTTCTAGGCGGTGGAATTCCAACACCAGAAAAATCCTCTGTTCTAAGGAATAAACCATGTTGTCTACAGCACACTTGCACGTTGTGAACAGCACACGCTTACAGCAGAAAGACGACGTACAGAATGGCGCACCCACAGACTGCGTTGTCTTCTATATCTTTCACATCACTTGCAGCGCCATCTGTTGTTGAAAATTGTAACTACTGTAATTTAGAAAGTTTGTCCGCCTGAAAATTTACTGTTGTCCCAAGCATATTGCAACAAACGGTGTATTTCTATCGCTGCTCGTTTAGTTTTTATTGCCGTTTCAAATATACCGGTCATTTTTGAAACACCCATTTCTATCGCTGCTCGTTTAGTTTTTATTGCCGTTTCAAATATACCGGTCATTTTTGAAACACCCTGTATTATATCAATGTAAATGTAAATGTCGTGTGACTAGGCCCTCCCGTCGGGTAGACCGTTCGCCGGGTGCAAGTCTTTCGATTTGACGCCACTTCGGCGACTTGCGCGTAGAATTATATCAATTACTGCAACGTAATACACACAGTAAACTATCTGAAAAATATATGGTTGATCTAAAATGACAATCGTCTCCTGCTAGATCTTCCAGGCACCAGTGGCTGTGGTTGCTGCGATTCACTCGAATGCGACATTTCAGCAGTCTCTCTTCTTCGTGTTCTCCATTTATTACTACTCCCAGCTGCAGCTGCTTCATTTGGCTACATTTCTGGCGATCCTCTCCTGATGACGCTTGCTCATGTAGTACTCCGCCCAGTCTTTTACCTCCTAGATTTTATGTGCTATGATTTTGATATTATTTCACTATCTCAAGCGTTGTTATTTTATTTGCTGTGTTATTTACTAGATTCCACAATTTTTCTACATCTTTCACTACATCCTCTACCCTTATGTGACATTGGAGCTCGATGTTCCTAATGTTTGGGAAGCAGCTGTATACATTACTGCCCTTATACACGGAACAAAATAATATCGTCCTCGTACCTACTGGCAGGACGTCAATGACTGCGTGGGATAAATTCTCCACCATGTGGTCGTCAAGCGAATCTACTGAACAAGCACAGAAATCGCGGATGTGGTAGGCTCTAAAATGATGCTATGGACAAGCTACACGCGCCTGGGGCGTATGAAGTTAGCTGCGAATGCTAATTAGTTTACAATGGTGAGACGGGACGTCCTATTAGCACACGCCTAATGGAACACTGAAGATATATACGGTTCGCAATACACACCTTTTCACTAATGGCAGAACAACACAATGACAGCGGCAAAAGAGAAAGATACGAGAGGCGACTGAAATTGTGAAGCAGCCGCCCAGCATGAATCACGACGACGAATGCAGGCTCCTGTGGCCTAAGCTGTCAGTACTAGCTAGCGTACGGGCCGATAGTATACTCGCGAGGCTGTCCCATCACGCGTGACAGTAAGGCACGTAACTCTCTGTCTCGGCCGCCAACGGATACAGCGGGAGCGAAGCAATCGATCCGCCCGCGAATCGAACCTGGAGCCCCCTGATTGAGATTCGGTAACGCTAACCACAGCTGCTGACTACATTCTGCTGTGCTGCTGCTCTGCTGACAACGCAATTCTCCCTGCTTTCTTTTATACTGGCGGGTCCACGTCTTGTGACATCTATGTGCTCAATTCAGCGATACTTAGTGGTGTCTAGATACTTTTGACCATACAGTGCATATAATATTGATTGCATCACTGATACACAAGTAAGTATACCACCCTACGAAAGCTATTTGCAACACGGAAACGGTGGTATATAAAGCAACATGCTTTCGTTGTCACAAACCAGGAAAGGTATTATAAGACGACAGAAACGAGGAACTCTATGCTCGCACAGGTCGTAGATTCCTTATGTGTGTATCACATTGTAGGAATCGTGATTGTGACTATAGGATAATAGTTTGCGTTCCTGTTACTGAGGTGAAACGTAAATATTTCCACATTAATCTGTGATGTAGTCATCTATCGCGTAAAGACCTTGGGAAAGTGTATTCTCCACCTCAATGAAATCTTCTCTTTGTATGGCGAGATGTATATCGTCAACGTAAAAGAATTTGTGAAATGCGGTTTGTGGAAAACTAAGAGGGTTTCCGAAGATCCACAAGGAAGAGATTCCTTTTAGTCCTATTATCAGTAACACTGGTGCTCTGACATACAATGCAGCAAAATATCCTGCTACTCTGCAGAGCCCACTAGTAGATCGGCGTGTACATCACATTAGGAACTCGGCAGATCTCTTACGTCGACTACAGGAATTGCGTTTAAATGACTCTGATATTTTAGGAAGTTGTGATGTGGTCTCTTTCTTTACTCGCATTTCTCTGTCTGATTTGTTACGATTAATCGAGTATAAATTTGTTTCGATATTTATTGACTTACACTTACTTTTCAGCCAGTCAACAGTTCCATGAGCAGATAGGTGAAATTGTGGTGGGAACCCTCTTTCACCTGTTATTGTTTGTTTACGGAATATTTCGAGGAACGTGCCCTGGAGTCATCCAATAAAATGCTTTTCAGCAGTCTTGGTTTGTGAAGTTTTCTTCAGTTATCAGAAATTTTACAAAGTATTCTTACAAAGCATTCTTTTTTTCTGGGAGGTCTCTACAGGATGGAGTAGAAATAACACCAAGCACAATGTTGTATTACGTTTTTGCATTGCAGCTACACTATCCCTGAAACGAAAGTGACGAAGTCAGATGCGCTGTGGAATAACTCTGCCAACGGATTGTTTGTAAGATGTAGTAAACCGATTTATAATGTATGTAGCAGCCAACATTCTAGAGTAAGTAAGCACAACCACAACATGTAGGAGAACATTATGAAGGGTACAGACAGTAAACCCCAATAACACACCACAGCAGATGTAATGCGTATACTAACGTGGTCAGTGCAATACTGATGGACACCCTATGTTGTAAAAATTTTAAAGTGTAAGATCCAATGATGACAGTACAGCTCTGTTGAAACCTATTATACAACAAAATTCTTTTTTAGCGATGTTGGCTTGTGGAGTTTTCTTCAGTTATCATGCACACAGATCGTCCCCAGACTGATCATGTCAGGAACATACAAATATTTTTTTGTTATTTTGACAAATTCCATAATTTTGTATAACATTGTTGGAGAACAGCGATCTTTACTGTGTAGCGGCACTGCCGTCTTGGATAGGAAAAGTCAGTTTTGGTACAATATTTTGGAGTGCACAAGTTACAGCCAGGCGCGGGCCTGTTGACAGTAAGTTACGCTACCAGAAGTTCCGAAGTAGAATGGAGCCACAGGGCCCTGGACCTGCTGAAAAGAGTAAACTCAGCGGTATGCATAGCGCAAGTTACAGACAGAAGGGTCCCACTGGCCTACCTAGGTGTTATGAGTACGTGACTCGGAGCGCCGCGTTAGCGAAACAGAGGCGCACAGCCGCGTATAAATAGGTGCCGGTTTTCTAACAAGGCATTCAAGTGTGACAGCTCTCTTGGACGGCAGGGCATGTCACACTACTGGCTAATCACAGCAGCAGATGGGGCGCCAGCTTTCTAGTCCATGGCGGGTCGCTGGTTCGACCCTCTGAGGCTGACACGGGGTCTGTAGCCAGCCAGCGACGGGCCACTCAATGGCTCGATACCACGGGTAGTTGTCTCAGCTCCCAACACGTACTGGAGACATCCATGGCGAGGACCGCAGGTTCAGCTGCCAGATCGCAAGCGCTCGTTGTCACTGTGTTCTTAGCCACGCCAGCGAGGGAGCGCGCTGTGGGTCACCTTGCAGCGGGTGACACTGAGGCGGCAGAGGCGAAGGCCGCTGAGTCGGCTGCCAGCGCATCCTGACGACGACGCAACTCCGCTGCCGTACAAGGCCGACACACAGCAGTGCGTGCGTGGGTCGCTGAGGCAGCCATTCCATGTCAAGCCGTTTCACAGACAGCGAAGTGGTGTCCTCAGCATTTCAGGACCGCTTGGTGCACACAGAGAGGAATGAGGGCACTGTAGTTGGGAACAATAAATCACTTGGAAAGCTCAGACGAGTCTTAATACGGTGCCTTCTGCCTCTTTGCACTACATTTGGTGTTGCTGCTACATTTGGTGACGGAAGTGCCACTACAGTTGTCATAAAATTATTTAAAAACAGTCTTGATCGCAGTCGATGTTAACTTCTGACTGGTTTCGGCCTTTTAATTATGGGCCATCAGCAGAGTTTGCACCATCTGGATGACAGCGATGACGCCTTCGCAACTGCTTCACAATACATATGCAGGGTATACACCCCAACTCCACTGACAAATGTTCGATGCCCAAATTCCTGTGTAGTCTCCGAAATGCTATGATCCATGTGCCTTGCCGATTACCATCCCCATTGGTTTACTCACCATGGGCTGCCATCTTCATCATATAACCGACCGTAACAGACTGCTCGAAAATATTATCTACAAGCGTGCCTTACGTCACATCTAGCATAACATTCGGACGTCACACACAGCACATCTTCAAATGGGGAACAACCCTTCCTGTGACTTTTTGTCAGTGTTTATTTCACTAGTGCTTTCCATTACCGAGTTACAGTGGATTGTGTGTGACTTTTTCACCAACTTCAGAACATCTGCAAGCATTCAGATCGACACATCTTTATCAGCGGTGCGAGCAATGCCCGATGGGCGCCTGGCAGACCTGCAGTTGTATTCAGCAGTACACCGCAGTTCGTAAAGGCGTGTTTGCACAACGCCGGACTTGTCGAGTGAAACAGTTGCGCGAGACTGTTTCGGGAAACAGCTATCTCGACCTTTCACTTACACAGAGCGAAACGTTGTGCGAAACAGGCACAAAAAGTGTGAGGTATAGGTTTGAATGACGCAACCATGTCGGCGCGCTCTGTAATACCTGTAGCTACCGCAATCGCTTTACTCCTCATGACGATGATGTATTCGGAAAAGGAAACGAAGCGAGTTCGCTGCTGGTAGAATAAGCAATAATTCCGTCGGCGATGCTAATATGAGAAGCAGCTAATAAGAGAAACTGCAGTAATACCCCTAGAAGATACAATCAGGAACTTCATCCATATGACTACATAAGGTTGCATTTGTGTTGCCTTTGTCCTATAAAAGGTCGAAGCATTTTTATGTGAACTGCTTCAGTTCATATAAATTTTCGCTACATATAAACAAAGTTTTTTATTAGTAGAACTGTAATAAAAACTAATAAATACTTTTAGCAAAAAAGACGTCCAGATCACAATACATTATTCATTTTTATACTGGTAACTGGTTCCGGTCTGTACAGTGCTGTGGAGCCATGTTCCCAAACGCACAGTACGCATAGTACATCCCCTCACTGGCACCTGCGAGAGAATCTGCTATTGAATGGACTGGACGAAAGTATGAAAACAAAGACAAAATTCGTTGCCATGGACAGTAGGACGTGGGAAACCCATTGGCATACAAAAAAGCTTCTAGTTGTCTCGGAATGGATAAATACAGGTCCTGTATGTTTTTCAAACGCATCTTCTACCATTCTAAGTACAAAACTGTGGCACTTTCAGATAACAAACGTGGAGTGGGATAGCGATAGCACCCCCTTCTCTCCAAAGTAAACCACTAAGGTTCGATAACATTCAGATCTAGTGACATTGGGAGGCTAGATCAGATGCGTCAATTCATCCTCCTGCTGACAAAACCAGGCCTGGACGATGCATGCTCTGTGAATAGCGACACTGTAGATTTGGAACACAGCGGCATCATTGGGCAGTAAACATTGTACCATGAGATGGAGCTGCAAAATAGTCACATAATGCTTGCCAGTAACACGATCTTGTAGAGTAACCATGAGCCCACGGAATGCCACGATATGGGTACCCTAATCATCACATAACACCCACCACGTTTCACCTTTGTGACGTAAACTCGATCAGAAGTTGTAAATAATGTGAAACAAGACTCATCCGACCTCACAGCTTTCTTTCGTTGTTCCGTAGTCCACGTTTTATGGCTTCTGCGCCACTTTTTCCTGTTACGGACATTTGCTTCATTGATGTGTGGCTTTGGAGTTCCAGCTCGCCCTGCAGTTCTTTGTTTGTGGAGTCTTTTTCACTTGTTTTGGTGTTGACAGGATTCGCAGGTGCGAAATTCAGTTCTGCAGTGACTTTTGTAGCTGTCGTCCCCTTATTTTTCGTCGGAATCCTCTTCAATGAACGTCTGTCACGATCACTCAACACACACATTCGTCCGCGTTGTGACTCAGCGAATAATGTATTACCGCTTTCCCAGTATCTGATATAAACCATCTATATGGTGTCTCTTGAAACCAAAAATTTCTTCTCCCTTGGTTACTGAAGCACCAGCCATACGAACACCAACAATTTGCCCACATACAAACTCACTTAGCTCCGACATAATACACTCACAACTACACAGAACGCCGTCCTGGGCATAACCAACACCTGCAACGTATTGACGACATTGCACAGTTGCCAGTCGTGGTCAAATACAACAGCGAAAACTGCAGGCTTGGCTGTCATCTGCATTTATATTCAGTCATGGATTTCTCATCGTGTTTCCATGTTTTTGTCCAACCGCTTTATGAAGACTAAACTATCTTACTTGCGCCCCCTCTGCCGACCATTTGGGTCGTACAGTATACATGTGTTGATCAACACAATAGGGACTTCCGTTTCAGCTACCACTGTAACCTATGCAGAACCTGATAGTTGGTTTAACTATGTGGCAAACGGAAACATTTTGTTACTGCCGTTATTTAATTATATACGGTGTCCCAGGAAGAATATACAGTGTTAAAGGATTTGACGGCAATGTTCATTCGGAGAAAAAATGTGTAATAAACATGGGCTCTAAAATGCATACCGTAAGAGCTATGAGCACTTCTTAATCTTCGATACTGACTTATATAGCTCAACCACAGCTGACGATACCAAAACACCAAAATTGGAATCGGAGATTTCCCTATATAGGTCAACCATGACTATTGGTACCATAAAACCAACATCTTCAACTACGAAAAACAAACTCTAAACCATAACACCTCAAAAATTCAAAACTCAAACATCCCTACGTAAATTAAAACACATTCAATACACCATAAATACACAAAACATTACAAATCGGGTAAAATAGCCCCCAAAAAAACAATTACGTACCACCAACAAATTCCGGCGCTGCAAACAAGGTCGGCCATCCCAAAGACACACACACACACACACAGGCGCGCGCCTACAGCGCCACAAGCACCCGAGATGACGAAACTCTTGGTCAACCTCATGCTCTCGTGACAAATACTACACTTCACAATCTCAGCGATCAGTCTGGAGGAATTTAATAACGGACAACAAGGCGTCCCCCCTATCCGACCGCAATATAGCATCGTTATGTTTCATCGTTATATCCATACCTAACAACAGTAGCCACACAATAAAATAAACGTCTTACCGCGGCACAAACAGTAAATCAATAAAACCTAACGAAAACGCCAAACACATAAGCAAAAAAAATTAATTGATATCCACCGAAAAAAAAATTGCAAACCTTGCGTCCCGAACTACAGACACAGCCAACGACTTCACTCACTCAACTCCAAGGCTCAAATGAAACCAATCCAACACATTACATTCAGCACATACTCACACACCAGCAGAGGTCGCCATCTAACACAACAAGACGACATTTACAAACTCAACCAACTCATAAATTCAGCGCCGTAATGACGTCACACACCATAACACCCTTACTTCATGGGTCAAAGCAGACGGATGGAATCGGACACTTCCATTGACCCAACTGATGGTTGTCCGTATTTGCAACTCCGAATACATCCCATATATCTCTGAATACTGACTTATCCTCCTGGAACACCCTCTACTCCGTCTACTGTGATATGTTTTTCAACTGTTCATGGTAATTTTAATAATTAGATGGTGTATGTTGCTAAACTGGCGCACCAGCAGGATAAGTAATGACTGGGATAGCTTGTGTCTCCGTAGCGACCGGTGCCAGCCGGTACAGCGTGATCTTTGCTTGACTGAGTGAATCATTTGTGCTCCACACATTGACAACGTATACACAGCTACATAGTTCAGTCAAATGTTCAACATAGGGCAGTGTTAATATTCCGGTTGCCCACTATCGGCCTTTTAAAACATTTTCAAACTACGTTAAATCTATCTGAGGATTTTAGGCAATTTTGTATTACACATGCTTGTACTGTGTGATGTGTTTTGTTTATGCACACGCTATTTGTGAATATTAATCGCTTTTATTATGGATCACGTGCGGAGTTGTGGGTGGATTGCTAGCTAGTTACTAGCTGGTGACAAGAGTCACGGAAGTTCCGTGTATCGACATCATATGTCATGTGGCAACACATCATTTTATTTTATAACTATGTTGATTTTATGGCAGTTTTTAAGGAAGGTGAGTAAGTTTTGTCATACTTGGCTCATTATGTTACACATTACAGAGTCTCTGGTCTGAAGCCGGTCACATAGAGCGAAACCGGTTACTACGATAAAAATAAACAATTTATTGCGATCCGTTGGTTATATGATAGTTTTTAAGTTGAATAAGTTTTGTCATACATGATCCATTATGTTACACATTTCAGAGTCTCTGGTGTGAAGACAGTCAAATAGACCGAAACCGGTTACTGGGATAAAAATAAATTATTGCGATCCGAGCTATGCTTTTCTTAAAACTAAAGGTTCCTAAATCCCTCAAAAATTATCAATAAATAAGTATTCTGTAAAATATTGTAAAATAATAAACGTACAAGCGGCTTTCAGTAAGTAATGCAGCTAATTTTTGCAACGCAGCACATCTTCTTTCAGTCAGTTTCGGTTGAACAAATTCGGAATTTGATGTGGCACACCTTGGAATTTTCCCACTTGAGCCCCTGTAGTTTCATGAAGTTCCCATAGGTGACGGGGCAATATGTAGCCTTCAAAATTGCGTCTGTAACGGAAGTGCATTCCAAGCATACAGCTGTTCCTGAGTTTTCTTTGGCGGAAAACCTGAGCATCGCAGATACTCATAGGTGCTTGCAGCATCGCAGATACTCATAGGTGCTTACAGAATCTCTACAGAGACCTAGCAGTGAGCAAAAGCACTGTGAGTCGTTTGGTGATGCGTCTGTTATCATAGCAAGAAGGTCGCGCGAAACTGTCCGATCTCCCGCGTGCTGACCGGCCACACTCAGCTGTGACTCCTGCAGTGTTGGAACGTGTGGACACTCTCATTCGAGGTGATCGACGGACCACAATCAAACATCTCAATGCTCAACTTGACGTCTCTGTTGGAAGTGCTGATAGACTCGTCCATCAGTTGAGGTAGGCAAAGTTGTGTGCCCCCTGGGTGCCCCACCGCCTAACAGAAGACTTCAAAGAGCAACGAAGGACTGTTTGTGCGGAATTGTTTGCGCGTTACGAGGCTGATCGTGAAAATTTTATGTCGGACATCGTCAGAGGCGATGAAACATGGGTCATCACTTCGAACCGGAAACAAAACAGCAGTCCATGGAGTGGCGCCACACCACCTCTCCTCTAAAGAAAAAATTCCAAGCCGCACCCCCGGCCGGTAAAGTCATGACGGCGGTTTTCTGGGACTCATGAAGGGGGTTGTGCCACTTGTTGTGCTCACTCATGGCACGACGATCAACTCTGAAGTGTACTGTGCTACCATCAGGAACTTGAAAAAATGACTGCAGCTCGTTCGTCACCACAAAAATGCAAACGAACTTCTCCTTCTCCTTAACAATGCGAGGCCACACCCAAGTCTACACACTTCTGAGGACGTCACAAAACTTCATTGCATTGTTATTGCTCATCCGCCCTACAGCCTGGATCTCGCACCATCCGATTTCCATCTGTTTGTTCCAATGACGAGTGCACTGCCCAGGAAGCTGTATGTGGATTATGGGAAATTGATTGAGGGAACGAAACGTTGGCTGCGACAACGATTAGCAGAGTGGTAACACGCGGACAAACATCACCTCCCAGGAGGTGGCTTGAGGCTGTCGCACTGAACGGAGATGTACTGAAAACTAGGGTTTTGTAACCAAAAGAGTTGGGTATAATATGGAGTATTGGGATCCTGAATAAAAGCAATCTGCTTTCAGAAAAAAATATGTTGCATTTTTGTACTTCCCTTGTTGCTGTGATCTTCAGTCCAGAGACTGGTTTGATGCAGCTCTCCAAGCTACTCTACCCTGTGTAAGCTTCTTCATCTCCAAGTACCTACTGCAACCTACATCCTTCTTAATCTGCTTAGTGTATTCATCTCTTGGTCTCCCTCTACGATTTTTACCCTCCACGCTGCCCTCCAATACTAAATTGGTGATCCCTCGATGCCTCAGAACATGTCCTACCAACCGATCCCTTCTTCTAGTAAAGTTGTGCCACAAACTCCTCTTCTTCCCACTTCTATTCAATACCTCCTCATTAGTTATGTGATCTACCCATCTAATCTTCAGCATTCTTCTGTAGCACCACATTTCGAAAGCTTCTATTCTCTTCTTGTCTAAACTATTTATCGTCCACGTGTCACTTCCATACATGGCTACACTCCGTACAAATACTTTCAGAAAAGACTTCCTGTCACTTAAATCTATATTCGGTGTTAACAAATTTCTCTTCCTCAGAAACGCTTTCCTTGCCATTGCCAATCTACATTTTATATCCTCTCTACTTCGACCACCATCAGTTATTTTGCTCCTCGTTTACTACTTTAAGCGTCTCATTTCCTAATCTAATACCCTCAGCAACACCCGACTTAATTCGACTACATTCCATTATCCTCGTTTTGCTTTTGTTGACGTTCATCTTATATTTTCCTTTAAAGACACTGTCCATTCCGTTCACCTGCTCTTCCAGGTCCTTTGCTGTCTCTGACAGCCCATAGTAGAAAAAAGAAATTGTAGACGTGACCCCGTGGTTTGCTTTTATTTTCCTAAGACCTATCACTTCTGTGTGACCCCAACAGTGTTTTCAGTCTTGATTTCAAAGGTGAGACTGGCCGTTAAAGGATCACGCGAGTTTGCTTTCACGAATCCTCTCTTTTTCTGCAATCTTGAGAGCCTTTTTCTTTGTGATCCCACAAAAGCGAATAGTTTTCGTATAATTCGTTAAGGTGGATGCTATCATCCTCGTTCGGTTTCTGGCGGGCAGTAAGGAACGACATTTATATCACGTGAAGCAAGAGAAGCGGGACACTATGTTTCACGCCCAAAAACCGCCAGGGGTTCGGCTGACAGCAAAACAGCCTCGCGCAGAATGTTTTGCAGCGGGGACCAATTACGAGTATTCACTACGCGAGACTTGTCTCGCGAAACTGTTGCGCGAGGCTGACGCGCGTCGTGTAAACGCAACTGAAGACAAATTAATCTCGCGCCCGCTTCATTGCAGGCCCACTCGCCGCAGTCCCGCCAAAAGCGAGACCACCCGTCCGGAACACGTGAATGCGGTCGGCGTACTTTCTAGCGTCGCCCCCCGTTGCAGGAAGAACACCCATTACGCCTAAGCCACAACAGAAAATATTTGTTTTCCGTTATTATGCTCGACACAAACGTGTATTCGTGGTGGAGACGGTATACACAAGACGGGCGGCGGCGTCGAGTGTACAGAAGAAAAACAAACGTGGCGGTAAACACGCGGAGGAGGGTGGCCGCGGCGCGCCCGGTGAAAAGTTGGGCCTCCTTCTTCATTAAACTTTGAGGGACAGTCGCGGCTAAGTGATGATCGTCAAGAGAAATAAACGCCGCGGCTCCCGGCAAGGGCAGAAACAAAGCCAGATCAAAGATTCAAACAACAACAAAGCGTGACGCCGCGCCGCTCCCTTATTAACAAGTATTTTTCAAACAAGCGCTGGCGGCGGAGCGCTCTGTTTGGGCGGCGGTTCTGGCGCCGCGCAGTCGTGGCGTCGGCGGCGGGGGCGGCGTCGGAGGCGGCGTCGGCGCCAGTGAGCTAGCGGCAGCGTCTGCCGTCCGCCATCAGACCCCACAAGGAAGCAGATAACGGTGCCTCGATTTCCGGAAGGCGTTAAAACCAGTTCTCCACGGTAGCCTAGTGCAACGTTTCTCAACCGCCGTGTCGCAACACACTGGTGTGTCGCGACTACAAATCAGGTTGCAAGGTGGCTTAACTATTCGTGTAGCGCCACCCTACATAATTTTATTCATATTTTAATGCTCTCATAGTATTCCCCAGGTCCTTTAACATAATGAATGAGTAGCTGAGATGTTCTTTTCACAATTATTACTTGAAAAATGCTTGTCAGGCTAGGAACTACATTAGCTGTTTACTTCTGTTTGTGAGAAGCTGTATTTTTCTGTTTATTCTGCACATCCACAAGGCTTTACACTGTACCTCACAAGCGGCTGGTAATCAAATTGCGTCTTTGTGGAATATCCTCCCAGTTATGTGACTGGATTCGTGATTTCCTGTCAGAGAGGTGACGGGAAGTCATCGGGTAAAACAGAAGTGATTTCTGGTGTTCCCCAAGGAGGTGTTACAAGCCATCTTCTGTTCCTTATCTATATGAACGATTTAGGAGACAATGTGAGCAGCCGTCTTAGGTTGTTTGCAGATGATGCTGTCGTTTATCGTGTAGTAACATCATCAGAAGATCAAAACAAATTGAGAAACGATTTAGAAAAGATACCTGAATGGAGCGAAAATTGGGAGGTGACCCTAAATAACACTCCTGGAAATTGAAATAAGAACACCGTGAATTCATTGTCCCAGGAAGGGGAAACTTTATTGACACATTCCTGGGGTCAGATACATCACATGATCACACTGACAGAACCACAGGCACATAGACACAGGCAACAGAGCATGCACAATGTCGGCACTAGTACAGTGTATATCCACCTTTCGCAGCAATGCAGGCTGCTATTCTCCCATGGAGACGATCGTAGAGATGCTGGATGTAGTCCTGTGGAACGGCTTGCCATGCCATTTCCACCTGGCGCCTCAGTTGGACCAGCGTTCGTGCTGGAGATGCAGACCGCGTGAGACGACGCTTCATCCAGTCCCAAACATGCTCAGTCGGGGACAGATCCGGAGATCTTGCTGGCCAGGGTAGTTGACTTACACCTTCTAGAGCACGTTGGGTGGCACGGGATACATGCGGATGTGCATTGTCCTGTTGGAACAGCAAGTTCCCTTGCCGGTCTAGGAATGGTAGAACGATGGGTTCGATGACGGTTTGGATGTACCGTGCACTATTCAGTGTCCCCTCGACGATCACCAGTTGTGTACGGCCAGTGTAGGAGATCGCTCGCCACACCATGATGCCGGGTATTGGCCCTGTGTGCCTCGGTCGTATGCAGTCCTGATTGTGGCGCCCACCTGCACGGCGCCAAACACGCATACGACCATCATTGGCACCAAGGCAGAAGCGACTCTCATCGCTGAAGACGACACGTCTCCATTCGTCCCTCCATTCACGCCTGTCGCGACACCACTGGAGGCGGGCTGCACGATGTTGGGGCGTGAGCGGAAGACGGCCTAACGGTGTGCGGGACCGTAGCCCAGCTTCATGGCGACGGTTGCGAATGGTCCTCGCCGATACCCCAGGAGCAACAGTGTCCCTAATTTGCTGGGAAGTGGCGGTGCGGTCCCCTACGGCACTGCGTAGGATCCTACGGTCATGGCGTGCATCCGTGCGTCGCTGCGGTCCGGTCCCAGGTCGACGGGCACGTGCACCTTCCGCCGACCACTGGCGACAACATCGATGTACTGTGGAGACCTCACGCCCCACGTGTTGAGCAATTCGGCGGTACGTCCACCCGGCCTCCCGCATGCCCACTATACGCCCTCGCTCAAAGTCCGTCAACAGCACATACGGTTTACGTCCACGCTGTCGCGGCTTGCTACCAGTGTTAAAGACTGCGATGGAGCTCCGTATGCCACGGCAAACTGGCTGACACTGACGGCGGCGGTGCACAAATGCTGCGCAGATAGCGCCATTCGACGGCCAACACCGCGGTTCCTGGTGTGTCCGCTGTGCCGTGCGTGTGATCATTGCTTGTACAGCCCTCTCGCAGTGTCCGGAGCAAGTATGGTGGGTCTGACACACCGGTGTCAATGTGTTCTTTTTTCCATTTCCAGGAGTGTAATGAACAGTGTGAGGCCATCCACAGGAGTGCTAAAAGGAATCCGTTATACTTCGGTTACACCATAAATTCACCAAATCTAAAGGTCGTAAATTCCACTAAATACAGTTACGAGCAACCTGAATTGGAAAGAACACATAGAAAATGTTGTGGAGACTGTGAACTAAAGACTGCGCTTTATTGGCAGAACACTTAAAAGATGCAAGAGATCTACTAAACACTACGCTTGTCTGTCCTCTTTTGGATGTGGGATCCTTACCAGATAGAATTAACGCAGTACATCGAGAAAGTTCAGAGAAGAGCAGCACGTTTTGTACTATCAAGAAATAGGGGAGAGAGTGTCACGGACGTGGTACAGGATTTGAGGTGGACACCATTAAAACAAAGGCGTTTCTCGTTGCGGTGGGATCTTCTCACGAAATTTGTCAGCAACTTTCTCTTCTGAATGCGAAAATATTTTGTTGGCGCCGACTTACATAGGGAGAATCGATCATTATAATAAAATAATGGAAATTAGAGCCCACACGGAAAGATACAGGTGTTCGTTTTTACCGCGCACTGTTCGAGAGTGGAGTAATAGAGAATTATTGTGAAGGTGGTTCGATGAACCCACTGCCAGGCACTTCAGTGTGATTTTCGGAGTATCGATGTAGATGTAGGTGAGAGGCGCAGAGAGGCGGCACAGATGAGCTACCAACCGAACTTCGGGACGACGATCATAAATTTGTAGCTTGAGGTGGGTTTCAGGGTGGAAACCGCCTCCACCCTCGCTATTTCCCTTCCTCGGAGCTGCCAGTGTTAACGAGAGTGGAAGTAGCTGCGCGTCAGGCAGCTAACAAGCGCTCTGCAGAGACACTATGGCCATTTAAAAAAAATCGTGGCTGGAATCTTCCGTGGAATCTGACACAGCGCGTCAACAGCTGCTTTGGAACGTAAATAGAAAGACGGCTAGCTTCTGCCCTTGTCTCCACCTAAAAAAATAAAACAAAAAGTCTTCCTCTTGCAGACACTAGGTTGAATCCCTGAAATTTCATCGGGCGGTGGCCGATGGAGGGCGCACGAATCATTACCGACCTCTGTGGATGACTTGGCACTTTTTCGGAACTTGAGACAGAAGTTAGAATTTTAGCAAGGAGAAACTCTGCCTTCGGCCTGCAAGAACGACATTCTTGCTGCAGCCTCTTCGTCCGCGCACGCGTAGCTTGGTTCCGAACACTGTAAAGTGGCACGCACTGCCGGCGCGCATACAATCACGACTACTGGAAGTTATTTGTTGAGATTCGGGCAGAAGTGCTTTTACATGGTATAATTCAGGGGGCGCAGTATTTGTTACCTTTGCGGAGTTAGTCGTTTCGGTAACTGATGGCCGCAGTCAGTTGCTTGATTTGCAACTTTGAACGGTACTTGTTCTTCTGAGTTCACTTATCATTAGCACTTTCTGATATGCTTTTCACTTGACCATTGGCAATATTCATTATTCCCAAAATTGCTACCAAGATCGGAGTTAAAAAGTATTGTTTCCTTAACTTCACATTCATAGTCGCCTTGTTGAAGGTTTTCTCACTTTAATGCACATTAAAGGAAATAAATAACATCTCTTATAAGTACACGTTTTCATTCAATAGTTAGATCCCTCCCTTAACTAATATATGGTATTGTATGGTGGTTGAATTGTGTATTTCATCCATGAGTATTAACTTTTAAAGGTGGGCCTATCCCTGTTAAATTTGGATTCAAATAGACATTTTAAGATTGCGCCACTTGTTTTATTACCTTTTAAAAGAAAATTCGCGTGACTGCATACGGAGCTTCACTCAGTTTTTTCAGAAAGGAAACTTTAATTTTGGCACCTCAGGGTGTGCACCACTATAACTACAACCACCCCACCTCGGGTGTCGCGAGATTTCTAATGTCTTCTAACACTCCGCACATAAAATATCTAAAAAACAAAAAAATTGTCGCCAAATCGTTTCTTGGCGTACTCCAATTTGCAAGAAATCATCCATAATTATACGTGATTATACGCACCGTAATATAGACTCTATTCTATGCACTTTATGTACCTACAGGTATTTGCTTTATTGCGTGCGCCTGCTTAGCTGAGTGGTAGCACAAATTCTAATTCATTTTCTCGTACGCTCGTTCCTTGTGGTATGTGGTGGTGAACGGCAAATTAGCCACAAGCCAGCGCCTCCATTCCATCCATCTCACTGACCACCCCTTGTGTACGCACTGCGCAGTCGCCGATTCGGACGCGCACCGCTCGACATGTGCTGTGACAGGCAGCTGCTGGGATCTTGCACAACTTATGCTGGCGCTCCTGTTGCGACGACAGCCAGAATTTATCACGCCGGACGAACTCCTGCACCCAGACACCGTTTACTTTCCCACAACCAGAGCGAACGCCGTCAACTGGCTGAAGGGCATGGTGCTGTATTACATTTTGCAAGCCGCGCCCGAAAACGCTCTGGACTTTTGGGTGCGCCTGACGACTGGCGAGGTGTTCCGCCGCCATGCATTGTACGGCACACGACTGTCGAATTACTTAAGCGCATTATTCGAGGATCCTCCTCCCCATTGGGGCGTTCCGAGTACTAGAAGGCACACTTGAAAATGATTCACGGCACATGATTGATACTCTGAGAAAACGGTATAGAGGGAGTCCCCCTTACATTCATTACGCGAAGACGACTAGGAAAGTTTTGGTGGCGGTTGTAGGATCCACTTAAAAGTAACAAAAACAAGAATAAAATAACCAAAACTATACAAATAAATAAATACATAGAAAAATATATATAAATATATACTCATAAATAAATGTATTTGATCAAATGAAGTTCTCCTGATCCTGTCGAACCCCTTCCCTTCCTTGGGTCTGGGAGAGCGGGAGTGTGACTTCACTTTGAGGCCAGGCCTCGGAAGGCGACCTCTACTCTTTCTGCCCCCGATTCTTCTCTCAGGTCATTCTTAAAAAAAAAAATGAAAAAGAAAAAGAAATAAAAAGTTGTTACGTGCTTGCCTACCATGCAGCGCGCCCGGGTTCGATTCCCGGCCTGGTTGGAGATTTTCTACGCTCGTGGACTGGGTGTTGTGGTGTCCTAATCCTCATTTCATCTTCATCACCGGCACGCGAGTCACCCCATATGGCGTCGACTGCAATAAGACTCGCACTCGGCGGCCGCACTTCCCTAGATGCAGCCTCCCACCCGGCAATACCGTACGGTCATTTCCTCTTTCTTTATTGCTTTCTTGCATCCAGAAAAAAAGACATGCAAGTGTGTCGTGAAAGTTTGAAACGTACTTTGGTGTTCTCCAAAGGAAAAAAGGTTGAGAAATGCGATATCCAGTAAGCAAAACATAAACTTAAGGAATATGAGAGCTGTTTCGGATCTGGATTCAGAACTTATAAGTAGACAGAACTCATTACATCATTCTTACCAGCGCTAAACCGTGGACTCTAAGATGTATAGGTCTCACTTTAAATTAGTAAACAGATGTGAGTCACCTATCCAGAAACTCCAGACACTTTACGGCCATAATGAGTACGAAACGGAGGATGACAAAGAGAAGGCCGATATTCTAAACGTTTTTCAAAACAGTTTCACTGAAGAAGATCACAATGCAGCCCCTCTTTTAAATCGTCGTGCGAAAGTCAAAATGACTGGTACCGAAATAAGTGGCCATGAAACAGAAAAGTAACTGAAATTGTTCAACAGAGATCACTGGACCTGCTGGGATACCAATACGGTTCTACATACAGTATGGGAAAATACTAGCTCCTCTTCTAGCGGCGGTGTAATATGGTTGTCTGGAGGGCCGAAATGTTGGGGGCTCATAAGATACCAATTTATGTAGGTTACCAGTAACAAGACCGGTACACTTGCGGCCGAAGGTGCTGCCCCACGGTATCAGTGTTAGCTCTTGAGCAAAAGGTTTGACGATCATTGGTCTAAAGGCACCTCCCAGGTGCAGTAGCACACTTCTCTGTGCTTGCCGAAGAGCTTGAGCTGTTTTCTCATTTCTAGCTGTATGAGGCCATGCACTCGACCAGTACTCCACAGTAGCGACTAAGATTGCATTGTGGCACGTTCTTATTGCATTTAGACACAGCTGAAAGCTTCTTTCTCCAATTGTTGCTCTTTCATTCAGGATCTTTATACATCTCTAAGAATTTCTAAGTGTGCAAAAAAAGTTTCGATTTTCGTGAGCTTTGATGACAAAATACCTACGTACTTGTATTCTCTTTACAGGTTGTTCATTTATTCCGATTTTGGGGTTCCTTTGTCTTCGTAATGTCCCTTTTAGTAAGATATAAACAGTTTTGTGTGCTACTATTGCCAGTTTATTTTCTACGCACCAATTACTAAGGCAGCAACGCAATAAGGTCGTGACGGGCATTTAACCTATAGTTCCCGTGTGAGTATATACGAATATTAACGGCAAATGCTTTCGTAACGGGCGCTAAATTACCAATATATTTGGAATCGGTCAACTCATACAAATATCTGCCTGCAGCAATTTGTGAGATATGGAATGGAAACATCCTGCGAACCATCCTAGTATATTGCCCGTACCAGACAGGACTATCAGAGGATACTGTTCGTAACAAAAAAGGATGACACGATTGGTCACACAACTATCTGTGACTGAAAAAGGTCACTGAATTTTTGAAAAACTTGAATCAATGGTGGATGAAGCCGTAATGGTCGCTAACGACAAAGTTACCAGTATATTTTTGCAGTCACTTATACAAATACGTGGTGGTAATAGTTCGTAGGGATGTGAAATGGAATGGTTATGTAACATCAGTTGCATGGAAGGCAGGTGGCAGACTTCGTCCATTGATAGGATACTGGCAAAATGCAGTCAACCGTGGACACTGCTTACTGAATACGCGTGCGCCCAGTCCCAGAATCCTACTCAGGTATATGAGACCTGTACTAAATAGGACTAACGGAGGATACTGAACGCTTACAAAGAAAGGCAATACGACAGGTGATAGGTTTGTCTCATCGACACAAGAGCATCATGGAAATGCTGGAAAACCTGAACACGTAGATACTTGAAAAAAAATGGTTCAAATGGCTCTGAGCACTATGGGACTTAACTTCTGAGGTCATCAGTCCCCTATAATTTAGAACTAGTTAAACCTAACTAACCTAAGGACATAACACACATCCATGCCCGAGGCAGGATTCGAACCTGCGACCGTAGCGGTCGCGCGGTTCCAGACTGAAGCGCCTAGAACCGCTCGGCCACAACGGCCGGCCATTCAGTTTGTGTTCAACACTGCAGTAACATGCCACGTAGAAGCATACAACACTCTGACAGATTGAGGATAGAGACTTTACTTTCAGCAGGTCAAACATAGCAAGATGTTGCCAATCGGTTACATGTCAGTCAGAGTGCTGTGTCTAAGGCGTGGAGAAAGTATAGAAAGGTGGGAAATGTGAACGATAGACCTCGCAGACGTCGTCCTAGTATGACCGCATCTAGGCAGGATCGTTTCCTCCAAGCGCCGGGTCGCAGGCGCCCAAAATCAATCTGCCAGAAATCTTAGAAATGGCTCCTCCCGGCAACAGGGACTCATATCTCAGGCCAAACAGTGCCGTAGAAGATTGCATCAGGGTGGACCAATGAGAAGTTTTGCACTGAATCAACAGAACCGGCGAAATCGAAGTACTTGGGCTTTTGCAAATCAACATTGGACCATTGCAGAGTGGAGTAATGCCATGTTTGTTGACGAGACCAGTATTGGTTTGCGACCGGACGCTAGATGTGTTAGGGTTTGGAGAAGCGCTAGACGGCACCAGGAACGCCAGACTTTCAGAAACTTCATCCGTTTCCAGGTCGAAGTATAATGTTCTAGGCGGCAATAATGATGGGACCGTGGACTCCTTTAATCCCCATCTAATGCAATTTGACTGATCCCAGATACCGCCCAGAGGTCCTACAAACCAGTGTAAGGCCCTGCAAACGTGAAGCCGGTGGCAACTTCATCCCAGTCGATGACAAAGCAAGACCGCACTATACTCTAGCAGTATCTCAGTATTTTCAAAGACGCAACATCAGCCGAATGCTTTGACTAGTACAGTCTCCGACGTGAATACAACTGAGAAGGTGTGGGCCCTGTTGAAGGTGGCCATCGCACAGCACCCAAATCCACCCGTCGATCTTCAGGATCTCACTGAACCTGCAATTGAGGAGAGCGACCCCATACCCCAAGATAAACTTGATGGTCTCATCCGGAGCGTGCCTCGCAGAGTGGAAGAACTCATCATAATGAAATATAGATTTTCACTGTTTTTGTTTTACAGGACGTACACTTAGGAGAGAAGCTGCTTTGTTTTTTAATGATTTTTTTTGTAGCTAACAAAAATCTTTCTTGTTTTCAGAAGGAATTATATTTATTTTGTTAATATGGTGTTGTACAAATATTGTTCAAACCTCGATGCGTGTGCTATAGGAAATCATTGTAATGAGCTCTATGATATTCCAAAATTTTGTTGAAGTATGTAGTTCTCTGACGCTTGGACCACACTTAGAAAGAACTTCTACAGTATAGTACAGAAGGTAACTGAAGGAAATACTCAACGACACTAACGGATAATACAGAATGATAGACATAGTTCCTAATAGGGTACGTGAACACCACGCACGGCAGTGCATTCTCTGCAACGTGCTCCCATGCTGACCACAAGGTTGGTAAGAAGTTCTTGTGGTAGCGAGTCCGATTTCTCCAACAGCGTGCTTCACAACTGCAGAACGGTATTTGGTGTTTGTGAACGTGCTGCAGCGCTCACCAACGCGACCCATACGAGCTCGAATGGTTTTGAGTCGGAGGAGTGGGCAGGCCAGTCAAATATCCTCTGGTTCCAAGAGCTCCCCACCTGAGCTGTTCGATGCGGTCGCGCACTGTCATCTGTAAGAATGATGTCAAGGACAAATGCACCCCTGGAAAGACGCCCATTGGGAAGGAGTTCAATGGCACGATAACATTAAGCAGTGAGTCTACCGTATTCAAAGATTTGGAGATCAGTAGGCCCACGCAACATTATCCCTGACATCATTGTTACGGGTGACAATGCGTGACCGCATCTAACTGCACAGGTGGAGCAGCGTATTGAACGAGAGAATAAGCGGCGAATAGACGGGCCAGCAGCCTCTTCCCTGATCTCAAATTCCATCGAGCACGTGTCGAAAGTGCTTGAAGTGATTTATGTAAACATCATAATTACTCTATCACGCAAACATTTGGGGTTACACTCGTCTGGAATGAGACATTCCCCGGGGGGAGGGGGGGGGGGGGGGAGGAGGAAGGAATGTGTCTACTGGGTGCCCAACCGCACAGTAACCCTGGGTTCGGTATGAGGTGAGTGGACGACTGTAACCTGTTGAGGGGTTGTGAACCACTGTGGGCTACGGAGGGGACGAAGCCTCTTCGTCGTTTCTAGGTCCCCGGTTCAATACGCACACACAATACACAATCCCAACGATAGCGGCCCGGCCTATTGACTGGATGGTTCCCTTGAAAACATCACGATCGATTTCCTTTCCCACCTTGATAGAGCTCACTATCTAACGACCTCTTCGGCAACCGGTCGTTACATCCTAATCATTCTCCCCTGCACTACATATTTGATAATTTACGATTTAATCCGAATCAGATTGGTATTCTTTTCTTGTACACGAATTATTGACAGACTTGAAAATCACGTTGAGTGAAAGCAGGGAGAAAATGGAATTTTATCTGATATTGCGATTTTGGGATTGATTACTGATCGCTTACCTATGTACTAACAACGTACCAGTCACACAGAATGAATAATAGGAACCGAACTCCCTATGCAGCCGAGGCTGCTAATGTAGTCTTTTGCGGTGCCGCTCGACTAGTGGGTAATAAATCGCTTCAGATCCTGGTGATTCGAATCCTGGTTGCGAATGAAATTCCAACCAGCAGTACTTGAGAAGCAAGGCGACGTGATTTCGTATACTTCCATATCACGAGGCTTTGCACCAGTGTCCTGGGCTAAATTACAAACTTCCCCACAGTGTCTCATTCGAACGGTAACGTTAAGTTCGGCTTCTCTCTTGTCGCTATTAATAACACAAGCGGGATGCCAGAACACTACTCACGTTCGTCACAGATATTTACAGTGAACATACATTTTAAGACACCACGGTGCATGAAGAAAGAAAATCTTTCTTATTGGTATCTTTCAGCCAATAATTTCATAAGACGTTACTTTTAAAGATGAAGGCCACTGAAACTCTTTGTTTCACAGCTCTTCTCGTAAATGGGTACAATAGGCACTCTCTCTATGCCTAAGACGGAACTCCTCCGGTCAGAGGCAATTCCTGGTAATGAACAGCTCAGTATAAAATCAATTCTGAACAGACAAGAAAATCACTCAGACTCACTGCCAGACGAGTAAAGTGAAGCAAAGACATACTCGTATGTGAAAGTAATGCCGTCGGCGCACGGACCGTACATGCGAAAGTTGAGCGTGGAGCTCGCCGAGATTCTGACGCCATAGCGCGGAATAGCACATCCGAGAGTCTTTCTCAACGTGCAGAGCAATATCTAACATGTCAGATATTCTGTACATGCGTTTAACTGTTGACCAATGAGATAGCAGAGCGCTTCCTACGTTACATGCACGCCATTTCCCTTCAGTACAGAGTCGCGAAGCGCCATATTGGCTTTCTGTTCAAGCTCATACGTATACACTGAAAAGCCAAAGAAATTGGTTCACCTACCTAATATCGTGTAGCATATCCGCGAGCACGCAGAAGTGCCGCAACACGACATGGCATGGTCTCGACTAATGTCTGAAGTAGTGCTGGAGGGAACAGACACCATGAATCCTGCAACGCTGTCTATAAATCAGTAAGAGTAAGAGGGGGTGGAGATCTCTTTCGAACAGCACTTTGCAAGGCATCCCAGATGTGCTCAACAATGTTCATGTCTGGTGAGTTTGGTGACCATCAGAAGTATTTCAACTTAGAAAGTGTTCCTGGAGGCACACTCTGGCAGTTGTGGACGTGTGCGAATTTTCCTGCTAGAATTGCCCAAGTTCGTCGGAATGCACAATGTACATGAATGGATGCTTACGTACGTGTCACCTGTAAGAGTCGTATCTAGACGTATCAGGGGTCCCATATCACTCCAACTGCACACGCCCCACATCATTTCAGAGCCTCCACCAACTTGAGTAGTCCCCTGCTGACAGGCTGGTCCACGGATTCATGAGGTTGTTTCCATACCTGTACACGTCCATCCGGTAGATACAAGTTGAAACGAGACTCGTCCGACCAGGCTAGGCGTTAAGCTTTGTGGCGTGCGGTCTTCAAGAGCTCCGAAAGCCCTTGTCGAGGTGTTTCGTTGAATGGTTCGCAAGCTGACACTTGTTGATTTCCAACATTGAAATCTACAGCAATTTGCGGAAGGGTTGCACTTCTGTTACGTTTCACAATTCTCTTCAGTCGTCGTTGGTCCCGTTCTTGCAGGATCTTTTTCTGGCCGCAGCGATGTCGGAGATTTGATGTTTTACCGGATTCCTGATATTCACGGTACACTCGTGAAATGGTCGTACGGGAATATCCCCACTTCATTGCTATTTCGGAGAGGGTGTGTCCCATACCTCGCCCGCCGACTATAACACCACATTCAAATTCACTTAAATATTGATAATCTGCCACTGTAACAGCAGTAAACGATCTAACAACTGCGCCAGACACTTGTTGCCTTGTATAGGCGTTGCCGGCCGCAGCGCCGTATTCTGCCTGTTTACATACCTCTGTATTTGAATACGCATGCCCATACCACTTACTTTGACGGTTCAACGTATATGCCTTTTCTGAGCACCAGCAAATTGAGGATCTCTGGAACACCCATCGTTAATTATATGATTCGTTGTAATAAAATTACGAGTAACGTTATATTCACACTTAAATGATTTTTGTAACTTTCATGTTAAGAGAGTATGCCGTTTGAAGGCTACGGCACATTGAGGATCCATCAAAAACTCGTCGTTCTTGGTGCAGTTCGTTATAAATATATTTCAATTAGTAACATAGTTACGATTAAAGTTTTCAGGACATGGTAACATGGTAGATACAGTCGTTAAACATTTGTGGTCGGTATAGCGCAGTATGTAGCGTGATGGACTTATAACAAGACATGAGAGGGGTCATAGTTTGCGTCCCATCTCATGCAAATGTATTTTTTCACTAACCTTCACTTTTTTAATACACACATCAGAAAAGGTTTTATATCACCTCGGTTCCGAGAGTTCCGGAACCAGTACAGAGAATTGGAATAGAGATCAACACAAACATCATTTCCGCCCTTTTTGTTGCTCATGAAAACCGCACATTGAATTTTGTACCACCATACAAAGAGACCTTGACAGGTGGTGGTCCAGATTGCTGTACACACCGGTACCTCTAATACCCAGCAGCACGTCCTCTTGCATTGATGCATGGCTGTATTCGTCGTGCCATACTATCCACAAGTCCATCAAGACACTGTTGGTCCAGATTGTCTCACTCCTCAACGGCGATTCGGCGTAGATCCCTCGGAGGGGTTGGTGGGTCACGTCGTCGTCGTCGATAGGGTTCATGTCTGGAGAACATGCCCGCCACACTAATCGAGAGATGTCGATGTGAGGAAGTCATTCACAAGATGTGCACGATCTGTAGTCCATGAAGAATGCCTCGCCAATATTCTGCCGATATGGTTGCACTATCGGATGGCACTCACGTATCGTACAGCCGCTACGGCGCCTTCCATTACCATCAGAGGCGTACGTCGGCCCCACATAGTGCCACTCCAAAACAGCAGGGAACTTCCACCTTGCTGCACTCGCTGGACAGTGTGTCTAAGGCGTTCAGCCTGACCGGGTTGTCTCCAAACACGTCTCCGACGATTGTCTGGTTAAAGCATATGCGACACTCATAGGTGAGGAGAACGAGATGCCAATCCTGAGCGGTCCATTCGGCATGTGGCTGGGCCCATCTGTACCGCGATGCATGGTGTAGTGGTTGCAAAAATAGACCTCGCCATGGACGTCGGGAGTTAAGCTGCGCATCATGCAGCCTATTGCGCACAGTTTGAGCCGTAACACGACGTCCTGTTGCTGCACGAAAAGCGTTATTCAGCATGGTGGCGTTGCTGTCAGGGTTCCTCCTAGCCTAAAAAAATTAAATAAAAACAATTAACTTCAAAAAATTAAATTTTTTCTTAAGAAACTAGATATCTTGGGAAACGATTAACATCTCATTTCTATAAATAATTTAATAATAATTATGTAAAGGTCATCCACTGCATTAGTAGCCCTTGGGCGGCCCGAGCGAGGCATATCATCCACATTTCCTGTCTCTCTGTATCTCCTCCTTGTCCCAACAACATCGCTTTGATTCACTCCGAGGCGTCTGGACACTTCCCTTGTTGAGAGACCTTCCTGGCACAAAGTAACAATGCGGACGCGATCTAACCGCGGTATTGACCGTCTAGGCATGGTTGAACTACAGACAACACGAGCCCTATACCTCTTCCTGGTGCAATGACTGGAACTGATCGGTTGTCGGACGCGAACAGCGTCGTATGTTGAGTAATCACTGTGAAGGCCAAAGAGATGCCACAAACTCGGGTGAAACAGCGTTATCAGAATCTGACAGAGTTTGAAAGAGATTTCATTGTGGATCTCCACTTGACCGGCTGGTCGAATCGTGCAATATCCAGACTTGTGGGATATTCGGATGTGACAGTGGGCCGATGTTGACCATCATGGGAACGATAGGGCAGGCATACTCATCGTAAAGATTGCGGTGGACCAGTTCTGGCCACGAAAAGGGAGGATCGCCATATTCTGCCCCAAGCATGTCACAACCCCTTCACATCTGCGTCTGCCACCGGGGAACAGGTGCCGGCCGGTGTGGCCGTGCGGTTCTAGGCGCTTCAGTCTGGAACCGCGTGACCGCTACGGTCGCAGGTTCGAATCCTGCCTCGGGCATGGATGTGTGCGATGTCCTTAGGTTAGTTAGGTTTAAGTAGTTCTAAGTTCTAGAGGACTGATGACCACAGATGTTAAGTCCCATAGTGCTCAGAGCCATTTGAACCATTTTTGCGGAACAGGTAATGGACTCCCTGGCACAGTCTGTGTCTTCTTGCACCATCAGTAGGACACTACAGCAGCCTGACTAGGGATTTACTGCGCCTAGCCTAAGCCGCGGTTAACACCACAACACATACAGCTGTATCCGATGTGGTGTCGTTACCTGGAAGCATGGACTGCTGATGAGCGGCGTCGCATAGTGTTCAGCCACGAATCTCGGTTCTGCAGTACCCAGCATGACGATCCTCGGCGAGTATGACGGCGACCTCGAAAGAGGCCCCACTCCTCCAACGTATGTACTTTGGTCATGACTGGTACTAACTGAGAGGGCTCTACTGGCACACCGGTAAGTCACAGCATGCTGTGTCCTCGTGTGCTATCTGTCATGCGACAGTACCGTGAGCCGATTTTTCATGGCACATACGTCTTTGAACTACCTGTGTAATGTTGAAATACTTCCATGGTTATAAAGATTTCCAGACCTGACCCCTATTGAACATGCGTGGTATCAGCTCGGACGTCAGTTGTATCTCAGTGCCAGTATTCAGGATATCAAGGACAAATTACAACATGCTGAATAAGAAGGACCGCTGCGACTGTTAAAAATCCTTATTCAGAACTCGACCGGTTTCTCAAACTATGTTTGCATCTTCAAGTGTTTATCTGTATACACAGCAACAGCAAAACGACAGGAACACATTCTCCTCAGGCTATCTGTATTGGAGGTACAATATGACGTTATTTTAACAGTTGTTTCTCCATCAACGCTTTAAACGTGGTTCTTTTGTTGAAAATCTTTAAAGATTATTAACTTAACGTCAACTACGTTCCCAATTTTCACATTCTTAGTGGGTTTATTGACATTCACACATTTGCGATTTAGAAGTTTTACATACTTTGATGAGAATGTTGCAGAATCTGCTTTTGTGTAGACTGTAAATAAACACAACCCTAATCGCTTTTATTTTCCATTACCTGCCATTATCAAAAATCTAATATATACATCTGTATGCAGATAAACACGTGATGGCGCAAATATAATTTGCGAAACCGGTCTTGTCTTTCACTAAGGATTTTTAACAGTGGCAGCGGTTCTTCTTATTGAACACGGAATATTTCATCTGTGGATGCCCTACATACAAAATGTTATGTTCCAATTACGACAACGGTGATAAAAGTAAAAATTAATTTGTAGGACACCGAGTTGGAACACTGCTTTCCGCCTAAATAATCTTGGAGATACTTTGGATATGTCTTTAATATGCCGCAAACACTGCCTCAACACCAAGCTAAAAAAAATGGTTCAAATGGCTCTGAGCACTATGGGACTCAACTGCTGAGGTCATTAGTCCCCTAGAACTTAGAACTAGTTAAACCTAACTAACCTAAGGACATCAAAAACATCCATGCCCGAGGCAGGATTCGAACCTGCGACCGTAGCGGTCTTGCGGTTCCAGACTGCAGCGCCTTTAACCGCACGGCCACTTCGGCCGGCACCAAGCTAAAAGTATCAGCCCGAAATAACATTATATCTCTAACGACTGTTACCACAATAGCAATTTGCCTATAACGCTACTCCTATGACAGACATTTGGAATTCTTACCGCGAACGTATGCTAATGAAAAAGGTATTGGACTACGTTACGGTATCTAAAAGATTACGTTTGATAGAGAGCAGTACTGGAACTAGTGCGAATCAAAGCAAGGTCGTGGTAGTTATAAAGTAAAATGTAAATTACGCGAATGAAAGAATGGTCGCCGGCCTGACTAGCAGAGTGATACGACGAGTTTATACCGTTCACCAAAAAAAAAAGAAAAAAAAGGAACTACTATATGTGACTCTACTCGGTACTAAGATATGTTTTACATATAGGACACGAAACAGCAACACGGTCTAGCAAGATGTTGTACTCGTAGTGACACTAACCACAGCAACATCCAGATCCACAAAAATAAGTGTAACATATATCTATTTAAAAAAGCAGATAAACATTTTTTCTTGACGCCTTCCTAAGAGAGAGCCTCCACTCCTTCACATCTATGTAAATGTAGACGAGATATGGCTTAAATTCAAAGGTATACTATCTGAGGTAATTGAGCGATTTATACCAAACAAATTAATAAAAGATAGTCCGCCTGCTTAGCTGGGTGGTAACGTGCTCGCCTCCCATGCAAGCGGGCCCGGGTTCGATTCCCGGCCGGATTGGAGATTTTCTCCGCTCGGGGACTGGGTGTTGTGTTGTCCTCATCATCATTTCATCCTTATCACCGGCGCGCAAGTCGCCCAATGTGGCGTCGACTGAAATAACAGTTGCACTTGGCGGCAGAACTTCCCCGAATAGGGGCCTCCCGGCCAATGATGCCATTCGCTCATTTCCCGTTTCATTTAATAAAAGATGGTTCTGGTACCTCATGCTACACGAAATAGGCGAGAAAGCTGTTGTAGCAGCAACGAGAAAAGCACGCCAAATTTAAAAGAACACAAAATCTCCAAGATTGGCGATGTTTTACTGAAGCTCGAAATCTGCGCGCACTTTCATGCGAGATGCTTTTAATAGCTTCCACAGAATCTTCTGACAGAAAATACAAAGAGATTCTAGTCGAATGTAAAGTTCACCAGGGGCAAGATACAATCAACACCTTCACTACACAATACCAATGGTAATATCGATGACAGCACCACTAAAGCGGAATTATTGAACACAGTTTCAGAAATTCCCTCACCAAAGAAGACGAAGTAAATATTCCAGAATTCGAATCGAGAAAACTGCCGAAATGAATAACTTAGAAGCAGGTACTGTATCTTGCCGGCCGTGGTGGCCAAGCGGTTACAGGCGCTACAGTCTGGAACCGCGCGACCGCTACGGTCGCAGGTTCGAATCCTGCCTCGGGCATGGATGTGTGTGATGTCCTTAGGTTAGTTAGGTTTAGGTAGTTCTAAGTTCTAGGGGACTGATGACCTTAGCAGTTAAGTCCCATAGTGCTCAGAGCCATTTGAACCATTTTTTGTACTGTATCTTCTGTGTAGCGAAGCAGCTTAAAGCACTCGATAAAGGCAAGTCTTCCGGTGCAGATAGCATACCTTTCAGAGTATGTTGATGCAATAGTCCCATACTTAGCAATCTTATACAACCGCTCGCACAAATCTCACCAGTACTCAAGAAAGGAGGTAAAAGTAATTCGTTGAATTACAGACCCATACCAGTAACGTCGATTTGCAGTAGGATTCTGGAACATATTCTGTGTTCGAACATTATGAATTACCTCAAAGGTAACAAATGCTCTGGCCTTCCCCACGGAAGTATTATAGGCCATCTGACATTACCAATTTACATAAACGATTTAAGAGGTAATCGGAGCAGCCCTCTTTAGACTGTTAGCAGATGATGCTGTCATTTGCCTCTAGTAAAGTCATGAGAAGATCAAACCAATAGCAAAATTACTATCTCAATGGTGTCTTTCAACAAGGAAACGCGTTAGGTCATCCACGTGAGTCAAAAAGAAATCCCTTAAATTTAAGTTACACGATGCAGAACACAAATCTAAAGGCTATCAATTCGACTAAATACCTAGTAATTACAATTAGGAACAAATTAAGTTGGAACGCTCATATAGACAATGTTGCGGGGAAGGAAAACCAAAGACTGCGTTTTATTGGCGGAACACTTAGAAGATGCAATGGGTCTACTAAAGAGACTGCCCAGAGTGAGCTTTTTCGAACTGTGCTAGAGTACCGCTGCACTGTATGGGATCCTTGCCAGATAGGATTGACGGAGGACTTCTACAAAGTTCAAAGAAAGGAACCTCGTTTTGTTTCATCGGGAAATAGTTTGGGTTGGGTTGTTTCGGGGACAATACCACACAGCGAGGTCATCGGTCTCATCGGATTAGGGAAGGACGGGGAAGGAAGTCGGCCGTGCCCTTTAAAAGAACCATCCCGGCATTTGCCTAGAGCGATTTAGGGAAATCACGGAAAACCTACATCAGGATGGCCGGACGCGGGATTGAACCGACGTCCTCCCGTGATATAGGGGAGAGAGTGTCAGGAATAAGCGTTTTGGGATGACTCATTAAAACAAAGGCGTTTTTCATTGCGGAGAGACCTATTCACGAAATATCAATCACCAACTTTCTCCTCCGAATGTGACAATATTTCACTGTCGCTAGCCTACATAGGGAGAAATGATCGTAATAAAATAAGAGAAATCAGAGCTCATACAGAAAGATTTAATTGTTCACCTTTTCCAGGAGCTTTTAGACAGTGAAACGGTAGTGAAATAGACTGAAGTGGTTCGAAGAATCCTCTACCAGGCACTTAAGTGTGAATTATTTGAGATACAGGCGGTGACGGAGGTGGTCCTCTGCTGCTAAAGTAAAAGCGGCAATTGTACCCATGGGCCTTGCTGTATAAAGTGCTCTGTAGACCATTTTCCTGACGTCGAATTTTTGTAATTCAGAACCAGCCAGTAAAAGCTACTAATAACCAGCCAATAATCTACCACATCCGAGGGATTATTACTCACTCTTGCTGCTTTCCGTGCCTCCTTCAACATACGAAATGTGAACAGTTTGCAGGCTAGCCGCCAACTGACTGTGCCACAAAGACTCATAGAGGTTTTACAGCCAGATCCAGCTTTTCTACACCCACCGTGCGGGTTTCGTAGCAGTGAAACTTCCCTCCAGCTTTTACATCGTTAGAAGCCTACTTGCCCTACCATTGAAACAGTTCTACGAGTACTGTTTTAACAAATCAGCATTTAAACAGAACATATATTTGACAATTACATGCATATATAAATTAATGTGAGATGAATTGACAGGAAATACTAATGAACATTTAGATAGATGCTTAACTAAAGACCATGGTGACACAGATGTCACATGAAGCACAAGAAGATAATACTGTGCAAAACTGTTGCAACATCATTCGGAAAATCACAGTAACTGAGGAGCCCAACCTCAATTCATCAGAACCTCCGCCTTGGCACGCCGTTTCCCTGCAGGGGAGTACACGTCGAGCATATGGTACAGCTGTTCCCCGACAAAACAAGTGTTCGTCGGCCTGAATGAAAATACATGACTGATAACTGCATACCTGAAAGCGATGCCTACAGACAAGGCTAACTGCTTGGCAGGTATTGCACCACCTGATATGCACAGGAAAGTAGCTGCAGACGTCGGAAGGAGGAAAGTTGAACTTAATCCCTTACACCCTCTCCATGGCCATCAACCACCATGATCTACGTTGAAATCCAGAAGAAGTTTCCTTTGTTCAGTGTCAGCACTATCTATGTCTCCACGTGGTGCTAGAGAACAATTGTGGGCACCTAGATGTGACCAACTGCAGACACAGATAAACGTACCGCATGGAGGTGCTTTTGATTAGCTCACCTAGAGGTGTCTGAAGAGGATAAGATCAGGTGTTGGTGAATCCAGGGACAACCTTGACGAATGGAGACTTTTCGAATGATGGGCACAATGTGAATGCGCAGGAGAACCGACAAGAGATCACCTGATGCCTTAAGAACTGTTCCAACTCCCAAAAATATTAAAAAGTGCATGATATTGTCTATGACGCTTGTACAAAGCTTGTTAAAAGCTAGGAAGAATTGGTACAATTTCAGATAGCATAAGGAGATTAAAAACGCAGTCTAAAGGATAGTGTCTACAAGTTACGTGGGACTCTCTGGGGATTAAAATCACCAAGATTGCAGTCCAGATATCGAACATAAAATAAGTGGGTGAGCCAGTGCGTATTTCCTCGATTCATCTTTCTCGAATGGTTGTGTAGTATCGACATACGCACGTGGCATTGTAATGGACAATGGGTGGAGAAATGACGTCAGAGTACATTTCCGCGGAAACCACGCTTAGCATTGTCGTGCTTCTATATAAGGAAAGACGCAGGGAAGTTTAGGCAGAGTTTCAGACACAGATGCGCTGCGAGCAGACAGCATGCTGCAGATGCGAATGTAAATGGACGACGACGCCGCCGTGTACAAATAGCTGGGAGCGCAAAAGCTGAGGAAGTGGCAGCGTTGATGCCATGTGCAACGACAAGAAGGTATGCTGTGGTGTCTTGAATACGTACGGGCTCCCACGACCCGCAGTAAACTTTTACTCATTTACTTCTTTTTTCAGAGCCTTCGACTTATTTGCGTAAGACGACGACGCTGTGTAGAATTTGCTGGAGCACAAACCCTGTGAGAGGGGGTGGCGGCATCGAAGCCGTTAACGAACTGTACGAAGGTATGCCATGGTGTCTGAGCACATACGGGCAGGAAACTCTTCCTCATGTACTCTCGCTTATTTTTCAGAGCTTTGAATTTGTGTACGACGACGATGATGCCACCGCGGTGTTCAAGACGCTGGAAGCGCAAAAGCTGAGGAAGTTCCGTTCTCGAAGCTGTTTGCAAACACCACGAAAGAGCACAATGGTAACTGACAGCTTAGGCCACTACAAAACTCAAGACACGTGGGGACGGCGGAGGAGCAATCTGACCGAGATGTACCGGACGAGAATAGAAGATGGAGTGTGCGCACTGAATTTCTGGACTCATGCACTTGCAAATAAAATAAAATGAAAGTGAAATAAGTAAATTGATTTTGATGTAACTCCTACAGCGGTAGACATATATAAGACACTGGTTTAAGGCTCATAATTTTCACCAGAACGCAAAATAATTTCCTCTCTGGCTTATAAATACATAGAGCTCGCACAAAAAAAATGTTTTATGTTGAAATATGAAAATAACATTTGTTCTATTTGTAATAGCGGTAGACGAGTGCGAAATATGTAAGATTGAGGCTAATAATTTTTATTAGAGAAACAAAAATAACTCCCCTAAGCTCATAAACTGTAGGCCGTAAAGAGGTATGGATTTTATTTTAAATATTTTGATTACGTTTGCCACTAATAAACGTCTGCCATGAACGTTCTCTTAAGAGTATAGAAAGCTACGTGTTGCTCAGAAGTATGTGTTTAAACCAGCTCCTACAACACTTGCATAGTATATTTGCCTCAGGAGTATAGAGCCTCTGCCTTCATGTCTGGGGAGTAGGAAGGTTGGCCAAGAAATTTTGAATCAAGTAGGATGAATATGCAGAGGCGTTGTCGTGATACAGTTGCCAGTTTTTCGCCGTCCACATGTCTGGTCTTTTGCGCCGAACTGCGTCACGGAGTCGCCGGAGAACATTTGATAGTACTCCTTTGTCACTGTTTGTCCTTACAGTGCGTATCCGTGATACACAATTCCACGGACATCAAAGAAGACAGTCAGCAACATCTTGATTTTGCTTCGCACTTGTCGCACTTTCTTCTGCCTTGGAAACTCGGGATGACTGTCTTTTTATTTCTGGGTCGTACCCGTACACCCATGACTCATCTCCAGTTACCATGGTGTTCAGAAACCCAGGGTCAGTGTTGGTGGTGTCCAGAAGGCCCTGTGCAACGCCAAAACGGAGGTCTTTTTGTTCCAGCGACAACAACTTGAGCACGAATTTCGCAGCCACTCGGTGCATGTTCAGATCATCACGCAAAATTGCATGTGCAGAATCTTTACTCACTCCAGCCTCTTGGGCAATTACCCGCATTGTCAAACGGCGATCTGCCATCACCAAATTTTGCACCCTCTCAACAACAGCTGCACTCTGAGCACTTTGGGGCCTGCCAGAACGCTGGCCACTCTCTACTGATGTGAGTCCATTTCTGAATTGGTTGAACCAGTCACATCTTCTCCAAACACCTGCTGAATCTTACGAATTGTTTCGCTTTAAGAATCACCAAGCTTTTGACAAAATTTGAAGCAGTATCTTTGCTCAACTCGTTTAGTCATCTTGAGAGAATCGGTAATCCGACGAAGAACGTGTGTAGCTCCTCACTCAGCGACTGACAGGCAGCGACTGACGCGCTGGAAGGCGGGGGTAAAATTCACGCATGCGCATAAAAGTCTCTTCCTTTACTGTGTACAATTACGTCACGCTAATCTCTATTTTGCGTGAGAAAAGGTTGGATACTTTTTAGACAGACCTCGTATGACCCCCTGGGGATAATCCATCCTTCTGAGAAACCACCCACTCCCATCCCAACCCCACTTACACTCTCACCCCCACCCTCACTCCCTCCCCATCCAGCTTTCTGTGATAGCCAATGGATAAAAAGTGTTAATGATGTCTTAGCACCTGCCACAGAAATCGAAGCCATGGTAGAAAAAAAAAAAAGGTATGGCCCTGTACGAAGTTGTTGTCCTACACTGCTTGGCTTTGCTACAGCGAAAAAACTATATGAAACTGCTTACAAACCTATAACTTAAGAAACTTCTATTATGAATGATAGTCTGTGGGATATGGGCTTCTTCTAGTGCAGGTGATGAAACTTTACACAGGTCTGTGGGTGCGACTTCGATCACTCGTCACCTGCTCCAGTGAAGCAATATGTGTATATTTAATGGAATCACCGCCTGTGCACTATGCCGACATGCAGACAGTATTTGTTTTCGATATTTCAGAAGAGAGAGAGAGACAGTAAAACCTCATCAACTTCTCTACCAGCTGACATTAGCGGAGCTCTATTACAGTGCATGGTATGGAGCTTAAAAGTTTGGTTGCATATAGTTTGTAGTTTTTCTCTGTTGTGTGGTACAAAATAAGGATTTTTGGGTGACAGACATGAATGCACGCCGAGGAATGCAGATGTCCTTCGGATTGTGGACCTGTGTGTACTTTGGAAACGCACTGCAATGCAGTAGCGAAATCCTCATTCTTTCATTTCCCATATGATGTGAAGTCTTTCTAATTTTCCGGATAAGAAACACCACTGTAACTGCACTGGCTTTTTGTACTATAGGAGAAAGCTCTGTTTGGTATTGGCCTGACACATCGTACATGGTTAGTGGAGCTACGACAGCATGTTCCCATTTCCAACAAGTGGTCAAGATATGGTCTTGTTGCATTAAATCAGTTCACCCTGTTTCTCCACATGATGTAGAAGGTGGTAGGATATAGCACTCTCCGACCTCTGCTCAGTTTGACTTGAATTGGAATGACCACATGGACAATGGTGCATGGATGGCAGGGCAGAGACCAAGGAGCAGTTACAAGATGCAGAGAGACCGTCTAAAACTACGCGGTAGTTTTGCTGTATGGGGTTCTTAGCAGATGGGTTCGAAAAATATGACTCATTTTGAGATACGAGAGTGCCACGAATATGATTTTCCAGTGGCTGTAATCATTAAAAATCGTGGGATCTAACACAAGTGTTTAGTTAAATGGAGAGACCTAATTCCAAATCGCAGACAGCATTTCTACCAGAAAGCGTAACACTACAGATCTGAAAAGCCAGTGTATAGGTCACAGGATTTTGTACATTTCTTATGGCTTCAAACAAGCGTTACATTTTTAAGTGATTCCTCACGTAACACACCATCTATACTCCATCATAAGAAAAAAACCTCATGTAAACATTATACTATTTATTCTTCCGCATATGCTGGAACCTCATTGGATTTCTTTTCACGTGGAGTAGAAGCCAATCTGTCTTGGTTACAGTCAAGTGCGATAATCAGGATACGTTTCATGCTATGCGTTACGCACATCGACTCGGTGATAATAAGGGACAACAGCCTTACCGGCGCATGTAACCACGGAAACACTGGCCAGCCACCTGGTCCAACTAACCTGTAGTGATGTGAACAGTTGTAGTAAAGACGTAAAAAGAGACGTGCAGAGAACAATATAGCCTTGAATGCCATTGATTTTTGAACAGAAGGAAATAATGGTAAAACTCAGGCAATAGGCTTCTTAGGCGATGTGAAGAAAAACATGCTCTTGATCTTAGTTAACATAGTACTGTACTTACAAACTAGAGTGATGAAAATTCCGTCTGTAACAAGGATAATTTTTCTGCATGAGCTGTGCGCGGTGTAAAATCTGAACTTCTTCCATATCGGACTCCGAGGAAAATGCTACATTTCAGTACTGCTTCGCTGATATCGAGGCGATCAACAACAGAATCCCAAGCCACCAAAAAGACCACATTTCCTCCTACTCCTCCTCTTTTATGAAGTCCTGTTTTACATTTCGCCATAGTTCGGTAGTGACGTGTCACAAAGCTTCATGCATTAGTTTCAGTAAGTGTGGCAGCTTAAATGTCTTGTTATTTCTCGCGACAAACCCCTTACCTTGGCTTCAGATCAATTCTATTTGGTTCAGATAGCAGTGGCACGGTGACAACTGCAAAAATGCAGCATTTGTACAGTGTACTCGACACCGTGAAAATTGTTTTCCATGTTTCTACGACGCTTATCACTGTGGCTCATGTGAAACCACATCTGTCCTATAAAACAGTGGGCATATTCAAGCAAAGAGTATTTAATTTTTCAATTTTCTTCCAAAAATTTAATTGTGTAATGTTTTCTTAGCTTCAAAATCTGTAACAATGATTTAGAATATATCGATAGTTAATAATTTGTATTTGCAATGAAAACCAGAATTCTGCGTGTGGTATGTAACTATAAACCAGAAGACATGCATTTTTCTTGAAAAAATGGTGGTTAAGTATGAGTTAATTACCACATATTAATAAATTTCATATTTCAATGGTTTAGGTATTCAAACGGACCAAAAAATTGTTGATCACAATGGATTTCGAACCACCGCCCACCAGCCTGCTCAATTATTTCCATCAACGACGCCACCGATTACGCCAAGCCTACATACATGTGACACTGTGGTGCTTAATCTACTACATCATGTTTCCCAACAAAGGACAAAGCATATTTTTCTCTGTAATGTCGTGAAAAATATTAAGAACAATTTGTTTCTAACCATTAAGGTGTTGTGCGCGCGTGTTTCGCTATGAAGCAGGAAGCAGTGTCACCCATTCCCGCCGTACACGTGAACAGTGAGACAATCAGAGCAAAAGTAGCGCTGACAGAGACTGTGACTGTGTACACTATTTTTCAAGTATAATTAAGACAAACTTTGATGGGTTAATACATCAGAATGTCTTAAAGTTTCATTTACTGTGACATAGTAATCAAATATCCAGTACATAAGGTGGACCTACTTACAAGAGCGGAACAACACCAGAGTACGAGCTACAGCTGCTGACCAGTCATCGCGTTTGTGTTCGTTTGCATCAGGTTTATTCTTATGATGTATGGAGTATACTATATGTGCTCATTCTCGATCAGCCCTCGTCCTCCCTTGGCTTTAACCACTTGGATATATCGCTGAATGTGCCAACGTGTCATTTTCAATGGCAGTTCTAGGCTTATGTTCTTTTTTACATTTGTTCTTATACTTTTTTAGTTTATCCCTACAGTATTTCTATATCATTTACCATCACGCAATTTCCTGTATATGATGTTTCTGCTTCTGTAGTTTTCAAAGGGCCCATCTGCAGTAAGTCAATTCGTTTGTGCTGTTTAATCACATGACTGTTATTTTTATACCTACCTCTAGATCGACACCTGTACTCTGCAGACCACGGTGAAATGTGTGGCATAGGACATCTAGCCACAACAGTTATTAGAGATTCTTTTCTTTCCATTCGCGTTTCGGGGACAGGAAAAACATCTCTGTGTGCGCTGTAAATACACTCATGCTCATAAATTAAGGATATTTGCAGAATGTGGTGCCACCCATCGTGGCACTACACAAAACTGGCGCTAATAGTATAGGCACCTAGGGAACACACACGACACAGATATGTAAGTCCACAGTATTGGTGATAAGTTGAGAAAACCGTCCCGAAACACATGTTCTACAAAACGCCACTGTTTCCTGCGTATGTACCCCGACATAAATATGGGATGTGATCACCATGCACACGTACACAGGCCGCACAATGGTTTGGCATACTTTGGATCAGATGGTCGAGCAGCTGTTGGGGTATAGCCTCCCATTCTTGCACCAGTGCCTGTCGGAGCTCCTGAAGTGTCGTAGGTATTTGAAGACGTGCAGCGATATCTCGACCGAGAGCATCCCAGACGTGCTCGATGGGGTTTAGGTCTGGAGAACAGGCAGGCCACTGCATTCGCCTTATATCTTCTGTTTCAAGGTACTCCTCCACAATGACAGCTCGGTGGGACCATGCGTTATCATCCATCAGAAGGAAGGTGGGACCCACTGCACCCCTGAAAAGGCTGGTGGAAAATGACGTCCCGATACACCTAACCTGTTACAGCTTTTCTGTCAAAGACATGTATGGGTGTACGTGCACCAATCATAACCCCACCCCACACCATCAAACCACGACCTCCATACAGGTCCCTTTCAAGGAAATTAAGGGGTTGGTATCTGGTTCCGGGCTCACGCCTTGAAAACCCGGCGAGAATCACTGTTCAGGCTATACCTGGACTCGTCCGTGAACATAACCTAGGACCACTGTTCAAATGACCATGTACTGTGTTGTTGACACCAGACTTTACGGGCTCTCCTGTGACCAGGGGTCAGTTGAATGCACCTTGCAGGTCTCCGGGCGAATAAACCATGTCTGTTTAGTCGTCTGTAGACTTTGTGTCTGGAGACAACTGTTCCAGTGGCTGCAGTAAGGTCCCGAGCAAGGCTACCTGCAGTACTCCGTGGCCGTCTGCGGGCACTGATGGTGAGATATCGGTCTTCCTGTGGTGTTGTACACTGTGGACGTCCCGTACTGTAGCATCTGGACACGTTTCCTGTCTGCTGTAATCATTGCCATAATCTTGAAATCACACTTTGTGGCACACGGAGGACCCGTGATACGACCTGCTATGTTTGACCAGCCTCCAGTCACCCCAGTATTCTACCCCTCATAACGACATCAATATGTGTTCTTTGAGCCATTTTCATCACACAATTACCATTAGCATGTCTGAAAACGTCTGCACACTTACTCGCTGCACCGTACTATGACATGCACCAACACACCTCTGCGTATGTGAACTGCTGCCAGCACCACCGTGGGACGATCGCAGGTCAAATGCACCACATGGTCATACTCCGAGGTGATTTAAACCCGCAAACCGCCCACCAGAGCGTTGTTTCACCATGTATCAGCATTATCCTTAATTTATGAGCATGAGTGTAGTTTAATCTTGTCTTGGTGATCCCTGTGGGAGCAATTCTTCATGGGTTGTGGTCAGGGCCAGTTTAAGGCCAAAGCGGCACAAGCTGCTGCTTGCGATGCCAGGCTGAGAGGGGCTCTACGGGCGACTCGAGTGTGAGATTCATATACAGGATGTGCCGCTATATCACTAACGGCTGTTTGTGACGGCAAGTTGAGTGGCGCGCCAGAGGTGCCGAAGTGCAAGATTTGTGTACAGCGCCTACCACAGAGTGGCAGTCTCGAAATCAGACACCTCAAGGTCACACCCGCCTCCTGCAGTCCATCGACGCTAAGCGCAATGATTCGCCAGTCTCATAGCTTTATTCCAGTATGTCCACTGTTAGCAGCGCACTAGGTAAGCGCCAGCTGAATGTTCTGTGTTTCTGTACGATATCGTGAGTTCACATGTGGTTTCAGTCTCCCATGGCATTGTGCATTGAGGTGTCTTTGGTAGTGAGTGAAATACAGGAGCAAGGGCCCAAGTGTAGTGCTAATCCAGTTGCTGTCCGTAAAGGGCGAAAACGCATTCGAAAACGACCTATAATTATCGTGTCCACAGTACCAAAGAGTTTTTACTTATCTGGGCAACAGTGGAGAAGAAAGGGATAATAGAAATGTTGCACAAGTTCACAAAATGACAAAAAAACCTTGTGGTATTTCCGAATCGACTGTATTCGTATCAACAGTGCAGTAACATCGGCAGAATTCTAGACGGCAGCACGTGTTTTGGTTCTCCAAGAAAGGGATACGAATAGAAACGGAAATTACGCAATTTGATGATTTTGACAAAAAAATTTGTACATAAAACCGTACCTTGACACTACGACAGAGGGGAGTATCCGACTGCTAGAAAAATACAGAGTGGCCTCCGTGAGAAAGGTAATTATTCTGACTCAGAGACTGCATGGGGGCTTAATTAAAATACAATGAAAATAATTTTAATTTCTTGATTTAGTAGCTGTCTGTTCGATTACGAAGTCTCGTAAACGGTTGGCCCTGACTAGTATTATTACGCAATCTGACTGCATAGAACAACAACAATGAATGAAATGGAAATTTTCATTAACACAATTAATTAATTAAGTCCCCAGCAACTATAAAACCTGCGAAACCAAAGCACAAGTGTATCTGTTCTGTGTGTGGAAGTATGACTCAACGTACGCATCTGGCACGGTTCTTCTTCAACAACACAAGAAATTTTAAATATCATTTATACTGAATTAATTAAAGGAAATAGAAATACCATAATTACTCAAGAAAACCAGAATTACACTCTAATCCAAGAACACAAGCCAGATGCTTTGTTGACTGAACCTGTAATGACGCATTATTTAAAACATGGAAATAATGAAAAATAAATCAAGTTTCGTTACCTTCATATATTGACCAAAATCACTCTAATCATTACAATATATCTCCACACCGACTCGCTATTACCACATCTCAATAAGAACTTTTCAGTATCACATCTCAGCAAGCACTCCCTACTAGCACATCTCAACAAACACTCTCTGCTACGAGTTCTTAACAAGCACTGACTACCACGAGCTCTCCCCAAGCACTGCCCACTACGAGTTCTCAATAATCACTGCCAGTGGAGGCGGCAGAACAATGCTCTCTAGCGCGATCTCTGGCGCTGTGGCTCAGTGTAGCCACCTTTCATATGCCCTTCCTCCACGGGCTAGAATTTGATGGCATTTTTGCCAGCATTGGTGGTGAAAATACCACCAAATTCGTCAAAAAAAAATACAGACAAAAGTAAAAGATAATATTAATGCGTAAATATCATATAACTAGATAAAATTTTGGCTTTGCACTGACCTTTCAATAACCTAATATATAAAATACAGTAAGCAATACAAATTCTTTCATACATGTGACTTTACATAACAGTTTACACAAGTATTATGTGGTTAAACAGTTCAATCAATAGCATCAGCAATGACGAATATGTGCAGGTAAGAGTCTCATAACTTTTCACAAACAGTAATACACAAAAAATCAGTTTATACAAATATTCACATAAACGCTTTCCATAGCTCAAGAATAAGCAGTTGACAGTTCCAGCAGTAGCACCCAGCAATGGTCAACAGGTGCAAATACCAACAAGTAACATTATTTCAATAGAAGCAGTCCATCAGTGGCACCCAGCAATGTTGAATAGGTGCAGACACCAACAAGTAACACCATTTCAGTATAAGCAGTTCCATTAGTGGCACCAGCAATGTTGAACAGGTGCAGACACCAACAAGTAACACCATTTCAGTATAAGCAGTTCCATTAGTGGCACCAGCAATGTGGAACAGGTGCAGATATCAACAGGTGACATCTTTTCAGTAGAAGCAATCCATCAGTGGCACCCAGCAATGTTGAGCAGGTGCAGACATCAACAGGTGACATCTTTTCAGTAGAAGCAGTCCATCAGTGGCACCCAGTAATGTTGAGCAGGTGCAGACATCAACAAGTAACACCATTTCAGTAGAAGCAGTCCATCAGTGGCACCCAGTAATGTTAAACAGGTGCAGACACCAACAAGTGACATCATTTCAGTAGAAGCAGTCCATCAGTGGCACCCAGCAATGTTGAGCAAGTGCAGACACCAACAAGTGACATCATTTCAGTAGAAGCAGTTCCATCAGTGGCACCCAGCAATGTTGAATAGGTGCACACAGCAACAAGTCACATTTCTCAACAGAAGCAGTTCCATTAGTGGCACCCAGCAATGTTGAGCAGGTACATACAGCAACAAGTGACACCATTTCAGTATAAGCAGTCCATCAGTGGCACCCAGTAATGTTGAATAGGTGCTGACCGCAGTCCATAATATTCACTTTCACTAATCACACTGTTCATCAGCAGAAATTAAACATGTTCTAGTGGCACCAATCATGTAGAAAAAGTACAAATAACAGTTCATAATATTCACCATCACTAATCAGACAGTTCAGGCATGAACAATAGTTTGAATCCACATACAAATGCTTTTACACTAAACATATAAATTCTAATAAACACCCAAATGATATCAGATAATTGTCACATTAACTATTACAATACACAAATAGCAGTAAACCTATAATATTTATGGGTGTCAGTGCAAGCCACAACAAACAAGTAAAATAATATTTAGGAGATAGGTTGGGATCACTTCTCTGGGATTATAAAAGGAAAACACACAAAACACACTCACTCATCTTTCATCCACATTAGTGCTACTGTGTAGTTGAATAGTGTTAACTGTGTAAATGCAATTCTGTCAAAATTTTATGTTCATCATGTGTATCAAGTAGTAGTGGCAGCAATGTATAACAGTCAATAATAGTTAGTCAACGTCATAGTCATCATGTCAAGACCAATGTTTGCCAAGCCAGATCAAATTGTACGGTTGCTGAACAACTGTCAGTGAGCCAAGATATGCAAATGCTTCCTCTCTCCAAAAAAAAAGTATATACTGCTTAGTGATTCAACAAAGTGTGTGTGTAGACAATCTTCCTTCTACTTGAGTGTTCTAGTCTGCCATCTTCATCCTCCTTGTTCCATATGGAACCAACAAAAAAAAAATATGCTCCTCACTTACTTTACCTCTTATCCACCAAAACTCCAATAATCATCAGCATCACATAATCTCAATACTTCACTAATACCTCTTCAATACGTCGATACATATAAACCTTATCATCAATATCATTTACCTTACCTCTTGTCCACGAAAACTCCAATAATCATCAACTTCACATAATCTCAATATCTCTATAATACCTCTTCAATACGTTGATACATATAAACCTCAGCACCAATATCATGTCACTTCCATAAGAACTCTTTCCTCTAGTCAGTCTCCTCGAACAAGTACAGACAAAATCCTAGTGCAAACTTCAATTCAGCATCCCATACAATCCGAAGACACAGTGTCCACACACAACCTCTGTGTCATCCATCTGACCCAAATCTTCTACTCATTACAAATTATAAGATGGATTTTGGTTACCTTGTCCATCATTAAATAAAAGAAATGCATACATGACCTCTAACAGACTTAGTTCGAAAAACTCTCAGTAATTAAGTACGATTACGAAGTGTTAATGATCATAATATTTCACAGTGTGTACACCACTTCAAGAATTATGGCAAACAGAAGCAAACATGTGGAGTATTTTTTGTGTCAAGTGTCACTTCCTATTTCAATTACTCACGAAAAATGCAGTGTAATAACTGTCAATGGTCTAAACCTAGTGTTGGTATGTCACGTCGTTAGCTTCCTTCCTATTGGCATAAATTTATACAGCTTCCTAAAAACCTCCAGCTCATGTGACTTCTATGCAGTTTCTTGTACCAATGTCGTTCGTAGAATTATAGCAGTTCATTTTCTTATCTTAAAAATATAAGGCACTGAGCGTAAGCAAAACATGCAATAGCGCGTAAATATACCAGTAGAGAACAGAATGTCAACAAGTGGATGCAGCACAATCCCTACAACGAGGCTCTGCCAAGCGAACAATCTATAATTAATACCATAGTGTGACCTAAACTCTATGTTTGTACACAGTATATCAGCATTTCTATATACCAACTTATAATTATGACAACAAAACAGAAGTTTGTAAATATGCAATCCATACGCACAGCAGCAAACATATATCTTACGTAATAAACAAGTCATTAGCATCATTCAGCATAAGCAAATAAATGTTCATATGTAATCTTAATAAGTAAACATGAAGGCGCAAGCAGATAAATCACAAAGTGTAACCTACATACCTAACTACAGTCAGCACAATTAATCAGGTGACAATTATAATTTAAATAAATAAGCACAGCAGGCACATAATAAAAAAATATGACATCAGTGAAAAAGCATAGCAGCCAAGTGATGCATAATATACGCAAGTAATAACACTGTTCATTAATAAAACATTGTCAAAATCAGTAAATGTACACAAGCACGTCGCTTCACAAGTAAATTCATAGAACATGAAATTAGCACAAAGTATGAGTCACATAATCGCAAGCAGCAAATTACGTCTAAAGTACGTACCTAAGTGGAAATATGTTACCTGAAAAATAAACTCAATTAACAGTTACCTTTTTTAGTTTATTACTTTTTTTTTCGAAATTACATTCTTCCTGAAATTTTCTCCATAGCAAGTCGTCTTAACGTCGAACACGCACAGAATTTACCTGAAGGTCTTAAATATTTTATACAACCGTATCCTGAAAAATACTGAACGTTAATAACATAATTCATCAAGTCACTATAGCTTTATACTGAATTTAATCCGAGAAATTAGACTGTGTATTTGTTTACGGCTGTCAGTGCATACGCACTGAGCGCTCGATCAGCTGTAGGCGCATGACGTAGAAAGTGATTGTTTGCGGTCAACGACTGCCTTGTGCGGCGCGCAGACTTCACTGTTGCTTTGAGTATCTGCCGCCGCCGGAACACGGCGCGGTATCCTTGTATTCTCTGCATGTTTACATGTAGCTGTTAGTTTCTCTAAAGTATGTCATTCCACAAAAATTTTTACGTTCGATATATGATGTATTCCCTTAGAGCGCCGAGATTTAAGAGTTTCTACTTCAACAGTATTATCATGTATAATTTTGCGAATCCTATATGGACCGTTATAAAGCAGAAAAAAATTGCGACACAAGCCTTTTCCTTTATGAGACAAACGATGAGACTTAATTAATACCTTTTGACCAACTGACAAAGTTTTTAAACGACCAGGACGTTTAGCTGATTTCTCTCTTCTAGCAGCCGCAGATGCAATATTTTGCAGAGCCAGGTTCACAACTTCAGAATGCCGCAGTTTCCGTGAAGGCGGAAAAGGAACGATTTCAGAAATGCGATTTGTTGGTACTTTATTTTTTTAATATCAATAGAGGCGGTAAAGAAGTTGAGTCATTTGGAAGTTCATTCAGAATGTTTTGAAAAATATGAAGATACTGATCCCAAGTTCTGTGATTCTGATGACAATAAAGACGGCACAATTTATTGATTTCCTTCATCCATCTTTCTGAAGCATTAGATTGAGGGTGAAAAAGTGAAATAAAAATTGGTTTAATCTTCCGACGCCGTAGAGTACGAAGCCAAATTTTAGAGCGAAACTGTGATCCATTATCTGATATAACCATATCAACATGACCAACTTCTTTAAGAAAATGTTTGATGAAAGCATTAGATACTGAACGAGCTGTTGCTTTGCGTAAAGGTGTAAAACACACATATTTTGATGTCAATTCCACTGCTACGAAAATGTACGCAAAACCATTAGTAGAACGAACCACTGGACCGAACAAATCGACTGCAGCCATGTACTTTAATTTCGCTGGAATGATAGGAAACAACGGTGCTCTGTGAGAAATCGTTGGAGGCTTAGCCTTTTGACATAATTTGCATTTGGCCAGAACGGATCGAATACGTTTTTCCATATTACTGAAGTAACAATTTTCTCGTAATTTATGAAAACATTTTCTGGGACCAAAGTGCGCATAACTAAAATGTGTAAACGAGGTGTGGCCAAATCATCCAATCTAACAAGCATCTAAGAAAATTACAGACACCAAGGAAACTACGAACATCACGTTTTGTGGAAGGAAAAGCATAATTACGAATAGCGTCTAGTTTCTCTGGATCAGGAAGAATACCTTATGTAGAAATAATGTGACCGAGAAATTTCACCTGAGAACGACCAAATTCAGATTTTTCCAAGTTCTCTGTAATGCCAGCTCTTGCAAAAATACGTAATAATGACTCCAAAATTTTGTTGTGCTCACTCCAGGAACGTATAGCAATAAGAATGTCGTCAACATATGAAGTAATATTGTCACGAAGATAAACAGGTAAAATTTCATTTAAACTACGAATAAATGCTGCAGAAAATATAGTAAGTCCAAACGGTAATTTCCAAAGTCACTTTTGGGTAAAAGAGTCATATTCGGTTATTCTTTACCTACTGTCTAGATAGATTGATAGTAGAAGAGTTGTTTTTATAGATGCAAAGAATAGTGAAAGAGTAGGCAGCGGTGCATAAAACTAAAAGGGAAATAGCACCACTACAGCTCAGGGCCCTGTGAACGCTACGGCACATATTCACTTAGTATAGTGAATCCCCTGAGGACTTTAATAGCTGCACATAAATTTCAGTTTGTGACTTAGTGGCAAATTTGGCGGAAGTGCGTACGTAAATTGATCTAGCCATGAACGTGGAAGTATGTCATTCTTAGAATTGCGAAAGATCTTAAGTTTCCGAACAGTCAAAAAGTGTTTATAGTCAAAGTTTTCTCCTCGTGGCGACAAAGACCTACCGCGTCTGTCCCTGTCCCAATGTCGATTATTGTCAAGTTCGCGCGCCTGGCGCTCTCTTGTTGCATCCCGTAAATGAAACAAATTACTTTCTTGAAACCCCTCTGCTATCTGTGAATCTAAATTTCTTCTACTGTCGTTTCCTACGATTTCGCCTTCAGTTTGTTTGACTTGCATTCGTAATGCCTCAAATTCCCTTTTAACACGTTCATTAAATTTTCCCTGATTTTCAACATGCTTACTTATGTTCTGGTACTCTTCGGTTTCTGCAAATGGTAATGGAGCTGTATGATCTGAATCTCTATCCCCATTTAAACTAAGACTTGTCAATTTATCTGAAATCTCCTCAACTCTTTCCGATAAGTCACCTATTTTTTCTTTCTGTTTACCTACGTCTTCCGTAAGTGTCGCGACTCGGGTTTCAGTGTTGACACATTTGGTAGTTAACTGTTCATATTGTTGTGTTAGGTTATTTATTCTGTCATTTGGTACTGATTCCTCGATTCTCTCAAATATTTCTTTCTTATCGTGTGCACGTTGTAAATTTAACTCTGAAAATTTCTGTACTATCACGCGATCTCTTTCTTCCTTTTCTCTATCCTGTTCCCTTTGTCTAATCTCTACTGCAATTAATCTATTATTGTGAGAATTCAAAATCGGTTGTACTTCTTCTCTGATTTCTTTCTTTAACTCATCTTTCATATTTTTGAAACATGTCCCTATTTGTGAGTCTAACCGTGTTTCCATTGTTCCCATCTCAGTTTTAATTGTTCCCATCTCAGTTTTAATTGTTCCCATCTCAGTTTTAATTGTTCCCATCTCAGTTTTAATTGTTCCCATCTCAGTTTTAATTGTTCCTATCTCTGTTTTAAATTCAGATCGAAAATTTAATATTGCACTCATCAACTACTCCATATTAACTTGTTCGAAATTCTTTTCGCCCCTAACATTTCCCGCAAAACCAGGTTCCTTCGTCATCGCTGTAAAGCTATCTGTGTTCGATACTGTTCCAGAATCTTCTGTCATTAATCTCGAATTCTGAAAATTTTCTAATTGTGAAAAGTTTTGAATTGGTTCCGGACTGTTTTCCCGACTTATTAAATTGTTTTCAACTTCATTATTCATGATACTGTTGTTCTGTGTTGGCGACAATTTCGTCATTCTCACTATTCATCATTTTCGCCTATTTCATCGATCGCGTAATCATTTACAAAATATACAAAACTCTTCACTATATGAAAATTACACACAATGACACTTTATCTCCAACAATACCATTTACACGAAATGCTTCCCTCAACCACGATTAACGAACAATTGAAAACTTCCTAACTGCACAAAATTGTCAAACCCGTATACAAGATAACAAAATTAAATTCTGCAAAAAATATACCATTAGAAGAATGACAAATACCAAATCTACACATGCAATATAGACTACAATTACTAAACTACAATTTACTACAACAATACTACTGTCTACTATTTTTTACAATCAGAAGAATTCCAAGGGACGATCCGAAGCAGCGGTCGCCACGTGCATGGGGGCTTAATTAAAATACAATGCAAATCATTTTAATTTTTTGTAGTTGTCTGTCCGATTACGAAGTCTCGTAAACGGTTGGCCCTGACTAGTATTATTACGCAATCTGACTGCATAGAACAACAACAATGAATGAAATGGAAATTTTCATTAACACAATTAATTAATTAAGTCCCCAGCAACTATAAAACCTGCGAAACCAAAGCACAAGTGTATCTGTTCTGTGTGTGGAAGTATGACTCAACGTACGCATCTGGCACGGTTCTTCTTCAACAACACAAGAAATTTTAAATATCATTTATACTGAATTAATTAAAGGAAATAGAAATACCATAATTACTCAAGAAAACCAGAATTACACTCTAATCCAAGAACACAAGCCAGATGCTTTGTTGACTGAACCTGTAATGACGCATTATTTAAAACATGGAAATAATGAAAAATAAATCAAGTTTCGTTACCTTCATATATTGACCAAAATCACTCTAATCATTACAATATATCTCCACACCGACTCGCTATTACCACATCTCAACAAGAACTTTTCAGTATCACATCTCAGCAAGCACTCCCTACTAGCACATCTCAACAAACACTCTCTGCTACGAGTTCTTAACAAGCACTGACTACCACGAGCTCTCCCCAAGCACTGCCCACTACGAGTTCCCAATAATCACTGCCAGTGGAGGCGGCGGAACAATGCTCTCTAGCGCGATCTCTGGCGCTGTGGGTCAGTGTAGCCACCTTTCAAGACTCAGTTCGTTGTCTGCTCCAGTTACTCGGTTTTTGATTCTGAACGTATAACGAAAGACAAAAATTTTATGTTTTGTGTTAAATGTACTTACTGCGTGCTGAGGGCCACAGTCTTGTAGAATACTTCGATAAAAACTTGGGGCTCACAAAAATCACATCCAAAAACATATTTTGCTCGACTTTAGAGGAAATCTTGGCCTGAATCTACCTACAGTTACGTTTCTATAGCGCATATCGGCTATTTGAGTGATGGGTGCAGTGACGAAGGGTCAGTAAGAGCTGCGAATAAAAAATTTTCGGGAGGTCGGGAATATTCTCGATCGAATTACGGCGAGCCGACGGCACTAAAATCCTGGCTGCAACATACAAATACTCGAGCATTGTCACACATTGAGTCTCTCATAAATAAAATGCTTTCGTATCTGACACGATACAGTAATGACCCACATGTTACCAAAATTAACTCCATAGTTTTCTCGCTGGATGTTTCTGCTAGGTCTAATGGTACCCAAATTAATCATTGACGACGGTTTTAGTTACACCGGTAGAACTGTTTCACGACTCTGATGATATTCTGTTTTTTACATCGGAATGATTTTAAATTTTCACGATGAAGTATGTATGACTTGCATCTATAAACTTTGAGAATGTTCATATATTATTTTCAGTCCAAATATGTCAGTGTTTCTGTTTCTTCCACTGATTGAAGTAAAAAAATATTTTTCTTCAAACTTTCTAGTAAGGTTAGCTTTTTTTTTTTTGTAGTAGCAGTTGGCATAGCTGTAGGACGATGAGAGGCCCTTGAGGTGTAAATATTCTCGTGACGGCCGCTATAGTAGCGGAACTGACGCGCCTGCAAAAGTACAAGAGAACTGGGAGTGGTGGGGTGAGATGGAGGGGTGGGAGGGAGGCGATCGCGAAAAAATGTCGCTTTGTGGAAATACGATCTCAAGTCGGCCCTGATCATAGTGGTTTCTTGGGTTGCTTATCTAAAGCTTGTCCATAAGATTTTGTTGCAACTCTGAAACGCGCCAGACATACTTATTATGCCGCCGAACTGCTGCACTACGCCGGGAGGCCTTCGGACGTGGTAATAGACCTTTGTCACCTCAAGGTACAACATGAAAGGTTAGGGTACCACACACCGAGGCCGCCATTCGCTGTTTGCAGCCGTCCTGCTCTGCACGTGTTTCGTCGCAGCAACGTGAAAAGTCAGTACAGTGCAGTTCGTAAAACAGCTGTCCCGCGACACTGCAGCGGCGTCTGCGTCGCCAGCTAGCGGGCCGGCAGGCTGCAGTCCGCGCAACGCCTCCGCAGCCTTCTTCAAAGGCTCGCCAGCCATCTCTGTGCCATGAAGATCTACACCAGGAAGGGCACCTTCTATGTGATCGTCCACGTAAATATCAGCACAAGCTAACAGGTTTATTTTATTTATTGCTTTTCTATTTTCCGTTAGTCTGTTGCCTACCTGGGGCGTTTTATTAGTAATACAACACATTATTTTTCTCAGCCAGTTCCAGTAAAAAAATTCATTTGTTGTGGGATATCGTGGAATATTCCCGCTTCAGCTCCTACACTTTCATGATGTGCCGATAGGTGCCAGTGCTATACGTAGCCTCCAAAATGGCGTGTGTAACGGAGATGCGTTCCATGCGGATAGGATTACTTCCTTTTGGTGGAAAACGAGAGCATCACAGATATTCCGACGCGCTTGCAGAATGTCTACGGAGAGCTGACAGTGAACAAAAACACGGTGAGTTGTTGGGAGGGGCGTCTATCATCGCAACAAGATCAAGCAAACCTTCCGATCTCCCGTGCGCCGTGCGGCCGCACACAGCTGCGTCTCCTGCAACGTTGTAACGAGCGGGCATTCTCAGTCGAGGTGATCGATGGATCACAATCAAACCCCTTGCTGCACAACTGGACGTCTCTGTTGGTAATGCTGACACACACGTCCAGCAGTTGGGGTACTAAAAGTCTGAAAGAAAACCGTAAAGAGCTACGAACGACTATTTGTGCGGAATTGCTTGCGCTTTGTGAGGCTGATTGTCACAATTTTTTGTCGAACAATTTCACAGACCACGATACATGGGCTCATCACTTCGAAGCAAAACTGCAATGCATGGAGTGGCGCCACAACACCTCTCCTCGGAAATAAAAACTTCAGGGCCGCGCCTTCCGCCGGTAAAATAATGGCGACGGTCACCTGGACTCTGAATGGGTCACTCTGTTTCATGTCCTCTCTCATGGCACAACGATCAACTCTGAAGTGTATTGTGCTTCCCTCAGGAAACTGACGAAACGACTTCAGCGTATTTGTCGCCACAAAAATGCAAACGAACGTTTTCTTCGCCATGACAACGCGTGGCCTCACACAAAACTGCACCCCCGAGTGGAGCTCATAGAACTTCATTGAACTGTTCTTCCTCATCCACCGTACAGCCCGGGTCTCGCACCTTCCGACTTTCATCCGTTTGGCCCAATTCAGGACACACTCCGTCAGGAAGCAGTGCGTGGGTGATTGGGAGGTTCCTGATGCAGCAAGACATTGCCTCCGACGACGACCAGTAGAGTGGTATCGTGTGGGCGTACAGGCCCTCCCCAACACTGAACGAAGCTGAAGTTGAAAAACAGGATTTCTTTGCCAGAAGAGTGGGGAATAATATTGTGTATTGGAATCTTGAATAAAACCAATCTTCCTTCAGAAAAAAGTGGTGCATTACTTAATGAACGCCCCTCGTTGATATAGGAACAGGCCAGAAGTTTCGCGTAAATTAATATGTATGAACAATTTTAATAAACAGTTTTGGAACAGTGATCAAAAATTTTTAAAAATCTTTCTTTCAAAAATTCAGTCTTTATCACACGACGTATGCTTCAAGAACATAGGTGACCGGTTTCGGACATATCACATGACCATCATCAGACTCATGGCAACCTTCGAAGGTGGTAGATGTAGCACTCTTCTCTGCTGCTGTGATGTCAACACAGCAGCTGAGAAGAGTGCTACACCTACCATCTTCGAAGGACGCCATTGGTCTGATGATGGTCATGTGATATGACCGAAACCGGTCACCTATGTTCTTGAAGCATACGTCGTGTGATAAAGACTGAATTTTTGAAAGAAAATTTTTTAATATGTATGAATTTAAAACATAGTATTTTAACATTATTCCATATGCATTTCGGCCGGAAGAAATATGCTACCGGGCTGGTGTTATATGCCACATTGGCACATCACAAATTTGTACTTTGTGTTCCTAGACTACACTATGCTATACAACACTACACTCACTAGAATAACTGCACTACACTACTGTATTTGGTATGAGAACGAAACTAGATCTCCTCGATTGTATCGACAGACAGATCCTGCTGCACTGAGCCAAAATTCAGAATTCAGATGCGCTGAGTTGTCTTGTCACCGACGGTGTGGAGACTGGGAGATGGCGGTCAGGGTCTCAGGAAATCCTTCCTGGTCCTCCCCGAGGCTCATCTTCTCGCTGCTTCCGGAAAGTTGCTGGAAGTGGATGTTCCGCCATGGTGCATTTCGTTGTCATGCTGGATGGCCACTTTTTGGCTGTCTCTCGGCCATGTAGGTTTGTAGTTCGTAAGCAAACACTTTGGCTGTCATCAAGTTCAGTTTGTGCCACAGCTCCTCATTCCTTATTATATTATAGGCATATATACACATATCTGAAGGAACATTGCAGTGTGAGCCGGAATAACATAGGCACTGCAATATCGTATTCATCCGCCGGCATCGGGCAACCGACTATCAAGTACGATTTCTCCCCTGTGCTGGAATATACGTAACAGACGTACGAGTACAGGTTGTAGACGTGTGGTTGACGACATTTGGAAGTTTGGTTCTGGCCGTGAGTCTTGCTCGGATAGCCAAATGGTAAGGCGACCACTCGTAATAAGTTGGAAATACGGGTTTTTTTATTTTATTTTTTTATTTGGCCTTTGAGTGTGTACTCAATTTAGCCATCGGAAACACATAGTGACAATGTACACATAATTGAATAAACGCATACAGAAATGCATATTTACAAGAATAAAAAACTTAACTGTTACAGGTTTCGTCCCAGTCCGGCACAAATTTTCATTGTCCTCATTCCATTGTACAGCTGATGGTTGTCCACATTCGCAACTGCGAATACATTTAATGAAAGGATATTGAGAGACTTGGCTAAACCACAGTCCGGGGATGGGGGCTTGGTTTGCTTCCAGGGCACTTAATCTGCCACTAAGTTTCAAATTGGCACACACTCCGCTGCAGAGTGAAAATTCATCCAGGAAATGATCTCCCGGGCTGTGACTAAGCCATGTCTTAGCAATATGTTTTCTTCCGGGCGGGCTAGATCCTCAAGGTATGCAGAAGAGCTTCTGTGAAGTTTGGGAGGCAGGAGAGAACGTACTGGTGGAAGTGAAGCTATGAGGACAAACCGCGAGTCGTGCCTGGATGACTCGGTCGGTAAAGCACTTGTTCACGGAAGGTAAAGATCTCAGGCTCGAGTCTCAAGTTTGAAATCAGCACTCACTTAGCTGCTGAGTGAAAATTCTTTCTGCAATTTATGCGTCCCTTGGTCCGAAGCAAGTATGGCATTCTTGATATTTCTTTTATGTTGAGAGGGAACGAGTAGGCTCTCTTCACAGTTTTTGCTCCGTATCAGATTTCTTGCTATTCTCTATCAATAAATGCCTAAATTTTCTTCTTCGATGCGGCTCTTCTGCCCAGTATCCTTTCATCTACATCTACATACATACTCCGCACCATACGGTGCGTGGCGGATGGTACCTCGTACCACAACTAGCATCTTCTCTCCCTGTTCCACTCCTAAACAGAACGAGGGAAAAACGACTGTCTATATGCCTCTGTACGAGCCCTAATCTCTCTTATCTTATCTTTGTGGTCTATCCGCGAAATGTAAGTTGGCGGCAGAAAAATTGTCCCGCAGTCAGCCTCAAATGCTCGTTCTCTAAATTTCCTCAGTAGCGATTCACGAAAAGGACGCCTCCTTTCCTCTAGAGACCCCCACCCGAGTTCCTGAAGCATTTCCGTAACACTCGCGTGATGATCAAACCTACCAGTTACAAACCTAGCAGCCCGCCTCTGAATTACTTCTATTTCCTCCCTCAATCCGACGTGATAGGGATCCCAAACGCTCGAGCAGTACTAAAGAACAGGTCGTATTAGTGTTTTATAAGCGGTCTCCTTTACAGATGAACCACATCTTCCCAAAATTCTACCAATGAACCGAAGACGACTATCCGCTTTCCCCACAACTGCCATTGCATGCTTGGCCCACTTCATATCGCTCTGCAATGTTACGCCCAAATATTTAATCGACATGACTGTGTCAAGTGCTACGCTACTAATGGAGTATTCAAACATTACAGGATTCTTTTTCCTATTCATCTGCATTAATTTACATTACCTATATTTAGAGTTAGCTGCCATTATCATACTTACTTATCATAATTACGTTTTTTGAATCAACATTGTGCACCAGGACTACTTCTTACTGATGTCCAATAGTTTTTTAGTATCACGAGGGGCTCATGAACCGGCTTTGACCTATTGCAGTGGTCGCCAAACTGCGGCAGGCGGGCCGCATGTGGCCAGAATGAACTATTCAATCGGCCCGCGGTTCTTAGCCGGATTTTAGGCGCATCAAAAAGAGTTTTGCACCACCTCGGTTCCGCGAGTTCCGGAACCTCTACAGAAAATTGCAATAGAGATTAACATAAACATCATTTCTGCCCTTTATATTGCTCATACAAACCACACATTGCATGTTGTACCACCACACAGCGAGACCTTCACAGGTGGTGCTCCAGATTGCTGTACACACCGGTACCTATAATACTCAGTAGCACGTCCTCTTGCACTGATGCGTGCCTGTATAAGTCGTGGCATACTATCCACAAGTCCACCAAGGCACTGTTGGTTCAGATTGTCCCACTCCTCAACGGCGATTCGGCGTAGACCCCTCAGAGTAGTTGGTGGGTCACGTCGTCCAGCCCTTTTCAATCCACCCCAGGCATGTTCGATAGGGTTCGTGTCTGGAGAACATGCTGGCCACTCTAGTCGAGCGATGTCGTTATCCGAAGGAAGTCATTTACAAGATGTGCACGCTGGGGGCGCGAATTGTAGTCCATGAAGACGAATGCCTCTCCTATGTGCTGCCGATATGGTTCCACTATCGGCCGGAAGATGGCATTAACGTATCGTACACTGTTACAGCGCCTTCCATGACCACCAGCGGCGTGCGTCAGCCCCACATAATTCCACCCCAAAACAGCAGGGAACCTTCACCTTGCTGCACTCGCTGTACAGTGTGTCTAAGGCGTTCAGGCTGACCGGGTTGCCTCCAAACACGTCTTCGACGATGGTTGAAGGCATATGCGACATTCATCGGTGAAGAGAACGTGATGCCAATCCTGAGCGGTCCATTCGGCATGTTGTTGGGCTCATCCGTACCGCGCTGCATGGGTGACGTGGTTGCAAAGATGGACCTCACCATGGACGTCAGGAGTGAAGTTGCGCATCATGCAGCCTATTGGCACAGTTTGAGTCGTAACACGACGTCCTGTGGCTGCACGAAAAGCTTTATTCGACATGGTGGCGCTGCTGTCAGGATTCCTCCGAGCCATAATTCGTAGGTAGCGCTCATCCACTGCAGTAGTAGCCCTTGGGCGGCCTGAGCGAGGCATGTCATCGACAGTTCCTGTCTCTCTGTATCTCCTCCATGTCCCAACAACATCGCTTTGGTTCATTCCGAGACGTCTCGACACCTCCCTTGTTGAGAGCCCTTCCTCTCACAAAGTAACTATGCGGACGCTATCGAACTGCGATATTGACCGTCTAGGAATGGTTGAACTACAGACGACACGAGCCATGTACCTCCTTCCTGGTAGAATGACTTAAACTGATCGGCTCTCGGACCCCCTCTGTCTAATAGGCCCTGCTCATACAGGGTTGTTTACATCTTTGGGAGGGTTTAGTGACATCTCTGAACAGTGAAAGGGTCTGTGTCTACGATACAATATCCACCGTCAACGTCTGTCTTCAAGAGTTCTGGGAACTGGGGTGATACAAAACTTTATTTTGATGTGGGTATAATATGATGCATCTAGCAACAAAATGCCGAGACCAGAAACATTGTCTAACGTTATGAACTTCTTAAGAGTGTAGTTTTCATGCTCAGCAACAAACAAAAATACAGAAATAGTAATATTTCACTATGTTCTTAATTTTAACTGATGTTGGTTCATTCGGCCGTGAAGATAGAAAAGTTGTTCGCTTACCTCTGGGTACAGAGATAAGTAACGTAGCTCCTGCGGGGTGAGAGGGTGTAAGAGAGGGAATGTTTTGTTGTTTCTCTTCCAGTACTGACAATCAAGGACATGCACGAATGTACCAAGTAGCTGCTGTGATATCAAGTTTGACATGGAAGTAAGATAGATTCGTGAATGCGCGTTGTAGAGACAATCATTGTCAAATGATGTTCATGTTTGTAGAAATAAATATGGAATTGTATTAAGGCTGTTGTAATACCATGCAATGAGTTGAAGTAAAAAAATCATTCAAAATATTTACTAAACATTTGTGACTGTGTCTCATATTGCGTTGTTGTTGTTGTGGTCTTCATTCCAAAGACTGGTATGATGCAGCTGTTCATGCTACTCTATCATGTGCAAGCCTCCTCATCTCCGAAAAACTATTGCAACCTACATCACTCTGAATCTGCTTACTGTATTCATCTCTTGGTCTCCTTCTACAGTTTTTGTCCCCCATACTTCACTCCAGTACTAAATTGGTGAGCCCTTGATGCCTCAGAACGTGTCCTACTATCTGGTCTCTTCTTTTAGTCAGGTTGTACTACAAGTTTCTCTTCTCCCCAATTCTATTCCGTACCTCCTCATTAGTTGCGTTGTCCACCCATCTAATCTTCAGTATTCTTCTGTAGCACCACATTTCAAAAGCTTCTATTCTCTTCTTGTCTAAACTGTTTATTGTCCATGTTATATGTTACACTTCCATACATGGCTACATTCCCTACGAATACTTTAAGAAAGGACTTCCTGACACTTAGCTCTATACCCGATGATAACAAATTTCTATTCTTCAGAAACGCTTTTCTTGCCATTGCCATTGTATATTTTATATCCTCCGTACTTCGACAATCAATGGTTATTTTGCTTCCTAAATACCAAAACTCATTTACTACTTTAAGTGTCTCATTTCCTAATCAGCATCATCTGATTTATTTCGACCACATTCCATTATCCTCGTTTTGCTTCTGTTGATGTTCATCTTATATCTTCCTTTCAAGGTACTGTCCATTCTATTCAACTGCTCTTCCAAGTCCTTTGCCGTCTCTTACTGAATTACAAGATTATCTTCTTGAATTCTGAGAGTTATTTCACCTGTCTTATACATCTTGCTCACCAGATGGAAGAGTTTTGTCATGGCTGGCCCTCCCAAGGATTTAAGCAGTTCTAAAGGAATGTTGTCTACTCCCGGGGCCTTGTTTCGACTTAAGTCTTTCAGTGCTTTGTCAAATTCTTCACGCAGTATCATGTCTCCCTTCTCATCTTCCTCTACGTCCTCTTCCATTTCCATAATATTGCCTCAAGTACATCTCCCTTATATAGACCCTCTATATACTCCTCCCACCTTTTCTGCTTCCCCTTCTTTCTTTAAGACTGGTTTTCCATCTGAGCTCTTGATACTCATCTAGGTCGTTCTCTTTTCTCCAAAGGTCTCTTTTAATTTTCCTGTTGGCAGTATCTATCTTGTCCCTAGTGATATATGCTTCTACATCCTTACATTTATCCTCTAGCCGTTGCTGCTATGCTATTTTGCACTTCTTGTTACTGAATTTTTATATTTTCTTCTTTCATCGACTAAATTCAATATGTCTTCTGTTACCCAAGGATTTCTACTAGCCCTCATCTTTTTACCTACTTCATCCTCTGCTGCCTTCACTATTTCATCTCTCAGAGTTACCTATTCTTCTTCTATTGTATTCCTCTCCCCTATTCTTGCCAATCGTTCCCTAATGCTCCCTCTGAAACACTCAACAATCTCTGGTTATTTCAGTTTATCCAGACCTTATCTCCCTAAATTCCTGCCTTTTTGCAGTTTCTTTAGTTTTAATCTGCAGTTCATAACCAATAAATTGTGTTCTGAATTTACATCTGTCTCTGGAAATGTCTTACAATTTAAAATATGATTCCTAAATCTGTGTCTAACCATTATATAATCAATCCGAAAGCTTCCGGTATCTCCAGGTCTCTTCCACGTATACAGCCTTCTCTCATGATTCTTAAACCACGTGTTAGGTATGATTAAATTATGGTCTGTGCAAAATTCCACAAGGAGGCTTCCTCTTTCATTCCTTTCCCCCAGTCCATATTCACCTTCTACTTTTCCATCTCTTCCTTTTCCTACTATCGAATTCCAGTCCCTCATGACTATTAAATTTTCTTCTCCCTTAGCTATCTGAATAATTTCTTTTATCACATCATACATATCTTTAATCTGTTCATCATCTGCGCAGCTAGTTGGCACATAAACTTGTACCACTGTGGTAGGCGTGGGCTTTGTATCTATCTTGGCTACAATTATGCGTTCACTATGCTGTTTGTAGTAGCTTACCCGTGCCCACATTTTTTATTCAGAATTAGTCCTACTCCTGCATTATCCCTATTCGATTTTGTATTTATAACGCTGTATTCACTTGACCAGAAGTCTTGTTCCTCCTGCCACCGAACTTCACTAATTCCCACTATATCTAACTTTAACCGATCTATTTCCTTTTTTAAATTTCTAACCCACCTGCCCGATTAAGGGATCTGACATTCCACTCTCCAATCCGTATAACGCCAGTTTTCTTTCTCCTGATGACGTCCTCTTGAGTAGTCCCCGCCCAGAGATCCGAATGGGGGCTATTTTACCTCCGGAATATTTTACCTAAGAGGATGCCATCATCATTTAAACATACAGTAAAGCTGCATGCCCTCGGGAAAAATTACGGCTGTAGTTTCCCCTTGCTTTCAGCCCTTCACAGTATCAGCAAGGCACGGCTGGTTTGCTTAGTGTTACAAGGCCAGATCAGTCAATCATCACCCAGATTGTTGCCCCAGCAGCTACTGAAAAGGCTGATGCCTTCTTCAGGAACCACGTGTTTGTCTGGCCTCTCAACATACATCCCTCCGTTTTGGTTGCACCTACGGTGCGGCTATGTGTATCGCTGAGGCACGCAAGCCTCCCCAGCAACGGCAAGGTCCATGGTTCATGGGAGGCTCATACTGAGTAAGGCATTTAAATACAGTACAGTTTCTGTCCTTAAGCAATTAATCGTCCGCTCATACAGACAGCACAACAACAAATCGTCACGGTCACAACTTTGGGATCGCTGAGGGTGGCAGTAATATGAAACAGAGAACAGTCAACACGAAGCGTTCCGAATGGTACCGAATTTAACGATCACTGCTAAGGGGCCAGTGGTCAGCTTATCGAGCCCTTACTGCAGCTGGGCTGTCATGGGATACTAATATACGTAATTTACCAATCAATAACAAGATCGGCCCATGGTGCTGGCCTACAATGTCGTTACTAGTCCTTGAGCAAAAAAGTTTGACGGCGACTGATGTAAAGGCTTTTTACAGTCGCCACTTGGCTATATTTGCACACAAAATGAGTCTGCCTGATCGTCTCTCCTGGGGACTATCGTTGACTTGTTATTTTGGTTACGTGGGTCTTTAGACCAGACCACCTCACAGCCTCTGTACATTTCCTCATGATGTGGTAGGCCTAAAAAATTTATAGAATCACAGAACCACAGGCACACATTACCACTGTCTCCTAGCCCTTGCCCCTTAGAAATCATTTGCGAGAAACGAGGCCTTTGTATATTAATACACAATGCTACGTTGTGAAAACCGATGTTGCAAATGTGGATGTTGTGCGCCCAGGTTGGTGCCACCATAGAGGGCATAGAATAATTCTAGGTTCGGCACATAGAGACTGTAGAGGGACGCAACTGGGTGAGACTTACAACCGCTAGCTGCCCTAAACGAAGGGGCAGGTAGGCGCACACAAACACAGTTGCCATATTTCCGATGGACAGCAGATTATATTGGATAGGAGAACTTGACCAGTTGCAAAAGACTGCGCTAGGCACCACTACAAATGGCAAAAGTAAGTTAAAGAACTCCGTGTGTAAGTGTGTGTATTTGTGTGTGTGTGTGAGAGAGAGAGAGAGGAATCATGAATTTTATGAAAATTTATGTCTTTTACCAAAAACTGTTAACATTTCAACATTTTAACCACACTCGTTAGTCACTACTTTGCGAGGTGCCGGGGCTAACAGTGTATTTAACACTAAATTCTTCTAGAATCTTCATATATAAAGGATGCCCTAAGCCCCCCCCCCCCTATTCTAACTCCGACTTTTGCTGTTGCACATGGATTAAAAAGAAACGCGAACTGACTAAAATCGACCCTACAAGTGGAATAGAAAAGAGTTTGGCACCTGCAATAATTTAATTTGATAAATAAGTTAAATACAGAAAAGTTTCATTAACGTAATGAGAAATGATAGGGTTGCTCTACCGATTAACAGAATGGAAGTTCTGCCTAAAATAACAATATGATTTATTATAACTCAAAATAATAAACAAAAACACATGAAACATTTACAATACATCAAAGTGGCTCAAATTGTATACTCAAATAAATGCTGTGAAGGTGAAGTTGTCCCTAAACTAGATTGTGACATTTATGACGAAGTGGTATGTGGAGCCAATTCCTTGCAACTCAAATCTTAAGAGAAACACACAGCCAACTCAACATTAATTGCTGCTACAGTAGTGAGAATTCAGACAATGAATACCCAAGACAGAACAAAGTTAGAAAAAGACGAACAGGCGCGCTCTGCTTAGCTCTGATTATCACCTAGGAAAATCCCTATCTGCCGGTGCTGCGGACATACATTACCAAACTGTCTTCTTAACTGCAAGAACACGATCTGGCGTACCGGAGGCGATGGCTGGTTGCTTCGACGTCCCGTCGTGGTGATGATAATGTCGCGAGTATAGCCCGAAACTAATTATCCTGGTCTGGTTGTTCCAGACTAAAGACTTCCTAGCAATACAAATGCGCCTCTGAGGGAGACGAAGAAGGCTCGCCACACAATCGCTGACGGTACAGTGATTGATTTTAACAAGCGAAGTCACACTGTAACTCCGATACAGTCAACTTTAGCCAAAACTGCTCAAGACAGACAACATAGGCCGCTTGTACGCAGAACGCTCAATTGCCAACTGTACTCGGAAAGTTACGTTGAAGTCGAAACTTCAGCAACTTCGTCAAACAGTTACAATTAAATAAATGTATATTAGACAGCCAACGGAAGGCAGGCAGTCCAGAGCAGCAAGAGCTCAGTCTTGTAACCTACTCCGACCGAAAGGCGAGAGCCGACTACTCTAGAGCACCCGTACAGGCTGAACACAGAACATTCCCACCCCCACGACAGTGGCCGTGGTTAAACGTTCCAATCAGCAACTCGAAAACCGGCGGGAAATTCCACTCTATTGCCGGAGCACTACCATTCCACCAATGGAGATTCTTGGTGCCAATTTCTGCGCTGATTTTGCTACGTCACGGAGCTATGCCCTGAGCAAGCCAATCACAGTTACTATTTTGCAGAAAGCGCGGGAATTTTCCCGCCACAACTGCCTGGGTACACAAGTCATTCCCACGCCTCGCTGGTAGCCCACCAGAAAGTGTTTTCGCTAAGTTTCTGCGAAGTAACGGAACCTCTAGCCCAGCCGCTACTTCAGGCCCCTGTGGGCGTGTTTTTGACAATGTCGGCGTCTGGAAAGCATTCACTCAACTTCCTCACACCCGTCGGCTTACCCTTTCAAGATCAGCAGAGCCTGCCTGTCACCGGACCACCCAGGTGACGAGAAACGCTGCGTGGGAAGTCCGCGTGTGAAGGAATAGCGACTTTTCACCGCATGCAATTAGAGAGGAAAATCGTAAGATAGAAATATGAGAGGGGGCTCATACCACCTCTCGTAGCCCCTACGCCATTTTAGATTGTAATTGGTGAGCGGTTGGCTCACTTAGGAGTGAGTCAATCGCCCAAGAAAAATCTCGCAAACTGACTCCACATGCCGCACTCTATAAAGAAAATCACTGCAACTGAAAAATGCAGCTCATAGAGGGAGGATTATTTATGATGTAGCCAACTTCACCTTCTTAATATGGAACACTAACACTCACATCACACATCCATACCCAGGGAGCCCCTTCCAAACACAGATTCACACAGACATTCACGCTCTAAATATGGCCCGAGCATGTGAGCCAAATATGGAGCAGTTTATTCTTTACAATCAGAGTTGGAGTGTTCCGCAATTAAATGCCCAAGATGTTACAACAGTTTGAATCATTAAACTAACCTGAACTCACTCACACATGATACTATTTAAGTTAACAATCTCTTTTTGTGAGCTTTCAGGATCTAATTACAACCTCTGATTCATTCTGTCTCCCTGCAGCAAGAATAACCTTTACAAAATGTTCCCTGAACTGATGGTTGGTTGGTTGGTTGGTTTGGGGAAGGAGACCAGACAGCGTGGCCATCGGTCTCATCGGATTAGGGAAGGATTGGGAAGGAAGTCGGCCGTGCCCTTTCAGAGGAACCATCCCGGCATTTGCCTGGAGTGATTTAGGGAAATCACGGAAAACCTAAATCAGGATGGCCGGACGCGGGATTGAACCGTCGTCCTCCCGAATGCGAGTCCAGTGTTTAACCACTGCGCCACCCCGCTCGGTGAACTGATGGTCCATTCACAATGACAGTGGTGGTATCTGCTTCAGTTTATGGGGACTTCAGGCACACTGCATACACACAACAATAAATACAAAATACAAAAAAAACAACATGGTGTGGAGAACAATACAGTAATTTGTAATTTGTGCGCCCTACTCTATCACTTACATAAGAATTACAGTGTAAAACACAAACACATACAAGGTATGACATACATTACAAAAACAACACTAGAGAAAGAAATTTAAGAAAAAAAACAAGGTTCATGGGGCGTCAAGTTGTGCTTGCACATTGCACAATGTTCACGACTGTGCTGAGAATGAGGCACTAAATCACATTGTTAGAAATATTCGAAGCACTTCACAAATTCGTTAGTTTCTCTCAGGGGGTTGGTATGTTGAGTCATATGCATTGATGCACGTGGTTCCATGTCTTGAGCATCGGAGGGGGGCTTTTGGGATGGGGCCACAGTACTGACATCACATAGGGCTAAACGTTGGGTGTTGTTGCTACGTTGTTGCAACAGCAATAGGGTGTGCTGGAGCATCTGCAGTACGCTGTTGAGATTGCAGCAAGACTCACGCATATGATCACGGCAGTACGGTAGGAAGACATAGGCTCTCCTCATGTCGATTAAATGTCTCTGAGGACTACTAGTTGGGATGCGACACTAGTCCAGGTCTCTTCTCTCCCTGGACAGTACTTTAAGTTTCCCAATATTGCAGTTCGACGAGTGATGATGGCACGTGGAGTGGCTCCACAAGTGTGTGAGGTGATCCAGACAGGATCGAACTAGGAGCGACGATTGCTACAACTGCTCTCTAAGTGAGAGGAGAAGTTAAAAATGAGACAATTCATTTGTTAGAGTTTGTGGCACATTACTGATTTGTGTATGCAGATCGGCCAATGCTAGTGAGTTGTAAACACTCAAATAGGTGATTATATAGCGTCCCTTTCTGTCCTGAGGCACATGAGGCGCAGGTTCGGACACCTTATGTGATCTTCGTGTACTCACGACAACGTGGTCTGCAGCAGGGAATCCCTCCAAATGGCTGCCGCGTGCGGAGAGCTAGCTGGTTGCTGCGCGCTGGTCGCGTGTCAGTGTCAACGGCCAGCCACACTTTCGCTTGTGGCCCGCGCGAGGGCTGTCTGCCACCTAATCCCTCAGGTATACGGCCCGGTGACTGACAGCTTGTAGGACCGGATGCTCCCGCGCCCTTCTCGTCAGGTGGCGCGCTGACGCTCCCCTTCTTGCAGGTAGCCGATGACCTCTTGTTTTTGCTCTGCCTGGCCTCTGCATTGCCACGATTCCTGTCATCTACACAGTTCTGACAAAAATCTTATGCCTAACTTTTGCCCATGACCTTCTATGTTATAATAAATTTACATAACGATACATTGATGGTCTGTCATTTCAGACACTCTTATTTTAATTTTATAGTTATCAATCTATGGCTATCATTATAACAAAATCTTGGTGTATCTAATCTAGACATGGAAATAATCTATCTTGATATTTGTGTAGAGACCGATCTCACTACTGTACATGGTGTGTGACGCTATACTGGATGAACAACTAAATGTGCGGGCTCGTACTAATATTACTATTACTTATATATAGCGACAGTAGACATGCTCAAGAGTTAACCACCAACTGCCAACGATCTACATTCTATGTCTTTTGAATAAATTAGGTGATTATGCAGGTGGAAGTTTACTGAGTTATAAAGAACATGCAACTATTCTACATTCGCTCGCCCGTCGTCCCTCCACTTGGGGTCTGTGGTTTGGTGACCTGAAAAATAGCATCCCAACAGGCACGCGCCAAACACTTATGGTAGAAAACCCCCACAATATTAAGGATCTAGCTATTGTTAAATCCTAAAGTTTAACTTATCCTAGTATATAGTACTTTCCTTTTTTCTATTTTTATTTATTTTTTGTTTACCTTATACAATACTCTTACATAATTCCTGTTACGTTGAGATGTCTCGCTGCTCCCCGCTATTGACGACAGTGATGTGCGCGCCGTACGACATGACCTCCGAGTTTTCATTACGCCTCACTGAAACTCCGGAGACTGGGTTAGCCATGGCTATACAAGACAATAAATTTATAGTTGAACTTAATTTTGTATGTGATGCAGTTTCAGCAATGAAAGCGCACCTTTCCAGAGGCAATGTAATATGACCAAGCCAAGACTGGTTCCTGTTGAGGATTCAGTCGCCCACCACACGCCAGCTACACAGTATGTCACGAATATCCAAGTATAAGTCCCTGGTTATTCATCTGTGACAGTCGCAAGCAGCATGCTAAATCCCCAACCAGCACATTGGCATGGTAGGCTTTATGCCCGCATTTCTACCGTCTAGGGCACCATTGGAGTCAAACGCTCACAGGTTCACCCCGACTTGCAAGACAACGATGCTGGCGCATCACTGTAAAAACTATACTGCCCATATTCATCCTCGAAATCACGCAATATACCACAATCTTGCAGTGCACTATTGCGTGCCTGCAAGCATTGGTATGAGCGTCTCACGAACTGGTTGTGGCCGCTTTAGAGCGTATCACGACTTCTCAGAACGCTTCTAAAAACACGTTCTTGTATGCGCCCGTTTGTGCGACATCTCCTCACTCATCATTATCCCTCAACATGGACACCAGACAGGAAAGGACAAAAACATTGCTCATGAAAAGGTAGTGTCTCCTACTCCATCGACATTTGAAGTCGCGAACATAAACAAAACGGATAGCAGCAGTAAATTCTTATGCGAGACAACGCAGCGTGTTAATACTTTAGCAATCTTAATGTATTAATGCAGCGATTATTGTTCCCTGAAGAAAGGTTCATATATTTGCCTATTCTACTATGTACACCACTTACACTACTATTATTCCACGAACTTCTTTGTGTGAGAGATGTGGTGGAGTCCTATGGACTAGCGCCAATCCCTTGTTAGACTCCCCCTCCTCTGACGTGCATTAGGATTTGCAGGTCTAATTTCAGTCTCCTGGTTCTCCTGTTGTCCTTGATTTCGCTCTCTCCAATTACGGTCGCTTTGCCGTTCGTTATTCCTCCTGTCCCAGATTCCTTGTCTAGATTGACCCTGTTCCCTGACGTTCTGGTTTCCGTGTCTCTGGGTTCCATAACCACGCATAGCGTAACCTTGATTTCCGTAACCCTGGTTTCCTAACTGACCAGTGCGATTATGCGATCTGTTGTCATCTTCCCTTGCTGGCCCGTGGTATTTGTTATTTTGTGCCTTCTTCCTGTCCTTTGCGTCTTGTTTATCAAAGACTACTTCGAGTTCGCGCAATAGACTCTTGAATGCTTCTATGTCAGATCCACACTTCCCGATAAATGTCTTTTGATACTTAACTGGCAATTTGGAAAAGCAAAATTTAATGATTTCTCCGTTGCTATATGGACTATCTAAAAACTAATTCTTCTTGAGTAAATCAGCAAAAAATTTGGTTGCGCTCCTATGCCCGGACACTTCCAGTTCAGGACAAAATATTATTTCGTCTTTAATCCTGTCTTGCGTTTCCTTTGACCAGTAGGTCCGCAGGAAAGCACCAACAAATTCCTGATAAGTCCTACACGTCGCTGCCACACCCCGCATCTTTTCCGCGGCTTGGCCTTCGATGTGTCCAGACATGAATTCTAAAGTTGCCTGGGTTGGCCATGACGACGGTAATGGATTTGTAAACTGCATCACCCAGCTCTTCGGATGCATCGACCGTCCATTATCTTTGAACTTCTGGAATTTTAGTATCGACAGGAAGTGATTCTGATCAAAATCCTGTCCGATCCTCGCACTGGTGTTGTCACTCGTTTCCGATACTTGCACGTCTGCTGAGTGTCCTGATCTATCTTGCTGACAACTGTGATGTGCTACCTCTGTATCACAGTGGAAGTGGCACTCCGAATTCACTCTCCTAAGTGGGCTACAATTATTGGAGCTATTACTCGCTGTTTCGACGTGTGCACTGTTTGTTCCGCACTCTGTCACTGGGCTAGAGCACGGCGGGCTTTTCCTCGGAGAAACAATTCTGTGTACTCCATCATTGGAATCCGAATGCGCAGTGCTCGTGTGCCCGTTTCGCTCTAGTTTTGCTATTCGACTCTCTACTTCTTTCATTCGTTTCGTGATGTTCGTAACCGCAATATTACCTTGAGTTTTTAAGAACGCTAGGGATCTTGAGTGGGCCTGTGTCGCACGTCGCAAGCGCCCTGCGAGTTGAGAAGTTGCTTTTGCGATCTTCATTGCCCCTTTTACTGCCGTTTTGGCTAGGCCTGCTACTTTTTGTGCTACCATTGACATTTGTTTTGCTTCTCCACATTCTTTCTTTATTGTTAGTAATTTCCCACGAATTTCCCCTATATGCGAAATTATTGCCTCAGTCTCCTTCTTACGCTGTTCGTCAGCTACTTCCTTCTCCTTCTTACGCTGTTTCTCAGCTTCTTCCTTCTCCTTCTTGCGTTGTTCTTCAGCTTCTTCTTTCATTGATCGTAGGAAGCTTAGTATTGGGTTTATGTCATCTTTTTGATCCTCGTCACACATGGGCGATGTAAATCTGGACACCTGGGCGCTAGAGCTCTGACGTGACCGAGCTGGCCCCTGTCTGCTCTCGTTCGTTTGATTATAAACTTCTGCTGCCGTCTCGACCTGTGTGCCTGTCTCTGTTTCATCCTCTACCTCACTATCATAATCACGGCCGCGACGTTGCTCTAAGATCGCGTCCAAATCACCGTCCTCATCAATGACCCTGTCGTCCTGTCCTGCTAAAAATGTGCCCATCTCATCTCCGAACCTATCCCCGTCAGTAACGTGCCCCTTATCCATTATAGTATCCACTTTTGTTTTAGCTTCGCTCACTAATAGTCGTGCCTTACTTCTCGTGATCATTCATGAGAAACAAAATTTATCTAAAATACACAATAAAAATAATCTACTCCCTGTATTTTTACACATAGGCATAAAATTTCAACAACGCTTTTCCAACGCTGTAATTACAAGCACAATTTGATGTGGTACAGAAACCGCACACAAATCCGACAAAGGGCGATGTGGTACGGACACCACATCAACGAAACACAAAATACAATGAACAAAAAAATATATACACTGAAAACAAAAACTGTAATCATGCGCCGCTACTTAAAAACTAATAGCGGAACTACAAGAAAAAGAACTTGGGTATTAATTATTTAAAAAAATAGAGAAAAAGAATTTGAATGTTCCTACTAAGAATACTGTTAGCTTATCAGTGATTCACAGGAAAGATACGAGGCTAAGGGTCGCCATTTTATGCGAGGTGCCAGGGCTAGCAGTGTATTTAACACTAAATTCTTCTAGAATCTTCATATATAAAGGATGCCCTAAGCCCCCCCTATTCTAACTCCGACTTTTGCTGTTGCACATGGATTAAAAAGAAACGCGAACTGACTGTAATCGACCCTGCAAGTGGAGTAGAAAAGAGTTTGGCACCTGCAATAATTTAATTTGATAAATAAGTTAAATACAGGAAAGTTTCATTAACGTAGTGAAAAATGATAGGGTTGCTCTACCGATTAACAGAATGGAAGTTCTGCCTAAAATAACAATATGATTTATTATAACTCAAAATAATAAACAAAAACACATGAAACATTTACAATACATCAAAGTGGCTCAAATTGTATACTCAAATAAATGCTGTGAAGGTGAAGTTGTCCCTAAACTAGATTGTGACATTTATGACGAAGTGGTATGTGGAGCCAATTCCTTGCAACTCAAATCTTAAGAGAAACACACAGCCAACTCAACATTAATTGCTGCTACAGTAGTGAGAATTCAGACAATGAATACCCAAGACAGAACAAAGTTAGAAAAAGACGAACAGGCGCGCTCTGCTTAGCTCTGATTATCACCTAGGAAAATCCCTATCTGCCGGTGCTGCGGACATACATTACCAAACTGTCTTCTTAACTGCAAGAACACGATCTGGCGTACCAGAGGCGATGGCTGGTTGCTTCAACGTCCCGTCGTGGTGATGATAATGTCGCGAGTATAGCCCAAAACTAATTATCCTGGTCTGGTTGTTCCAGACTAAAGACTTCCTAGTAACACAAATGCGCCTCTGAGGGAGACGAAGAAGGCTCGCCACACAATCGCTGACGGTACAGTGATTGATTTTAACAAGCGAAGTCACACTGTAACTCCGATACAGTCAACTTTAGCCAAAACTGCTCAAGACAGACAACATAGGCCGCTTGTACGCAGAACGCTCAATTGCCAACTGTACTCGGAAAGTTACGTTGAAGTCGAAACTTCAGCAACTTCGTCAAACAGTTACAATTAAATAAAAGTATATTAGACAGCCAACAGAAGGCAGGCAGTCCAGAGCAGCAAGAGCTCAGTCTTGTAACCTACTCCGACCGAAAGGCGAGAGCTGACTACTCTAGAGCACCCGTACAGGCCTAACACAGAACATTCCCGCCCCCACGACAGTGGCCGTGGTTAAACGTTCCAATCAGCAACTCGAAAACCGGCGGGAAATTCCACTCTATTGCCGGAGCACTACCATTCCACCAATGGAGATTCTTGGCGCCAATTTCTGCGCTGATTTTGCTACGTCACGGAGCTGTGCCCTGAGCAAGCCAATCACAGTTACTATTTTGCAGAAAGCGCGGGACTTTTTCCGCCACAACTGCCTGGGTACACAAGTCATTCCCACGCCTCGCTGGTAGCCCACCAGAAACTGTTTTCGCTAAGTTTCTGCGAAGTAACGGAACCTCTAGCCCAGCCGCTACTTCAGGCCCCTGCGGGCGTGTCTTTTGACAATGTCGGCATCTGGAAAGCATTCACTCGACTCCCTCACACCCGTCGGCTTAACACTTTCAAGATCAGCAGAGCCCGCCTGTCACCGGACCACCCAGGTGACGAGAGACGCTGCATGGGAAGTCCGCGTGTGAAGGAATAGCGACTTTTCACCACATGCAATTAGAGAGGAAAATCGTAAGATAGAAATATGAGAGGGGGCTCATGCCACCTGTCAACTTTATTATAAGCTCTCATTTTATGTGGAGTGTTCTGCGTTTATAGTAGTCTATCTCCACATAGGTGCTCCCTGAAAATTAATTTATTCCCTGAAAATTAATTTATGTAAAAATGACATTATAACACGGGAAGTTGACGTGTAATTTACTTTTAATTGTACGATCGGTTTCGGCCAGAATCATTTTCCAGTACAGCTTTTGTGAATAACAGGTGTCACCATATATCCCATAAAAGAATTATCAAAATATAATATTTGCAAGTAATATTCTTTTCCTACCCCAATGAACCATGGACCTTGCGTTGGTGGGGAGGCTTGCGTGCCTCAGCGATACAGATGGCCGTACCGTAGGTGCAACCACAACGGAGGGGTATCTGTTGAGAGGCCAGACAAACGCGTGGTTCCTGAAGATGGGCAGCAGCCTTTTCAGTAGTTGCAGGGGCAACAGTCTGGATGATTGACTGATCTGGTTTTGCAACACTAACCAAAACGGCCTTGCTGTGCTGGTACTGCAAACAGCTGAAAGCAAGGGGAAACTACAGCCGTAATTTTTCCCGAGGGCATGCAGCTTTACAGTATGGTTAAATGATGATGGCGTCCTCTTGGGTAAAATATTCCGGAGGTAAAATAGTCCCCCATTCGGATCTCAAGGCGGGGACTACTCAGGAGGACGTCGTTATCAGGAGAAAGAAAACTGGCATTCTACAGATCGGAGCGTGGAATGTCAGATCCCTTAATCGGGCAGGTAGGTTAGAAAATTTAAAAAGGGAAATGGATAGGTTAAAGTTGGATATAGTGGGAATTAGTGAAGTTCGGTGGCAGGAGGAACAACACTTTTGGTCAGGTGAATACAGGGTTATAAATACAAAATCAAATAGGGGTAATGCAGGAGTAGGTTTAATAATGAATAAAAAAATAGGAGGACGGGTAAGCTACTACCAACAGCATAGTGAACGCATTATTGTGGCCAAGATAGACACGAAGCCCATGCCTACTACAGTAGTACAAGTTTATATGCCAACTAGCTCTGCAGATGATGAAGAAATTGATGAAGTGTACAATGAGATAAAAGAAATTATTCAGGTAGTGAAGGGAGACGAAAATTTAATAGTCATGGGTGACTGGAATTCGAGAGTACGAAAAGGGAGAGAAGGAAACATAGTGGGTGAATATGGATTGGGGGAGAGAAATGAAAAAGGAAGCCGTCTGGTAGAATTTTGCACACAGCATAATTTAATGATACCTAACACTTGGTTTAAGAATCATAAAAGAAGGTTGTATACATGGAAGAAGCCTGGAGATACTAGAAGGTATCAGATAGATTATATAATGGTAAGACAGAGATTTAGGAACCAGGTTTTAAATTGTAAGACATTTCCAGGGGCAGATGGGGACTCTGATCACAATCTATTGGTTATGAACTGTAGATTAAAACTGAAGAAACTGCAAAAAGGTGGGAATTTAAGGAAATGGGACCTGGATAAACTGAAAGAACCAGAGGTTGTAGAGAGTTTCAGGGAGAGCATAAGGGAACAATTGACAGGAATGGGGGAAAGAAATACAGTAGAAGAAGAATGGCTAGCTTTGAGGGACGAAATAGTGAAGGCAGCACAGGATCCAGTAGGTAAAAAGACGAGGGCTAGTAGAAATCCTTGGGTAACAGAAGAAATATTGAATGTAATTGATGAAAGGAGAAAATATAAAAATGCAGTAAATGAGGCAGGCAAAAAGGAATACAAACGTCTAAAAAATTAGATTGACAGGAAGCGCAAAATGGCTAAACCGGGATGGCTAGAGGACAAACGTAAGGATGTAGAGGTTTACCTCACTAGCGGTAAGATATATACTGCCTACAGGAAAATAAAGAGACCTTTGGAGGAAAGAGAGCCTCTTGTATGATTATCAAGAGCTCAGATGGAAACCCAGTTCTAAGCAAAGAAGGGAAAGCAGAAAGGTGGAAGGAGTATGTAGAGGGTCTATACAAGGGCGATGTACTTGAGGACAATATTATGGAAATGGAAGAGGATGTAGATGAAGATGAAATGGGAGATATGATACTGCGTGAAGAGTTTGACAGAGCACTGAAAGACCTAAGTCGAAACAAGGCCCCGGGAGTAAACAACATTCCATTGGAACTACTGACGGCCTTGGGAGAGCCAGTCCTAAAAAAACTCTAACATCTGGTGAGCAAGATGTATGAGACAGGTTAAATACCCTCAGACTTCAAGAAGAATATAATAATTCCAATCCCAAAGAAAGCAGGTGTTGACAGATGTGAAAATTACCGAACTATCAGTTTAATAAGTCACAGCTGCAAAATACTAACGCGAATTCTTTACAGACGAATGGAAAAACTGGCAGAAGCCGACCTCGGCGAAGATCAGTTTGGATTCCGCAGAAATGTTGGAACACGTGAGGCAATACTGACCCTACGACTTATCTTAGAAAATAGATTAAGGAAAGGCAAACCTACATTTCTAGCATTTGTAGACTTAGAGAAAGCTTTTGACAATGTTGACTGGAATACTCTCTTTCAAATTCTAAAGGTGGCGGGGGTTAAATACAGGGAGCGAAAGGCTATTTACAATTTGTACAGAAACCAGATGGCACTTATGAGAGTTGAGGGACATGAAAGGGAAGCAGTGGTTGGGAAGGGAGTGAGACGGGGTTGTAGCCTGTCCCCGATGTTATTCAATCTTTATATTGAGCAAGCAATAAAGGAAACAAAAGAAAAATTCGGAGTAGGTATTAAAATCCATGGAGAAGAAATAAAAGCTTTAAGGTTCGCGGATGACATTGTAATTCTGTCAGAGACAGCAAAGGATTTGGAAGAGCAGTTGAACGGAATGGACGGTGTCTTGAAAGGAGGATATAAGATGAACATCAACAAAAACAAAACGAGGATAATGGAATGTAGTCGAATTAAATCTGGTGATGATGCGGGAGTTAGATTAGGAAATGAGACGCTTAAAGTAGTAAACGAGTTTTGCTATTTGGGGAGCAAAATAACTGATGATGGTCGAAGTAGAGAGGATATAAAATGTAGACTGGCAATGGCAAGGAAAGCGTTTCTGAAGAACAGAAATTTGTTAACATCGAGTATAGATGTAAGTGTCAGGAAGTCGTTTCTGAAAGTATTTGTATGGAGTGTAGCCATGTATGAAAGTGAAACATGGACAATAAATAGTTTGGACAAGAAGAGAATAAAAGCTTTCGAAATGTGGTGCTACATTAGAATGCTGAAGATTAGGTGGGTAGATCACATAACTAATGAGGAGGTATTGAATAGAATTGGGGAGAAGAGGAGTTTGTGGCACAACTTGACAAGAAGAAGGGATCGGTTGGTAGGACATGTTCTGAGGCGTCAAGGGATCACCAATTTAGTATTGGAGGGCAGCGTGGAGGGTAAAAATCGTAGAGGGAGACCAAGAGATGAATACACTAAGCAGATTCAGAAGGATGTGGGTTGCAGTAGGTACTGGGAGATGAAGAAGCTTGCACAGGATAGAGTAGCATGGAAAGCTGCATCAAACCAGTCTCAGGACTGAAGACAACAACAACAACAATATTGTTTTATACAAAGGTAGTTGCATAATGTGTCAATTGCTACACCGTGTATGTGCCTTTGCATAACAAAATATTATTTACGAATATTATATTTTGACAATTGTTTTATGAGGTGTATGTGACATCCGTTAGCGACGAGAACTCTATTGGAAAATGGTATATGACCATTTAAAAATGAACTATAAAGCTGCTTTATATGTTACAATATGTCGTTTCCGCAATTTATCAAAACTGTGGAACAGAACCAACAAAAAATATTTAAGGAAAGACAAGGTTTTTGTCAAATGGTCTCTATGGATGCATATAATTCCAAGTTGTTCACTAGTAAAAATTAGCGCTTACTGTCTTCATCTTGTCTGTACGGAGTAGAGAACTGAGAGCGTTCAGAACAGCGCAGAGCCACACGGATTGAACGAGCATCTTTTCAGAATTTCAGCAACAGTAAAAATAAACGGACCAGCGACACTCTGAATTAGACAAGAAGACAATATCGAATGAAGACATTCAGAGCAGAGAAACATTCAGGAAGACAATGAACAAATACAGAGCAATCTTCATTGAGGAACACAGATCACTTGTTCGATCGGTTCTCGAGTATTGTACCTCAGGGACCCTGATCAAGTTGAATTAATAGGAGAAATAGAGAGGATCCAACGAATAGCGGCGCGTTTTGTGACGGGATCGTTTAATTAGTGCGAGAGAATTTCGGAAATGCTCAGTAAACCACAGTGGCAGACGCTACAAGACAGGCGTTGTGAACCACGGAGAAGTTTACTGTTGCAATTCTGAGAGCGTAAGTTCCAAGAGCTAGGCAACATATTTCTTTCTCCCGCGTGCGTCTCGAGAAATTACATAGACGAGATCAGAGCTCTTACTTGTTCATCTCACGAACCATTCATGAATGGAGCAAGGTAGGGACGGTGGGGGATGATAATCGTACCAGAAGTACACCTCTGCCACGCGCCATAAGATACCCTGCGGAGTCCACCTGTGCAGAATTATTCCGTAGTGGTGCTACAAACTTTCAGGGATGATGGAGAAGGGTGAACGTATCAATCTGAGATAAGAGACCCTGGTCTGCAAAAAAATATGTCGAAAGTCATAGGCGAAAATAGTACTAATTCCTCTGGCAGTGGAATACATGTACCGCTACTGTTTTAGGGTAGGCAACTATCAGAGGTGGCAGTATGGACCAAAATAAGAGAAAAATGTCTAATAAACATGGGATCTAAGCTGCATACCGTAGCTTAGGAGCTATGAACACTTGTTCACTACGACACTGCGAAAACCACATCTCTTCTACTGCAAACTCTAAGGTTTTCACATTGTTGATGGAGATAGTATGGACCAAAACAAGAAACAAACGTCCAGTAAATACAGGCTCTAAAATGCATGCCTCAAGTCCATGTTCTCATTCAAATGAGCAAAAAGTAGGCGAAGTTCGGAAAGTTTTTTTTTTTTTCCGGCGCTGTGGGACTTAACATCTATGGTCATCAGTCCCCTAGAACTACTTAAACCTAACTAACCTAAGGACATCACACAACACCCAGTCATCACGAGGCAGAGAAAATCCCTGACCCCGCCGGGAATCGAACCCGGGAACCCGGGCGTGGGAAGCGAGAACGCTACCGCACGACCGCGAGCTGCGGACCGGAAAGTTATTGAGACAATGAAAAGACATACAAAGGATATGTTTGGGGATTATGACCGATCACTCTATGAACTTCATATTAGATCTTCAATACAAAAAGAAAAAAACATAATGGCGCCCCTAATTATGATTTGATCAAAAGTTTGAAGTACGCAGACTGTGTGCGGTGTAGCCTCTCAGGAGTCATATGAAATCAGAAAATGGGTAACATCAGTCGATACTACATTAAATTTATGGGAGCTTATACCTAACACAATGAAATAACCATAAATTTCCTAGGGGTTTGTTTCACCCTTGATGGGTTTACAAAAAATTGTTAATATTAATGAATTTCATATATTATAGGTATAAGCTATCAAGAGAAGCGTTTACTTTTCGGGTCAAAGGGAGAAGTTAATAGGTTGAACCTTTTCATTTTATACTGCACCCAGTTTTGAAAAATGGTTTCTCGAGACAAGTCTATTTAAAGTTTAGGGATAACTTTTATACGTATTATTAGTCCAATTCGCATAAAGTGCATGTTATTATATATTTTTGATGTCGCTGAATAAGAATCTGAAGTTACATTTTCAAAATTCAAAATGATTAATCCAATATGGCGGACCAAAAATTATGTTTTGACCAATTTTGACACAAAAAAAAACAGAGTTTTCGTTACGTATGTTTAGCCTGCAATTCCAGGACCGTATATGAACCCTTCCTCTAACTCGAATTGTTCCTGGAGAGCAATTACGTCGTTCTTCTTGGCGAGAAAAACTGATCTGGCTGATCTGGATCTGCTGCGATCGGCAGCCTGCGCACGTCGTTCGTCAGTTTTTTCGGCGAATATGTCTGCGTGCCTTTTTATTTTATTTTATTTTTTTTTATCAGTCAACTGAGTGGTTTGATGCGGCCCGCCACGAATTCCTTTCCTGTGCTAACCTCTTCATCTCAGAGTAGCACTTGCAACCTACGTCCTCAATTATTTGCTTGACGTATTCCAATCTCTGTCTTCCTCTACAGTTTTTGCCCTCTACAGCTCCCTCTAGTACCATGGAAGTCATTCCCTCATGTCTTAGCAGATGTCCTATCATCCTGTCCCTTCTCCTTATCAGTGTTTTTCACATATTCCTTTGCTCTCCGATTCTGCGTAGAACCTCCTCATTCCTTACCTTATCAGTCCACCTAATTTTCAACATTCGTCTATAGCACCACATCTCAAATGCTTCGATTCTCTTCTCTTCCGGTTTTCCCACAGTCCATGTTTCACTACCATACAATGCTACTCCAGACGTACATCCTCAGAAATTTCTTCCTCAAATTAAGGCCGGTATTTGATATTAGTAGACTTCTCTTGGCCACAAATGCCTTTTTTGCCATAGCGAGTCTGCTTTTGATGTCCTCCTTGCTCCGTCCGTCATCGGTTATTTTACTGCCTAGGTAGCAGAATTCCTTAACTACATTGACTTCGTGACCATCAATCCTGATGTTAAGTTTCTCGCTGTTCTCATTTCTACTACTTCTCATTACCTTCGTCTTTCTCCGATTTACTCTCAAACCATACTGTGTACTCATTAGACTGTTCATTCCGTTCAGCAGATCATTTAATTCTTCTTCACTTTCACTCAGGATAGCAATGTCATCAGCGAATCGTATCATTGATATCCTTTCACCTTGTATTTTAATTCCACTCCTGAACCTTTCTTTTATTTCCATCATTGCTTCCTCGATGTACAGATTGAAGAGTAAGGGCGAAAGGCTACAGCCTTGTCTTACACCCTTCTTAATACGAGCACTTCGTTCTTGATCGTCCACTCTTATTATTCCCTCTTGGTTGTTGTACATATTGTTATGACCCGTCTCATCCTATAGCTTACCCCTACATTTTTCAGAATCTCGAACAGCTTGCACCATTTTATATTGTCGAACGCTTTTTCCAGGTCGACAAATCCTATGAAAGTGTCTTGATTTTTCTTTAGCCTTGCTTCCATTATTAGCCGTAACGTCAGAATTGCCTCTCTCGTCCCTTTACTTTTCCTAAAGCCAAACTGATCGTCACCTAGCGCATTCTCAATTTTCTTTTCCATTCTTCTGTATATTATTCTTGTAAGCAGCTTCGATGCATGAGCTGTTAAGCTGATTGTGCGATAATTCTCGCACTTGTCAGCTCTTGCCGTCTTCGGAATTGTGTGGATGATGCTTTTCCGAAAGTCAGATGGTATGTCGCCAGACTCATATATTCTACACACCAACGTGAATAGTCGTTTTGTTGCCACTTCCCCCAATGATTTTAGAAATTCTGATGGAATGTTATCTATCCCTTCTGCCTTATTTGACCGTAAGTCCTCCAAAGCTCTTTTAAATTCCGATTCTAATACTGGATCCCCTATCTCTTCTAAATCGACTCCTGTTTCTTCTTCTATCACATCAGACAAATCTTCACCCTCATAGAGGCTTTCAATGTATTCTTTCCACCTATCTGCTCTCTCCTCTGCATTTAACAGTGGAATTCCCGTTGCACTCTTAATGTTACCACCGTTGCTTTTAATGTCACCAAAGGTTGTTTTGACTTTCCTGTATGCTGAGTCTGTCCTTCCGACAATCATATCTTTTTCGATGTCTTCACATTTTTCCTGCAGCCATTTCGTCTTAGCTTCCCTGCACTTCCTATTTATCTCGTTCCTCAGCGACTTGTATTTCTGTATTCCTGATTTTCCCGGAACATGTTTGTACTTCCTCCTTTCATCAATCAACTGAAGTATTTCTTCTGTTACCCATGGCTTCTTCACAGCTACCTTCTTTGTACCTATGTTTTCCTTCCCAAATTCTGTGATGGCCGTTTTTAGAAATGTCCATTTCTCTTCAACTGTACTGCCTACTGCGCTATTCCTTATTGCTGTATCTATAGCGTTAGAGAACTTCAAACGTATCTCGTCATTCCTTAGTACTTCCGTATCCCACTTCTTTGCGTATTGATTCTTCCTGACTAATGTCTTGAACTTCAGCCTACTCTTCATCACTACTATATTGTGATCTGAGTCTATATCTGCTCCTGGGTACGCCTTACAATCCAGTATCTGATTTCGGAATCTCTGTCTGACCATGATGTAATCTAATTGAAATCTTCCCGTATCTCCCGGCCTTTTCCAAGTATACCTCCTCCTCTTGTGATTCTTGAACAGGGTATTCGCTATTACTAGCTGAAACTTGTTACAGAACTCAATTAGTCTTTCTCCTCTTTCATTCCTTGTCTCAAGCCCATATTCTCCTGTAACCTTTTCTTCTACTCCTTCCCCTACAACTGCATTCCAGTCGCCCATGACTATTAGATTTTCGTCCCCCTTTACATACTGCATTACCCTTTCAATATCCTCATACACTTTCTCTATCTGTTCATCTTCAGCTTGCGACGTCGGCATGTATACCTGAACTATCGTCGTCGGTGTTGGTCTGCTGTCGATTCTGATTAGAACAACCCGATCACTGAACTGTTCACAGCAACACACCCTCTGCCCTACCTTCCTATTCATAACGAATCCTACACCTGTTATACCATTTTCTGCTGCTGTTGATATTACCCGATACTCATCTGACCAGAAATCCTTGTCTTCCTTCCACTTCACTTCACTGACCCCTACTATATCTAGATTGAGCCTTTGCATTTCCCTTTTCAGATTTTCTAGTTTCCCTACCACGTTCAAGCTTCTGACATTCCACGCCCCGACTCGTAGAACGTTATCCTTTCGTTGATTATTCAATCTTTTTCTCATGGTAACCTCCCCCTTGGCAGTCCCGTCCCGGAGATCCGAATGGGGGACTATTCCGCAATCTTTTGCCAATGGAGAGATCATCATGACACTTCTTCAATTACAGGTCACATGGCCTGTGGATACACGTTACGTGTCTTTAATGCAGTGGTTTCCATTGCCTTCTGCATCCTCATGTCGTTGATCATTGCTGATTCTTCCGCCTTTAGGGGCAATTTCCCACCCCTAGGACAAGAGAGTGCCCTGAACCTCTATCCGCTCCTCCGCCCTCTTTGACAAGGCCGTTGGCAGAATGAGGCTGACTTCTTATGCCGGAAGTCTTCGGCAGCCAATGCTGATTATTTATCAAAATTTAGGCAGTGCCGGGGATCGAACCCGGGACCGAAGACGTTTTTGATTATGAATCAAAGACGCTTCCCCTAGACCACGGGTGCTACTGCAATATAAATCATTTTGTGAACGTGCGTCACGGCACGAGTTTTCTACCTGAACCGGGCGTCTCCGGCTTAGAGCGTCCCTAGGCGGTTGTGACACCACCCCGAACAATGGGTTGTAGAAACTTTTGTAACGCACGGATTAGAAAAACTTTTCGTCCCAACATTCTAGACACATACACCTTTCAAAAAATACAGTTACAAAAAAATCGAATTTTCCACTATTTTGAATGAGAATCTGGCCTTAAGAGCTATGGGCACTCTTTCAGTAGAAGAGATGTTTCACAGCAGGGAACAGGAACAAGTGCTCATTCCATGTTTAATGTACTTCTTTTCTTGTTTTGGTCAGTAGAAGAGATGTTTCTCAGCAGTGAAGACGAACAAGTGCTCATAGGTGTTAATGTACGCATTTTAGACCTCATATTTACGGGATTTTTTCCTTGTTTTGGTCCAGTCGTTTCCGGACCAAGGCCCCTTGTGTCCACAGCAGTCTTGCCCATCACCTCTGAAAATTTGTAACATCATCACGGAATCACCCTGTAGAAGTAGAGGTAAGGAAAAACAACAAAGCTAAAGAACAAAAAGAATTGCACTGAGGTGACAAAAGTCATGGGACAGCGATATGCACACACAGATGGCAGCAGTATCGCGCACACAAGATATAAAACGGCAGTGCATTGACGGAGCTGTCTTTTGTACTCAGGTGATTTATGTGAAAAGGTTTCCGAAGTGATTGTGGTGACATGACGGCAACTAACAAACTTTGAACAGGGAATAGTAGTTGGAGCTAGGCGCAATGGACATTCCGTTTCGGCAATCATTAGGGAACTCAGTATTCCGAGATCCTTAGGCAGCACGGACAACGCAGTGGCCGACGGTCTTCACTTAACGACCGAGAGCAGAGGAGTTTGCGAAAGGTTGTCAGTGCTAACAGACAAGCAGCACTGCGTGAAATAACTGCAGAAATCAATGTGCGACGTACGACGAATGTATCCGTTAGGGCAGTGCGACGAAATGTGGCGTTAATAAGCTGGCAGCAGACGACCGACTCGATTGAATTTGGAAACAGCACGAAATCGCCTACAGTGCCATCCATTCTTGGGGTCGTGATCATATCGGTTGGCCCCAAACGACTGAAAAACCGCGGTCTGGTCAGATGAGTCATGATTTCAGTTGGTAAGAGCTGATGGTAGGGTTCGATTGTGGCACAGATCCCACGAAGCCATTGGCCCAAGTCGTCAACAAGGTACTGTGCGAGGCCATTGTGCCTCCATAATGGTGTGGGCTGTGTTTACATACACCATTGACTGGAAATGGTAATGTTCTGCTACTTGAAGACCATTTGCAGCAATCCATGGACAAGTTCCCAAACTACAATGAAATTTTTATAGTTGACAATTCGCCATGTCGTCGGGCCACAAGTGTTCACAATTGATTCGAAGAAGTCTGGACAAATTCAGCGAATGATTTTGCCAACCATATCGCCTGACGTGAATCACATCGACAATTTGTGGGGCATAATCGAGAGGTCAGTTCGTGCACAAAACCCTGCACCGATAACACCGTCGCAGTTGTGGACGGGAATAGGGGCTGCATGGCTCAATATTTTTCCAGAGGATTTCCAATGACTTGTGGAGTCCATGCCACGTTGAGTTGCTGCACTACGCTGGGCAAAAGCAGATCCGACACTGTATTAGGAGGTATCCCATGACTTTTGTCACCTCAGTGTATTTCCCACATAAAAAATAAATCATGAATATTTGTGGAGGTATATTCCGTCTATGCAACTAACTGAAGGCAGTTTGTTTATTACGATGCATGTTTCGCTTCTTTTATTTGTGAAGCATCTTCAGTGGCGGTTTCCAGGGCTGTTAGCCTATTTGTATAGTCCTGGAGATGTGTTCATTAGTCTCCATGCGCCACTTGGCCGATTTCCGGCGTTCTTTCACCCACATTTGATTCAACACATCGCATACATGGGCTAAAAGCGCTGGCAATTGCCAGTGAAGATGTATTAAAAGTGAAAGAAGCGAAACGCATATGGCAACAAACAACCTGCTTTCAGTTAGTTACATAGACGAAATATACCTCCACGAATTCTGAAGCGACCAAGTAAAGACGGAAAACAGAAAAAAATGACATGAATATTTGTTTCAGGTGGCCATGAATTGGTTGGATCCGAATCAAGAAGAAACGTTTGTCGTATATTAATTTTCCGTTTTCTTTGTTTTTATATACGCATTGTACGGCCAATACATTAGCCCCCTGACCGAACCAGTTACTTAATCCATCAAGGATACTAATCATTCTCAGATCCAGTGAGGACATGTTCGGTAAGAAAAGAAGGAAGTAGAGCGCATCGTAGGAACGAGGCGAAAGGAGGAAGTCTAATCAGGCTCAGCCCAAAAAGCAGTGATCCTAATGCGCTCTCATTGCCAGCCGAGGCGACTAATACCTTCTTTCATGCGGACACGGAGAGTCCCGAGCCACCGGCGTCTTATCTCGGCGCAGACTCGGGCGGCGAGGGATGACCGGGAGCAGACATCTTTTGTAGCCGGAGGCCGCCACAGCTTCAAAGAAGGCGGCAGCCGGCTTTTTGGGACGGGCTCACAGCAAAGCTTCCACGTCACACTACCTCTCCTTTGTCAGCCCCGCCCTCGGTAAACACGTTCATTGCATCCAGGGCGAAAGAGTTTGTTAACCGCGACCTCAGATGTAATCTTCACTTACGCTCGCTCATCAGATAGCGCGAGCGCCTCCTGAAACCCCTGTAAAGTAAATTGAGAAAAGTTAAACCCCTGTGGCAAAATTCCTCTCCGCGGTATCTCTTAACGATAAAGGGGATAGATACTGGGCTTGATATGGGATCAGTTCGCCTTGAATTAATGCTCGCTTTTACGTGAAATACGAGCCTTCCCACTACAAGTTTACGTGAGATATCCGATCTTCTTGTAAAGCAGCTTGTAGGTGAACCTTCACAAGAGAAATAAACGAACGATGCCAACCCATTCATTACAAAAGCAGCTTACTGCAATTACTGTCCACATCTACAGGATAGATAAAAAAAAATACATACACACTTTGATAAAGATAAGCCTGATCGGCACGACGTGTAGTTCGACAGCCTTTTAAGGTGTTTGGTTCATATTTTGCTTTGAGTGGTTATTGTTCCCTTGGCTGTTTTTAGACACCAATTTCTGAAGACGTAGTGCTGTTCGTATCCTCGTCCTCGGCCGATATTTTCCATGGTTGTGCCGTTGGTCGGACCGAAGGGAAATGGTTAAATTGTTGGTCGGTCCTGGGCCGTCCCTAGTTTGGATTGCCATCCGATTATTTAACTTCATCTCTTGGCTGCCTGTCTCACCTCACCTTACGTTTGAGCTACCTTCTCAGGCCGACCCTTGGAACACTTCTGAGCACCACTTGTTCTGTTTGTTTTAGATTGTGATTTTCATTTTAGTTTGAAGTATTGTGCGAGGCCTTCGGCCGTCAATTAATTCAGTTCTTTTTAAATTTTACATAAAGGCCTTCAGCCGTATTAACTTAAAATTTTGAAGATTAACTTTATTTTTTTTAAATATTTTTCCTTAAAATTTGTTCTATCTGAAATTGTTCTTAATCCAGGCCCTAAGCCTTAGTTGTTCGATGTATTATGTGTGGCCTGCAGCCGAGGATTTACGCGAACCCCTTTTAATAAGGCTTTCAGCCGTGAGTATTCTTTAAAGGAAAATTTTTTATAAGAAGGAAGGGGTTTATTTTAAATCGTTTGTCTGACTTGTTGTTCAGGCCTTCAGCCGTTGTTTCAAATTCGTTTGTGGCCTTCAGCCGTACAATAAGTTAATATTTCTTGAATTAGGCTTTCGTCCGTTCTGTTGTAAGTTTAAAAAGAAATTTCTTGGTTAGAAAAAATTGTTTATTAATATGTTTTAATTATATTTGACCTTCAGACGTGTAGTCTAGGCCTTCGGCCGCTAATTGTTTTCAATTGCAAGTTTTTTTAATTTTACCTTTTATTTTTTAATTGCTTTTGATTTCTAAGCCAGGCCTTCAGCCGTCCTTGTTTTTGGTGTGGTTTTAGGCCTTCAGCCCAGGAAGCATCTCAGGCTCTTTAACTGGGCCTCAGCTGTATTGTTTAGTTGTGATCTTTTAAAGCAATGTGTAAATGAGTGGTTCTTAGAAAAATAAAGTTGTGTGTTTGATTATGCAACTCACAGTAATTGTTTACGGCCCCATCCACAGTCATAACCTTCTCCTGTGCGCTCTCAGAGTGCCTACCAACCTGGTTTCAAATACACTCCTGGAAATGGAAAAAAGAACACATTGACACCGGTGTGTCAGACCCACCATACTTGCTCCGGACACTGCGAGAGGGCTGTACAAGCAATGATCACACGCACGGCACAGCGGACACACCAGGACCCGCGGTGTTGGCCGTCGAATGGCGCTAGCTGCGCAGCATTTGTGCACCGCCGCCGTCAGTGTCAGCCAGTTTGCCGTGGCATACGGAGCTCCATCGCAGTCTTTAACACTGGTAGCATGCCGCGACAGCGTGGACGTGAACCGTATGTGCAGCTGACGGACTTTGAGCGAGGGCGTATAGTGGGCATGCGGGAGGCCGGGTGGACGTACCGCCGAATTGCTCAACACGTGGGGCGTGAGGTCTCCACAGTACATCGATGTTGTCGCCAGTGGTCGGCGGAAGGTGCTCGTGCCCGTCGACCTGGGACCGGACCGCAGCGACGCACGGATGCACGCCAAGACCGTAGGATCCTACGCAGTGCCGTAGGGGACCGCACCGCCACTCCCCAGCAAATTAGGGACTTTGTTGCTCCTGGGGTATCGGCGAGGACCATTCGCAACCGTCTCCATGAAGCTGGGCTACGGTCCCGCACACCGTTAGGCCGTCTTCCGCTCACGCCCCAACATCGTGCAGCCCGCCTCCAGTGGTGTCGCGACAAGCGTGAATGGAGGGACGAATGGAGACGTGTCGTCTTCAGCGATGAGAGTCGCTTCTGCCTTGGTGCCAATGATGGTCGTATGCGTGTTTGGCGCCGTGCAGGTGAGCGCCACAATCAGGACTGCATACGACCGAGGCACACAGGGCCAACACCCGGCATCATGGTGTGGGGAGCGATCTCCTACACTGGCCGTACACCACTAGTGATCGTCGAGGGGACACTGAATAGTGCACGGTACATCCAAACCGTCATCGAACCCATCGTTCTACCATTCCTAGACCGGCAAGGGAACTTGCTGTTCCAACAGGACAATGCACGTCCGCATGTATCCCGTGCCACCCAAAGTGCTCTAGAAGGTGTAAGTCAACTACCCTGGCCAGCAAGATCTCCGGATCTGTCCCCCATTGAGCATGTTTGGGACTGGATGAAGCGTCGTCTCACGCGGTCTGCACGTCCAGCACGAACGCTGGTCCAACTGAGGCGCCAGGTGGAAATGGCATGGCAAGCCGTTCCACAGGACTACATCCAGCATCTCTACGATTGTCTCCATGGGAGAATAGCAGCCTGCATTGCTGCGGAAGGTGGATATACACTGTACTAGTGCCGACATTGTGCATGCTCTGTTGCCTGTGTCTATGTGCCTGTGGTTCTGTCAGTGTGATCATGTGATGTATCTGACCCCAGGAATGTGTCAATAAAGTTTCCCCTTCCTGGGACAATGAATTCACGGTGTTCTTATTTCAATTTCCAGGAGTGTACATACACACTTTGATAAAGATAAGCCTATATATTATCGTCAATATTCCAATGACTGAAAGTGAAATAATTATATTAAGTATTCAAACTGCAAACTACCAGCCTTCTAAGCATGATATCGTAAACTCAGGGTCACATCTTCCCGAGTAGCTACGGGACTGCTTGACAAACCGTCTTTATTTCATAGTGCAGTTCTGCTAGTGTGCGTGGCTTCCTGCTGTAAACTACTTTCTTGAGAGTGCTCCCAAGTAAAAGCCAGGTGGGTTCAGTTAGGAGAGCGTGCAGTGTACTCGATGGGACACTTTCTTCTAATCCAACGACCCGGTGCAGTGTTGTCCAGATAGACGCACGCGTTCCTATGAAAGTAGGGTGGAGTGCCATATTGTTGGAAGAAAACGGCTCATCACCAACCTTTGTTCATCATGAAACAAATCGCAAATGAATGGTAAAATTACTGAGTCCAGCATCTCCAGATAAGTCCTGTCAGTAATCATACTTTGGAAAAAGGAAGGTTCAGTCCGTCCCCTGATAGTAAACCGTACCAGACATTAGGCCTCAGACCACTGATCGCTCGCTCAACATAAACATGTGGATTTCGCGGGGCCTATTTACCGTGCCATTTAATTTAAACTGTGTCTCATCAGAGCACACCAGTTTTGGAAACAAAATTAGCATCATGTTCAGCCTGCGCAAGGAATCGTTCAGTAAACGGACTTCTGTCTTGGTACTCCCCATTCAATGAGTGTAAGAATTGCGGAATGTAAACTTTCCATTTTACTCTGTGCAAAATACGACTTACGCTACCCACCCTATATCAGTACACATTCTACATCTACATCTACATTCATACTCCGCAAGCCACCCAACGGTGTGTTGATTTCTGTAATGAGCATGCGAATGCATCAAACATCTTAGAAGAAGACTCTTCACCTGTTGCTGTGCGTGGGCGGCTTGATATACCTTTGTGCTTGTCGATAACTGTTCCAGCATTTTCAAAATTGTCCCGAGAGCGAGTGATGCTTATGCGTGTTGATGATTCAGTTCCATATTCCTGCCTTTAATGTCATTGCACTTTTCTGGTGTTCTCTAACTTCAAATATCGTTTCAGAATGCTTTTACGCTGCTCGAATGTCAGTCGTGTCGGTGCCATGGCCTCATTTCGTACACCGACATTGGCGCGTCACAATACCTCTGCCATCTGTTGCTCAACCACTGTACTACATCCATACCATTCTGATTTCAAGATGTATGGTTTGTATAGCCAGTTTTAAAGTATGTATACATTTTTTTATCTACCCTGTACATCCATACTCTGCAAGTCACTGTGGAGTGCATGGCAGAGGATACTTCCTGCTGTGGCACAACATGAATAGAGGAGTAAGAAACCTTAATATGTGGAATAATGGGAAACAAATCATCATCTACTTCCCGTTATACAATATATTTTTATTCCCGTCACTTATGTGTATGGATCTCACGATAACAACTCCTGTATCTTTTATCCCTCTTTTGGCGTCCCCCAGGACTCCGTCCTCTCCCCTCTCCTCTCCTCTCCTCTATCTTCTGTACACCGCAGATATGCTCCAGCCACCCCTACCTGTACACCTCATCCAATATGCTGATGACACCGCCTTCCTGGCTCTCTATCCTACCCTTCAACGGCCCCAACACACCCTCCAAACCGACCTTGACCAGTTCACCACTTGGTGCAGCCAGCAGTGGTTCCTTCCTATCAACCCCTCCAAAGCCCAGGCAGTCATCAAAGGGCGCACCACCTGCTTCTTCAGTTTTCATGATTTCTACCTAACCATTTATGGTCGTCCCATCCAGCTCGTCCCCACCCTGAGATACCTTGGTCTCACCCTCGAACGTCACCTCACCTGGACCCCTCATCTCCTGACCATCCAGCAGAAAGCCCATTCCCACCTCTGCCTCCTGAACTCCTGTCTGGCCAGACATGGGGATTGCATCTGTCCACCATCCTCTACACCTATGAATCTCTCATCTGTCCTATCTTCTGTTATGCCGGCGTGGCCTGGATCTCCGCCCCTCCCTGCTTTTATAAGGCCCTCCAAATCCTAGAGCGCCACGTGCTCCACCTTGCCTTCTGTATCTACCTTCCTGCCCCCACATGACTACTGTATGCCCTCACCCCCTTCCCCCACCTCCTTCTTTTCCTCCAGCATATCCGCATCCTTTACACTGTCTGCAAGCTTGATCCTTCCCACCCCCTGGTGTCCTCCTTCCTCTCCTCCCCCACTCATTGCCGCTCCTCTATAGCTGTATCTCTCCATCTGTCCACCTACACACCCTCCATCTCCTTCATCAAGGCAATTTCCAGCACCTACCCCTCACTGATGTTGAACTTCGCTGTAACATCTACCTTTCCCACCAACTGTAGCACAGCCTTGTTCGCCCCCCCCCCACCTTCCCCAGGGCCCCCCTTTTTCCTTCCCCTCCACCAGAGAAAATTTTCCTCCTTCCCCCCTCTAGTCTCTTCACCCCCTCCTTGGCTGTTTCCCTCCCCCATCCTTCCCTCCCCAGCCCCTTGCAGTGTGCCGCCTGCCCGTCTCCCCTTCTCTCCCTCCCTCTAGCACCGCCCCTCTCCCCTTTCTTCTCTTCTCCCTCATCTCCATACCCCTGGCAGATCCTCTCAGTTTGCTCATCATTGTCTGTGTGCTACTTCAGTGTTGTGTTTGGTGCTGTTCTCCCATGACATCAAGAGCTGGGATTTTAACCATGTGCTGGACTTGTACATAGTGTTCTTGTCAGTGATTGTTATGTGCTACACTGCCCAACGCAACTTTTATGCTCCGGCCATACTTTTCCTTGTGTTTCCTTTAATCGTCCAGTGTGTGATTTTTTTGTGTCCAGTTTTTACATTTTTATCACCCTATAACAGTCAACCCCTTTTTACGCTATCTTTCATTATGTTTACCCTCTTATATGTCTCCTTCGTCGTATTTCCTCCTTTACGCTGGTTTAAATGTCTCCTTTTTATGTACTTCCTCTCGGCAGAAGAGCGGCGCCTATGCTGCTACCAGCCCACCCCATATGGGGCATTGAAATACAGTCAAGAAAAAAAAAACAGTGTATGGATCTCGGAGGAAAAATTACTGCTGTGCAGAATATCTGGTTCTTAACGCCTTAACTAAATAGCGTTCTAGGCTCCAACTAAACACTAGTAAATATACAACGGTGGAACCCTCGTACACAACTAATAAGGCCCCAACGAAATTAATCAAACAGGCTGCATAATGTGATACACCTATGGTTCATTCTTTATTGAAAGTTTTTCGCGTCCCCATGAATATAAATACGTAAATGGACAAATCCACGGCTTTCGTCGATACTATGCTTAACCTTTAATTTTTTTGTTTCGTTATATCTTCTAAGCGTGCAGGTTCACGTCTTTCTTCGTTGATATTGTTAGTATGTCCAAAGAGTAAATAAATGATAATCCTTGTATAATATGCTTGTTTAATTACATTTGCTAAACAAATATGTACACAATGAAAAATGCTCCTATCGTAGCACAAAAAAGGAGAAGTATATGCTGGGCAGAGTGAGGGATGTAAAAGATGGCAACTAGTTTTTCGACTTCCCTGCCAGCTTGAAAGACATTTAAATCAAAACATCTTGACATATTCGCGCTTTTTTACTTGTTAATATTAGTTCCTATCTCATGTAATACACTGAAGAACCGAAAGAACTGGTACACCTGCGAGGACACGAAAGTGCCGCAACACGACGTGGCAAGAATTCGACTAACGTCTGAAGTAGTGCTGGAGGAAATTGACGAATTGACACCATGAATCCTGCAGTGCTGTCCACAAATCCGTAAGAGTACGAGAGGGTGGAGATCTCTTCTGAACAGCACACTGCAAGGCATCCCAGATATGCTCAATAATGTTCATGTCTGGGGAGTTTGGTGGCCAGAGGAATTGTTTAAACTCAGAAGAGTGTTCCTGGAGACACACTGTAGCAATTCTCGACGTGTGGGGTGTCACATTTTCCTGCTGGAGTTCCCATGTCCATCGGAATGCACAGTGGACATGAATGGATGCAGGTGGTCGGACAGGATACTAACGTACGTGTCACCTGTCATAGTCGTATTTAGACGTATCAGGGGTCCCATATCACTCCAGCTGCACACGCCCCACACCAATCATAGCCTCCACCAGCTTGAACAGTCCCCTGCTACCATACAGGATCTATGGATTCAGGAGGTTGTCTGCATACACATGCACTCGCCCATCCGCTCAATACAATTTGAAACGAGTCTCGTCCGACCAGGCAACACGTTTCCAGTCATCAACAGTCCAATGTCGGTGTTGACGGGCCAAGGCGAGGTGTAAAGCTCTGTGTCGCGCAGTCATCAAGGGCACACGAGTGTGCCTTCGGTTCCAAAAGCCCACATTGATGACATTTTGTTGAATGGCTCTCACGCTGACACTTCTTGATTGCTCAGCATTGAAATCTGAAGCAGAAAGTTGTCCAAATGTCTCTAAGAACTATGGGACTTAACATCTGAGGTCATCAGTCCCCTAGACTTAGAACTACTTAAACCTAAATAACCTAAGGGCATCACACAAAGCCATGCCGGAGGCAGGATTCGAACCTTCGACCGTAGCAGCAGCGCGGTTCCGGACTGAAGCACCTAGAACCACTCGGCCACAGCGGCCGGCTAAATCTGCAGCAATCTGAGGAAGGGTTGCACTTCTGTCACGCTGAACGATTCTCTTCAGTCGTCGTTGATCCCGCTCTTGCAAGATCTTTTTCCGGACGCAGCGATGTCGGAGACTCGTGAAATGGTCGTACGGGAAAATCCCCACTTCATCGCTATCTCGGAGATGCTGTGTCCCACCGCTCGTGCGCCGACTATAACATCACGTTGAAACTCACTTAAACCTTGATAACCTGCCATTGAAGCAGCAGTAACCGATCTAACAACTGCGCCAGACACTTGTTGTCTTATATAGGTGTTGCCAACCGCAGCACCGTATTCTACCTGTTTACGTATGTCTGTATTTGAATATGTATACCTACATCATTTTTTTGGTGCTTCAGTACATAACGCATCATACCAACTAAAGTAACATGACACCTGCTATCATGTCATCCAGCGTGGCAGCTTAAATGTCTTGTTATTTCTCGCGACAAACCCCTTACCTTGGCTTCAGATCAATTCTATTTGGTTCAGATAGCAGTGGCACGGTGACAACTGCAAAAATGCAGCATTTGTACAGTGTACTCGACACCGTGAAAATTGTTTTCCATGTTTCTACGACGCTTATCACTGTGGCTCATGTGAAACCACATCTGTCCTATAAAACAGTGGGCATATTCAAGCAAAGAGTATTTAATTTTTCAATTTTCTTCCAAAAATTTAATTGTGTAATGTTTTCTTAGCTTCAAAATCTGTAACAATGATTTAGAATATATCGATAGTTAATAATTTGTATTTGCAATGAAAACCAGAATTCTGCGTGTGGTATGTAACTATAAACCAGAAGACATGCATTTTTCTTGAAAAAATGGTGGTTAAGTATGAGTTAATTACCACATATTAATAAATTTCATATTTCAATGGTTTAGGTATTCAAACGGACCAAAAAATTGTTGATCACAATGGATTTCGAACCACCGCCCACCAGCCTGCTCAATTATTTCCATCAACGACGCCACCGATTACGCCAAGCCTACATACATGTGACACTGTGGTGCTTAATCTACTACATCATGTTTCCCAACAAAGGACAAAGCATATTTTTCTCTGTAATGTCGTGAAAAATATTAAGAACAATTTGTTTCTAACCATTAAGGTGTTGTGCGCGCGTGTTTCGCTATGAAGCAGGAAGCAGTGTCACCCATTCCCGCCGTACACGTGAACAGTGAGACAATCAGAGCAAAAGTAGCGCTGACAGAGACTGTGACTGTGTACACTATTTTTCAAGTATAATTAAGACAAACTTTGATGGGTTAATACATCAGAATGTCTTAAAGTTTCATTTACTGTGACATAGTAATCAAATATCCAGTACATAAGGTGGACCTACTTACAAGAGCGGAACAACACCAGAGTACGAGCTACAGCTGCTGACCAGTCATCGCGTTTGTGTTCGTTTGCATCAGGTTTATTCTTATGATGTATGGAGTATACTATATGTGCTCATTCTCGATCAGCCCTCGTCCTCCCTTGGCTTTAACCACTTGGATATATCGCTGAATGTGCCAACGTGTCATTTTCAATGGCAGTTCTAGGCTTATGTTCTTTTTTACATTTGTTCTTATACTTTTTTAGTTTATCCCTACAGTATTTCTATATCATTTACCATCACGCAATTTCCTGTATATGATGTTTCTGCTTCTGTAGTTTTCAAAGGGCCCATCTGCAGTAAGTCAATTCGTTTGTGCTGTTTAATCACATGACTGTTATTTTTATACCTACCTCTAGATCGACACCTGTACTCTGCAGACCACGGTGAAATGTGTGGCATAGGACATCTAGCCACAACAGTTATTAGAGATTCTTTTCTTTCCATTCGCGTTTCGGGGACAGGAAAAACATCTCTGTGTGCGCTGTAAATACACTCATGCTCATAAATTAAGGATATTTGCAGAATGTGGTGCCACCCATCGTGGCACTACACAAAACTGGCGCTAATAGTATAGGCACCTAGGGAACACACACGACACAGATATGTAAGTCCACAGTATTGGTGATAAGTTGAGAAAACCGTCCCGAAACACATGTTCTACAAAACGCCACTGTTTCCTGCGTATGTACCCCGACATAAATATGGGATGTGATCACCATGCACACGTACACAGGCCGCACAATGGTTTGGCATACTTTGGATCAGATGGTCGAGCAGCTGTTGGGGTATAGCCTCCCATTCTTGCACCAGTGCCTGTCGGAGCTCCTGAAGTGTCGTAGGTATTTGAAGACGTGCAGCGATATCTCGACCGAGAGCATCCCAGACGTGCTCGATGGGGTTTAGGTCTGGAGAACAGGCAGGCCACTGCATTCGCCTTATATCTTCTGTTTCAAGGTACTCCTCCACAATGACAGCTCGGTGGGACCATGCGTTATCATCCATCAGAAGGAAGGTGGGACCCACTGCACCCCTGAAAAGGCTGGTGGAAAATGACGTCCCGATACACCTAACCTGTTACAGCTTTTCTGTCAAAGACATGTATGGGTGTACGTGCACCAATCATAACCCCACCCCACACCATCAAACCACGACCTCCATACAGGTCCCTTTCAAGGAAATTAAGGGGTTGGTATCTGGTTCCGGGCTCACGCCTTGAAAACCCGGCGAGAATCACTGTTCAGGCTATACCTGGACTCGTCCGTGAACATAACCTAGGACCACTGTTCAAATGACCATGTACTGTGTTGTTGACACCAGACTTTACGGGCTCTCCTGTGACCAGGGGTCAGTTGAATGCACCTTGCAGGTCTCCGGGCGAATAAACCATGTCTGTTTAGTCGTCTGTAGACTTTGTGTCTGGAGACAACTGTTCCAGTGGCTGCAGTAAGGTCCCGAGCAAGGCTACCTGCAGTACTCCGTGGCCGTCTGCGGGCACTGATGGTGAGATATCGGTCTTCCTGTGGTGTTGTACACTGTGGACGTCCCGTACTGTAGCATCTGGACACGTTTCCTGTCTGCTGTAATCATTGCCATAATCTTGAAATCACACTTTGTGGCACACGGAGGACCCGTGATACGACCTGCTATGTTTGACCAGCCTCCAGTCACCCCAGTATTCTACCCCTCATAACGACATCAATATGTGTTCTTTGAGCCATTTTCATCACACAATTACCATTAGCATGTCTGAAAACGTCTGCACACTTACTCGCTGCACCGTACTATGACATGCACCAACACACCTCTGCGTATGTGAACTGCTGCCAGCACCACCGTGGGACGATCGCAGGTCAAATGCACCACATGGTCATACTCCGAGGTGATTTAAACCCGCAAACCGCCCACCAGAGCGTTGTTTCACCATGTATCAGCATTATCCTTAATTTATGAGCATGAGTGTAGTTTAATCTTGTCTTGGTGATCCCTGTGGGAGCAATTCTTCATGGGTTGTGGTCAGGGCCAGTTTAAGGCCAAAGCGGCACAAGCTGCTGCTTGCGATGCCAGGCTGAGAGGGGCTCTACGGGCGACTCGAGTGTGAGATTCATATACAGGATGTGCCGCTATATCACTAACGGCTGTTTGTGACGGCAAGTTGAGTGGCGCGCCAGAGGTGCCGAAGTGCAAGATTTGTGTACAGCGCCTACCACAGAGTGGCAGTCTCGAAATCAGACACCTCAAGGTCACACCCGCCTCCTGCAGTCCATCGACGCTAAGCGCAATGATTCGCCAGTCTCATAGCTTTATTCCAGTATGTCCACTGTTAGCAGCGCACTAGGTAAGCGCCAGCTGAATGTTCTGTGTTTCTGTACGATATCGTGAGTTCACATGTGGTTTCAGTCTCCCATGGCATTGTGCATTGAGGTGTCTTTGGTAGTGAGTGAAATACAGGAGCAAGGGCCCAAGTGTAGTGCTAATCCAGTTGCTGTCCGTAAAGGGCGAAAACGCATTCGAAAACGACCTATAATTATCGTGTCCACAGTACCAAAGAGTTTTTACTTATCTGGGCAACAGTGGAGAAGAAAGGGATAATAGAAATGTTGCACAAGTTCACAAAATGACAAAAAAACCTTGTGGTATTTCCGAATCGACTGTATTCGTATCAACAGTGCAGTAACATCGGCAGAATTCTAGACGGCAGCACGTGTTTTGGTTCTCCAAGAAAGGGATACGAATAGAAACGGAAATTACGCAATTTGATGATTTTGACAAAAAAATTTGTACATAAAACCGTACCTTGACACTACGACAGAGGGGAGTATCCGACTGCTAGAAAAATACAGAGTGGCCTCCGTGAGAAAGGTAATTATTCTGACTCAGAGACTGCATGGGGGCTTAATTAAAATACAATGAAAATAATTTTAATTTCTTGATTTAGTAGCTGTCTGTTCGATTACGAAGTCTCGTAAACGGTTGGCCCTGACTAGTATTATTACGCAATCTGACTGCATAGAACAACAACAATGAATGAAATGGAAATTTTCATTAACACAATTAATTAATTAAGTCCCCAGCAACTATAAAACCTGCGAAACCAAAGCACAAGTGTATCTGTTCTGTGTGTGGAAGTATGACTCAACGTACGCATCTGGCACGGTTCTTCTTCAACAACACAAGAAATTTTAAATATCATTTATACTGAATTAATTAAAGGAAATAGAAATACCATAATTACTCAAGAAAACCAGAATTACACTCTAATCCAAGAACACAAGCCAGATGCTTTGTTGACTGAACCTGTAATGACGCATTATTTAAAACATGGAAATAATGAAAAATAAATCAAGTTTCGTTACCTTCATATATTGACCAAAATCACTCTAATCATTACAATATATCTCCACACCGACTCGCTATTACCACATCTCAATAAGAACTTTTCAGTATCACATCTCAGCAAGCACTCCCTACTAGCACATCTCAACAAACACTCTCTGCTACGAGTTCTTAACAAGCACTGACTACCACGAGCTCTCCCCAAGCACTGCCCACTACGAGTTCTCAATAATCACTGCCAGTGGAGGCGGCAGAACAATGCTCTCTAGCGCGATCTCTGGCGCTGTGGCTCAGTGTAGCCACCTTTCATATGCCCTTCCTCCACGGGCTAGAATTTGATGGCATTTTTGCCAGCATTGGTGGTGAAAATACCACCAAATTCGTCAAAAAAAAATACAGACAAAAGTAAAAGATAATATTAATGCGTAAATATCATATAACTAGATAAAATTTTGGCTTTGCACTGACCTTTCAATAACCTAATATATAAAATACAGTAAGCAATACAAATTCTTTCATACATGTGACTTTACATAACAGTTTACACAAGTATTATGTGGTTAAACAGTTCAATCAATAGCATCAGCAATGACGAATATGTGCAGGTAAGAGTCTCATAACTTTTCACAAACAGTAATACACAAAAAATCAGTTTATACAAATATTCACATAAACGCTTTCCATAGCTCAAGAATAAGCAGTTGACAGTTCCAGCAGTAGCACCCAGCAATGGTCAACAGGTGCAAATACCAACAAGTAACATTATTTCAATAGAAGCAGTCCATCAGTGGCACCCAGCAATGTTGAATAGGTGCAGACACCAACAAGTAACACCATTTCAGTATAAGCAGTTCCATTAGTGGCACCAGCAATGTTGAACAGGTGCAGACACCAACAAGTAACACCATTTCAGTATAAGCAGTTCCATTAGTGGCACCAGCAATGTGGAACAGGTGCAGATATCAACAGGTGACATCTTTTCAGTAGAAGCAATCCATCAGTGGCACCCAGCAATGTTGAGCAGGTGCAGACATCAACAGGTGACATCTTTTCAGTAGAAGCAGTCCATCAGTGGCACCCAGTAATGTTGAGCAGGTGCAGACATCAACAAGTAACACCATTTCAGTAGAAGCAGTCCATCAGTGGCACCCAGTAATGTTAAACAGGTGCAGACACCAACAAGTGACATCATTTCAGTAGAAGCAGTCCATCAGTGGCACCCAGCAATGTTGAGCAAGTGCAGACACCAACAAGTGACATCATTTCAGTAGAAGCAGTTCCATCAGTGGCACCCAGCAATGTTGAATAGGTGCACACAGCAACAAGTCACATTTCTCAACAGAAGCAGTTCCATTAGTGGCACCCAGCAATGTTGAGCAGGTACATACAGCAACAAGTGACACCATTTCAGTATAAGCAGTCCATCAGTGGCACCCAGTAATGTTGAATAGGTGCTGACCGCAGTCCATAATATTCACTTTCACTAATCACACTGTTCATCAGCAGAAATTAAACATGTTCTAGTGGCACCAATCATGTAGAAAAAGTACAAATAACAGTTCATAATATTCACCATCACTAATCAGACAGTTCAGGCATGAACAATAGTTTGAATCCACATACAAATGCTTTTACACTAAACATATAAATTCTAATAAACACCCAAATGATATCAGATAATTGTCACATTAACTATTACAATACACAAATAGCAGTAAACCTATAATATTTATGGGTGTCAGTGCAAGCCACAACAAACAAGTAAAATAATATTTAGGAGATAGGTTGGGATCACTTCTCTGGGATTATAAAAGGAAAACACACAAAACACACTCACTCATCTTTCATCCACATTAGTGCTACTGTGTAGTTGAATAGTGTTAACTGTGTAAATGCAATTCTGTCAAAATTTTATGTTCATCATGTGTATCAAGTAGTAGTGGCAGCAATGTATAACAGTCAATAATAGTTAGTCAACGTCATAGTCATCATGTCAAGACCAATGTTTGCCAAGCCAGATCAAATTGTACGGTTGCTGAACAACTGTCAGTGAGCCAAGATATGCAAATGCTTCCTCTCTCCAAAAAAAAAGTATATACTGCTTAGTGATTCAACAAAGTGTGTGTGTAGACAATCTTCCTTCTACTTGAGTGTTCTAGTCTGCCATCTTCATCCTCCTTGTTCCATATGGAACCAACAAAAAAAAATATGCTCCTCACTTACTTTACCTCTTATCCACCAAAACTCCAATAATCATCAGCATCACATAATCTCAATACTTCACTAATACCTCTTCAATACGTCGATACATATAAACCTTATCATCAATATCATTTACCTTACCTCTTGTCCACGAAAACTCCAATAATCATCAACTTCACATAATCTCAATATCTCTATAATACCTCTTCAATACGTTGATACATATAAACCTCAGCACCAATATCATGTCACTTCCATAAGAACTCTTTCCTCTAGTCAGTCTCCTCGAACAAGTACAGACAAAATCCTAGTGCAAACTTCAATTCAGCATCCCATACAATCCGAAGACACAGTGTCCACACACAACCTCTGTGTCATCCATCTGACCCAAATCTTCTACTCATTACAAATTATAAGATGGATTTTGGTTACCTTGTCCATCATTAAATAAAAGAAATGCATACATGACCTCTAACAGACTTAGTTCGAAAAACTCTCAGTAATTAAGTACGATTACGAAGTGTTAATGATCATAATATTTCACAGTGTGTACACCACTTCAAGAATTATGGCAAACAGAAGCAAACATGTGGAGTATTTTTTGTGTCAAGTGTCACTTCCTATTTCAATTACTCACGAAAAATGCAGTGTAATAACTGTCAATGGTCTAAACCTAGTGTTGGTATGTCACGTCGTTAGCTTCCTTCCTATTGGCATAAATTTATACAGCTTCCTAAAAACCTCCAGCTCATGTGACTTCTATGCAGTTTCTTGTACCAATGTCGTTCGTAGAATTATAGCAGTTCATTTTCTTATCTTAAAAATATAAGGCACTGAGCGTAAGCAAAACATGCAATAGCGCGTAAATATACCAGTAGAGAACAGAATGTCAACAAGTGGATGCAGCACAATCCCTACAACGAGGCTCTGCCAAGCGAACAATCTATAATTAATACCATAGTGTGACCTAAACTCCATGTTTGTACACAGTATATCAGCATTTCTATATACCAACTTATAATTATGACAACAAAACAGAAGTTTGTAAATATGCAATCCATACGCACAGCAGCAAACATATATCTTACGTAATAAACAAGTCATTAGCATCATTCAGCATAAGCAAATAAATGTTCATATGTAATCTTAATAAGTAAACATGAAGGCGCAAGCAGATAAATCACAAAGTGTAACCTACATACCTAACTACAGTCAGCACAATTAATCAGGTGACAATTATAATTTAAATAAATAAGCACAGCAGGCACATAATAAAAAAATATGACATCAGTGAAAAAGCATAGCAGCCAAGTGATGCATAATATACGCAAGTAATAACACTGTTCATTAATAAAACATTGTCAAAATCAGTAAATGTACACAAGCACGTCGCTTCACAAGTAAATTCATAGAACATGAAATTAGCACAAAGTATGAGTCACATAATCGCAAGCAGCAAATTACGTCTAAAGTACGTACCTAAGTGGAAATATGTTACCTGAAAAATAAACTCAATTAACAGTTACCTTTTTTAGTTTATTACTTTTTTTTTCGAAATTACATTCTTCCTGAAATTTTCTCCATAGCAAGTCGTCTTAACGTCGAACACGCACAGAATTTACCTGAAGGTCTTAAATATTTTATACAACCGTATCCTGAAAAATACTGAACGTTAATAACATAATTCATCAAGTCACTATAGCTTTATACTGAATTTAATCCGAGAAATTAGACTGTGTATTTGTTTACGGCTGTCAGTGCATACGCACTGAGCGCTCGATCAGCTGTAGGCGCATGACGTAGAAAGTGATTGTTTGCGGTCAACGACTGCCTTGTGCGGCGCGCAGACTTCACTGTTGCTTTGAGTATCTGCCGCCGCCGGAACACGGCGCGGTATCCTTGTATTCTCTGCATGTTTACATGTAGCTGTTAGTTTCTCTAAAGTATGTCATTCCACAAAAATTTTTACGTTCGATATATGATGTATTCCCCTAGAGCGCCGAGATTTAAGAGTTTCTACTTCAACAGTATTATCATGTATAATTTTGCGAATCCTATATGGACCGTTATAAAGCAGAAAAAAATTGCGACACAAGCCTTTTCCTTTATGAGACAAACGATGAGACTTAATTAATACCTTTTGACCAACTGACAAAGTTTTTAAACGACCAGGACGTTTAGCTGATTTCTCTCTTCTAGCAGCCGCAGATGCAATATTTTGCAGAGCCAGGTTCACAACTTCAGAATGCCGCAGTTTCCGTGAAGGCGGAAAAGGAACGATTTCAGAAATGCGATTTGTTGGTACTTTATTTTTTTAATATCAATAGAGGCGGTAAAGAAGTTGAGTCATTTGGAAGTTCATTCAGAATGTTTTGAAAAATATGAAGATACTGATCCCAAGTTCTGTGATTCTGATGACAATAAAGACGGCACAATTTATTGATTTCCTTCATCCATCTTTCTGAAGCATTAGATTGAGGGTGAAAAAGTGAAATAAAAATTGGTTTAATCTTCCGACGCCGTAGAGTACGAAGCCAAATTTTAGAGCGAAACTGTGATCCATTATCTGATATAACCATATCAACATGACCAACTTCTTTAAGAAAATGTTTGATGAAAGCATTAGATACTGAACGAGCTGTTGCTTTGCGTAAAGGTGTAAAACACACATATTTTGATGTCAATTCCACTGCTACGAAAATGTACGCAAAACCATTAGTAGAACGAACCACTGGACCGAACAAATCGACTGCAGCCATGTACTTTAATTTCGCTGGAATGATAGGAAACAACGGTGCTCTGTGAGAAATCGTTGGAGGCTTAGCCTTTTGACATAATTTGCATTTGGCCAGAACGGATCGAATACGTTTTTCCATATTACTGAAGTAACAATTTTCTCGTAATTTATGAAAACATTTTCTGGGACCAAAGTGCGCATAACTAAAATGTGTAAACGAGGTGTGGCCAAATCATCCAATCTAACAAGCATCTAAGAAAATTACAGACACCAAGGAAACTACGAACATCACGTTTTGTGGAAGGAAAAGCATAATTACGAATAGCGTCTAGTTTCTCTGGATCAGGAAGAATACCTTATGTAGAAATAATGTGACCGAGAAATTTCACCTGAGAACGACCAAATTCAGATTTTTCCAAGTTCTCTGTAATGCCAGCTCTTGCAAAAATACGTAATAATGACTCCAAAATTTTGTTGTGCTCACTCCAGGAACGTATAGCAATAAGAATGTCGTCAACATATGAAGTAATATTGTCACGAAGATAAACAGGTAAAATTTCATTTAAACTACGAATAAATGCTGCAGAAAATATAGTAAGTCCAAACGGTAATTTCCAAAGTCACTTTTGGGTAAAAGAGTCATATTCGGTTATTCTTTACCTACTGTCTAGATAGATTGATAGTAGAAGAGTTGTTTTTATAGATGCAAAGAATAGTGAAAGAGTAGGCAGCGGTGCATAAAACTAAAAGGGAAATAGCACCACTACAGCTCAGGGCCCTGTGAACGCTACGGCACATATTCACTTAGTATAGTGAATCCCCTGAGGACTTTAATAGCTGCACATAAATTTCAGTTTGTGACTTAGTGGCAAATTTGGCGGAAGTGCGTACGTAAATTGATCTAGCCATGAACGTGGAAGTATGTCATTCTTAGAATTGCGAAAGATCTTAAGTTTCCGAACAGTCAAAAAGTGTTTATAGTCAAAGTTTTCTCCTCGTGGCGACAAAGACCTACCGCGTCTGTCCCTGTCCCAATGTCGATTATTGTCGAGTTCGCGCGCCTGGCGCTCTCTTGTTGCATCCCGTAAATGAAACAAATTACTTTCTTGAAACCCCTCTGCTATCTGTGAATCTAAATTTCTTCTACTGTCGTTTCCTACGATTTCGCCTTCAGTTTGTTTGACTTGCATTCGTAATGCCTCAAATTCCCTTTTAACACGTTCATTAAATTTTCCCTGATTTTCAACATGCTTACTTATGTTCTGGTACTCTTCGGTTTCTGCAAATGGTAATGGAGCTGTATGATCTGAATCTCTATCCCCATTTAAACTAAGACTTGTCAATTTATCTGAAATCTCCTCAACTCTTTCCGATAAGTCACCTATTTTTTCTTTCTGTTTACCTACGTCTTCCGTAAGTGTCGCGACTCGGGTTTCAGTGTTGACACATTTGGTAGTTAACTGTTCATATTGTTGTGTTAGGTTATTTATTCTGTCATTTGGTACTGATTCCTCGATTCTCTCAAATATTTCTTTCTTATCGTGTGCACGTTGTAAATTTAACTCTGAAAATTTCTGTACTATCACGCGATCTCTTTCTTCCTTTTCTCTATCCTGTTCCCTTTGTCTAATCTCTACTGCAATTAATCTATTATTGTGAGAATTCAAAATCGGTTGTACTTCTTCTCTGATTTCTTTCTTTAACTCATCTTTCATATTTTTGAAACATGTCCCTATTTGTGAGTCTAACCGTGTTTCCATTGTTCCCATCTCAGTTTTAATTGTTCCCATCTCAGTTTTAATTGTTCCCATCTCAGTTTTAATTGTTCCCATCTCAGTTTTAATTGTTCCCATCTCAGTTTTAATTGTTCCTATCTCTGTTTTAAATTCAGATCGAAAATTTAATATTGCACTCATCAACTACTCCATATTAACTTGTTCGAAATTCTTTTCGCCCCTAACATTTCCCGCAAAACCAGGTTCCTTCGTCATCGCTGTAAAGCTATCTGTGTTCGATACTGTTCCAGAATCTTCTGTCATTAATCTCGAATTCTGAAAATTTTCTAATTGTGAAAAGTTTTGAATTGGTTCCGGACTGTTTTCCCGACTTATTAAATTGTTTTCAACTTCATTATTCATGATACTGTTGTTCTGTGTTGGCGACAATTTCGTCATTCTCACTATTCATCATTTTCGCCTATTTCATCGATCGCGTAATCATTTACAAAATATACAAAACTCTTCACTATATGAAAATTACACACAATGACACTTTATCTCCAACAATACCATTTACACGAAATGCTTCCCTCAACCACGATTAACGAACAATTGAAAACTTCCTAACTGCACAAAATTGTCAAACCCGTATACAAGATAACAAAATTAAATTCTGCAAAAAATATACCATTAGAAGAATGACAAATACCAAATCTACACATGCAATATAGACTACAATTACTAAACTACAATTTACTACAACAATACTACTGTCTACTATTTTTTACAATCAGAAGAATTCCAAGGGACGATCCGAAGCAGCGGTCGCCACGTGCATGGGGGCTTAATTAAAATACAATGCAAATCATTTTAATTTTTTGTAGTTGTCTGTCCGATTACGAAGTCTCGTAAACGGTTGGCCCTGACTAGTATTATTACGCAATCTGACTGCATAGAACAACAACAATGAATGAAATGGAAATTTTCATTAACACAATTAATTAATTAAGTCCCCAGCAACTATAAAACCTGCGAAACCAAAGCACAAGTGTATCTGTTCTGTGTGTGGAAGTATGACTCAACGTACGCATCTGGCACGGTTCTTCTTCAACAACACAAGAAATTTTAAATATCATTTATACTGAATTAATTAAAGGAAATAGAAATACCATAATTACTCAAGAAAACCAGAATTACACTCTAATCCAAGAACACAAGCCAGATGCTTTGTTGACTGAACCTGTAATGACGCATTATTTAAAACATGGAAATAATGAAAAATAAATCAAGTTTCGTTACCTTCATATATTGACCAAAATCACTCTAATCATTACAATATATCTCCACACCGACTCGCTATTACCACATCTCAACAAGAACTTTTCAGTATCACATCTCAGCAAGCACTCCCTACTAGCACATCTCAACAAACACTCTCTGCTACGAGTTCTTAACAAGCACTGACTACCACGAGCTCTCCCCAAGCACTGCCCACTACGAGTTCCCAATAATCACTGCCAGTGGAGGCGGCGGAACAATGCTCTCTAGCGCGATCTCTGGCGCTGTGGGTCAGTGTAGCCACCTTTCAAGACTCAGTTCGTTGTCTGCTCCAGTTACTCGGTTTTTGATTCTGAACGTATAACGAAAGACAAAAATTTTATGTTTTGTGTTAAATGTACTTACTGCGTGCTGAGGGCCACAGTCTTGTAGAATACTTCGATAAAAACTTGGGGCTCACAAAAATCACATCCAAAAACATATTTTGCTCGACTTTAGAGGAAATCTTGGCCTGAATCTACCTACAGTTACGTTTCTATAGCGCATATCGGCTATTTGAGTGATGGGTGCAGTGACGAAGGGTCAGTAAGAGCTGCGAATAAAAAATTTTCGGGAGGTCGGGAATATTCTCGATCGAATTACGGCGAGCCGACGGCACTAAAATCCTGGCTGCAACATACAAATACTCGAGCATTGTCACACATTGAGTCTCTCATAAATAAAATGCTTTCGTATCTGACACGATACAGTAATGACCCACATGTTACCAAAATTAACTCCATAGTTTTCTCGCTGGATGTTTCTGCTAGGTCTAATGGTACCCAAATTAATCATTGACGACGGTTTTAGTTACACCGGTAGAACTGTTTCACGACTCTGATGATATTCTGTTTTTTACATCGGAATGATTTTAAATTTTCACGATGAAGTATGTATGACTTGCATCTATAAACTTTGAGAATGTTCATATATTATTTTCAGTCCAAATATGTCAGTGTTTCTGTTTCTTCCACTGATTGAAGTAAAAAAATATTTTTCTTCAAACTTTCTAGTAAGGTTAGCTTTTTTTTTTTTGTAGTAGCAGTTGGCATAGCTGTAGGACGATGAGAGGCCCTTGAGGTGTAAATATTCTCGTGACGGCCGCTATAGTAGCGGAACTGACGCGCCTGCAAAAGTACAAGAGAACTGGGAGTGGTGGGGTGAGATGGAGGGGTGGGAGGGAGGCGATCGCGAAAAAATGTCGCTTTGTGGAAATACGATCTCAAGTCGGCCCTGATCATAGTGGTTTCTTGGGTTGCTTATCTAAAGCTTGTCCATAAGATTTTGTTGCAACTCTGAAACGCGCCAGACATACTTATTATGCCGCCGAACTGCTGCACTACGCCGGGAGGCCTTCGGACGTGGTAATAGACCTTTGTCACCTCAAGGTACAACATGAAAGGTTAGGGTACCACACACCGAGGCCGCCATTCGCTGTTTGCAGCCGTCCTGCTCTGCACGTGTTTCGTCGCAGCAACGTGAAAAGTCAGTACAGTGCAGTTCGTAAAACAGCTGTCCCGCGACACTGCAGCGGCGTCTGCGTCGCCAGCTAGCGGGCCGGCAGGCTGCAGTCCGCGCAACGCCTCCGCAGCCTTCTTCAAAGGCTCGCCAGCCATCTCTGTGCCATGAAGATCTACACCAGGAAGGGCACCTTCTATGTGATCGTCCACGTAAATATCAGCACAAGCTAACAGGTTTATTTTATTTATTGCTTTTCTATTTTCCGTTAGTCTGTTGCCTACCTGGGGCGTTTTATTAGTAATACAACACATTATTTTTCTCAGCCAGTTCCAGTAAAAAAATTCATTTGTTGTGGGATATCGTGGAATATTCCCGCTTCAGCTCCTACACTTTCATGATGTGCCGATAGGTGCCAGTGCTATACGTAGCCTCCAAAATGGCGTGTGTAACGGAGATGCGTTCCATGCGGATAGGATTACTTCCTTTTGGTGGAAAACGAGAGCATCACAGATATTCCGACGCGCTTGCAGAATGTCTACGGAGAGCTGACAGTGAACAAAAACACGGTGAGTTGTTGGGAGGGGCGTCTATCATCGCAACAAGATCAAGCAAACCTTCCGATCTCCCGTGCGCCGTGCGGCCGCACACAGCTGCGTCTCCTGCAACGTTGTAACGAGCGGGCATTCTCAGTCGAGGTGATCGATGGATCACAATCAAACCCCTTGCTGCACAACTGGACGTCTCTGTTGGTAATGCTGACACACACGTCCAGCAGTTGGGGTACTAAAAGTCTGAAAGAAAACCGTAAAGAGCTACGAACGACTATTTGTGCGGAATTGCTTGCGCTTTGTGAGGCTGATTGTCACAATTTTTTGTCGAACAATTTCACAGACCACGATACATGGGCTCATCACTTCGAAGCAAAACTGCAATGCATGGAGTGGCGCCACAACACCTCTCCTCGGAAATAAAAACTTCAGGGCCGCGCCTTCCGCCGGTAAAATAATGGCGACGGTCACCTGGACTCTGAATGGGTCACTCTGTTTCATGTCCTCTCTCATGGCACAACGATCAACTCTGAAGTGTATTGTGCTTCCCTCAGGAAACTGACGAAACGACTTCAGCGTATTTGTCGCCACAAAAATGCAAACGAACGTTTTCTTCGCCATGACAACGCGTGGCCTCACACAAAACTGCACCCCCGAGTGGAGCTCATAGAACTTCATTGAACTGTTCTTCCTCATCCACCGTACAGCCCGGGTCTCGCACCTTCCGACTTTCATCCGTTTGGCCCAATTCAGGACACACTCCGTCAGGAAGCAGTGCGTGGGTGATTGGGAGGTTCCTGATGCAGCAAGACATTGCCTCCGACGACGACCAGTAGAGTGGTATCGTGTGGGCGTACAGGCCCTCCCCAACACTGAACGAAGCTGAAGTTGAAAAACAGGATTTCTTTGCCAGAAGAGTGGGGAATAATATTGTGTATTGGAATCTTGAATAAAACCAATCTTCCTTCAGAAAAAAGTGGTGCATTACTTAATGAACGCCCCTCGTTGATATAGGAACAGGCCAGAAGTTTCGCGTAAATTAATATGTATGAACAATTTTAATAAACAGTTTTGGAACAGTGATCAAAAATTTTTAAAAATCTTTCTTTCAAAAATTCAGTCTTTATCACACGACGTATGCTTCAAGAACATAGGTGACCGGTTTCGGACATATCACATGACCATCATCAGACTCATGGCAACCTTCGAAGGTGGTAGATGTAGCACTCTTCTCTGCTGCTGTGATGTCAACACAGCAGCTGAGAAGAGTGCTACACCTACCATCTTCGAAGGACGCCATTGGTCTGATGATGGTCATGTGATATGACCGAAACCGGTCACCTATGTTCTTGAAGCATACGTCGTGTGATAAAGACTGAATTTTTGAAAGAAAATTTTTTAATATGTATGAATTTAAAACATAGTATTTTAACATTATTCCATATGCATTTCGGCCGGAAGAAATATGCTACCGGGCTGGTGTTATATGCCACATTGGCACATCACAAATTTGTACTTTGTGTTCCTAGACTACACTATGCTATACAACACTACACTCACTAGAATAACTGCACTACACTACTGTATTTGGTATGAGAACGAAACTAGATCTCCTCGATTGTATCGACAGACAGATCCTGCTGCACTGAGCCAAAATTCAGAATTCAGATGCGCTGAGTTGTCTTGTCACCGACGGTGTGGAGACTGGGAGATGGCGGTCAGGGTCTCAGGAAATCCTTCCTGGTCCTCCCCGAGGCTCATCTTCTCGCTGCTTCCGGAAAGTTGCTGGAAGTGGATGTTCCGCCATGGTGCATTTCGTTGTCATGCTGGATGGCCACTTTTTGGCTGTCTCTCGGCCATGTAGGTTTGTAGTTCGTAAGCAAACACTTTGGCTGTCATCAAGTTCAGTTTGTGCCACAGCTCCTCATTCCTTATTATATTATAGGCATATATACACATATCTGAAGGAACATTGCAGTGTGAGCCGGAATAACATAGGCACTGCAATATCGTATTCATCCGCCGGCATCGGGCAACCGACTATCAAGTACGATTTCTCCCCTGTGCTGGAATATACGTAACAGACGTACGAGTACAGGTTGTAGACGTGTGGTTGACGACATTTGGAAGTTTGGTTCTGGCCGTGAGTCTTGCTCGGATAGCCAAATGGTAAGGCGACCACTCGTAATAAGTTGGAAATACGGGTTTTTTTATTTTATTTTTTTATTTGGCCTTTGAGTGTGTACTCAATTTAGCCATCGGAAACACATAGTGACAATGTACACATAATTGAATAAACGCATACAGAAATGCATATTTACAAGAATAAAAAACTTAACTGTTACAGGTTTCGTCCCAGTCCGGCACAAATTTTCATTGTCCTCATTCCATTGTACAGCTGATGGTTGTCCACATTCGCAACTGCGAATACATTTAATGAAAGGATATTGAGAGACTTGGCTAAACCACAGTCCGGGGATGGGGGCTTGGTTTGCTTCCAGGGCACTTAATCTGCCACTAAGTTTCAAATTGGCACACACTCCGCTGCAGAGTGAAAATTCATCCAGGAAATGATCTCCCGGGCTGTGACTAAGCCATGTCTTAGCAATATGTTTTCTTCCGGGCGGGCTAGATCCTCAAGGTATGCAGAAGAGCTTCTGTGAAGTTTGGGAGGCAGGAGAGAACGTACTGGTGGAAGTGAAGCTATGAGGACAAACCGCGAGTCGTGCCTGGATGACTCGGTCGGTAAAGCACTTGTTCACGGAAGGTAAAGATCTCAGGCTCGAGTCTCAAGTTTGAAATCAGCACTCACTTAGCTGCTGAGTGAAAATTCTTTCTGCAATTTATGCGTCCCTTGGTCCGAAGCAAGTATGGCATTCTTGATATTTCTTTTATGTTGAGAGGGAACGAGTAGGCTCTCTTCACAGTTTTTGCTCCGTATCAGATTTCTTGCTATTCTCTATCAATAAATGCCTAAATTTTCTTCTTCGATGCGGCTCTTCTGCCCAGTATCCTTTCATCTACATCTACATACATACTCCGCACCATACGGTGCGTGGCGGATGGTACCTCGTACCACAACTAGCATCTTCTCTCCCTGTTCCACTCCTAAACAGAACGAGGGAAAAACGACTGTCTATATGCCTCTGTACGAGCCCTAATCTCTCTTATCTTATCTTTGTGGTCTATCCGCGAAATGTAAGTTGGCGGCAGAAAAATTGTCCCGCAGTCAGCCTCAAATGCTCGTTCTCTAAATTTCCTCAGTAGCGATTCACGAAAAGGACGCCTCCTTTCCTCTAGAGACCCCCACCCGAGTTCCTGAAGCATTTCCGTAACACTCGCGTGATGATCAAACCTACCAGTTACAAACCTAGCAGCCCGCCTCTGAATTACATCTATTTCCTCCCTCAATCCGACGTGATAGGGATCCCAAACGCTCGAGCAGTACTAAAGAACAGGTCGTATTAGTGTTTTATAAGCGGTCTCCTTTACAGATGAACCACATCTTCCCAAAATTCTACCAATGAACCGAAGACGACTATCCGCTTTCCCCACAACTGCCATTGCATGCTTGGCCCACTTCATATCGCTCTGCAATGTTACGCCCAAATATTTAATCGACATGACTGTGTCAAGTGCTACGCTACTAATGGAGTATTCAAACATTACAGGATTCTTTTTCCTATTCATCTGCATTAATTTACATTACCTATATTTAGAGTTAGCTGCCATTATCATACTTACTTATCATAATTACGTTTTTTGAATCAACATTGTGCACCAGGACTACTTCTTACTGATGTCCAATAGTTTTTTAGTATCACGAGGGGCTCATGAACCGGCTTTGACCTATTGCAGTGGTCGCCAAACTGCGGCAGGCGGGCCGCATGTGGCCAGAATGAACTATTCAATCGGCCCGCGGTTCTTAGCCGGATTTTAGGCGCATCAAAAAGAGTTTTGCACCACCTCGGTTCCGCGAGTTCCGGAACCTCTACAGAAAATTGCAATAGAGATTAACATAAACATCATTTCTGCCCTTTATATTGCTCATACAAACCACACATTGCATGTTGTACCACCACACAGCGAGACCTTCACAGGTGGTGCTCCAGATTGCTGTACACACCGGTACCTATAATACTCAGTAGCACGTCCTCTTGCACTGATGCGTGCCTGTATAAGTCGTGGCATACTATCCACAAGTCCACCAAGGCACTGTTGGTTCAGATTGTCCCACTCCTCAACGGCGATTCGGCGTAGACCCCTCAGAGTAGTTGGTGGGTCACGTCGTCCAGCCCTTTTCAATCCACCCCAGGCATGTTCGATAGGGTTCGTGTCTGGAGAACATGCTGGCCACTCTAGTCGAGCGATGTCGTTATCCGAAGGAAGTCATTTACAAGATGTGCACGCTGGGGGCGCGAATTGTAGTCCATGAAGACGAATGCCTCTCCTATGTGCTGCCGATATGGTTCCACTATCGGCCGGAAGATGGCATTAACGTATCGTACACTGTTACAGCGCCTTCCATGACCACCAGCGGCGTGCGTCAGCCCCACATAATTCCACCCCAAAACAGCAGGGAACCTTCACCTTGCTGCACTCGCTGTACAGTGTGTCTAAGGCGTTCAGGCTGACCGGGTTGCCTCCAAACACGTCTTCGACGATGGTTGAAGGCATATGCGACATTCATCGGTGAAGAGAACGTGATGCCAATCCTGAGCGGTCCATTCGGCATGTTGTTGGGCTCATCCGTACCGCGCTGCATGGGTGACGTGGTTGCAAAGATGGACCTCACCATGGACGTCAGGAGTGAAGTTGCGCATCATGCAGCCTATTGGCACAGTTTGAGTCGTAACACGACGTCCTGTGGCTGCACGAAAAGCTTTATTCGACATGGTGGCGCTGCTGTCAGGATTCCTCCGAGCCATAATTCGTAGGTAGCGCTCATCCACTGCAGTAGTAGCCCTTGGGCGGCCTGAGCGAGGCATGTCATCGACAGTTCCTGTCTCTCTGTATCTCCTCCATGTCCCAACAACATCGCTTTGGTTCATTCCGAGACGTCTCGACACCTCCCTTGTTGAGAGCCCTTCCTCTCACAAAGTAACTATGCGGACGCTATCGAACTGCGATATTGACCGTCTAGGAATGGTTGAACTACAGACGACACGAGCCATGTACCTCCTTCCTGGTAGAATGACTTAAACTGATCGGCTCTCGGACCCCCTCTGTCTAATAGGCCCTGCTCATACAGGGTTGTTTACATCTTTGGGAGGGTTTAGTGACATCTCTGAACAGTGAAAGGGTCTGTGTCTACGATACAATATCCACCGTCAACGTCTGTCTTCAAGAGTTCTGGGAACTGGGGTGATACAAAACTTTATTTTGATGTGGGTATAATATGATGCATCTAGCAACAAAATGCCGAGACCAGAAACATTGTCTAACGTTATGAACTTCTTAAGAGTGTAGTTTTCATGCTCAGCAACAAACAAAAATACAGAAATAGTAATATTTCACTATGTTCTTAATTTTAACTGATGTTGGTTCATTCGGCCGTGAAGATAGAAAAGTTGTTCGCTTACCTCTGGGTACAGAGATAAGTAACGTAGCTCCTGCGGGGTGAGAGGGTGTAAGAGAGGGAATGTTTTGTTGTTTCTCTTCCAGTACTGACAATCAAGGACATGCACGAATGTACCAAGTAGCTGCTGTGATATCAAGTTTGACATGGAAGTAAGATAGATTCGTGAATGCGCGTTGTAGAGACAATCATTGTCAAATGATGTTCATGTTTGTAGAAATAAATATGGAATTGTATTAAGGCTGTTGTAATACCATGCAATGAGTTGAAGTAAAAAAATCATTCAAAATATTTACTAAACATTTGTGACTGTGTCTCATATTGCGTTGTTGTTGTTGTGGTCTTCATTCCAAAGACTGGTATGATGCAGCTGTTCATGCTACTCTATCATGTGCAAGCCTCCTCATCTCCGAAAAACTATTGCAACCTACATCACTCTGAATCTGCTTACTGTATTCATCTCTTGGTCTCCTTCTACAGTTTTTGTCCCCCATACTTCACTCCAGTACTAAATTGGTGAGCCCTTGATGCCTCAGAACGTGTCCTACTAACTGGTCTCTTCTTTTAGTCAGGTTGTACTACAAGTTTCTCTTCTCCCCAATTCTATTCCGTACCTCCTCATTAGTTGCGTTGTCCACCCATCTAATCTTCAGTATTCTTCTGTAGCACCACATTTCAAAAGCTTCTATTCTCTTCTTGTCTAAACTGTTTATTGTCCATGTTATATGTTACACTTCCATACATGGCTACATTCCCTACGAATACTTTAAGAAAGGACTTCCTGACACTTAGCTCTATACCCGATGATAACAAATTTCTATTCTTCAGAAACGCTTTTCTTGCCATTGCCATTGTATATTTTATATCCTCCGTACTTCGACAATCAATGGTTATTTTGCTTCCTAAATACCAAAACTCATTTACTACTTTAAGTGTCTCATTTCCTAATCAGCATCATCTGATTTATTTCGACCACATTCCATTATCCTCGTTTTGCTTCTGTTGATGTTCATCTTATATCTTCCTTTCAAGGTACTGTCCATTCTATTCAACTGCTCTTCCAAGTCCTTTGCCGTCTCTTACTGAATTACAAGATTATCTTCTTGAATTCTGAGAGTTATTTCACCTGTCTTATACATCTTGCTCACCAGATGGAAGAGTTTTGTCATGGCTGGCCCTCCCAAGGATTTAAGCAGTTCTAAAGGAATGTTGTCTACTCCCGGGGCCTTGTTTCGACTTAAGTCTTTCAGTGCTTTGTCAAATTCTTCACGCAGTATCATGTCTCCCTTCTCATCTTCCTCTACGTCCTCTTCCATTTCCATAATATTGCCTCAAGTACATCTCCCTTATATAGACCCTCTATATACTCCTCCCACCTTTTCTGCTTCCCCTTCTTTCTTTAAGACTGGTTTTCCATCTGAGCTCTTGATACTCATCTAGGTCGTTCTCTTTTCTCCAAAGGTCTCTTTTAATTTTCCTGTTGGCAGTATCTATCTTGTCCCTAGTGATATATGCTTCTACATCCTTACATTTATCCTCTAGCCGTTGCTGCTATGCTATTTTGCACTTCTTGTTACTGAATTTTTATATTTTCTTCTTTCATCGACTAAATTCAATATGTCTTCTGTTACCCAAGGATTTCTACTAGCCCTCATCTTTTTACCTACTTCATCCTCTGCTGCCTTCACTATTTCATCTCTCAGAGTTACCTATTCTTCTTCTATTGTATTCCTCTCCCCTATTCTTGCCAATCGTTCCCTAATGCTCCCTCTGAAACACTCAACAATCTCTGGTTATTTCAGTTTATCCAGACCTTATCTCCCTAAATTCCTGCCTTTTTGCAGTTTCTTTAGTTTTAATCTGCAGTTCATAACCAATAAATTGTGTTCTGAATTTACATCTGTCTCTGGAAGTGTCTTACAATTTAAAATATGATTCCTAAATCTGTGTCTAACCATTATATAATCAATCCGAAAGCTTCCGGTATCTCCAGGTCTCTTCCACGTATACAGCCTTCTCTCATGATTCTTAAACCACGTGTTAGGTATGATTAAATTATGGTCTGTGCAAAATTCCACAAGGAGGCTTCCTCTTTCATTCCTTTCCCCCAGTCCATATTCACCTTCTACTTTTCCATCTCTTCCTTTTCCTACTATCGAATTCCAGTCCCTCATGACTATTAAATTTTCTTCTCCCTTAGCTATCTGAATAATTTCTTTTATCACATCATACATATCTTTAATCTGTTCATCATCTGCGCAGCTAGTTGGCACATAAACTTGTACCACTGTGGTAGGCGTGGGCTTTGTATCTATCTTGGCTACAATTATGCGTTCACTATGCTGTTTGTAGTAGCTTACCCGTGCCCACATTTTTTATTCAGAATTAGTCCTACTCCTGCATTATCCCTATTCGATTTTGTATTTATAACGCTGTATTCACTTGACCAGAAGTCTTGTTCCTCCTGCCACCGAACTTCACTAATTCCCACTATATCTAACTTTAACCGATCTATTTCCTTTTTTAAATTTCTAACCCACCTGCCCGATTAAGGGATCTGACATTCCACTCTCCAATCCGTATAACGCCAGTTTTCTTTCTCCTGATGACGTCCTCTTGAGTAGTCCCCGCCCAGAGATCCGAATGGGGGCTATTTTACCTCCGGAATATTTTACCTAAGAGGATGCCATCATCATTTAAACATACAGTAAAGCTGCATGCCCTCGGGAAAAATTACGGCTGTAGTTTCCCCTTGCTTTCAGCCCTTCACAGTATCAGCAAGGCACGGCTGGTTTGCTTAGTGTTACAAGGCCAGATCAGTCAATCATCACCCAGATTGTTGCCCCAGCAGCTACTGAAAAGGCTGATGCCTTCTTCAGGAACCACGTGTTTGTCTGGCCTCTCAACATACATCCCTCCGTTTTGGTTGCACCTACGGTGCGGCTATGTGTATCGCTGAGGCACGCAAGCCTCCCCAGCAACGGCAAGGTCCATGGTTCATGGGAGGCTCATACTGAGTAAGGCATTTAAATACAGTACAGTTTCTGTCCTTAAGCAATTAATCGTCCGCTCATACAGACAGCACAACAACAAATCGTCACGGTCACAACTTTGGGATCGCTGAGGGTGGCAGTAATATGAAACAGAGAACAGTCAACACGAAGCGTTCCGAATGGTACCGAATTTAACGATCACTGCTAAGGGGCCAGTGGTCAGCTTATCGAGCCCTTACTGCAGCTGGGCTGTCATGGGATACTAATATACGTAATTTACCAATCAATAACAAGATCGGCCCATGGTGCTGGCCTACAATGTCGTTACTAGTCCTTGAGCAAAAAAGTTTGACGGCGACTGATGTAAAGGCTTTTTACAGTCGCCACTTGGCTATATTTGCACACAAAATGAGTCTGCCTGATCGTCTCTCCTGGGGACTATCGTTGACTTGTTATTTTGGTTACGTGGGTCTTTAGACCAGACCACCTCACAGCCTCTGTACATTTCCTCATGATGTGGTAGGCCTAAAAAATTTATAGAATCACAGAACCACAGGCACACATTACCACTGTCTCCTAGCCCTTGCCCCTTAGAAATCATTTGCGAGAAACGAGGCCTTTGTATATTAATACACAATGCTACGTTGTGAAAACCGATGTTGCAAATGTGGATGTTGTGCGCCCAGGTTGGTGCCACCATAGAGGGCATAGAATAATTCTAGGTTCGGCACATAGAGACTGTAGAGGGACGCAACTGGGTGAGACTTACAACCGCTAGCTGCCCTAAACGAAGGGGCAGGTAGGCGCACACAAACACAGTTGCCATATTTCCGATGGACAGCAGATTATATTGGATAGGAGAACTTGACCAGTTGCAAAAGACTGCGCTAGGCACCACTACAAATGGCAAAAGTAAGTTAAAGAACTCCGTGTGTAAGTGTGTGTATTTGTGTGTGTGTGTGAGAGAGAGAGAGAGGAATCATGAATTTTATGAAAATTTATGTCTTTTACCAAAAACTGTTAACATTTCAACATTTTAACCACACTCGTTAGTCACTACTTTGCGAGGTGCCGGGGCTAACAGTGTATTTAACACTAAATTCTTCTAGAATCTTCATATATAAAGGATGCCCTAAGCCCCCCCCCCCCCTATTCTAACTCCGACTTTTGCTGTTGCACATGGATTAAAAAGAAACGCGAACTGACTAAAATCGACCCTACAAGTGGAATAGAAAAGAGTTTGGCACCTGCAATAATTTAATTTGATAAATAAGTTAAATACAGAAAAGTTTCATTAACGTAATGAGAAATGATAGGGTTGCTCTACCGATTAACAGAATGGAAGTTCTGCCTAAAATAACAATATGATTTATTATAACTCAAAATAATAAACAAAAACACATGAAACATTTACAATACATCAAAGTGGCTCAAATTGTATACTCAAATAAATGCTGTGAAGGTGAAGTTGTCCCTAAACTAGATTGTGACATTTATGACGAAGTGGTATGTGGAGCCAATTCCTTGCAACTCAAATCTTAAGAGAAACACACAGCCAACTCAACATTAATTGCTGCTACAGTAGTGAGAATTCAGACAATGAATACCCAAGACAGAACAAAGTTAGAAAAAGACGAACAGGCGCGCTCTGCTTAGCTCTGATTATCACCTAGGAAAATCCCTATCTGCCGGTGCTGCGGACATACATTACCAAACTGTCTTCTTAACTGCAAGAACACGATCTGGCGTACCGGAGGCGATGGCTGGTTGCTTCGACGTCCCGTCGTGGTGATGATAATGTCGCGAGTATAGCCCGAAACTAATTATCCTGGTCTGGTTGTTCCAGACTAAAGACTTCCTAGCAATACAAATGCGCCTCTGAGGGAGACGAAGAAGGCTCGCCACACAATCGCTGACGGTACAGTGATTGATTTTAACAAGCGAAGTCACACTGTAACTCCGATACAGTCAACTTTAGCCAAAACTGCTCAAGACAGACAACATAGGCCGCTTGTACGCAGAACGCTCAATTGCCAACTGTACTCGGAAAGTTACGTTGAAGTCGAAACTTCAGCAACTTCGTCAAACAGTTACAATTAAATAAATGTATATTAGACAGCCAACGGAAGGCAGGCAGTCCAGAGCAGCAAGAGCTCAGTCTTGTAACCTACTCCGACCGAAAGGCGAGAGCCGACTACTCTAGAGCACCCGTACAGGCTGAACACAGAACATTCCCACCCCCACGACAGTGGCCGTGGTTAAACGTTCCAATCAGCAACTCGAAAACCGGCGGGAAATTCCACTCTATTGCCGGAGCACTACCATTCCACCAATGGAGATTCTTGGTGCCAATTTCTGCGCTGATTTTGCTACGTCACGGAGCTATGCCCTGAGCAAGCCAATCACAGTTACTATTTTGCAGAAAGCGCGGGAATTTTCCCGCCACAACTGCCTGGGTACACAAGTCATTCCCACGCCTCGCTGGTAGCCCACCAGAAAGTGTTTTCGCTAAGTTTCTGCGAAGTAACGGAACCTCTAGCCCAGCCGCTACTTCAGGCCCCTGTGGGCGTGTTTTTGACAATGTCGGCGTCTGGAAAGCATTCACTCAACTTCCTCACACCCGTCGGCTTACCCTTTCAAGATCAGCAGAGCCTGCCTGTCACCGGACCACCCAGGTGACGAGAAACGCTGCGTGGGAAGTCCGCATGTGAAGGAATAGCGACTTTTCACCGCATGCAATTAGAGAGGAAAATCGTAAGATAGAAATATGAGAGGGGGCTCATACCACCTCTCGTAGCCCCTACGCCATTTTAGATTGTAATTGGTGAGCGGTTGGCTCACTTAGGAGTGAGTCAATCGCCCAAGAAAAATCTCGCAAACTGACTCCACATGCCGCACTCTATAAAGAAAATCACTGCAACTGAAAAATGCAGCTCATAGAGGGAGGATTATTTATGATGTAGCCAACTTCACCTTCTTAATATGGAACACTAACACTCACATCACACATCCATACCCAGGGAGCCCCTTCCAAACACAGATTCACACAGACATTCACGCTCTAAATATGGCCCGAGCATGTGAGCCAAATATGGAGCAGTTTATTCTTTACAATCAGAGTTGGAGTGTTCCGCAATTAAATGCCCAAGATGTTACAACAGTTTGAATCATTAAACTAACCTGAACTCACTCACACATGATACTATTTAAGTTAACAATCTCTTTTTGTGAGCTTTCAGGATCTAATTACAACCTCTGATTCATTCTGTCTCCCTGCAGCAAGAATAACCTTTACAAAATGTTCCCTGAACTGATGGTTGGTTGGTTGGTTGGTTTGGGGAAGGAGACCAGACAGCGTGGCCATCGGTCTCATCGGATTAGGGAAGGATTGGGAAGGAAGTCGGCCGTGCCCTTTCAGAGGAACCATCCCGGCATTTGCCTGGAGTGATTTAGGGAAATCACGGAAAACCTAAATCAGGATGGCCGGACGCGGGATTGAACCGTCGTCCTCCCGAATGCGAGTCCAGTGTTTAACCACTGCGCCACCCCGCTCGGTGAACTGATGGTCCATTCACAATGACAGTGGTGGTATCTGCTTCAGTTTATGGGGACTTCAGGCACACTGCATACACACAACAATAAATACAAAATACAAAAAAAACAACATGGTGTGGAGAACAATACAGTAATTTGTAATTTGTGCGCCCTACTCTATCACTTACATAAGAATTACAGTGTAAAACACAAACACATACAAGGTATGACATACATTACAAAAACAACACTAGAGAAAGAAATTTAAGAAAAAAAACAAGGTTCATGGGGCGTCAAGTTGTGCTTGCACATTGCACAATGTTCACGACTGTGCTGAGAATGAGGCACTAAATCACATTGTTAGAAATATTCGAAGCACTTCACAAATTCGTTAGTTTCTCTCAGGGGGTTGGTATGTTGAGTCATATGCATTGATGCACGTGGTTCCATGTCTTGAGCATCGGAGGGGGGCTTTTGGGATGGGGCCACAGTACTGACATCACATAGGGCTAAACGTTGGGTGTTGTTGCTACGTTGTTGCAACAGCAATAGGGTGTGCTGGAGCATCTGCAGTACGCTGTTGAGATTGCAGCAAGACTCACGCATATGATCACGGCAGTACGGTAGGAAGACATAGGCTCTCCTCATGTCGATTAAATGTCTCTGAGGACTACTAGTTGGGATGCGACACTAGTCCAGGTCTCTTCTCTCCCTGGACAGTACTTTAAGTTTCCCAATATTGCAGTTCGACGAGTGATGATGGCACGTGGAGTGGCTCCACAAGTGTGTGAGGTGATCCAGACAGGATCGAACTAGGAGCGACGATTGCTACAACTGCTCTCTAAGTGAGAGGAGAAGTTAAAAATGAGACAATTCATTTGTTAGAGTTTGTGGCACATTACTGATTTGTGTATGCAGATCGGCCAATGCTAGTGAGTTGTAAACACTCAAATAGGTGATTATATAGCGTCCCTTTCTGTCCTGAGGCACATGAGGCGCAGGTTCGGACACCTTATGTGATCTTCGTGTACTCACGACAACGTGGTCTGCAGCAGGGAATCCCTCCAAATGGCTGCCGCGTGCGGAGAGCTAGCTGGTTGCTGCGCGCTGGTCGCGTGTCAGTGTCAACGGCCAGCCACACTTTCGCTTGTGGCCCGCGCGAGGGCTGTCTGCCACCTAATCCCTCAGGTATACGGCCCGGTGACTGACAGCTTGTACGACCGGATGCTCCCACGCCCTTCTCGTCAGGTGGCGCGCTGACGCTCCCCTTCTTGCAGGTAGCCGATGACCTCTTGTTTTTGCTCTGCCTGGCCTCTGCATTGCCACGATTCCTGTCATCTACACAGTTCTGACAAAAATCTTATGCCTAACTTTTGCCCATGACCTTCTATGTTATAATAAATTTACATAACGATACATTGATGGTCTGTCATTTCAGACACTCTTATTTTAATTTTATAGTTATCAATCTATGGCTATCATTATAACAAAATCTTGGTGTATCTAATCTAGACATGGAAATAATCTATCTTGATATTTGTGTAGAGACCGATCTCACTACTGTACATGGTGTGTGACGCTATACTGGATGAACAACTAAATGTGCGGGCTCGTACTAATATTACTATTACTTATATATAGCGACAGTAGACATGCTCAAGAGTTAACCACCAACTGCCAACGATCTACATTCTATGTCTTTTGAATAAATTAGGTGATTATGCAGGTGGAAGTTTACTGAGTTATAAAGAACATGCAACTATTCTACATTCGCTCGCCCGTCGTCCCTCCACTTGGGGTCTGTGGTTTGGTGACCTGAAAAATAGCATCCCAACAGGCACGCGCCAAACACTTATGGTAGAAAACCCCCACAATATTAAGGATCTAGCTATTGTTAAATCCTAAAGTTTAACTTATCCTAGTATATAGTACTTTCCTTTTTTCTATTTTTATTTATTTTTTGTTTACCTTATACAATACTCTTACATAATTCCTGTTACGTTGAGATGTCTCGCTGCTCCCCGCTATTGACGACAGTGATGTGCGCGCCGTACGACATGACCTCCGTGTTTTCATTACGCCTCACTGAAACTCCGGAGACTGGGTTAGCCATGGCTATACAAGACAATAAATTTATAGTTGAACTTAATTTTGTATGTGATGCAGTTTCAGCAATGAAAGCGCACCTTTCCAGAGGCAATGTAATATGACCAAGCCAAGACTGGTTCCTGTTGAGGATTCAGTCGCCCACCACACGCCAGCTACACAGTATGTCACGAATATCCAAGTATAAGTCCCTGGTTATTCATCTGTGACAGTCGCAAGCAGCATGCTAAATCCCCAACCAGCACATTGGCATGGTAGGCTTTATGCCCGCATTTCTACCGTCTAGGGCACCATTGGAGTCAAACGCTCACAGGTTCACCCCGACTTGCAAGACAACGATGCTGGCGCATCACTGTAAAAACTATACTGCCCATATTCATCCTCGAAATCACGCAATATACCACAATCTTGCAGTGCACTATTGCGTGCCTGCAAGCATTGGTATGAGCGTCTCACGAACTGGTTGTGGCCGCTTTAGAGCGTATCACGACTTCTCAGAACGCTTCTAAAAACACGTTCTTGTATGCGCCCGTTTGTGCGACATCTCCTCACTCATCATTATCCCTCAACATGGACACCAGACAGGAAAGGACAAAAACATTGCTCATGAAAAGGTAGTGTCTCCTACTCCATCGACATTTGAAGTCGCGAACATAAACAAAACGGATAGCAGCAGTAAATTCTTATGCGAGACAACGCAGCGTGTTAATACTTTAGCAATCTTAATGTATTAATGCAGCGATTATTGTTCCCTGAAGAAAGGTTCATATATTTGCCTATTCTACTATGTACACCACTTACACTACTATTATTCCACGAACTTCTTTGTGTGAGAGATGTGGTGGAGTCCTATGGACTAGCGCCAATCCCTTGTTAGACTCCCCCTCCTCTGACGTGCATTAGGATTTGCAGGTCTAATTTCAGTCTCCTGGTTCTCCTGTTGTCCTTGATTTCGCTCTCTCCAATTACGGTCGCTTTGCCGTTCGTTATTCCTCCTGTCCCAGATTCCTTGTCTAGATTGACCCTGTTCCCTGACGTTCTGGTTTCCGTGTCTCTGGGTTCCATAACCACGCATAGCGTAACCTTGATTTCCGTAACCCTGGTTTCCTAACTGACCAGTGCGATTATGCGATCTGTTGTCATCTTCCCTTGCTGGCCCGTGGTATTTGTTATTTTGTGCCTTCTTCCTGTCCTTTGCGTCTTGTTTATCAAAGACTACTTCGAGTTCGCGCAATAGACTCTTGAATGCTTCTATGTCAGATCCACACTTCCCGATAAATGTCTTTTGATACTTAACTGGCAATTTGGAAAAGCAAAATTTAATGATTTCTCCGTTGCTATATGGACTATCTAAAAACTAATTCTTCTTGAGTAAATCAGCAAAAAATTTGGTTGCGCTCCTATGCCCGGACACTTCCAGTTCAGGACAAAATATTATTTCGTCTTTAATCCTGTCTTGCGTTTCCTTTGACCAGTAGGTCCGCAGGAAAGCACCAACAAATTCCTGATAAGTCCTACACGTCGCTGCCACACCCCGCATCTTTTCCGCGGCTTGGCCTTCGATGTGTCCAGACATGAATTCTAAAGTTGCCTGGGTTGGCCATGACGACGGTAATGGATTTGTAAACTGCATCACCCAGCTCTTCGGATGCATCGACCGTCCATTATCTTTGAACTTCTGGAATTTTAGTATCGACAGGAAGTGATTCTGATCAAAATCCTGTCCGATCCTCGCACTGGTGTTGTCACTCGTTTCCGATACTTGCACGTCTGCTGAGTGTCCTGATCTATCTTGCTGACAACTGTGATGTGCTACCTCTGTATCACAGTGGAAGTGGCACTCCGAATTCACTCTCCTAAGTGGGCTACAATTATTGGAGCTATTACTCGCTGTTTCGACGTGTGCACTGTTTGTTCCGCACTCTGTCACTGGGCTAGAGCACGGCGGGCTTTTCCTCGGAGAAACAATTCTGTGTACTCCATCATTGGAATCCGAATGCGCAGTGCTCGTGTGCCCGTTTCGCTCTAGTTTTGCTATTCGACTCTCTACTTCTTTCATTCGTTTCGTGATGTTCGTAACCGCAATATTACCTTGAGTTTTTAAGAACGCTAGGGATCTTGAGTGGGCCTGTGTCGCACGTCGCAAGCGCCCTGCGAGTTGAGAAGTTGCTTTTGCGATCTTCATTGCCCCTTTTACTGCCGTTTTGGCTAGGCCTGCTACTTTTTGTGCTACCATTGACATTTGTTTTGCTTCTCCACATTCTTTCTTTATTGTTAGTAATTTCCCACGAATTTCCCCTATATGCGAAATTATTGCCTCAGTCTCCTTCTTACGCTGTTCGTCAGCTACTTCCTTCTCCTTCTTACGCTGTTTCTCAGCTTCTTCCTTCTCCTTCTTGCGTTGTTCTTCAGCTTCTTCTTTCATTGATCGTAGGAAGCTTAGTATTGGGTTTATGTCATCTTTTTGATCCTCGTCACACATGGGCGATGTAAATCTGGACACCTGGGCGCTAGAGCTCTGACGTGACCGAGCTGGCCCCTGTCTGCTCTCGTTCGTTTGATTATAAACTTCTGCTGCCGTCTCGACCTGTGTGCCTGTCTCTGTTTCATCCTCTACCTCACTATCATAATCACGGCCGCGACGTTGCTCTAAGATCGCGTCCAAATCACCGTCCTCATCAATGACCCTGTCGTCCTGTCCTGCTAAAAATGTGCCCATCTCATCTCCGAACCTATCCCCGTCAGTAACGTGCCCCTTATCCATTATAGTATCCACTTTTGTTTTAGCTTCGCTCACTAATAGTCGTGCCTTACTTCTCGTGATCATTCATGAGAAACAAAATTTATCTAAAATACACAATAAAAATAATCTACTCCCTGTATTTTTACACATAGGCATAAAATTTCAACAACGCTTTTCCAACGCTGTAATTACAAGCACAATTTGATGTGGTACAGAAACCGCACACAAATCCGACAAAGGGCGATGTGGTACGGACACCACATCAACGAAACACAAAATACAATGAACAAAAAAATATATACACTGAAAACAAAAACTGTAATCATGCGCCGCTACTTAAAAACTAATAGCGGAACTACAAGAAAAAGAACTTGGGTATTAATTATTTAAAAAAATAGAGAAAAAGAATTTGAATGTTCCTACTAAGAATACTGTTAGCTTATCAGTGATTCACAGGAAAGATACGAGGCTAAGGGTCGCCATTTTATGCGAGGTGCCAGGGCTAGCAGTGTATTTAACACTAAATTCTTCTAGAATCTTCATATATAAAGGATGCCCTAAGCCCCCCCTATTCTAACTCCGACTTTTGCTGTTGCACATGGATTAAAAAGAAACGCGAACTGACTGTAATCGACCCTGCAAGTGGAGTAGAAAAGAGTTTGGCACCTGCAATAATTTAATTTGATAAATAAGTTAAATACAGGAAAGTTTCATTAACGTAGTGAAAAATGATAGGGTTGCTCTACCGATTAACAGAATGGAAGTTCTGCCTAAAATAACAATATGATTTATTATAACTCAAAATAATAAACAAAAACACATGAAACATTTACAATACATCAAAGTGGCTCAAATTGTATACTCAAATAAATGCTGTGAAGGTGAAGTTGTCCCTAAACTAGATTGTGACATTTATGACGAAGTGGTATGTGGAGCCAATTCCTTGCAACTCAAATCTTAAGAGAAACACACAGCCAACTCAACATTAATTGCTGCTACAGTAGTGAGAATTCAGACAATGAATACCCAAGACAGAACAAAGTTAGAAAAAGACGAACAGGCGCGCTCTGCTTAGCTCTGATTATCACCTAGGAAAATCCCTATCTGCCGGTGCTGCGGACATACATTACCAAACTGTCTTCTTAACTGCAAGAACACGATCTGGCGTACCAGAGGCGATGGCTGGTTGCTTCAACGTCCCGTCGTGGTGATGATAATGTCGCGAGTATAGCCCAAAACTAATTATCCTGGTCTGGTTGTTCCAGACTAAAGACTTCCTAGTAACACAAATGCGCCTCTGAGGGAGACGAAGAAGGCTCGCCACACAATCGCTGACGGTACAGTGATTGATTTTAACAAGCGAAGTCACACTGTAACTCCGATACAGTCAACTTTAGCCAAAACTGCTCAAGACAGACAACATAGGCCGCTTGTACGCAGAACGCTCAATTGCCAACTGTACTCGGAAAGTTACGTTGAAGTCGAAACTTCAGCAACTTCGTCAAACAGTTACAATTAAATAAAAGTATATTAGACAGCCAACAGAAGGCAGGCAGTCCAGAGCAGCAAGAGCTCAGTCTTGTAACCTACTCCGACCGAAAGGCGAGAGCTGACTACTCTAGAGCACCCGTACAGGCCTAACACAGAACATTCCCGCCCCCACGACAGTGGCCGTGGTTAAACGTTCCAATCAGCAACTCGAAAACCGGCGGGAAATTCCACTCTATTGCCGGAGCACTACCATTCCACCAATGGAGATTCTTGGCGCCAATTTCTGCGCTGATTTTGCTACGTCACGGAGCTGTGCCCTGAGCAAGCCAATCACAGTTACTATTTTGCAGAAAGCGCGGGACTTTTTCCGCCACAACTGCCTGGGTACACAAGTCATTCCCACGCCTCGCTGGTAGCCCACCAGAAACTGTTTTCGCTAAGTTTCTGCGAAGTAACGGAACCTCTAGCCCAGCCGCTACTTCAGGCCCCTGCGGGCGTGTCTTTTGACAATGTCGGCATCTGGAAAGCATTCACTCGACTCCCTCACACCCGTCGGCTTAACACTTTCAAGATCAGCAGAGCCCGCCTGTCACCGGACCACCCAGGTGACGAGAGACGCTGCATGGGAAGTCCGCGTGTGAAGGAATAGCGACTTTTCACCACATGCAATTAGAGAGGAAAATCGTAAGATAGAAATATGAGAGGGGGCTCATGCCACCTGTCAACTTTATTATAAGCTCTCATTTTATGTGGAGTGTTCTGCGTTTATAGTAGTCTATCTCCACATAGGTGCTCCCTGAAAATTAATTTATTCCCTGAAAATTAATTTATGTAAAAATGACATTATAACACGGGAAGTTGACGTGTAATTTACTTTTAATTGTACGATCGGTTTCGGCCAGAATCATTTTCCAGTACAGCTTTTGTGAATAACAGGTGTCACCATATATCCCATAAAAGAATTATCAAAATATAATATTTGCAAGTAATATTCTTTTCCTACCCCAATGAACCATGGACCTTGCGTTGGTGGGGAGGCTTGCGTGCCTCAGCGATACAGATGGCCGTACCGTAGGTGCAACCACAACGGAGGGGTATCTGTTGAGAGGCCAGACAAACGCGTGGTTCCTGAAGATGGGCAGCAGCCTTTTCAGTAGTTGCAGGGGCAACAGTCTGGATGATTGACTGATCTGGTTTTGCAACACTAACCAAAACGGCCTTGCTGTGCTGGTACTGCAAACAGCTGAAAGCAAGGGGAAACTACAGCCGTAATTTTTCCCGAGGGCATGCAGCTTTACAGTATGGTTAAATGATGATGGCGTCCTCTTGGGTAAAATATTCCGGAGGTAAAATAGTCCCCCATTCGGATCTCAAGGCGGGGACTACTCAGGAGGACGTCGTTATCAGGAGAAAGAAAACTGGCATTCTACAGATCGGAGCGTGGAATGTCAGATCCCTTAATCGGGCAGGTAGGTTAGAAAATTTAAAAAGGGAAATGGATAGGTTAAAGTTGGATATAGTGGGAATTAGTGAAGTTCGGTGGCAGGAGGAACAACACTTTTGGTCAGGTGAATACAGGGTTATAAATACAAAATCAAATAGGGGTAATGCAGGAGTAGGTTTAATAATGAATAAAAAAATAGGAGGACGGGTAAGCTACTACCAACAGCATAGTGAACGCATTATTGTGGCCAAGATAGACACGAAGCCCATGCCTACTACAGTAGTACAAGTTTATATGCCAACTAGCTCTGCAGATGATGAAGAAATTGATGAAGTGTACAATGAGATAAAAGAAATTATTCAGGTAGTGAAGGGAGACGAAAATTTAATAGTCATGGGTGACTGGAATTCGAGAGTACGAAAAGGGAGAGAAGGAAACATAGTGGGTGAATATGGATTGGGGGAGAGAAATGAAAAAGGAAGCCGTCTGGTAGAATTTTGCACACAGCATAATTTAATGATACCTAACACTTGGTTTAAGAATCATAAAAGAAGGTTGTATACATGGAAGAAGCCTGGAGATACTAGAAGGTATCAGATAGATTATATAATGGTAAGACAGAGATTTAGGAACCAGGTTTTAAATTGTAAGACATTTCCAGGGGCAGATGGGGACTCTGATCACAATCTATTGGTTATGAACTGTAGATTAAAACTGAAGAAACTGCAAAAAGGTGGGAATTTAAGGAAATGGGACCTGGATAAACTGAAAGAACCAGAGGTTGTAGAGAGTTTCAGGGAGAGCATAAGGGAACAATTGACAGGAATGGGGGAAAGAAATACAGTAGAAGAAGAATGGCTAGCTTTGAGGGACGAAATAGTGAAGGCAGCACAGGATCCAGTAGGTAAAAAGACGAGGGCTAGTAGAAATCCTTGGGTAACAGAAGAAATATTGAATGTAATTGATGAAAGGAGAAAATATAAAAATGCAGTAAATGAGGCAGGCAAAAAGGAATACAAACGTCTAAAAAATTAGATTGACAGGAAGCGCAAAATGGCTAAACGGGGATGGCTAGAGGACAAACGTAAGGATGTAGAGGTTTACCTCACTAGCGGTAAGATATATACTGCCTACAGGAAAATAAAGAGACCTTTGGAGGAAAGAGAGCCTCTTGTATGATTATCAAGAGCTCAGATGGAAACCCAGTTCTAAGCAAAGAAGGGAAAGCAGAAAGGTGGAAGGAGTATGTAGAGGGTCTATACAAGGGCGATGTACTTGAGGACAATATTATGGAAATGGAAGAGGATGTAGATGAAGATGAAATGGGAGATATGATACTGCGTGAAGAGTTTGACAGAGCACTGAAAGACCTAAGTCGAAACAAGGCCCCGGGAGTAAACAACATTCCATTGGAACTACTGACGGCCTTGGGAGAGCCAGTCCTAAAAAAACTCTAACATCTGGTGAGCAAGATGTATGAGACAGGTGAAATACCCTCAGACTTCAAGAAGAATATAATAATTCCAATCCCAAAGAAAGCAGGTGTTGACAGATGTGAAAATTACCGAACTATCAGTTTAATAAGTCACAGCTGCAAAATACTAACGCGAATTCTTTACAGACGAATGGAAAAACTGGCAGAAGCCGACCTCGGCGAAGATCAGTTTGGATTCCGCAGAAATGTTGGAACACGTGAGGCAATACTGACCCTACGACTTATCTTAGAAAATAGATTAAGGAAAGGCAAACCTACATTTCTAGCATTTGTAGACTTAGAGAAAGCTTTTGACAATGTTGACTGGAATACTCTCTTTCAAATTCTAAAGGTGGCGGGGGTTAAATACAGGGAGCGAAAGGCTATTTACAATTTGTACAGAAACCAGATGGCACTTATGAGAGTTGAGGGACATGAAAGGGAAGCAGTGGTTGGGAAGGGAGTGAGACGGGGTTGTAGCCTGTCCCCGATGTTATTCAATCTTTATATTGAGCAAGCAATAAAGGAAACAAAAGAAAAATTCGGAGTAGGTATTAAAATCCATGGAGAAGAAATAAAAGCTTTAAGGTTCGCGGATGACATTGTAATTCTGTCAGAGACAGCAAAGGATTTGGAAGAGCAGTTGAACGGAATGGACGGTGTCTTGAAAGGAGGATATAAGATGAACATCAACAAAAACAAAACGAGGATAATGGAATGTAGTCGAATTAAATCTGGTGATGATGCGGGAGTTAGATTAGGAAATGAGACGCTTAAAGTAGTAAACGAGTTTTGCTATTTGGGGAGCAAAATAACTGATGATGGTCGAAGTAGAGAGGATATAAAATGTAGACTGGCAATGGCAAGGAAAGCGTTTCTGAAGAACAGAAATTTGTTAACATCGAGTATAGATGTAAGTGTCAGGAAGTCGTTTCTGAAAGTATTTGTATGGAGTGTAGCCATGTATGAAAGTGAAACATGGACAATAAATAGTTTGGACAAGAAGAGAATAAAAGCTTTCGAAATGTGGTGCTACATTAGAATGCTGAAGATTAGGTGGGTAGATCACATAACTAATGAGGAGGTATTGAATAGAATTGGGGAGAAGAGGAGTTTGTGGCACAACTTGACAAGAAGAAGGGATCGGTTGGTAGGACATGTTCTGAGGCGTCAAGGGATCACCAATTTAGTATTGGAGGGCAGCGTGGAGGGTAAAAATCGTAGAGGGAGACCAAGAGATGAATACACTAAGCAGATTCAGAAGGATGTGGGTTGCAGTAGGTACTGGGAGATGAAGAAGCTTGCACAGGATAGAGTAGCATGGAAAGCTGCATCAAACCAGTCTCAGGACTGAAGACAACAACAACAACAATATTGTTTTATACAAAGGTAGTTGCATAATGTGTCAATTGCTACACCGTGTATGTGCCTTTGCATAACAAAATATTATTTACGAATATTATATTTTGACAATTGTTTTATGAGGTGTATGTGACATCCGTTAGCGACGAGAACTCTATTGGAAAATGGTATATGACCATTTAAAAATGAATTATAAAGCTGCTTTATATGTTACAATATGTCGTTTCCGCAATTTATCAAAACTGTGGAACAGAACCAACAAAAAATATTTAAGGAAAGACAAGGTTTTTGTCAAATGGTCTCTATGGATGCATATAATTCCAAGTTGTTCACTAGTAAAAATTAGCGCTTACTGTCTTCATCTTGTCTGTACGGAGTAGAGAACTGAGAGCGTTCAGAACAGCGCAGAGCCACACGGATTGAACGAGCATCTTTTCAGAATTTCAGCAACAGTAAAAATAAACGGACCAGCGACACTCTGAATTAGACAAGAAGACAATATCGAATGAAGACATTCAGAGCAGAGAAACATTCAGGAAGACAATGAACAAATACAGAGCAATCTTCATTGAGGAACACAGATCACTTGTTCGATCGGTTCTCGAGTATTGTACCTCAGGGACCCTGATCAAGTTGAATTAATAGGAGAAATAGAGAGGATCCAACGAATAGCGGCGCGTTTTGTGACGGGATCGTTTAATTAGTGCGAGAGAATTTCGGAAATGCTCAGTAAACCACAGTGGCAGACGCTACAAGACAGGCGTTGTGAACCACGGAGAAGTTTACTGTTGCAATTCTGAGAGCGTAAGTTCCAAGAGCTAGGCAACATATTTCTTTCTCCCGCGTGCGTCTCGAGAAATTACATAGACGAGATCAGAGCTCTTACTTGTTCATCTCACGAACCATTCATGAATGGAGCAAGGTAGGGACGGTGGGGGATGATAATCGTACCAGAAGTACACCTCTGCCACGCGCCATAAGATACCCTGCGGAGTCCACCTGTGCAGAATTATTCCGTAGTGGTGCTACAAACTTTCAGGGATGATGGAGAAGGGTGAACGTATCAATCTGAGATAAGAGACCCTGGTCTGCAAAAAAATATGTCGAAAGTCATAGGCGAAAATAGTACTAATTCCTCTGGCAGTGGAATACATGTACCGCTACTGTTTTAGGGTAGGCAACTATCAGAGGTGGCAGTATGGACCAAAACAAGAGAAAAAGGTCTAATAAACATGGGATCTAAGCTGCATACCGTAGCTTAGGAGCTATGAACACTTGTTCACTACGACACTGCGAAAACCACATCTCTTCTACTGCAAACTCTAAGGTTTTCACATTGTTGATGGAGATAGTATGGACCAAAACAAGAAACAAACGTCCAGTAAATACAGGCTCTAAAATGCATGCCTCAAGTCCATGTTCTCATTCAAATGAGCAAAAAGTAGGCGAAGTTCGGAAAGTTTTTTTTTTTTTCCGGCGCTGTGGGACTTAACATCTATGGTCATCAGTCCCCTAGAACTACTTAAACCTAACTAACCTAAGGACATCACACAACACCCAGTCATCACGAGGCAGAGAAAATCCCTGACCCCGCCGGGAATCGAACCCGGGAACCCGGGCGTGGGAAGCGAGAACGCTACCGCACGACCGCGAGCTGCGGACCGGAAAGTTATTGAGACAATGAAAAGACATACAAAGGATATGTTTGGGGATTATGACCGATCACTCTATGAACTTCATATTAGATCTTCAATACAAAAAGAAAAAAACATAATGGCGCCCCTAATTATGATTTGATCAAAAGTTTGAAGTACGCAGACTGTGTGCGGTGTAGCCTCTCAGGAGTCATATGAAATCAGAAAATGGGTAACATCAGTCGATACTACATTAAATTTATGGGAGCTTATACCTAACACAATGAAATAACCATAAATTTCCTAGGGGTTTGTTTCACCCTTGATGGGTTTACAAAAAATTGTTAATATTAATGAATTTCATATATTATAGGTATAAGCTATCAAGAGAAGCGTTTACTTTTCGGGTCAAAGGGAGAAGTTAATAGGTTGAACCTTTTCATTTTATACTGCACCCAGTTTTGAAAAATGGTTTCTCGAGACAAGTCTATTTAAAGTTTAGGGATAACTTTTATACGTATTATTAGTCCAATTCGCATAAAGTGCATGTTATTATATATTTTTGATGTCGCTGAATAAGAATCTGAAGTTACATTTTCAAAATTCAAAATGATTAATCCAATATGGCGGACCAAAAATTATGTTTTGACCAATTTTGACACAAAAAAAACAGAGTTTTCGTTACGTATGTTTAGCCTGCAATTCCAGGACCGTATATGAACCCTTCCTCTAACTCGAATTGTTCCTGGAGAGCAATTACGTCGTTCTTCTTGGCGAGAAAAACTGATCTGGCTGATCTGGATCTGCTGCGATCGGCAGCCTGCGCACGTCGTTCGTCAGTTTTTTCGGCGAATATGTCTGCGTGCCTTTTTATTTTATTTTATTTTATTTTATCAGTCAACTGACTGGTTTGATGCGGCCCGCCACGAATTCCTTTCCTGTGCTAACCTCTTCATCTCAGAGTAGCACTTGCAACCTACGTCCTCAATTATTTGCTTGACGTATTCCAATCTCTGTCTTCCTCTACAGTTTTTGCCCTCTACAGCTCCCTCTAGTACCATGGAAGTCATTCCCTCATGTCTTAGCAGATGTCCTATCATCCTGTCCCTTCTCCTTATCAGTGTTTTTCACATATTCCTTTGCTCTCCGATTCTGCGTAGAACCTCCTCATTCCTTACCTTATCAGTCCACCTAATTTTCAACATTCGTCTATAGCACCACATCTCAAATGCTTCGATTCTCTTCTCTTCCGGTTTTCCCACAGTCCATGTTTCACTACCATACAATGCTACTCCAGACGTACATCCTCAGAAATTTCTTCCTCAAATTAAGGCCGGTATTTGATATTAGTAGACTTCTCTTGGCCACAAATGCCTTTTTTGCCATAGCGAGTCTGCTTTTGATGTCCTCCTTGCTCCGTCCGTCATCGGTTATTTTACTGCCTAGGTAGCAGAATTCCTTAACTTCATTGACTTCGTGACCATCAATCCTGATGTTAAGTTTCTCGCTGTTCTCATTTCTACTACTTCTCATTACCTTCGTCTTTCTCCGATTTACTCTCAAACCATACTGTGTACTCATTAGACTGTTCATTCCGTTCAGCAGATCATTTAATTCTTCTTCACTTTCACTCAGGATAGCAATGTCATCAGCGAATCGTATCATTGATATCCTTTCACCTTGTATTTTAATTCCACTCCTGAACCTTTCTTTTATTTCCATCATTGCTTCCTCGATGTACAGATTGAAGAGTAAGGGCGAAAGGCTACAGCCTTGTCTTACACCCTTCTTAATACGAGCACTTCGTTCTTGATCGTCCACTATTATTATTCCCTCTTGGTTGTTGTACATATTGTTATGACCCGTCTCATCCTATAGCTTACCCCTACATTTTTCAGAATCTCGAACAGCTTGCACCATTTTATATTGTCGAACGCTTTTTCCAGGTCGACAAATCCTATGAAAGTGTCTTGATTTTTCTTTAGCCTTGCTTCCATTATTAACCGTAACGTCAGAATTGCCTCTCTCGTCCCTTTACTTTTCCTAAAGCCAAACTGATCGTCACCTAGCGCATTCTCAATTTTCTTTTCCATTCTTCTGTATATTATTCTTGTAAGCAGCTTCGATGCATGAGCTGTTAAGCTGATTGTGCGATAATTCTCGCACTTGTCAGCTCTTGCCGTCTTCGGAATTGTGTGGATGATGCTTTTCCGAAAGTCAGATGGTATGTCGCCAGACTCATATATTCTACACACCAACGTGAATAGTCGTTTTGTTGCCACTTCCCCCAATGATTTTAGAAATTCTGATGGAATGTTATCTATCCCTTCTGCCTTATTTGACCGTAAGTCCTCCAAAGCTCTTTTAAATTCCGATTCTAATACTGGATCCCCTATCTCTTCTAAATCGACTCCTGTTTCTTCTTCTATCACATCAGACAAATCTTCACCCTCATAGAGGCTTTCAATGTATTCTTTCCACCTATCTGCTCTCTCCTCTGCATTTAACAGTGGAATTCCCGTTGCACTCTTAATGTTACCACCGTTGCTTTTAATGTCACCAAAGGTTGTTTTGACTTTCCTGTATGCTGAGTCTGTCCTTCCGACAATCATATCTTTTTCGATGTCTTCACATTTTTCCTGCAGCCATTTCGTCTTAGCTTCCCTGCACTTCCTATTTATCTCGTTCCTCAGCGACTTGTATTTCTGTATTCCTGATTTTCCCGGAACATGTTTGTACTTCCTCCTTTCATCAATCAACTGAAGTATTTCTTCTGTTACCCATGGCTTCTTCACAGCTACCTTCTTTGTACCTATGTTTTCCTTCCCAAATTCTGTGATGGCCGTTTTTAGAAATGTCCATTTCTCTTCAACTGTACTGCCTACTGCGCTATTCCTTATTGCTGTATCTATAGCGTTAGAGAACTTCAAACGTATCTCGTCATTCCTTAGTACTTCCGTATCCCACTTCTTTGCGTATTGATTCTTCCTGACTAATGTCTTGAACTTCAGCCTACTCTTCATCACTACTATATTGTGATCTGAGTCTATATCTGCTCCTGGGTACGCCTTACAATCCAGTATCTGATTTCGGAATCTCTGTCTGACCATGATGTAATCTAATTGAAATCTTCCCGTATCTCCCGGCCTTTTCCAAGTATACCTCCTCCTCTTGTGATTCTTGAACAGGGTATTCGCTATTACTAGCTGAAACTTGTTACAGAACTCAATTAGTCTTTCTCCTCTTTCATTCCTTGTCTCAAGCCCATATTCTCCTGTAACCTTTTCTTCTACTCCTTCCCCTACAACTGCATTCCAGTCGCCCATGACTATTAGATTTTCGTCCCCCTTTACATACTGCATTACCCTTTCAATATCCTCATACACTTTCTCTATCTGTTCATCTTCAGCTTGCGACGTCGGCATGTATACCTGAACTATCGTCGTCGGTGTTGGTCTGCTGTCGATTCTGATTAGAACAACCCGATCACTGAACTGTTCACAGCAACACACCCTCTGCCCTACCTTCCTATTCATAACGAATCCTACACCTGTTATACCATTTTCTGCTGCTGTTGATATTACCCGATACTCATCTGACCAGAAATCCTTGTCTTCCTTCCACTTCACTTCACTGACCCCTACTATATCTAGATTGAGCCTTTGCATTTCCCTTTTCAGATTTTCTAGTTTCCCTACCACGTTCAAGCTTCTGACATTCCACGCCCCGACTCGTAGAACGTTATCCTTTCGTTGATTATTCAATCTTTTTCTCATGGTAACCTCCCCCTTGGCAGTCCCGTCCCGGAGATCCGAATGGGGGACTATTCCGCAATCTTTTGCCAATGGAGAGATCATCATGACACTTCTTCAATTACAGGTCACATGGCCTGTGGATACACGTTACGTGTCTTTAATGCAGTGGTTTCCATTGCCTTCTGCATCCTCATGTCGTTGATCATTGCTGATTCTTCCGCCTTTAGGGGCAATTTCCCACCCCTAGGACAAGAGAGTGCCCTGAACCTCTATCCGCTCCTCCGCCCTCTTTGACAAGGCCGTTGGCAGAATGAGGCTGACTTCTTATGCCGGAAGTCTTCGGCAGCCAATGCTGATTATTTATCAAAATTTAGGCAGTGCCGGGGATCGAACCCGGGACCGAAGACGTTTTTGATTATGAATCAAAGACGCTTCCCCTAGACCACGGGTGCTACTGCAATATAAATCATTTTGTGAACGTGCGTCACGGCACGAGTTTTCTACCTGAACCGGGCGTCTCCGGCTTAGAGCGTCCCTAGGCGGTTGTGACACCACCCCGAACAATGGGTTGTAGAAACTTTTGTAACGCACGGATTAGAAAAACTTTTCGTCCCAACATTCTAGACACATACACCTTTCAAAAAATACAGTTACAAAAAAATCGAATTTTCCACTATTTTGAATGAGAATCTGGCCTTAAGAGCTATGGGCACTCTTTCAGTAGAAGAGATGTTTCACAGCAGGGAACAGGAACAAGTGCTCATTCCATGTTTAATGTACTTCTTTTCTTGTTTTGGTCAGTAGAAGAGATGTTTCTCAGCAGTGAAGACGAACAAGTGCTCATAGGTGTTAATGTACGCATTTTAGACCTCATATTTACGGGATTTTTTCCTTGTTTTGGTCCAGTCGTTTCCGGACCAAGGCCCCTTGTGTCCACAGCAGTCTTGCCCATCACCTCTGAAAATTTGTAACATCATCACGGAATCACCCTGTAGAAGTAGAGGTAAGGAAAAACAACAAAGCTAAAGAACAAAAAGAATTGCACTGAGGTGACAAAAGTCATGGGACAGCGATATGCACACACAGATGGCAGCAGTATCGCGCACACAAGATATAAAACGGCAGTGCATTGACGGAGCTGTCTTTTGTACTCAGGTGATTTATGTGAAAAGGTTTCCGAAGTGATTGTGGTGACATGACGGCAACTAACAAACTTTGAACAGGGAATAGTAGTTGGAGCTAGGCGCAATGGACATTCCGTTTCGGCAATCATTAGGGAACTCAGTATTCCGAGATCCTTAGGCAGCACGGACAACGCAGTGGCCGACGGTCTTCACTTAACGACCGAGAGCAGAGGAGTTTGCGAAAGGTTGTCAGTGCTAACAGACAAGCAGCACTGCGTGAAATAACTGCAGAAATCAATGTGCGACGTACGACGAATGTATCCGTTAGGGCAGTGCGACGAAATGTGGCGTTAATAAGCTGGCAGCAGACGACCGACTCGATTGAATTTGGAAACAGCACGAAATCGCCTACAGTGCCATCCATTCTTGGGGTCGTGATCATATCGGTTGGCCCCAAACGACTGAAAAACCGCGGTCTGGTCAGATGAGTCATGATTTCAGTTGGTAAGAGCTGATGGTAGGGTTCGATTGTGGCACAGATCCCACGAAGCCATTGGCCCAAGTCGTCAACAAGGTACTGTGCGAGGCCATTGTGCCTCCATAATGGTGTGGGCTGTGTTTACATACACCATTGACTGGAAATGGTAATGTTCTGCTACTTGAAGACCATTTGCAGCAATCCATGGACAAGTTCCCAAACTACAATGAAATTTTTATAGTTGACAATTCGCCATGTCGTCGGGCCACAAGTGTTCACAATTGATTCGAAGAAGTCTGGACAAATTCAGCGAATGATTTTGCCAACCATATCGCCTGACGTGAATCACATCGACAATTTGTGGGGCATAATCGAGAGGTCAGTTCGTGCACAAAACCCTGCACCGATAACACCGTCGCAGTTGTGGACGGGAATAGGGGCTGCATGGCTCAATATTTTTCCAGAGGATTTCCAATGACTTGTGGAGTCCATGCCACGTTGAGTTGCTGCACTACGCTGGGCAAAAGCAGATCCGACACTGTATTAGGAGGTATCCCATGACTTTTGTCACCTCAGTGTATTTCCCACATAAAAAATAAATCATGAATATTTGTGGAGGTATATTCCGTCTATGCAACTAACTGAAGGCAGTTTGTTTATTACGATGCATGTTTCGCTTCTTTTATTTGTGAAGCATCTTCAGTGGCGGTTTCCAGGGCTGTTAGCCTATTTGTATAGTCCTGGAGATGTGTTCATTAGTCTCCATGCGCCACTTGGCCGATTTCCGGCGTTCTTTCACCCACATTTGATTCAACACATCGCATACATGGGCTAAAAGCGCTGGCAATTGCCAGTGAAGATGTATTAAAAGTGAAAGAAGCGAAACGCATATGGCAACAAACAACCTGCTTTCAGTTAGTTACATAGACGAAATATACCTCCACGAATTCTGAAGCGACCAAGTAAAGACGGAAAACAGAAAAAAATGACATGAATATTTGTTTCAGGTGGCCATGAATTGGTTGGATCCGAATCAAGAAGAAACGTTTGTCGTATATTAATTTTCCGTTTTCTTTGTTTTTATATACGCATTGTACGGCCAATACATTAGCCCCCTGACCGAACCAGTTACTTAATCCATCAAGGATATTAATCATTCTCAGATCCAGTGAGGACATGTTCGGTAAGAAAAGAAGGAAGTAGAGCGCATCGTAGGAACGAGGCGAAAGGAGGAAGTCTAATCAGGCTCAGCCCAAAAAGCAGTGATCCTAATGCGCTCTCATTGCCAGCCGAGGCGACTAATACCTTCTTTCATGCGGACACGGAGAGTCCCGAGCCACCGGCGTCTTATCTCGGCGCAGACTCGGGCGGCGAGGGATGACCGGGAGCAGACATCTTTTGTAGCCGGAGGCCGCCACAGCTTCAAAGAAGGCGGCAGCCGGCTTTTTGGGACGGGCTCACAGCAAAGCTTCCACGTCACACTACCTCTCCTTTGTCAGCCCCGCCCTCGGTAAACACGTTCATTGCATCCAGGGCGAAAGAGTTTGTTAACCGCGACCTCAGATGTAATCTTCACTTACGCTCGCTCATCAGATAGCGCGAGCGCCTCCTGAAACCCCTGTAAAGTAAATTGAGAAAAGTTAAACCCCTGTGGCAAAATTCCTCTCCGCGGTATCTCTTAACGATAAAGGGGATAGATACTGGGCTTGATATGGGATCAGTTCGCCTTGAATTAATGCTCGCTTTTACGTGAAATACGAGCCTTCCCACTACAAGTTTACGTGAGATATCCGATCTTCTTGTAAAGCAGCTTGTAGGTGAACCTTCACAAGAGAAATAAACGAACGATGCCAACCCATTCATTACAAAAGCAGCTTACTGCAATTACTGTCCACATCTACAGGATAGATAAAAAAAAATACATACACACTTTGATAAAGATAAGCCTGATCGGAACGACGTGTAGTTCGACAGCCTTTTAAGGTGTTTGGTTCATATTTTGCTTTGAGTGGTTATTGTTCCCTTGGCTGTTTTTAGACACCAATTTCTGAAGACGTAGTGCTGTTCGTATCCTCGTCCTCGGCCGATATTTTCCATGGTTGTGCCGTTGGTCGGACCGAAGGGAAATGGTTAAATTGTTGGTCGGTCCTGGGCCGTCCCTAGTTTGGATTGCCATCCGATTATTTAACTTCATCTCTTGGCTGCCTGTCTCACCTCACCTTACGTTTGAGCTACCTTCTCAGGCCGACCCTTGGAACACTTCTGAGCACCACTTGTTCTGTTTGTTTTAGATTGTGATTTTCATTTTAGTTTGAAGTATTGTGCGAGGCCTTCGGCCGTCAATTAATTCAGTTCTTTTTAAATTTTACATAAAGGCCTTCAGCCGTATTAACTTAAAATTTTGAAGATTAACTTTATTTTTTTTAAATATTTTTCCTTAAAATTTGTTCTATCTGAAATTGTTCTTAATCCAGGCCCTAAGCCTTAGTTGTTCGATGTATTATGTGTGGCCTGCAGCCGAGGATTTACGCGAACCCCTTTTAATAAGGCTTTCAGCCGTGAGTATTCTTTAAAGGAAAATTTTTTATAAGAAGGAAGGGGTTTATTTTAAATCGTTTGTCTGACTTGTTGTTCAGGCCTTCAGCCGTTGTTTCAAATTCGTTTGTGGCCTTCAGCCGTACAATAAGTTAATATTTCTTGAATTAGGCTTTCGTCCGTTCTGTTGTAAGTTTAAAAAGAAATTTCTTGGTTAGAAAAAATTGTTTATTAATATGTTTTAATTATATTTGACCTTCAGACGTGTAGTCTAGGCCTTCGGCCGCTAATTGTTTTCAATTGCAAGTTTTTTTAATTTTACCTTTTATTTTTTAATTGCTTTTGATTTCTAAGCCAGGCCTTCAGCCGTCCTTGTTTTTGGTGTGGTTTTAGGCCTTCAGCCCAGGAAGCATCTCAGGCTCTTTAACTGGGCCTCAGCTGTATTGTTTAGTTGTGATCTTTTAAAGCAATGTGTAAATGAGTGGTTCTTAGAAAAATAAAGTTGTGTGTTTGATTATGCAACTCACAGTAATTGTTTACGGCCCCATCCACAGTCATAACCTTCTCCTGTGCGCTCTCAGAGTGCCTACCAACCTGGTTTCAAATACACTCCTGGAAATGGAAAAAAGAACACATTGACACCGGTGTGTCAGACCCACCATACTTGCTCCGGACACTGCGAGAGGGCTGTACAAGCAATGATCACACGCACGGCACAGCGGACACACCAGGACCCGCGGTGTTGGCCGTCGAATGGCGCTAGCTGCGCAGCATTTGTGCACCGCCGCCGTCGGTGTCAGCCAGTTTGCCGTGGCATACGGAGCTCCATCGCAGTCTTTAACACTGGTAGCATGCCGCGACAGCGTGGACGTGAACCGTATGTGCAGCTGACGGACTTTGAGCGAGGGCGTATAGTGGGCATGCGGGAGGCCGGGTGGACGTACCGCCGAATTGCTCAACACGTGGGGCGTGAGGTCTCCACAGTACATCGATGTTGTCGCCAGTGGTCGGCGGAAGGTGCTCGTGCCCGTCGACCTGGGACCGGACCGCAGCGACGCACGGATGCACGCCAAGACCGTAGGATCCTACGCAGTGCCGTAGGGGACCGCACCGCCACTCCCCAGCAAATTAGGGACTTTGTTGCTCCTGGGGTATCGGCGAGGACCATTCGCAACCGTCTCCATGAAGCTGGGCTACGGTCCCGCACACCGTTAGGCCGTCTTCCGCTCACGCCCCAACATCGTGCAGCCCGCCTCCAGTGGTGTCGCGACAAGCGTGAATGGAGGGACGAATGGAGACGTGTCGTCTTCAGCGATGAGAGTCGCTTCTGCCTTGGTGCCAATGATGGTCGTATGCGTGTTTGGCGCCGTGCAGGTGAGCGCCACAATCAGGACTGCATACGACCGAGGCACACAGGGCCAACACCCGGCATCATGGTGTGGGGAGCGATCTCCTACACTGGCCGTACACCACTAGTGATCGTCGAGGGGACACTGAATAGTGCACGGTACATCCAAACCGTCATCGAACCCATCGTTCTACCATTCCTAGACCGGCAAGGGAACTTGCTGTTCCAACAGGACAATGCACGTCCGCATGTATCCCGTGCCACCCAAAGTGCTCTAGAAGGTGTAAGTCAACTACCCTGGCCAGCAAGATCTCCGGATCTGTCCCCCATTGAGCATGTTTGGGACTGGATGAAGCGTCGTCTCACGCGGTCTGCACGTCCAGCACGAACGCTGGTCCAACTGAGGCGCCAGGTGGAAATGGCATGGCAAGCCGTTCCACAGGACTACATCCAGCATCTCTACGATTGTCTCCATGGGAGAATAGCAGCCTGCATTGCTGCGGAAGGTGGATATACACTGTACTAGTGCCGACATTGTGCATGCTCTGTTGCCTGTGTCTATGTGCCTGTGGTTCTGTCAGTGTGATCATGTGATGTATCTGACCCCAGGAATGTGTCAATAAAGTTTCCCCTTCCTGGAACAATGAATTCACGGTGTTCTTATTTCAATTTCCAGGAGTGTACATACACACTTTGATAAAGATAAGCCTATATATTATCGTCAATATTCCAATGACTGAAAGTGAAATAATTATATTAAGTATTCAAACTGCAAACTACCAGCCTTCTAAGCATGATATCGTAAACTCAGGGTCACATCTTCCCGAGTAGCTACGGGACTGCTTGACAAACCGTCTTTATTTCATAGTGCAGTTCTGCTAGTGTGCGTGGCTTCCTGCTGTAAACTACTTTCTTGAGAGTGCTCCCAAGTAAAAGCCAGGTGGGTTCAGTTAGGAGAGCGTGCAGTGTACTCGATGGGACACTTTCTTCTAATCCAACGACCCGGTGCAGTGTTGTCCAGATAGACGCACGCGTTCCTATGAAAGTAGGGTGGAGTGCCATATTGTTGGAAGAAAACGGCTCATCACCAACCTTTGTTCATCATGAAACAAATCGCAAATGAATGGTAAAATTACTGAGTCCAGCATCTCCAGATAAGTCCTGTCAGTAATCATACTTTGGAAAAAGGAAGGTTCAGTCCGTCCCCTGATAGTAAACCGTACCAGACATTAGGCCTCAGACCACTGATCGCTCGCTCAACATAAACATGTGGATTTCGCGGGGCCTATTTACCGTGCCATTTAATTTAAACTGTGTCTCATCAGAGCACACCAGTTTTGGAAACAAAATTAGCATCATGTTCAGCCTGCGCAAGGAATCGTTCAGTAAACGGACTTCTGTCTTGGTACTCCCCATTCAATGAGTGTAAGAATTGCGGAATGTAAACTTTCCATTTTACTCTGTGCAAAATACGACTTACGCTACCCACCCTATATCAGTACACATTCTACATCTACATCTACATTCATACTCCGCAAGCCACCCAACGGTGTGTTGATTTCTGTAATGAGCATGCGAATGCATCAAACATCTTAGAAGAAGACTCTTCACCTGTTGCTGTGCGTGGGCGGCTTGATATACCTTTGTGCTTGTCGATAACTGTTCCAGCATTTTCAAAATTGTCCCGAGAGCGAGTGATGCTTATGCGTGTTGATGATTCAGTTCCATATTCCTGCCTTTAATGTCATTGCACTTTTCTGGTGTTCTCTAACTTCAAATATCGTTTCAGAATGCTTTTACGCTGCTCGAATGTCAGTCGTGTCGGTGCCATGGCCTCATTTCGTACACCGACATTGGCGCGTCACAATACCTCTGCCATCTGTTGCTCAACCACTGTACTACATCCATACCATTCTGATTTCAAGATGTATGGTTTGTATAGCCAGTTTTAAAGTATGTATACATTTTTTTATCTACCCTGTACATCCATACTCTGCAAGTCACTGTGGAGTGCATGGCAGAGGATACTTCCTGCTGTGGCACAACATGAATAGAGGAGTAAGAAACCTTAATATGTGGAATAATGGGAAACAAATCATCATCTACTTCCCGTTATACAATATATTTTTATTCCCGTCACTTATGTGTATGGATCTCACGATAACAACTCCTGTATCTTTTATCCCTCTTTTGGCGTCCCCCAGGACTCCGTCCTCTCCCCTCTCCTCTCCTCTCCTCTATCTTCTGTACACCGCAGATATGCTCCAGCCACCCCTACCTGTACACCTCATCCAATATGCTGATGACACCGCCTTCCTGGCTCTCTATCCTACCCTTCAACGGCCCCAACACACCCTCCAAACCGACCTTGACCAGTTCACCACTTGGTGCAGCCAGCAGTGGTTCCTTCCTATCAACCCCTCCAAAGCCCAGGCAGTCATCAAAGGGCGCACCACCTGCTTCTTCAGTTTTCATGATTTCTACCTAACCATTTATGGTCGTCCCATCCAGCTCGTCCCCACCCTGAGATACCTTGGTCTCACCCTCGAACGTCACCTCACCTGGACCCCTCATCTCCTGACCATCCAGCAGAAAGCCCATTCCCACCTCTGCCTCCTGAACTCCTGTCTGGCCAGACATGGGGATTGCATCTGTCCACCATCCTCTACACCTATGAATCTCTCATCTGTCCTATCTTCTGTTATGCCGGCGTGGCCTGGATCTCCGCCCCTCCCTGCTTTTATAAGGCCCTCCAAATCCTAGAGCGCCACGTGCTCCACCTTGCCTTCTGTATCTACCTTCCTGCCCCCACATGACTACTGTATGCCCTCACCCCCTTCCCCCACCTCCTTCTTTTCCTCCAGCATATCCGCATCCTTTACACTGTCTGCAAGCTTGATCCTTCCCACCCCCTGGTGTCCTCCTTCCTCTCCTCCCCCACTCATTGCCGCTCCTCTATAGCTGTATCTCTCCATCTGTCCACCTACACACCCTCCATCTCCTTCATCAAGGCAATTTCCAGCACCTACCCCTCACTGATGTTGAACTTCGCTGTAACATCTACCTTTCCCACCAACTGTAGCACAGCCTTGTTCGCCCCCCCCCCCCACCTTCCCCAGGGCCCCCCTTTTTCCTTCCCCTCCACCAGAGAAAATTTTCCTCCTTCCCCCCTCTAGTCTCTTCACCCCCTCCTTGGCTGTTTCCCTCCCCCATCCTTCCCTCCCCAGCCCCTTGCAGTGTGCCGCCTGCCCGTCTCCCCTTCTCTCCCTCCCTCTAGCACCGCCCCTCTCCCCTTTCTTCTCTTCTCCCTCATCTCCATACCCCTGGCAGATCCTCTCAGTTTGCTCATCATTGTCTGTGTGCTACTTCAGTGTTGTGTTTGGTGCTGTTCTCCCATGACATCAAGAGCTGGGATTTTAACCATGTGCTGGACTTGTACATAGTGTTCTTGTCAGTGATTGTTATGTGCTACACTGCCCAACGCAACTTTTATGCTCCGGCCATACTTTTCCTTGTGTTTCCTTTAATCGTCCAGTGTGTGATTTTTTTGTGTCCAGTTTTTACATTTTTATCACCCTATAACAGTCAACCCCTTTTTACGCTATCTTTCATTATGTTTACCCTCTTATATGTCTCCTTCGTCGTATTTCCTCCTTTACGCTGGTTTAAATGTCTCCTTTTTATGTACTTCCTCTCGGCAGAAGAGCGGCGCCTATGCTGCTACCAGCCCACCCCATATGGGGCATTGAAATACAGTCAAGAAAAAAAAAACAGTGTATGGATCTCGGAGGAAAAATTACTGCTGTGCAGAATATCTGGTTCTTAACGCCTTAACTAAATAGCGTTCTAGGCTCCAACTAAACACTAGTAAATATACAACGGTGGAACCCTCGTACACAACTAATAAGGCCCCAACGAAATTAATCAAACAGGCTGCATAATGTGATACACCTATGGTTCATTCTTTATTGAAAGTTTTTCGCGTCCCCATGAATATAAATACGTAAATGGACAAATCCACGGCTTTCGTCGATACTATGCTTAACCTTTAATTTTTTTGTTTCGTTATATCTTCTAAGCGTGCAGGTTCACGTCTTTCTTCGTTGATATTGTTAGTATGTCCAAAGAGTAAATAAATGATAATCCTTGTATAATATGCTTGTTTAATTACATTTGCTAAACAAATATGTACACAATGAAAAATGCTCCTATCGTAGCACAAAAAAGGAGAAGTATATGCTGGGCAGAGTGAGGGATGTAAAAGATGGCAACTAGTTTTTCGACTTCCCTGCCAGCTTGAAAGACATTTAAATCAAAACATCTTGACATATTCGCGCTTTTTTACTTGTTAATATTAGTTCCTATCTCATGTAATACACTGAAGAACCGAAAGAACTGGTACACCTGCGAGGACACGAAAGTGCCGCAACACGACGTGGCAAGAATTCGACTAACGTCTGAAGTAGTGCTGGAGGAAATTGACGAATTGACACCATGAATCCTGCAGTGCTGTCCACAAATCCGTAAGAGTACGAGAGGGTGGAGATCTCTTCTGAACAGCACACTGCAAGGCATCCCAGATATGCTCAATAATGTTCATGTCTGGGGAGTTTGGTGGCCAGAGGAATTGTTTAAACTCAGAAGAGTGTTCCTGGAGACACACTGTAGCAATTCTCGACGTGTGGGGTGTCACATTTTCCTGCTGGAGTTCCCATGTCCATCGGAATGCACAGTGGACATGAATGGATGCAGGTGGTCGGACAGGATACTAACGTACGTGTCACCTGTCATAGTCGTATTTAGACGTATCAGGGGTCCCATATCACTCCAGCTGCACACGCCCCACACCATTCATAGCCTCCACCAGCTTGAACAGTCCCCTGCTACCATACAGGATCTATGGATTCAGGAGGTTGTCTGCATACACATGCACTCGCCCATCCGCTCAATACAATTTGAAACGAGTCTCGTCCGACCAGGCAACACGTTTCCAGTCATCAACAGTCCAATGTCGGTGTTGACGGGCCAAGGCGAGGTGTAAAGCTCTGTGTCGCGCAGTCATCAAGGGCACACGAGTGTGCCTTCGGTTCCAAAAGCCCACATTGATGACATTTTGTTGAATGGCTCTCACGCTGACACTTCTTGATTGCTCAGCATTGAAATCTGAAGCAGAAAGTTGTCCAAATGTCTCTAAGAACTATGGGACTTAACATCTGAGGTCATCAGTCCCCTAGACTTAGAACTACTTAAACCTAAATAACCTAAGGGCATCACACAAAGCCATGCCGGAGGCAGGATTCGAACCTTCGACCGTAGCAGCAGCGCGGTTCCGGACTGAAGCACCTAGAACCACTCGGCCACAGCGGCCGGCTAAATCTGCAGCAATCTGAGGAAGGGTTGCACTTCTGTCACGCTGAACGATTCTCTTCAGTCGTCGTTGATCCCGCTCTTGCAAGATCTTTTTCCGGACGCAGCGATGTCGGAGACTCGTGAAATGGTCGTACGGGAAAATCCCCACTTCATCGCTATCTCGGAGATGCTGTGTCCCACCGCTCGTGCGCCGACTATAACATCACGTTGAAACTCACTTAAACCTTGATAACCTGCCATTGAAGCAGCAGTAACCGATCTAACAACTGCGCCAGACACTTGTTGTCTTATATAGGTGTTGCCAACCGCAGCACCGTATTCTACCTGTTTACGTATGTCTGTATTTGAATATGTATACCTACATCATTTTTTTGGTGCTTCAGTACATAACGCATCATACCAACTAAAGTAACATGACACCTGCTATCATGTCATCCAGCGTGGCATTTGTCATGTCGTGGAGTGCGACACAACATGTCATCAAATGGTTCAAATGGCTCTGAGCACTATGGGACTCAACTGCTGTGGTCATCAGTCCCCTAGAACTTAGAACTACTTAAACCTAACTAACCTAAGGACATCACACACATCCATCCCCGAGGCAGGATTCGAACCTGCGACCGTAGCAATCGCACGGTTCCGGACTGCGCGCCTAGGACCGCGAGACCACAGCGGCCGGCAACATGTCATCGAAGTTTAGTATACATGCATCCCCGCTCTGGCATACTTCCTGTTACAGATGCACCACCACTTCCGGATGCTTTCTATTGTAGATGCATCCCACTCTCTAGAAGCACATAAATTTGTGTATATTTGTTGTTACACCCCTCACCACACACGTAACAGGGGGAGGATCTAAGTGAGCTCACTGCTGTGGGGAAGTAAGGTTACTCGTAAAAAAATGCGAATATGTCAAGATGTTTTGATTTAATCGTGAATCAAAACAAAGCTAGATAACTCGAAGAGATAGTTTCAGTCTTTTACGTCCTTAACTCTATGCAGGACACATTCGCCATTCTTGTTCTAATAGGAGTATCTTTCATTTTGGTTCCCAACTTCTACTCTATCATAATTCTGACATTAGACAGCCATAACTTGGCATACGATGTAGGCCACGCGGAGTGGCCCGGCGGTCTAGGCGCCCTGTCACAGATTGCGTGGCCCCTCCAACCTGAGGCTCGAGTCCTCCCTCGGGCATTTGTGAGTGAGTGTGTGTGTGTGTGTGTGTGTGTGTGTGTGTGTGTGTGTGTGTGTGTGTGTGTTGTTCTTAGTATAAGTTACTGATGTGTCGGCAGCTGGGCCAACACCTTGTAGATAGAGGTGGCTTAAAGGGCACGCGAGACTAACGCAGACGGGCGTGAAGTACTGGAACAGGATACGTAATTAATGCTATGAAGAAAAGAACGGAGCTTCTCATATACTTATCTTTAATGTCTTCTTGTACATCTCTATGGTGAACACAAGGGAGACTCTAATTACAATCACTGTAAGGCTAATGGCGCCTTGCTAGTTCGTAGCCATTAACTTGGCTGAAGGCTATTCTGTCTCTCGGCTAATGAGAGAGAAAGGCTTCGTACGTCTAGTCGCTAGCACTGTCGTCCGTACAACTGGGGCTGAGTTCGAGTCAGTCTCTCGAGACCTGCCTTGTGGTGGCGCTAGGTTTGCGATCACACAGTGGCGACACGCGGGTCCGACATGTACTACAGGACCGCGGCCGATTTAAGCTACCACCTAGCACGTTTGGTGTCTGGCTGTGACACCACAGTTACTTTAAGTAGCATGTAAGTCTAGGGACCGATGACCTCAGCAGTTGGTCGCTTAAGAATTCACACACATTTGAACATTTGAACGAACGACGTAGATTTTTGTTGCATCCGGCGACGATTGAACCTGTATGGATTTTTTTTTATTATCTTTAGAACCGTCTTGCTCATATCGTGGCAACGGATAAAGCTTTGACTGAACAACAAGAGGACCAACGATTACATATATTTGTCTACTTTCTTTCATAATTTGACCCGTTTCGCCCAAGATTGAAACCTAGAAGTGGCTCGCGTAAAAAACTCGCAAAAATATGGTTTTTTGCACATAAGTTCCGAATGAAGCTAGATTTTTTGAAAGTTAGTTTGCAATTTTGTCCCAAGAATGAATTTTTATTCATTTCATTCACTTTAAAATGTTTTCGCACATTCAATTCCCGTAAGAACGAATTTTACGTGCTACATTTACCTCGGCGTTAAACCATCGTATCTCGACAACGGACGAAGATTATTGGTTCAAATGGCTCTGAGCACTATGGAACTTAACATCGGAGGTCAACAGTCCCCTAGAACTTAGAACTACTTAAACCTAACTAACCTAAGGACACCACACACATCCATGCCTGAGGCAGGATTCGAACCTGCGACCGTAGCAGTCGCGCAGTTCCGGACTGAAGCGCCCAGAACCGCTCGGCCACCGCGGCCGGCGAAGATTATTGGATAAAAAAATTTCGTTTTACCTTTATCCATTTATCTACCTTGTGTAAAGTTTGAACTGATTCGCACAAGTATAGAAGTAGCGCGCTTCGAAAACCTCCTAGAGCAATGTGTTTCTTGCACGTAAAATCCAAACGAAGTAATATTTTTTCGGACGGTTAAAACTTCTCTTACATCAAAGTCCAATACACCTGTGGGTCAAATTTGAACCATGAGTCTCACTGCAGTCCGAAGTTATTTAAAGGTGACTATTTTTGCAGGTAAAATCCGAACGAGGATGGCTGTTCCTGCTCATAAAATCCGAATGCTACCTATGCAAACGGTGCCCTTAGCTGAACATTAATTTCAGCTCAATTAAAATATTTCGCAAACAATATTAATCGATTCGCTTGATTTGCCTGGGCATTAGTTTCGCTTCGTCGTTCAAACCTTGATTAATATAGTGTAACACAGCTACAGTACCCCTGATGTTGGAATGACTATATCAACGGACGTTGGTCCGGACTAAACCAAAAACTTTTTGCACCCCATGTTCCTAGCTCAAATAGGAAACGAACACCAAGACCCCCCCTTTCCCTCCCCCAAACCGCGATTCTGCGCGTGGCCTTTTCAGACATATTTGTAACGGTGCCCCCGCACTCTAACAATACTGACACTAACGTTGGCAGGAAATTTAACAGTGATGACAAATAACAACCGTCACACGTGTACAATGACAACTAAACAAGTAATCGCTCACTACCACCCTTCTGCTTCTTTTAGCCAGGGGCTATTGATGTAACGGTTAGAGTGACAAGTGAGCTATACTACATAATGACATTACTTGTAAATCATTTTGCTCATTACATATTGTTAATCTGAAAGCTTTCTGCATAATTCACTAATTCGTGACATAAAAGAATTCAGGCTCATATTGCATGCAACTTTTAATTTTATAAAATATTGATTGAACCAGCTCTACAATGGGTTGGTAGTGATACAAACACACCAAGAACAAAATTTATCACAATGTTATCGAAATAAAGATTGAACGGCATGTTTTCATCTTGCTTATCAAACGATGGCGTTTGATCGAAGGACTATGAATCTAGAACTATATTTTATCGAGGCAACACTTCTGAGAAGTAATCCATGTATTACGTTGATGTCTTATTGAAACGTTGTCTTTTATGGGAAATTATGTGTGTTAATCAAGATATTTCAAATTGCTGCTTTCATTGAAATAGTTCCATTACATCAATAAGCTATGTCTAAAAGCTGTCTGAAACCAAGTGATGCAGGCTGAACTTAGCCCACTGGCCTGTCCTTCACTAAAGCTATTGTCTGACGACAAATAAAGAGTGGTTGTGAGCGTCAATATCATCCTGATTATTAAACCAATTTAACTAACACTGCACAAAGAATTGGTTTCTCATGTATTTCAGTTCGGGCCAAAAACAGAAAATCAGAAATTATAGAAGTTTCACAGGTTTATCACAAAGTAGTAATGCCAATGGCGGGAGAAACTCAACCGAACGTGGTCAACCCTAAAAATGTGACCAACAATTAAAAGAAATGTTTCACAAAGACCCACCAGCACTAGCACTGCTCTGTGGGGCTGCTCGAACCAACTGTGAAGGTGCGGAAGCTGAAAAGGCGTACTGGATCAGCATGTTGAGGCGCTTCGATACTCTAGTGGTGTTCTCTGTGAAGAAAAGTGGCTAATACTATTGCACACTAGACATGTACTACTTATGCGTACAGCCTCAGCCGATTTTTGAGGCTACGTAAAGTTCTGACTTTGCTGCTATGACGTAGTTCTCTCGAACCCAACGCTCTCAGCATTCAGATATCGATAACCTGAATTAAGCAACGACAGTTTCAATATTTCTATAAATACTGTTTATTTTTAAGTAACATACAAGAAAATAGCTTCACACAACTGAAATGTTTCATAAGTTATGCGGATCTTTTTATATCCTTAGTCAGTTTGTAGACGAATCACCAGATCCAATTACTAGAGGAATATAGTAAGACACTGAGTGCTTATGCAAACAAAGAGATCGAAATGAGGTAATGCATGATAGGTATGCAAAACACCTACCGTACAAGTAACGCGGTTACAATCTTAACTGACGAAGACCATTAGCAAAACTACCGTCGTCTATGATTACTTACGATAGCTGCGGTAACCTGTGGTGGTTTTACAGCTCTAGCCACAGTTGAAAAGGTGTCGCATGTACCCACAACAAGGCAACTCAGCGAGCACGAGAACTGCGATTGGCTGGCGGCTGGCCACTGCCATTCGACTCGCCGAAGCATCAATCACAAAGCTATTTAAATTGAAGTATAGTTATCGTGGTATTATTGCTGCTGTACGGGATCTTGTGGTAAGTGCTCGTACTCCCTATGTCTTTAATATTCTATGATAAATGCCATCTTCAGCAAACACAGACATGCATATAGCAACGTGAATTTCCTTCAAGCAGTCATGTTCTCTTTACGTTTCGAGTATCCTCGTATGAGAGACCTCCACGAACCATTCATCTTCACGCAATCGTGTGTCTAATTTGCCTCAACGATGCAGACAGTTCAATCGAAGGTGCACTGAAGTATCTATGGAGAGACCAGACTCATGGACAGTTCCTGAAGAAGGATAGTAGTTTCAGTTTTCAGTAGCTTTAGATGGACAGTCAGGATGATGGACTGATCTGGCCACGCAACATAGCCGACATAGCCTTGCTCTCTCGGTACTGCAGCACAACAGAAAGCTAGGAGAAACTGAAGCAATTATATTTTGTCGAGGACATACAGCTTTATTGTTTGGTTAAATGATGACAGCATCCTGCCGGACAAAATATACAGGGAGTAAAATGGTCCCCCATTGGAATCTCAGGGCATGGGATCTACATATATTTATTTGTACTCCGTAACCCACCGTATGATGTACTGGGAGGTTACCATGTACCACTACTAGTCATATCCTTTCCTATTCCACTCGTAAATGGAGCAAGGAAAAAAATCACTGTATATATTTCTCCGTAAGAGCGCGTCTTTACCTGACCTTCACGAGAAATGTACATTGGCTGCCGTAGGACTGCTCTGCAGTCCGCTGCAAATGTCCGTTCTCTAGATTTTCTCAACAGTGTTTCGCGAAAACAACGCCTTCTTCCCTCCAGGCTTTGCATTTGGGTTCAAGAAGCATCTCCGTAACACTCGCATGTTGATCGGATGTACCGATAACAAAATATGTAGTAGCACGCTTCCGAATTGTTTCGATGCCATACTTTACTCCTAACTGGTGGGGATCCCGAACACTCGAGCAATACTCAAGAACGGGTCGCATGAGCGCTCTGTACGAAATTTCCTTTGTAGATGAGCTACACTTTCCTAAAACTCTTCCAATAAACCTACGTCGACAATTCGCTTTCCCTACTACCGTCCTTATGGGCACGTTTCATTTCATGTCGCTTTGGATCGTTACGGCTGGATATTTTAATCGACGTGACTGCCAAGCAGCACGCTGCCAATGCTCTATTCGAACATTATGGGATTGTTTTTCTACTCATCAATTAATTTACATTTTTCTACAAGGTGTACAACTTTGTTTCTGCCGTTTTTTTACATTTGACGCTTTGATGAAAGAAATTGGTTACACATTTATCATTCAAAGTGTGGTGTCACCGCCAGACACCACACTTGCTAGGTGGTAGCTTTTAAATCGGCCGCGGTCCATTAGTATACGTCGGACCCGCGTGTCGCCACTGTCAGTAATTGCAGACCGAGCGCCACCACACAGCAGGTCTAGAGAGACGTCCTGGCACTCGCCCCAGTTGTACAGCCGACGTTCATAGCAATGGTTCACTGACAACTACGCTCTCAATTGCCGAGACGATAGTTAGCATAGCCTTCAGCTACATTTGCTACGACCTAGCAAGGCGCCGTATTCAATTGATATTGAGATTCTATTAATGTATCATCAAGAGCGATGTTCTACAAATGTGGATTTAAGTCAAGTATTCCAGAAGCTACGTACTTTTCTTTATAGCATTCATTACGTATCCTGTTTCAGACCTCACGCCAGCCTGCGTGAGTTTAAGCGCGTGCCTTTCGGCTTCCTCTCATTGTGTCTAGGCTGTCTTGTCTAGACACAACATATTTGGCGACGAGGATGAGATTTAACGGTTGTATTGCTCTACTTTACTTGTAATGGCTTCGCCACAATCTCCAGATGTACTGTCCGAATTTTATCGCTTGCAGAATCAGCAGACGCAGGCGTTATTGGATGCCCTTGGACAGCTCGTCCAGGGTCAACGTGCAATGCAAACCGATGCGGCAGCCACCGCTACCGCAGCCACAACATGCAGTTGCACCACCTTTTCGTCAGTTCGATGCGGCAATGGAAAGCTGGACGGAGTAGTCACGCCAATTTGGATTCCATCTCGCCGCCTACAGAATTCAAGGTAACGAGCGGCAGCCTCACTTATTGGCGTGTGTATGGGTGCATACGTACCGTGTGATAGTGAAATTGTTTCCCCGACGCGACGTAGCAACTCTGTCCTACGAAGAAATTTTGTCTGCATTGGATGCATATTTCAAGGAATCAGTCAATGTAGTTGCAAAACGGTATACGTTCTTTCGTACAAAATGTACGGCCTGTCAAACTAATCGGGAATGGGTTGCAACTTTGCAAGGCCTTACAAGGGATTGTGCTTTTGAGTGTGAATGTGGACTCCCTTATTCAGATACTATGGTGCGTGATGCAATTGCACAGAACATTTCTGATGTTCGTATAAGGGAACAGATTTTGAAACTAGTCAATCCCTCCCTTCAACAAGTGATAGACATATTGGATAGGGAAGACACACTTGACTTTGCTCAGGAATCGTTTGAAACTTCGCCGGCTGTGTGTCACGTTAACCGGCCCGCCGGGCGAGCTGCACGGAACAGTAAACAGCCCTCGCGCTCGTCCGCGCAGCTGCCGCCAAGCTCTCAACCACGTGTCCCGCGGCAGCAAGCAAATGCAGTGCTAAAATCATGCCCACGGTGTGCAACCAGACATTCGCGTGAGAATTGCCCGTCACGCCAAGCTCTTTGCTTTTTCTGTAATAAAAAAGGACATGTTCAGAGTGTTTGCCAGAAAAAGCTTAGATCGGACGCTAAAATCCATTCCAGGCCCTTTGCTTCGCGCCGGAATCGAACCAAGAATGCTCAGGCTCGTGAACCTTCGCCCATGGAAATTCATGTAGTTAATTCCACTCCGCCCAGTGCCACTCTCTCTAAAAGTGACTGTGTGCGTCCCACAAAAAGTGTGCGTCGACGTCGCCGGAAATCACGTCAATTAGCAAGTGATTCTGTACCAGTGTCTGTTCAATTTGCACGAGACAGTCACTCTTGTCGTCAGCAGGACAATAAACTTTTTGTAGATTTGGACATTCATGGCAAGGTGATCCCATTCCAGCTCGATACCGGAGCTGCAGTTTCATTGATCAATAAAGACACGTACAAACAACTGGGCACACCTCCGTTGCGTGCCGCAAATGTTACGTTAAATAGTTATTCAGGTCAGAATATCCCTGTGTTAGGACAGTGCAGCCTTCTTGCAACTTTTCCTTTACCCCGCCCGGAAGATCTTTTTGACAAACTGTGCCCGGGTACATATTTTTCGAAGTTGGACCTAGCAGATGCGTACTTGCAAATACCAGTGGATGACGAATCCCAGCGCGTCTTGGTGGTTAACACGCATCTTGGTTTGTATCGATTCAAAAGACTGCCATTCGGGTGTGCGTCCGCCCCTGCATTGTTTCAGCAATATCTGCAAACTGTTTGTGCGTCGGTCCCTACTGCAGCAAACTATCTGGACGATATTGTGATCTCCGGAAAGACAGAAGAAGAACATTTAGCCAATCTCAGAACATTATTTCAGGTCTTGCGACAAAATGGTCTTCGCTTGCGGAAGGACAAATGTGTGTTTTTTGCTCGTGACTTACCATATTTGAGACATGTAATCAATGCCCAAGGCATACATCCCAGTCCAGAGCACCTCCGTGCCATACAAGACTTGCCTTCGCCGCAGAATTTGAAGCAGCTACAGAGTGTGCTGGGAAAACTTAATTATTATAATAAATTTGTTCCACGTGCCTCTTCCATTTCAGCTCCGCTTCATCGCTTACGCCGTAAAGGTGTTCCGTTCGTCTGGACGACGGAATGCGAACGCGCCTTTCGCCAGTTGAAATCGGCGTTGCTTTCTAATACTTGCCTTACGCCATTCGATCCCCAGAAACCCCTTTTGTTGATGGTGGATGCATCGGATTTCGGGATCGGTGCTGTGCTTGCGCACAAAGATGGATCGCATGATCGCCCTATTGCCTTTGCGTCCAAATTGCTCTCGTCTGTGCAAAGAAATTATTCACAGATCGAGAAAGAAGCTTTGGCTCTCGTCTTTGGTGTTACAAAGTTTCATGATTTCTTGTATGGTCGTCACTTTACCATCATCACAGACCACAAACCTTTGACATCGCTTTTTCATCCGAACAAGCCTGTACCTCCACGTATAGCGCAGAAATTCATTCGTTGGTCTATTTTCCTCTCGCAGTACCGCTACGATATTCTTGTATCGGTCCACTGCTCAGCACGGAAACGCCGATGCGTTGTCCCGTTTGCCTGTTGCTGAGGATAGAGCATTCGATTCTTCCGAACTTGCTTGTCTGTTCATTGATTCGGAAACCGATGATGTGGTCGAATCGTTTCCGATTGATTTTCGTCGTGTAGCTACAGCCACAGCTGCTGACCCTGTCCTTGCTACCGTTCTGCGTTTTGTTGCTACACAATGGCCCTTGTCAAAGTCACGGATCGAGGATCCGTTGGTTCGCCGATTTTTTGCTCACAAAGAGAGACTTTTTGTTCGACGTGGTGTTTTGCTGTTGCGTTCTGATAATGATCAGTCCAGGGTCGTGGTACCACGTTCATTACAGTCCTCTGTCTTACGGCTTCTCCACCAAGGTCATTGGGGTATAGTGCGAACGAAACAACTTGCTCGTCAGCACTGTACTTGGTTCGGAATTGATGCTGCGATTACGAACATGTGCTCTTCTTGCATGGCGTGTGCCGAACAACAATCCGCACCACCGCGGAAATTCTTTGCATGGCCGAAAGCCACTTCCCCTTGGCAACGCTTGCACATAGATTTTGCTGGTCCATTCTGGAATGCTCGATGGTTGGTTGTCGTCGATTCATTCAGTAGTTTTCCTTTTGTTGTCCGGCTGTCTTCCACGACGTCATCTGCCACCATCCAAGCGTTATCCGCTATCTTTTGCATTGAAGGTCTTCCACAGAGTATTGTTTCCGACAATGGCCCACAATTCATGTCCACAGAATTTGTCATTCTGCAAGGCCAATGGTATCGCCTCAGTCACACGGTGCCGCTGAACGATTGGTCCGGACTTTCAAGTCACAGATGTTGAAGCTGAAAGAGTCGCATTCTCGGGAGGACGCGTTGTTGTTCTTTTTGTCTTCGTATCGCTCTCAGCCCCGAGATGGTCGCTCGCCGGCTGAGTTGCTCCACGGTCGTCATCATCGAACCTTGATGTCTTTGTTACATCCGCCGCATCAGGTTCCTGTGCTGCGGCAGACGCCTGTTTTTGCTCCAGGCGATGTTGTCTACTATCGCAACTATCGAGGTTCACGGCGTTGACTCGCAGGGCGCATTCTTCGCTGCCTCGGCCGCGCTATGTATCTGGTTTTGGGGGCCTCTGGTGAGGTGCGTCGGCATCTCAATCAGCTGCGCCTCTGTCGTCGCACGGGTTCTGCCGCTCCCCGTCTGCTTTCAGTGACGGTGCCGTCAGGTCAGCGCCCTGGGGACCCATCTACTGGCTCGCCTCATCCCCAGGTGTTACCGACGATGCCTTCCATTTTGCCCCATGGCGACGCGCCGCCGCCGCCGCCGCCGGTCCCCCGCCGGCGCCGCCCGCAGTGGACGCTTCGCTGCAACCGCCAGGCGCCTCTCTGGGTCACGCGCCGCCGATCGCTTCCCGTGACCAGCTGTCCTCCGACATGGAACTCTTGCCAGCTCCGGACCACATGTCGTCTACGCCCGTCGGGTACCCCGACGCGATGGAGGTCGACCCTTCGGCCCCTCCTGTCTCTCTACGGGCGCATACACCGCATGTTGGCGTGCACCCTGGAGCAGGTTTTCAGGCGTTTCCTAGCTCCCCTCGGACCGAATGGCCGGGTGCGGGTGGCACAGCCTCGCCTGTTGTTAGGCTCCCCACCTCGTCGCATACGTCAACATGGGGTCCTCCCCATGGCGGGCGGAAGCCTTATAACACAACCGTTAGCCGATTTGCGGGGGAGGAATGTGGTGTCACCGCCAGACACCACACTTGCTAGGTGGTAGCTTTTAAATCGGCCGCGGTCCATTAGTATACGTCGAACCCGCGTGTCGCCACTGTCAGTAATTGCAGACCGAGCGCCACCACACGGCAGGTCTAGAGAGACGTCCTGGCACTCGCCTCAGTTGTACAGCCGACGTTCATAGCAATGGTTCACTGACAACTACGCTCTCAATTGCCGAGACGATAGTTAGCATAGCCTTCAGCTACATTTGCTACGACCTAGCAAGGCGCCGTATTCAATTGATATTGAGATTCTATTAATGTATCATCAAGAGCGATGTTCTACAAATGTGGATTTAAGTTAAGTATTCCAGAAGCTACGTACTTTTCTTTATAGCATTCATTACGTATCCTGTTTCAGACCTCACGCCAGCCTGCGTGAGTTTAAGCGCGTGCCTTTCGGCTTCCTCTCATTGTGTCTAGGCTGTCTTGTCTAGACACAACACAAAGTATTTTCTATCGCTGGCCACCACTTTCTCCCATCTTTCGGGCAGTGTACGAATCCCGCGTCGAAAAAGTTGTTCATCTTTTGAAGCGATCCACGAATCGATTCAATTTGTGACTTCTACATGACATCGGAAGTGTTGGTCAGCCAGGCCATGCGCCGTTGATCTAAACAGGTAATAGTCAGAGGAAGTATTGTCTGGAGAATAAGGCGGCTGGGGTAGGACTTCCAAAAAAAATGGTTCAAATGGCTCTGAGCACTATGCGATTCAACTGCTGTGGTTATCAGTCCCCTAGAACTTAGAACTACTTAAACCTAACTAACCTAAGGACATCACACACATCCATGCCCGAGGCAGGATTCGAACCTGCGACCGTAGCAGTCACACGGTTCCGGACTGCGCGCCTAGGACTTCCCATTTTAACGTTTCCAAGTACGTTTTGACCTCTTTTGCTACGTGGGGTCGAACGTTGTCGTGCTGCAAAATCACTTTATCGTGCCTCTCGCTGTATGTTGGCCGTTTGTCTTTTAATGCTCTGCTCATACGCATTAATTGCGTTCGATAACGAGCACCTGTGATTGTTTCACTTGCTTTTAACACCTCATAGTACACGACGCCGAGCCGGTCCCACCAAATGCTGAGCATGATATTGGAGCCGTGACTATTCGGTTTGGCCGTCGACGTGGAAGCATGGCCAGGATATCCCATGATTTTTTCCGTTTAGGGTTATCGTAATGAATCCGTTTTTCGTCCCCGGTCACAATGCGATGCAGAAATCCCTTCTGTTTTTGCCTCTGAAGCAACTGTACACAAACACACAAACGCCGTGTAACGTCTCTTGGTTTCAGCTCACACGAGACCCAAGTTCCTTCTTTCTGAATTACGTCCATAGCCTTGACACGTTTTAAAATGGCTTGCTGTATCGATCCCACTAATCGTCCCAATTCTTCTTGAGTTTGACGCGAGTCTTCACTCAGCAATGTCTCCAATTCTGTATCTTCAAAAATATTCTCTCTTCCACCACTATCCCGGTCTACGGCGTTACAATCAGCGTTCTTGAAGCGTTGAAACCACTCACGACACGTTCTTTCACTAATAGCGTCCTTACCATAAGTACTCGAGAGCATTCGATGCGACTCAGCCGCTGTTTCCTTCATATTGAAACAAAGCAGCAACACGTCCCGCAAATAACGAGAATTAGGCTCGTAAACTGACATTTTCAATCAAGAACAAATTTATGATGCAGACACAAATCGACTAATGTTTGGATGAGATTATGTTGACCGAGGTCCAAGCTAACTGCCTGACGTCTGTGATCTGTTTCTTTCAATCGCTACTTACCGTTGTCGCCACCTATCGGCAAACGGCCGAAGCAAAGTTTTACACCTTGTACGTTTAGAGCTAGATGCCATTCATCACAACAAATAAAAATTCTGTCTAAGTAATCCTGTATCCGTCTACAGTTACTCGACCGTATACCACGGTGTCACCAGCAAACAGTCGCAAATTGCTGCTCGTCCTACTCTCAAGAAGATGTTACCATCAGGAAAAGTAGCAATCTATGTGTGGAATAATAGATCCTTTATTCGCATAGTTGATTAGAGAACATAAAAAGAGAAATGGTTAGAGTTAAGTTAGATATAGTGGGAACTGATGAAGTGTAGTGGTTAGAAGAACAAGATTTATTGCCAGGTGAAAGCGGGGTTATGAATATAAAATCAGATACGAGTAAAGCAGAAGTAGGTGAATAAACGAATATGTGAACAACATAACAAACCGATTATCACACCCAAGATACGCAAAAAGTTACGATTCACTATAGCAGCAAAAGTATTCATACCTACTAAACACGGAGATGAGGGGAACATTGAAAAAGAAAGTAGATTAAGAGTGACGACAATTAAATTGTGATGGTGGACTAGAATACGATAGCGAAGAAAGAAACAAAAGGAAAAATATTTGTAAAACATGGACTGGGGAGAGGAACTAAAGGGCAAACCACCTGGCGGTATCCACAAAGATCATGTAATAGTAAGAGAGAGATATAGAAACAGGTTTTTTCCTACGACGCATTTCCAGAAGCACTTATGGAGACTTTATTGGTTATGGAGTGGGGAATAAACGTGAATAAAATTGAGAAACAGGCATAACATTAAGGAAATGGGACATGTGAGACCTGCTAGTCAAGGGAGCTACAATTTAGCAAATCACCATTAAATACAGATACAACAGATAATGTTTTAAGAACAAATGACTGTGATCTGGGCAAAAGGCCTTACACGCCAGGAATGGCAATAAATTAGGAATTGTTTAAAACTCATTGCAACTTACAAATTACAGGTATTGAAATATTGAAGGCAAATCGCCAAAAACACAGCAGAAGGCATCAGACGCCAGGAATGGCAGTAAATAAGATTTTAAAGGCTTACTGCTAAAATACAAATACCAAATTAGAATTTTAAGCAAATGACCATAATAACGGCTGAAGGCCTTACACACCAGGAACGGCAGTATTATAAAAAAATTTAGAAACCTGCTGTAAAACAGCAAATACAATAGCAAAGCTTAATTTAAAAAACAAGCAACTGATCACCAAACGGGTGAAATAAGATGATGGTAAACTTTACAACACAAGGGGCCACAGACGGTGCTCCGGGAATCGACCTCTGAGAAGGTCTGGCAACAAACACTTTCGCGAGCGATGAGATAGGCAGCCAAGACTTGCATTCACTTCACAAGATGGTAACTCAGACTAGTGACAGTCTAACGAATGACTAATGATAATCTTGCTGAAGCTACCTGACGTCCGATAAACCAAAATGCAACGATGGAACAATACGCCAGAGCGGGAACCGGCGGTCTGCACTACGTTCCCAGAATACTGCGTTTAGAGCGCCCAGAACGAGAAAGGAATCTTCGCCTCGGCGACACTACGAGCAGCAACATGAATCCAAATCACTGGAGAATCGCAAGATATCACAATGGTGGAGGTTTCTCTACTTGGTTTGAAATACACTCATCTTAAAGCTTACTGGATCCGGTTTACGACGAGGTCGTGCACCCTCGTGACCACAGCCCTTGCATCCAGCAGTCCATGCGTGCCGCCAGAGATGCCAGCGTGTTCTGGCACTGCGCGGACCTGGCTCCTCCTGAGTCCCCAACCGAACTGACCCACTCACACCCGGAAAAACAACGACGTCTCCCCAAAGATAGGACAACAGTTACTACATATCGATAACCGCCACTGCTGCCACTAGCGGACAGGCAACGCTTGCGAAATCGAGTGGCGCCAGTCAACACGAGAAGAAGACAAACAACCGCAACCATTCTAACTAAACGATACCGTCTGGCCACCAACAGAGGACGGAAATCTACAAACAGCACCAACGCGAGCCGCAGCACGGCTTAACATGGATAAGTTGAAACAATGAGGGATTGTTGAGAGATTGAAAGAGACAACTTGGCAATGACTAACAAATACAGGGAAAAGGAATATAATGGAAAAGAAATATGTAGTTCTGACAGAAGAAGTAAAGAAGACAACAGTGCAAAAACTGGGCAGCAAGTTGAGACTCAGCGAAAAACTTTGTTTAACAGAAGATTTACTAGATTTTTATGCATGAAAAAATATAAAAATACGGCAAATGAGACAGACATAATGGAATATAGACGCCTAAAACTGAGACTGAGAAGGAGAGGAAAGTAGCACAGCAGAAATCACTGAAAGAGAATTGCAAACCAGCAGAAGCATGTTGATTATAGAGAAGCAAGCGCTGCTTGTAGGAAAATTAAATACATCTCTGAAGAAAAGGGAATTAGCTTTATGAACATCAAGAGCTCATATGGTCAGCTAGTACTAACAAGGGAACCTCTCCATCGCACCCCCCTCAGATTTAGTTATAAGTTGGCACAGTGGATAGGCCTTGAAAAACTGAACACAGATCAATCGAGAAAACAGGAAGAAGTTGTATGGAACTATGAAAAAAATCAAAATATACAAACTGAGTAGTCCATGCGCAAGACAGGCAACAACAATGATAACGTGAACTCAGGAGCGCCGTGGTCCCGTGGTTAGCGTGAGCAGCTGCGGAACGAGAGGTCCTCGGTTCAAGCCTTCCCTCGAGTGAAAAGTTTACTTCCTTTATTTTCGCAAAGTTATGGTCTATCCGTTCGTTCATTGACGTCTCTGTTCACTATAATAAGTTTAGTGTCTGTATTTTGCGACCGCACCGCAAAACCGTGCGATTAGTAGACGAAAGGACGTGCCTCTCGACTGGGAACCGAAAACGCGTCTGATATATTCTACGAGACGTATACGACACCGGTGACGGCATGTGCGTCACATGACAGGAATATGTTGTCGGCCCACCTAACTTGTACACTTGGCGAATGGGTAAAAAGATTCTTCTACCTTGCCCGATTTAGGTTTTTCTTGTTAACCACTGCATCACCACTCTTTTGACTTCGTCATCGTCTTGAAGACGCTGACCGCCCAGGTGTTTCTTCAAGATGAAACATGGGTGGCCTACGTCATACCAGAATCAAAGCAACAGTCCATGGAATGGCGGCATTCAGATTCACCCAGAAAAGTGAAGTTAAAGCAAACAATTTCTGACCGGAAAATCATGTGCACAGTTTTTTGGGACAGAAAAGGAGTATTGCTTGTGAAATTTCTGCCTCGTAATGAGATAATCAATGCAGCAGCTTACTGTAAGACATTGCACAATCTGCGCCGTTCAATTCAGAACAAAAGACGTGGAAAGTTGAGTAAGGGCATCGTTTTGCTGCAAGGCAATACCCGTCCGCATGTGACGAATCAGACCAAAGATCTCATCACATCTTCTCGATGGGGAACTCTAGATCATCCTCCGTACAGCCCCGATCTTGCGCCCAGTGACTACCATCTGTTCCTGCACTTGAAGAAACACCTGGGCGGTCAGCGTCTTCATGACGATGACGAAGTCAACACAGTGGTGATGCAGTGGTTAACAAGTCAGGCGCCAGACTTCTATGAGGAGGGTATTGAAAAACTGGTACAACGTTATGACAAGTGCCTCAATACTGACGGAAATTATGTAGAAAAGTAGATTAAGGTACAGGCTTTCATGTAAAAATAAAATTATTGAGATGTCTTAGCACGTCTTTTTTAAATTTCAAAACGGTACTTACTTAAAAAACACGCCTCGTATTACGACAGACAGCCGATACGCCATCATCAGATAATGCTGATGGATGAAGTGTTTGCTTTTTCTGTTTTCTATTTTGTTATTTCTTTTCATTCACTTCCTCTGAGGGAGGAGGGCGGCCTGTTTAGAGCGTCTTGGTTGCTTTTCCAGGCTTTTAGGTTAAAAAATGTTTTTCATTTTTTTGTTAATGCTGAACACATTACTGCATCTCATAAAATCACATGATCTGATGCAGACGGTGTTTTTTCCAACTAGGGTGCAGGGAAACAGAAGCACAATATTTTTATTCATTCTTCATTACTGGATGGGCCTTCTGTCAGTAAAAGGATGAATGGCCTTTCAGACCATGATGCACAAATTTTAACACTAAAAAGCTTTAGCACTCAAACAAATGTCATATTTAATTACGAACTGTGTAGGAAAGTTAATCCAACAGCAATAGAGTGTTTTTTAAACCTTGTCAAGGAACAAGAGTGGCAGGATGTTTACAGTGCTGATAACATAGATGATAAATATAATGCTTTCCTTAACACATTTCTCATGCTCTTTGAGAGTTGCTTTCCATTAGAACGTTCTAAATGGGCTATTAGCAGTAATATGCAGCGCAGGTGGCTGACTAGTGGGATAAGGATATCTTGTAGAACAATGAGGGAATTATATCAAAATGTTAGAAGAAGTCACAATCAAGCTACAGTAGCCTATTGCAAACAGTATTGTAAGGTGCTTAAAAATGTTATTAGCAAGGCAAACAGTATGTGGTATGCAAATAGAATAGCTAATTCACAGGATAAAATTAAAACCATGTGGTCAGCTGTGAACGAAGGGTCTGGTCAGCAGCACAAGGTCAACGATATAAACTCAGTTCGCAGTAAAAATATTTCTGTTGCTGATAAATCAGATATATGTACAGTATTTAACAATCATTTACTGAGCATTGCTGGTGAATTAAATAAAAATTTTGTTTCTATGGGGTATCATATAACTTTCTTGGGAAGTGCCTTTCCGAGATTGATGTCTGAAATACTCCTCTGTGATGCAGACAAGGGGAAGATTAAGTCAATAATTAAATCACTGAAGACTAAGGACTCTCATGGTTATGATGGAGTGTCTAGCAGACAGCAAAAGGTCATTATTCACAATGTTGATAATGGCTGAGATGTGAGCTCTGAGTGGGGTATGGTCAAGTGGGGGCGTGCCCCAGGGATCAGTGTTGGCGCCACTCCTGTTCCTTATTTATATAAATGATATGCCCTCTAGTATTACGGATAACTCTAAAATATTTCTGTTTGCTGGTGACACTAGCTTGGTAGTAAAGGACCTTGTGTGCAACATTGGCTTGGTTTCAAATAGTGCAGTACATGACCTAAGTTCATGGCTTGTGGAAAATAAACTAACGCTAAATCACAGTAAGACTCAATTTTTACAGTTTCTAACACACAATTCAACAAAATCTGTTTTAATTTCACAGAATGGGCATATGATCAGTGAAACTGAACAGTTCAAATTTCTAGCTGTTGAGATAGACAGTAAGGTGTTGGTGAAAGCCCACGTTCAGGATCTTGTTCAAAGACTTAATACTGCCATTTTTACTATTTGAACGATATCTGGAGTGAGTGATCGTCACGAAAATTAATTGACTTTGTTTATTTTCATTCGCTTATGGCGTATAGTATTATATTTTGGGGTGACTCTTCCCATTCTATATATTTGGCTCAGAAACGGGTGGTTGGGGCAATAAGTGGTGTAAGTTCACGAACCTCTTCTCGCGTCTGAGTATTTTGACATTTGCCTTTCAATATGTGTATTCCTTACTGTCATTTCTCGTTAACAATATTAGATTATTCCCTCGGTTAATACTCGGCAGAAATCAAACCTGCTTTTGGATCGCACTTCATTAACTCTTTTGCAGAAAGGTGTGCCGTATACTGCTGCATCAGTTTTCAGAAAGCTACCACTCGAATTCAAAAATCCTGGCAGTAACCCACGCACTTTCAAATTGAAACTGAAGAGTTTCCTCATGTGTCACTCCTATTCTGTCGAGGAGTTCCTTGAAAAATTAAGCTGATTCTTGTTGTATTGTTGACTGTGTTTACTCAAACTTATGGACAGGCTTTTTCAGGTTCATAAACATTTATTTTTATCTGTTATTACTTTTATGTTGTAATTTCATGTACTGATCCATTCCATGACCTAGGAGATTTGCTCCTCAATTTGATCCTACGGAACTTGATGTGCAAATAAAATAAATAAATATACTAGGATTTTATAATTAAAGTGCAGCTACTCACAAAGGTCCAGTGTGGACTGTATTTATCGTTCAGCAGTGAAACTTGGTAGATATTCTAATGCATGAATGTGGAACTGAAGTAGGCTGGAAAAAATTAGTTCAAATTTTGGCCACCAGGTGCAAATCTGGCGCTGTAACACAAGTAAAACATATGAAATGTTTGCATATTAAATGTTTCAGGAACGGGATGTGAGCGTAGAAGGTCAAACAAGCGAGAAATTCATAATATTAATTTTATTACTACCTGCTATTTACACAATTTGTTCAATATAAGCACCTAAGATGTCGACAAGATGCTGTACAGCACCTGATTTGCACCTGGTGGCCAAAATGAGAACTAATTTTTTTCTGTTGTAAATCGCTTCTGCATTAACTTATCAACATACCTTCCAAGTATCGCTGCCATACGATAATTACAGCGCACACTGGACCTCCGTGAGTAGCTGCTCTTTAATAAAAACTACCTTGTACATACTTGAAATATTTGTACATTTATAATTCTTCACTGTTTTTTTGTTACCTTCTTATTTAGGTTATTCTGAAGATTATAGTTCTTACAATTAACTTGAAACTAATATTGAGATATTAAAGATTTTTTTAATAATCAGCTTATATTTATTTAAATTTGTTGCTTTGTAGCTTTGTATGTTGACCTGTTGTTTTAATTCTTGTTTTACTTTATTTTTATTGTTTTGTTCTGGATTGCACACTGGTCAGTTGAATTTACAACAATCTTATTTCTGAGATTTTGTGTCTTCATATTATTGTCCTACTTTGGTGGTGGTTCAGGGTGTGGTGAGGGTTCTGGTGGCAGGCATTTATCCAGGTATTCTGGGGTTTGTTCTTGCTCTGTTAGTGGCAGCATTGTGAGTGCTAATTCTGGGAATACTTGGTTGTACTTTGTGCAAGTGTCCTGGCTGTCTTGATATATTTTGCATTTGGTTTTCTGGTTGTTGGTCGTTTTGTCGTTATGGATTCCATGTCTGGAAGGTCTTTCAGTAGGCCTCTTTTGTAGGTTTGCGAGTCTTGTGTGGAGAGGCATTGTTTTTCTTATTCTAAGTGTGTCCTTGCTGCTGGCCCAGTATGGCAGTTTTGCAAAAATTAGTATTAGGTCTCTCCATTGCGTTTATTTTCTTTGCGACAGTTTTGTGTATATCTCCCAGTACTGGAGCTCCGTATTCTAAGATCTGTCTTCTGTGTGTTTTGTATATGTGGAGAGTGGTCTTGATACTACATCCATGGAATTTCCCCTGCACTTGCCTGACAAACCCTTGTCTCTTCCTGGATCTATTTAATAGGTATTGTAGGTGGGTTTTTCCAGTTTAAGTTTTGGTCCAGGTGCAGTCCTATGTATGTAACTGTTGCTTAGCTTAAGGGGTGTATCCCATACGTAAGTTGGATATCCCTATTATCGTACTGCTTATTTTTCATTAAGTGCCTGTGGTGGAAGAGTATTACTTGTCATTTTCTTTTTTGGCTTCATTCACCAGTTCTTCATCTATCCATCCTTCTAATATTTTTAGGTATGCTTTTGCTTTGCTTGTGATTGTTGTCATTCTGCATATAAGACCAGGCTTCCTTCTGTATGGCCGGCCGCTGGTGGCCGAGCAGTTCTAGGCGCTTCAGTCTGGAACCGCGCGACCGCTACGGTCGCAGGTTCGAATCCTGCCTCGGGCATGGATGTGTGTGGTGTTCTTAGGTTAGTTAGGTTTAAGTAGTTCTAAGTTCTAGGGGACTGATGACCTCAGATGTTGAGTCCCACAGTGCACAGAGCCATTTGAGCCATTTTTCCTTCTGTATTGTTGGGTAGAGGTATGTCTGTTGTGTAGAGTGCATATAAGACTGGTGGTAATATAGCCCCTTGTGGTAACCCTATCTGTGTTGACATGCAGCCTCCGATGCTTACTTTGTACTATTTCCCTTATGATTTTGGTGGGGTTGTGGAGGTCTGCCAGTTTGCAAAGTGGCCCTTTGTGTCATATTTTGTCAAAGGCAATCTTTATGTTGAGAGAGATGGCTGAAGTGCAATGGCTTCCATTCATTGTACCTGTAATATCTGTTGTTAGCTTTACAAATGGATCATTTGTCGAATGTTCTTTCCTGAACGCCGATTAGCTCATAGGTATTATCTGTTTCCCTTCACATATTTTCTTAGGTGATCTGTTATTTTTCTGTTGTATCTTTTGGCTATTGTGTTTGAGATTGGTCTGTTCGATTGTGCATTTGTCTGCGGTGTGTTTGCCTTGGGTATCATTATGATATTGAAGGTGTTCCATGTTGTGAGTACAATTTCTTCTTTTATGCAGTAGCTGAATATGTTGAGTAATGCCAGGACTAGGATTGCAAAGGACGTTTTCTTTGATGGAATCTTTTAATGCAGTTTTCACCAGGTGCAGAATTTTTCCCTGTCAGTAGGGCTGGTATTACACTATCAGATTTTCCTTGACAAAGAAATGTGATCAAATATTCGTCGTATTTCCTTTGGCAAATCCAAGGTGCGTTCCATAAGTTATGCGACCAAATACATAAAAAATCATTTATTGAATATATTCATACAAATAATCAAAAATTTTCAAAATAGCACCTTCTTGTGTTGATACACGTCTGGAGGCGGTGTTTCCATGCCTGGAAGGTATCCTGGAATGCCTTTTCCAGAATATCCTTAGAGCTGATGTAACGTGCGCCTGGATGCTTTCAATTGTTTCCCAATGTTTTCCTTTCATGACTCCTTTTAACCAAGGAAACAAAAAAAGTCAGCGGGAGCCAGTTCAGGACTGTAGGGAGGCTGGGGAACCAATGGGGTCTTGGTGCTGGCCAGGGAGTCGTTGAAAATGAAGGCGCTGTGACTCGGCGTGTTGTCTTGGTGAACTTTCCATGTGTCCTTGATGTCGCTTCAGCAGCACAAGACCCTCCTTTTCAGTCTTTTGAGCACTTCCAAGTAGAAAGCTGTGTTCACTGTTGCCCCGGTAGATACAAATTCGTGGTAGACAATGCCTCTGACATCAATCAAGGCAATGAGAATGGTTTTGATCCTGGACTTGCTCATGCGTGCCTTCTTGGGACAGGGTGACAATGGGGTGTGCCATTCTGAACTCTCCCTTTTTGTCTCAGGGTCGTACTCAAAAATCCACGACTCATCACCAGTGATAACTGAGTTTAAAAAATGAGGATCATTTTCACACATTTCCAACATTTCTCGGCAGCGAAGCACTCGCATTTGCTTGTGTTCGTTGGCACACACCTTTCTCATGTTCAAATCTTCGGTCACAATGCAGAAAAGGTTGTTTTTGACATGTTTAAAGTTTGTGCTATCAATTGAACGCTCAGCCATCTGTCAGAGTTCAAACAATCGCGCAGTCGACTCGTGCAGTTGATGGCCATCCACTGCGATGTTTGTCAGTGATCTCTCAGCCCTCCATGAACGACTTGTGCCATCGGAAAACTTATGATTTGGACAAGCAATTAGTCCCAAAGGTATGCTGAAATAATGGAAACGTTTCGGTGGCGGACTCCCCAAGTTTAACACAAAATCTGATAGTGTACTGTTGCTCTACAGAATGATCCATTGTGCCGTGTTACATAAACTCAAAACGGGGTTGACGGAAACGCACATCCGGACACTCCGGCAGCTCGCAGCCGAATGAGACAAAGAGCGTTTTGAAACTAACACCCCCCTCCACTTAGCCTAGCCAATTACAACACGCTCTGGTGTACCATTGCGTCAAAAGAAATTGGTCACATTACTTATGGAACACACTCTGTATATTGGGCACTTTTGGGTTATTATTCTGCCATCAGATTTTATTTGACAAAGATATTTGACGTTATAGTTTTACGAAGTAGAACGCATCAGAAATGCTGTATCTGCAAAATACAGACTTGCCGTACCATAACACTGTGATTTCTTGCAATAGGAAAAAGCAACTATAGTTTTACAGTATAGCACTCGAATACTGCCGTGAACATTGGCGAAAACGTGTGAAGTTATTTATAAAGCACTGAAGGAAAAATATCTAAAGGCAAATAACTGTTCAGTACGTGCCATAGCTATTAAGAAATATATTTATTTCTACAAAAATTGTATATTTTCTCCTGTATCATCTTGGTGATCCTGGGCGTAATTCACAGCTTTTGATCTCCGCGATTTTTTGTATCTCGCTTCTTCTTATTCCGTTTTTCTATTCAGGATACTGCAAGTTCTACACTGCCATGTACATTTCTATCAATTTCGTTGTCGATGCGACACACCACTTAAATTTCTAGCCATGTTCACAAATAGTCGTCAGACAGCTGTAGCGATGCAGGCGCTCCAAGCGATTACATTTCTCCACGCAGTAAACTGAAAACGAACGCTTTCTTTGGTCACATCTGAGGCGAGGCGCTAGATTCGAGCAAAGAAAATTTGATCAAGACCTAACTTTGACGAAGTTCCTTACTACACTATCAAATTTTATTTGGCAAAGAAACTTTGTCAAAGAAAATCTGATAGTGTAATACCAGCCTAATGTACGAGGCTTGTTTTTTAAGTAAGGTCCATTTGAACGTAAATACACAACGAAAGGTTATTTCAAAAAAGTAAATGTAATTTCAGTAAGGACATACTTCACTCTATTTTTCGATGTAGTTGCCAAGTTTGTTGAAACACGTATCATACCTCTCAACCAATTTTAAAATACCCTCTTCATAAAAACTAGCCGCCTGTTCCGATAACGAAGAGTTCAATGCCGTTTTCACGTCATCGTCATCACTGTAATGGTTGCCACTGAGGTGTTGTTTGAGGTGGAGGAACAGATGGTACTCACTCGGCGCAAGGTCAGGACTATGGGGTGGGTGGTCTAAAACTTTCCAGCCAAAACTGCAGTGTGAGGTCTTGCATTGTCATGGAGAAGGACAATGCGTCTTTTGTTTTGAATCGCTCTGCATAGCTTTCTCAGGGTTTGGCAGTATGCTTTTCCATTGATAGTGGTTCCTCGTTGCATGAAGTCGACCAACAAAACACCATGCCTATTCCAAAACACCGACGCCATGATTTTGAGCTGGGACATAGTCTGTTCGGCCTTCACCTAGACAGGCGAGTGTGTGTGTCTCCATTCCATGCTCTGTTGCTTCAATTCAGGCGTGATATGCGAAACCCGTGTTTCATCTCCAGTTACGAATTGACTCAATAAGCTGTCACCTTCTTCATGATAATGAGTCAAGAACTTCATTGCACACTTAAATCTTTGGATTTTGTGGTCCTCTGTTAGGAGTTTCGGGACCCAACGGGAGCACAGTTTCCTAAACTTTAGGTGTTCAAAAACAATGTTGTAAAGCACTGATCTCGACACGTTAGGAAATTCGTTTGAGAGACCTGTTATTGTGAAGTGCCTGTTCTCATGAATCCTCACTACAACTGAATCCACCAAATCGTCTGTAATCAAAGAAGGGCGACCGGAGCGGTCCTCATTATGGACGTTGGCACGGCCATCTTTGAATTCTCTTACCCACCTACACACTTTGCTTTCACTCATAACAGTATCACCATACACTTCGCAAATCTGTCGATGAATTTCTGCAGCAGACAGGTTCCTTGCTGACAAAAACCGTATCACTAAGTGAACCTCACAGGCGGCGGGCGAGTTGGCAGTCTTAAACATTTTGAAAGCACAGAACAGAACCATACAGATTAGCTACAGAGCTGAAACTGAGCACAGTTGTTTCCGAGGTATGCCGGTACATGACGCACGCGCTCGTTGCGGTATGCGCACGAACTACTAGTGTCTACAACAAAACGGACCTTACTTAAAAAAACACGCCTCGTATTTGCTGCAGCTCGTGTTGATTATTGCTGCCAGTGCAGAGCTCAGGCCTCTCCATCATCTGCTTGGTTGTAGGGGTGCCTGCGACTGTGATGGTGGAGGGAAGAGTCTCAGTTGTCTTCCGGCTGGCATCCCTGTCGCATCAGTGTCTGGGTGTCACGTTTTGCTTTGATGGATTTTAGTACTGGCTCCCATGCCTTGCTCATAGGAAGCCAGTGTACCTGTTGATTAAATTATCAGTCGCACAAATTTCACCTGATCTTCTGAAAATGCAGTTCCAGAATTTTTCGATGGCAGCCAGGACTTTCGCTTGCTGGTAATTCGTTTTACGTCCATGTTTAGGGCAGTGTTCTGTTATTACAGACTTGTTGCAGGAAGTGGGTGTGGCGCTCACGTTCTATACATAAATCTCCAATTTTTGCGGATCATTTGTCTAATACGTACACGTTTTTCGGCATTCACACGGAATTTGCTCCACCCCTGCTTTTTTAAGACACCAGTCGTTTTTCACCAACCCTGATAAAGCTCGTGTTCCTGCTGGTGGGCGAAAAGCAAGCGTTATGTGGTGTTTTGACGATACGTTGCTGCAAACGGGTTGAAAGCGACTTCTTATTTTCTTCTTCCGGTTTTTCATCTTCCATGGCATTCTTCGGGCTCTTGCATCGCAGAACCGTCTGACTCACTCGTTTGCTGTATACATTCTCGTGGAAGACGGATTACAGGTGCCGCAGCTCTGCCGTCAGACTTTGTAGTCTGAGATAGAGTGTGCCCTGTGTACCAGAATGCTGAGCACACTCCTCTTCTGCAAGGGATGGTGGCAGCGGAGACATGGAATCTACACTGATAAGTGTAGCAATAATAACAATAACAATTATAATAATAATAATACAGAATGAACTTTTCACTCTGCAGCAGAGTGGACTTGAAACTGTGTGCCAATTACAGCTGTATGCTAGACTGAGATTCAAAGTCAGGACCTTTGCCTTTCATTAGAAAGTGACCTACCAATTGAGCTACCCCAGCATGACTCATAATCCATCGTCACAACTTCACTTCCACTAGTACGTCATCTTCTACCTTCGAAACTTCAAGAAATTCTCCTGCAAAACTCACAGGACTAGCACTTCTGGGAGAAAGGATAATGTAGAGACATGGCTTAGCCACAGCCTAGGGGATATGTTTCCAGAATGCAATTTTCACTCTGCAGCACAGTGGGCGCCAGTATGAAACTTCCTAGCAGATCATCTTGCTTGAATAACTCAGTCAGTAGAGCAATTGCCTGCAAGTTCGAGTCTCAGTCCAGCACACAATTTTTCTGCCACAAAGTCACATGTTGGCACCCATTCCATTGTAGAGTGAAAATTTTATTTTGGAAACATCCCCCGGTCTGTGGCTATGCCATGTCTGAGCAATGTACTTTTTTCAGGACTGGAGCCCTGAACATTTTGCAGGAGAACTTGTGAGTAGTTTGGATGGTGGGAGATGTGGTACTGGTGGAAGTAAAGCTGTGAGGAAGGGTCAAGAGTCGTGCTTGGATAGTTCAATCAGTGGAGTACTTTTCCATGACAGGCAAACGTCTCAGTATGCACACAGTTTTAATCTGCCAGGACGTTTCAGTAATAATATTTGTTAGGAGCTCCTGCAGATGAGGATCACTCCCTATAGCATGAGCACACGACCCATATCATAGCACGCGAAACCCGCATAAAAATTAATTGACCCCTAGCTCTCTAGCAGCTAAGCCCTCTCCGGCAACAGATGTAGGAGCACTCATGTCCCACTCCCCCCCCCCGCCTCCTCCCCCGCCACCTTCCACCATTGGCAGCTAAACTGACAGAAAAAAATCGCCACACCAAAAAATACACTCCTGGAAATGGAAAAAAGAACACATTGACACCGGTGTGTCAGACCCACCATACTTGCTCTGGACACTGCGAGAGGGCTTACAAGCAATGGTCACACGCACGGCACAGCGGACACACCAGGAACCGCGGTGTTGGCCGTCGAATGGCGCTAGCTGCGCAGCATTTGTGCACCGCCGCCGTCAGTGTCAGCCAGTTTGCCGTGGCATATGGAGCTCCATCGCAGACTTTAACACTGGTAGCATGCCGCGACAGCGTGGACGTGAACCGTATGTGCAGTTGACGGACTTTGAGCGAGGGCGTATAGTGGGCATGCGGGAGGCCGGGTGGACGTACCGCCGAATTGCTCAACACGTGGGGCGTGAGGTCTCCACAGTACATTGATGTTGTCGCCAGTGGTCGGCGGAAGGTGCACGTGCCCGTCGACCTGGGACCGGGCCGCAGCAACGCACAGATGCACGCCAAGACCGTAGGATCCTACGCAGTGCCGTAGGGGACCGCACCGCCACTAACCAGCAAATTTGGGACACTGTTGCTCCTGGGGTATCAGCGAGGACCATTCGCAACCGTCTCCATGAAGCTGGGCTACGGTCCCGCACACCGTTAGGCTGTCTTCCGCTCACGCCCCAACATCGTGCAGCCCGCCTCCAGTGGTGTTGCGACAGGCATGAATGGAGGGACGAATGGAGACGTGTCGTCTTCAGCGATGAGAGTCGCTTCTGCCTTGGTGCCAATGATGGTCGTATGTGTGTTTGGCGCCGTGCAGGTGAGCGCCACAATCAGGACTGCATACGACCGAGGCACACAGGCCCAACACCCGGCATCATGGTGTGGGGAGCGATCTCCTACACTGGCCGTACACCACTGGTGATCGTCGAGGGGACACTGAATAGTGCACGGTACATCCAAACCGTCATCGAACCCATCGTTCTACCATTCCTAGACCGGCAAGGGAACTTGCTGTTCCAACAGGACAATGCACGTCCGCATGTATCCCGTGCCACCCAACGTGCTCTAGAAGGTGTAAGTCAACTACCCTGGCCAGCAAGATCTCCGGATCTGTCCCCCATTGAGCATGTTTGGGACTGGATGAAGCTTCGTCTCACGCGGTCTGCACGTCCAGCACGAACGCTGGTCCAACTGAGGCGCCAGGTGGAAATGGCATGGCAAGCCGTTCCACAGGACTACATCCAGCATCTCTACGATTGTCTCCATGGGAGAATAGCAGCCTGCATTGCTGCGAAAGGTGGATATACACTGTACTAGTGCCGACATTGTGCATGCTCTGTTGCCTGTGTCTATGTGCCTGTGGTTCTGTCAGTGTGATCATGTGATGTATCTGACCCCAGGAATGTGTCAATAAAGTTTCCCCTTCCTGGGACAATGAATTCACGGTGTTCTTATTTCAATTTCCAGGAGTGTAATTAATGTAGAATAATGGAATTTTAGGAATACATATACAAGTAACATACAGTATTTAAGTGATTAACATTGCAATATCACAGGTTAATGTAAGGGTGAGATAAACCATTGTAAATGTGAAATGCTGATACATTAATAATTGGTGTAACCGCCAGAAAGTTGAAAGCAAACATGCAAGCATTGTGTTCTACCAGTGTGAGATGTCAGTTTGTAGGATGGAGTTCCATGCCTGTTGCACTTGGTTGCTCAATACGGGGACAGTTAATGCTGGTCGTGGATGATGCTGAGGCTGTCATTTCATGATGTCCCACATGCACTCCATTGACAGATCTGGTGATTGAGCAGGCCCAGGTAACATGTTGACACTCTGTAGAGCATGCTGGGTTACAACAGCTGTATGTGGGAGAGTGTCATCCTGTTGGAAAACAGCCTCTGGAATACTGTTAATAAATGTCATCACAACAGGTCAAATCACCAGACTGAGGTACAGATTTGCAGTCAGGGTGATTGAGATAGCCACAAGAGTACTCTAAGTTCCGTACCCAGACTGAGACATTTCTGGCAGTTTCTATAACGCAGTGTAAACGGTGTCTCTCTTAAAAGTAGTCAGACATATTTTCTCTGCTGTTTCAGCAGATATTTGTACAAATAGTGCACATCATGTCCTTCATGCGAAGCCCAATATTTATAGAAAGCATTGGTTTGTTGTGTACCGCTACATACAAAATGATTTTTAAAAAGTGGAATTTTCCAGATTAGTCTAGTGCGAAGTTAGTTTGGTTTTGTCGTTATGTTCTGACAGGGATCACTGTTTATTCCTCATGTTTTACTGTCCCAGTTAATTCATATTGATAAAACAAATATTACACTATACTAATCTGGGAGTGCTCTTTAGATTGGTACATAAGATTTCAGTTTAAAAATTAATGGGAAACAAACCGATGCCTTTAAATGGCACTAGGTGTCACATAAAAGATGGGATGACCAATAATTGTTTAAGCTGACTCCAGGTACACAAAGTGAAAAAGAAATTGGAAATATCTGCTGAAATACAAGAGAATATGTGCCTTACAACTCTTATATCTTTTCTACTGCCCACTATTGGCACCAGCTTGTGGAGCAAACCATTTTGGGAGAAATTGGCAGTCTGGAAATAGTGGCAAATCACTGTGCACTTCATGCAGAATATTAGAATATATTACAGCATAATCTGCTGCCACAGATAAGAAATTACCTAATCCAATGATTTTTCACCATTAGAGAGCTTTTGAAATCTGCCAATAGGTAGACATTGTTGTCAGGCATATCTGTTTTGATTGTTTTATATCCAAGTACAGCATGTAACTTGAACTATGGATGTTTTGTTGAACTTTTAAACTGTTCAGAAGTTATTTGCTTGGTGTGCCTATGGACAGATCAGCAAAGTCCTCAATGAATCATGTGCTCAAAAAACAGCAACAGAGTTCAGTGATGACTTCTGCTCCTTTGAGCATGGTGTCCCATGAAAGCCCTCGCACGATGTAGTAGAATGCAGGATCCATTCCAGCAGTAGTGTTATTTATCCCCTTCAGAGATTAATAACAAATCAGCTTGTTTCTGACACTGATCTGCAAGAGAAGTGAAGGGGTCCAACAACTTTATTCTCACTAGGATTGCTTTCCTTCTGGCCATAAACATGAGTATATACACAGTGTGTCCCAAAATAACATATACACTCTTTGAAACTGAATAATCTTTAATTAAAGGAGATAGAAATGGAGCACAATGTTTGTGGCACACCTTAAGGTCCAGCTAAAGGTGGTTCTGAATTATTATCTGCAAAAATTTTATTTCTGTGTCTTTTAATTGAAGATATTTTCAGTTACAATGAGTGTATACATTATTTTGGGACACCCCATATATAGGGATTCAGCTGCTCAGATTTAGCAACAAGCTAGAATTTCATGGGGAATCCAATACTAACATGACTGTAATACACATGAAGATTTTCCGTTTCATGCCCTCCTGTAAGTTTCCCCTGATCTGGGATATTGGGAGACATTTCCAAACTCTTCCCATTTCCCAAATCTCAACAGTGCTTTTCCTTAAGCCCTCTTCCTTCCTCTTCAACTTCTCTTCCAGCAGAATGAGCCACTGGCTCTGAAAGCTTGCAGATTTCAGTACTTTTATGTTTGTGTTCTCCTGCTGCCACTTGGTGAGTCAATTTTTTTTATCTAGCCAATTACATTATATTTTCAAAAAGTGACTAATTTTGTTGAAACACCTACATTAGAAGAAAAAATGATCTCCGTTACTCACAAGTGAACTTTCAGTGGTCAATAATGATGTTATATACGTAGACACAAACAACTACAAGCATTTGCTAAATAATTTAAAATGTTTGACAACTGAAATCATTTCATCTGGACAGCTCCTACTTTAAAGATGAATTTTTAATTTAAAACTAGTAACATATGTAGTACAGAAGGTAAAGACTTCTACATTTATTATAAAAATTGAGTAAGTTTCATCAGACAGATGTGCAACACCACTTTTAATTAAATTTATGCCTTTTGTTATTTATTAATCTGTAACATGCCAGTATATAGCCATATACACAAGCAAATCATGTATAAATAGCCTCTAAGCTATGTCATTCTACATTATTTTGTTAGAAATTCTGTTAATGATTTTCAGAGCACAGAATAAACTAATGGTCTAATTAAACATGAAATGAGGTATGACAACACCAATGTTGTAGTTCAAGCTCAATGGTTATGGTATAACTAAGATGGTGTCAGAAAACCTAATAAAACAAGCTGGTATATCAGTGTACGCAAAGCTTCAGATATGGAATTAAATATTTATGTCTGGTACTATACTTACTAAGATTATAGTGGTTACCTGACCTGTTAGTCAGAAAATGTTATACAGTGATGCTTCTGAAAGCAGCTAGATCTGTGTCTGTATATGTGTGTGTGTTTTGTGATGGTTAGCTCCAAAAAAAGACACTGTCTGACATCTCTAGAGTGCTCAAACCCTCCGCTACAAAGTGTATATAGTGAGTGGATGACTTTACTTCTTCCATCACCTGTATTCCTCCCAGTACTTCCCGAAATCATTTTGTAACAGCCTGGAGTGCAATGACTGCTATGGAAGGGTGGAAGAGGTCGTCAGGATGGCTTTAGATTCTTCCTCCTGTGCATTGTGGGTTAGATGGATTGGCAAGGGCTATGGGAGTGTTGCGGAAGTAAGGTGGCTGCAGCATGACAGACAGTGTGCATGTAACTCTCTTATTGTCGCAACAAGCTTAAGAGCCACAGGTACGTGCTTTCGTATTGTAATGCATTCTGGCATTTGACCATGGTGTCCACGTTTCGTGGTCTCATTGCACTCCAAATGCAGAGTGACCTTGCACAGTAGAGCTTCCCAAGCAGCATTGTGTCAGCTGATTATGTGGCTAACTGGCTAGCAGCAGTTGGCACTGGTTGGCACACAATGGCTCTGAGGCTAGGTTTGGCCATGGACAAGGCTTGCTGGTGAGTACGAACCCCAGAGCTGTGCCTGGATGGCACAGCTCGGCATGAGACAATGGAATGGTATTACGGCAGAATATGGCACAACAGTGGTTAACAACTTACCAAAATACCTATCTGACCAATGAACCAAAGACCTGCCTAGCTGGCTGGTTCAGGCCATAGTGGGTCTACTGTTGCATTGTGATCACTAAAGCCATGTTTGCTGCACAACAAAGTTCTTCTGGTTATGGAAAGCAACAGGACACTTACCTGAGGTGTACAATGATGCCATGTCACAGCAATGGGTCAGTGAATTATAGCAAATCCCCACTTTATGGCAACAAGCCCATCTATGCCATTACGCTCTTCCCCTGTTTGATGAATCCGACCCACCAAATTCTCCCTCTTACTGCACCTCAAACTAGTCAGTTCTTTACAGTTATTATAGACACATTATTTAGTCTTTGACTCACTACATCTATAAGAGTCAATCTGTACCGTTTCTACAGCTAAAACACATATCCAATACACAAACATGTACCACAAATGTGTATCACACTTACACGTGATGTGCTTAAGTTCCTCTTCGTGATTCACTTGCTGTTTCCTGCAACAGTCTTCAAGATGTCTCACTCAGGAGTCCGAAACTCTCTTGGAGTCTGTCTCTTTTGACTCATCCATTCTGGCAGCAGGGTCACATCATCTCATAGGAGGAAAGGTATAAGGATTTATGAGGCTTCCTTGAACCATACTCCTGCCAAATTATAAACTTATGTACCCATCCTATTCCATATGTTTTCCTCAACTCTTTAATTAACCGTAACAACTTACCATTCGTCTTCTTCAACCTAGTTATCCCACATTTCACATGACATTCTATCCTAATGGCCCATTACACCTTATCACTATGTTGTAATAATTAAGCAACAAGTTCAGGAAGATAAATCCACTGTAAAATCACTGCAACTGCATTTATGACCATAATGACTAGAGAATTATCGCTTAATCCCTAAACTTCACCTGTCATACCCAAGTGAGGTGTCTAGGGTATGCGACTGATGTACTTACGTAGCCATAGGTGCTTTACCAGTTACAACCTGGGTTCTTCAGTACAACTTTATAATACTCCACAATTCTCTCTTCATCATAATCCCCTGATACCCGACACATTCTCCCATTATTCCATACACTGCTTTGTTAAGTGGATTTTCTGATATGCCCTCTGTACCTCAAGGGACCTGGAGCAATATAACAACAATGTTACGGCCAATGTCCCATCTTGCACCCATGGCATTTCAGCACCTTCCTACACTGCTTTGAGCCAAAGTTGCAGGATGTAAAGATAAAAAATCCAAACCATAAGATATTGCTGTGACAGCAATCTATGTTTTACTTTTTCAGTGCTGCACCATGGTTTACAACTATGTCACCAGAAAATGGAACAATCAGAAGTACAGCACAGAAATGGAAAGGGAGAGAAGAGTTACGGACACGGATCAGGCACTCTGCAGACATCGAGCCATATCTACTAATGCAGACCCTTGGAAAACTGATAATTTATAACTTACATGACTCATCTACTATCTACACTGACTTCAACTTCCTTTGTACCCACAGCCTTCCTCGTCTTAACCAAGTACTTTCCTTGCCATGCCTGGCTTAGTGCCCTTTCTTCCAGCATATCACAGTGTGTGGTTCTGTGCACAGGACAATATTATCCACTAGGTTTTATCATGTATGTACAATTGGTATCATTGGTTCAGCTCTTGGGTCCTTCCCAGGTACCGCAACCAAATCTGTAGGTCGCATAATGAAAAACAGGATGGCAGAAAGAAGATGAATCCAAGGAACAACATATACAAAGACCCCACGAGTGGTCATAAAATGCACATGCAGCTAGTTACTTGTGTTGCCGATAATTGTAGTAACTTGGCCAATACCACTTCTGACTCCAGAATGTGGCCAAGTGCCCAATATCTGCTACAGAGGGGTGGAAGACTCGTTCTTTGGATTGTCAGGATGGCATTTGACTCTGTTTTTGGGTTTGATGAATTGGCAAGGACTACAGGAGTCTATCAAGGAAAAAAGGTGGCTGCAGCATGACAAATGGTGTGCATGGAAACTCTTTATTGTTCCTGCTATCTTGAACAAATATAGGTACACATCCGGTAGTGCATTCTGGCATCAAACTATGGTGTCCATGTTCCATGGGCACAGTCAGGTGTCAATCTCCTGATCACAGTAGCAGACATTGTCACAAAGACAGCAGTAGCTGCTTGGGTCAACGCAGCCCATGAATGGAAGAACCTTGCAGCATAAAGCAATCCTCAAGTGCGACTGTTACAGATGCTGATGTGCCTGACTGGTGGTGTTAGGCTGCTAGCAAGGCATCCAAGTCCGAGATATGCTGGTCAGCAGTGGACGATGCTAGCATGCACCCAGTGGCTTGGAGCCTAAGCTCGGCAACAGGTGAGGCTTACTAATGGACGGCCCACTGTGAGGCAACAAAGGCACCCGGGTACAAAATGTCATGCCACTAAGATGTAATCCAGCTAAGTTTACCTTTAGTTACAACAGGTGCTCAAATTGAAGTCACTACATGCAAGAACTGTTTGATATACTGTCACACACTTTTCAAATTCAAACTGCCAAATACTTGAACTCACAATGCAATACTGTCTTCTAAATTTTCATATGTAGGCATTTACACCACTGTGAATGGAAATTTCCACAACAACAAATGTATGCATAAAACACTCTCGGTTTACTTACTGCATCAAATTTGGATAAAATTCCAAGACTTTCAATGACTGCCTCCATCACGACTGCCAGGTGCTAAAACTGAATGTTGTGAACTGGTGAGGCTCCCAGTGTTATACCCACAGGACAACACCCGATTGGCTGTATTACATCATGGTATCAAAGTAGAACTGGTGTGTATTGAGGAGGCACCCTCTAAGTCCATATATTTTGTTTGCACTCTCTATCCAGCGTTGCTTGCAGCACATCCCTCATATCATGGTCTACCTCTCTGCTTTTTCTTTATGAAGTGCTTGCTAAGTTCATAGGCGGTGTCCCTATTGAAGTAGTTCTCACAAAGTGTAATTTCAAATGCTTCTCTTATCACAGAGTCCCAATTAAGTCAACACGTGAGCCAGTATTCTTATTCGTTCAGACAAAATCTTGTGCTTATTTAACAGGCTGTGCTCTGCCAGAGATGATTTATCCAGATACCTGCATTTATAATGACACTGATGCTCTTTGCAGCAACTGGCAACAGTCTTTATAGACTGGCCTACATAACTTCTGACACACTTGCAAGGGATGATATAAAGTCCCAGACGAGATTACCCTCGACTGGTCACAAAGTTTCTTTAATTTTTTTGGGTGTTCCGAAGACTGGTCTGATTCCATGCCTGTTTAGTATTCTGCCTTTTTAGGCAAGGACTCCATTGTAAAAATCTTCATACACTTGATTTTACAGTAAACAATAGACTCGCACATACTTTACCAACATGCCATCTGCCATACTGACTGAACACTGGGCCAAGTGTCATGAGATGATCTACTACCTACCGGGATATAGGTTCCCATACAGTGCCAGAGACAGAGCTGGTGTACATGAAACAATCTGTATTACGGTAATGGCTCAAAGTAATATTGGGGTTCTGCTGCTGATGAGGTATATTAGAGGAGGTAGAGGTAAAACCAGATGCTTAAACACAGCCTTCTCTTCACAAAAAGCTGCAAGAACAATTGTTGTCTTAAAATCCAAATGATGTCCAGGTGTCTTGAGTGCTTGCTTTATAATATACTGCATAACTGTTGTGATGTAGTGAATGATATTGCGTTATATCTTGAAATGATACTACAAACTTATTGACTAAACTATGTTATTTCCACAAAATAGGTTCAAATTAATTACTTCTTTGTTCAGAGACACTATGTCATCACTTAGAAAAATCAACAACATTTGTTATAGGCTAATGGTAATTGAAGGAACAAAAATATACATTTTTAGAAGTAAAGTAAATATTTATGTACTGTACACAGATTCATACACTCATTGTGCACAAAAAACATTAGATACATCACACTCTCTTATTTACAAATATACTTCTAAATACATACAGATACACAGAACAATGGTTCAAAAATTCAGTCATCACTTATCTAAGTACAAAAAAATGGTTCAAATGGCTCTGAGCACTATGGGACTCAACTGCTGAGGTCATTAGTCCCCTAGAACTTAGAACTAGTTAAACCTAACTAACCTAAGGACATCACAAACATCCATGCCCGAGGCAGGATTCGAACCTGCGACCGTAGCGGTCTTGCGGTTCCAGACTGCAGCGCCTTTAACCGCACGGCCACTTCGGCCGGCCTATCTAAGTACAGTTGGACATAAAAAATAACAAGAAGACAATATCATGGTAGGCCTAAATATCTCACACTGTAGTCCAGCACTCTGTTGCTGACAACTACAAGCAATATATAAGTGAATTATTTTGTTTTTCTTTGACACTTTTGGAGCATGACATGGACTAATTCAGAAGCTCTAAAGAAAATGCATAGTTCATTTGTTCATCTTAGTATCACTATTACTCAGACCATTTCCTTCTGTACGTTTCATTCACTTTTTATATAAGCAGAATCTCACCTCCCTTTTTGCCAACTGCAGCTCACCTTTGAAGTATCGGCTATTGTACTGCTATTGACAATTCTTGGGTTCTAATGAATGGTAAGCAAAGTATTTTACATTAACAGACAAGACCGAAACATAAATTAATGAATAAATTCTCCAAATGAATTCTTGCACAAAAGAAGTAGAAAAACATGTCATGAAATATACAATCATGGCACCAAGAACACACACACACACACACACACACACACACAGAGAGAGAGAGAGAGAGAGAGAGAGAGATGAAGGGATAAATGACAGAGGTAACTTTGCTGAGAACATAGCATTTCTTGCTGTTGTTACTATGATCAGTATCTAAATCTTGTGAGACATGTGAAACACCCATAATTATTTGCTGTTTGCAGCCAAATGACATGTATGCTGAGACAATGTCACTGTAACAAGATAAAAGCATTAATTACAGCCTGCAATAGACACTATCATATGACATTTGTGACTTGCTACAGCAATTGGTCTAATAAATTTTAATTTTGATCAAAAAATTGAAATGAATTTTGTTTAACACAGCAACCAAGGACCACAAAAGCAGATGAGCAAATAAAAACCAACTGACACAAGTACATGATCTCAGCCACAATTAAAATTATTTATGTACCGGACATGACACGATGAAAGCTAAATAAGGGATACAAACAGACACCAAAATCTCAAGAAATGTGAGAGATCACAGCACACTTTCATTTGTACATTGGAAGAATACAAAATAAGAGGACTACAAGCAAGATATATAATGTGACATAAAACTGTCTTACAACTCAATATTCGCACCATCATATTTTATGTATAGTAATTCTCTCACAGTAATGCTACAAATTAATATCAAACTGTCTATTGTACTTTCCATGATATGCTGAAATTGTAAATATGTAAGATTCTACATTACATGCAATATAAATGAAAATACACGTCATCTGATTTGTATAACTGTGTCTTTTTTTAATGGTGATAAATAATGGATTTATCATTTTACTAAATTGCATCCTCTGAGATAAAACAGTTCTCCAATTTTTTTGATGAACTAGGCCTAGTTTTCCAAAAACAAGTCTGGACATAAAATGAAAGTGTAAACGTCCTTATTCACTCACACACTTTGATACCATGTGCATAGTATGTGATTTATCTCTCTCAAATCATGCAAAAGTTTACATACTTTCTATAATATTGAACTTTCACTTCACGTACAGGTAAAAAAACAGCAAAAAATGGAAACTGGTGGTTTATCATGTTAAACAAAATTCTTTTGCAATTAATAGTTTTATAAATAATGCACGGTTCTAGATTACACCAAATTTGCATTGTATGTTAGACATTTACCATCTCTCTACAATTAGACCACCTTAAATAGCACAAATAGCAATAAGTGATCAATAACAACAGTTTAAGCTATGTGAATAATACATAATGAACAGTACAGTCTAAATTCTCTCTTTTTTTTTTTTCATCCAACCCAGCTTATTTTTACTATACATATTTCCTGCTGCACGTCATTTAAACTCAGTTTCTCTCTATGTTAAAATGTTACATATCTGTGCCACAATTTTCATTGGCATATCACTCCAACAGTCAATTCAAATGCAATTGAACTTTTCATTCTTCTAAATTATCCACAAATGTAAGATAAATGCACATCTTATCTATAGCTTTTACAGAATAAAATGAAAACAATTTCATATGTTCAGTACATAATTTAACAAAGGAAAATTCATTCGAGAAAATACAATGTTACTGTTTACAACTTAAATGCCTATCTTTAGTATATACAAAAGAACAATCACATTGCATGAAACATAAAACTTTTTTGTGTGAACTGTGTCACCTCACAAAATAGGTATATCACTGAACAGCAACTGCATTCAATGCTCATTATTTGGGTTATACTGCAGTGAGCCTACTTACTAAGTCATTTACACCCTAAGCAATACAAAAAAATATTTAGCTGTTCAAAACAAATACCACAGTGCAGTACAAAAATCTGCTTCTGCCCCTTTCCTTTGTCATATCCAGAAGCAATACTGATCATCTGTATCTGGTTGTGATGACAAAATGTGTTACCATAAACGTCTCCATCTAGTAGCTCTTGTGCAGTGAGACTATTGGTCGACATAATTTCACAATTTCTTGCAAATTATTGGATGATAGCCCCCAGCTCAGGTGATACGGTTCTTTATTTTTAAACTGCAAATCGTCTATATCAGTCTTATCTTCACCTGTGTCCTGTTAAGTGAGGGTCTGAATACTGTAAGCAGCCAGAAACATGAAAGAAAGAAATGGTTCCAATCACTTAAGATCTTTTAAATATTGCTTGTAATGACTTCCAAGAGCAATGATTGGAAATAACAGTGGTTTAGTCAACCAAATTTTAAGCAGTGCTTTCATTCTTGACTCTGATAACAAGAGCAAAACATACCAACATTTCAATGATAATTATAGTCTGAAGTGTCTACCAACCTAAAACAACTAACAGAACTGTGCAATGTCAACAATGTCTTCAAAAGAGAAGACAGACAGTAGACTGTATTAACAGCATCCACAGAATGAAAGATGAGGTACAAAGAATAATAATATAAAAGAACAAAACAAACTGAAGCCAAAGGATGTATTTATATTGTGAAATAAGTCACAAAATTGTTGAAACGTTATTGTGCTAATGAGCAGATACAGATTAGTTACAGAAAATGTAGCCACTCAATTGATACACAGTGTGACATAAGGTAACTAAGCAAAGGATATTTGACTAACAAAAGACATCAGCTATACAATCATAGATGGCGACACACAATACTGTCAAAAATTTAATATGTCTACACAGAACACAAAATATGAGTCCCTCAGCTTCAAAGCAATGGCATAATGACACCACAAACATCAGCTGAAAAGTTTTTTTCTGCTCATTTGTCCCCTCTGTTTCTGACACATACTGCTAATCATGTTTAATTCTTACAACTTCAGCGTTGATTTATCACAATTTCATACTGCACCTAATTTCTCAGTAACATCACAAATAGTTAGCATTCTGTATACCTTGAATTGCATTGCTGTTATCAATACTCAATCAATCAACACAAACCTTAAATGTTTGAGTACACAAAAATAGGAGAGCAAAGCTAACCTCTTTTTCTCCATTGAAAAAGTTCTTCATCATTTTACACTCTACACATCAGATTCCAAATTTTGATAAATTGCAAGACAAGACTACTACACTGATTACTCTTTACTTAACAACCATAAAAAATTCACTCTTACAAAGTCATTTTTTGCCAAAATATGCAAATGAACACTGAATAAATATGTGTATATCTGAAAAGGAACTCAGAAACTGCAAAAATGTCAATAATAGTTTTGACAAGGTGACAGCACTAGTAGAAACATCTTATACAATTCCCAAAAACTGCACAGAGTATGGAATGTCTTTGTACAATAACTTAGTGATACCTTGCATTTCTGACGCCGATTAAAATCAATTGAAACCTCTCATTTTACACACTCTTAAAGTCTTCCATTTTTCCAAAAGAAGACTGAGTTAAAAATTAATCCATAAAAAGTCATTTCAAGAAGAGTCCTTTCTTTTGTTTCACTGAACCTTCACACATCGAAAGCTGAACATCAAAAGAAGTACAAATGTTTGTGTTCAGCAGGATCAGGATGCATAACAGAAATGTCAGTAAAACACACCGGTAGGACCTAGGAACTTGTAAGACTGGCCATGAGGAGCTCCATTTTGTTAAGGAAGTTCTTTCCTTCCATCTTGTCCCATCTTACTTCTTTGAAGCTACCTCCCAAGTTCTCCCACTTCCGCTCTTTCACCAACTGACCAGGGAAGAAGTCTTTTCTTGGTGACTGTGCAATAGAAACCTGAACCCCTGTCTGTGGCTCACATCTTACAGCAATCATCCTGCCAAAATACAAGACATCTTATTTCTTCAAACTATAAAGCATACAATCAAGGTTCAATTGAAAAATTCATTCAAAAGTAAAGTAAAAAAGTTATTGTTAACAGCATCCCATGCATAAAAGAAGTATTTACTTAACATGAGAATAGCCGAAGTAGAGTCACTTGATACGTAAATTTAAAAGCATGGTTCAATCTCTCACTTATCGAATTTTCAAAAATTTCTTCACAGTGAAGGGGAAAGACGCAAAATCAGGAAATGTGAAGGGTAACGTGTACATAGGTACCAGAGGAAGGTAATGGTTATAGCTTGATACAAACAAAGTTGCAGCAACAGCTGGAATCCTAATTTCAGTATACTGTTACTGTTCATCCTGAGCTGATAGTAGTTGACACAAATGAATGGTATACTCAAATCACAGACAGGAAATGAAAAAAAAAAAGAAGAAAAAGAAAAAACCTAAAGGTGGAAATAAGATGAGAAAAACAAATAGAGAAAGAGAGGGAGGGCAAAAGAACAACTTGGAAAGGAACATACTGACAGAAAGGGATCAGTGGCTGCAGAAGGTAATGAAGGAAATGAGGAGGAAAGAATAGAGTCTGTAACGAGCAGGTGGACTGTAAGAACTATAAACCTGTTGAAGAGCCATTCAGTATTTCATGAGTACAGAAACATTGCTTTTGGGAAGGGGGAGTATGTACAACCCATACGTGAAACAAAAATCAAGATCCTTGTTGATGCTATTGGCAGGTGGGGTTTTATCATTCATGGTCCACTTCTCAATAGGAGATGGAAAGTGAAATTAAAAAGGCTGGTAGAAGAATCTTTAGGAAGAAGGGGAGAAGGTAGGAGATACTATCTCTCACAGGAGTAACCCTGTAGTCAGTGGTGTGAAGACAGCACAACTTATGGGTAAACTCAGATTTTAAGCTATTGTTATTGAAAGAAATATTACTCAAAAATTTGAGCCTGATGCATTTGAAAACAGCAGTGAGGTTAAAGTATACTTATTGTGCCTAAATATTAGCAAAAGAAAAAACAAAATAAATGAACTTATGATTCATTCAGATTAACTGTAATGTATCAATCACGTGCATGTAATATGTGTTTCTGAACATCTTGGGCCCAGTGAGATAGCAACCACAAATCACTCAGTTTCTGCACATCAGAGAGAGAGAGAGAACGTATGTTAGGGGGACAATCACATACAAAAACGTACTTTAATTGATTACATGTATATGGAAATGCTAGAAACTCACATCATCTGCCAGCAATCTTACATCAGTAACGGCAAATCTAAGATAAATCTAACTACATCAATGAACAAATGAAAGCCAAAGATGTTGTCACTAATGATCTTCCATTAGAGAAAAACTAATACCACACAAACGAAACAAAAAAAATAATTAACCAGAAACCAAGAGGCTGATCAGTATATATTTTGAAGCTCAAATAAAAACACAACTATATGAGACATACTGTCAACGTTTTTTTGGTCACTACAGTTTGTTTATCAAACATGTGAAAACAGCAATAGGATAGGCGCATTTTCAAAGCACAATTGCTTCATCACACAAAAATACATCAAATTATACACTCATTGTTACTTAATAAAACAGAAAAACAATGTTAACTGGAATATTCTCTTTCAAATTCTGAAGGTGGCAGGGGTAAAATACAGGGAGCAAAAGGCTATCTGCAATTTGCTCAGAAACCAGATGGCAGTTATAAAAGTTGAGGGACATGAAAGGGAAGGGAGTGAGACAGGCTTGTAGCCTATCCCTGATGTTGCTCAATGTGTATATTGAGCAGGCAGTAAAGGAAACAAAAGAAAAATTCAGAGGAGGAATTATAATCCATGGAGAAGAAATAAAAACTTTGAGATTTGCCGATGACATTTTAATTCTGTCAGAGACAGCAAAGGACCTGGAAGAGCAGTTGAATAGAATGGACAGTGTCTTGAAAGGAAGATATAAGATGAACATCAACAAAAACAAAATGAGGATAATGGAATGTAATCAAATTAAATCGGGTGATGCTGATGGAATTAGATTAGGAAATGAAACACTTAAAGTAGTAGATGAGTTTTGATATTTGGGGAGCAAAATAACTGATAATGGTCGAAGTAGAGAGGATATAAAATGTAAACTGGCAATGGCAAGGAAAGCGTTTCTGAAGAAAAGAAATTTGTTTACATCGAGTATAGATTTAAGTGTCAGGAAGTCATTTCTGAAAGTATTTGTATTGAGTGTAGCCATGTATGGAAGTGAAACATGGACGATAAATAGTTTAGACAAGAAGAGAATAGAAGCTTTCGAAATGTGGTGCTACAGAAGAATGCTGAAGATTAGATGGGTAGATCACATAACTAATGAGGAGGTACTGAATAGAATTTGGGGGAAGAGGAATTTGTGGCACAACTTGACTAGAATAAGGGATCGGTTGGTAGGACATGTTCTGAGGCATCAAGGGATCACCAGTTTAGTATTGGAGGGCAGCATGGAGGGTAAAAATCATAGAGACAGAAGATATGAATACACTACGCAGATTCAGAAGGATGTAGGTTGCAGTAGGTACTGGGAGATGAAGAAGCTTGCACAGAATAAAGTAGCATGGAGAGCTGCATAAAACCAGTCACTGGACTGAAGACCATAACAACACCAAAACAGAAAAACAAATAGAGTTAACTATTATCTTATATGCAAGTTGCAATGGTAGTGGCTATCCTACGTATACAATAAATAAATCACATAAATATAATGTATTCAGTTGTATGACAGAAGTACCTAGGTCAATTTTATTTAAATAAATACTGTAAGAAAAGTTCTTTATGTAAACAAATAATTGCTCTATATTAACTAATGAATTTACTAGGACAGCAGTGGGAAGAATTTGATAACTTGAAACACACCTACATAAGCAACACAGAAGAACAGATATTGATACATAATTTATGACTACTATTATTATTTCTTTCTTTTCTCAGACGTTATGTCTGGTCAAAAATGGAAAGTGACGCGGACCTTGATCAAGCGTGACTTCCTTTTAACTGTACGGTATATGTTATATTGCATTTAGGAACTTTCGGGTAATTGAATATGTATCAATAATTATGGATTTCTGTAGTTGTATATATAAGTTTGGATGTAGCTGTATTGCATTGATGCACTGATGCATATTGTGCGGTATGACTCCTGTAGTTGATAGTATAATTGGTATAATGTCAACTTTATCCTGATGCCACATGTCCTTGACTTCCTCAGCCAGTTGGATGTATTTTTCAATTTTTTCTCCTGTTTTCTTTTGTATATTTGTTGTATTGGGTATGGATATTTCGATTAGTTGTGTTAATTTCTTCTTTTTATTGGTGAGTATGATGTCAGGTTTGTTATGTGGTGTTGTTTTATCTGTTATAATGGTTCTGTTCCAGTATAATTTGTATTCATCATTCTCCAGTACATTTTGTGGTGCTTACTTGTATGTGGGAACGTGTTGTTTTATAAGTTTATGTTGTAAGGCAAGCTGTTGATGTATTATTTTTGCTACATTGTCATGTCTTCTGGGGTATTCTGTATTTGCTAGTATTGTACATCCGCTTGTAATGTGATCTACTGTTTCTATTTGTTGTTTGCAAAGTCTGCATTTATCTGTTGTGGTATTGGGATCTTTAATAATATGCTTGCTGTAATATCTGGTGTTTATTATTATATTATTATTATTATTTTTATTTTATATTATATTATTATTATTATTATTATTATTATTTTTATTATTATTATTATCATTATTATTATTACTGGTGTGAATAACAGTGAGATGAATAACAATGAGTTTTTTATATGAACACAGAATAGTGAGATGTGAAATTCCATTGACACATGGTATTTCCAAGAAGAAAAAGTCTTCCTTGACATATCCAAACATACCATCAGCCATGTGACCAGTGCCTCACTGAGATGAACTGCCTGTTCCTGTTTCATTTCAGTGTTATAGTGATGAGGGTGGTAGTGAAGCTAGTGCTGCAGCATCACCTTCAATGTCCACTTCTTCAAAAGATCCTGATTTTGTGTGTAACAACGAGTGTAAAGGGATTCACAATATAACAGTGTGCAATTAATGACCTAGTGAGAGATCTGGAAATGCCAAAAGGTAAAGCTGAACTTGTTGGTGTCAAGACTACAACAGTGGAATTGTCTTGACAAGATGGTAAATGTGACTGCATTCCATAACGGCCAATACCATTAATTCCATTTTTCGAAAGTGAGAACAGCCTGGTATTTTGTAGTGATGTACAGGGACTAACGGCAGCTATAGGCATTGACTATAAAAGTGATCATTGGTGGTTGTTCATCGACTTCTTCAATGTAAGTCTCAAGCTTGTGCTACTGTATAATGGCAAAGCGTTACCATCGATTCTGATTGGCATGCACGTTACATGAAAGAAACGTATGATGACATGAAACACTTGTTATTGCAATTGAATTATGACAAGTTTAAATGGCAGATTTCTAGGGAACTGAAAGCCATAGGCATATTACTTGGGCTACAATACAGTTACACCAAATTCTGTTGCTTCCTGTACCTCTGAGACAGACACGCCAAAGCACTTTATTATAAAAAGAATGATTGGCCTAAGTTTCAATCACATGAACCAAGATCTCACAACGTTATGCATGAAGCACTTGTCGAATCCAAGAACATAATTCTCCCTGTTCTTCATATAAAATTGGGCCTATGAAAAACTTCATTAAGGCTGGACAATACTGGGAGAGTGGATTTTTGTGGGTCCCCAGACATAAAAACTGTACAAAGATGAGCATTTCAACACAATCCTGACAAATGATGGAAAGTTAGCTTGGTATGTCTTTGTTCAAGTATCAACAAACTTTATAGGAAATAAGAAGGCTGAAAACTATAAGAATCTTGTGGCAAATCTTCTGCATTGCAGTGCTGTAACTGATGAGCACAGAGAACACTCCACTCCCACCAGCAAACTTTAGACACGTAAAGGGAAAGGGAAGAGGGAAAGTGGATTGCATCTATGTTAGTGCTGGACACTGATCAGGGAATCACCAGCACAAAACAACAAAAGCCAGGCACAGTGACCTTTCTCTAAGGGATAACACCATGGTAAATACATGCACAAGCTTATATAGCCAATACCATTAAGTTATCATAACTTCAAAATGAGTGCTAATCTTGCACTTTCAACATTTTCAGTATCAGCATACCCAAAAACATAAAGATTAGCTGTTTTCATGCCAGTTACAGAAAAAAAGTAAAATTTTGTTGGCTAGTGTAATGAGAGCACTTAGTGGCTTCCAGCAAACTTTAAACATAATTTCATAACTTACTAAAACTTTTTCTACTTACATGCTTAACATTAAATATTTGATATATTAACTCATTTGTAAAGTAATCAAAATATTGAAGTTGTTTTACACATGTGAGTTCAATTCTTTAAGAACTGTGGGTTTAATGGTTTATACTAATCTGGACAATCATTCATATTGAAGTGAGTGATGCCCCATAACCACACATTTGACATTACTTCACAAATGGGTTGTTTGCAAACCCATGTCTACTGGAACGTTTCTGTTTATATTATCGTATATTTTCAAGCCTGTCTGTTTTCATTACTATGGTACACCCTACGCACAAATTTGGCACTTGAGCACCTCTGTTGCCCCTCTTAGCTTGGCACCCCAAGTGGCTGCTTGTGCCACAAGATAGTCAAACCAGCCCTAGACACTTGAAAGACAGATCATTAGATAAATAATGGATGCAATACAAATTACAGATGGTTGAAAAATGAGTTGCAGTGAGGAGATTTACCAATGTATGCAAAAAGTTCAGAAGTAATGGCAACAGAAAGGTTAATCTTCTTTGGACACCTCAATCAAATGAATGAGGACAGACTAATGAAACACATATTCATGTACAGCAGGAAAAAAAGTCAAAAATCTCGTGGATTACAAGAATATAAAATATCTAAAAAAAACACAGTGCCAACTAATCACAAACAACAGAAAGAATCCTTTCAGGAAAGGAATAAACAAGCAATCAGGAATAAAAAGGATACAAGAGAAAGGATAAAACAACACGGGGAGAAGATGGAATAGTGGAAAAATAGGGAACGACAAAGAAAGAAGAGGAAAATAAATTGTTACCTGATCCTAGACAGTTAATACAAACATCAAAAAATACAAAAACAGCAAGAATTATCAAAATATTAACAAATAATTCATTCAATAAAAATAATCACTCACAATATAGTTGAAGCATTGAAGACACCAAACATCAACTCAAATATGATAGCTCAGCAAATGAACTTTCATTCTCCTTCAAAGCACACATACTCATACATACAGCTACGAAGTCCCAGTATAGCCAGCCAATCACAGTAATAGCTTGTGGTTCACTGGAGAAGGTAAGATGAACAAAAAAGGGGAAGGGAGAGGTAAAGGAACAGAGGAGGAATTCATAGAAGAAGGATGGATAGCAAGTGAAGTGCTTAAGAATTTGGCAACAGAGAGAGAGAGAGAGAGAGAGAGCTGCACACAATGAAAGAGGAAATGGAGATGTGGGCAAGGACAGGAGGAGAGAACAGGGGAGGGTGAGAGGTGGTGATCTACCTATCTATTAACAGTTAATGAAAGTAAAGCTAGTGTCCCAGTGTAGACAGCAAGGAGCTTTTTTTGTTGGGTGCAGGGGGTGGAGAGTGGAGAGGGGAGGATATCACAGGACAGGGACTAACAGGGGGGGGGGGGCAGAGGGAGGGTTTCACAGGACAGGGACCAAAACTAAGAGGTTTGCAGAACCAAAATATTGGCAACTTGCTCTGTCACTGAGTCATCAATCTTCTTCTTGGCCTTAGTTGATGGTGATCATTTATCTGGGTGGACAGTTAATTGCTGATCACACCAAAAGTGGCAGCAAACTTGGTATATGGTATGGCACTGTCACATGTGATCCCGACTCTCATGAAACAATACAAGTATATGACAGTGGCAGGGCTGGAACAAGAAATATGGATGAGTGCTTGTAACACATTTTGTACATGGATTGTTCACTACAATATGATGCACATGGCAAGTAACTGAAAGAATGAATGTCATAAGGGACAGATCAACATAGTTTGTAGGTTGAGTCAGCTGTTGAATGCCATTCTAGAAGCAGTAGGAAGCATTTTGGAAAGAACATTTCTTATTTCAGGGCAAAATGAAAAGTACTGAAATCAAAACTGTGGAGAGGCAAGTGGTTCAGGTGATTCAGCCAGGCACTACTGTACTGAGGGGCGGGATTGCTCCTTTGCTGCTCATTGGAGGGAATGTTCATATATGGGAAGATGCAGTGTGGGAGGTCTGTTTGTCAGCTAGGATAGAAGAGTTGGCATATTACCTGTCCATGATAGCCTTGGCAAAGCCTTTAGTGTACTGTATGAGGAACTACTCACCACCACAGATGTGCTGACCATGAATGGCAAAGCTACAAGGGAGAGAATTCTTGATGAGGAAGTAATGCAAACTATCAATGTGTAGATATTGTTGTGGATGTGGACAGAAGTCTTTATGGAGCCATCAAAAAGGTGGTACTTAATATCCAGGAAGATGCAAGGTTAATTTGAATGAAGATGAGGTGAAACTAGCACAAAAAAGGCATTTAGGCAGTGGAGAAATGAGGATAGTCTCCTGGACAGGGGACAAGATTGTGAAGAATCATCCATGAACCTTGAACAGACCAGGAGTTAAGGATGGTTACCTGCAGTCACCCTTTTCCTAACATACCCAATTCAACAGTGACTCAATAATGGCAGTACCAAAATGGAAGATAACTTAATCAAGTTGTGCTTCACACAAGCCTCTTTGCTTCCTAATGTCAGCCTGCAGGTATATTAATTTACACTGTACCTTGGTACCTAGTAGAATCCCTTGTTTCAGTAGCAGGAGAAAGGAAGTCCATATTATTATCTCCGCTCAATGCGAGTGTTGGAACTTTAATAGTGGCAACTATTTATTTACAACTTATATAAAATAGATTCATGTTTCAAGTTTTACTGTTCTTCGAAGTAGTCACCAGCATTGTGTATAAAGCATTGCAGCAATGTGTAAATTATAGGATACCCTTAGCTGCACCAGTTGTATTGATAGCTCAGTTGGAGCGGTCTATTGCCCCACGAATCTCTGTAACAGCTCTGAAGCGAATGCTGTGAAGTGCTTGTTTAATCTTGGGGCTCAAGCTGAAGTCAGAAGGGCTTAAGTTCAAGGACTAGTCCCATCGATCGAATTAATCAGTCACAACTTGCGCCATATGTGCCCGAGCACTGTCTTGCAAAATTATGGGCAGGTCCTGTACAAAGTGTCGCTGCTTCTTTCTCTAAGCTCTTCATTTTTGGAACATAGCCTGCAACAAACTTAGAGAAAGAAGCGGCAACATTTTATGTAGGACCCACCCTTCATTTTGGAGGACAAAGCTCAAGCACATATGGCGCAAGCTGTGATTGATTTATTTGATCAATAGAGCTGGGAAGTACTGTATCACCCACCACATTCACCAGGCATCAGCACTTGTAAATTCAATTTGATTTATAAAGTAAAGGAAACACTTCATGACATTCACTTCAGAACTATTACATACACTCCTGGAAATGGAAAAAAGAACACATTGACACCGGTGTGTCAGACCCACCATATTTGCTCCGGACACTGCGATAGGGCTGTACAAGCAATGATCACACGCACGGCACAGCGGACACACCAGGAACCGCGGTGTTGGCCGTCGAATGGCGCTAGCTGCGCAGCATTTGTGCACCGCCGCCGTCAGTGTCAGCCAGTTTGCCGTGGCATACGGAGCTCCATCGCAGTCTTTAACACTGGTAGCATGCCGCGACAGCGTGGACGTGAACCGTATGTGCAGTTGACGGACTTTGAGCGAGGGCGTACAGTGGGCATGCGGGAGGCCGGGTGGACGTACCGCCGAATTGCTCAACACGTGGGGCGTGAGGTCTCCACAGTACATCGATGTTGTCGCCAGTGGTCGGCGGAAGGTGCACGTGCCCGTCGACCTGGGACCGGACCACAGCGACGCACAGATGCACGCCAAGACCGTAGGATCCTACGCAGTGCTGTAGGGGACCGCACCGCCACTTCCCAGCAAATTAGGGACACTGTTGCTCCTGGGGTATCGGCGAGGACCATTCGCAACCGTTTCCATGAAGCTGGGCTACGGTCCCGCACACCGTTAGGCCGTCTTCCGCTCACGCCCCAACATCGTGCAGCCCGCCTCCAGTGGTGTCGCGACAGGCGTGAATGGAGGGACGAATGGAGACGTGTCGTCTTCAGCGATGAGAGTCGCTTCTGCCTTGGTGCCAATGATGGTCGTATGCGTGTTTGGCGCCGTGCAGGTGAGCGCCACAATCAGGACTGCATACAACCGAGGCACACAGGGCCAACACCCGGCATCATGGTGTGGGGAGCGATCTCCTACACTGGCCGTACACCACTGGTGATCGTCGAGGGGACACTGAATAGTGCACGGTACATCCAAACCGTCATCGAACCCATCGTTCTACCATTCCTAGACCGGCAAGGGAACTTGCTGTTCCAACAGGACAATGCACGTCCGCATGTATCCCGTGCCACCCAACGTGCTCTAGAAGGTGTAAGTCAACTACCCTGGCCAGCAAGATCTCCGGATCTGTCCCCCATTGAGCATGTTTGGGACTGGATGAAGCGTCGTCTCACGCGGTCTGCACGTCCAGCACGAACGCTGGTCCAACTGAGGCGCCAGGTGGAAATGGCATGGCAAGCCGTTCCACAGGACTACATCCAGCATCTCTACTATCGTCTCCATGGGAGAATAGCAGCCTGCATTGCTGCGAAAGGTGGATATACACTGTACTAGTGCCGACATTGTGCATGCTCTGTTGCCTGTGTCTATGTGCCTGTGGTTCTGTCAGTGTGATCATGTGATGTATCTGACCCCAGGAATGTGTCAATAAAGTTTCCCCTTCCTGGGACAATGAATTCACGGTGTTCTTATTTCAATTTCCAGGAGTGTAGATCCGTGGACAACAGACCGATGCATTCCAACTATCAACACACCAGTGCCACTAAGGGTATCCTATGACTTCTATACAACTGACAATGGGTTATACACAATGCTGGTCACTACTCTGAAGGATATATACACTTTGAAACATGTTTCTGTCTCACATAATCAAACAGTTGCCACTATTATAAAGTTCCAACCCTCACACATTACAAGGAAAACAATGAAGGAATCAAGATGCCAAAAATGTGATTCTGTTGACTGCCTATTCTGTGCACTACCTTCATATTTGTTTTGAATTCTGTAATGCATACATTTGGAGGGAAAACCTGAAGACTTGTTCAGAATAACTGAAGAGCAGACAAAATTCCCTGCTTAGACTTGCCTGATACATGATATTAAAATTGTGGTGATTATCTAAACTGTTATAAAATGATGCTATGAAAATTAAATTAGTCAAATCAAAATAAATCAGGGCTTAATAAGAATCCATGCTAGGGTTTGGTTCAGCCCTGCATACAGTATTAATATTTGCCATACACATAAGTAAATTGAAGTTCTTTTCAGAAATTTAAAATGCCCACTTTATCTGTAAATGATGCTTCTCCATAAGAGCAAGGCAATGGACTGGTGTGTAGATTTTTGAGAAATGGAATACATCACTTGAAGTACAGCAGTACCTTATGAGCATCAGCACAGAAGTTGGACTCAAGCCAGCGTAATTCCTTCTTGGTGGGCTGCAACTAATATTTTTCGTAACTGTGGTCTAGCAGAGACGGGTAATATTTTATGGGGAGAAGGGGGCTATCTGTCTGTTGGCTAACTTATGACTATTTTGCTGCAGCCCACCATGACTACTGTGGCAATCTCTTCATACTGGAATAACACTTACACATAACATCCTGAATCATTTGTTCCACATATTCTAACAAGTGTATTACCTTTAGTTTTATACTTGTCTATTAGCAGTGCCATACATTTTGCTTCATGACGGTAAGTACTGGCCAGTAATTCTGTATCATAATTTAATAATACACCAATCTCAGTCTTTCCCTGCAGGTTTTTTCATCTAAGGCTCCCTCTAGGTTCATGGAAGTTATTCCCAACTGTCTTAACATATGTTCCATCATCCAGCCCTTCTTTTAGTCAGTGCTTTCCAGGTATTCCTTTCTTCACTGATTCTGCAGATGGTTGGTTGGTTGGTTGAAGCTGAAGGGATCAAATAGCAAGGTCATCAGTCCCTTGTTTCAAATGTGGTCCATTCAGATAGTGTGACATCTCAGAAAAGTCAGAATGATAAAAGGGAAAAGACTAGAAAATGTAAAAGTACAGTCATGTTGTCAATGGTAAAAACAAAATGAGATAAGTCAGCAAGAGAGTGACCCCAACACTATGCTAGAGGCAGGAAATATCCCACCACTGAAGCAGTAGAGGCAAGACCACCTGCGACTTAAAAGGGTGCAACCGCTAGAATGTAGAAGTGCGTATGGGAAAAGGAGACTAACCAATCCTAAAAAGTGATAAAAACAGAGTAAAAGGGGAAGAAAAGAGGATCGCGGCCAGGGAGGGGAGTCGGGAATCGCCAAACACAGCTTACAGTGGGAGATGACCCAATGCTCAACACCCTGCCCCAACACCAGAGTGAGATTAAAAACATTAAAACTGAGAATAAAAACCACTTTCCCAGAGGAAACCGAGGACCAGTTCGACCATCCAGGAATCGTCAGTCAACATCAAATGTAAAGTGCGGGGGAGTCTGTACTTAGCACGCAGAGCGAAAAGAAGGAGGCATTCAACCAAAATGTAGGCTACTGACTGGAAGGCTCCACAACCACAAAGTGGGGGTGGCTCATCACACAAAAGAAAACCATGGGTCAGCCTGGTTATGTCCGATGCAGAGACGACACAGTGTGGTCGAGCACTTTCAGGAGAGGCGAAAGGAAGAACGCCATGGGCCTGATGTCACCTTAATCGCACAAAGTTTATTAGACAGGGAGGTAGCCTCCCAAGAGTTGGCCCATGATTGTGCGAAGTGGGATCTGATGTGCAGCCGTAGATCCGCTGCAGGAGGGGTTACAGAAAATGGGGGGTAAGTGACTGCTCCCCCAGCCAAACGATCAGCAAGGTCATTACCTGGGATACCCACATGGCCAGGGACCCAAAGGAAGTCCACGGAACAAGCAGCACGGTGAAGATCAGCAAGATGGTCATGGATGGCAGAGACCAAGGGAAGGCGCGAAAAACACCGGTCAATAGCCAGAAGGCCACTCACTGAGTTTGTACATAACAAAACGCGGTTGTGTTGGGACTGTTTAATAAAGGTAAGGTCTTGGGAAATTGCCAACAATTCCGCAGTAAACACCCCACATGTAGGTGGCAGTAGATGATTTTCTGTTCCAACAGAGAACATGAAGGCATATCCCACATGATCAGCAGATTTAGAGCCATCGGTGTAAAAAACAACAGCATCCCGAAACTCCCATAAAATTCGGCGGAAAGAAGAACGGAACACCATCATGGGGATGGAATCTTTCGGACCTCGGCAGAGATCCATCCAAATTCGGGGCCGAGGAACTAACCAAGGGGGAGTGGAGGGGAGGGAGCGTGGAAGACAGGACAAAGAAGGAAGCTGAAAATCACGGCGAAGAGACGCAAGGCGGAGCCCAGCCGGTAAACCCGCCCGAGGGCAGGAATCAAGTGGGCGACGTCCATGGTCTTGGAACAGGATAGAATAGGAAGGACGAATGGGAGAGGAATGGACAGCAATTGCATAAGACACCAGAAGCTGGGACCGCCGAACAGAAAGGGGGGGGATCCCAGCTTCAACCAGGAGACTATCAACAGGGCTAATAGGCAAGGCACCGGTGGCCAAATGGATACCACGATGGTGGAATGGATCCAGCACATGCAGTGTGGAAGGAGCAGCTGAACCATAAACTTGAAAACCATAGTCCAGGTGAGACAGAACTAAAGCACGATAAAGGCGGAGAAGGAGGGAGTGGTCCGCAGCCCAGGAGGTGTGGGCAAGGAAGCAAAGAACATTAAGTTTACGGAAACATCCTACCTTCAGAAGTCTGGTATGGGGCAGCCAAGTGACCTTGTTGTCGAAAAGAAGACCCAGGAAATGATACTGTGGGACCACAGGCAATCGTAGTGCATCGAGATAGAGCTCAGCATCAGGGTGGATCGTAGTACGGCGGCAGAAGTGAACCACCCGCGATTTTAAAGGAGAGAACTGAAACCCGTGTGAGAGGGTCCATGCAGAGGCACGCCATATAGCTCGCTGGAGCTGCCGCTCTGCAGAGGCCATCGAAGAGGAACTAACCCAAATGCAGAAATCATCCACATACAAAGCAAGGGGGACCAAAGGACCGACAGAGGCCACAAGTCCATCGATAGCAATGAGGAAAAGAAGTACACTCAATACAGAACCCTGTGGGATGCCCGTCTCCTGGGTCCACGGAGAACTAAAAACAGTACCAACCCGAACCCTGAACGACCGATGGAACAGGAACTGGTGGATAAAAATTAGGAGTGAGCCCCGAAGACCCCACTGATGAAGTGTAAGTAAGATGTGATGGCGCCAAGCCATGTCATAGGCCTTGCGAAGGTCAAAAAATACTGCAACCAAATGGCAGCACTGGGAAAAAGCCTGCCGAACTGCGGATTCCAAGCAAAGTAAATGATCGATCGGAGACCGTCCCTCTCGGAAGCCACACTGGTAAGGGGACAATAGATCCTGAGATTTGAGGACCCAATTGAGCCGATGGGCTACCGTTCATGCAAGTAACTTGCAAACAACATTTGTCAGATTGATTGGCTGATAGCTTTCAACATAAACGGGGTTCATACCAGGCTTAAGGACAGGAACCACAATGCTATCCCTCCACTGAGAAGGGAAGTCACCCTGGAGCCAAATACGATTAAACACACGGAGAAGATGTTGCCATTGTGGAGCACTGAGATGTTGAAGCAGTTGGTTATGAATGGAGTCTAGGCCAGGGGTTGTATCATGAGAAGAAGAAAGTGCGGAAAGAAAGTCCCATTCAGTAAAAGGTTTGTTGTAAGATTGTGACTGACAAGGGGTAAAACATAAGGCGGAAACTTCAGCCTGCTGTTTCCGGTGAAGGAAAGCAGCCAGATAGGAGGCTGATGCTGATGTCATTGCAAAATGGGTCGCAAGATGTTCCATAAGAATCAACGGGTCCATACAAAGGCCATCTGGGAGGTGAAGGCCTTGAAGGGTGGACTGCCAACGGCAACCTCGGAGAGAGCGAAGTGTAGCCCATAAGCGTGACATAGGGACGTTTCTCCGGCTGGGGAGGGGGGTCAGTGCCCGGAGGAGAAGGTGTGGGAGCCGCATGAGAGGGATCCAAGACCAGGGTAAGGAAGGGGGAGGAAGGGGTGAAGATGTAACTAAAGTGTAAGTAGACGTCATGGACACAGGGTGAAGACGTGCATACTTCTTACAAGCCTCAGTGTAGGCTAAACGATCAAGGGACTTATACTCCTGTATCTTCTTTTTCTTCTTATATACTGGGCAATCTGGTGAACATGGAGAATGATTGCCATGACAATTAACACACACAGGAAGGGGAACACAGGAACTCCCCTCATGGAGTGGACGTCCACAGTCACCACAGAGAGGGGGCTGCAAACCCTTCTGAACATGCCGAACAAAGTGAACATCCCGCCGTCCGAGATTGTCCTGAAGTTCCTCATCAGTTTGAAGGATGAGGCCCCTGTAAAAAATCACACCTTGAACCATATTTAGAGACTGGTGGTGGGTAATGGACACAGGAATTGTGCCAAGATGGTTACAGGCACGAAGGGCCACAGACTGGGCCACTGAAGCAGTTTTGATCAACAACGAACCCGACCACATCCTGCTCAGGGAGTCCACTTCGCCAAACTTGTCTTCAATGTGTTCCACAAATAAAGGTTTGGTACTGGTGAAAGTATCCCCATCAGTCCTGGTGCAAACCAGATAGCGGGGGAAAGGTTTTGGCCCTAGCCGACGGGCCTGACCCTCCTCCCAGGGGGTAGCCATGGAAGGGAAGGCCGAAGGAGCAGGAGAAGCAGCACTAGAAGAATCAGTTCCACGCAGAGAGACGGCCGCAGAAGAACGGCCAGAGTTCTGGACCCATATGCATTTCATTTGCATAGCATCCGCCCTGATACCACCAACTCCAATCAGGGGCTCTCCTCACGGGCACCACCCAGCCACAGCAAGGGCCGTCCCATTGCCGGGAGTTCCTATGCTCCAGGATGACAAGCAACCACTCCTAGGCTTACACGAGGAGGTCACAGCTCAGGTATCAGAAGTGTGATCCCTGTGTTCAGGGGGCCCACCACACAGGCTGGCTACCGTGCTAGCTATGTGTAGTGGACTGTTAAGGCAGCCAGTCCACAGTGACGGGTAGCCGAAAGGGCACACGTACACACACGCCGACTGGCGCGAAGTCTGGAACAGGATACGTGATGAATGTGATAAAGAAAAGAACGTAGCTACTAGAACACTTAACTTTTATATCGTCCTTTGGTATACAGCATTCTTGATGATACAAGTGAGACTATCTTGAGATACATGCAATGGTACAAATGGCGCCTTGCTAGGTCGTAGCCATTAACTTAGCTGAAGGCTATTCTAACTGTCTCTCGGCAAATGAGAGAAAGGCTTCGTACGTGTAGTCGCTAGCAATGTCGTCCGTACAACTGGGGCGAGTGCTAGTACGTCTCTCGAGACCTGCCTTGTGGTGGCGCTCGGTCTGCGATCCTGACAGTGGCGACACGCGGGTCCGACATGTACTAATGGACCGCGGCCGATTTAAGTTACCACCTAGCAAGTGTGGTGTCTGGCGGTGAAACCACACTATGCATCCTAACATCAGACAACGACGTGAAAGAAAGGGTGGAATGAACTAGGAGGGCACACATCGGAGACACTAGGTAAGGTGTTCTTCCCCAAATGGCTCACATTACGGAAGAGAAATTTAGTAATGGAGGTCAAACCCCAGAGGGGGACCAGGGAGTGCCAAAAGGATGAGGTGATTATGCAACAAAACTAAATTGCAAAACCAACATAACCAGGAGGATAGCGGGGCCAACATAAGCATGGACACCAAGAGATGGAGAGGAGAGGGCGAAGGGGAAGGAGCAAGGAGAGGAAAGGAGGGGAAGGGCAAGGAAATGCAGCCCCGGAAAGAAGGAAGGCTGCAATAGCTCGGGGCCCTGAGCTCGCCACGCACGTACTCATGAAAGAACCGTGAGCCCCCTGGGGGGGATTCCGCAGATGACTTGTTTACTTCTTATCTTTATATTTAAACTTTAGTGTCTCTGTGTAACACCACATCTCAAATGCTCTGATCCCCATATTTTCCAATTTTTCCACAGTCCATGATTCACTATGCATACAATGGTGTGCTCTAGATTTATGTTCTCAGAAATTTCTATCTCAAATTAAGGCATAAGTTTTAAATTCTGTTATGTAACTTGTCAACTGTCTGACAAAAGGAGCCACATCATATTCTGTGGATATTTCAACATCAATTATTTATGGGAGTATGAGCATAAACATCATAAGGAAATTTAACACTTACAGTTTAACCCCAGCAGTAAACTTTCCCACTAGAATTATGCACAACAGTGACACTTTAATAGACAACAATTTTGTATGTGAGGACACAGTCAACAAAGTTAATGTTCATCTAATTTTAAATGGGTTATCAGACACTGATAACCAAGTCACCATAACAGACAACATGACAACTGTAAACCATGAATTAATAAGGAAAACTATTATAATAATTAATGAGCTCACACCTTTAGATAGAAACATGCAAACCATCAGCTGGATGTAAAGTAAACATTTGATGCATCTCTAACTCAGTTTCTCTGCTTTTAGCTGCTGCTTCCCTACAAAAATTGTGAATCATAGCACCAGCATTGTACTGAGAAAAATCTACAATAACCAAAGGCATTCAAGTATCATTTAGCAGGAAGAGAGAACTATGCAAAATGGTCAGGATAACCATAAATGTGCAAATGCTTTTATGTTACTGGAGGTATTGCTTTTTATTAAGAAGAGTTATAAGAAAACCAACAACTGGTATATGATGTCAGAGATACAGCTCTGAATGTAGAGTTGAAACAATACGGATAACACTCAGAAGTGAAATTTGCAACTTTGGCTGTTTTACCATTGTACTGATTAACACAAATTGCTGCCCCTCAATTACTCCAGCACGCCATAAGTTCATATTTAGAAGGGAAATGGGGAAATCATTCGAAGAACAAAAAGACGACCAGGTGGTGCATAACACCAAACATATAGCAGGTCTATTTTACAATCACTTTCTACAAAATTTTGCAGATCTGCCTAAGGCATCTGGCATCTGGCTTTTTTCACTAACTTAAAGCATATGGCTTTTGAAGTACAATGAATAAGTGGTTTACTTCATACATAACTGACAGCAAGTAAAAGTTCATGTTAAATAGCTCATGCAGCCCTAGGAGAAATCCTCTTCTGAGACAAAACAATTTGCTATTGACATTCCACAGGGTTCAAACTTGGGACCACTCCTCTTCTTGCTATATACACACTATGTGATCAAAAGTATCCGGATCCCCCAAAAACACACTTTTTTTTTATATTAGGTGCATCGTGTTGCCACCTACTGCCAGGTACTCCATATCAGCGACCTCAGTAGTCATTAGACATTGTGAGAGAGCAGAATGGGGTGCTCCACGGAACTCATGGATTTCAAACGTAGTCAGGTGACTGGGTGTCACTTGCGCCATATGTCTGTATGCGTGATTTCCACACTCCTAAGCATCCCTACATCCACTGTTTCTGATGTGATGTGATAGTGAAGTGGAAACATTAAGGGACACGTACAGCACAAAAACGTACAGGCTGATCTCGTCTGTTGACTGACAGAGACCGCCAACAGTTGAAGACGGTCATAATATGTAATAGACAGACATCTATCCAGAGCTTAAAACAGGAATTCCTAACTGCATCAGGATCCACTGCAAGTACCATGACAGTTAGATGGAAGGTGAGAAAACATGGATTTCATGGTCGAGTGCCTCCTCATAAGCCACACATCACACCGGTAGATGCCAAACGATGCCTCACTTGGTGTAAGGAGCGTAAACATTGGATGATGAACAGTGGAAAAAAGTTGTATGGAGCAACGAATCACAGTACACAATGTGGCGATCTGATGGCAGGGTGTGGGTATGGCGAATGCCCGATGGATGTCATCTGCCATTGTGTGTAGTGCCAACAGTAAAATTCGGAGGTGGTGGTGTTATGATGTGGTCGTGTTTTTCATGGAGGGGGCTTGCATCCCTTGTTGTTTTGTGTGGATCTATCACAGCACAGGCCTACATTGATGTTTTAAGCACCTTCCTGCTTCCCACTGTTGAAGAGCAACTCGGGGATGGCGACTGCATCTATCAACACGATCGAGCACCTGTTCATAATGCACAGCCTGTGGCAGAGTGGTTGGTTGGTTGGTTTAGAGGCCAGAGAAGGGACCAAACTATGAGGTCATTGATCCCTTGGTCCTAATAAAACAATGCCACAAGTGTGAGAATAAAATGGATGAAACATATAATACAAAATGGAAAGAAAGGAAAAGACACAAGAATGAAGGGAAGGCAACAAACACTAAAAGGAACAAAAGAGGACAAGAAAACCACAGAGAGATGCTAGAAACATAAGAGAGTAAAACATAAAAGTGGTTGGCCAACCACGAGAATGAAAAGGGAAAGCCAGCCACTCTGCAATTCATTAAAACCTCCACCCTAAAAGCACTAAGGTGGAGGACAGAGAGGGACAAAGGACATGTGCTAAAACCTAGATAGAAGTATAGAACCCACTCTCACGGATAAAATGTAAAAATAAAGCTGCTGTTGAGGTATTGTCACCCAACACCGAAGGCAGGGTGCTGGGAAAGTTAAAAGGCTGCCGCAGAGTGGCTAAAGTGGGCAGTCCAGCATGAGGTGGACGAATGTCATTTAGGAGCCACAGCGACACTGAGGTGGGTCCTCGCGACTGAGTAGGTAACTGCGAGAGGCCTGCATGGAAGACTTCCACACATTCATAGTCTCATTAATGACAAGCAGTTTGTTGTGCGTGCTGTTAAGCCATTCTGTCTCCCAAGGCTGGAAAACCCTGTGGAGTATGACAGAACACAGGTCAGCTTCGGAGATGCCTATCTCCAGAAGCAGTTTCCGCATTGCCTGTTTGGCCAGCCCACTGACAAGATCGTTGCCGGGGATTCCGACGTGTCCTGAGGTCCACACAAACACCACAGAACAGCGGGACTGTTCCAGGCCATAGATGGACTCCTGAATGGACGCTACCATAGGGTGGTGAGGGTAGCACTGGTCGATAGCTTGTAGGCTGCTCAATGAGACAGTACACAGGAGAAATGACTCGCCAGGGTATGAGCGGATGTACTCAAGAGCACGAGATATGGCCGCCCAGTGAAAACACTGCGGCCAACTGGCAAGGAGTGCTGCTCAATATGTCCTCCATGAACATATGCAAAGCCTACATGACCATCAGCCATTGAGCATTCGGTGTAAACCACTTCAGAGCCCCGGAACATGTCAAGAATCGAGAGGAAGTGACAGCGGAGAGTGGAGGGGTTAATGGAGTCCTTAGGGCCATGTAAAAGGTCCAGACGAAGCTGTGGCCGAGGCATATGTGAACGGACAGCAAGTAGAGGTGGTAAAGGGAAGGACTCCAGTTAAAACCACAATTGTTAGCCCCAATCTGGGCCGCCGATGCGGGAGATGGCCTGCCACGGGCGGGAAAAGGAGACGGTAATTCGGATGCTCAGGGGAACAATGAATGTGTGCTGCATAACTGGCGAGCAGTTGCATACATCTGATCTTCAGTGGAGGGACATCAGCCTCCACCAGTACACTGGTTACTGGACTCGTCCTAAAAGCTCCTGTCCCTAATCGAACCCCACAGTGGTGAACAGGGTCAAGTAAATGCAATGCTGAAGGTGCTGCTGAACCATAAACCACACTCCCATAGTCAATCCAGGATTGGACAAGGGCTCTGTAGAGCTGCAGCAGCTTAGAACAATCTGCACCCCAATTGGTGTTGCTCAGGCAATGGGGGGCATTGAGGTGCTGCCAGCACTTCTGCTTAAGCTGACGAAGATGAGAGAGCCAAGTCAATCGAGCATCGAAAACCAGTCCTAGGAACTGATATGTCTCCACTACAGTGAGTGGATCATCATTAAGGTAAAGTGCGGGTTCCGGATGAACGGTACAACACCAACAGAACTGCGCAACATACGACGTTACGGCTGAAAACTGGAAGCCGTGGGCTAGAGCCCATGACTGCGCCTTGTGGATGGCTCCCTGGAGGCGCCGCTCAGCAACAACATTACTGGTGCAGCAGTACGAAATGCAGAAGTCGTCTGCATCCAGAGAAGGTGAGACGGAGGGCCCGACAGCCGCTGCTAGACCAGTAATGGCCACTAAAAATAGAGAGACACTCAATACAGAGCCCTGCGAGACTCCATTCTCCTGGATATGGATGAAACTATGGGAGTCATTAACCTGGACATGGAAAGTACAGAGCAACAGGAAGTTTTGGATAAAAATCAAGATTGGTCCCTGGAGACACCACTCATACAATGTGGCAAAGATATGATGTCGCCAAGTCATGTCGTATGCTTTACGTAAGTCAAAAAAGATGGTAATCAGGTGTGCCGTCTGGAAAAGGCTGTTCGGATGGCAGACTCAATGGACATAAGATTATCAGTGGTAGAGCGACCCTGGTGGAACCCACTATGACATGGAGCGAGCAAGCCATGTGACTCCAGGACCCAACCCAATCGCCGACATACCATACGTTCCAGCAGCTTACAAAGAACGTTGGTGAGGCTGATGGGCCAATGGCTATCCACATCAAGCAGGTTTTTACCAGGTTTGAGCACCGGAATGATGGTGCTCTCCCGCCATTGCGATGGAAAGATGCCATCGCACCAGATCCGGTTGAAGATGATGAGAAGATGTCACTTGTAGTCAGATGAGAGATTTTTAATCACCTGGTTGTGGATGCAATCAGGCCCAGGAGCTGTGTCGGGGCAATGTGCAAGGGCACTGAGGAGCTCCCATTCTGTAAATGGGGCGTTATACGATTCACTGCAGCATGTAGTGAATGAGAGGATGTTCCCTTCCAGCCGCTGTTTGAGTGTGCGAAAGGCTGAAAAGACATTTGATCTTTGCCCAGACTTGGGAAGGTGCCATGTGGCACCCAATGGTGGAGACGTATCTCTCCTTCTTCCGTTGTTTGATAAGGTAGCGAACATGGGCACAGAGCCATTTAAAGGCTATGAGGTGCTCCAGGGAAGGGTTCCGCTTATGCCGCTGTGGAGCTCACCGACACTCCTTAACTGCTTTAGCAACTTCTGGTGACCACCAAGGGACTGCCTTACGCCTCAGGCACCCTGAGGAGTGAGGGATTGAGTTTTCTGCCACAGAAACAATTGTGCTAGTCACCTGCTCAACCATCACATCAATGTTACCATGTGGAGGAGATTCAGTGGTGACAGCAGAGGTGAAAGTTCCCCAGTCCGCCTTGTTCAAAGACCATCTGGGCGGGCGTCCGTGTGCCTGACGCTGGCGCAGCGACAGGAAGATGGGGAATTAGTCACTACCACGCAGGTCGTCATTTGCTCTCCAGTGGATAGATGGGAGAAGTCCTGGGCTGCAAATTGATAAATCAATGGTCGAGTAACTACCATGAGCCACACTGAAATGTGTGGCGGCCCCAGTATTTAAGAGGCAGAGGTCGAACTGCGACAGTAAAGTTTCGAGATCTTTGCCTCGGCCAGTAAGCATGGTACCACCCCACAAGGGGTTATAGGCATTAAAATCTCCCAGAAGTAGGAAAGGTTTAGGGAGTTGATCAATCAATGCAGCTAATACATTCAGGGGTATTGCACTATCTGGAGGAAGATAGACAATGCAGACAGTTATTTCCTGTGTCATCCTTATTCTGACAGCCACAGCTTCATGAGGGGTTTGAAGGGGCATGTTCACTACAGACGAATTTTAGTACATAAACGCAAACTCCAACTGACACTCAATTATAGTCGCTATGGTTCCTGTAATATCCCTTATAGCAGCAGAGGGCAGGGGTTCACATTGCTGGGAACCAGGTTTCCTGGAGGGCAATGCAGATAGCAGGTGTAAGCTAAACAGTTGCCACAGCTCAGCCAGGAGGTGGAAAAAGCCACCACAATTCCACTGGAGGATGACATTGTGAGACTGGGAAGGCATGGAACATTCAATGAGGTTGTTATGCCTCAGAGTCACTTCCTGCCACCGATTTATTACCTGAGCAGTCTATGTGCATTGTGTCTGAGGGTCTGGCAAGATCTAGGTCCTCAGTGGACGCCAAAATCTCCACCCCATCCTCAGCCACAGAGCTTATAGGTAGCAGTGGTGTGGGTACCACCACAATTTCCTTGGTCTGAGGGGTTTTCTTTTTGGATTTCTCTCGCTGCTCCTTGGGTTTCCCTGGCTGGGAGGACTTCACTGGCTCAGTCTCCAGGACTGAGGATGAGTGTTAAGCCCTACGACCAGGTGCTTTTGGGCTCTTCAGCCACTGGCTGGTGTCGTCTTTCCCACTAGAAGAAACCTGGGAAGGAAGTGACCCAAGGGACCCCTTCCTAGCGGGGGGGGGGGGGGGGGGGGGGGGGGGGTTGCTCCCAAGGTAGGTGGTGCAGGAGCAACAGGGAAGGAAATGGCCCCCACCATCAAGTAGTCTTCCGGCTCTGAGAGGTAATCTGGGTTGGTGGAGCTGATGGTGCCAGAAGTGTTGTAGCGGCAGCGTAAGACAATGTCATACGCACAGGATGCAGGTGTTCAAATTTTCTCTTAGCCTCAGTGTAGGTCAGTCTGTCCAGGGTCTTGTACTCCATAATTTTCCTTTCTCTCTGGAGAATCCTGCAGTCAGGTGAGCAAGACGAATGGTACTCTCTGCAGTTGACACAGATGGCATACGGGGCACAGGGAGTATTGGGATGTGATGGGCGTCCACAATCTCAGCATATGATGCTGGAAGTACAGCGGGAAGACATATGGCCGAACTTCCAGCACTTAAAGCACCGCACCGGGGAAGGATATAGGGCTTTATACCACACCGGTAAACCATCACCTTGACCTTCTCGGGCAATGTATCACCCTCAAAGGCCAAGATGAAGGCACCGGTGGCAACCTCATTATCCTTCGGACCACGGTGGACATGCTGGATGAAATGTACACCTCGCCGCTCTAAATTGGCATGCAGCTCATCGTCAGACTGCAAAAGAAGGTCTCTGTGAAATATGATACCCTGGACCATATTTAAGCTCTTATGGGGCATGATGGTTACAGAAACATACCCCAGCTTGTCACAAGCGAATAACTCCCATTACTGAGCAGTTTGAATGAACTGTGGATGAAGCCCGACCCACAGGCATTACATGCATTGATAAAAAATGATAGTGCATTGAGAATGGCTAGTTTCTAGCTGAAATCTAGATCTGCCAATAAAAAATTTAAAAAGGATGACTGATAGCTGAAATCTATTATTTACAAGTTATACAGATACGTCATTTCATGCTGCATCAACTCTATGCCAGAGTTCATCAATCATGATGGCTGGTGAGTGGTGGCATGTCAGTCTCTTGCTATCCATGACCAAATGTGATCAATGGGCAACAGGTCTGGAGAATGTTCTAACAAGGAACATACGGTACAGTCATCAGCCTTAACACACCAGAAATGTAATGACTGCTGTCCAAATTAAATGGACAAAACACAATAACACAGACAAACCAGTAGAAAATAAATAGCATACAGCGAACATATGTAAAGGTCCAGTAACAACTGTATTGCAAAATTTTTTCCTTAGATATGCATTAAAACACAAGGGGAATGTCCACAAGGACAAATACGACAATTCAGGAGTATATATACTATATTGTCAAAATTGTCAGAGCATGTACATTAAGCAAACCAAAATACTATTTAAAGTAAGTTGTAATTTAAATTAAAATCATACAGCATAGCGTGAGCACTTCAAGACAACCAAGCATACTTTAGACAAGATTCAAGATAGCATGAAAACTATCCACACCGCACATAAGGGCCCTATGCTAAACTTCTTGGAAGAATTAGAAATTTTCATAGAAAAGAAAAACCCACAAAAGTAATTAAATGAACAAAACAGGTTTAATTTACGTGGATACTTCCAGTTATTCAACAAAGTACTATAGATAAGCACGCAAAGCATAATCTCAACTACATTGTATTTTATCCTTACAGAAATATTTTCAAAGGTGAACTTTATAAATGTGTACTTTTACAATACATTTGTAATGATATTTTTAAAGATGTATAGATACTACAGCACAATGAATTTTGTCTAATGCGAGAGTGACATGTCTATATACACGTGCATAATAACAGTGATTCAAATGTAAATTTCTATTTCCTGTGGCAGTTTAAATGTATTTTGTAACCAATGGCAGTTATTTTCCACAGTCTGATAATAACATAATAATTAAATTACATTACTTTTTCCAAAAAATTTGTGCGCGTGTGTGTGTGTGTGTGTGTGTGTGTGTGTGTGTGTGTGTGTGTGCGCGCGCACGCGCGCGTGCACACGCTTTTCAGTTACTCTAAGCTAATTTATCATACTGAAAACTGATTACATTCTTTTAAAGTTCCATACTGCAACACTTTGTTTATCCCACAGTGGAAATTCCACAGTTTCTGATGATGCTCTTATTAATTTGAGTGAAATCAATCGATAAAAAGTATTGAATGCAACAAGAAAAACTTAATTTCAACAGTGTTCTTTCCCCTGTAGGCGATGCCTGCTCTCGCTAAAAGTGACCATGTTGTCTACTCAATGCCACCCCATACCATCCTGTCAGATACTAGGCTTGTATGGTGATAACGAAAACAATCTGGCAACCATCATTTTCCTTGGACATTCCGCACATGGACACATCCATCATTATGCGGTATGCAAAACTGGGACTTGCCTGAAAAGATGATGTGGTGCCATTTCATGTCCAGTGCTGTTGCTGGGCGTACCACTGATGGTGCTCCAGACATCATCACATTGTCTATGTGGATACTAATCTTGCTACGAACAAGCCCACTGCCTAACTCAAGGTACGAGGTGAGTAAGAAAAGTAATGAGGCTTAATGAGACTGACAACACTGCAAGTGTTGTAAGAAAATGAAATGCCTACAGCTTTCCATATGATCTTAGATATTGCGTAGCTGCCAGTTTTGGCATTTCAATGTGCCCTCTTCATGCCATAGTAGATGTTGAAGGGGTTAACACGATCCATACATACCCATATCAGTGACCAACATACCTTGTTTACACAGACTATCTGTAAACTTTGGTGTCAGCACTCCAACCATCAACTGCAGTCTGTGTAAATCAGTTATGTTGACCAATGATGTGGGTATATATGGATCATTTTAACCCCTTCAGCATCAACTATGCCTGAAGATGGCACACTGAAGTGACAAAACTGGTATCTACACAATAAAAAAGATCATAAGTATGGCTGTAGGCATTTCACTTTATTACAATAGTGAATGGCCTTGGTGCCCAAGACCTCCAGCCAAAAGGATGGATATACAAAAGCACTACAAGTGAGCTGACAATGCTGTGTTGTTCTACTTGTGTAGACCAATGTTCTTCCAATGCTCAGTCCATGTTTAAGCTCAGTACAGCCATCATGTGATTTCTGAGAGTGCCACCAGTGTAGTTGTGTTGTTGTTGGGTGTTACAAAAATGGAAGAACGCTATTTAGAGCAACATTATGCCATCAAGTTTTGTGTCAAACTTCGAGAACCTGCAAATGTGACCTCTGAGAAGTTGAACAGGCATATGGTGAATATTCCTTGTCGGGAGCTGAAGTTTTTCATCGGCACAAATAATTTTTGAAAGGCCGAGAACATGTTGAAGATGAACCTCGCTTCAACTTCACAAACTGACAAAAATGTCAAACATGTGCATGCTCTAGTGAGCTCAGACCGACATTTAACAATGAGGATAATTTTGACCAAAGTTTTGCACATGCGAAAGGTCTATGCCAAAATGGTGCCAAAAAATTTTACAACTATGCAGAAAGATAATTGCAAAAATCATTTTAATTGAAGCTTTGTTTCACAAATTTTATTATTGTTACTACACAAGCTAGGTTCCTGGTTGTAAGCCCATTTTCAAGTTCATTACTAATTCCAAAGATAATAATGCAAAGATAAGCATGATAATAAGGCAAAAATAGTCATTTCAACTTCTTAATGTATCAATCCCTGAGTAATGTAAAATTAGTTCAATGACCACTTTTGTAAAATTACACATGGAATTAACAATTCAGCAGTTACACTAACACGACTAAACTTACCTAGGAATAAAGTTATGCATCAGCCAAGAACTTTTTATCTACTGTTGGATTGAAGCTCAAAGTTTTATTTCTATACCAGAGTTGTGATGCCATCTAAAGGAAGTGAATAATTGAATTGGGTTTGCTCGTTCAATAATATATGTGGTTTTTATTTTAATTTCTAAAATTTCTAACTGGCTGAGTTTAGCCCCCTTTTCCGGTATGTGTAAGACTTGTGCATGTATTATGTATTTACAGTTATTGCTAAGGCAATGTTCCGCAACTGTTGAATCAGGCTTCTTCAATCTCCAGCTTCTATGATGGTCTTCAAGCCTGGTGCAGACTGACCTCCCCATCTGTCCAACGCAGCAAGACTGACACTTCCGGCACATGATTTTATAAACCCCACTTTTTGTGACGGCATGTAGTTCGTCTTTTTCATTGAACAAGCAACTGCCATTATCTGAGAGACACAGAAAGGCACTGAGAAAACTTTTGATTAAAAATGTTACTTATCCTGTTTGACATTTACCTAATAAAGGGTAATCTGCACCATTTCTTTTCCACTTTATCTGTGTTTTTCATTGGGGACAGTAGGAACCTGGCTTGCTTCTTCATCTTTGGATCAGTAATGTATTTGAAAATGGGCTTATAACCAAAAACCTAGGTTGTGCAGTTATAACAATAAAATTTGTGAAACAAGACAAAAAACAGTGTTTGTTTGGTTAATTGCAAAAATGTGTGCATTAATATTCTTCAGAGGACTACCAATGATCACAAATGATTCAGTCATGCGATAAAAAAATCCTGGATTTTTTAGTATGACCTTGAGACAAAGCAGCAAAGTGAGAAGTAGCAAACTGAGACATCTTCTCGACCAAAAAAAGCTCAAATGAGCCAATCAAAGATTAAAGCAATGCCGATTTGCTTCTTTGACAGTAGGGATATCATGCATAAGGAATTTGTTCCTCCAGGATAAACTGTCAACCAACTGTTTTAAAAAAATGTCCTTGAAAGGAAGGCAAAAATGGAAGACTTTGAAGGTTCTGTGACTTCCTAGACTTGCACCATAACCCAGAAAACTGTAGGGTCCCCAAAAATGGCTTAGGGGTGTATTACACATCAGAGCTGCTATTTAAGTAGCTGGCTGTGTGTAGGGTGTACACAAGAGGACTTGTCTTTTCTTTCTTTTCTTTGTCTTTAGCGGCTCCCTATCCTGTCCAGGTAATGGTACTTGTACAAGATCTCAGTTTTAATGTAGATCCAAAAGCATGCCCCCACAGATAAAACTATTAAAATCCTAGTGATCAATTGACAAAGCATTCCTTAAAGTCCCAGACTCTGGAGCATTCTTAAAAAGCTGTGGAGTACTTACAATATCAGGTATACAAAGTTGGTTAAAATCAGAAAGAGAGGAAAACCTCAGCTCACTAGTATGTAAACTCTCCAACCACAGTGTCATCTTAGGTCTAGATCTTGCAAACCAGTACTAAATGCTTTCTCTGAAATACTATTTATAACAGATATTTCAGAACCCACTGATGGCTGAAATACATTAGATCTAACAGCTACAAACAGACATGACTTCTTGAAGGATGTCCATTCTGAAACTAGTATCAGTAACCAGGAGGCAGTTGTAGCAACAATGATAATCAAAGTACAGAGAACGACTAAAGCAAGGAGGAAGATTTATGTTTTTAGTAAACTAGGGGCATCAATAGTCAAATGAAACTTTGACCTTGTCAAGTCTCAATCATCTATGATGTACAAGGTACGACAAAAAATAATGGGAATTTTTTTTTAAAGAATTTTTATTTATTCATCAACATCAATTCTGTCCCCTTCAAAGCAATCATCCTCAGATATAATACACTTATGCCAGTGGTTTTTCCACTCTTGGAAGCACTTCTGTAACTCATTTTCCATGTTCAGCCCCTTCAGGAGTTCTGTTTTTATCTCATCAATGGTGGCAAAATGATTTCCTTTCATGGTTCTCTTCAGCCTTTGGAATAGCAAGAAGCCACAGGGTGCCCTGTCCAGTGAACCCGGTGCCACAGTTTCTTGCAAAACAAATCACGAACAAGCTTTGAAGTGTGAGCAGGAGCATTGTTGTGATGCAATTTCCACAAGTGGTTTTGCCACAATTCCAGACATTTTCTTGAGATTGCTACACGCAAATGATGCATAACCTCGAGGTAATATTCCTTATCGACTGTGCAACCATACAGCAGGAACTCAATGCATTATCCTATTGTAATCGAAGAAAACAGTGAGAAGAACCTTCACATGTGATCGAACTTGTCAAATATATGTTTGGTCTTGGTTCTACAGGCAGTTTTCATTGGGACAATTAGGTCTTGGTTTTGATTTCATACGGTTTTGTCACCTGTAAACCACCTCCACGAGTTCTGGATCATTGTGGACTCCATTCAGCAATTCCTGAACAATGTCTATGCAATATCGTTTTAGGTCAAAACTCAACAATTTTGGAACAAACTTTGCTGCTACATATTTCATGCCAAAACATTCAAAAAAATTGGTTGGCACATTCCAAAGGGTATGCCAACATCAGAGCAACTTTTCTGGAAGTGATTCAGCAATTTTCCACAATCATTTTCTTTACTTCATCCACATTGTCATCTGTAATTGATTTGCTAGGACATATACACTCCTGGAAATGGAAAAAAGAACACATTGACACCGGTGTGTCAGACCCACCATACTTGCTCCGGACACTGCGAGAGGGCTGTACAAGCAATGATCACACGCACGGCACAGCGGACACACCAGGAACCGCGGTGTTGGCCGTCGAATGGCGCTAGCTGCGCAGCATTTGTGCACCGCCGCCGTCAGTGTCAGCCAGTTTGCCGTGGCATACGGAGCTCCATCGCAGTCTTGAACACTGGTAGCATGCCGCGACAGCGTGGACGTGAACCGTATGTGCAGCTGACGGACTTTGAGCGAGGGCGTATAGTGGGCATGCGGGAGGCCGGGTGGACGTACCGCCGAATTGCTCAACACGTGGGGCGTGAGGTCTCCACAGTACATCGATGTTGTCGCCAGTGGTCGGCGGAAGGTGCTCGTGCCCGTCGACCTGGGACCGGACCGCAGCGACGCACGGATGCACGCCAAGCCCGTAGGATCCTACGCAGTGCCGTAGGGGACCGCACCGCCACTTCCCAGCAAATTAAAGACACTGTTGCTCCCGGGGTATCGGCGAGGACCATTCGCAACCGTCTCCATGAAGCTGGGCTACGGTCCCGCACACCGTTAGGCCGTCTTCCGCTCACGCCCCAACATCGTGCAGCCCGCCTCCAGTGGTGTCGCGACAGGCGTGAATGGAGGGACGAATGGAGACGTGTCGTCTTCAGCGATGAGAGTCGCTTCTGCCTTGGTGCCAATGATGGTCGTATGCGTGTTTGGCGCCGTGCAGGTGAGCGCCACAATCAGGACTGCATACAACCGAGGCACACAGGGCCAACACCCGGCATCATGGTGTGGGGAGCGATCTCCTACACTGGCCGTACACCACTGGTGATCGTCGAGGGGACACTGAATAGTGCACGGTACATCCAAACCGTCATCGAGCCCATCGTTCTACCATTCCTAGACCGGCAAGGGAACTTGCTGTTCCAACAGGACAATGCACGTCCGCATGTATCCCGTGCTACCCAATGTGCTCTAGAAGGTGTAAGTCAACTACCCTGGCCAGCAAGATCTCCGGATCTGTCCCCCATTGAGCATGTTTGGGACTGGATGAAGCGTCGTCTCACGCGGTCTGCACGTCCAGCACGAACGCTGGTCCAACTGAGGCGCCAGGTGGAAATGGCATGGCAAGCCGTTCCACAGGACTACATCCAGCATCTCTACGATCGTCTCCATGGGAGAATAGCAGCCTGCATTGCTGCGAAAGGTGGATATACACTGTACTAGTGCCGATATTGTGCATGCTCTGTTGCCTGTATCTATGTGCCTGTGGTTCTGTCAGTGTGATCATGTGATGTATCTGACCCCAGGAATGTGTCAATAAAGTTTCCCCTTCCTGGGACAATGAATTCACGGTGTTCTTATTTCAATTTCCAGGAGTGTAGAATGGTCATCATCTTCAACATCTTGACTCTCTCTGAAATGTTTATATCACTCAAACTCTTTTCTTATTCATAGAAGATTTGGCAAAAGCCACAGTCAACATTTCAATTGCAGTGCTGCACTTTATTCCAATTTCAAGCACAATTTAATGCAAATTCTTTGATCCATTTTTTTCAAAAGTAAAAATTCACCAGCACTCAAAAACACATATAACCTTTCAAACTGTCAACAATAAACTACATACTCAAAACAGTTGAAAATGCAAACAGTCTTCACGATAAAGACCACAAAACTAAACAATTCACATTACTTTTTTATCACATCTCATATGTATATAGAAGGGTTGGAACTTTAATAGTAGCAACTATTTATTTACAGCTCGTACAAAGTAGATAAGTGTTTCAAAGTTTTACTGACCTTCAAAGTAGTCACCAACATTGTGTATAACCCGCTGCCAGTGATGTGGAAGTCGTACGATACTCTCAGCAGTACCACTTGTGTTCACAGTTCAAGTGGCGCTATCTATTGCCCGACGAATTGTAGCAATTCTGAAGTGTATGCCATGAATTGTTTCCTTCAGGTTCGAAATTGAGTTGAACTCACGAGGGCTTAAGTCAGGGGAGAGCAGTAGCTGGTGTAGCACTTAACAGCCCCATCAGCCAAACAAATCAGTAACAGCTTGCACTGTATGTGCTTGAGCACTGTCCTGCAAAATGATGCTCAGGTCTTACAGAAAGTGTCATCACTTCTGTTTCTAAGCTATTCATAGGTTGTGTTCCAAAAATGAACAGCATAGAGACAGGACCTAACCATCATTTTGCAGGACAATGCTCAAGCACGTACAGTGCAAGCTGTTACTGATTTGTTTGACTGATGGGGCTGCTAAGTGCTATACCACCTACTGCACTCCATTTACTTAAGCTCTCGTAAGTTCAACTCGATTTCTAAACCGAAGGAAACACTTCACAGCATTCGCTTCAGAACTGCCACAAATTCGTTAGGCAATAGACCACACCGCTCGAATTGTCAACACAACTGGCACTGCTAAGAGTATTCTACGACTTCCACATCACTGGCAATGGGTTATATACAATGCTGGTGACTACTTTGAAGGTCAGTAAAACTTTTAAACATGTATCTATTTTGTACGAGCTGTAAATAAATAGTTGCCACTATTAAAGTTCCAACCTTCGTATATACAGACTGAAGCGACAAATGAAAATTTGTATCACGGGTTCAAATGCTGGCCTTGGTACAAATTTTCATTAGTTGATTCAGTTTGCACATACATATTAGAGGCAGTAGTGTCACATCTCAAGAAGGACCATTTTGCACTGGGCAGGAGCATACAAAGGAACTGTGGCACAAGTTTAAAAGAATAGTTGGTCAACCATTGGATACACATGCCAATGTTCATTATGTGAGGGATCCTCCATGGTGTACAGTTTATGTAAAGAAAATTTTAAAGAAACAGCAGTTACTGCCCAACAGTTGTAGCAGAAATGTAATGAATGTAGATGACGTTCGTAGCACTGCTGAAAACCATTTGCTGGCAAAAAAAGGTCAATTCTATTTGCGTGTTAACAGGTGGTGTTTTGTTTACTGTCAACCTAACCTCACTTTCCCCTTTCCTGTACATGTGCTCAGTACAATGTCTAATTGTGATTGTAAAAACTCTGCTGACAGTTTTTGTTATATTTGTTCATAAAAATCTATAAAGATCAGCTATCAAGGTAAAAAAAAAGTTTTTCAAAAAAATTTTTTCGTTGGCCTGTGTAATCAAATTGTCAGTTTTAGTTGAGAATTGTATGTTGGAAACTGTAAAAACTGAGTCTTACTGCGACTTAGCATCAGTTTATTTTTTCAAGCTATGAAGTTTGCCGTGCAAACTGTACTACTGGATACATTGCCTATTTTGCCCCTCACTTCACTACCAAGCCAGTGTCAGCTACTTCACTTCTGCACTTATATCTTGTGATCAACACAATCAAATGCTTTAGGTAAAGCAAAGAAGACACCTAGTGCCCACAACGTTTTGTTTAATCTGGTCAGTGCCTCACAGGAAAGAGGAGATAGTGTTTTCTATTGTAAAATCACTTCTAAAACCAAATTGTACATTTGGCAGCAAGCTATGTGAACTGAAAACATTAATTATATATCCTTTCCAATAACTTTAGCATAGAAATACATCTAAAATGGTCTATGTTAACCCTTTCTCCTTTTTTATAAAGCAGCTTCATTACTGAGTACTTTAATTGTTCTGGAAGCTGATCACTCCTGTACGAAAAATTACAAATATGGCTACGTTCTGGGCTAACATATGCAGCACAGTATTTTGGAAAATGTAGGATGGAATAATGAATATATTAAGAAAAGGACAGATTGCAACTCACCATATAGTGGAGATGCTAAGTCGCAGACAAGCACAACAAAAACACTGCTAAACAAGAAAGTTTTCAGGCAAAAGGTCTTCTTCTAAACACCACACACACACACACACACACACACACACACACAAGCCCAACTCTCACACACATGGCCACTGTCTCCTGCGAGCAACTGCGCATGATAAAAGAAGCAATCTGGGTGGTAGGTCTAAAATACCATGGGTGTGTTGCTGGAATAGAAAGCTGTGTAGAACTGGAGCGGGAGCGAGGAAGGGGAAAAGTGGGTGAAAGACAGTCCTAACAAAGACTGAGGCCTGTGGGGTTGGAGGGGGGACTAAGAGAACGTAGGATATATTATAGGGAGACAGCACATCAGAAAAAAAGCTGGTGTTGGTAGGAAGGAGCCAGATGGCGCAGGTTATGAAGCAGTCACTTAAGTGAAGTACGTTGTGTTGGGCTCAGCAGCTGGGTGGTCCAGCTGTCTCTTGGCCACAGTTTCTCAGTGGCCATTCATGTGGTTGTCATGCCCACACAGAATGCAGCACGAGATGGCGGGAGGATGTGTGGGACATGTCTTTCATCTAGGTCTATGACAGGGATATGAGCCTTGAGCAACAGGTTGGCAGCACGGGTGGAGTAGGGATGGGCGAGAATATTGCACAAGTTTGGTGGACAACCAGGTTCATGAACCAGGTGAGAGGTTTGGGATTCTGTGTGGTCAGGAAGGATTCCTCTACTTAGCCCATGAATATGGTGGCATAGGATGGTGCCTTGCGAGTGCCTATTGCCATAACATGCATTTGTGTATAGGTGATGCCTTCAAAGGTAAAGTAATTGTAGATGAGGAAGTAGTTGGTCATGGTGACCAGAAAGGAGGTTGTAGGTTTGGAATCCTTTGGGTGTTGGGAAAGGTAGTGTTCAATAGTGGCAAATCCATGGGCATTAGGGATGATAGTGTAAATGGAGACGGCATCAATAGTAATGAGCAGCGCCCCTTGTGATAAAGGGATGGGAACTTTGGAGAGACAGTGGCGAGGTGTGAGGAGTGGGAGGGGTAAGGAGATAGATAGACTCACTCAGGGGTGGGGTTCCGTGATAGGCCTAAGGATTTATGGAGAACCTGTAGATCCCATTAGATTTCTGGAATGGGGTCACCTGCAAGCTCTCTGACTGCACGAATGGACACCAACAAACTGTGGTCAAAAGACAGCTAAATCATCTGGCTGCTGAGTATACTGCCCAACACTATGTTCTTCACTTCAATGACTGCTTCACAGTCTGCGCCACCTTGTTCTTTCCTGAAGTACACAGGTGGGAACTCTCCCTGCAATATAACCTATGTTTCCATTTGCCCCTTGGCCTCAACCTTAGTCACTATCCTTCATCCACCTACCCCTTTCTCTGCTCCCACTCCAGCACTATCACCACAGCCCTCCCTTTATTCCACCAATGCACCCACAGTCTTTTTACTTATCTAACCCCACCCTCACCTCCCCATCAACACCTAACTTCTCTACTGCACCTAGCTGCCCTACCCTGTCTCCATGTCTACACCATGTCCCTGTATGCTCCCACAAGTAGCACCTCTAACCTGCTATCCCTCCTCCTTCCCACACCAGTCTCCTGCTTGCCCCCACCATCCAGATCACTTCTCCCACCATGTGCAGTTGCTTGTAGCTTAGTGTTGGTGGCCAGTGACTCTCATACACAATGCCACTGTCTCATAAATCTAGCACCCTGAGACAGTGGTCATGTACATGTGTGTTGTGCTTTTGTGAATGTGTGGGTGTTTTCTACTGCAGAAGGAGGACTTTGTCTGAAAGATTTACTATTTTAGCAGCCTTTTTCATTGCACTTGCCTCCAACTCAACTCTTCTTCATGGAGAGCAGCAATCTATCCTTTCCATATTATTGTCATTCCATCCTGGACTGTCTGTGGTTTGATGATGGTAACCAGGTAAATACAATACTTCTTGACTTTCAAACAGCATCTGACTCAGTACCACACTCTTATTAAAAAAGAAAAAATCATAAAGGGCACTAAACAAAATTTGTAATGGGGTGGAAGTGTTATTGCTTCCCTGATTCAGAAGTGCTGCCTCAGTTTAGTTCTCACAGCACTGTAAATGTTCCGGCATTAACGACAAGCGCCGACACCTAGAACAAGAACATAGAACATAGCCACAGAGAAAGCTGTGAGACGATGTCAGCCAACAGTACACTGACTAGGACTGCATCACAACAGGAGTGGTCTCTATCCGAAGAGAATATAAGCACCGTTCTTGCCACCTCAAATTGGTTCAAATGGCTCTGAGCACTACGGGACTTAACTTCTGAGGTCATCAGTCCCCCAGAACTTAGAACTACTTAAACCTAACTAACCTAAGGACATTACACACATCCATGCCCGAGGCAAGATTCGAACCTGTGACCATAGCGGTCGCGCCGGTCTGGACTGTAGCACTTAGAACCGCTCGTCCACTCCGGCCGGCCCTGCCAGCCTCAGCCAGACACTAGTGGACCCAGACTAGAAGAAAGCACTAGAAGAGCCGTGACTTGTGATCCATATGAACTTGTGTGATTATTTGCAAGGACATTGTATATAGCGAAAGACACTGATTGTTTGCATGTTACCAACTGCCTGTGACATGACATTGTAAATCAAAGTTAAGTACTGTCAATTCAATTACTATAATAAACTACATTAATATGATATGCTTGTATGTTGTCTAGTTATCAGAGAAAACAGCTTCCTAGGCACCCTATAAGAGACAACCAGGCAGGATTCCACAGCAAAGATTACTAATAATATAGTTTGATGCCAGTGGCACTGAGAAGCAATTGAACCACTGAAACTGAACAACAAGGAATTATAGAATCTTTGTCAGATTTGAACAGAACTTACAGCTTGGTTAGTCTCTCTTTAACTACATTACACTGAGGTGAAAAAAGTCATGGGATAGTGATATGCACTTACACAGATGGTGACATTATAAGATACACAAAGTATAAAATGGGGGTGTATTAGCAGAGCTGCCATTCGTACACAGGTGACTCTTCTGAAATGGTTTCCAAAGTGACTATGGCTTCACACTATGAATGCAGAATAATAGTCGGAGCTAGACACATGGGAAACTCAATTTTGGAAATACTTAGGGAATTCAGTATTCCAAGATCTACGGCATCCTGACAGCAGTGGCGTTTGCATAGAGTTGCCAGTGGTAACAGACAAGCAACACTGTGTGAAATAATCACAGACATTAATGTAGGGCATACGACAAACATATCCGTTAGGACACTGCACTGAGATTTGGCATTAATGGGCTATGACAGCAGACAACCAATACAAGTGCCTTAGCTAACAGCATGACATTGCCTGCAGTGCCTCTCCTGGGCTTGCCATCATATCGGTTGGATCCTAGATGACTAGAAAACCAATGCCTGGTCAGATGAGTCTGGATTTCAGCTGGTAAGATCTGAGTATAGGATCCAAATGTAGCGTGGACAACACGAAGCCAGGACCCAAGTTGTCAACGAAGCACTGTGTAAGCTGCTCGTGGCTCCATGATGTTGTGGGCTGTGTTTACGTGTAATGGACTGGGTCCTCTGGTCCAACTGAACTGATCACTGACCGGAAATAGTTACGTTCAGGTACTTGGAGACCATTTTCTGCCATTCATGGACTTCATGTTCCCAAACAACAATGGAGTTTTTATGGATGACATCAGTCTATGTCATCAGGCCACAATTGTTCATGACTAGTCTGAGAAGCATTCTGGACAATTCAAGCAAATGATTTTGCCACCTGTATCGGCCAACATGAATCCCATCAAACACTTATGGGATATGATCAAGATGGCTGTTTGTACACAAAACCCTACACTGGCAACACTTTCGCAATTATGGACAGCTATAGAGGCAGCATGGCTAAATATTTTGGCAGGGGATTTCCAATGACTTGTTGAGTCCATGCCACATCGAGATTCTGCACTACACTGGGAAAAGGAGATCCAACATGATATTAGGAGGTATCCCTTGACTTTTGTTATCTCAGTTTATATACCACTGATCACTCGCAGGAGGGGGGGGGGGGGGGAGGAGAAAAAAGAAAAAAAAAACTGTGGCTTAATAGTTCGACATAAGTGCAGGGCACACCATCAACAAGAAAGATAACAGAAGTGATCAACTAAACTACTATCCAGTACCACTGACATCCATCTGTTTAGGATCTCAGGCCACATTCCGAGCTCAAACATAAATGAGGTTTCTCAAACAGAATGATCTCCTCCACCAAAATCAGCATGCATTCTGAAAACAATCAGTCATATGAAACCCATCTCTCGATTTCCTCACAACGTCCTAAGAGCCATGGTTCATGATAATCAGGTAGGTGCAGTATTTTTTACTTACAAAAAGTTTGTGACTCTGTACCACATTACAACCACATGTCAAGTGGGACAGTAAAAAAATTTTTTTGGTTGGATCAAGGATTGTTTGGTATGGTGCACACAGCATGTTATCTTGATGGAGAGTCACAAACAGTTGATAGGTAACTTCAAGTGTACCCCAGGGAAGTGCTTAGGACCCTTGCTATTTACATTATATACTAACAGCCTCAGAGATAACATTAACAGTAACCTTAAACTCTGTGCTGATGATGCAGAACCTATAAAGAAGCACTATCTGAGAAAATCTGATGTTGATAAGATTTCAAAGTGGTGCAAAGACTGGCAACTTGCTTTAGATGCCTGGAAATGTAAAATTGCAATTCATAGATAGAAAAAAATATTATCCTTTGACTACAATATCAAAGAGTTACAATTAGAATCAGACAACTCAAACAAATGCCTGGCGGTGAAAAATTTTGTGCCCACATGAAATGAGAATGTCACATAATCTCAGTAGTAAGTAAAGCAGTTGGAAGATTTTGGTTCATTGACAGGATAATGGGAAAATGCAGTCACTTAGAAAAGACTTATGTGACCCATCTCAGAATATTGCTCAAGTGTGTGAGATCCATACTAAATAGGACAGGGGATACTGAATACATACAATGAAGGACGGCACGAACAGTCAGAGGTTGGTTTGAGCCACAGAAGAGCATCACAGAAATCCTGAAAAACTTTAACTAGCAAATGCTTGAAAATAGATGTCAACTATTCCACGAAAGTCTACTTAGAAAGACTCAAGAACCAACGTTAAGTGAGGACACTAGGGGTATACTATAGCCCAGGACCTATCACAAACACAGATTCTCTAAATGCAGGTTCAGTCTACAGTGCTTAAAGTATATGCACACAATGCTTCTTTCCTCAAGCACAATCACAGATACACAGGAATAAAAGCACATGCACAAAAATTAGTGGATAGAACACACATATGTATGCCTATTCTCCCGTCTAAACATTTCCACACTGTACAAGCAGTCTGCTATACAACTTTTTCTTTGCAAGGGAATTTGTGCTGCATGTACTGTGATGAAAAGGTGACAGAAAAAGAAAGGTGACTTGGTGAAAAAGTATCTAACAGAGTACAAGAAATACAGAGTGACAGCAATATTTTGTTCACACATTTCTAGACATCACAGTGAGCTTTCAGATTTTATGCTTGGGAAACTGCAGTGATAAGGCTGTCTATAACATTTCATTAGACAGTATCTAGCAACCTATATGCCTATCTGAACTATTTATTTTGCATTTCAAAACAAAGTGTCTCTGTGATTATTCCTGAAACTCAGAAATATGTAATGAGCAGAGATTCAGTCATTACTGTATATGAAGGTTAATTAGCTTTCAATATGTCATTTGTATTTTATTGCCTAAAAAAGTTGTTCACACAACGCTAATAATAAAAGATTATATAGAGGGTATCTCATAACTTTTGGGTCAAATTGAAACTGTTGATAGTGGGTCCACCAATTATACTGAGATAGGGAACAAATGGTCAGAAATGCATATTTATTGTGTTGTGCACATACACAGCGTACACTGCATAACAACAATGTAGCTCATAGTAACTGTTCAAAGTGGCAACTGCCAGTCTCAATGCATGCATGTCAATGGCGTGCTAAATTCTGTCACACTGATAAAGATCCCTGGCGCATGTTGTACCAGGCAACAGGCAGCTTGGATCCTCGCAAGCAGGTCTTCACTTGCTCCTTCAGGGCGTACAACAATGTCTTGAAGTAACCCCACGGAAAAAGTCCAGAGGTATCAGATCCGGTGATCGCACTGGCCAAGGTACAAAACCTCCCCTTTCAAACCAACAATAAGGATGTGCATTGTTCTGGTGCTCATCAACATTAATATCAAACTGGACTGCTGCACCATCATGTTGAAACCACATCCTACAGCAGACAACAAGAGATACAAACTATAAGAACTGTGGTAGCACACTGGCCAAGGTACAAAACCTCCCCTTTCAAACCAACAATAAGGATGTGCATTGTTCTGGTGCTCATCAACATTAATATCAAACTGGACTGCTGCACCATCATGTTGAAACCACATCCTACAGCAGACAACAAGAGGTACAAACTATAAGAACTGTGGTAGCACATCTCAAAGGAACACCAGATAATGGGGACTGGTCAAATGGGGAGGCTGCAAATAATGTCCTATTACGTGATCTTGGACAATGCCCATTCCCACATTGACAGAGAATCATTGCTGGTAGCCACCAATATGACTGTTGTGGCTATCGAAAATACCATGACAGGTGAATGACGCCTCATCCATGAACAACATAAACTGGTCAGTGGTGTACACTGTTTATCACCTGCTACCTGTTCGAGTGTACAACAGAAACCAGGGATCTTTGCAATAGTCCAGCAGAACTGCATGTGCCATTGGACTATGTGCACAGAGACTGGCGATCATCATTCTGAACAATTACTATACGCTACATTATTGTTATGCAGTGTATGTTGTGTGTAACCATAACACAATAAATACTCATTTTCAATCATTTGTTCCCTATCTCAATATAATCGGCTGCGGATCGACAATCTACTGCTTCAATCTGACACAGAAGCTTTGAGACACCGTGTATAGATTAACGTCCTCAGACTCGACAAATTTGGGAATGTCACAGACCATCCCAGAATCCACTAGTATGGAAGCTGAAGTTTCCAATTTTGTATTTTTTGCATCAACAATGTCCTTCATGTCAATCACTAGCAGTTTCTTGAGGAGCTATATTTACCTCATCTTTTCTTTTCTTGAAATGTCAGGCTCCCAAACTGTTGTGCTATCAAGCCATCACGGCACAAATATTCATCCACAGTTTTCATATACTCTTTTCACAGATTTGTTGGATCATGCTTCTCTGTTTTCCTACTTTCAGACTTATTTTATTCTTTTCAGTAAAATGATCAGAGACTTTTCATCTAATATTTGACACTGAGGACAAAACATCTTACATTTTTATTCAAATTATCACCAGAAATGGTGTTCCATATCAGTTACCTTTATCTGTAATCATCTATAAATTTCAACATGCTTTCTCTGGAGTAACACACATTATTGCACATAAATCACCTTAGAGCACACAACAAAATATACATGGTCCTCAGTTGCCTGTCATCTGCTAAACACCACATGATATTCCCATCTAACGGGGGAAATTACATGCACAAAAGCACATGTGTAGCTGCACTGTTAGAAATGTGAGTGCATGCACAAAGTTGAACAGAAAAAAGGCATTGCGTAGATGCATATTTACAGAGACATTCAAGAAATCATCCTTCATTCACTTCACACACAAATGGAATGGGATGAAACCCCAATATGTTGTACAATGGCAAGTACCTTTTGCCTTGCATTTCAAAGTGGTTTTCAGAATACGGACATAGTTCAGATGCAGACATTTGCATGGTACAGTTTCCCTTACTGGGAACCCATTTGAAAGCTTCCTTTCAGATTCGCTCCATCCAGAAAGTGTACAAAGACTGAAAAGCGTTCGCTTTAGTGAAGATCATCAACCAGTTTTCACTACGTTATATTTATGAGGATAAGAGAGCACAGCAGACAGAGAACAAGCTTATAAATACAATAGTACCTGTCTCCAATTGGGGAGGCGAGAATGCAGCTACTAGCATTTCCTAGAGGCTCCACAGCACCAAGTCCGAGGTGTGAGCTATTAGATAAGAACTGCCAGCCCATGCGCTTCGCCAGGCTCTGCACTGCAGCTATCTGATGCTGATAGATCTGTAAAATAGATCAGTATGTATTATTTATTTTTCTGTAGGACAAATGTAAAACCACTATGCAGTCAATGATTGTGCCACTTATGCGAATAATAATCAAATACAACTTGCCACATTGTTATTATTATTATTTCTTTCTTGTCTCAGATGTTATGTCTGGTTAAAAATGGAAGGTGACGTGGACCTTGATCAAGTGTGACTTCCTTTTAACTGTACGGTATATGTTACATTGCATTTAGGAACTTTTGGGTAATTGAACAAGTGTCAATAATTACAGATTTCTGTAGTTGTATATATAAGTTTGGATGTAGCTGTATTGCATTGATGTACTGGTGGATATTGTGTGGTATGACTCCTGTAATTGATAGTATAATTGGTATAATGTCAACTTTATCCTGATGCCACATGTCCTTGACTTCCTCAGCCAGTTGGATGTATTTTTCAATTTTTTCTCCTGTTTTCTTTTGTATATTTGTTGTATTGGGTATGGATATTTCGATTAGTTGTGTTAATTTCTTCTTTTTATTGGTGAGTATGATGTCAGGTTTGTTATGTGGTGTTGTTTTATCTGTTATAATGGTTCTGTTCCAGTATAATTTGTATTCATCATTCTCCAGTACATTTTGTGGTGCATATTGTATGTGGGAACATGTTGTTTTACAAGTTTATGTTGTAAGGCAAGCTGTTGATGTATTATTTTTGCTACATTGTCATGTCTTCTGGGGTATTCTGTATTTGCTAGTATTGTACATCCACTTGTGATGTGATCTACTGTTTCTATTTGTTGTTTGCAAAGTCTGCATTTATCTGTTGTGGTATTGGGATCTTTAATAATATGCTTGCTGTAATATCTGGTGTTTATTGTTTGATCCTGTATTGCAATCATGAATCCTTCCGTCTCACTGCATATATTGCCTTTTCTTAGCCATGTGTTGGATGCGTCTTGATCGATGTGTGGCTGTGTTAGATGATACGGGTGCTTGCCATGTAGTGTTTTCTTTTTCAAATTTACTTTCTTCGTATCTGTTGATGTTATGTGATCTAAAGGGTTGTAGAAGTGGTTATGAAACTGCAGGTGGTGTAGCCGATGTATTTATATGAGTGATTGCTTTGTGTATTTTGCTACTTTCTGCTCGTTCTATAAAGAATTTTTTTAAATTGTCTACCTGTCCATAATGTAGGTTTTTTATGTCGATAAATCCCCTTCCTCCTTCCTTTCTGCTTAATGTGAATCTTTCAGTTGCTGAATGTATGTGATGTATTCTATATTTGTGGCATTGTGATCGTGTAAGTGTATTGAGTGCTTCTAGGTCTGTGTTACTCCATTTCACTACTCCAAATGAGTAGGTCAATATTGGTATAGCATAAGTATTTATAGCTTTTGTCTTGTTTCTTGCTGTCAATTCTGTTTTCAGTATTTTTGTAGTCTTTGTCTATATTTTTCTTTTAGTTCTTCTTTAATATTTGTATTATCTATTCCTATTTTTTGTCTGTATCCTAGATATTTATAGGCATCTGTTTTTTCCATCGCTTCTATGCAGTTGCTGTGGTTATCCAATATGTAATCTTCTTGTTTAGTGTGCTTTCCCTTGACTATGCTATTTTTCTTACATTTGTCTGTTCCAAAAGCCATATTTATATCATTGCTGAATACTTCTGTTATCTTTAGTAATTGGTTGAGTTGTTGATTTGTTGCTGCCAGTAGTTTTAGATCATCCATGTATAGAAGATGTGTGATTTTGTGTGGGTATGTTCCAGTAATATTGTATCCATAATTTGTATTATTTAGCATGTTGGATAGTGGGTTCAGAGCAAGGCAGAACCAGAAAGGACTTAATGAGTCTCCTTGGTATATTCCACGCTTAATCTGTATTGGCTGTGATGTGATATTATTTGAATTTGTTTGGATATTAAGTGTGGTTTTCCAATTTTTCATTACTATGTTTAAGAACTGTATCAATTTAGGATCTACTTTGTATATTTCCAATATTTGTAGTAACCATGAGTGGGGTACACTATCAAAAGCTTTTTGGTAATCAATGTATGCGTAGTGTAGCGACCTTTGTTTAGTTTTAGCTTGATATGTCACCTCTGCATCTATTATCAGTTGCTCTTTACATCCTCGTGCTCCTTTGCAACATACTTTTTGTTCTTCATTTATAATTTTGTTCTGTGTCGTATGTGTCATTAATTTCTGTGTAATGACTGAAGTTAATATTTTGTATATTGTTGGTAGGCATGTTATGGGGCGATATTTAGCTGGGTTTGCTGTGTCTGCTTGATCTTTAGGTTTCAGATAAGTTATTCCTTGTGTAAGTGTATCAGGGAATGTGTATGGGTCTGCAATGTAACTGTTAAATAATTTAGTTAGATGTGAATGTGTTGAGGTGAATTTCTTTAGCCAGAAATTTGCTATTTTATCTTTTCCAGGGGCTTTCCAATTGTGAGTAGAATTAATTGCTTGGGTGACTTCATGTTGCAAAATTATCACTTCAGGCATTTGTGGTATCATCTTGTACGTATCTGTTTCTGCTTGTATCCACCGTGCATGCCTGTTATGTTGTACCGGGTTTGACCATATGTTGCTCCAAAAGTGTTCCATGTCTGTTATGTTTGGTGGATTGTCTATTTTAATGTGTGTGTTATCTGTTGTCTGGTAAAATTTCTTTTGGTTTGTGTTGAATGTTTGGTTTTGTTGCCTTCTATTTTCACTTTTTTTGTATCTTCTAAGTCGTTTGGCCAATGCTTGTAATTTCTGCTTCTTTTCATCTAATTGCTCTATCACTTCTTGTTGTGAGATTTTACCTAACCTGTTCATTTTTTTTCTGACATTTCATTTCTTATAAATTGTGTTAGCTGTCCGATGTCTTTTCTCAGTTTTTCTATTCTAATCTGTAGCCTGTGTTGCCATGCTGGTTTTGTGGGTTTCTTCTGTGTGTTGGTTGGTTCTGATCTCTGCCTAGTGTGTATATTTAGTGTAGTGAGTGCTCCTATATAAACCAGTAGTTGTAACTCTTCCATAGTTGTGTTTTTATTTATTTTGTTGTGTATGATTGTGTTGATAGTTTTTATTGTTGTTTCGACTTGTGGGTTATTTGGCGGTCTATGCAAGAATGGTCTAATGTCTGTATTTGTATTCTATATATGTCAGCTGAAATTTTTCTTCTATATCTAACATGTGTGTCACTTCGTGTTCTATTTGTGCTTGTTCTGGTGGCTGTCTTAAGATTTCGTTTTCCTCTGATTGTTTAATTGATGCGTGTTGTTCTTTGTTTGTTTGCTCTGGGATGTTTGAGTCCATTACTGTATTTTCTTCTTCTTCTGATTGCACATTATTTTGTTTCAGTATTTGTTGAACTTGTTGTTTGATGTTTTCTAATTCTGACTGGGGTATCCTGTTATTTTTGATTATTACACGGATCTGATCAGCTAGTCGTTGTTCTGTTAAAAATTTTAATTCTGGGTATCTGGTGATAAATGTTGTTATACTTGTGATCTGTATCCAGTTGTGTTGGTTCCTAGATTTGTTGCTTGGTAATAGCAGACCATGAGGTGTCGATTAACTTCATCTGACCATCTCATCCTCTGTCTTTGTTTTCCTTCTAGGGTGGTTGCAGGAAGCATATCCTGCAAAACACCTCTATTTGGATTTGAATCATTTTCCAGTTGGCTAGCAGTGTTGTTACCATTGTGGGTGGGCATAGGGTTCAAGCGTCGTCCCCGACCATGATGGCGCTTGTCTGAGGCTTCTTTAGTTCTGTCCTGAACCAACTAACCACACTAAAAGGGGGTTAGCCCTATTAGTGGTTTGTTCTTTTCGTCGCCTTTTACGACTGGCAGAACATACCGGAGGCCTATTCTTTTCCCGGGCCTCCACATTATTATTATTATTATTATTATTATTATTATTATTACAATAACATCAGACAACTCAAGATAGTGCAAATGCTCACATTCAAAGAGATTTAACTTCAGCCAGAAATAGTATGACTTTCGCATTCCGTTCTGACCTGATATCCCCATTTCTTACAAGTGTACTGAAAGCATACTATGATTTCTAGGAAAGCAGAAGAAAATTACACAATGGTATGAACTTAAAAGTTTAAATAATGCATAACATTTAAGTACAGCTGTACAAACTTGAGTGTAAAAGTAACAGAAATAGTAAATACACAAGAAAAATCAAGGGGTTTTAGATGCAATCATAGTAACGGTCATTGTTGTGCTCCTGGCCACATATAAAATTATATGCACATTTGTTGCACCAGTTCACCCACTCCAGATTCAGCGTCATGCTCATAACATCTTGCTTTGTGAGAAACTTTCACGTTTCATAATATTTACAATGAATTTTACTTACAAGGTGTGTCACTTAAAGAGACTTTTATATCCCCAGAATATTTTGTCTTTTAGTGCCACTCATTAATGGACTTGTTTTCTTCTATCATTGTGAATTAACATTTTTTTTTCATAATTTCAGTTATGAGAAAAATTTACATTTTTTTCATAATTTCAGTTACGAGAAAAATCTACAGCTAAATGATGAATTAATGGAAAATTTACAAAGGAAAGAAGAGATTAAACATTAGGCAAATTCATAATATATAGTGATGGGACAACTAACTGGTTTTAACAACTGATTGGCCAGTCAACTATTTTCTTTTTGTTCACTCAGGTCCCCCCCCCCCCCCAGCCGAATGAAACAACTGAATGAAAACTAGTCTCTCCAGTCACATCAGCTACATCAATGTTTTTCACTCAATTTCTGCGTTTGATTGATTTCACTTAATGTGAGACAACCGACTGACATAAGTCTCCAACTGTTGTCTGTTATATGAATGTTTCCATTCAGTCTTTGGGTTTGGGTGATTTCATTTAGATATGTTTTCACTCTCTTTTCCATCCAGGGCAACGTCCTTGTGGCTGGGCTCATTGTGCTATTGCTGTCAGTCTCCTGCTGCCACCAAGAGAAAAGCTGGGATGTGGAGGTGGCCCAGCCACCAGCACAGTGCTGGAACCCGCCCCCACACTAGCAGGCCACATTCTCATCCCAGCTGCACTGCTGGCAGCAGCAGAAGACTGACATGGAGCACACAGAAAGCACACACAGCCAAATGGTAATCATCCCAATTTTTCAGTAAAACAGAACGCAATCAGTCACTAAAATCTGGAAATGTTCCTTACTTCTTCACACACACATAAAGGAGCTTTTGCACTCATTTTTATACTGCCAACAACACATCAGCTTCATTAGTTATGTGTTAACTGCATCTGGAACAACTTAATCTACAGCAAAATATTCATCAGTTTTAACTCTGACCAACCCCTCCCGTTCCACCCCATCCCTGATGGTAGGGCTACCCTCCGTGGAGAGGGGTGGAGGCATATGTGTACCCTGGTTGTATACCATTGCTATAGTTCAACAAAGTTCTCTGCATCATACCCTGCAGAACAATGGCTCGACTGATTAAAAGCATGCTAAGCGATCAGAAGTTCCAGGTAATCACTGGAAGAAACATAAGTAAGGAGAGGAAGCTGAACAACGGATTGCCTCAAGGATCAGTTCTCTCAGCATTACTGTTCAACCTATATCTGTCTGATCTACCTGACACTTCATCCAGAAAATACTGCTATGCCGATGACCTGGCTCTAGCCGTAAAACACCAGAAAATGAAGCCAACAGAAGAGATTCTAACCAATGACCTGTCTGCATTAGATAATTACTTCAAAATCTGGAGACTCCAACCCAGTGTGAGTAAAACAGAAGTGTATTGCTTCCATTTAAATAATCGGTTGGTGAACGTAAAACTGGAAGTAAGTTTCAGAGGCAGAATTCTTTGTCATAATTGGAACCCAAAATAGCTTGGTGTCATCCTGGACTGTATACCATTCTTCAAACAACACCTTCTTAACTTAGCTCAAAAGTTGAGGACTCAAAACATCCTCCATAAGCTATGCGGAACTACCTAGGGATCGTCAGCAACCACCCTGTGATCTTCAGTTCTGGGCTTGGTGTACTCAAGTGCTGAGTATTGTGCACCTGTTTGAATGAACAGTCATCATACAAGGCTTGTTGACACCCAGCTACATATGACAATGCACATAATATCTGGTGCAATCAGATCTACTCCAGTTTATTCACTTCCACTGTTAACTGGTATAATGCCTCCTGATCTACGCAGATGTACTGCCCTTATGAGAGAATTCCACAAGATCTCCAGGAATTCTAACCTACCCGTGCACAGCGACCTGCCACTTTTGAATTGTAAGAGACTGAAATCATGCCCTCCAACTCTGTGCAATGCTGCTGACACGGTTGCTAAGGATTTCAAACCTCTTGAAAAATGGAAAGGTCAGTGGGAGCAGTGACTGATGGTCACCTGCGTAACACCTTCTCAGGTGCTAAACTTCACTGTGGATTCGACCTGCCACGCAAGGTCTGGACTACTCTCAACAGAATCCGTACCGGCCATGGCCGATGCAGGGATGCTCTCTTTAAGTGGAAGAAGCTGCCTGATCCAGCCTCCTGACTGTGGGGCTCCATACCAGACTGTTCACCACATTGTCAGTGTATGCAGGATTCGAGCCTATCATGGTGCTGAAGAGGACTTCCTGCTAGCAACTCCAGATGCTGTGTGCTGGATTGAAGGACTAGATATTCAGTTGTAAAGACAAACTTAAGTTTCTTGTGTGTCAATATTGTTGTGACAGTGCCACGACATTTACAGTGCCGCCACGACAGTACGCGCAAACGGCGATAGAGGCGCTCCGCAACTCGGCTGAGCGCGGGAGCGCAACCTAGCTACGAACGGCACCGGCCGCACATCACGGTACGGCAGTCGAATAAGAGATACTGAGTTGTTATCATGTAACCAGCTATTGTTTCTAAGTGAGTGTGTTTGAATATCCATGCAATTATCGGTGATTAAAGGTTATAACACTTTTTGGCGACGAGGTCGGATATTTTCACTGCTTTGTGGATTTGTGTATTCATGACGGGGCAGACATGGAACAGCTTATGCAAGCGCTCATTGAACAACAAACACAGCTGACGGCTAATATTCAGGCGTTGTCGACGGCGCTTACTCATTGTCTGTCTTCCTCTTCTCCGCCTCCATTCCCTCCTTACGACAAGGCCGCTGAAGACTGGGAGGATTATGAGACGTGTTTGCGGCAACACTTCTTGGCTTTTGGCGTTGTCGACGCTCCTTTGTGTAAGTCGTTATTTCTATCTTGGATTTCCCCACGGATCTATCAGCTGCTATCTCAGTTAGCCCCTCTACGGGAACCTGCCTCTCTGTCCTTCCAAGAAATGTGTGACTTATTGTCTAACTATTACCGAAAAAACACCCACATCATTGCCGCCCGCGTGGCGTTCTACAGGTGTCGTAAACAGCCCCATTAATCTTACCGGGCTTGGGTGGCGGAACTACACGGTCTGAGTAGGAAATGTCAGTTTGTCACGGACACTCATCATGAGTCTTACGCTGATTCAATGGTTAGGGATGCTATTCTACGGCTTGCTCCTGTTGTCAGAAGTTCTCAGCATCACTCAATCCTTTGAAGTGTCTCACGCTGCAGGCGCGCAAATCGACGCGTGGTGTAATGTAGGCACTGTACAATTTCCCTGTTTCACAGGAGAACGAAGATGTGGCGGCAGTTCACTCGCGTAAACAACGTCATGTTGGGCCGCAACGCTCGCAGCGAAAACAGCAACCACAGAAGCAGGTTTGTTCCGCACTTCCTTCTTGTCCACGTTGTTTCATACAGCATGACAGGGCCGCGTGTCCAAAACGTTGGGCCACGTGTAATTCCTGTAGGAAAAAAGGCCACATTGCTTCTGTGTGTCAGTCCCCTAAAGTTCCTGTCAACGAGGACGAGGCATCGGACATGGATGTTAAATGTGTGCTTTCTCAAACAAATAAGTTGTTTGTTACTGTTCGTGTTCTGGATAAAGACATTCGCATGCAAATGGACACTGGCTCTGCAGTAACTCTCATTAATTCTCGCACGTATTTGGAGTTGGGCTCCCCTACCTTGTCTCCAGTTACACGAAATCTGAGAACTTATAATAAACAGAAAATTCTTATCATTGGCCAGTTTGATGCTTCCACTGCCTACAAGTCTGTTGTTAGGCCCCTCACGTTTTATGTGGTGGATCATGCGGGCACTGAAAACCTGTTCGGTTATGATGCTTTCCAGTTGTTCGGGTTCTCCATTGATGATGATGTGCACCTCATATCTGAGGATATTCCATATCAACAGCTGGATGGATTGTATTCTAAATTTTCGTCCATGTTCTCTGCTGGTCTGGGTCGTGCCAAGGATTTCGAAGCCTACATTACTCTTAAACCTACAGCTCGCCCTAAGTTTTCCCGGGCACGCCCTGTTCAGGTGGCGTTGCGTGCACCTGTCAAGGCTGAGATAGACAGGTTAACAGCTTCAGGGATTCTCCTTCCTGTTACCTCCAGCGAATGGGCATCGCCCATCGTGGTGGTTTCTAAACCAAACGGGAGTCTGCGATTGTGTGGTGATTTTAAAGCCACTGTCAATGCTCAGAGCCTCATTGACACTTATACTCTTCCCCGTCCTGAGGAGTTCTTTACCAAGCTCGCTGGGGGACAGTTCTTTTCCAAACTTGACTTATTGGAGGCGTACCATCAGTTGCCGTTGGATGCTTCTTCCAAGGAATTTCTCGTCATCAACACTCCTTGTGGGTTGTATCAGTACCAGCGGTTACCATTTGGCGTCGCTAGCGCGCCGGCCATTTTTCAGCGGTTTTTGGAACAGCTCACGGCTTCCATTCCCAGCTGCATAAACTATCTGGATGACATTGTTGTCACGGGGTCCTCCACTGAGGAGCACCTTCGCAATTTGCGTTCCCTGTTTCGGGTTTTGCATTCGGCTGGGTTGAGGTGCAATCTGGACAAGTCACAGTTCTTCCAACCCTCCATTGTGTATCTTGGTTTCCACTTGTCCCGTGAGGGTATACGTCCTCTACGTCAGCACGTTGCGGCCATTAACGCTCTACCCCGGCCGTCTACGGTCAAAGAACTTCAGGCGTTTCTAGGCAAGATTGCTTATTATCACAAATTCATTCCATCCGCAGCGGCGGTAGCTCATCCTCTGCATCAACTGTTACGCAAAAACGTCCCTTTCTGTTGGTCCAACGAGTGTGAGCAGGCTTTTGTCCCCCTGAAGGCTCATTTGCAGTCGGCGCCTTGTCTTGCCACATTCCGTCCGGGTCAGCACTTGGTTCTGGCGACTGACGCGTCACAGTATGGCCTAGGGGCTGTTCTCGCCCATCGGTATGAGGATGGGTCGGAACGACCCATCGCCTATGCTTCCAAGATCCTCAACGATGCGCAACGGCATTACTCTCAAATCGAAAAGGAGGCGCTCGCTATCATTTATGCTCTAAAGAAGTTCAGCGTTTTTTTGTATGGTTCTAAGTTTCACCTCATCACCGACCACAAGCCACTGGTCTCTCTGTTCAGCCCATCGGCGTCGCTTCCGGATAAGGCAGCTCACCACCTGCAACATTGGGCCTTATACTTGTCTCGTTTTCACTATGAGATTCACTATCGCCCCACGGCCCAGCACGCCAACGCTGACGCATTGTCGCGATTGCCGATGGGCCCCGACCCGGTTTTCGATAGTGATGAACTACTCTGTTTCCACATTGATGAGGAAGAACGTCGTGCAGTCGAGGTTCGCAGGTCGCGTCGGATACTGCGCGGGACCCGGTCCTGCATCAGGTGATCGGTTTTGTACAACGGGGTTGGCCGGACAGGACCAAGGGCCGGGCATTTAATCCCCTTCGCAACTACCATGCCTTGCGCCTTCGTCTGTCTGTTCGTGATGGTGTTGTTCTTCTGGCCACGGATGGCGCATCTCCACGGGTCGTGGTGCCAGCCTCTCTTCGCAAAGATGTCCTCAAACTGCTGCATGAAGGCCATTGGGGTATTTCTCGGACTAAGTCCCTGGCCCGCAGGCACGTTTATTGGCCCAGTATTGATTCGGACATCGCCCAAATGGTTGCTGCGTGTGGTCAGCGTGCTCCACACCTGGCTGCACCTCGTACAATGCTCTCTCCGTGGCCTGATCCGGCGCAGCCATGGGAACGGGTGCATGCTGACTTTGCCGGCCCCTTCCTCGGTACTTATTGGCTACTTTTGATTGACGCCTTCTCGAAGTTTCTGTTTGTTGTTCGATGTCCGTCGCCCACCACTGCGGCGACGATGCTGGCTTTGTCCAAAATCTTTGCGCTAGAAGGTCTTCCATCCACGATCGTCACGGACAATGGCCCTCAGTTCTCTTCACAGGCCTTCCGTGATTTTTGTACTGGACAAGAGATTCATCATGTTACAGCACCTTCCATCCGCAATCGAATGGGGAGGTCGAGTGCCTTGTCCGCACTTTCAAAAGCCAAATGAAAAAATTCCTTAGTGATTTTTCCACAGATGACGCTCTTCTGCAATTTCTGAGTTCTTATCGCATCACGCCTCTGGGTGATCGCAGCCCTGCTGAACTCTTGCATGGCCGCCAACCGCGCACTCTACTGCACCTGCTTCACCCTGTCAGGCCTTGTGCTGTGTCCCCTAGTGCGGGAAAATACTCGGTGGGTGCCGACGTGTGGGCACAAGGGTATGGATCTCGCCCTAAATGGATTCCAGGGGTGGTCACGGCTCTTCGCGGCCGCCGGCTTTGTGAAATACGTACGGACGATGGCATGGTTGTTCGCGATTATGACCAGATGCGCTCACGAGTGGTGGCCACACCGGTGCCACCGCCCCTTCCTTCGCCTCCACCAGCCCGAGACGCCAGTCCTGTCGCTGCTGCCGATTTACCATATGTGTTGCTGCAGCCGACGTCGCTACCGCTTCCGAGTACGCCAGAACCGGCCCCAGTCGCGACGCCGCCTTCTCCGGGACCCATCTCGCTGGAGCACACCCCCAGGTCCACGACACCTATGGATGCTGCTCCGGAGTTTTCACCCATCATCTCGTCCAGGAGGCACGTTCCACGCATGAGCTTTCGTCCTGGACATTTTCGACCATACTCTCATGTCTCTCCGCGGGATCTTCTCGGGGCCTCACAAGAGGCCATGGATGTCTCCGCACTGTCCATGTCTCCAAGGAAGTGAGTGTTTTTTTTTTTTTTTTTTTCAAGGGGGGACAAGTGTTGTGACAGTGCCACGACATTTACCGTGCCGCCACGACAGTACGCGCAAACGGCGATAGAGGCGCTCCACAACTTGGCTGAGCGCGGGAGCACCACCTAGCTACAAACGGCGCCAGCCGCATGTCACGGCATGGCAATCGAATAAGAGATACTGAGTTGTTATCATGTAACCAGCTATTGTTTCTAAGTGAGTGTGTTTGAATATCCACACAATTATTGGTGATTAAAGGTTATAACAAATATGTTTATATGTATATGTAATGTAATTTTATGATATGTCTGTATTAGCCATACACAAAATAAATAAAGTTCAACTAATGAAAATACTAAAGACTGGTCTCACTCAGAAAAATCAATGGATAGGTCACTCAACTGAAACACTACAGAGAGATTTCAGGTGAAAGACAAAGTACATCTTTCAACCAAAAACTACAGACTGGTTTCTCTTGAAAAGAACAAACAATTAATTCAGTCAATAAAATGGACCATGTCAATTGTTTTTATTCAGTTGCTACCACAGACTCATTTCACTTGAAAAAGATGAATGAATAATAATCTAATCTGTGTTACCACATACTGATACACTACCAGCATGTTTAAATTGGCAACGGAATTGCATGTGACATCAGATGTCAACAGTGGTTGTGTGGAATCTGGTGGACCCAATGGTGTGCATCAGCTGAGCCATGTCTCCAGCGGCTCTGGACTACGAATGCCCTCTGCCACCACAATATATGAAGGCCGGCGGCAGCCACTTGCGCTCTTGCACTTGCAGCCTCTTTGCTATGTGATGCTACACAGACATTTACAATGCTTTCCTCTTGTGACAGTGCTAATATTTTTTATCTAGACTCTTTTGATTTGTTTGGGCTAAGGATTCAGGGCAATTTACTTTCTGTGGCTTCCTTTGATCCTTGGGATAGTGTTGCTAAGTTATGTGCAGAATCTGAGGATATGTCTTCTGACAGTTTAGGCAAACCCAATAATTTTGTTACCCATGTCACAATGAAGAACACTGCACAGCCACATTTTGGTAGGGCTTGTCCTGTTATTCATGCTCTTCAAGACCAGGTGACTCAGGAACTTACTGCTTTCCAAGACAATTGGGATGTAGGCCTCCTTACTGTCTGTCAGTGGGCATTCCCTCTTGTTATTCTAAAGAAGCCATCTGGCAGACTCCAGTTGAGCACCGATTTTAAGAAAACTGTCAATTCTCAAACCGTTATTGACAGTTATCCCTTGCCATGGCCCAAAGGATTGATGGATAAATTGGGTGCCAGTCATTACTTTTCCAAAATTGATTTGAACGCTGCTTACTTGCAAATACCTCTGTATCAGCAGTAGCAAGATGTCTCTGTCATTAACATTCATCTGGGTCTTTTCAAATTTTTGAGATTGCCATTTGGCAGTGCTTCTACACTCGCCATCTTTTAGGACTTTCAGGCGCCATTGATGGCATAGTGTGTGTGTGTGTGTGTGTGTGTGTGTGTGTGTGTGTGTGTGTGTGTGTTCCCCCCAACTGAACTTGAGTACTTAGGACATATCATTAACAGCCAGGGAGTTCACTCACTGCAATCACATTGGCATCCTATCCATGACCTTCCACATCCATTAATGTGCAGGAAGTGCAGCCAGTATTAGGAAAGCTCACACATTACATCTAATTTATTCTTAATGTTGCTCAAATTGTGGCTCCATGGCATTGTCTGCACAGGAAGAATGTTCCTTTTGGTCGCAAGAGTGTCAGCCTACTTTCCAGAAGTTCAAAGATGCCTTAGCTTTGTGATTCATGCCTTAACTGTTGTCTTGGTTGTAGATACTTCCTTCTGCGGCATCGGTGCAAGTTTTGTCACGCAAATTTGGTGATGTTGTCAGGCCAAATGCAAGTTGTTGAACAAAGCTCAATTTAATATTTGTAAATTGAAATGGAGGCTCTTGCCATTGTCTATTATGTCACTAAATTTCACCAGTATCTACATCGAGTACAGATTTAAGTGTCAGGAAGTCGTTTCTGAAAGTATTTGTATGGAGTGTAGCCATGTATGGAAGTGAAACATGGACGATGAATAGTTTGGACAGGAAGAGAATAGAAGCTTTCGAAATGTGGTGCTACAGAAGAATGCTGAAGATTAGATGGGTAGATCACATAACTAATGAGGAGGTATTGAATAGAATTGGGGAGAAGAGGAGTTGGTGGCACAACTTGATGAGAAGAAGAGACCGATTGGTAGGGCATGTTCTGAGGCATCAAGGGATCACAAATTTAGCATTGGAGGGCAGCGTGGAGGGTAAAAATTGTAGAGGGAGACCAAGAGATGAATGCACTAAGCAGATTCAGAAGGATGTAGGTTGCAGTAGGTACTGGGAGATGAAGAAACTTGCATAGGATAGGGTAGCATGGAGAGCTGCATCAAACCAGTCTCAGGACTGAAGACCACAACAACAACAACAACAACAACAACAACAACAACATCTTTCTAACAGAAAATTTTACATGTTAACTGACAATTACCTCTAGAATATCTGCTTAGCCCTTCTCAGTCAGTCAGTCCCAACTCACACAGCACAGGTGCTGCAATGGTGGGCTCTTTTTTTGTCAAGTTATAAATATGGGATTATGTATCAGCCACTTCTAAGTATGCCAATGCAGGTGCTCTTCCTCACCTTCCTGTTGGCCCAGATTCCACATTCAACAAGTCCTCTGCTTCTTGTTGCTACACAGATGCTTTGCATAGCTTCCTGTTTAACTACTGGAAAATTGTCCAGGCCACAGCAGAGGGTCCTGATTAGCAGATTCTGTTGCACTACATTCACAATGGTTGACCACGTTTAGGCAGACAGATTCATAGCTCTGTGGTTTGTCAATATTTTGCCCACATCCCTATGCAGTTCACCAATGTAACATTTTGCTTGAGACTGATAATGACCAGTCACATGCTTCATTTGATACACCAAAGTCACTGTAGTGTCATTCACACCACACAGCTTGTGTGACATCATTACACTTGGAAGAGTCTGGATGCACAAGCTTAACATTTGACTTCTCAGTGCCAAGCCTGTGCTGAACATCAGGCGTCTCCACCTCAGCAGTTCTGCAAATGGCCCAAACCTGAAGGATCTTGGCAACATTTGCAATTGGATGTTGCGGGTTCTTACTGGAATAAAAGGCAGCATTCCACAATCCAGGCCTAGTCATCAATCCTCTGCCTCAAGGGATTGGCTGAAGTGATTGTAACTGACAATGGACCTCAATTTGTTGCCACCCAGTTTGAACAGTTTTGCACCACTTCTGGTATCCACCACATCGCGTGTGCACCACTTCACCTACAATCCAGCAGTGAAGCTGACTGCTTTGTAAGAACATTTAAGCAACAGATGGACGAACTTCATGCCTCCCACACACGGGATCAAGCTCTGTTACAGCTCTCCTACAGCTCCCAGCCATGCAATAGTCCATCATCAATAGAGTTGTTACATGCACGGCGGCACTGCACCTTGCTTCAATTTCTATACCCATCACAGTGGGTGGTGCCCACTCTGCCCAGACAGGTAAAGTAGCAAACTAACAGTTCAGTCTTTTACAGATTGTATGCTGGGTGGAGATTCTGGGAGCAAGGCACCATTGTACGCCTCCTTAGACGTTCTCTCTTTTTCCACCAGGAATTGACAGGATTGCTGACACACAACCAGAATAAAATTTGTTCACGCAAATTGCATGATACTGCCACATACTTTGTGCTTCCAGATTTCGCATCTGCCCCGATGCAGCAGTCCCCCACTGTCAGCACCAGTTCCAGAGCTGATGGAAGATGATACCCTTTCACGGCCATAGCTGTCTTGACAGCCACCATTGCCTGAGGATGGCCCCTCTTCCCAGCGGCTGTCACACGTGCTGTCTCAGGTCCCTCTGCAGTCATTGAGATACCTCCATCTCCATTTGCTGCTCTGCCTCTGGATGTGGGTGTGCACCCTCGCCCAGTTTTTTGACTGATTTTCCCAGTAGGGCTTGGGGCATATGCTGTGGTGCAGGTGGGAGCTCGGCAGCAGCCTTAGCTTCAGCTCCTGTCTCCTCACTGCGACCTGCATCCAGCCTTCCCCTCCATCATCGTTTGCTCATCTAAGCTATATGATGACAGTGACGAGGTTGGAAGGGGGGGGGGGTGGAGGGGAAGGGATGTGGTTTCACATATCAATACCACCCTAACAGCATCCTTAAGTTGGCAATGGGATTGCAAGTATCCATCATCAACCACACCGATAGCGGTCACGCAGGATCGGGCAGACCCAGCGATGAGCACCCACTGAACCATGCCTTCAGTGGCACTGGGCTATGAGTGTCCTCTGCTGCTGCAACATAGCATGGCCAACAGCAGCCACTCACTCCTTGGCATTTGGAACCTCTTCGCTACATGATGCCATGCAGATGCCACCTAGTCATGGCTCCGCTTTAATACAGATAGCTTCATCCTTGTTGATACTGTAATATCTGGACTCTAGTTCTTGCTGCACTGTTTGTTATGAGTCTTTGTATGCTTAGAGAAATTATAATTACGTAAATCTTCTGTTTAATGTGTTAACTTATTTGCTAATCATTTCTGCTCCTCTCCATCTTTCCTACGACAACAGTTCCGCACCACTCTGTAGCCCACCTCTCCTTACCATTGTGTATGAAGTTGTACACAACACAATCAATATGTAAAACTACACAACTCAATGAATCAGTTTTTTTCATTTCGTTGCTCCCATATTTTAGTTTCACTCAAAAGAATGAAAGAATAATTTAACCAATACATACAATTACAACTGAATGAGATGACTTTTTCACCACAACCAGCTGAATTGATTGTTTCATTTGGTTCTTCCCATCACTGATCATAGACAACAACATTATATTTTGCCAGTGCTAGTCAATGTGCTTTTTGTGTTTTGGGAAAACTTCCTCTGTTCTTCATTTCCTAGGAATCATCTTACTTTACTGAATGTCTGAGAATATGCGCTAAATTGCTGCTGTTGTGGAGAAACACCAGTTTTATTTTCTTTTTTATCTCGCATTGTGATTTCGCTATCTGTACAATCTTTTTCTGGAGAAACCAAAATCTAAAAATTCAGGAAAGAATATATATCTCTTTGCTGATCCACGTATGGAAACATTACCTGCATACCTCTTCTAAGAAGTGAAATGTGAGATTAGCTGTGCCAGATGTCTTGAATAACAGACAGTAACTGAACTTGAAACACACATGTTGCTTATTCATGTTTTATGTCACCTTTCCATTATTTTTTTGTTTTCTATCAGTTGGTTTGGAGACAATGTAATTTTTCACTTAGTGACATTGCTTACCTGACAGAAAATAAGGTCACGTAACTCCTGGGGCTCATACGACATGTGCATTACTCGGCCATCACGACAGACACATTTGAGAGACTTCTCTCCCACATGCACAATGAGAGAAGTCCGGCACACTGCGTCATACCCATGAGTCATAATGTTTATTTTTACACATGACTGAGTCGGAGAATTTAAAGCATTCCAGTGTGATATAATGAGTGGATCCTTCACTTCTTTTGCAATAGTGTCCAATACATATTCTGTCCGCAGACGCATGAAGAAGTGTTGAGCTTGCTGAATTATTTGCTCCAAAAGAGTCTGCCTGCAACAAACACGAAGAAAATAGGACACCCAGAGAATGAAATAGCATTTCATTAAACTTTTTAAAAACTTTTGTACATGTTAAAGCTGCACTTGTTCTAGATAACAATTTGTCAAATGTATACAAGAGCATGTAGAACAGGTCTAGCAGCATAATGGCATATTATAATTGAGAGAAATGGGTAAATTGTAAAAAACTGAGTACAAGACTAAGTGAAATGTTATTTCTACATGTTTCTTATAGTTTTGCCTTGTTTCCAATCTTTCTCTTATTACAGGCTGCACTCACCAATGACTTCTGATTATAATTGCGATCAGGTCAATCAAACCCTGTAAGGTGACTAATAACTGTGTCACCCTCTTATTGAGGTGCCACTGGATATCAGTATGGAGGGGCATGCTGTCAGCACACTACTCTCCTATCTGTCAGTGTCAGTTTTCAGCATGGAAGTTCTCCAAAACGTAACTCCCTATTTGTCCATATGAGACTGAATGCTCTCCATATTAACCCCATCCAATGAGGAACAATACTTAGAAGCACCAGGAACTGAATCCAGGTGTTCCATATAGCAGTCAGCCACAGTGAGTCGTCAGCTATGAAAGCTGGATTTCTTAAAAATTTCTTACTCCTTTCATCTTATAGTCTCAATATTGCTAAATCTTTCCAAGAGATTCTAACAATTGTGACATCGTTCTGAATACCAAACATCTATGTGAATCCTTGAAACACACTTATAAGTTAGTTAGTAATGTGTTCCATTGATCAATAGCACAGAAAACTGTTATGATGTGGAACGTGTCCAATGCACAAGAAATGCGCACAGGAAACAAGTCTTTTTTTTTCTTTTTTTTTGTTTACATTATAGTGTTATACCTAAATATTTCTATTATCTATCCCATTCCCTTTAACGGCACAACATGCACATATTATATTTCCAGATTTATTTACTCATACTCAGGAATTCATCTATGGTATAGAAGGAGTTGTCAAGGAGGTATGATTTCAATTTGTTTTTTAAACTATTACTGCTGTCTGTCAGACATTTTATTTCATCTGGTAATTTATCAAAAACTTTTATAGCAGCTTATTTTACCCCTTTCTGTGCCAAAGACAGGTTAAGTAAAGGATAGTGTAGGTCTCTCTTTTTTCTGGTATTGTAATCATGAAAGTCGCTGTTGATTTAAATTGGTCCATGTTGTTGAGAAAAAAATTCATTACTGAGTAAATGTACTGTGAAGCAGTTGTAAGAATTCCTAACCTTTTAAACAGATGCCTACAAGATGTGCGACTATGAACTCCACACATTATTATAACTAGTTTCTTTTGAGCTGTGAATACCTTTTGCCTAAGTGTTGAGTTGCACCAGAATATCATTCCGTATGACATTGGAGAGTGGAAGTATGCAAAGTATGTTAGCTTACTAATTTCTACATCCTCAAAATTGGCAATTATTCCTATTGCAAAAGTTGCTGAACCTAGTCGCTTTAGGAGATCCAAAATATGAATTTTCCAATTAAGATTCTCAGCTATATGTACACCCAAAAACTTAGTATGCTCTACCCTGGCTACTGACTTCTTTTGATGTGTTATGTTTATTGCAGAAATTATACTTTTTGCAGTAGAAAATTGGATGTACTGAGTTTTTTCAAAGTTCAGAGCAAGCCCTTTCCCAGAAAGCCAATTAATAACTTTTCCAAATACCTTATTTGTATCATTTTCTATCGAACTTTCTTTACTGGATTAATAATTATGCTTGTATCATCAGCAAACAGTGTCAGTTCAGCATCTTGTTTCACATAAGAAGGAATATCATTCACATATATCAAGAACAGGAGGGGATCCATGATCGAAACTTGTGGAACACCTAAAGTAATTTCACCCCAGTTAGATGAAGTGGCAAACTCCTTTGAATCACTTGAAACATATAAAGAGACTTTTTGCTTCCTGTTCTGTAGAATAACTTAAACCACTCATATGCTGTTCTATTTATACCATAGAATTGTAATTTCTCTAACATAATGTCATGGTTCACACAATCAAATGCTTTGGATAAGTCACAGAATATTCGTACTGGTGACATTTTACTGTTTAAAGACTCTATTACGTGGACAGTGAAATTGTATATTGCTGTCTCAGTGGAACAGCATTTCTGAAATCTGATTTGTGATTTACTAAGTATCCCATTACTGTTGAGATGGCTAGCATAGGGAATCACAGATAACATTCTAAAATGCATGAGTGAATTCATCTTTCCAATGTGTCTGTAATTTAATTCTGGTAAAGTATCATAACAAATCTTGATCTACACATACTTCATTAAGAATAAATTTGAAAAATCTTTGTCACAGAATTTCTCATGAATATGGAAAACGATGTTCCTCAAGTCTGTAGCTTGGCAATAAACGTAGGAAATTCTGACAATATGTTCACAGGGATTTTAAACTCATTCAGTTTTTATAATGTAGGATCATTTAACAATAACAATAACAATAACACACACACACACACTTATTTTAGTCAGTTGAATGCCACGACTTCAGTTTGGCAGGTATGATGGGGTGAAAGGTTGTGTCCACTGGACTGGGCGAGGGGAGAAAAGAGCTGGTGAGTGAGATGGTGTGTTGGAGAATGATGATTAACAGATCAGAGGAAGGCAGCAGGCATACAAGATAGGAATGTGGGAGGGAGAAGCAGCAGATGGCTGGGATAGGAAAGCAACACATGGACTCCAGAACTGTTGAGTTCATGCAGCGCACAATGGTGATGGCATGGGGATGTAGACTGGGAGTGGGTGACAAAACAGAGATAGGGAAGAGTGTGTGGAAGCAGGCAGTTAGTGAAGGTTACGGGAACAAAGGATCCGTCACAAGGAAAGTTCCCATCTATGTAGTCCAGAAAAATTGGTGCCAGGGGGGGTAACACTCTCTGAAATATACTCATGTTCAGAAAAAACAGAACACCTTGAATGACTAGAGATAGGACTTTCATATTCACAGGACATGTACATCAGTTCCACAGAAATTATTAGCATTTCATGCACCTCAGTTCATCATGTGTCCTGTTGCCTAGTTGGCACAGGGTCCACCAGGGGCTCTGATAACTTGTTCCATGTATGATGGCATTGCTGCGTATAAGGTGCAAATGGCATCCTGAGGTATAGCCATCCATACCACATTCGGATGGTTCCAAAGTTCATTTGTGATGGCTGCCACTGGGTTGCAGCACTGCACCTGCCGTTTCACTATGTCCCACACATTTTCGACTGGCAACAAGTCAGGTGATCTGGCAGGCCAGGGCAAAAGGCAGACATCTTGTGACACCATGAAGGCATGTGTTCATGCAGCAACATGTGGTCGTGCATTGTCTTGCTGAAAAATTGCATCTGGGGTGTTGCGCAGAAAGGGTATGGCTAGGCTACGGGGTTGCAGGAAGTCATTCACGTAGGTCGCACTGATCACAGTGCCCTGGACATACACCAACTGTGATTTGAGGTTGTACCCAATACAACCCCACACCATAAGGCCTTGAGATGGCACGATATCTCTTGTGTGGATGCAGTTACAGTGATGCTACTCCCACTGCCTGCATCAAACGAAAATGCCGCCATCATTTCCAAACAAACATAACCTGGATTCGTCCAAAAACACTATCTGATGCCATTTCTGTCCACAGCGATGTTCGGCACACCATTGCCATCTAGCATGTTTCTACACATTCATCAACAGTAGATGGGAAAGTGGATGAATTGCACATAACCCTGCCATAATAAACGGCAATGGACTGTCACCTCGATAGTGTACAATGTGTTACATTGCTCCACTGTTGCACCAGAACCAAGGATGGTTCAGATTTGTCCTGCAATGCCATTCAGATGAGGTGTCAGTCTTGTCATGGGGAGGAGGGGGAAGGGGAAGGGGAGGGGGGGAGAGGGGTGGTATGGGTCGTGCAACCTAACCCATCTCATTTTGTCTTACAGCCTTCTATGAACCATTCTGCACACACCCTTTGCACTGCCGAACACGTAGTCCCACACAAGAGGCCATTTCCCGGATGCATTCATCACATTCTCTCACACACTCTCTTTCTAACTCACTGATTTGATGGTACGGTTCACGCATACATTTGTGAGGCATCCTGCATGTCTGCTCAAGTCAAACTGATCCATTACCTTCGGTTTATAGTGCCAACGAAAGCGACAAGCACATTTTAGCAGCAGGTGGTGTTGACCTTAAACCCATGGGCCGATGTGGTTCAAATGCTAATCATTTGTGCAGAACATACTAAAGTACATGTCTTGTGAATATGAATGTCCTATCTCCAGTTGTTCAAAGCATTCTATTTTTTTTAATATTTTAAAATTTGTGATTTACAAAGCTCAATAAAATGAAGTTCCAGTGCTAAGAATTCCCTGAAATTTCCCTGATTTTTCTGGGTAATATGTAATTCCCTAAGAAGTCCACATTTTCCAGAAGAATCAGCACCATGTAGAGCTGAAATCAGTGGTAATCCTGAAATCGGAGTCAGCTTTGCAATCTTGTTAATCACTCTCAAATGTGCAGCAGAATCAAGATTAGTTAGCAATATTTTTCACACGAAGATTTTCCTCCTCCTCTATAGAATTATTAAGCACTACTACTTTCAAAGATAATCAGTTACCAAGACAGCACTGAGTGGTATGTCTGTAACAGAAAAATATCAGTTATGAGAAGATAGTATTTTCCTCTACTTCCACTTCAAAAACACAGTACACAAACAATGAAAGTTTGAAATGTAGATACAGATAGTTCACAGCAGAGCATAGGCAGTAATACACAGCAGAGCATAGGCAGTAATAGAAGATTATCCAGTAACATAAACTGTTGGCAGGGTCTTCAGAGACACAATGACAATCATTAATGAAAAGCAAAAAAAAAATTGAGATTGCTATCTTTGTGTGTTATAAAATAGAAAGAGACATTATATAAAGTGTAAGTACAGATCTGTAGGAATGGTAAGGGGGAACATCATGATGACAATGCATATCAGTCAAATCCCATGCAGTGTTTACAAAGGGCCACTTCATCCAAGCATTGCAGATTTTCCAAAATTAAGGCATGGAAAACAAACTCAATGCAATATTGAAAGTAAAGCAATTTCAGATCACAGAGGGGATTCAGAATACATTGACTCCTCTCACCACTAATATATTTTCTGTCTAGCTACTTCTTCTCACTTTCAAATCTTGAATCATACTTACGATTTTGCCATCTCCTGCAGCTCATGACGATCTGCAGCAGTAGGACCAGCAAGAGCTCTCCGTTTGCTGGGTCCGAGAGGGCCAGATGCTGGATGTGGAAATGGATGGTGGGTGTTACGATGGTGAACTTCACGTAACAACTGATGTAAGGAATGCTCCAACACATGATCATGTTCTGACTTTTGTGGTGGAGCAGCAGCAGGTTTTTTGTCTGTTCCTGTGTTATGGCACAGGCCAATAATCAGTTGAATGCCTGGTAGCACCTGAAATGATTTAAGTCTCACTTCCACATTCAAACAGAAGTTCAATGACTAATTACTTACACTGTCCAGAACTGCTGTTAGTTGGCATGTGTTCATAGATACTGACCTCACTCTCCTTCTCTCTCTCTCTCTCTCTCTCTCTCTCTCTCTCTCACACACACACACACACACACACACACACACACACACACACTTTTTTACAAACTGCAACATTCAGAAAGAATTGATCAAATGAATCGAAATTACCAATATATGTACATCAGGGTACAAGAAATATTTGATTAAGACTTCACATGGATAGCAAAATGGCATAGAGGTATATTCAGAAAGCAAGTGTACTAGATTTTTATACATCTTTTTTTTTAAAGTGTCTTTGAAAAAGAATTCAGGGTGCAGACGTGGACAACGAAAAAAAATTTCTGGATTTTTCCCGGTTAAAAATACACTTTCTCCCAGAGGAAAATACATTTTTTCCATGTTAAGTAACAGTATACTTTTCCTCGAAACTGTAAAACTTATCAGTCCTTTAAATGGTTGTTGTTTTATACGCCAGCGGGAATTTCCCGGCACTTTAGAAAATGAAACTCAGGAGAAAAAACAGGTTTTTGAAAGATGTCTGATGTGCAGCAACATGTTCACAGCATATTTTCGTATTACGAAAGTATAAATTCAAATTCCACCAAACACCGCATGTTACTGTCCGAAGGATTGAAATCGAGATTGTGATGTGCTTTTGTAAGCCAGTTGTAGCTCATGTCAAGCGACCTCGCCAGCCGATGACAGCGGATATTCAGATCATAGGACACGTGATGTAGTCAGCCAATAGCAAGATCACTCTTAAGCAGCGCGAACACACAAATAGGAAAAGGTAATGGTTTAAATTAATATACATATATACATAGTGTTGCTACAAGAAAAGAAATGATTTTACGTTTAATATTGGTCAATAAGATTAATAAGCTGCAAGAGAAGCTAAGCTTTAACACATAATGGTCATTTTTGCGCGTGTTACACTTTAAAGATACATCACAAAACTGTGCCAGTAAATTTTTTAACAACAACATAAATGTCTGATCTTCTGGGCTTGAAAATATTCTAAATGGTTGCCCTCAAAGACTTGATTTTTGAATGAGAGACAAATGCTCTGTGATTTAAGAAATTCATCGGACATTCGCGCGCACAGAGTTCATCTTGCGTAAAAGGAAATTTACTTTGGAAGTAACGTTTTCCAAACAACCACTCGCAATATTTTCCCGTGACCTGTTCGAAATAGAATCGTTTCAGCAGTTGCCAGAGCACGCCAAATAACAGGTGTCGCAGCACTTGCGCAGCTACAATGATGCCGAAAGCCCGTACATTCGTACATGTAAAACATTAAAAGATCTTACATTATGTCATAAAAAAAAAAAACATTAGAGGACACTCCAAGAGCATGGGAATTTTGTGAACTATACTAAAATGCAACATTCGGCTTAAAGTGCACATTCAAATGTCCAGATTCTCCCGTAATTTGTGTGAGTCCCAGTTTCCTCTCCTTCCTCGTTCTAACAAACAATCTTATCACTAATTCTGTAACTATTCCTGCCAGTGTCGAAACTTATTCTCTGGTTAATTTCGTCACCGGTTTAGTTATCCGGTTAGGCATTATTACGTGTTCGTACAACGCATTTTCCACACTACTCCCAGAAGAGAACTTTAGCGGCTCCTAGCCGGGGACTGTATAACTGGCCCTTAGCAGTGTAGTTGTCTGGCCAAAAATTTTCTGTCAAAATTTCATTTTCTTGGACACACAGAGGAGACAATACGCAATCTTTGTTGCCTGTTATTCCTGTTAGTCGTTTCTTTCCACTCTGGTAGTCTGAATCTATGGAATTCGCTAATAGTGATAACAATGCTGATCATTTGCAAACCACATAAACAGCGACTGGCATTCATACATTCGGCTTTATTCCGCTCAGCTCGTATAGACCCGTCCCCATTTGTCTACAGGAAAGTTTATTTCTAGATGCGACGGGGATTCCCCTGGCAGAGACATCACGTACACTATGCACTCATCTGCTGAAAATTTAATTCCACTCACATGTGCCTTCAGGGAGATGAGAAGGTCAGGGGAATGAGGTGGCGGTGGTTGATGGGTTTCAAAACATCCCAACCAAATGAGTCCAAGAGCACCTTGGTGGCTAAGACTGTGAGGATGGGCATTGTGCAACAAGCACACTATCGTCAGCATTCTCTTTTAATGCTCCTTTTGAGATTTTGTAGGCTCCCACAATATCTTTGTACATTGGTGCTCTCCTTCTGAGGCAGAAATTTGACCAAAATGATGGCTTTTCAGAGCCAGAACGCTGAGGCCATGGTCTTTTTTTTTCCAAAATTGTTGTTTTTAATTTGGAGAATTGCTGTGACACCAATGTGATGCCTGTGTTTTTGTCTCAGGTATATAATGAGCCACCCACATTTCATCTCCAGTCAAATTGAGCTCAGAAAATCGTCACCTTCCATTTCAAGTTGTTCAAGAGACTTGCGGGTGCTACTGACCCTGAGTTTTCTTGTGCTGCTGCTGACAGCTGTTTTGAGACCCATCTTGCGCACAGTTTCTGGTATCCCAGAATTTCTGTGAACGTCTCATTTAAATGAGTTCTGAAGAGTTGTGGAAACATCACAGAATTTTCATTCTCTGTCAATCGGCGGTCTTCATGAACAGTCAAAATGGAAGGTCTTCCATTCCTCTGTTTGTCATGAATATTTGTTCTGCCTCCACTAAACTCCCTACATCACTTAAACACACGTTCTGTTCATAACACCTTTGCCATAAACTGTTTTGATTTGCAAAAAAATTTAGACAGATCTTATTCCTTCCAAGAATAGGAAGCAGATCACAGCACGCGGCTCAGACTTGGTGGGATTTCTTACCAACATCTTTCACAAAACTGGTCACAACAACATGAGTTTACATACTAATGTGTTCCTGCAATGCTTGCTGTGGTCGGGGGATACCCCTGTACTGCTTAGTGTTGCCAACCCTCAAAAAACAGAAAAACAGCCTATTATAGTCACAGTACACTAACTTTCTGAACATGACTCATACATATAGGCCCAGTACTTCCTTTTTGTGCACCTGGAAAGATCAATGTTCCATTAAGTTCTCAGTGATTGCATAGAATTGGAGTAGTCAACATCAGATATTCAGCTCTGGGGTCAAAAATGGGAAGCACGAATGGATGAAATTCAATGGCACTGCAAAACACACTTTAGGCAGCGATGGGAAAGATCCATCCATGGTTCAATAGTAGTGTCAGAAAGTTGCAGTAAAAGCAAAGAGAGCTTCATCACAGATTTAAATGAAGTAAAAGCCTTCTTGACAAACAAAAGTTGAATTGTGTAAAAATGAGCACAAAAAGGCCAATACAATTAATGTTCAACAATTTCATAAGTAAAACATTTAAAACTCTGCTTAATGAACACACTTATATGCAACAAGCACATATCTTTCAGCACATAACCATAAAACCATGGACACAGTAATGCCGAGATTCTGCATAGAGCCAACAAGGGACAGTATCTGGATGTGCTAAATGAATTTAAAATATATATATATGCTACTAACAGAAGGGAACCTTACAAGATTCCTATCACAATGAATGTAATGTAATTACCATGAAAATATTTATCATGTAGAATAACCATTGATAGATGGTGGTCCGTGCAGACAGTTGACACATGCTTCAATCCTGTAATCCGCCTGGCCTCAATCTCTGCTGGCAATTTTTTGTCAATTTTTCAATAATTAGTCACCTTATAGATTTGCAACAGCTAACAAAAATTAAATTTTGGAACTAAATATGGGTTTCTTGTCATCATATTTCAAATTACTAACTACTACTACCACCAACAACGTCTTTTCTACTCTCTGCATCCCATGTAATACATTCGGACTATACAATGTTACTTTCTAATGAAAGAAAATGCTAGAATAATTAATAGTTTTAAAACATCCTACTTTTGGTAAATTTGTTGGACAGCTGCAAGGAGGATGGGCTCATGTTAGTTTTTAGAGCAAAATATTGAAGATACAAAATGAAAATAAAAAAAACAATACAAATACAGTTATTTGGACAAGCAGATACCTTATCAATGAAAGGGAAGATGACACTGATCAGCCACGCACTGGTAGGAATATGTGAGTTCAGACTCTCTATCTTCTCTGGTCCTCACTTTCTTTACAGTTTTTTTTTTTTTTTTTTTTTTTTTTTTTTTTTTTTTTTTGTTGTAGCCATGATAATGACATATGTATAAACAGTGGCCGCTGCTGTGTAAGAGCACAAAAGGACATGAACAAACTAACATTTGACACCTTGCTGATTTATTCATTATTTTTCTTTGAATCCTGTTAAACATAATGGATGCTGCAATCTGAAAGATACGGCACTTAAATCTATTGCGCTACTGCTCCCCTAGATTCTGTAAAACTTGGCATCAGTGCCGCGAGCACACCTTCAGCTGTACACACTTTAAGGAGCTTTTGTGCATCCACAACTTGTGACATAATTCCCTTATGGGTCAAATACATACGGATTTGATAAAGAATGTGCATGGTTCACAATGTGCACAGTTGGCCCTTGAAGTTTACGTCAGTGCCACCAGGTGGTATGACACTGTGGCAGACTTTTTCCCCATTCACTCAGTGTAAATCCTGCTAGATGATAGCACATTCCTCAGAAATACTAATTCACTCACTATATACTACAGCAAAATTAGATCAGACATCAGTATATGTTAAAGTTGTACTGACAGTAAGCCTATTTTCTGGGTTTCTGAATGAGTTATAGTGTATTAAGTTATGAATTTTATCATACAGTAATCCATTTGAGGCACTGAGAATCATAAGGGCCTAAAGCACATAACTGTTGATTGTGAGATGGTAGCATTTATTCATGCTTCTGAAATCTATAGATCTTATGGTGAGTCAGGTTTATCTCTACTGTAGGCCCACATTGTGTATATGAAAATTCATGAAAAGCTGTATCAATGGTTTCTCTGATATTCATTTACATCTAGGATCAACGGAGGTGTGCTTCAAGCCCTTATGGATCTCAGTGCCTCATTTGTATTCTAGTCAAGTGACCATGTTGGCAAACATTACTGCTTGAGTTTAATCATTTCCACAAACGGCACTTTGTGTTTGGAGTTGGTTGTTTATTGTGCAGGAACCAGCTTTCGAGTGCAGCGTAAACATGAACTATGTTGAATCTATTTTAAATGCTAACAAAAATGCAAAGCCGTGAGGATGGGTTGTGGATTGTGCTTGGATATCTCAGTTGGTACAGCACTTGTCCGTGAAAGGCAGAGGTCCCGAGTTCAAGTCTTGGTCCGGCATGCAGCTTTAATCTGCCAGGAAGATTCAGATCAGCACACACCCCACTGCAGAGTGAAAATCTCATTCCGGGAACAGAAAAATAAATTACCAGGAAAAGTTAGCCATATAGGAACTACGGCCTTCAACAACAGATCCTTTGATTGGGAGAGTGACGAAATCAAACAAGCGTTTCTACAGACAAACATTTAAGAAGGAAGTGTACATTTCGCAGAAGTTGTTTTGTGGGAGCAGCATAAGATTATCCAAGTTTCATCCCAGGAGTAAATTCGTGAACTAATACATCTGTTAGAGATCTTATACATTTATTATTGTAGACAGTGGCTCTAGTTGTATAAAGTTGTTGATAAGCATAACTGTAATACAGTAGACACTATTTATTTCACACTCTCACATGTATCTGAATCTAAATATTTGTGAAGATGGTTGGTTGGTTTTTGGAGGAGGAGACCAGACAGCGAGGTCATCGGTCTCATAGGATTAGCGAAGGACGGGAAAGGAAGTCGGCCGTGCCCTTTCAAAGGAACCATCCCGGCATTTGCCTGGAGTGATTTAGGGAAATCACGGAAAACCTAAATCTGGATGGCCGAACGCGGGATTGAACCGTCGTCCTCCCGAATGCGAGTCCAGTGTGCTAGCCACTGCGCCACCTCGCTCGGTATTTGTGAAGACCCACAATGTATTCTCACAAGCCACCACAGTGTATATAGGTACATAAAGTATCTTGTTTAGAAAGATGAATATCATTGATTTAACACAAAACAGAAAATTACATAACCCAAATTTACTACTTAGAAAAAAAAATAGAAAAAGCTATCATGTTGTAAAAGTGTTGTATACAGCAGGGCACTTACGTTAGCCATAATTTGGTTTCCAACAACCATATGTGGGATAGGAGCTTGAAGCTGCACAGCTTCCTTTGCTAGCTGATTAAAGAGCTCTTTGCAAAACAAGACATTCTGTGCTGCTTCTAGCTTTTGTTGCCAGTGGACATCAGCATTTGTACTTGTGGGTCCTGACCCAAGTAGGTTAATTGTAGCACTGCACAAATCTTCTTGATCTGAAAGCCATGCAACAATGCAAAGAGCATAACAGAGAGAAAAGCCATTGCAATGTGGAAAAAAGGACATTTTTTTGAAGTGTGGCATAACAGAATGGTTTAAATTTACGAAACATTATACTATTACATTTTATTACATTATAACAGTACTAACATAAACTTTGCTACAACTTAAGACATTCAATAAGTTCAACAGAGTAGATGGTACTAGATAGAAGAACATTTCTTAATTCAGTCTATAATTCCAATATATTACTTACAAGACATTTAATATACTCAGATGGGTTGTTGAATACATGAGTGCCAATGTGTATAACTCATTTCTGTACTAATGTTAAATCTTTGTATGGGTTGGTTTTAGTCCTATTTTATAATCACGCTATATTTTATTTATTGAGAAAAAAGGTGGCAGCTACATTTTGAAGCTGAACTATTCTCTCACGTAAGCTGCATATACAGGATTACTAACGTAACCTGCGCAGGTGGCATACAACGGGGCCTAAAAGAATGTACACAACTGTTTACTTGCAGGCAGTTGTATAGAAGAACCTACTTTTATGCCATATTCCTCCTGTGATGTAATAGGAAGTTTCTCACTAAATGGTGCACTCATTTTTTGTCTGAGAGAAGAGTCATACAATGGGAAGATCATCATCAACAGTGCCACAACTCTCTACCCATGAAGCACTGTCGAGAGATTTGGAATTTATACAAGGAAAATGGCGATCAGCAACTTTATGTCACCAACATGGCCTTTCTGGTGGCCTAACAACACTGGTGAGGAAAATTTCTTCCTTCCTTAGGCTTTAAAGTAGCCTGTGGCTAACGACAGGACATTAGCATGTAACGGCTACATCTGCTAAAGTGGTGACTAAATTGTGAGTGATAAAATATGAAATATAGAACAACATCTGAAAACCACCAAAATATAAAAGGTTGCATGGATATCAGAGAGACAAGAAATAAATTACCTTTCTGACACAGTACTTCAATATATGCGACACCCTGAAGCTCACTAGGCACTGTGACACGCAGTGCTGAACTTGGCTTTGGTAAGGGTCCTGTTCCTGGGGATGATGGAGGACTTGTTCCTTGCTGTGGTTCTTCTTCTGCTTTTGTTACTTCAAACATCCCCGTTTGTGCATATTTGGAACCAGCTTAAAATTTTTGGACATAAATATCTACATTATTACAGTTATACAATATTTGCAATATAAGTTATACGGTAAAGCTCATCACATTCAAAATTAAAAGGGGATGTATTAGCTGCAAAGATGCAGATAATTTCTTAATGATCTGTGAGGACTAACTTTGGAAGCATTACACATCTAATAGAAACAGAAACAAAAACATAGCTGCACAAAGTGATTCACAATAAGTCTTATTTCTACAATAAAAATAGTATCAACATCAATGAGCTACATAGAAGCACCAAAATATAAAATCATAATATTGTGGCAGCGAAGTACCTCTGTGAAATTATAATGTAAGGAACACAGTTTAAAGAGTACTGAATTAGAAAATATCACTGATTCATGTACTTGAAAATCAAGAAGCATAATTACACAAAACATTGTTCATTTTTATGTGTTACTTCACAAAAGTATACTTGTTTCTCACTATGAATATCTCACATGAAAGCAGGCATGAGGATACATACAAAAAAACACTACCATTTAATTTTCTTACACTGAGGTGAATTAGAGATGCTCATCTGGAAACTGGACAACTACATCAATTCATTAGGATCTGAATGTAAACTTCCCACATATTTAGAAGACTTTATTTCATTCTTCTTTCTATTACATGGATCTGATATCAAAATACTGTTTCATTATACTTTCCATTGTGATAATTATTTTCTATTGTGATAAATATTTTCAAATGGGTCACAGTCTTTTTTCACTAGAGTGAAAACACTTCACAATAAAGACAGTACTATGTTACAATTCAAGGCTATTTTGAGATGATTAATTTTTGGACAACTATTTGCCAAAGATGTTTCACTTTGTTGGACATGAGGACTGTCCAATGGACTACTCAAACTAATAGGAATGTTTGGTTTCTTTTTCAAATTTTGTAGAACCCATGGAAATCCCCACAGATTTAGGACATTAAAAATTGACTCAGGTAGAGCCCTGAATACCTGAGCATGCATTGTAACTCAGCTACAGCTAGAACCCCATAGGAAAACAACAGTTTTGTCTCAGTAGATATCCAATCCTTCAACAAATATCATACATTAAGGTTGACCGTTGCTTTTTCCCCTCAGTGGCTTGTAACATTCTCACAGTCTAAGCAGTTAAGCTATGATACCTGTTTCTCATGTCTCACAAAATTCCTATATTGTGGTAGACTGTGGGTATTAACGCACATCCAGACTTTATTGGTAAGCAATGGCAGTTGCATTCATCTGCCCCAACTCAGGAACCCCTTTGGGTCATAAAAACTGTATTAACATCTGAGTTGGAAAGTGAATGGAAAACAGACATAATTCCACAGAGTTGAACTCGTGCACCCCATTGCAAACTGGTTAATTCTGAGGGAGACTGCCTTGTTCCTCAAGAACCTGGATGATTGTTCCACTCCATTTGGATGTAATGTACTGAAGTGTAGTTGCTGGAAGCAACAATGAAATTAATACTCTCCATCAAGGATCCAGTTACCTGCCCAGGATACAGAGGTGTCATCAAAAATAGAGTAACAATATCACTACAACTTTGTATATCAGAACAACCAGATCAAGTACACACTGAAACATTCTTTCGATCCACTCTTGGAGCTTTTGTGGCAATGCACCATAACCCACACAATCCTAGAATTGTGCAGCATGCGAGTCAAATTAACACACAATCCTGCTTGGTACATTTATTAAAAGACATCTACTGGCAGACCTGGACTAATTCTAAGTACTGCTACACTATCAAAACCAATATTACTAATGGTTTCCAGCCTCAGCTCAACATCTGGGATAGTGTTACCATAGTTACCACTAAGAAACGTCCTGTAACAATCGACCTACTTTCAGAAAGATTATGAAATTCTAACACAGCGAATGAGGTGGTGCAGTAGCTAGCTCACTGGACTTGCATTCAGGAGGACGACAGTTCAATCCCGCGTGTGGCCATCCTGATTTAGGTTTTCCATGATTTCCTTAAATTGCTCCAGGCGAATGCCAAGATGGTTCCTTTGAAAGGGCATGGCCGATTTCCTTCCCCTTCCTTCCCTAATCCGATGAGACTGATGACCTCGCTGTTTGGTCTCCTTCCCCAAACAACCCAACCCCAACTCTAACACTCAACTCAGAAATGAAAATGCTAATGGGCTTCCAGCTGGCCACTAGCACTTCCGTGAATAATCTTCACAAAGATAAAACAAGAGTACATTAGAAAGTCAACTGCTCAAAAGGCACATAAAATCACCTCACTTCAAGTTTCCACAGACACGAGTTTTCAACTGAATTAGACCTCACTATGTCTCAATTATTCATAAAATATCACCTCCAGTTATTTACTGTCACCATGTGGAGCTCAGCAGTCTCTCACTACCAACAGTGAGCACACTCACTAAACTGGAACACTTACTAAGGAAACAAGCAGATTAAGCTAAACTTCACACAGAACACAGTTGTGAACTTTTTCAAAACTGGCAGAAAAACTTTATTAATCGCTGAGGCTCACTCACCCCCCACTTGGTACACTAACACATCACCTCCACCAACAGGTGATGCATGGCCACAACAGCCTAAACATCATCATATGCATCTCAGTGTATTGTAAATTTACATGTTTTGTGAAAAGAAGTTTGTTATTAACTTTTAACTGCAAAAAATATTAAGGATTTTTTGCCTTATTCCACATCCATGAGGACCATTTTACTTGGTATCTGTGCTAACCACAAGAGTTGCCGACACATTCATCAATTTCAAAAGTTCCCAGCTCCTCCACAAAATGGTTTCTACATTCACACTTTTCAGCCAGACAACCTCAGGAGCAGAATGAAGGTGCTTTCCTTTGCCTTTACCTGTTCCCACAAAAAGCACTCCTCAACACCAAAGCGGTCTTTCCAGGCAGGACGTCTCAAAAGTTAATTTCCAACGCATGCTGGCAAACATCTGTTATATGGGAAAGTAACTAGCCATTAAGCCAGCATAGAAGACCATTACCACTTATCATTTAGAAAGATTTTGGAAAGACTGGCTAGCACTTCTAGGCTGAACAAACACCCCTTCCCCCAACACCACAAAGTGTCTCTGATAGCCACAACAGCCAAGAGTACAAGCCCCAAGTGCAGTCAGCATTGATGTATTACAGCATGGAATGCAAGACAAAAAAATACAGCCACCCTCCATATGATGTAGAGCAAATATTTTCATTTAGTCAAATGACTAATATAATAGTTTAACACTTACTACTTTCGAACATTTCATTGATCTGAAAATGTAATCATGCCATACACTCCATTATCAACTGACTTAGTATGAAATCTAAAGTAAACATACAACCTTGTAAAGGGCTTGTAATTATTCAGCAGAAAGAAAGGAAAGAGATTACAGTTTAATGTCTCATCAAGGCTAAGGTCACTCGGGACAGAGTAGAAGCTCAGATTTGGAAAATAAATCAACTGTGACCTTTGCAATGGAATAATCCTGATATCTGCCTTACATGGTTTAGGAAAACCAACATTTTAATTACATTCACAACTAAAATTTCTTTTCATAATTTTGTTTAGTAGAGCTGAGTGGCGCTGTAGACAGAAAACATTTATAGACGGTCTTTCATTACGAGCAATACTTTTTAAAATTGTAATTTCCATTTCTACTGTGTGTGTGTGTGTGTGTGTGTGTGTGTGTGTGTGTGTGTGTGTGTGTGTGTGTGTGTGGAGGGGGGGGGGGGGGTGCCCACATGCTCGAGTGTGCTCCCAGATGTGAAAACATCCAGTACAATTTGCAGTTTCATAATGCAGTGACTCACACTTCCTGGATGTTTAGAAATCATTACAAAATTTTACCGAAGTAGCAGCTCAGTTGTGTGTGCTCATCATTTGTTCATCAGATAATTGAGTTTCATCACCATTTCTCTATTCAGGCTGTACGCTACACTCTTATCAAATTTGAGTGGGACGTCACTCAACATCACCATCATGAAGACAATGTAAAGTGTAACAGCCAGTACTGAGGAAGAGCCGAATGTGTCAGTTTCAAGATGATATTAATGGTTGGGGCTATCTGAGACATAAAAATGGTGAACCTTAATTCTTGTTAAAGAATTTGGGCCTGCAACCGTACAAATTTGCACTGACTGAAAAATTAAGGTGAAACAAGCACAAATTGTGTCACGAGTTCACTGATTGGGCTGTAAACAGTTGGAAGCTGATCCTGATTTCACTGGAAAAATCAGTTTCTCAGACAGGTTCATCTTCATCTCATGGCTTCATCAATAAGAAAAACTGTCATTAGTGGAACGAGAAGACTTCACAAGTGACCTATGAGGTGCCACTGCATTCAGAAAAACTCACCGTATGGTGCAGTTTATGCCATGGCAAGTCACAGGATTTCATTTCTTTCAAGATGAGAGAAGAACTGTTACTGTCAATGGCAATCGCTACAGAGCCAAGTTATATGAATTTCTTTGGCCACAACTTGAGACCATAGATATTGAAAACATGTGGTTCAAGCAGGATGGCCCTATGTGTCACAGGATGGCCCTGTGTGTCACACAGCAGCTGCTGCTGCTATGCTTGATTTGCTGAGGGATAAACTTGGCGACCAGATCATCTCAAGACATCGATATGTGAATTGGTCACCATAGTCACATAATTTAATACTTGTAGTTTTTTTTCTTTGGTGCTACATAGAAGCCCAGATCTATGCTGACACAGCACAAACTTCAGGACATTTGGAGGCAAGCATTAATTGGGCTATTCCTGACAAAATGGTGCTAATGTTGGACACACTAATTAACAACTGCAGCCGTCAAGTGCATCAGTGTGTTCAAAGCTGTAGTGGACATTTGAATGATATTTTGTTCAGAAAACAATGCAGTACCTAAGCTTCAAAATAAAGCACAATTTACTTTGATACAAGAATTTTCCCCCATTAAAATTTTAAAAAGTATCACTCTTAATGATAGACTCTTAGTAATAACACTATTAATAACCATAACCACACTCATTTCATTAAACTAGTAGTACCTGTTCTATAGCTCAAGTCTCCAATTATAGAATTTGATACTTTTTTCAGCCGCCAGTTCTGTCTCAGTCTTAGAAGCTCTATGTGAAAATCAGGAACATTTCTATTTCGCACCAGTTCGCTCTGTGAAGTTCTCAGTCTTTCGGCGCCAGTTAAAAGAACTGATGCTGCTGCTGCTAAGGCCTTCAACAGATCAAGCCCTTTACCTCAGACAAGATCACAAATCAATTATAATAATCATTAATTCTGATAACATGTATACATATATTTTTTACCTTTTTTCTTGCATACACTTGCACCATTGCCTTTGTCTCTATGTTTTCTTGTGGAACTGGGTCAAGAACCATATAACGTTTTTCTTTAGCAATGACCAATACATCATGCAAAACACAGACTTCTGTTAAGGCATTCCTGTTGAAATAATAAACAATCTTGAGAATTAAAAATTTATTTCAAAGTTGCTGCAGAGTTAAATTCATCTAGTATCTTCCTTGCTCCATAAACTTTTCACCACAATTGTCATCCTGAGACCATGGTGATGGTTTGAAAACTCATATCATAGCTCAAAAATTTGTCAGGTGACTGTCAACAGCATCAATATACAGCATGTTCCAAAAGGAATATACCTGTTTTAATACATTGAAGCATTTATTATATTCAACTTACAATTACAAATAGTACATCAAATGAAAGAGTAGCTCAAATAATTTTATTTGTAAACCTGTTACAAGCTCTAAAACCTACAGACTATGGTCTACTTACCAACTTTGCAAACAAAATGTTGGTGCATGACCACCAAGCTTTTCTGGATTGTCGTCTTCAGTCATGACTTGACATTTCATGGAAGTGGAAATGTGAACACACATAATGTGTGTCTGGGGGTCACCAAATCCCCACGAGAAGGCACAGTTGAAACGAGACTTCCCTAAATTAAATGTTCCTTGTGTCGTATTCCAGTGGAAAGTTTAAGAGCAACAACTGTAGCTGGTACTTCATATCTTGATGTGTTAGAACTATGGCTCTTTCTTTATACTGGAAGAAGCTGAACCACAGAAATTTATTTGGCAGCAAGATGGTGTGCCATCTCTGGTGTGACACACTACATGAGTGGTTAAATGACGTTGGTTGCAAGGGGCAGATTACAGAGCTTGTTACGCATGGCCTCCACCATCACCTGATCTGATGCCAAGCGATTTTTACCTTTGTGGTTCATAAAGGGTCACATGTATCTACCTGCACTACAAGCTGGAGTAGCTGACTTCAGAAACAGGACTGAAACAGTTGTTGCAACAATGACCTCAGACACATTGATTAAGGTTTGGGAAGATCTTGCCTATCAGCTCAATGTGTGCTGTGTGACGAATAATGCTCACATTGAATAGTTGTAAGGAAAACTGTGTGAGTTGTTCTTTCATTTAATGTATTTTTATAATAATGTAAGCTGAATGCAATAAATGCTACAAAGCCTTAAAACCAGTATGTTCATTTTTAAACACCCTGTACTTGGAGAAATGCACGGTAAACAAATTGCTGTCATACAATATATTTATTAACAACCAGTTTTGATCATTGATCATCTTCACAGTGCTGGCACAAAAATGGAAACGAAGTGAAAACTGTGAACATCAACACAAATTACATTTTCATGAGAATTATTAGTCAGAAACATTAAGTGTACTTACGAAAAAGATTGTGACAACTTCACATGACACATATGCTATTTAACCAAAAAAGATGTCATGGCAGACTTCCAAACATCAGAAAAAGGTACTTTGCACCATAATACCAGCTTAAGCAAACTGAAAACATTGAAAAATGAAACCATGTGACTGCAATAAGTGCTTAGCAGTTTGTGCCCAATGAAATGGTAGGTGTGCTACCTGATGGCTACATATAACCAAAAAGAAAACTAAGGTGGTAGTGCAGGCAGCAGGTGAGCATGCCAAGTAGATACATATTAAACTCGGACAAGAGACTCTTGAAGAGATGGAAAAATTTAGCTGTACTACGAAGTAGAGTAAATAAAGAAGGAATATGAAAAAGACACATTCTATTAGAGATTGTACAAGGCAACAGGGCTTCCTATGTAAAGAAGTAGATGCTAAGATTCAAACATATAAACTCTAAGACCAGAAAAGTATCATGAAAAGCTATGTTAAAAAAACTCTTCTGTATGGGTGCAAAACATACACAACATGGAAGATAAAAATGAAACTTTTTAAAAGTGGTGTTACAGGAGACATGTGAGAATCGTGTTGATTGATCAAATAAGAAATGAAGATACTGAGGATGAGTCAATGAGGAAAAAATGGCTTAGAAAGAACATAAGGAGACAAGAGAGATAGGCTGGATGAGCACATACAAATTGTTGCTGAAAACTATAGTTGAAGGGACGATAGTACAAACAACTGCAGGGGCAGCCCTAGACACAAGCATATAGCAGACATTCTTGAGGTTGTAGGACACAAAATAAGCAGCAGAAATTGAGATTTGCATCAAGCCACCTTAGGGTTGATGACAAAAACAGCAAAAATTGTATTTCTTGAAGAACAGCCATCATCTACTTGTAACACCAGAGGCCTTATTGCTATGAACATACCTATTTGCAGCAAAAAGGAATCTTCTCTCCTAGATAATCAAATTATTTCTAAAAAGAGTGGGTATAATAAATGTTCTCAATTTTGGTAATATTTGCCAAGGTGGCATGAAGCAACAGCAAGTGGTCAGGATATAGTAAGTACAGTTGCTGCACCACTTCACAACACCTATTCATACAGGATTTGAATGACACTCGTTCCTCTTTCTCCTGCCTCATCAAAACTGGCTCCAACTTATCCATATTTCCCCACAAACTACTTCTAAATCTTGCCCCCCCCCCTTCCCCTCCTCGTAACCACCACCAACAAGTCATCCATCCTTACTTACGGGGTGCATATCCACTCACCCAATTTTGGCCTTCAGCACGAACTCCCATGGACCTTCACGGTCGCAGACATTACTGATCCCATTCTGTGTGCCGACTCCCTTGGTCATTACAGTCTACTGACCGATGTAGCGAAGCATCACTTAGTCAACAGTAACCCCAGTAGATCAACCCATTGCAGCTAGCATCCTGACACCTGTTTCACCATGAAACAGCTGGTGATTTCAGGTCTATATGCTCAGCTCCTTGCAGAATTTCCCTGCCTCATCCAGACACCCATTGACCCCTGGAACGTTCAGCATGACACTCTGCATTACATCACCATCATCCCTGCCTCCCCGGTTTTCTGTCCCCTCCCTCCTCACGAGCACAAAATCGTACAAATGGAGTTCAAAGAGCAGCTCGTCGCCAATGTACTTCATCCTTCCAGAAGCCCCTGGCTCTCAGGTCTTCACCCCCCCCTCCCTCAAGAACAACAGTTCCTGGTGCCCTGACAGCGATTACCATAAACTCAAAGCCCCCACCATCCTTGACCATTATACTGTCCCACTCCTCCACACCTACAACAACGCCATCTCGGGAGCTAGTATCTTCAGTAAAGTACATTGCAATGAAGCCTACACACAAATCCCACTCCCCATCCCCTCCGCACCCCAGAGGACATTGAGAAAACAGCCACAATCACACCTTTCAACCTGCTTGAGAGAGCATTCATAACATTCAGCCTCTTTAATACCACAAAAACATGGCAATGATTTTTGGACAACATCCTCCAGGGCACACTGCGTTGTTTTGCCTACCTAGATGATACATTCATCTACCCCAGGGACCCTACCGAACACTGCCAACACCGACCCAAAATTTTTTCCCACCTACAGAAAGCTGGAATGATCCCCAACACAGCTAAATGCATTTTCGGGGCAAGCGATGTTAAGGCCTCCAGCATATCGTCAGCATGGTAAATTCTTCCGTCGCCATTTTAAGGATGCTGCTGCCACCCCAGAGCGGTAGAAACAAAAGCAACAAACTGGTCCCTCGGATCCAGGCCAGGATCAAGAGCTTTGAGAAAACAAAATGAGACCTCGCCAATGTGGTCCTTTTAGTCCACCCCTTCCCTAGTGCCCTCTTCACAATAATAGCGGATGTGAGCCAGATGGCTGTTGGAGCCAACCTACAACAATGTGTGAACAACATCTGGCATCCAAGCTCACTGATACACAATGGTACTGGGGCGGATATGACCTTTAGCTGCTGCTCACAGTCCATGAAGCCATCCGCTATTTCCAATCTCTATAGATCACCACCCCCTTGCCTCTAGTTTTTGCAGGAAAGACATGGACTAGATCTCACTGCGACAGTTTAGGCTGCAGGAGTACATCGCACAATTCACTACTAATTTCTGGCATGTTGCCGGCATCAGCATCATTGTGGCAAACTTTACACAACAATGCCCTTGCCACTGCTCAGGAGGATGATCTGGACCTAGCCCACATCCTTCCGAATGCTGACTCTGGCCTCAACCTCCAGGTAAGATCCATACCCGCTCTGCCCATAAGATCTGGTGTGATGGCTTTGTGGATCCTCCACAACCTGATGGTTCCAATGATTGCCCACTACCCTTTCTCCCTCCTACCTTCTGAAAACTGGCATTTGACCATGTCCATGACCTCACACAACACAGGCATCCACACTTCTGTCACCCTCATGCAGCAATGCTTTGTCTGGCCGGGCATTCAATGTGACTGCAGCAACTGGGTCCGGACCTGTGTTCCATACCAGCGCGCCATGGTTGGACAGCACGCTCACTCCCATGTGGCCATCCATCCCCTCCACATGCAGGAACATCTCAACATAGTCGGCCCACTACTCTCCTCCAATGGATGTCGATACCTGTTGACAATTACAGCCAGATTTACACACTGGCCAGAGGCTGTCCCTATCCCTGACATTTCAGCTGAAACTGTGGCTGTAGCCTTTGTTCAGACCTGGGTGTCCCACACTGGATGCCCCCCGACATCATTGCAAATCGCAGGTACCAGTGCATCTCGGCCCTCTTCCAATCTCTGACAGCCACCTGTTGCTCCAATTTCCACCATACCTCCAGCTACCATCCTCAGCTAACGGAGTGGTGGAGCAGTTCCATGGCACACTTAAAACTGCCCTTACATGCTATTCATCCAAATGTCTGCTGCCCTACCCCTGGTACTTCTAGGCCTGAGGATTGCACATAAAATTCACCTGGGAACTTCTCCTGTGGGGCTGATATACAGACAGCCACTCGCCATTTCCAGCAAGTAATCTCACTGCTTTCCAACAGAACCATTCCAGTTCTCGTACATCAGCTCCAAGGTCTCATGGCTCAGCTACAACGAACACCTCTGCTACATCATGGTGAGCACCATACCTTCATCCACTCTGACCTCACAGCATGCACACATCATGCTTTAGATGGATGCCTACCAGCTTACGTCCTGCCCTCAGTATTTGGGCCTGCACTTAGTGTAGTAATGAAGGAACAAGACTTTTCCATTCATTTGTATGGGGCCACAATAACCATCTCTATAAACAGACACAAGCTGGCTTATGTCCTAGAGACCCCTCCAGCCAACGATCACAGCACCATTGATATGGAGTTGCCCCCACCTTCCACCAGTCCCAGTCACAGCACCACCAACACAGCCTCCAATGCTATGCAGGCCAAAACCATCCCCTATGCTGTTCCTGATGTGCCACCAGTCAACGTCACTCCTGATGCCGTGTCCAACACACTACCACTGACGCAGCCCCCCAACGCTGCCTGTTGCCCACTGCCAATCAACTATATGACTGACACCCCATCCTGGGACCCCGATGCCACCCTGATCTCACAGGTGACTGCCACTCCTGACAGAGTACCATCACCACCGCCACTAACACCTGCACCACTAGAGTAGCAACACTATTTCACAGGCTCCCAATACCATGCACAGGAGCTGCCCCTGCCCCTCCTCTCACAGGGAACCACACCATGAGCACTAGCACAGCAGTGACAGCCCATACATGTCCCCCACCCCCCAGCAGACATCCTCAGTCATCTCCAAACACCCCTCTGCATGGTTGGCACCAGTTTTCCTTTTGTAAGGGTGGAACTGTGTGGCAAATCCTTCCGTTCACCTCCACCTGTAGCAGCAGATGACAGGCTGCACTGACAGAAAGCCAGCGGTCAGTGAAGCGACTACTGGCCAAGGTACCACTGTAATCCCCCCCCCCCCCCCAAGCACCTTCGCGTCACTTCTGTCAGAGGTATAGCTTAGATTGCCACACTTTCCAGATGCCATACACACCAAACCATTTCTCGGGCAGCTTCTTCTTCCACTTTGATGAGGCAACACCACCTGGCTGCACTTTTGGCAGCTCATCTCACGCAACACCATGCGGCTCACATCACTGTCTGCACATTTTGCTGGAGTACGCACAGACAGCAGGATTTTGCCTCTACATCCTGTGTCAATGTTTTGTCATAGTTCAGTTAATGAGAGAAGTGCTAATGCGTCTTCAATACCACCTTCCCCAGCCGTGTTGTCTCCAGGTGCTTCCCTTGACATCAGCTGTACCAAGGCTGATGCAGGACACCTGGTTCATCCCCCACCAGTATCAGCACCTGGAATACTGTGTGCAGTGAGGCGTAAGTAGCGTAATGAAGTGCAGTGTGCACTAGGATTACCAGGTGGGTTTTTTACCATCCAATCCCTGGCCATTTGGGCAGCCCTTTACCACCAAGTGCGCCACTGAAGCAAGTTTCCCCACACTGCCAGATGACATCAAACAAAGTACTGTGAACCATTCATTGTCTGCCCTGTCCAAAGACAGGGCAAGGACCCCCATCCCCCTTGATTAAGAGGCAGTAGCTCCTTAAATTTGATTGTAGTTGTTGTTAGTTTTTAGGAATAATATCTCTGAACCAGCTTATGTGCTTCTTCCAGCACGCCCCTTTATTAATTGTTGTCTTTTTTAATTAGTTTGCCTTTATAGGCATGTAGGCATCTTAGGAGCATAGAAGGGACCCTAAACCAGTCCGTCACTACTTAACTGACTATCCAGCTTCATGCGTGAGGGGAAAAAAAAGAAAAAGAAGAAGAAGAAGAAGATAGGGTCTGTTCCTTGCAGTCGTCAGATTGCTTATATCAAGTTACTGACATGTGATATGATTTATAGAAGCTTTCTCTGAATTCTTAGTGCCCTTAATGGAAATGTGGATGCTGGACAGTTCCTCTGGGCTCCACATAAGCTATGTGCACAGTTTGCTCTGGAAAGGGACTTTCACATTTTGCATTAAGAGTAACCTTGGTACATTACCTGTTGACAAACCTCATATAAATACCCTGTATTTACTCCAGATATAGATTGAATTGTGTCAAAGTCTCTCATATCAATTTTAAAACTTATGGCTTGGATGACATCACAGACATACAGTTCGATTTGGCTACTGGCATTTTCCATCATAATATGAGAAGAGTATCACTTTTAACATTTCCCAAATGGTCACAGCAGTAGAAAACAGCCTCAAGCCATGAGCTGCATCTATTTAAAACAGGGTTAAGGGGCGGTAAAGCTTCTTGTAACATTTACTTGGAAAGTTTTAGTCTCAAAGCTTTAACAAACACATTTTCTAATCTGGACAATATAATATTTTCTTCAAGTTGCAGGAGTCATAACTATTCTGCTACTTTGTACAAAGTGTGTACCAGACTTTGCATTCAAGCCGTTCACCTGCTTTATTCATATGTGGCAGCATTTGTGACTATAACATGGCACAGGTTTTATTTTATTTTTTCATTTTTTTCATACACCCATGTACTCCGCATATTCTGTGCATGTTACTGTCACATATTTGGCTTAGATCTGCAAAAACACAGTGCGAATTTTTATGACTTTTAAAAAAAATCACCATGTACTGAATTGTTCAGTTTCATGCTGGCTATTTTTGCCAACATGAGAGCCTTGTATAAACTGTTTTACAATATATTGTTTTCTACAGTCCTTTAGGTACTAGCCACATTTTCTGGTGTTGACTGGCAATGAAACTAATTCTCTGCCACCTCTGAAATCTGAAATGAAGCTTGGATGTGTTGTGTAATCTGGAACTGTTTTTTGCAAGCGATCTGCAATTCAGGTGCAAGCATTTATTAATGTAACCTGAAAATGTTGTGTATTTCACTACCAAATGCAAAAAACATCATTACTCTAACAGCTTAATTTTTGTACAAAAATTTATCATATAGCTACTGCACACATTGTTGAAGCCCCTGGGCACGTAGAAAATTTCTTTTAGTTGTCTTTTCCTTAAAAATGATATCACAAAATATAAGCATATGTATAATACAGGGAATTAATTGCTGGCATCACACTGCACTACAAAGGTGACTAGCCTAATGAATAAGTACCACATCGCTGCAATAATAATAGTTCTTTACTCTCTCTCAGCATTTCACGAAGTCAAGTAGAAGGAGCCAGTCAAGTGACACATGTTACACTATGTTGCCTGTTTTGCAGGTATATGAACAGTCTTGTCCAGTGCAACTGGCTGCATGGTGCAGCACTCCCCCCCCCCCCCCCCTTGCAACCCACATGCACACACTCCATTGCTACTTATCACAAAGTTATTTTATTTAAGCAACAACACAGCAACTTTCATTGTTGTATTCAACACCGGAATAGATTTGTTAGGTAGCACACATAAGGGCTATGAAACTGCAAGACTTCACACGGTTGGTTGGTTGATTTGGGGGAGGGGGGGGGGGGGCAACAAGCAAGGTCATCGAGCCCATCAGATTAGGGTAGGAAGTCAGCTGTGACCTTTCTAAGGAACCATCCCTGAAGAAATTTGGGGAAATCTTAGAAAACTTAAATCAGAATGGCTGGACACAGGTTTGAGCCATCATACTGCAGAATGCGAGTACAGTGTGCTAACCACTGTGCCATCTCACTTGGTGACTTCACGTGTTTTCAGGATGTATATGTGGGACAACATCGGACACATTGTGTATCTACTTTTGTTTTGTAAATTACTCCTCTTTTTTATACACTATGAGAACAAGAACCATTTGTTGAATGATACATCTATAAAAAAAACATATGCACTTAAAATACAACGTATGAAATACACCAACAAATGCAAAGACTGGATTGACTGAAGCCTCCAATACTGCTTCCCAATTCTCAATCAACTCTCAACAAACTTTCAACCTAACCTATACTTTGGGAAACACAACAGATCAGTCTGTCACTACAATTTATGTTTCAAAAGACACACAAAAAGCAATGTTAGTGTTCCATTCACCTTCTCTTTGTGCATGTGTGATGCCACACACCACAACATCACTATGTCACAGGCTGAAGCTACCATCTGGTATCAGTAGGATCAGTTGACCCCAAAAATCTGCCCTCAAGTTATCACTTTCCAATGGTCGCCTTCCGAAGGCCACCACTATGTTGCAGCATTGCCCTTGTGGATGGAGAGGCTTGCTTTTTCACATGAAGCTGAGGGTCATGCCGGCTGCTGTGCAGCTACTGCAATGGTCTCCCATGTGTTGTGAATGGAGCCTCAAGATACTAGGTGCCCTCCCTGAGTAATTAGCATTTCACCGCATGGCCGTGATCCAGGAATCCTATTTACATAAACGGGGTGAATCAGGCCTCAGGGGAATTAGAGGCAAGTTGATTTATGCTAGAAATCTAAAACAATATAGAATATCTATTTATGCCAAGAATGGACTCTCATTCATGCCAATGGCAACTTTTGCTCCAGGGACTTAATTAATGCCCATCAGGATGAAACAGAGTAAGGAAGGAAGCATGAGGGAAATTTTATTGGCTGAGGTTACCTTCCTTAGGTGGACTGTGCTCCGACTTCCTAGGAAGTCAAGAGATTGGTAGAAAGCTGCTTACAGCTGACAACTGTTGGTTGGTTGCGATGTCAGTGCTCACAACTTGGTGGGGGAAGCAGTGATACCAACAACTGAGGCAATCTGATGATCTTGAGTAGCTGTAGGGAACTTACCTTCAGGAATTGAAGAAGGGAAGTAGTAAATGACATAACTTTTGGGTCCATCTTAACTGTCAGCTTTGTCAAACAATGTCATATGGCATCAGAGCCATTTTTATCTGACCAAGTGCATGTTAAGTTTGAGGTTGGAATGGGTCTTAAACAGACCATGGCTTACAGGAATCCTAGGAAAACAGACACAGGCTTATGCAGGAAAGAAAGAAAACTCATGCTTATCTGGAGTCAGAACTTCAATGTGAAATCCAGTATATCTTGAGGATGGCAGGTAAAGTGAAGTCTGTCCTTATGAACTTGTGTTTAAAAACCTGTTCAATCACCAAGTAGTGCACTGACAGGAATGTACTTTGGTGGAGCAATAATCTGGACTTGCAAAGGAAGCAATGAGAAGACTGTTCAATGCTACAAGAGAATATCGGGAGGCCCTTGCCAAATACAACCTTGCAATTAAGCAAGCAAAACTAGCATCCTGAAACATACTCTGTGAGGAGATGGAAGGTACACGTACTTGTGCCAGACTTCATAAAACCCTCACTAGAATACCAACTAATCTAGGAGGCACTCTATGGAAAGAGGATGATGGATGCACAAGTACAGCATGAGAGATGACAGATGATCTCAAGAGCCACTTCCCTCAATGCTCTCTGCAGAAAACACAGATCTGGACTCAGTCCCTGAAAAGTACTAGTTTAAAGGTAATTAAAGGAAGAACTGGTGTTGATTTCAGAAAAAATGCAGTGGGTTGTGAGAATGTTTAAACTGTTCAAGTCACCAAGCCCATATGGAATCTTTCTGACTCTACTGCAAACAAACAGGAGGAAGATTAATTAGATTCCTACACAGACTGTTTAAACTAAGTCTAGCAATAGGAGCATTCCTAATGCTTGGAGGAGAATGATGGTAGTTTTCATTCTAAAGGCCAGGAGAATTGTTCCTACCAAGACTAAGGACACGAGACAGATCAGCTATGTCCTCCTTTCTCCTAAAGACATTAGAAAAACTGGTTAATGTGCACATTAGGGAATGGAAGTTAACTGAGGTTCCTCTACATAAAAACCAATATGCACATTAACCAGGCAAATGTTGTGAAACACCACTTCAGCAACTTGCTGGGAAGGTGGAAAAAGCTCTACACTTCCAAGTAATCGCTCTCTGCATTTTCCTGGGTACTGAGGAGGCTTTTAGCAATATGACTTTCAAATCCATGTTTAGAGCTGCAGAAAAACATGGCTTTGAGACCACCATCGCAAATGGATTAAGACTTATGCTGAGTACACAAAAAGCAGAAACCACCACAACGAGTAAGAAAATGGTGATCAACACCACTAGAGGGAGCTTCGAAAGAGTGGCTCCCCCCCCCCCCCCCCCCCCTCCCGTACCATGGAACCTAGGGATGAATGAGTTCATTGAAAAGTTAAATACTAGAGGTTACTTTTACCAAGGATAGTAGTACTTGGCAAATTTGCTAGTACTGTTAGAACAATTGCACAGATAGTGCAGGAAACAGGATCTAAGAGTCAGTCCCAAGAAAACTGTTGTAGTACTGTTCGCGAGGAAGAATATCCATGACATGTACCGAAATCTCGAGCATTTTCACAGACCTCTAATAGTAAAGTAGACAGTGTATTTAGGGGCAACCCTGGTGTTAAACTATCATGGCCCCCTCACACAAAGATTATGTGGTCCAAAGTGAAAAGTGCTCTTTCATGGGCACTAGAAGGGTCTGTAGTAACAAGCAGGGTCCAACCCCCAGGAGTATGTAAAGGTACTGAAATAAGACCTATGATGACTTTTGAAGCTACAGTATGGTGAAATAAAGTAGACAGGAGATGGCTGCTAAAGAACTTGGCAATGTGCAAAGTTTTGCCCACTTAGTCATAACAGAGGGAATTAGCAGTACACCAACTGCTGAGATGGACACCACGCTGGTCACCTTTGAATTACAATGGAGACAGTGACAAGGGGCATACTGTTTGAAACTGGAAATAAATGGAAACCTTATCTTCAAAATCCCACACCAATTAGTGAATGGGGTGAATATCAGAAAAGTCAGGGAAATGTCAGCTGACTATACAATAACTTCCAGCTGCGTCAATATACCCCTTTCAAGGTAACAACTGGAAGTAGAGAGAAGAGGAATAGTGAACCACAATACCATTCAGGAGACACAATCTAGTTTAATGAGAGGTTGAAGACAGACAAGGGTGCTCGTTAGCTGGTTTGAGAGGGGGGAGGGGGGGGGGGAGTAAGTGAACAAACAATGAGGTGATCAGTCCCTCGATCAAAGACTGGTGAATCCAGTTGTAGAGATGTGCACAGAGAACATTTTCTGATCTACTCAGGAGACTCATAGCAGGAAAAGAGAGAAGGCTAAAAATGTAATGGACACCTTTTGTAACATCAGTAACATTAGCAACATGAAGGAGATATGGAAGTCAAAAGGTGGGCATCACCAGGGCTCTGCATGTGAAAGGAAATGCCCCATTCCCAGCTGTCACACTTGATCCATTTACAGTCAAGAGCACCCACTATTCAACAAAGTGTGGCAACCAGAATAGAAAATTAGGTACAGCAGAAAGGAAGCAAACTGAATCTAAAAGTGATTAAAACAGAGTAAAAGAGGGTGAAAGAGTAGCCTGGTCAAGGAAGTAGGGTCAGGGATCCCTCATATCTAGCATACAATGGGAGATGCCCCACCCAAACAACCTGGCCCTGCTCTACAGACAGATTAAAATGTTATACTTGAGAATAAAAGTCACTTTCACTGAGAGAACTATGAACCACTTCAACCAATTGCAAATCACTCACTAATATTAGAGGCAATGTGTCCATAAGTCCATACTTATCACAGAGGCCAGAAGGAGGAGGCATTCCATCAAGATATGAGCTGCTGTCTGTAAGGCTCCACCACAATGTGGGGGTAGCTCATTACACAAAAGAAAACTATGGGTTAGCCTAGTATGACTGATGGGGAGACTGCATAGATAGGACTGTAGATTCCTTCTGGGAGAAGCAGAAGGAAGAGCACCATGCTGCATTGGTCTCTTTGACTATGCCGAGCAACACAAGCAAGATGAAGAAGGTCAACGAGGTCATGAATTGCAGAGACTAAAGCCTGGCAAGAATAGCACTGGCCAATCGCCTGGAGACTGCTCATTGAGTCAGTTCACATAAAACAAAATCCATGGAGGCCTGTTTAACAAAATGGAGAGCTCTGCTAATGGCAAGAAGAGTAAAACCATAACCCACATAATCCAGAGTTTTGGAGCTGCTGCTGTGAAAGATGGTAGCATCCTGGAACTCTTGAAGAACTTGACATAACAGATACTGAATGGTCATGGGGTAGGCAGCGAGTTTAGGGCCTTGGAAAAGATTGGTCCTAATCCATGGCCTGGGCACATTCAAGGGAAAATGCATGAGATGCAGACCTTGGAAGGGGGAAGTGAGGCACATACCAACTGGTAGTCCCACCCAAGGACAGGTATTCAGAGGACGACACCACTCATACGTAAAGAGAATGGGATATGAGGGATGATCAGGAAACTGTTGAATTATGATTGCATACAAGACCAAGAGCTGGTACTGTCAAATCTGACAAAAGAAGATCCCTGCTTCAGCAATGAGACTGTCAACAGGACTAGCCCGAAAAGCCCTGGTGGCCATATGCACATCATGATGGTGGACTGGGTCTAACAGTTTTAAAGCTTAGGGGCCGCCAAGCCATAAAGCTGGCAACCAAAGTCCAGTCAGGACAAAACCACAGCCCAGTAAATAGAGATAAAAGTAGCATGATCTGCACTCCAACATGTGTGGCCAAGGAAGCACAGAACGTTAAGCTTCCACATGCAGCTAGTCTTCACGTCACAAGCATAGGGCAGCCAGAAGGCCCAAGAAGAGGGGCTGTGCTACAATGTCTAGGTAACTACGTAGAGCTCCAGGCCAGGATGAATGTGGAACGACAGGCAGAAATGCATGACCCACATTTTTGTAGGAGAGAATTGGAAACCACGGGAAGCGCCCATGCAGAGGCCCACTAGATGGTACTTTGGAGCTGACTTTCAGCAGAGGCCAACATGTAGGAGTTACACCGACCGCAAAAATCATTGACATACGACACAGGGGAGACCAGCAGTCCAACAGAGGTCACTAACCCATTAATGACAATGAGGAAAAGTGTGACTGTCAAAAAACAGCCCTGTGGGACACCATTCTCTTGGAACTGTGGGGAGCTGAGTGAAGTGTAGAGTCTAACCCGGAACAACCAGTGGGATAAAAATGGTCAATAAAATCGGTAGGGGACCTTGAAAGCCCCAGTCCTGAAAGGTGATTAAAATGTGATGACATCAAGCAGTGCCATATGCCTTATGCAGGTCAAAAAAGATTGTGACAGGGTGTTGGGATTTACAAAAAGCCTGTCAGATGGCTGTTTCCAACCTAAACAGATGGTAAGTTGCTAAACATCCATCCTGGAAACCACACTGATAGAGGGATAAAAGGCCCTGAGATTTTAGAACCCAGCATAATCTATGGACAATCATCCTTTCAAGCAACTTACAGAATACTTTACTCAGACTCATCGGCTGGTAACTATCAAGAGATGTATGGTTCTTGCCTGGCTTAAGAACTCGGACAACTATAATAGCTCACAGTTCTGAGGGGAAAGCACCTTGGAGCCAAAGACAGTTGAAGACCCTTAGGACACGTTGCCTTTGGGGAATATTCAGGTTTTTGATCATCTGACAGTGAATTACATCAGGATCTAGGATTGTGTCTTGGGTTGAGACAAAAGCCTGAAGTAGCCCCCACTCACTGAAAGGCCCACTGTAGGATTCAACTAGGTGGAGACAGAAACATACAGGGATCTCTGCACTAAGTTGGTTCTGCAGTAGAAAGGTAGCCACATCTAGAAGATGCCAATGCTGTCATAAAGTGGGTCGCAAGGTGTTCTGCAAGAACCAATGAATTGACACAAAGACTGCACTGTAGGCCAAGACCCTAAATAGCTGTTGAATGTTGGCTGCCTCTGGAATGACATTCCCATCAAAGGCTAAGATTAAAGGCACCTGTTATCCACATGATTATCTTAGAGCCTTTTTTGTACACATCTGAAAGTATATGCCTTGCCACTGGAGATTAATATATAGTTCCTCACCTGTTTGGAGTGGAAGATGATTCCTTGGACCACATTCATAGTTTTGTATGAGGCCATGGCCATTGGTATGTCACATAGATGATCACATATTGTAGATTGGGCACCAGAGGAAGTTTTAATTAATAAGGAACCATGTTTCATTTTCCCCAGAGACTCAACTTACCCAAATTTGTCTTCACTGTTTTACTGTTTTTGACAAAAAAAAAAAAAAAAAAAAAAACAATGGTTTCATTGCAACCAAGGTATCCCCATCAGTCTGAGAACAGACAAAGTATTGGGTAAAGTATGTCGCTCCCACTAGTATGGGGCTGTATGTCTCTGCATTATACTAATCTTTCCCATCTGAAGAGACTACAGTGCCAGTGGATGAAAGCTTAATTTGCTTCATGTGTGAATCTTCTGCCATGGTACCACCTACTCTGAAAAGAGGCTCTTTCCATGGGTGCCACAGCAATGGTTACATGGCCTGTAAACCATTGCCCAGAGTCCTCATGCCCCAGCTACAACAGGTACATACTCCTTGGCTTGAGTGAGGAGTTTCCAGCTCAGGCACCAAAAGAGTGATTCCTGTGTGGTTAGGTGGCTACCACTGTGCAGGAAATTGTTGACCCCCACCCCACAATGGAATGGCTTCCATACTGGGTTTTGGATGTAGTATCTTTGCAAGAAAAGAAGGGTGCAAAGAAAGAAGGTGCAATGGTGGAACATACACTGCACTGAACAACCCTCCCTGCACAATCCGAACTTCTGTAAAATTTCAAAAGTAGCAAGTCAAACTCAACAAAATGACCACGTAGTTACAAAGGAATAGTTGTAGAATGCCAAATGGGAAGAAACCAAAGTGTCCAAAATCACAAAAAAGATCCAAGCATGAACAGTACGAAGAAAAAAATCCAAAGGAAAGGCGGAGGGGGAAAAAAGGGGGAGGGGGGGTAGGTTTACAGCATGGAAAGGGAAGTAGCACCACAAGGGATAAGGGATGGGGACACATTGTGGCCAAGCACATACTCACAAGAGAGATATGAACCCCCTGTGGAGAAGATGGTGTTAGGGTCAGGGTGTATGGGGTACAGCCTAGACTAGAGAGAGCACTCTCTAGGGAGGCTGGCACTTATTCCAGGAGGAAATATCTGCTATCAGAAAGTTCGCAGTGGAGAACTGTCATTAAATGCAACAAGGACCATGGGATCTACATTCATTCAGACATAGGAGCAGCTCTGAAATCACTATCAGCTCTTGCAACAAAATCAAAGATTGTTGCAAAACGCCATGAAGCTTTTGTGAGGAAAGGGGAATGCAACAGTGTTAACATGGTGTGGGTTCTTGATCACTCAGGAATTAGTGGCAACAAATAAGCTGATAGGCTGGCAAGGACAAGTGCGACAACTCCACATGTTCAACCGGGGCCTGTCCTATCAACAGACCAACAATAAAATCAAAACTATGTAGCTGGATTAGGAGATAGCATGCAGAATATTGGACTAAGATCAAAAAACAAAAACATAACAAGCTAACGATACTCAAGTCATATTTCAAGAGAAATTCTGCAATCCTGGGCTCAAACAGGAGGCAGATTAAACTCATGGTAGGACTAATGATTGGCCTTAGGAACACCTACACACAACTGGTATAGATAAAGAAGCCCCCGAGTGAAAACTATGTTGTGAATGAAATGAAATGTGTCACAGTTAATCTGCCTGTATGAAGCATTGGAGATCAAAAAACAAAGAATATTCAGGTCATTAATTCTTGAAGAAATTGTGTCTAATAAATAACTGGTAAAGGAGCTCCTTCTACTCTTTGAGGGTACTGGCTGGCTTTACGAGAATAACAGGGAGAGAGAGCGTATAGTAAACCCAGTTTTAGTGCAAGCAATAGAGGGGTTGAAACCACTGTTGTTTTGTCTACCAGCACAAGTCAATCAATTACTTCCCAATGGCCCATACTATTTCTGCGACTACTTTTATTAGACACTGTAGGATTTACTACAAGCAGCTAGAGACGTATATATCAACTCGACAGAACTCTGGGTAACTGTGCAAGTCTTACACAATTTGGTGTTGCATTGACCAGAGGATGCCCATTAACAATTGTATCACCTCAACAATCATTCATGATGCCTACACTTAGGACTTGATGTTGAGGTTCTTTGTCATAGAGGTTTAGCCCTTTTTTTCCAGTCCTGACAGTGAAACTAGATTCCAAGTTTCCTTGGGCATAAAATGTTCCACCATCAAAACACACAGTGGTCACTGCCATAAGCACAGAGGTTATGGTTACAGAAGACTGGCAGTGGTTACCTGTCCCTAGCTCAGGAACCTTAGCTAACACAACTCGTATCTGGTAATGTTGACTGCGCTCCTTGATGTGTTCATCATTTAGCATGACCCGGCAGCTACAAGAATATGGATAAAATTCAAATGGCTCTGAGCACTATATGGATGAAGCAAGACCTCAGCTAGCTGTCCCTTCATCCTGCTCATGGAATGGGTGTTGTGTTGTCATCATCCCTTCATCATCACAGACATGAAAGTCACCAATGTGGCATCAGCTGAAATAAAGCTTACAACTCGGCAGCTGAACTCCCCCTGACGGGGCCTCCCGGCCATCAACACCACAAGATCATTTCATTTCATTTTTCCTTTTTAATCTTCCCAAACCTACCCATCCATCCTCCATGAGGAAGTAACTACTAATTCTGAAAGCTACGATGGTGCTATGCACTGTTAGATTAGATTAGACTAGATGTTACATGTGCCTATCGACTGTACAAAACATTCAGTCTCATAATTTTATACCAACTGCAAACTTTGTATCGAAAACTTCAGCAATAAGTTTTATCTATACATTAGCATCTTTATTAACTCATTTGCATACAATTTCTGTTGTGTGGATGTATGCGTCGTTTGTCTGATACTAGTTGGCATGGACAGAGGGATAGGAACAGATCATTTCATGCATGTCAAAAAAAGGAGCACAGACAAAGATTCCACAAAAACGAATTATTCTCATATTCTGTGAGGATATAAAGCGGTTGTTTATACACATACATCCAAACTCCGTAAACAACTATGAAGTTCGTGGGAAAAGTATACAACCTTAATTTGTTCCTAACAGAGTCCCATGGCCACAACGAAGACTGGTAGTTGACTGGGTCTTTCGCTGACGACTCTTCGTCGCTTTTGTCCAAGTTTTCTCCATTATCTTTCTTCAAGTCATCCACAGCAGTTTTACTAAAATCAATTTTCTGAGCCAATTTCGCAAGGTTCTCTGACATAGAGAGGGGGCTGTAACATAAAACATTAAGCTTAATACTGGTGGGTTCTGGTCTGTTAGGGATTTCTGAATACAGCTTCCCTTCAGAACAATTATGAAAGTAATCTGCAACAAAACAAGGCATTTCTCAGAACATTCTTACCTCTGATAGATTTCCTGCCCATCATATGATATTTCCTGTATCTGATTTTCAATAGGAGCCTCAACAGATATGTTAACAGAATAAGCCATGTTTGTTTACGGCAGACGGAAATACTTTGACATAGGCGCAAAGATTAAAACACCAACAACAAACGTTTCCTTGGGAACCGCAGATAATTCACTGCTAGTGATGGGCTAAACTGCGATTTTCCGATATCAGTGATTTCTGTGAATGCTACTATTCAGTATCTGTTATTCTTAACTGTGATTTGTCGCAGTTAAGAATAGCAGTTAAGGAATCCAGCTCTTGTATCCCTCCGCACTCTACCACTGCGATATCTGCTACTTCTGCGATTTCTGCGACTTCTGCGATTTCTGCGACTCGCCACCGTATGAATAAGTTACATCTGTCCACACAGAAAATTGCATCTCAACAAACCTGTCATTGGTAAGTATGTTTTACGTTTGTTCTTCCGTTGACTTTAATTTTGTGTTAAAGAAACAACTGTGAAAATATTAATAGTGTAATTAATATGTAAGTAGCCATACAGTAGCGTAATAGTTCGTGTTTATAAAATGAATTCTAACATATGGTTATGTTCACAGGTACGCGAACTGCATTTCAGTCACTCAGTAAAGTGATAACTCAAAATATCATTGTCAACAGATCTGGAGAAATTGCCACTGCGTCTTTAGACCGTTTTCGTCAGACGAGAGGTTAGTTTCTAAGTGTTTCGATGGACTTAATTACTTCAGTGAGATCGTTCTTGCAAATGTGAAATATACCCCATTGAGTGGCTTTCGTTAGAGCAAATTTTAGCAATCTACTCTGTCAATTATATTGCTTGTAATTAGTGACAGCAAAAATTGTTTAATAATCCTTGTGGTTTTGCAGACACGGTTCTGACTGATTACTGGTTGCTGTACGTATCTATCCACATCTAGGCTGTTGAGAGAGACTCGTGAAGATTCAAGACAGCTCTTAGAAGATTTTGCAGTTTAAAAGTGACATAATTGTGAAATAAGTGTGCAGATGAGTGATTAAACTGTGTTTTATTGAAGCTGTGCGATTTTAAAGGAATAATAAATGTTAAATACAGTGAGTGAATAATGAAAATCATATTTTCCACATGTTTAAGCCGTCCTATACCCGTAATTTTCCGCCACTTATTTACTGGTAAACACTAGTTGGAGAGTGACATGCCCCCCCCCCCCCTTTCACCACAATCTTGGTGTGACACTGACCTGTAACATATCCCAAAGTCTACAATATGCATTTTGAGGCTGTTGATATGAGAGTGGGAAGTACAGATCTTCCATTTAAATCCGGAATAGCTTAAGTGCATTACTTGAAAGTAACACAGGAAAAGCTTACTTATGTAAGTGGTAATAGTGTCGGCAAAAAGTTCTTGTGTGTGAAGTTGCCATGTAGAACACCAGGTGTAAAGCTTTTATCCCGAGTCTTGAACTGTGTCGGAACAAAAGTGAGGCATTCCTATGACCCAATAATACTGTTTTCATTTCACTACACTTATACAGATGTCTTGAGTTCCTCTGTGTTAACATCGCAAAGTCCAGTAGGCATGTGGAGTATTAAGCAAAACTGTCATTTTGGAAGCAGAATCAAACACATTTGTTACGTTACTTGATATTTTCAGGAGAAAAAGGCAATGTTGCTTCTTATTAATATAATACTTTCAGAGTCACAGCTGTGTTTGACCAACCATAACTGATGCTGAATGTGCATGTCGTCATATAATGTGAAGGGCTTATTTCAATGGCGGTACTAGTCCATTACCTCCACTTTTCTGTCAATAATGCTTCTGAAATTAATGATCCAAACAAACATAAATAAAGGTTCATCTCTAGCAAGAAGCCATATGCTTGAATATTTCTGGTATCTCAATTGCAGATTTTTCAGCGCTCATTTTACTTTACGGCTCTGTATCTCAAAATGAACAAAAATAGACTTGTACCACTAATGAAATAAGTCCTTCATATGCACACACAGCACACCGATCTCGTGAGGCACAAGGCTCTCATAACGAAGTACGTACGTCGGTCAACAGATGGCACTAGGAAAAGAATGTTAACTGCGCTTTTTAATTGCTACTTGCGACACTTAGTTGCGATTTGTCACATAAATCGCAGTCTCTCGGTAGCGAATAGCGTAGTATGAACTTTGCTCAACAGATGGCAGTGCTAACTGCGCTTTTTAGTTGCTACTTGCGACTCTTAGTTGCGACTTGTCACGGAAATCGCAGTTGGACTCCATAGCGTACCGCAGAGATGGACGTAGTACGAACTTTGGCCAACAGATGCCACTGTTAACCGCGCTTTTTAGTTGCTACTTGCGACTCTTGGTTGCGACTTGTCACTGAAATCGCAGAAAGCAGTGCTAAATTCGACCAATAGATGGCTCACGTCTTTGAATGTGAAATACTACTTGCGACTGCTAACTGTGACTGAAATCGCAGTTAGATTATGTAAAGTTGCTACTGTGATATCTGTGACTTCTCAGTCACTGTAATTTCTAACAGATACGCGATTTCCTGCCCACCACATTCACTGCACTATAAATAATTACGCAACTGAACTGTCCGTCAGTGACGCGTGATTCATTGTAATGTGATTTAGACATAGGTGCATGATTAAATTGTGCAAAAACAAGAGGACCATATAACATGGTGAAACATCACAATTTTCGTCAATATATAACCTTTTCGTAAAAGCCGGTTAACATGCTACATATTTTTGCGCCAATGTCTGCGCGTTACATATGGGCAGACAATTCGTAACGAACCGACCGGAAATCTACTCATAATTACGATGTGCATAAGTCGTAAGTTGCAGCTGCTAATTTGAAAAAATTCTACAATCTTTGGGCACAAGCATGGTTGACTGCAGAAATTTTTCTAGAGGAGCAAGATTCAAAACTTCCCAGTTTTTATATAACTGATTCGATGAGCTTGATACATGTCATGACACAATAAATAAATTTGTCAAGGGATACACAAAACATAATCCACATCAAAAATTTGATAGTTATATTCTCAGTATTTTTAAAATAGATTGCTTTGGTGTGGTAATTAAACATCAGCATATTTCAATTAGACATGCAAAATACATCTTTTTCGTTAGTAACATGAAAATCATGCCACTTGCTTGATTCAAAGATCTGCAATTACATCCTCATGTGATTATATTCAGGAAATAGAAAGAGCTATGGAATGAACCTAGAAAATATTCACAAAAATAAGTTTTTCTTATTCCCATAATGTTAGGTTGAAACTGAAAATTAGAAACTTGAAAAAAAGGAGAAAAAGTCAGAATGACTGAGAACATCCTGCTGAATATTAAAAAGAACGAAACATGACTATTCCTCGAAGTTGAGAACTGGAAACAAACTTTAAAAAGACTCTGATGCCATTTATAATACTTTGTTTTCTCATAAAGCTTCATATCCGTTCACAGTAAGGGGTTTAATTTAATTACTTTCAAGCTTCGTATTTTTGAGTGTCTAACAAATGTGTTCCAACAGCTATATTTTTTGTGTTGGTTAGGTAAAGCGTAGTCTAGAGTCAGTATACGACTAAATGAATGTCGAAAACATCCCAAAAGCAGTCAAATATTGGCTGGTAGAATCAGACTGGGGCTGCACCAAGATAATATTCGTCTCTCCATTTCGTCACATTAGTGTGCAGCATAACAACTGGAATGTAGAATTCTTACTCTGTGACTGCTTATGGCACTGTATTGTACCCATCAAGTTCGAGAAGGCCCGAATCCTGGAGAGCACATTTAATGTTGCTGAAATTTCAGACTGTTTTCCCTCTCTTCTGGCACAGAATGTGTTAGATATTTTCTGTTTTCGACTGATTTATTTGGGATTAAGTACAGAAGTAAACACCTACAATGCAGAATACCTGTGTTCTTCCAGTGTACAAATACAACAGTAGCTCTAATAAGGACGCAGCGCATTATCCTGGATGGACAGTCATCGTCACATGTAGAAGTAACTTAAGGTGTGCTGCAGAGAAGTGTGTTGGGACCTTTGCCATTCATTTTGAATATTAATGACCTTGCAGACCATATAATAATAATCTCAGATTTTTTACAGATGGCGCAATTATCTATGATGAAATGCTGAAAGAAGCTAAATAAATATTCAGTCAGATAGTGCAAAGATTGGGAACTTGCTTTAAATGTCCAGAACTGTAAAATTGTGCATATCACAACACGAAAAAACGTAGCATCCATTGACTATAAAATCAATGAGTCACGACAGAAATCGGCCAACTCATACAAATATCTGAATGTATCACTTTGTATGGATATCAAACAGAATGACCACATAGGCACAGTTGTGGGTAAAACTGGTGGTAGACTTCAATTTGTAGGTAGAATACTGGGAAAATGCGATCTGTCCATGAAGGAGATTACTTACAAATCACTCATGCAACTAGTTCTAAATTATTGCACAAGTGTACTTGACCCAGTGGAGTGTAGCGCCTTACAACATGCCTACTAGAATCGTAACAGTATTGAAAAGACGTGCAGTATAAGGCATGTGCAGAACAGAACAGGAGGTGTAAGATGCACAGATGTATGTAGTTTCTATGCAATCTGATAGAGGTCACTAGCTGACAGGCACAATTTGAGCTGCAATGAAAAGCACTGTCATTTTTATTTGCAGTTCTGTTTGTTTAATTTTCTAATTCTTTATTAATTGCTACTATAATTGTTCTTAGTTATGAGACTGAATGAAGGTGTGAATGTGAAGTAATGTTTTGAGCAAAGTTTTTATACTATATGTTGAAGTAATTGTTATCATAAGGAATTTTCGAGAATGACATGTGTGTTAGTCATTTGTATCAGGGACTTTGTCATAAACTATTTCGTCAATTCATAGTACTGGGGAAACGAGATTCTGATTTCAGCAAAATGGTTTTATTTTTTTTTCTACATCTATACTCCGCGAGCCACCTTACGGTGTGTGGTGAGTTAATTTTGTACTTGTGGATATTCAAAATTTATTTATGTTACTTTATTATACTGATTCAGTGACAAACGTTGTTTGGTTATATATATACGAGGGACTGAGCAGGTTTGATGCTGCTTTCCGATTGGCAGTGATGTTTCTCTGCCAATTAGAAATTAGCATATATGCGCATATTTTGGGAACTTTTGTGTAGAGAGATGAATAGAGTCAGGGCTTGGATCTCATAGTGATCAGAGCTATTGATAGGTGCACTGATGAAAATTATTGATATTGTGGTATTTCGGAACCAAAATACACTCCTGGAAATGGAAAAAAGAACACATTGACACCGGTGTGTCAGACCCACCATACTTGCTCCGGACACTGCGAGAGGGCTGTACAAGCAATGATCACACGCACGGCACAGCGGACACACCAGGAACCGCAGTGTTGGCCGTCGAATGGCGCTAGCTGCGCAGCATTTGTGCACCGCCGCCGTCAGTGTCAGCCAGTTTGCCGTGGCATACGGAGCTCCATCGCAGTCTTTAACACTGGTAGCATGCCGCGACAGCGTGGACGTGAACCGTATGTGCAGTTGACGGACTTTGAGCGAGGGTGTATAGTGGGCATGCGGGAGGCCGGGTGGACGTACCGCCGAATTGCTCAACACGTGGGGCGTGAGGTCTCCACAGTACATCGATGTTGTCGCCAGTGGTCGGCGGAAGGTGCACGTGCCCGTTGACCTGGGACCGGACCGCAGCGACGCACGGATGCACGCCAAGACCGTAGGATCCTACGCAGTGCTGTAGGGGACCGCACCGCCACTTCCCAGCAAATTAGGGACACTGTTGCTCCTGGGGTATCGGCGAGGACCATTCGCAACCGTCTCCATGAAGCTGGGCTACGGTCCCGCACACCGTTAGGCCGTCTTCCGCTCACGCCCCAACATCGTGCAGCCCGCCTCCAGTGGTGTCGCGACAGGCGTGAATGGAGGGACGAATGGAGACGTGTCGTCTTCAGCGATGAGAGTCGCTTCTGCCTTGGTGCCAATGATGGTCGTATGCGTGTTTGGCGCCGTGCAGGTGAGCGCCACAATCAGGACTGCATACGACCGAGGCACACAGGGCCAACACCCGGCATCATGGTGTGGGGAGCGATCTCCTACACTGGCCGTACACCACTGGTGATCGTCGAGGGGACACTGAATAGTGCACGGTACATCCAAACCGTCATCGAACCCATCGTTCTACCATTCCTAGACCGGCAAGGGAACTTGCTGTTCCAACAGGACAATGCACGTCCGCATGTATCCCGTGCCACCCAACGTGCTCTAGAAGGTAACTACCCTGGCCAGCAAGATCTCCGGATCTGTCCCCCATTGAGCATGTTTGGGACTGGATGAAGCGTCGTCTCACGCGGTCTGCACGTCCAGCACGAACGCTGGTCCAACTGAGGCGCCAGGTGGAAATGGCATGGCAAGCCGTTCCACAGGACTACATCCAGCATCTCTACGATCGTCTCCATGGGAGAATAGCAGCCTGCATTGCTGCGAAAGGTGGATATACACTGTACTAGTGCCGACATTGTGCATGCTTTGTTGCCTGTGTCTATGTGCCTGTGGTTCTGTCAGTGTGATCATGTGATGTATCTGACCCCAGGAATGTGTCAATAAAGTTTCCCCTTCCTGGGACAATGAATTCACGGTGTTCTTATTTCAATTTCCAGGAGTGTATTTGAGAAGTGCCATTAAGTGTGGAAGAAAATTCGATTTAATGCACTGTGAGAAATTCAGAACTTTTGGTGATATTTTCAGTAACTAAGTTCCACGTGGTGTGTTGCTTACTTCATAACTTGAACATTTTGTTACATGAGACTGATTATAGCAACATCTGAGCGAGCTATTCTAAAGAAAACAATCTGTTTCTAAACTTTCTGTGAATGATTTCTAATAATTACTATAAACTGGATGATGTGTGCTTGTCAGCTTTCCAGTTTTGGTACAACATAGAGTAAGGCCTGGTAGTAACTTGTGTATGCAGGCTTACCATAACAGAATTAAACTTTACACACATAAATACTTTCATTTAACTATCATTAACCTTCCAATAACAAAACAAATTTTAGTGTGACTTGTGGTTATGAGGTGTACAGCTGTATTTCGTATAGATTTTTTCCAGCTGAGAACTGCATTTCAGTAACTTCCAGGAGGTGTATATGCGAGAAGAAATTCACCACAAGATGAATGGCACTTTATACACAGCAGCAACGCACCGTGCCATAGCACCATTCCAAATAACACTAACAGGGCATATTAAACATATACAGAGAAGAGCAGCACGAAAATGGCCACAGATTTGTTTGATCCATGGGACAGTGTCACAGACATACTGAAGGAACTGAACTGGAAGACTCTTGAAGATGGGTGTAAACTACCCAGTGAAAGTTTGTTAACAAAGTTTCAAGAACTGGCTTGAAATGATGACTGTGGAAATATACTACAACCTCCTACATATCCTCAACATAGGGATAGTGAGGATCAAATTAGAATAATTACAGCATGCACAGAGGCATTGAAACAATTGTTCTTCTGGCACTCCATATGCGAATGGAATAAGAAGAAACCCTTATGACTGGTACAGTGGGTCATGCACCCCACGGTGGTTTGCAGAGTATAGATGCATATGTGCATGTGCAAAACTGAATGGAGTATCAGCAAGCCATTATAGATTTTCTTTTTCCATAGAGAAATGATAAAGTGCTATTGTGATCCTGTTGCATTTTGATGGGAAAGTGCGTCCTTATGGAAGCTGGGGACAGATGACTGGCACAGAAACTGCTGCTGTATTTACTGTTTTGAGAACTGATGACGGAATCGGTGCTCCAGAGTGCTGGACTGGCTCCTTTCTGTGGTTCAGTAAGGCCTAAATGCGAAAGTTAAATTAAAGATCGAAGACATTATTTTGACACAGTAATGTAAAAAATCATATCTATCTTGACTGCAAAACAGAACTGAATGCATAGCCACGCCATGAAATTAGCGTAATTTCCTAGAGCAGAGTGACTACAAAGAAAATTAAAATACATAGTGATTCCTAAAGTCGCAGTAATTCTCATCACAGTCAACAATCTTAAATATGCAGTGTAATGGGTCACAGGCAGTGACTGCTAGGAGTTCAAGTGAATTCTGCAGTGGATAAAAAGCCTATACCCAGATTTCAGGAGGGGATAAGCGCCCACTCTTACATACACCTATGGGCACAAATGACAAATAATCACTGCAAAACTACTTCCATTCAGCCTAGTTGGTGAGGTAGTTAGTGGATCATGACTGTGACCTCCAACTACGATATGGAATGTATCAGTTTTACAATCACAGTACATCTTCTCAGCAGAAAATATGGAAACATGATAATCAATTACATATTTCTAAAGGTCTTCTTTCCTTTTATGTAACAAAATGTCTCTGTCTCTCCTTCTCTTAAAAAAAAAACAAAACAAAACAAAACAAAAAAACACACAAAACACATACATAAAGTGGAGTAGATTTAGAAATTAGATTAATACTTGTTCCCCAGATCATGAATCTGACACTTCGTCATGATGTGAAACGTCACAGTTTAGCAAAAGGTTGCTTTACATGTTAGTACTCAAAATTTTTTTAGTTGTAAGATTACTAATTTACATCTAAAAATTCATTTTTTGCTCAGAAGTAGTTGTCATTTAGAATTATTTTAAATTTGTTTTTAAATGTTGGATGGCTGTCTTTTAGACTTTCGATGCTATTTGATAAGTGACCAAAATTTTTGTGGGAACATAATTCACCCCTTTCTGTGTAAAAGTTATATTTAACCCAAAGTAGTGAAGATCAGTCTTTCTCCTAGTGTTGAAGCTAGGCACATTGTTGTTGCTATTGAATTGGATGGGTTATTCACAACAAATTTCATAAGTGAATATATATAATGTGGAGGTACTGTGAGTATCCCTAGTTCCTTAAATAAATAGATGCAAGATGATCTTGGCTAGGCTCTAGCTGTTATTCTAATTGCATACATTCGTGCAATGAATACTTTTTACCCTAAAATATGGAGCCATAGAAAAGCAGTGAATGGAAATAGGCATAGTAAGCTAATTCACTTATACATTTGACACCAAAATTTGCAATAACCTGAACAGCATAGGTAGATGAACTCAAATGTTTCAACAGATCATCAAAATGTTTCTTCCACTTCAACGCACACACCCAAAAATTGAAATATTTTGCCTTAGCTATAGACATCAGGAACACTTGGAAGCTTGTGGTAAGGTCTTACAGGACCAAACTGCAGAGGTCATCACTCCCTAAGCCTACACACTACTTAATCTACCTTAAAATAACTTAACACTATGGACAATACACACACCCATGCCCTAGGAAGGACTCGAACCGCCGACGCAGGGAGCCACATGGACAGTGACAAAGCGTAGCTTATAGACTTGTGTTCAAAGTCTATATTTATTAATGGTGTTGCGCCATTTACTGTAGAGAACGATTTTTTATCAAAATTTAATGACAGTCTATTTGCAGAGAACCAGTTAATAATTTTCAAGACATTATTTAGAATTTTCTCAGGCAATTCTTGTTTCTTTTGGTGCAGTTACTATAATTGTATCATTAGCAAAAGGAACTAGCTTCACATATTCGTGAATGTGGAGTGGCAAGTCATTAATATATATTAAGAACTATAAATGATCAAGATTAAACTTCGTGGGACTCAATTCTTGATACCTCCCAAGTTTGAGAAATCTGCTGATTTTTACGCATTATTTGTGGACTATTTATTTCAACCTTCTCTACTCTTTGTTTACATACAAATTAAATCATCTGTGCACTGTTCCACTGATACCACAATATTAGGCTTATCTAGAAAAGCCTTTGTGAGTTCACAAAAGCCTTTGTGAGATCACACAGAACCCCAATTGATGGTGTTCAGTTATTCAAAGCATTTAATATTTCAATGGTGATAGTGTATATAGCATTTCCTGTTGAAAAGACTTTCTGAAAATGAAATTGGCATATTTACAAATATGTAAAGCTACTCTTGCATACATTGCTTTTTCAAGAATTTTGGATAAAGCTGTCAGAAGTGAGATTGGGCTGTAGTTGTTGGCATCAGACCTATAACCCCTTTTTATACAATGGTTTAACAATAGCATACTTCAGTCTATCAGGAGAACAGCCATTGTCAGTGAGCTATTACACATGTGGCTGAGAATCCTACTTATCTGTTGGGAACAGTCTTTTAGACCTTTGTGGAGATGCCACCAATTCCATGTGAGCTTTTACTTTTGAGTAACTTTGAAGTTTCCTAACTTCAGAAGGAGAGATGGGTAGAGTTTCAGTTTTGTCAAACTGCATAGGTCTTGCCTGTTTCATTTATAGCTTTGCCTTGTCTAATGAACATGTGAATCCCATCTTCTCCACAATGACTATTAATAATATTTTCTACATCTGACTTTTTGTTAATAAACTTTTCATTCAGTTTAATGGTACTGCCGTCTACCTGTGCTCTTGATTGCCCTGCTTCCCTTTCAACAATGTTCCAAACTGTTTTAATTTCATTGTCAGAGTTGCTAATCTCAAACATAAAACACATACTCCTACTTCTTAATAACTTTTCTTAATATAGGACAGTAGTTATTATAATATTTGACTGTTTCTGGGTCATTACTCTTTCCTGCTATTAGATACATTTCCCTTTTCCAATTACAAGGTATTTTATCCCTTTAGTAAGCCATGGATTTTAAAAGGTTTCTTACAATAATATTTCACTGTTTTCTTAGGGAAATTGTTTTCAAAAATACTCATAAACGAGTCATGAAATAAGTTATACTTTAAATTAGCACCAGGTTCCTGGTACACCTCATCCCAGTCTAACTGCTGAAGCTTTTCCTAAAATTTGCAATCACTAACTGAATCCACCATTTTGGAGGATTGTTTTGCGTTTGCACACACAGACAAACACACACAGAAAATCATACTGCTACACATCCAGAAATTCTTTGGTGGAGTAAAAAGAGTTGTCAAAGAGATATGAGTTCAGTTTGAGTTTGAATTTAATCTCATTATAAGCTACATTATCTCTGTCACTGTGTTTTTAAAGTTTGTTATAGCTGAATGCTCCAATACTATCAGCGCCACACTAAGGTTGAATGATGGGTAGTGTCAATGACTTCTCCTTCCAGTATTATATTTATGAATGTTACAGTAGTTTCCAAACTGTGAATGTTTGTTGACAACAAACTTTATAAGGAAGTAAATGTAAGGAAAGGCTGTTGTCAGAGTGCTCAACTATTTAAAGAAATGCCTACAAAAGTCCTAGAGTAAACACCACACTGTGTCCTTACTACACACTTCTGTGCAATGAATACTATTTTCTGCAATGAGAAGTCATCTCTGAATATGATGCCATAAGACATTAGTGATTGAAAATAGCAAAAGAATACCATCTTCTTGAGATCTTTACCGTTTCAAAACCTGCAGAAGTTGCATAGTTTACAAATTTAAGAAGATCTGTAACATGGTAACTTCCAGAAGCTAGAATACTTCATTTTCACTATTTGATTTACCAACATGCATTATTTCTAAGGGTGTAGTCATGTCTCATGCAGCAATGGATTGCACGTATTATGTATTATCTAAATCAGTGACAATTCATTTACAGAGAACAGGGTATCAAATTTAAAAAAATATATTATTTACATTTTCATTTTTTAGGTTACTATATTAGTACTGATTACAATACTTGCATCATCAGCAAAGAGAAATATTTATACTTCTTGGATATAAAAAGGGAGATCATTTATATGCAATAGGAACAAGAGCAGAACCAACATTGATCTGTGCCATACACCTGAAGTGATTACTCCCCATTCGAAAGATGTTGTTTCATTGTCTATGCTTCATGAATGTCTTAGTACAACACTCTGCATTCTTTTATCTAGGTAGGACGAAAATCAGTTAGCAGCAAGATCTCTGGTATCGTAATATTTTACCTACTCTAGGGGCAGTTGTACAATTTTGGGATAAATCCAGAGCTAGATAAAGGCCTGGCCAGACAGAAAGCTGTCTTGCGGCGTGGTTTAGCGTCACGGCGGTTGGCAGCGTGTTTCAGCGGCGACGCATGCCACACAGGAAGCAGTTCCCTTAGAGCAGCTGATAGTGCACACGATAAAAATGAGTTTTCCGAATTTCTTGCGGTAAAAAAATACTCTATGCACATGAAGAAAACCTACATCAATTCCTGTAGTTACATTTCCGGTACCGATTCTCTTCTTCTTTTCAAAAAATTAAAAACTACCTCTTTCGGTTTTGTGCATTCTCGTCAGTGTAAAATACTTCTCATTCGATTCTAAAGAAACTAATAGGCACCAAAAGTTGATATTTACATTTGTTAGACTTTCACTTTTTAGCTTGATGATGAAGTGTCTATTCTGTCGATGTTGGTCATAGTCATTGTCCAAGTACTATGCAGTACAAATTTGGAAAATGTGGTCGCTGGCTCCTTTAAATTTCGTTTGTTTTAGGTGATATGTTGCTGCCAACTAAATGTATTTAATATATCGAAATTGTTTTTAAAATTTTAATGAAAGCCATATTTTAGTACAGTATTGAGAAAAGAAAAGTTAAAATACTTTTTTTGCAGGCACTGGCACCGAGCGCGCTGCTTCAGCGCGCCACGGCCCTGTACCATAGCCTGCAGATCAGTCGTGAACATTTTGTGGAAATACATGCGCCTTTTTCAAACTGTGATCCCGAATTATTGTTGTACTTACTACTGGAATAAAATTATGATGAAAACATTTTACTCTGACAATTGCATAATGGAAAAGTTGAAACACGTCCAGTTTTTAAGACAAGGCTTGACAAAAATTTCATGTACAGCACTTATCAGAGGTCATTTATTAAACGAAGACGAAGTTCTGTGAGGTTTTCAGGTTAAATATTTGATGAGTGGTTTGTAAGCAATGGCCGTTGTAGACTCATTGCATTCCCCAGTATTCTATTAATAAACCAAAGAATGAAACCTGCCCTGACCTATTTCTGACTGGGTATGTGATCGTTCCATTTCATATCCCCGCAAAGCTACAACCAGGTATTTGTAAGACTTGGCTTATTACAACTCTGACTCGTTGATATTGCAGTCATAGGATACCTCGTTGTTTCGTTTTGTGAGGTGCACAATTTTACATTTCTAAATATTTAAAGCAAATCATCAATGTGTGCACCATGTTGAAATTTTAGCAATACCCCAATGAATACGAGGGTTGGAAATTAAATAGTGGTAACTATTTATTCACAATTGGCACAAAAGAGTTACTTGTTTGCACCTGTTACTGTCCTTCAAACTAGTCACCAGCGTTGTGTAGATCCTGTTGCCAGCGATGTGGAAGGCGTAGTATACTGTTTGCAGAGCCTGTTCTGTTGATAGTGTGAATGGAGCCGTCTACTGCCTGTCAAATCTCTGGAACAGTTCTGAAGCGAATGTCAAGAAGTGGTTCCTTCATCTTCAGAATCAAATGAAAGTCACTATGACATAGGTCCGGGGAGTATGGTGGACGGTAGTATTTCCCAGTCCCATCGACCGAACAGAGCAGCCATAGCTTGGACTGTCTGCTCCCGTGCATTGTCGTTCAAAATGAGGGGTGGGTTGGGCAGGAAGTGTCGCCGCTTCTTTCACAAAGCTGGTCGCAGGTGATGCTCCAAAAACGAGCAGTAATACTGTGCACTGACAGTCTGCCGTGGAGGAACGTAATGCGTTGGGATAACACCATCACAGTCGTGCACGAGAATCACCATAACTTTAGACCGCTCCATTCGCACCATCAACAGAACAGGCTCTGCTAACGGTATACTACGCCTTCCACATCGCTGGCAACGGGATCTACACAACGCTGGTGACTTCTTTGAAGGATAGTAACAGGTGCAAACATGTAACTCTTTTGTATCAGTTGTGAATAAATAGCTGCCATTATTTAAGTTCCAACCCTCGTATTTAGGCAAAGTCAATCAGATAATACTTCATTATTGATAACTGCATTATCTACAAAGATCATAGACTACTATTAATATTGTTCGTAAGGTAATAAATAATAACATGAACAACAAGGGTCTCGAAATACTTCCTGGGATGCATCTGAACTTACGTCAACATCTCTTGATGACTCTCCATCCAAGACAACTTGCTGCATCTTTGCTAACAAAAACTCCTCAGTCCAGTCAAAAATTTCACTTGATACTCCATAAGATCATACTTTTGATAATTATTATAGATGTGGTACTGAGTCAAATGCTTTTCGGAAATCGAGAAATACTACATCTACATGACTCCCTTTATTTTTGACTTTCAGTATGTCATGTGAGGAAAGTGTGAGTTAGGTTTCACATGATGGATGTTTTCGAAATTCCCTTTGGTTGGCATGGAGGTCATTCTCTTCGAGATACTTCTTTATGTTTGAGCTCAGTACATGTTCCAAGATAAAACAAATTTACCTGAAGGATGTTAGGTGGTAGTTTTGTGAATCACTTCTGCTACCCTTCTTGTAAATGGATGTGACCTATGCTTCCTTACAATTACTGGGCACTGTCTTTCGTTAGAGGGATCTAAGACAGACTATAAGAACTTTACACCTGAGGGTATTTGGAGGCTGATAGACACTGTATATGAGTTCAAGAGTATAGTAGAAAATATGACAACTGCTGCAGTCTTATTCAATGAATATATAAGTAAATTGGTAGTGTCCTTATGTTATAACAATCTGTCTTTAAATTAGTTAAACAATCAGATATTTGTTATTGACCAGTTTGAGAGCTTTCTGGATTTCCGAGTATAGTACCAGTATGGATAAAACTGTGCAATAGTTTCCATTCACAAACAACTTCATATAGATTGACAGAGCAGCTACAACAGACATACAACTATATTTATTTTAAAGACAGAAAAACGTAAATATTATGCACAGAAAAGGTAGCAGAAGCTACAGATTGGTGGCACCTCATATGTGGAATGTAATTTCCAGATTGTATTCAATGAAATACACGATTTGATAAAAATGTCAACAGAAGGACGCCACAGTCAGTTCGATTCATAAGCATAATAGTATTCCATCAGATGTAGCTGTATGGTAGATGGTGAATTGTAAGTAGGCACATAATATAGCAGCAACTGTGAAATGCAGTCTTCTTTGTGAAATAGTTGGTCTTTTCAGTCTCTCCAACGAACTGTGACCACATAGACGCCATGCAGATCGATTTCTGAGAGATGTTATTGGCTAGTTAGATGTTGTATTTACCTCTTCGAACGATTAATTCATTACAGCAACAATGGGTATTATATACAAAACACTCTTGCTGAATTATTGAACACTATTTGTGCATCCACATTTGAAGTTCTTGGGCATATATAAATTCTGTTTCTATGATGTGGTGATTGATAATTACATTGAGCATATATGAAGAATAAGATGCCAACATTTACAATAAGCAACCATTATTTTCTTATTCTTCTGGAGTAGAAATGTACCTAAGGTACATATCAACCTGGAGGCTACTGTTGTATCTCACCCTAAATGTTTGAGGAACAGTATCTATTTCATACATAATTTTGGTTTGTGCATTCATATCTAGCAGCTACATATAATCTGGGAGAGGAAGGGGAAATAACTGGGGGTGTGACACCTTCACTGTGTTCCTCCTTCTTTTCTAGTCATCTCAGTTTAGAACTGTCAGTTTTGTTTTCAGAATAAAAATAGCTGCTCTCAAATGTGAAAAAATTAGGTTTGCAGATGGTGTTGCTTCAGAAATAGCGTCACAAGAACTGGAGAAGGGGGGAAAACTGTTTTGATTTTAAAAAAGATCATAAAGCTCAAAATTAGGATCAGAAAATAAAAATTAAAACGAATTATTTCATAATAAAAATGTATTAACCCATATACATTTGTTGATTTTCTTTTCTTTTAATCACATTAGAGAACTGAAGTAATTCAAAGATGGTCTCTTGTGCATGTTGTGCAGTGTCAGATTAGATTAGATTAGATTAATACTAGTTCCATGGATCATGAATACGATATTTCGTAATGATGTGGAACGAGTCGAATTTTCCAATATCATGTACACCCTTTTAATAATCGCCCTGGCTGCCTCCTTGCCAATACCAATGAAGTGTCCAATGGGCAGAAGGAAATCATCAGAGGCTTTATATCTGACTGACTGACTGTGGTCGTTCGTTCATGGTGGAACAGTACCATTTCTGAAAGAAAGATGAGAATGTCATGAGATAATTCAAGAGGAATTTGAGAACATAATTTGTCAACCTTTCCTTTCACTGTTATGATTATGTATATTCCATAACTAAAGACTCCTGTTCGCTGAATGACAAGTACCAATTCTATTGTAACACAGAGATAATTAATTTATGACAAATATGAATGTGGTTATGTGGATAATGCTGATAACTGAGAAATACACCAGCTATGTGCTACAGATGTCTTTAAAAGAAGTTGACTTCCCTGTTAATATTATTGTGTTAACTTAGCTTGAGTAATCAAAATTAATTTACATGTTTATGGGAATAATGCTAGGTGGTGGACATTCACAAAATGATGGAAAGTTATTGTCTGAATGGGAGACAAGAATAAACAGTTTTTTGTGCTAGAGATTTGGATGAACTAGGGACATTGGTGTACTATCAGGTTTTGTGTTACATTAAACAATCATAATAAGCAATCAATTTTAGAATAATGGTACTTCACACAGGTACAATATAAGATATTTCAATTTCAGTTACCTTCAACTAACGATAATTAGACATAAATGAGGACTCTGAAAATAACTAGATATACAAGGGAAGTTAAAAACATAGCATTCCATGCACTCCTTCCACATGCTACAACTATGCAGATACAGTAACCTAATTCTTGTTCTGCTCTTATTATATATAAAGATAGCAAATGCTTTGTGATAAATATGGTTGGTATAGTGCCCCTTTCCATGTATTTGACATGAACAATATAAATAACGACAAAAGAACTATACATGTGTAATGTTGTGTGAACTTTAATGCCTAATTGCGATACGAACAAAGTGACCAAATAACTTTAAAGATAATTTATCGATTCTGATAATAGAAAAAAGACATATTCTCCGTGATATAAGATCATATGTGTAAACTAAAGAACTGAACACGATAATCTTTGTTATATTATAAAAGGACTGGAAGACAATGCACGTAGTTGTCCTCTGATGTTTTCTTGTGTCTTAGCTATTGTTTGAGTGCAGAAGGTATGATCGTATTGCGATAGCTTTTGTCTTGCTCTCCTTTAAATACTAGAACATAATTGATGTGTAAGAGAGTTAAGAAAGTATAATAAGCTAATCTGGAGTGCAGAGTAATCATTTAAGGAACCCACACCACATTTGTTATAACGCAAGAGTTTGTGTAGCATTTTTTGCAGCTACTGCAGAGTTAGCTGCGATCATCTTTGACTAAGACAGTTGACCGCCATTACGCGACGCATTTAAACTTTTTATTTCCACAGGAAATACGGCGAAGCCAGAGCAGAAGAACTTATTAAAAAATACTATCAGAATTAATTAGCATCAAATCATAAGACTTATGTTATCATATAGGTGACTATTTTCAGTGATACAATTTATAATAGGTCAGGCACCTCTTTTCATAAATTTTATTACGCTAACACATCTGATACTATTTGTAGGGAGCATGGCACTGGTTTTCAATCAGAATTTAAAGTTGAATTTGGCAACCTGCAAATATAATATTGCTTATTTGTAATTGTTTCTTATGAGGTTTTATGAAAGATAGCTTTACGAAATTCAACTTCACGAACTTAATAGAATCCTCATCTAACTTATAGCAGAAAGAGACATTTCATTGGGCTTATGTGGATCTAACTTTCCTCTTAATCTTACTATGTTAAACTTAGCCTGTGTAAGAACGAATAATTGACTGACTTCAGTGAATAATTGTGTGTGGGAGACAATGTTCTTCCTCTGAAATATTAATGGGCCTGTGAGTCTAATATATTCACTACAAGTCAGAAAACTGTTCTCACACTACTGTGGTGTTTACAAAAAGGAGCATTCCCAATAGAAAACAGAGTGGAAAAATATGTTCTGCTATTGATGAAATTGGAACACTACTGCTTTTGCAACAACAAAAAATCGATATTTCGTCAAACCGGAAAAAGGTGTTGATACAAATAGTGCATATAACTGGTATCGTTGTTCGATTTGATTAAGTCTGTCATGGCACTGTCTGCTAAATAAAACGGAACAGTCCTTTTCGCTACTGCTAGAATTGTAGCACATGCTAGATAAACAAGACTACTTTTGTACTAATCGTCATTTTAATGTGCCTGATTTATATAAATAACAAGCTGTATATGAGAAAGAAAATGCTGTATTGTGAAAATGTGAAGTTTCAATTTCTTCCTTGGATTCAGTTTCACTTATGATAGGGGGGCATGTAAACCATTAGACCTATTGTTGATCCCATGCATACTGTTTCTCCTTATCTACAATAGTAGACAAAAATTGTATATATATATATCGTTTGACTTCCTTCCTCACTATTGCTTTTACAGGAAAGAGGGAAGTTGTACTTACGACTTATCAGCTTATGATGTGAATACTACTATGGTATCTCAGTTGTCCAAGGCTTTGTAATCCTACCCTTTCCCAGACTGGAACTATGCAAAATACTGTCATTCAAGCTACTATCCTCACATACCCAGCAACTGGTGATGTGTCTCTAACACCCCTTACACCAACTATCCCAAACTATTTAGCCATTCAGTTTAAGTGACTTCAATTCCTGATCAAGGTTTCGTCTGCAATAACAAGGCTCAAGGTGAAAGAGAGACCGGTAAGAGGACAGAGATGAGGAGGGAGGAAATGGACAGAGAGATGTGGAAGAGGAGATAGACAGAAAGAATGGGATGGAGGTGATGCATAGAGGGAGGGGGAGGAGGAAGTGGACAAAGAGAGGGGGGAGGAATTGGGCAAAGAAAAAAGAAAGACAGAGTTTAAGATGTATATCCAATTCCCATACATATTTAACAATTGCGAAGCATTGCTGGGTCCTCTAATGTGGACATAAGAACATTCTCTCAGGAATTAAACATGTAACATGGAAATGTGAGTAAATAGTCAAAACACATACATTATCTGGTAAAACAGACTAGACTCAAAATAACAAACATAGAAAAGACTGACACACGTAAAATAGAATGAAAAGGTGACTATTCTCAGTTGTCTATAAATTAGAAGACAAAATTTACAAGCTAGTAATTTTAGGAGGTTTCTTTTCACAAGAGTAATTTTTAAATTAAAATACACATTCAGGTGAAATATATTCTGGTACTGATACGGAAATGTTCCTGCTGGTGTTTTTTCTTGTTGTTTTAGTGACTTTAAATAAAAATACTTAATTTAAGAAGTTTACTTCTCCAACAGTGAATTGTAATTTTTTTGTGCAAATTACAAATACTTCCCATAACCAGTGCATTTATCTACCATTGCGAAGCTCCTCATTAAGTACAGTACTTTTTGTAACATATATGTAAATAACAGGTGTGAAGTTGGAAGGTTCCCACTTTCAAAGAAACAAAAGCCAGAAATAGTTTAAAAATTGATGTGATTTCACCAGCTGAGGATATAACGAGATGCTGCTTTAATTGTTCTTCTACAACAGCTATTGCAGTAACAATGATACTTTGACAATAAGGAGACATTGGGATCATTGCAGTGATACTTCTCTGTGATATCACTATGATGTGCACATGCCAAGTTTCAAGTGTTTGGGATGTCCATCGACTTTCGTGGTCATATCGAGTTCTGAAAAGTGGGAGATGCCGTATTGGATTTCGTCGTTTTTGTTGAAGCTCGCATTTGATGGGTCTTATATTATAGCATATGTCTTTGAATATATGCTGTGCCAAATTTTTAGGGGCTGATAAAAACGTGTCAATATTCGTATGATTTGTGACAGTTAAATATAAGGTAATGAGTGATCAACATTTGATGTTTTCAGTAAGTGTAAGTTAATAAAAGTTGGTGGGTTGGTTGGTTGGTTGGTTTGGGGAAGGAGACCAGACTGTGTGGTCATTGGTCTCATCGGATTAGGGAAGGATGGGGAAGGAAGTCGGCCGTGCCCTTTCAGAGGAACCATCCCGGCATTTGCCTGGACTGATTTAGGGAAATCACGGAAAACCTAAATCAGGATGGCCGGACGCGGGATTGAACCGTCGTCCTCCCGAATGCGAGTCCAGTGTAATAAAAGTCACAAACTGTATATATTCATGATGGTGTCCAGGATAGAGGTCACAAGTTATGATGTGGGATGCACCTACTGTGTTGGTTTGCTTGCTGCTACTTCTTATTTTTTTCTACATTCCCTTTTTTAAAAGTTTCTATGACCTTCTCATTAATTTAATAAAAGTATGTTCCGTAATATTCGATGTTATGTACATACAGGATGATAAGAAACAGTCTGAAAAGCTAGTAAGGGTGTTGGAGTGGAGGTTGTGCTGAGAAATAACTGTTAAAAATGGAATTCGATATGCTGCATTGTTTCTGAGTTATTTAGCATTGATTTAGATTAGAGATTAGATTAGTACTTGTTCCATAGATCATGAATACAACACTTCGTAATGATTTGGAACGTGTCAGATTAATAAAAGGTGTCTATACAATATATAACATTAGACAAAATGTTATATGACACTTAATATTTTTTATTTTTTTTTGGGGGGGGGGGGTTCGAAAATTACCCACTAACTATATCCAAAAATTCGCCTATAGAGTAGAAGGAGTTGCCATTAAGAAATTCTTTTAATTTCCTTTTAAATGCTATATGACTATCTGTCAGACTTTTGATGCTATTAGGTACATGAACAAAGACTTTTGCGGCAGCATAATTTACCCCTTTCTGAGCCAAAGTTAGATTTAACCTTGAGTAGTGAAGATCATCCTTTCTCCTAGTGTTGTTGCCATGTACACTGCTATTACTTTTGAATTCGTTCGGCTTGTTAATAACAAATTTCATAAGTGAGTTACAAAAACGTATGGCCAAACTATCAGGAAACATTCCTCACACACAAATAAAGAAAAGATGTTACGTGGACATGTGTCTGGAAACGCTTAATTTCCATGTTGGAGCTCATTTTAGTTTCGTCAGTATGTACTGTACTTCCTCGATTCACCGCCAGTTGGCCCAATTGAAGGAAGGTAATGTTGACTTCGGTGCTTGTGTTGACATGCGACTCATTGCTCTACAGTACTAGCATCAAGCACATCAGTACGTAGCATCAACAGGTTAGTGTTCATCGCGAATGTGGTTTTGCAGTCAGTGCAATGTTTACAAATGCGGAGTTGGCAGATGCCCATTTGATGTATGGATTAGCACGGGGCAATAGCCATGGCGCAGTACGTTTGTATCGAGACAGATTTCCAGAACGAAGGTGTCCCGACAGGAAGACGTTCGAAGCAATTGATCGGCGTCTTAGGGAGCACGGAACATTCCAGCCTATGACTCGCGACTGGGGAAGACCTAGAACGACGAGGACACCTGCAATGGACGAGGCAATTCTTCGTGCAGTTGACGATAATCCTAATGTCAGCGTCAGAGAAGTTGCGGGCTGTACAAGGTAACGTTGACCACGTCACTGTATGGAGAGTGCTACTGGAGAACCAGTTGTTTCTGTACCATGTACAGCGTGTGCAGGCACTATCAGCAATGTGTCAATCCTCATTTCAGTGCTTCATTCCAACGTGATCAAATTGAAAATTTTCACAATCAACATGTGTGGGCTGACGAGAATCCGCACGCAATTGTGCAATCACGTCATCAACACAGATTTTCTGTGAACGTTTGGGCAGGCATTGTTGGTGATGTCTTGATTGGGGCCCATGTTCTTCCACCTACGCTCAATGGAGCACGTTATCATGATTTCATACGGGATACTCTACCAGTGCTGCTAGAACATGTGCCTTTACAAGTACGACACAACATGTGGTTCATGCGCGATGGAGCTCCTGTACATTTCAGTCGAAGTGTTCGTACACTTCTCAACAACAGATTCGGTGACCAATGGATTGGTAGAGGCGGACCAATTCCATGGCCTCCACGCTCTCCTGACCTCAAACCTCTTGACTTTCATTTATGGGGGCATTTGAAATCTCTTGTCTACGCAAACCCAGTACCAAATGTAGAGACTCTTCATGCTCGTATTGTGGACAGCTGTGATATAATACGTCATTCTCCAGGGCTGCATCAGTGCATCAGGGATTCCATGCGACGGAGGGTGGATGCATGTATCCTCGCTAACGGAGGACATATTGAACATTTCCTGTAACAAAGTGTTTGAAGTCACACTGGTACATTCTGTTGCTGGATGTTTCCATTCCAAGATTAATGTGATTTGAAGAGAAGTAATAAAATGAGCTCTAACATGGAAAGTAAGCGTTTCCGGACACATGTCCACATAACATATTTTCTTTCTTTGTGTGTGAGGAATGTTTCCTGAACATTTGGCCATACCTTTTTGTAACACCCTATATATATATATATATATATATATATATATATATATGTGTGTGTGTGTGTGTGTGTGTGTGTGTGTGTGTGTGTGTGTGTGTGTGTGTGTGTGTGTGTGTATATATATTGTGAGGCTACAGTAAAGATCTCTAGCTCTTTAAATAATTGATTGTCTGCAGGATGATCTTGGATGAGCTCCAGCAATTATTCTAATTACACGCTTTTGTGCAATGAACACTCTTTTACTCGATGTTGAGTTACCACAGAACATGAAGCCATACGAAAGAAGAGAATGAAAATAGGTGTGGTAAGCTTATTTACTCACATGTATATCGCCAAAATTTGCAATGACCCTAATAGCATAAGTAGCTGAACTCAAACGTTTCAGCAGATCCTCAGTGTGTTTTTCCAGTTCAACCCCTCATCAATGCAAACACCTAGAAATTTTGAATATTCTACTTTAGCTACCGATTTCTGATCGAAGTATATATTTATTAATGGTGTCATTCCATTTACTGTGTGGAACAGTATCTACTGTGGAATGAGATTTTCACTCTGCAGCGGAGTGTGCGCTGATATGAAACTTCCTGGCAGATTAAAACTGTGTGCCCGACCGAGACTCGAACTCGGGACCTTTGCCTTTCGCGGGCAAGTGCTCTACCAACCGAGCTACCGAAGCACGAATCACGCCCGGCCCTCACAGCTTTACTTCTGCCAGTATCTCGTCTCCTACCTTCCAAACTTTACAGAAGCTCTCCTGCGAACCTTGCAGAACTAGCACTCCTGAAAGAAAGGATATTGCGGAGACATGGCTTAGCCACAGCCTGGGGGATGTTTCCAGAATGAGATTTTCACTACGTAATATCCTTTCATTCAGGAGTGCTAGTTCTGCCAGGTTCGCAGGAGAGCTTCTGTAAAGTTTGGAAGGTAGGAGACGAGATACTGGCAGAAGTAAAGCTGTGAGGGCCGGGCGTGAGTCTTGCTTCGGTAGCTCAGTTGGTAGAGCACTTGCCCGCGAAAGGCAAAGGTCCCGAGTTCGAGTCTCGGTCGGGCACACAGTTTTAATCTGCCAGGAAGTTTTAGTATCTACTGTGTTTTGTCAAAGTTTGATGAGAGCCCATTTGCAGAGAACCACTTAATGATTTTCTGAAATCATTTACAATTTCACCAGTCAGTTCTTGTCTGTTGGGTGTGATAGCTATACTAGTATCATCGGCAAAAAGTCCCAGCTTTGGATCTTCGTGAATATAGAATGGCAAGTCATTAATATATATTGAAGTTAGCCAATCGGGTCGTCACGCGCGAATTCAAGCAGTCTAACGAAGACAGAGTGGCCCAAACTTGTTATTCGTTTGGTTTCCTCATACCGAAGAGACATAGCTTCTACTCACCTAGCTTAAGTTTACTGCTTCCTAAGCCCGCATCTCGTGGTCGTGCGGTAGCGTTCTCGCTTCCCACGCCTGGGTTCCCGGGTTCGATTCCCGGCGGGGTCAGGGATTTTCTCTGCCTCGTGATGGCTGGGTGTTGTGTGATGTCCTTAGGTTAGTTAGGTTTAAGTAGTTCTAAGTTCTAGGGGACTGATGACCATCGCTGTTAAGTCCCATAGTGCTCAGAGCCATTTGAACTGCTTCCTAAGAAGTTGCATATGAACAGGTAATGAACATCTGAACACGTGGTAATTCATGATCCATTGATATCTGTGCATTATCGCAATTTAGAGCGTGCAGGTGCTTGAATTTGCGCACACAACGACCTGATTGGCTAACTTCAGTGCTAAATATCTTGGAAACGGTGCAAAGTATCGAATTTTTGTCTTCACAATTACCTATTTGTCAGGACAAACTCCCCTGAATCGCCTCTACAAGCTGTTCAGACTGTTTCTGATTGAATAGAGTTGTATTGTATTATTATTGGTTGCTCTATTAAGCTTTTCAGGAAAAAATGGAGTGGAGAAGCAGCAGATTGTCAAGTTATTATCACTGTGCCAGCCTGAGGACTGCTTGTGGAATACACAAAGCAATCGAAAATGATGCACTGCACAAATTTGCTGCCACGTTTCTTACAAAGACTGCATGGAGAGGAAAATACAGTTGCTTGGCGTCGCACATCAATGGGAAAAGAGGAAGGTGATGTTAAGCTAAGCATCAGGCAGTGGTGCAGATACTTCCTACAAACCAAACTGGTTTGGCTATCTCCCTGTACAGCTCCTTGATGGTGTTCAAGACCTGAAGGAAACTAGAGTGACAATGGAAAAAGAGGTATAAACACGGTTCTTGCTTGTCTTTATTTGTATTTTACAATATACAGGTGAATAAGATTGCCAATAAGTTGCAATAATTAACCTTAATCATGCTTTCAATGGGTTTAAACCCATCTTCTTCAGAATGACAAGAAACCTGCGTAGGCGTCTCACAAACATGATATATACCAATGTAGGAAAAGTAGCACTTACAAACTTCATATTAAAAAACAGTCAGTTAGTACAACCGTCTAACATCTCCTCATGAAATGTGTCATCTTTGATCTGTTCAACCATTTGTAAAAGTTAAGGCTGCTAAAATCAGGAGCTTGTCAATCAGTAAAGTCGATCACATAAAACGCCAGACCATGTTAAGAGCTACATGCCGACTAAGGCAGATTGGAGATCATGGATACTAGGAATACAGATCCTGAGGTGCAAGTATTGATAAACATGTATGCTTGGCGGCGTAAACAGCCAGTAAGTGTAAGTACATTGAAATTATTAGCAGAATTACAGAAATACATGGCGTGAATAAACAAGTATATAATAAAATAGCGAGAAATACAAAAACAAAATAAAATATAATAGCACACATTAAGACCCTTATAGGATCATCAATACATTATCGTACAAAAATAATGATATCTGTTGTTATTACAACCATAAGACAGTAAACAGATTAATATGAAGTCCAGTACATCATTGTACAATAAGTATTAATGCCAGTGCATAAGTACGTTATTAAACATAATGACAGTAAAGAGCAAAAATTCATAGGTCCCTGTATAGTGACAAATGTAAGAGTGAGTGGCATCAGTATCTTAGTACAACATAAACTATATGCACAAAAATTCTATAATAGAATTTTGAGAATATGAACCATTCGCAAAGGCTATCGGCTGTCGATGAAGGTTTTTTTGTTAACAGTATGGTTTTGAAGCTAGCGAAAAACTGTCTATAGGCGAATTGCAGCTGATCGTTTAGTAAATTCCTGTCTCTGCATTCTAGATGTTTGTAGATCTGTAATTCTTCTCAAATGTCCATCCTACACCCTTTGAATTCTCTGTGAAAAATAGTTGTGTCTTCCAAATTTTTCAGAGCCTGGGTGGCAATCAGTAGATGTTCAGCAAATGTAGAATTATGTGTGTTTGCTTCTTTCTTTCCTGACAGATGCTGTGTATATCTTGTCCTCGCAGCTCTTCTTGTTTGACAACTGTAATAGCGTGGACAATAGCTGCATATTAATTTATAGACACCTTACTTGCAAAAGTCTTCTCTGAGAACTATTGCCTGTAGAAAAAGAGACATTGTAGCTATATTTATTCACTAGAAGACGTTTAATCCCACAAGAAAAACATTTTCTAAGAAGGGAATCCAGGTGAATTTGTTATTGTGGGAGTAAAGGTCACTGCACAATCCCAAAAGAAACATTTTCTACGAGGGTGAGTCAAATGAAAACCGTAAATAATTTTTTAAATATTATTTATTGTGCAGAAGTGGTACAAAGCTGTACCACGTTTCAACATAATCTCTCCCGCGCTCAATGCAAGTCCTCCAGCGCTTACAAAGTGCATAATTTCCGTTAGAAAAAAATTCTTTTGGTAGTATACGTGACCACTCATGCACCGCGTGGCGTACCTCTTCATCAGGACGGAACTTCTTTCCTCCCATCTCGTCTTTGAGTGGTCCAAACATATGGAAATCACTTGGGGCAAGGTCTGGTGAGTATGGTGGATGAGGAAGAAACTCAAAATGCAGGTCTGTGATTGTTGCAGCTGTTGTACGGGCAGTGTGGGGCCTTGCATTGTCATGTTGCAAAAGGACACCTGCTGGCAGCAATCCACGTTGCTTTGATTTGAGTGCAGGCCACAGATGATTTTTTACGATATCTGTGTAGGATGCACTGGTGACAGTGGTCCCTCTAGGCATGTAATGCTCCAAAGTGACACCTTTTTCATCCCAAAAGAGAGTCAGCATAACCTTCCCTGCTGATGGTTCTGTTTGGTGATGAGGAATGGCGCCATTCCTTGCTCGCTCTCTTAGTTTCTGGTTGGTAGAAGTGAACAAAGATTTCGTCCCCAGTAACGATTCTCGCAAGGAAGCCATCGCCTTCTCGTTCAAAGCACAGAAGAAGTTCTTCACAAGCATCAACACGTTCTTTTATTTCAGGAGTCAGCTGCCATTGCACCCATCTTGCAGACACTTTGTGAAACTGGAGCACATCATGCACAATGTGGTGTGCTGACCCATCACTAATCTGTAAACATGCTGCAATGCCATTCAGTGTCACTTGGCGGTTTTCCTTCACTATGGCTTCAACTGCTGCAATGTTCTGTGGAGTCACAACTCGTTGTGCCTGACCTAGACGAGGAACATCTTCCACTGAAGTCACACCATTTGCGAACTTCCTACTCCATTTGTAGGCTTGCTGCTGCGACAAACATGCATCACCGTACTGAACCTTCATTCGTCGATGAATTTCAATAGGTTTCACACCTTCACTATTCAAAAACCGTATAACAGAACGCTGTTCCTCCCTGGTGTAAGTAGCAAGTCAGTCGGCCATCTTTGTACTGATACGGCGACAGTATGTGTACATCTGCTCTATGCTGCCACCTACAGGCCATTCTGCACACTGTCTGTAGCACACTTACCAGATTACAGGGTAACGGCGAGAAATTTCGATTTGTTATTACAAATTTAAGGTTTTCATTTGACTTACCCTAGTAAGAAGGGAATGCACGTGAATTTATTATTGTCGGAGGAAAGGTCACTGCTCAGTATTGAACGTTTCTGAGAGGTTTTCTTTCTGAAGATGTAATTTACTATGTCCTGCTCATACCAATTATTGACTGCAATCGATTTAATGACTTTAAACTCAATTAGCTGATTGGTATGTGATAAAGGAGTAGTTACAAGACGGTGTATAGTGGAATGAAAAACGGTGGTTTATGAGCTCTCAGATATGTCAGATCAGTGGAGATGATGCTGTCTGAGTAAGTTTGTTTATGGAAGTCGATGAAACTGAAAGAATCATTTCTACAGAAATTTTTAAATCAGAAAAGTTGAGTTTCCCTTTTCATTTTGCAGGTCTTTTGTGAAACAAATTTTCTCATGGCAGTCGTTAAATGCATTGTTCGTCATCATTACCATCAAAAACAATGATAATATTGGTCAACATATCTCCCAAAAAACCGAATTTTTTGACGTTGTTCCGAATTGGAACTGAACATTCAAGTGAGTTGATGAAGACATCAGCCAAAATACCAGCAGGTGGACTTCCAAGAGCCAAACCATAAGGTAGAATATACATTTTTCGGTCGAATGTGAAGTAATTATATTTGAGAGCTACTTTTAGTAAAACGATGAGGTCAGCAGTGTGTATTGTACTCATTTTTATGTTGTAGTAGCTCTCTCTCAACGACAGCTATAGCTGTATCTACAGGAACATTAGTACACAGACTGAAAACATCGAAAAAGACCAACTTAGTATGAGCTGTGCACTGTATCATTTGAATTGTGTACATCTTTAATATTTTTAACAGAAAAATTTTGTTAAATGCAAAGGAATCTTTAGCTTTTAATGAAGACACCTTGCCATCATATGATGGGGGCCACCTATTCCATTCACCACAAGATGGATTGGTTGACCCTATTTATGAAGCTTGAACTGAGCACAGGTGGATTTGGATTCACGTTTATAAGCCACTTTTTTAAACTTAGTGAACATACTCTTTGCATTAGAGAAAATTTGCCTAAATTATTTTTGTCAGTTCAAGGTCGGTTCTGCAGTAGCCTCAACAGTGTCATTGTCCTCATAAAAATTTACCATTTTCTCTATATATTCTTTTTATGAGCAAAGACAACGATATTGCATTTATCACTTTTGGAAATTAAAGCATAATTTTGTTTCATCTTAATGTTCCTTCCTAATCCCTGTTCAGTAAAGTAAACATTGACCGACCTTATCCAGCTTAAGAGATTCCAAACCAAGTTTAAGGTCGACAATAAGGTTACAAATCACAGCCTCCTTAATTAAGACAAGACAGTTAATTGTACTTAAGCCCTTTATGTAACAATCGTCGGCCTACATGAAGCCGTAATACAGAATGTGTTCTCTACAGCCATTCTATCCACAGTCAGTCGGTAGTTAAAAATTCTTTTTTTCAACCTGGAACATGCGTCTCTGCTGTTTTTCTGAAATGGAAAAGTGTTGTTCGCCACAAAAACATACAGTAGGTTCTTTGACGCTTCAGGTAAGCAGCCAGGTTGTGGCGAGTTCAGATTCTTTTGTGGATTAATTCGCTTGTGGTCGCATTCTTGAATACACCGCCATTTGAAATTCTTTTTTGGCAGCCAATAGCTGCAAACAAAAAGCTGTAGGTGGCATCGAGGACAACAAGCAGCACTTAGCTAGATAACCATTTGTAACTGTAAAATTCGCCCTCACTAGCAACAGGACATTGTAGTACTATGCACTTCCCATCAATTGCTCCCGCACAAGGGTGAAACGAAGTACAGGGTGTACATTAAGTCCTGGAACACTTTCAGTTATTTATTGCACACGAACTGAGCATTGCACAGACGTCATACTTACTGCATTTTTAAGAGAAACTCTGACAGTTTTTTTACAAACATTCGATATGCAAACCATGAGTGACCCAGCAGATGTCAATACTGTAATCGAAGTCTTGCCATACCTGTCTACCCATCCCAGTATGGCATCATCGACTGTGGCAGTAGCTTCCCATATTATCTCCCAGAGCTCTGCTACATCACGTGGTAGAGGTGGTACATACACCAGATCTTTAATGTGTCCCCCCAGAAAAAGCTCACATGGAGTGAGATCTGGTGATTGGGGAGGCCCTTTCATGAAACAGCTCTCCCCTTCTGTAGCATAGCCGATCCACTGATGCAGCAGCTCCGTGATCAGGTACCCATGAACTTCACAATGAAAATGGGGTGGAGTCCCATCCTGCTGAAAGATGAACAGAGAGTCCGATAGCATTTGAGGTATCAACCACTGCTGCAACATGTTCAAGTAGGAATATTCAGTGATAGTGTTCTTGGCAAACAAGAATGTCCCGTACAGTTTTCGACATGACAAAGCACAAAAAACATTTACATTTGGGGAATCATACTCAAATTCAATGCATTCGTGTGGATGCTTTGTACCCCAGATTTGACAATTATGCCTGTTCACTTTTCCATTAGTGTGAAAAGTAGCTTCATAGATATAAATTAAGCGATCAACAATGCCATCCCTATCGTCATTCAATTGTTGCAACTGCGAACAAAAACTCAAAATGCTTGTCTTTGTCGTCGTCATTGAGCTTCTGCACTAGCTCCAATTTGAATCGTTTCACAGACAGCTTCTGTTGCAGTCCTTCCCACGCTGTCACTGGAGCCATTTCGTGTTCAGAGGATGCATGATGCACTGATTTCTTTGGACTCCTTATGAATATCTCCTGTACATGCTCCACATTCACTTCACTCACTCTGAGACACCCACTTCTCTTTGCCAAGCAAAAGCAACCCGTCGTAACTAATTTGTTGTGCCAGTGGTAAATGGCCTTTCTTGTTGCTGGCTTCTTAGTGTACTAGGTTGTAAACATCCATTGAACAGCGGTAGCACACTTGTTTTTGCCGAACTCCAACATACAGAAAGCTCGCTCTGCACCTGAACTCGCCATGTTTGCTACTAACATTGACCATTGGCAAATTACCAAACTACGCTGTGGCAGTATACATGAAAAAACTTTCAGGGCTTCTCTTCAAAATGACATATATATGATATCTGTACAATGTTTGGTTCTTGTGCAATAAATAATTGAATGTGTTTCTGGACTTCATGTACACGCTGTATTTGCGAGATCACACATACTATTTCATGTCAGTCGTTTTCAGTCTCCAGCATCGGAAAAAAAAGAAATTTGATTTCAGGTTCTGAATGATTTTCCAGAGGGAGGAATTGCAGATGAAGAGGACATTGCGGCCACTTCTACGTCGACTTCTCTACCTAGAAAATTAGGATGAGTGGGTGGAAAGCTAGAGAGTGAGACCTATAATGTTGCTTCCCAGTTATTAATTAATGTGCTGAAAAGAAAGAAAGAGTAGGTTAGTGGCGAAAGCAGTGCCTATGGCCAGTATGTGATATCAATGCTACAAAACCTGCCGCAGGTTTGCAAAACAAAAGCTATGGCAAAACTTAGTGATGTGATAAAATAACAATTATACTATTTTTTAGAGTTTGAAATCGTCAGTATGTGTAGATGCGTCAAGGGCATAAACAAGTAATGTTGATTCCCTTGTCATAGATCTGCATATCCAACACTGACGACACTGTAAAAGAAGTGATTTATGATCGGTGCCATATCATACAAAACAAATAAAAATGAGACAACAAGCTTATTTAATGATGTTCTTCATTTACTTACCTATACATAATTCTTCAGTATTTCCAGCAGTTCGCCATAAACTTCAAGTACTATTTGAGATATAGCTTGCTTCGAAATATGAAATAAATATGCAGGACTCTGAAATGAATCTCCTGTTGCCAAGAAATGAAGAGTAACAGTAAGTCTTTGGTTGAATGTAATATTTTCCAGAAATTTGTATCTTTTTTTAAAACAAATGATGCCACCATTTCCGCCAGAAATTCAAAGTAGGGAGGTGACATCTGAGTGAAATTGCGGAAACCAGATCCATCTTCCATAGTCAACTTCTTTAGTAAGCTATTCCCACCAGTATGTTTTCGTCCACCAGCGACGACGACACCTTTCATTTTGTTAATGTGAACCTTCAAGTATTAATAATGTAGCACCACATATCATTACACTTTCCTAGCCTCTGGAGATAAGACAAGTAGCATTGCAGACAATGCAGATACACAAGAAATGATTGTTTGCTGCCAGTGTGGACAAAGACAGAGACAAGCAACAAAATCAGAAACGTATTACCAAAACACTGTACAAAACATGTTTCCAATAGGAACATGATTCCAGCTTTAGCTTCACTGCGGAGAGGTACTGTGGCTCCACTTGTTTCAAAGATAAATTTGGGCTGAAGCATCCTGGGGACGCCATATTGGATTTCCTCAAGCTTATTCTTGGTGTTTTTAAATTATAACTTATGTCCTACGAATAAGTTGTTTTGAAACACAAACACATTGAGGATCTCTCGAAAAGATGTAGTTTGTTACAGTCAAATGTCAGGTGACGGCTTATTGACGTTTAGAGCTTTCAAGTGATCTACAGCACAGGACTAAGTTACATGTTGTACATAATCACTACGGTGTTCTGGGTATAGACATGGACTGACGAAACTGCAAATTGTCGTTTGCAATCCTGCAATCTGCAGGATTCTCATATTTCTGAAAGATATCAGGACTTTCCTTAGTAATTTAATGGAAGTGCAAGACAAAGTGTACCTATGAAAACAGTGGAGACACAGTATCTCTCATAATGCATATGTAAATAAAGGCACATGAAGCAGATAGCTCCAGTCACTACCTTCTCACAAGCGATGCTCACCTGTGTCTGAAATTGCACACACTGTGCCCTATCAGTACACATCCAGCCATGTATGTCTGTAATGTCATCAGCGTTTAGCTGAACACAAATGTGAAACATTGTGTCGTCAGTGGGAAGTCTCCTACTGCATTGTGCATGTGTCGTCCAATCCTGACCCTCTGACGATCTAAGCACAATTTGCGCAACTCTGACAGTCTTTATTTATATTAGGCCACATGAATATGTCCATCATCAGTTTGATGCTGGCGTTTATTTATGGATGAGCCAGCCTATGGATGCTGTCAAATAATTGCTGTCGCAATTTCTCAGGTACAAAAGGTCTCGGTTTTCCCTGTTATAAGACGCACTAAAGTCGCAAACGTTCACCAGCAGGTTGTATTTGCCACAGATGTAACCCGCATGTACTATCGCAACGGAATTTGGCGGGTTGTTGACCTCTCTCTTGCACAGCGGTTAACTCCTTGTAGTCAGTAGTCTGAGAGATCGATTCCAACTGCGACAATAAATCCACCACCACGTTCTTAGCTCTTTTCATATGTTGCAGGCTGTCGTGAATTGGGCGATGAATTCAAGCTGTCTAAATTGTCGTGGTGAGCAGCCATCCTTGCTCCTTCAGAAAGCGAAAGTAATTGGCTTGTGAACTGTGAAATACGTGAATGGTCTGGCTTCTACTTGTGGCCAGAAGTGCATGTGTGCGTGTATCTGACAGCTTCATAATTTTTTTCTGGCAGTAGTGGACACCGGAAGATTCCGAAGAAGATCACAGCAGAGAGGCCGAAACGTCGATTATTTTATAGGAAATATGACGCGGCCTAACACCCCAGAAGATTTTAACTTTAGTGACAGCGGCCACAAAAGCTTGCAGCCTTACATAAGCTTCATAAATTGCCAGCAATTCCCCATGGTAAGCACTCCATTTAATTTGTGACGACATGAGCTTACGAGAGAAGTCAGAGGCTGCCAGTGGCCTTCAATGTGCTGATGTAGAACTGCGCCAGTGGCTTGCTGACTGGCATCCATAATGATTGCCAGTTACACCTGAGGAATCAGGTGTGCCAACATGATTGCCTGACGTAGACATGCCTTGATCGTATCGAATGGCATCAGCATCTCTGGTGTGCACTGTTCGTTTGCTCACTGCGTCCTTAGCGGCTAGTGCTGACATCAAAAGTGCCTGGATGGCCGTCGCATTAGAGAGGTGTATGTAGAAATTAACTGCTCCAAGGAACTGGCGTAGTTGGTGATAATCGATGAGGCGAGCCATCTACTAAATAAGTGCAACTTTATCTTGCAGTGGGCTGATGCTGGCTGCTGTCACTGAGTAGCCCAAGAATGGCATCTGGCGTTGTTGAAGTAAACACTTCGATTCATTGACCAAATGTTATTTGCACCAATACGTTGGTAAACAGACTTTAGGTGCAGTTTGTGCAATTTATCGAGTTCCGAAAAGACCAGGATACCAGGATGCCGTCGAGGTGTGCAAAACAGTACAGTAAACCTGTAAGTACTTCGTTGACAAGCCGCTGCCTAGTTTGTGCCTCATTTTTCAAACCAAACGGCGTACGGAGGTATTCGAATAAGCTTAATGGTCTCCTGACAGCCGTCTTCGGTATATAGCAAGTGTGACTAGTATCTGTTGATATGCTTCCCGGCAGTCAATGACACTGCCAGCCCTTGTATAAAATCCCTAATGTGTGGTATCAGATAACGATCAGGAATGCTACGGATATTGAGTGCCCAGTAGTCTCCATATGGTCTCCAGATACCATCTTTCTTGTCTGCCACGTAAGTGGCAATTACCATGGGCTGCCGGGTCTACAGACGAGTCTTGAGCGCAATAGTTCTTTTAATTCTATCTTCGCTGTGTCGATAGGATCAGGAGCTAACCGGTGTGGGCGCTAAGACACTGGTTGACCAGGTGTAGTCCTGATGTGATGGACCGTGTTGTGCCTAACAAGGCACGGATTTGTAGTTTGCTATTGCGGCGTCACCTCCAGTCTCTTACCGACCGTCGGCAGATTACCCCTTCCTATGGTGCCTTTAATACACTGTGTATCCCAGCGGATGCTCGACGAGCCAATAGCTACTTCAGTTTTGCGTGATGTAACAAGAAATCGTCACCCAATATTGCGTTTGATACATTGGAAGTCACGAAAGTCCACGTTAAACGTTCTTGGAAACCGAGGTCTACATCTATCTGGCATTGTCCATAAGTCATTATTGACGTCTGGTTTGCTACTGTGACCTTTGACTGAGATGGAGGAAGCTTCGCATAGCAACTTCTAACAGGCAGTGCAGTGACGTCCGAATCTGAGTCGATTAAATAAGCGGTGCTGGATTTAAAGTCTGTGAAAAATAGTTGATGGGACAGCGGGGGTAAAGTAGAAACCTCACCAGTTGTTACCCATCATCGCTCTCACTCCGCAATGGTAGGCGCTGGTGTTCGAACTCGCGACCGGCGGCGGTAATTTCCAAGAATGTTTGTCTATCGAAGCCGCGGGCTCCAAACAATAGATATCGAACGTGCGATTCTAAATCGATCACGCGAATGTGTTGGCGGGTGTTACGATAAATTATTTGTGAGTTGCTAGGGAAATCCAAACGATTTATATCGATAGTGAGTGGGATGTTTGATACTGTACATGTTTCTTCGGCTGAATGCCTCACGTGGAAGAATCTAATTTCATGACTATCCAATGTAGAAAATTGTTTGAATTTTTGTTAGAAATATGGACTAATACCAGATGATAAAGGAGGAACTGTGTAGACTGTGGTGGGGCAAAGTCTATAAAAGTTCGTAAGAAGAGATCTGATAATGAAATACCTTTACAATTTCATTGCAGAAACTGTGGTGAACAAACGACTATCAGGAAGAATACATGGTTTGACTACTCCAAATTATGGATCCAGACCAGTATAATTCTTGTATTTTGCTTAACTGGGAACTACACCCTGTAAGCAGCAGTATCGGAAACTAACTTATCTACCAATACCATGTGCGTCTGTTTCGGGTTTTGGAGACAGGTGTGTTCTATAATAGTGACGAACAAGAGTGTACCAATCGATGGACCAAATCAAGCTGTTGAAGTGGACGAATCGCACATAGCACAAAGGAAAAATCAGAGAGGACGATCTTTAAAGATGAAATCAAACATATTTGGCCATTTGGTGGTATAGAACGAGAGTCCAGGAAGTGTTTTGTGGCAGGAGTGTTCTCCAGAGACAAGATAACTTTAGTCGGTTTGATAAAGCACTTTATACTGTCCAGTAGCAAAGTGATTACAGACAGCTTTCAGTCCTACAAGACACTGAAAGCAGAAGGGTTCAACGACGGGTTCGTCAAGCACTCTGTAAATTTTGTGTCTTTCGATGACCCCAGTGTGCACATGCAGAACACCGAATCACTGAAATCTTCCATTAAAAGTGAAGGGCGTCCATAGAAAGAGACCAACTCTAGTTGTTGCAGTATCGTATTTCCATAACTTGCAGTTACAAGAGAAAAATTGACGCATGTGGCATTCTACCCATATTTTTGCGTGACATTGGCAGAGTATACCCAGGTTACAGCAAAAAGGGAATGCTTCCCATAGCATATACATCAAAGGGACTTTCTCATGACGACAGCGTCGACGACGAGTAAGGTAAGTCGTTGCCTTTGTAATTAGAAGTATTTTAATAACGCTCTTCTTTTGTCATTGCTGTAGTGTCCATTATAAACATGGTAATAACGCCCGCCACCACAGCCGCGTGATGGATTTAGAATCGCACGTTCGATATCTATCGTTTGGAGCCCGCTGCTTCGATGGGCAAACATTGTTGGAAATTACTGCGGCGGCGCTGATCGCCTGCCGTCGTCGCCATCTGGGTGAGTATAGGGTGATGTGCAGTGCGACACCTTGTTTCTGAAGCGACGGTGGTACAAGCAAATACCCTCCTTAAACACGTTGCCATCTTCCTTGCTCTTCTTGTATGTGCCTGCCTTGCCTCCGAGCAATGTCGATATCTGTCGCCACAAGCCGTCAATGTGATTTCGTAGCTCGTCCAGTTGTTGCGTAAAGTACGGTTGTTGGCGTCGTTGGATCGCTGCAGCTTCCTGAAGGTATGCAGTGCTGCGTTCGAACGTCACAGACGACGTATGCCCTGTACCTAACGAGGCAGAGACCTTGTCAGCTACTGAGAGCAACGATGAAATATCGCGTGCGTCGGCAAGCTCCACAGCCGTTCTAACTGCTGCCCTTGGCAACTGTACATATTGCAGTGTCGTATCTGGCAACTCGGTGTCGTCGACTAACCTTCGCAGGTGCCGCCAAAATTCCTAAGGTGACATATCTCCTCTTTTTTCACCATATAGTACTTCTTGAACACGTTGTTCCGCCAGCCGACGTAGCCACTCAAGGACTAACTGTTTGAAATGCGTATAATTCTGCGTAGCGGACGGGCGGAGTAGTATATCTGCGCTGATCATTGTTGTTTTATTGTGGAGCACACTAATGGTGATCATAAATTTGGTATCTTCGTTTACAATGTCGTGGGGCTGAAAAGTCAGATCGAGCACTGTATACCATGATTCAGATTTATCAGGAATGAACTGCGGAGGATTTTTTTCATCTTGGTACTGTTATCCACCAATCGGACGCTGCTTGGTGCAATAGAAAAGTTGAGCGCAGCGTTTTCCTGGTTTTCAATGCCGCGTCGTAAATCTTCGATATACTTCAACAAAGCGTCGTCCCGATCCATAGCACTCGCGAATATGCCGACTCTACATTAGACGATTCACAACAGTACTGCGGTTGTTCATCTTCAACGGAGTTCAGTGTACGGGATCACCTCTTTAGTCAACTACAGCATATCTCTATCCTGTAAAGAGATTCAACAAAGTAGTTAGGCAATAACTTCTTATTTTTTAAGATCAAACATCATGAACTGAAAAATCTAAGCCAATACAAAGAATAGTAACATAAATCAAAGAGTAAAGAAGGTTGTCCGTGAGTCCGTCGCCACAGAATAATGCTGTGCTCTATTGTGCATTCACAGATGTTGTTCTGGTGACTCCCACCCCAGTAATGTGCCATGACATAAGATGATGAGACGTGACCTGTCGATCCATTGATGATCGGTTGCCGCCATTTGAAATGCATTTTGGAATGTTTTGTTCTGGCATGACTGCCTTTACACAGTTTCTAACTTTTCTAGTTATCGTGCCAGATGTCAAAATATTTTTCTATCATTTTTCCTTTTCTATCTCGACAGGACATTTCGGTCTTAAGACGAAATTGAGTCATCTTAAACATGTTGAAGACTCTGTTGATTTTTGTGATGTTGTGTTGTCATCTTTAATGTCTGCCCTAGATGTTAAATGTGTGTATCTTTGACACTGAAGTTCTTTGCTCTCTCCTGCATTATCGATTTCCGTTTGGTTAGCGGGGGGAATTTGGTCTGAATTCATTCTATTGAATTTTGCTGAAGTGGTTGCACGTGGGTTGGTGTAAAGAGTATAAATACATTTTGGGGCGCTTCTTAAAGGTATCAATATTTTGTGTTCGTCGTATGTAGTGTATTTTGTAAGTATTATATTTTTATTATTGCACCGGTTGGAAATGCTCACAGAGTTTGAAATAGGCCGCCATTTTGGCTTCGTTAAATAGCCGGACTATTCTATCTATTGTAACTTGTGGACTGTTCAGAAACTGTATTTAACTGCAAACTTGAGTTTTTCGTGAACATCCGAAAGAGTATTTATTCATGGTGGTTGTTCGAAGTTTAAATTGGCGGCATGCCTTGTTTCATTTCAAGGAAGTCTTCCTATTTTTGAGTTTTGTACGCTCAGCTGGAAGATGTTGGTAGTTCTCCGTCGAATATGTGCTTTTTATTGCCAAGTATGTGTTCATTTTGCGGTTTGTTTTTTGTCCCGAAGAAAAATTTCCCGCCGCTGCGCCGTCGTATTAATGTCTTGCATTAGCGCCATTTTCGTGTGTAGGAACAGAATTATCGGAACGTAGATTTAGCGTTTTGTTGCCAAAAATTTGACTTTCCTGTTAATAATTCGACAATAGTAAATAATTGTCTGCGTAGCTACTTTTTTAAACAATTTCATGTTATTTAAAGAATGCTATACCTATTATTTGGAGTTTGTTCGGAGATTAATAATTGTTGATTTCATTGTACTTGAACTCGTTAAGTGGTACACTTTGTAGATTACGATTCCCGCATTTGCGGTTGAAGTATGCTACAAATATACAGCATCGTTTCCAATTTTGATAAATTGATTCTTGGCATACTTGGTTCTTGCAGTTACCAGATAGTGTTCTGGCATTCGTTTCAGTCGGCACTTAAACGCAATTTTTTCCTTATTAGAGATTCAATTTCGTATTAGTTTAAACGAAAGTAGGGATTATTAATATGTTGGAAAGTGGTTGAAAATGCTTCGCTAACGTTCTGCTGTACTATTAGTGTTTAAAAATCGTGGGTGTTGACGAGTCTGCTAGTTGCTTGTCATAAGGATAAACCATAAATGAAAAGCAATGTCTGTCTGTAATTTCAAGGAGCCGCCATCCCCTTAGCCCTTTTTTGTCACACACATCTTGTAACATTCCATTTCTCATGGTCTAGATTCTGTTTGAGTTTGTGAAATGACTTAAGATATATCTGCAGCTTAACATGATATGTAGGTTTGTTATGTGTAATATTTAGCTCAGTGTAGTAAACTCAAAATACTGCATTATAGAATAGTGTGTAGCAAGTTGTTTGCAAAGTGTTTGTGGTATATACATGAAATGAATGTGGTACTTTAGTCACTATTTTAACAGTTCATGTACGTGGTAGGGGTAGGTGTTACCACACTACTCTCGGTTGTGGTTTTCATTGTGCTTGGCTTGTGAGCTGTGAAGTCAATTCTTTCCGAAGTGTATGTAATTGCTGAAAGCTTGCTGGCAACTATCTTATCACTGACGTGGATCAATTAAGATTTTCTTCTGATCCCTAAGGCATAATGTGCAATACCATGTTAATGATTTGAAATTTGACTGCAGCTATATCTTCGTCTTGGCATTTGCCTGTTATGTAGAACTTGAGGGAATTGACCACATTTGAGAAAATGCACTTGGCACAAAATGTTATTTGTTACCAGTAATTTGTAATATGTCTACCTGCTATTGAGCCATTATATAGGTGTGGGCTGTATTTTCAAGGTAGTATTGGTAACCTGTTATTCCTGGCATCTGCTGATTTAGACAGCTAAAGAGTTCCCAAATTCTGTTGGCATATATAAATATTGGGTATAGTGTTTTTAAAAAAATTGTATGTGTTAAAAGGAATGGTACCTAGTTTTCCTAAGTATGATCGTCCATAATTAGTTGGTCGTATAATTAATGGCATATACATAATGTTTTAAGTAATATTATAAGAATGTCATGAAGTGGAAAACGTAATTTCTAGCTTTACTTTTTCACTGTATATTAAAGGTGGCATCATTTGAGTAAGGAATCGCCATGAGAGGTCAGCCTAGTGCAGCAGTTGTTCATGTGAAATTCATTGGGCTGTTGCTTGTAGACACGTGCGATGTCAGTGCTCTGTCAGTGCTCTTGAAAGAGAGCTGTGGCAGTGCTGCAGCTGTTTTTGTTACCGCATAGTGATTTGTGAAGGTGGAAAAATAGATATTCGAGCAGTGATTAAGTACTTTGTAAAGAAAGGTATGAAAGCAAAGAACGCTCGTGCAGATTTCCTTCATATTAAATTATTGCCAAGTGGACGAATGAATTTAAATTTGGTCAGGAGAGCTTAGAAATACATTGCAAAAGTGCACAAAGTGGCTATGGAGGATGGCCGATTGAAAGTGCGTGAAATTGTCATGCTTGCCAGATCTCATGTGAGAGGGTGTATCGCATTTTAACTGAAAAATCAGAAATGGAAAAAATTATATGCAAGATGGGTGACGAGACTGTTGATGCTGTATCAAAAATGCATGAAAATGGCATGGGCCGGTATTACACTATCAAATTTCTTTGTCAAAGATTTGATCAAAGATGTTATCCAATATTGCGTCCAATATATTTGACAAAGATCTTTGATGTAGTGCTACAAGGGGTATTACACTGTCATCAAATTTTTCGTCAAAGTTCAAGATGGCTGACAACAACTTGTTATTAACCGCAGCAGTTCTACGTACTCAAATTGCATTGTGTGCACATGCGGAAAAGAAGTGGGGGGAAAAAATGGAACCATACATACGAGGTTGACAGTCTTAAGTCCTGGGATTACAGCTTGATAATAAATTCAGTTGGGAGGAGCACACCACAGAACTGCAGAAATGCCTTAACAAATCTGTATTTGCAATTCGAGTGTTAGCAGACGTAGGCAACATAAAAATGAAAAAGCTTGCATACTTTCATTCCATAATGTCATATGGGATAATATTTTGGGGTAAATCTTGAAGTCAAACAAAAGTTTTCAAGGTCCAAAAGCGTGTAATACGTATTATTTGTGGAGTAAATTCACGGACCTCCTGCAGAAACCTCTTCAAAGAACTGGGTATACTAACTACTGCCTCGCAGTATATTTACTTCTTAATAAAATTTGTCGTAAATAATATATCTCTTTTTCCAACAAACAACTCAGTTCATACATACAATACCAGGAACAAAAATGATCTGCACAAGGACTTAAAAGCACTTACTTTAGTTCAGAAAGGGGTCCACTACTCAGGAACACTCATCTTCAATAATTTGCCAGGAAACATAAATTTAGTTAGAAATAAAGATCAGTTTAAAAGGAGCCTGAAAGACTTACTACTGGCCAACTCCTTCTACTCCATTGGCGAAATTTTTAATAGAAACAAATGTATTTATTCATACTATTAGTATTTTTATTTCAGCTTTAAAAAAAATCGACATGTTCCACATCCACGAGGATCTCCTCAGCACGGATCTATGGAACGAAAAATTAATCTAATCTGGGTGAAGCCGTGGGTTTTACGACGACACGATAAAAGCATTCAACAAAACTTGTTACGTGAGCTTACAGTGGAAGACGTCAAGTCGTACATCAATTACTTAAGAATGGATGAGCATACATTTATGTATGTGCTCAATGAAGTGTATCCTCATATCACAAAGCACAATTTTCACTTAAGAACTGCTACATCTTCAGAAGACAGGCTCACTATAACACTCCGATTCCTTGCTACAGGAGAGGGTTATGTTAGGTTAGGTCAGGTCAGGTTAGGTCTCCAATCTTCTTAATCTATTTTTGTATTCAGGGTGCCTCACGTTGTAAAGCGCCTCATCAGCTTCAGACATCTCTATTAATTCTGTAGTTGTCGGCACACACCAATTGTATTTACCGGCAATGGTTATAAAAACACTACAGACGACAGAACGCTGCAGCGATGCTAGCGCTCCGCGTGGTAACATGTCGCAGTGAACAGAAGACAAGCGATTTCTTTGATCAAATATACGGCCTCTGCCTAGATTTGATCAAATATTGGACGACATTTGTCAAAGATCCCTATTACACTATCAAATATCTTTGACAAAGATATTGGACAAAGAAATTTGATAGTGTAATACCGGCCATGGCAAAATTACTCAAAGTATGAATTGTCACACCTACCTTATTCACCTGATCGGCTCTGTCAACTTCCACCTCTTCCCAAAACAAAATTTTTCTTGGTGGATGAAGATGCACTTCAAATGAAGAAATGATAGCTGGAGTCGACAGCTATTTTGATGGCCTGGGGGAAACTCATTTTAGACATTGGATCAAGGCACTGGAACATCACTGGACCAAGTGCTTAAACTACAAGGAGACTACATTGAAAAACCACCCTCTTATTATAGTGACAAATTAAGACTTCAGGCACGGGTCAATATGGATTCTGCTGTAGCAGACGATTGTTTGATTCATGAGTTGGACATCACTTATAGCAGACGATTGTTTGATTCATGAGTTGGACATCACTTATAGCAGACGATTGTTTGATTCATGAGTTGGACATCTCTTGTAGGTATAGGGTTTGTTAGAGTGAAACCATTTTCAGACACTGTCTACTGTGTATGCACAGCCTTGTTATAGTTTAGACTGTCAGAACACTTTGGGTTTACTGGAACGTACATTTTGTGTGTGTGTGTGTGTGTGTGTGTGTGTGTGTGTGTGTTTGGTCAGGTTCAGTGTTAGTTGTTGTCATTGACGTTTTCATGTTGCTCTAATATTTCTGATTTAAAGAATGGAATAGTGCATCTGGTACATACATATTTTTTCATAAATAGCACTGTGTTCAGAATTAATTCTGTGTAAGTTGCAAATCTTGACTAAGGTTGTGTGTCTTGTCTTGCACTGTAAGTACTGTGGTCTTTTTGAGGTTGTAAGGTACTGTATTGTGTGCCCTATGCTATGCAGAAAAACACCCACCATGTGAAATTGCATGAACAGTGTATAATGGAGGTGCACAGTGCGTTACAACCTCAGAAAGATAACTTGTGCAAGACAGGCAGTGCAACACACAATACTAATATAAATATTTGCTCATGACAATGAGAAATTGTTGAAACATGTTGATCTAAGCATGAAAGTACATGTAAGTGGTGCAGCGTTTCATTATTTAATGAATGAGTGAATGGCAGTTGCAAGCTTTCCAAAAATACCAATTGTGATGAATGAAATAGTCACATTTCTGCTTTCCACTTATTAGCACTTTTTGGAGAAGCAGTGATACAAAATGGCAACTGAAACTCTTAATTCTTTCTGACACCACTTGAAACAGTACCTGGTTTTCTTTTACATATTTTGATTGTATGCATATGATAAATTTGATAAGCATGTCTCATTAATAATGGTAACATTGTTGTTGATTGACAATACATTGCAGATAGTATCAATCGTAATAAACTACACTGAAGTAAATTCCCAAACATTACAATTGCTGGAAGTTATCTAATTTGAAGAAAAATTATTGTTGGTTTAATTAGTGGGGAGTGGCTGCGATGTGCTTAATGGTTTCACTGTGTGTACAGTGTAGCACGTTTATTTCTATCTGTGTCCTCTCTAAAGTGAGCCATGTTAATGTGTGCATGTCATGTATAGCAATGTATATAGTATGAGACCCTAACTTACTAGCTTTTGTTGTTAGATCCATGCATGGAGAGGGAAAATTTCATTTTGAAAGTCATTACCAGAGGATGCGGTTTGGTGCCCCAGGGTTTATATGTGGAACTGATTTCTGCAGAAAAATCCATCAAGGGAATGAAATTACACTATGGTGTTTCAAATTTTTACAAGGTTGAGATATACTGTTCCTTCAAAAGCTTGGCAGTGGTCAATGAGAGTGCTAACAGATTGAACAGACAAGGCTCTGTGTGTGTGTGTGTGTGTGTGTGTGTGTGTGTGTGTGTGTGTGTGTGTCTAGAGAATGTCTTTGAGGCCAGCCAGAATAATTTCCTCTGATCAGTTGAAAATAGTTGCAACTATTCATTGGCTGCCACTTGAACAATGAGTGGTTTGTTAACTAGTCACAAACCATGGGCACTGGAAGAATGCCTGTGTTTGAATTCATTTGTATGGTTCCAATGGTTGCAGCTGTATCTTAATTGAACCTATAACAAATTCTTTACTTTGTGGGAAAACATTTTTTCTTTGATGAAAGAACATATTTTATTTGTGTGAACTATGATTTTAGATATAATTTGTATTGCAAATGGTAAAAACATAATTAATTTTTAGATCCTGAAGCATTCATGTACAGTTTGGGACAAATTGGGCAGTAGTGCACATCGTGCCATTTTTGTGCATAATTGCATACATGGCTGTTTTGTTAAGATTTTACAATGGGAGGAGAGGTCTCAAGATAGTAATAAAAGCTTTCTTCTGCTTGTAAGTGTCCATGCTATTACTCTTTTTGGTTGTCTCATAGATGTTTTCCTTTGGTTTTGTCCCTAAGTGGAATGTTTCTTACCTCAGGCTTCAATTGATAATCATGTGTTACTGTTATTTCTCCACTTCCAACTTCCACTGGATACTAAGTCACTGAGTTATTTAATTAGCCGTGTACTGTTTCATCAACCCACTTTTGTTGGTTGATTTGGGTGATGAGACCAAACAGTGAGGTCAATGGTCCCATCGGATTGGGGAAGGAAATTGACAATGCCCTTTCAAAGGAACCATCCCAGCATTTGCCTGAAGTGATTTAGGGAAATTATGGAAAACCTATATTAGGATGACCAGATGTGGATTTGAACTGTTGTCCTCTCAATCCAATTTATTGATCAATCATCTGACAGACCTGTGCAATCATAACTAAGACTCCTCGCTAACAGCTGCTGGTCTACTGTATTTCCAGCAGTGCTAAACACAGGACAAAACCCACTCATTCTTGTGGCCAGAGATTTGTCAACTAGTTTATGCTATGCTCCTGTAGGCTTTTGGTTGAGCTGAACGAACTAACCTTACAGGTTAGTTTCCAAGGAACTTCACTCCATCTGTAGTGCCTGTGCTTAACCATCTTTAATTGAAGGTGATTTGTAGACAAAAAGAAGTTAGTTTTAAATCTTAGGTATCTCAAATAGTATTGCCAGTTTCCACTACAGTAATCAAATGGTATTAATACAGTACATAGTAACTACAATGAACAGGGCCAGAGGCACTTAAGAAGTTAACTCTGGTCATGTTTTAGCTACTTACTAGCAACCTTACACTGATGACTTGATAACTCAAACTGATACCATTACAGTTAACCGAGGCATTTTTGAGACAGTCTATGGTTCCTTAAGGCACTATGCTCATTGTATCAGGGAATTTGCCCATACTTGGCACATTGATTAATTTCCAAATGACTCACTTTGCTCTTAATGGTGTTAAAGAAAAATTGGCCATGCTATAAAGGAGGCTGGACCGTTAATGATAAGATGGCGTATGCTGTTAAACACCATACACTTTAAAACATGCCAACTGGTGACTTAACAGTTTCTCATTATTGGTGTATGGTCAGAATTTTCTTTTGCAGATGCCGACTAACTTAGATCACAGGTTGTGCAGGTTTCAAAAGTGCAGTCAGATTAAAAGTAAAATCACTGTATGAACCAATAAGCATGGCTTCTGGGAGCAGTTCGCTTGTTTTGGCTGTGACAGTCAATCTTGAGGTTTTAATTACTTTGGTGTGGCTGAACCCCAACCTTCCATAGCTTTTCTTATCAAAACTATGATGTGATGTGCATTTGAGTGGTTCTGCTGGTGCAGGATTTTCTCATAGTGTACTTCATGTATGAGTAGTTTAAAAGTATATGTCAAGTTGTCATGTGCAGGTTGCAGTGCATGATTGATAAATTATCAGTGCAATGCTTGCCAATTTTATTTGCAGATTTTGACATAATTTGCAGTTTAATCTAAAATTTGATACATATACTGTCATATAGATATATAGCTATCAATCTGTAGATCCTTAGTGTAATGTTTATTCCATTGAATTGGTGGATTGCAGTATATGGTGTTCATGCAAATTACCTTGATTGCTAATGTTCTGCTTTCAGACCGAGATATGAGTTCAGAAGGATATCAGCAGAGGGGAACGAGAGTGTATGTGGGAGGTTTAAATGAATCGATTAAAAAGGAAGATTTAGAAACAGAATTTGAGAAATATGGGAAATTGAACAATGTCTGGGTAGCATTCAATCCACCAGGTTTTGCTTTTATTGAGTTTGCAAATGAAGGTGATGCAGAATCTGCCTGCAATGACTTGAATGGCTTTGCATTAAATGGCTCAAAATTGAGAGTAGAGATTTCACGGGGAAGGGGCCGTGGAGGCAGAGGTGGATTTCGTGGATCAGGGGGTGGTGGTAGAGGATTTTTTGGGAGGGGAGGCTCTAGGGGCTCATATGACAGAGGTAGTTTCCGCGGAAGCCGTGGTAGGGGATCTTCAAGAGGACGCTACGGAGATGACGACTACAGTTCCAGCCGTGGCAGCTATGGAGGAAGCAGAGACTACGAACGTGATGGAGCTCGTGGATCTGGCTACAGGGTTTCAAATAATTACTACGGTGGTGATACTGGCTCATCGAGGTATCGCAGTCGCTCCCCAGTGGGGCGTGGCAGGTATTTATCCAACCAACAAACCGGTCTTCGTACATGAAATTTAGTATTGTCATGAGACAGTTTGCGGGTCCTAGTTGGTGCTGATGTCAGTTCTTAAGCTGAAGCTCCTTCGACATTATTTATTTCAAGTATGGAGCAAGCATGGACCAATAGTGCAGAAAAAGCTGGTAATTGCAGGTCCATGTGAATTTAAAAAAAATCTTCGATTAGTAAAATATAATTGTTGGGTTTGAGGGACAAGGCAAGGACAGTCTCATGGCATATCACTGTACTTCTTTCTTTAAGAAGTGCTTGAAACCCAGGCAAACTTGTCACATGTATCATATTAACATTAAATGTCAGCAAACCATCATTGTTGGTGTAGTTTGTGAGAGTGATCAAAGTTAAATCTGCTGTTTATGTGAAATTCACACTTTACTACTGTGATATACAGACCTATCATCAATGAAGGTTAATCTGTTTGCTATCATGAAATAACTTCGTTTGTAAGAATTATGTGCTTCGCTGTTGGAATTGAACTGTGCTTCGATATATTTTGAGTGCTAGTAGATGACTGCCCTCCTACGAATGTTACTGCGAATATTTCAGCTCCAGGGACTATGGGAGTGCTGATGGTTCATTTGGCTACGGTGGTAATCGATCAGGCGACGGATACTAAAGCAGTCTGCGATGAAAATGGAAGGACTTAAGGTACAACGAATTTTTTTTCATATGTTGGTAGCGAAACATTTTGCTGCCATTCCTACGTGTTCTGAAACATGTGGTATCGTTTCCATCTGATGGGAGTCCTAAATTACAGTATTTATCTCAATTCAGTAGAAAAAATATTGTTGTAGTTCCTTTATGTAGTCATCCAGTAGTTACTGTTCCATTCTAATCCTAAAAAAAGTGATTCTTGTTTCCTTATTATGCATGTTACTAATCTGGACAGGATACTTTAAACCTTTTAACACGCATGGCTCATATGCATGGAGATAAGTTAGTATACTTCAAGCAGAATTTGGAACTAAATTGTTTATGCCTTAGCTTTCTAAAACTATGATGCTGAGTGATCAAGGAAGTGTTTTGTATCTTGCCATGTTTGCAGTCCCTTTCCTTCACGACCACATTTTTGATCGTCGAGAGAACGGGGCACTATCCAACGACACCACTTTTGTGGTCGATAATTTCGTCACGTTAAGAGCTTCGAGATTGTAACCGCATCCAAAAAATGATCTCCGAGTTCATCTGAATAGCCCCAATGTGTGGAAGAACTGCCCAAAATGTTTTATTTGTGAAGTGTTGATTACTGAAACAAGAATTAAGGAATGAACATTATAGGTTTACTCATTCTGTGTTAAGTTTTGAGTGTATGGACAAGCTTAAATAACAGTTGCTATGTCATGCAGCTTCCCATTTTTCACACATTATCATAACTTTTTTATATTTCATTCTTTCACCAAGTAACTTCAGTGTTAAGATTAATGGTATTACTAAAACATAGTTTTCGTGTTTAGTGTTGAATAAAGTCCTTCAATGTGAGAAAGTTCAATTTTGATTTAAGAGCCTGGACCATTGGTCATGAATCCTTTGTGTATTTCATTACAGTGTGGAGTTGATACTAATCTTTGCAGTCAGACATTAGGTATGTAGTTCATTAAGTCATTAGAAAACTCATTTATATGCAGATACCTACATCTTTACATGCTGTATCAATTTGACACCCTGTAACATGTCTGGTGAGTATTAGATATAGAAGTTATATTTGCAGTAAAATCTACCTGTTTCATCCGGATTAAGCTGTAATAGATCAAAAAGCCACACATTACATGCAGTATAATTAACAACTGTGCAGTTGGTGCATGGTCCTTGCCAGATTGCAGTGAAATACACCAGGACAAACATGCCCACTAGAAAGCACAATGCTGTTTTACAATTAAATTATTGTATGTTAGATGAATGTGGATGGATGCAGCCTTGCAAATATAATTGGTGTCTGCTTCACATTAAAGTTGATTGGGAGGAGTCCCACATGTGTGCTAGTACTGACGTTAATGGTGAAACAGTTTTTTCTAAGCTATCAAACTTTTGAGGTCTTCAGAAGATACTATGCTTCAGTTAAAGTGCGCGTCATATATCTTGGCGGCCGAGTTTAGGTTCGTTCTGCGCATCTGACGTCACAAAACACAGTCAGCCAATGAACAGAGAACGACGTTGCCAGATCTCGCTGCAGTGCAGAGCACGGACGAGTGTCTTCAGTTTTAGAAACGTTCAGTCATAAATAAAGTAATAGAACAAAAGCCATGTCTTGATAGCATACTTTTTTATAGAAAGTTTGTAAAAAGTGTTCTTTATACCAATTGCTTCATATTATATTAATTAATTAAACCAAACAAGCAATAAGACTCCTAATTCAGGCGATAACAAGGGAAGGTGTTTGTATCAATCTCACGAACCGCTTTTTCGCAATAAAGAACAGCGGTAATTGTTTATTTCCTATTGTACTTCGACGAAGCATGAGTAATTCATAGTCATACCAATAGTGTTTGTCAGTATTTTGCTTGACGTATTAGATTCCTTATGGAGTATTACTGCCACGCGAGCTGCGATAGCGTAACGGTTAAAGTGCTGAGCTACTAAGTGAAAAGTTATGAGTTCAAACCTTGTGTTGTGCAAAATTTTTTCTTTATTTAAAAACAATATCGAAGTGTCTTACTTCAAGAATTTTATTCATTTGAATGGAGTTTTTTGAAATTTCTAGTGCTTTGTCTCTTCATTAACCCTTTCGCTGCTGCAGACACGTGTTCCCCGCATTCCGCGCTGTGCGCGATTTCGTCATCACTGCACTGCTTGCCTGTACAGACACACGGTGTTCCGACTGCTTTGACACACTTCATCATTCGATTTCACAAAAACTATTTGCCCCAAAAATTTGATTTTTACACATCATCTTGACTGATGCCTTCCGCCCATAAATGACTAAATTTTGTTTCGATGTTCAACGCAGTTATTGTGCAGCATTAAATGTAGTAAACCATTGCACGGAATTTTGAAGAGTTTGCAGAGGTAAAAGTCCATAGCGTACACTTTCCGTATGGTCGATTTTAGTTGCCACAATGTTGAGAATGAAATGTGGACAAGATACCTAATTTTCATATAAAATTTACTGTATAACAATATCTCATTTAATTTAAGTATCACATAGGTGTCGTATGTAATATTGAGAAATATTCCATCTTTCGCGACTGTAATAAAAGTTTTATTTACACCAGGCGCTTTTGGCTTTATTTTAAAGCACTTCAATCAATGAAAGGTATGGTACATACACAATGGTACTAATGTTCTCTTTCTTGTTTTTGTTCCACAGTCGCAGTTTTACCTATGGTACTGAAATATATTCCTCTTCTGCAACTGTAATAAGCGACTTATTTAGACCAGACGCGTTTCTCTTTTGAAGCATCTTCAGTGGACAGTATTTTGTCTCCTCCATTGCCAAGTCACCTTTCGTAGTTTTGTGCTGCTGTAACACAATATTCAACGTTTTTGTCGGCTGATCAGTGTTTTAGCAAATAAATGCTGTTTGTGTGTGCCACACACAAAAATTATTTTTGACATAGCTCAGAGCACTTCACTGATACACAGTATATTCAAGTCCTAATGTTTTTGTAAGTCCACAGTTTTAATGTATTTTGTCTACTTCCTTTTGATTGATTGAAGTGCTTTAAAATAAAGCCAAACGTGCCCAGTGTAAGTAAAACTTTTGTTACAGTCGCGAAAGGTGGAATATTTTTCAATATTACATACGACACTTATGTGGTACTTAAATTACATGAAATATATAGGTATCTTGTCCACATTTCATTCTCAACATTGTGGCAACTAAAATCGACCATACGGAAAGTATACTCTATGGACTTTACCTCTACAAACTCTTCAAAATTTCGTGCAATGGTTTACTATATTTAATGCTGCATAATAACTGCGTTGAACATCGAAACAAAATTAAGTCATTTATGGGGGGAAGGTATCAGTCAAGAAGATAGGTAAAAATCTAATTTTTGAGCCAAATAGTTTTTGTGGAATCGAATGATAAAGAGTGTCAAAGCAGTCGGAACACCGTGCGTCTGCACAGGCGAGCAGTGCAGTGGCAAAATCGCCCACAGCGCGGAATCCGGGGTGCACGTCTCTGTAGCAGCGAAAGGGTTAATGCGGCCGTGGTGGCTTTACTTCATGAACTGCGCGCTCCCCCCTAAACGTAAGCTTGCGAACTATGCTATACTATGGCGCTGCTTCTATTGGCGCGTGCGTCGTGTGCAACTGGCAACGCAGCAATCTCCCGCGTATGGGCGGGCATGCGCGAGCCGCCAAGATAAAAGAATTGAACTATAGTGAGTATAGAAATTGATTTGTAAAGGTGTAGTGTCCTTGCGGTAATAAACAAATCATTAAATTTGTAACATACTGATTTCCACACCTAACACAGTAGCAGTTCCAGTGTGTATTGTCAGAACTGTGGCTTAAAAGCTTTTCAGTTAGAATGTGTATCGTCCATTAGAAATTCAGATTAATTTTGCTTTAAAGAGTTGATTCTTTCCCTTTAATTGTGCTTTAAGGGGTAGATCATTTCCCTTACATTTCAGATATGCACATGTATCGAAGTGCACTGATGGTTTACACAACAGTATTACAAACTGTGATACGAAGTGTTGCTGTCCGTGTTTTTATTGTAAAGCAGATTTAATTGCTGGGTGATGACATTTCTGGGCCCAGTGTTTTGCAGAGCAATCATGTAAACAATTTCTTAAAATTTTTGTCCACTGATACCATGGACCTTGCCGTTGGTGGGGAGGCTTGCGTGCCTCAGCGATACAGATGGCCGTACCGTAGGTGCAACCACAACGGAGGGGTATCTGTTGAGAGGCCAGGTGAATGTGGATTGGGGGGAAGAAATGAAAGAGGAAGCCGCCTTGTAGAATTTTGCACAGAGCATAACCTAATCATAGCTAACACTTGGTTCAAGAATCATAAAAGAAGGTTGTATACCTGGAAGAATGCTGGAGATACTAAAAGGTATCAGATTATATAATGGTAAGACAGAGATTTAGGAACCAGGTTTTAAATTGTAAGATATTTCCAGGGGCAGATGTGGATTCTGACCATAATCTATTGGTTATAAACTGCAGATTGAAACTGAAGAAACTGCAAAAGGGTGGGAATTTAAGGAGATGGGACCTGGATAAACTGAAAGAACCAGAGGTTGTAGAGAGTTTCAGGGAGAGCATAAGGGAACAATTGACAGGAATGGGGGAAAGAAATACAGTACAAGAAGAATGGGTAGCTCTGAGGGATGAAGTAGTGAAGGCAGCAGAGGATCAAGTAGGTAAAAGAGGGCTAATAGAAATCCTTGGGTAACAGAAGTAATATTGAATTTAATTGATGAAAGGAGAAAATATAAAAATGCAGTAAATGAAGCAGGCAAAAAGGAATACAAACATCTCAAAAATGAGATCGACAGGAAGTGCAAAATGGCTAAGCAGGGATGGCTAGAGGACAAATGTAAGGATGTAGAGGCTTGTCTCACTTGGGGTAAGATAGATACTGCCTACAGGAAAATTAACGAGACCTTTGGAGAGAAGAGAACCACTTGTATGAATATCAAGAGCTCAGATGGCAACCCAGTTCTAAGCAAAGAAGGGAAGGCAGAAAGGTGGAAGGAGTATATAGAGAGTTTATACAAGGGTGATGTACTTGAGGACAATATTATGGAAATGGAAGAGGATGTAGATGAAGATGAAATGGGAGATAAGATACTGCGTGAAGAGTTTGACAGAGCACTGAAAGACCTGAGTCGAAACAAGGCCCCGGGAGTAGACAACATTCCATTAGAACTACTGATGGCCTTGAGAGAGCCAGTCATGACAAAACTCTACCATCTGGTGAGCAAGATGTATGAGACAGGCGAAATACCCACAGACTTCAAGAAGAATATAATAATTCCAATCCCAAAGAAAGCAGGTGTTGACAGATGTGAAAGTTACCGAACTATCAGTTTAATAAGTCACAGCTGCAAAATACTAACGCGAATTCTTTACAGGCGAATGGAAAAACTGGTAGAAGCCAACCTCGGCGAAGATCAGTTTGGATTCCGTAGAAATGTTGTAACACGTGAGGCAATACTAACCTTAAGACTTACCTTAGAAGAAAGATTAAGAAAAGGCAAACCTACATTTCTAGCATTTGTAGACTTAGAGAAAGCTTTTGACAATGTTAACTGGAATACTCTTTCAAATTCTGAAGGTGGCAGGGGTAAAATACAGGGAGCGAAAGGCTATTTACAATTTGTACAGAAACCAGATGGCAGTTATGAGTCGAGGGGCATGAAAGGGAAGCAGTGGTTGGGAAAGGAGTGACAGGATTGTAGCCTCTCCCCGATGTTACTCAATCTGTATATTGAGCAAGCAGTAAAGGAAACAAAAGAAAAATTCGGAGTAGGTATTAAAATTCATGGAGAAGAAGTAAAAACTTTGAGGTTTGCCGATGACATTGTAATTCTGTCAGAGACAGCAAAGGACTTGGAAGAGCAGTCGAACGGAATGGACAGTGTCTTGAAAGGAGGATATAAGATAAACATCAACAATAGCAAAACGAGGATAATGGAATGTAGTCAAATTAAATCGGGTGATGCTGAGGGCATTAGATTAGGAAACGAGACACTTAAAGTAATAAAGGAGTTTTGCTATTTAGGGAGTAAAATAACTGATGATGGTCGAAGTAGGGAGGATATAAATGTAGACTGGCAATGGGAAGGAAAGCGTTTCTGAAGAAGAGAAATTTGTTAACATTGAGTATAGATTGACGTGTCAGGAAGTCGTTTCTGAAAGTATTTGTATGGAGTGTAGCCATGTATGGAAGTGAAACATGGACGATAACCAGTTTGGACAAGAAGAGAATAGAATCTCTCGAAATGTGGTGCTACAGAAGAATGCTGAAGATAAGGTGGGTAGATAACGTAACTAATGAGGAGGTATTGAATAGGATTGGGGAGAAGAGTAGTTTGTGGCACAACTTGACTAGAAGGGGGGATCGGTTGGTAGGACATGTTTTGAGACATCAAGGGATCACAAATTTAGCATTGGAGGGCAGCGTGGAGGGTAAAAATCGTAGAGGGAGACCAAGAGATGAATACACTAAGCAGATTCAGAAGGATGTAGGCTGCAGTAGGTACTGGGAGATGAAGTAGCTTGCACAGGATAGAGTAGCATGGAGAGCTGCATCAAACCAGTCTCAGGACTGAGGACCACAACAACTGTTTGAGGTACAGTTGGCTAACATTTTAAATCATTTTGTCAGCTTCTGTTTGATCTTTGCCAGAAGTGGTATCTTCAATATAAAGTAAGACACTATTTTATAAATAGTACCCACATTCTAAACATCCAGGGTGGTATTTAATGATGCTAAAGCATTCGTGAGATTGAGAAAATGGTTAAGTGACCTCAAGTAACCAGCAGTGTTGAATGAAGTCTTAATTGCTTATAGGGAATTACGCACTCTGATTTAGTGTGAAATTTGACATGTGCAATGGGTAATATAACATTTTACAAGTGTCCTCTCCTTTTTTCTAGGAGAGGGAAGAAATTGTCTGTTTCCGCCTTTTCTACTTCAGTTTTTGCCGTATCAGAATTTTAGAAAATTCATTTCAGAGCTTAACTGTTTCACTTACACAGTGGGTTTCTGGGAAGGGCGGGGGATAGCAAGGAGTATTGGCTGTCAGTGGTAAGTGGATAGACAATTTAAAAAGGTGACTTTAAGGAGTGGTAGAAATAAGGGTGAGAAAATTGATACTTCATAGTACTTCTAAAATATGTTTTATTGGAAATACATTGTGCTTTGACTTACGCTGCTTTTATGATTATACTTCTGTAGTTGGTATACACATTGGTAAATTTAATGTCGTATGCAATTTGTTGCATGTGGAAAACTGACAGTATTTCATTCAAACCCAGTTTGATAGCAGCCCCACTTGAAGTTATGTTCTGCTTCAGATTTTGTCATAAGTTATGAAGAAAATTCACATTGGCCTCTTCAAAAGACGAATTTTTGAAGTCAGATATTGAATTTTAGTTTGCATCTGCAATTTGTCAAGCTATGATTGACATTAGAACATGTACTATTCAGTAAGCGTTTTACATGCTAGAGATTTGTTCATATTTCATGAATACATGAAGGAACCTGCATCTGTTGTGTATTGCCATTTTGTTAATGTGCAACTCCTTGACTCTGGAGAACCAGAACTAGATAGTGTTGGCAAGAACTGGACATAATCATTGGAATTATAGTACTGCAAAAACTGTACAATATTTAACCAATGAAAGTTGGCAGGTATTGAGGCTGTTTTAGTTTTGTTGTGCAGTGTATAGACTTGTGTTCAGAATCTAGTCACTTGCGGGATTAATCCAAACAAATGTTCTGTGCCTGAAGATTGATGAAATAAGTGAAGCTTGTTTTATTAAACTCTTCATGTGTTAATGCAGCTTTATATTGGTGTTGTTTGTAGAAATGTTAGAGTTGAAACACAGCAAATGTCATATCAAACTGAATCACATAGGCATAACTGGTGCATTTGTCATTACCATCACCTTGGTATTACATTCATTTCTTCCTTTCTTTATGGGGTGTGTTGGAGAGAAAGGTCTTCGAAGTAGCCCTGTGGTTACTCGAAATATTAGCCTACCTCAAGACCTATTACAAAGCACTAGTGATATAGCATGTGTAATAGAGGTGAAAAATATGTTACTATTTGCACTTTATGGATAATATGCAAAGAATTTGGTGGTGTGCCACCTCAGATTTTCTGGTTTGACAAACCCCATTTTCTGTTGACTTTGGATACTGTGGGTGAGTCAGAGTAATGCATGATTTGGTCACTCATTTAATGCTGCAAAACTTGGTTAATTACAGATTAAAGTGTCAGCTTTTGATGCTAAAGTGTGATCTCTTTTGCTCTTTGATTGTGAATATTCTTGTGGCTTTCCTTGGTTGGAGACAGTATTTGAGAAAAGCATAAGTTGCTAGAGTTTCTTGTAAATCTTAAAACATAATTTTTAAGTTCTGCATGATGTGCTGGTTTTATTTGCATTAGACATGAAGGCTGAGTGTGATCTTAGTTGTTTAGCACTGCAGTGTCAAGAGTATTTAGAAATCCTCAGGTGTATCTGACTGCTTACTGCAGACGTAATTTGACACAGGATTTTTTATTCATTTTTAATAGTTTCAAAATTACTTAACCTTTAAGTTTTTAATTTTAAATTTAGTGTGCTGGAGTTAACCTGAATCTTATATCTCTGAGTCCACTGTAGAAAGAATTTAACTCGTGCAAAGGGACAGATGTGATCTTAAAAGTTTAGCTACTAATTAGTGTAAATAAATTAGTTTCAAATGGCAGGCTGGGTTGCTTCTTGTTCCGGCTTCGTTTTTTCCATCCTTTGCCACTTACATAAGAAAAGATTTGACTTTGTATCCTACAATTTTTGGCAAGGACTACATGTTTTGGTAAACCTCTCCACTTAAGATACAGTTAAGATGTTCATAAACAGTGCTGCAGGTTTATGAAAGTGAAACCAAATAATCAATCTGCATTTGGAATTAGCAGTTTAGTTTAGATTGTCAAAACTTTATAGCAAGTTGAACACATCAAAGAATGGTTTCAAAAGAATAGTTGCCAATAGGTTTAATATCCCTTCAAGGTTTGTGTGTGTATGACCAATACATTACTTGTAAGACAGTAGTAATTACAGCTTGATTATTTTTGTAGAAATCATAAAAAGTAAACATTTAGACAATATCAGGCAGCTAACATTACCATGAGGCCACTGGTGACCACAGCAGAGCATTATACATGGGCCGCACCAGCAGCCACACCACACCACACTCCAGTCTGATAGTGAATCAGCCATCTCTGTGTGGCAGTCAGTGTGCTAGAAGAAGGGAAGTCATAAACAGCAGGTAACGGTTTCAACAATGTGTAATGGCACTGTACTGGATATGAGCAGTGTCAGCCCAACAGTGATCAAGAGGTGCAGGAAGCATTTAAAGTATGGTGCTGATGAAATTCAGAATGGAAGAAACATAAAACCAAAATTTAGTGATTCACAGAGTAATGCAGTATGTTAGCTATGCACTTCTAAATTGGTGTTACGTACATAGTTTCCAAACCTTAACTTACAGAATTAGCATTGTATAGAAGTAATGTATTTTAGTGTTGTACATTTCATTGTCAAATAAAGTGGATCTTTAAAATTAAATGTCATCACTTGATTCCCTTATATTCCATGTATCATGTGATTCAGTGAAATGAAGACATTATCCAAATCAAGAACTTGGAACGTGTAATATTATGAATAGTACTCTTGCCTCTGATTTTTTTTGTGGGGGGCGGGTCAGGGGCAATGAGAAAAATGGACATATACTTCTTAAAAAGCTCTGCACGTGAAAATTGCATGTTGATACTAATTCAAATTTCATAAACTGATCATATTTGGGTTCTTGATGATGCCTTCTGCATAGTAAGGAGCCTCAGGTAGGTTGTAATCCCTGCCTTACGTAATGTGAAATTTATTTGTATGGGAGGTGTCTTTTATCAGAAATTATTGGGAATAAAAATTTGTGAAAAATATTGCTTGTAAGTTTTTCTGTGTGTTCAAACTTTGTTTTAAAAAAATGTTGAAATACACAATACTCCAATGAGTGTACCTGGCAATAAATACGTGCTGAGAGAAAGTACACCTTACAGAAAACAGCCATTTCATCTGATGGTACGTCACAGCTCCATCTCCTGCAAATTCACTTTCTCCAGCTTGTGTTTGCTGTCTTGCTCGTGTTTAAAGGTCTGTAACAGCTATCTGGTGGCCTAAGTCTCTGTCTAGTTAACATGGTCATTTCAGGACTTCATACCTTGCAATATATCCTTGATCGAACTCTAACGTTACTGCTGCACCACATTGAAATGGTTGTGTGTGTGTGTGTGTGTGTGTGTGTGTGTGTGTGTGTGTCAGATTACACTGTTTGACTCAGTGTTCTAGATGCAGCCATAAAGATATGTCTGTAGTATTACATACCTCTGAAAGTTTCTTTCAATACCTCCACTATGGCAAAATTGGTACACTTGGTCATGAATAAATTTCTCAACATTTTGCTGCACTTGGTTGTATTTGCACTGAAATTTATTTCCTGGAGGGCACAAGCCATGGACATCAAATTTCCTCCACTTGTAGGGATGCATTTGTCATTACTGCCTCACACCCATTTGCTTCTGTACATGACCTACACACACCAATTTAGTGATACTTGGACTGCTTTGAAAGCTTTTGAATTTCTCCCAAATAATTGCCCTCAAAGGTGGGCAATTCACAAAATTAAATTTTTCTGAGAACTCATGGTCAGTCTGCAGTGTTTTAAGTGAATAAATAAAGGATGATAATACGGCAGAAACAAAAACTAGTTTCAACTGGTATGGAGCCGCTTCAGACATCAGGTCAAGGTATTCACATTGATAGTATCTGAATTTTATATTTATTGCTTTCTCTAAACAGCATATTCTCTCAAACTCTTGGTTTCATCAGCATGAAGACTCCCAACACTTGGTGAAAAATTGTTTATTAAAAATGCAATGGCAAATACTTCAAATGCTTCAGGTAAGAACACCTTTCCCAAAAGATTTTATGCTAGTGTTATGAAAAATTTCAAGCCTTGGATCAAAATGTCGGTCCTAGTGTTGTGCAAATTGTATTACATAGTGCAGTTAGTGACAAAATGTACATTCACAACACTGTAGCTGCTATGAACTGCCAGAACAGGATATACTTTTTGATGAGAATACTGTAAGAAAGATTTTACACCAATGGACTGACAGTCAATATGACATGAAATGCTCCATAACATAGTTTACTTACTTGATTACACTGTCCGAGGTAAAAAATGAAAGTTGTTAATAACAGTATGGTAAATGCATACAGTTTTTGCAGTATGCACATTTGAGGCAAGCTCGTTAGTCACAATTCTCATTGAAACATTATTCCACTAATAGTTCTGAGCAGTACTCAAAGGGGGTTCAGAATACACCAGGGAAGTCTTTGGTGCAGCCACATTGAAGGGAAAAAAATTGTGCCACTGAGAACTAGAAATTCATAAGCAATTGAATGTTTAAAAAGTGGTCTTTATGCCTTACATTAATCTTTGTCTGAAGGTACTGTACTTGAACTGCAATAAATTTCACAAATTTTTTGTATGGACAAAAGTATGCTGGTTGAACAATGCTGTCCAGTTTGGCTTCTTCATGGAATTACATGTCTTCAGGAACTAGAGTTGTACAATGTTGTCACCTAGTGGCTCTCCATGAGTTAACAAAAAAGGTTTTTTTTCTTGTACATTTGGCCACATTACTTGTCTAGGAAGACTTTTTATATCCCGTTTGCCATATTAGCAGATTTGCTAGCAAAAACCTGTGGTACATTTATATTCATATGTGGAGGAACAGGCAGAAATGTTGACTGTTGGCAGCCACAGCAGAAGCTGGCACCATGTTGGTCGGATGGCAAAAAGTCTGGTGGAGTGTCCATCACTTAGCAGTTGATGTTAACTACCAAGAGAAAATGGAAAAGCATTAAAGTGAATGTATCAAATCTTTCCATTAATAATACAGGGGAATCCAAAATGAATGGGACAAAGTATTCCTGCAACTATAGCAGTGACTTTATTTCAGAAATACACATGTATACAGACAGATTAACTCTCATGTCCGAAAGAACAGAAACCACACATACAAGTAATGCACCTCGATGGGCAATGAGTACAAAACTTCCAGTGTAAATGTGCGATATCATTTGACCTCTAGCAGGAATTTTAATGTTAACAAGCATGGGGGACTGCAGATAGGTGTGGGTCAGGTGGGAAGAATGCCAAGATAGTCCATGCATTTGAGAAACTGTCCAGATGGTGCAGTGGTTATTGCAACTGTCTAGTAGACAGGAGATCCATGGTTTGAGTCCATCTGTACACGTTTTCATTCATTGCTGCCAGTTTGCATAAGTCGTGATGCAGCTGATATAAATCCTCCCCCTCCAATTTATATGACCTCAAGAGTTTAGGTTGGCAATAATGGAAAGTCACTATTTTTCACCATTGGTGTTAATACAATACACAAACATAAATAATTGTTCAAAGATATTATGAAAAGGCTAGACAATATTGTCATTATTCCATCCTGGATTTTCTGTTTGATTTTGTTCAATGACATTTTTCAGCCAAGTTTAGTAATAATAATTTTACTGTCGTTCAGCTGATTACAGCAATAGACAAAGTCAAGAGCATATATTTCTACATGAACTATGTCGATGTAAAATGGTTTACATAAAAGAGGTACACGTTAGAATACAGTATTTTCATCTTCAAAGAATTCATCAATGATGTAAAACTGATTGTTCACTAGTAGCTTATATAATTTAGCTTTAAAGATATTTACAGGCAGTTCTTTAAAGTCAGCACTTAGTCTATTAAACATCCTTAGTCCAAGAACTAGGTAAGAGTTATGCGATTTTGATAATCTATGATATGGTACGTCTACAGATGTTCTGTTTCTAGTATTGTGGCTATGAATATCACTTCAACACAAAATTAGACACATTGTTTCTAATGTACATTAAAACAATGTAGATGAATAAGTTTACTACTGTAAGACACTGCAATTTAATAAACAGAGGTTTACAATGTTCTGTTTTATCAGAATCCGGTATTATTCTTATTACTTTCTTCTGTAAAAGTAAAATGTCATTTACATGACAGCTACTACCCCACAGTAAAATTCCATTAGAGATGATGCTTTGGAAAAGGCAAAATATGCTGATTTCACAGTCATTGGGAACATGTCTTTTTAAATTTCTAATTAGATAAATAAATCTTGAAAGCCTAGCCAATATATTTTTAATGTGTGGTTCCCACATCAATTTGTCAATAGTAACACCTAAAAATTTAACAGTTTCTAATTCCTGGTAGTTAGGAATCTCTTTGAGGCTAAAGTAAAGTGTCTGGGTTTTGGTTTCATTTAGCAAGAAGCCATTAGCTTTGAACCATAATGAGGACTGAGCAAGGGTATTTTCGGTCAGTGTACCTAGATCAGAACTTTTATGTAGAAAAGTTGTCATCAGCATACAATATTATATGAGAATTTATGAATAATGGTAGGTCATTAATCATTAGTATAAACAGTAAAGGTCCAAGCACCGACCCTTGAAGCACTCTGTACCTAACATTAACCAAATTTGATTTCTCCCTACCAATGCACACAACTTGTTGATGGTTCTCTAGAAAAGACCTGAACATATTTATACTGTTGTCATCAAAACCGTAGTAAACTAGCTTATTCAGCACAGTGTCATGCTCTACACAGTCAAAGGCTCTGCTCAGGTCACAAAATGTAGCCTCAGCATAGTCCCTAGCCTCGAACACATCTAGGACTAATTTTATGAGGGAGTCCATTGCATCCGTTGTGGATTTACCTTTCCTAAATCCAAACTGTTTATCACTAATTATATTTAGTTTACCCAAGTAGGCACTAACTTGCTCATACATAATCATTTCTGAAATTTTTGAAAAAACTGGGGTTATGGATATAGGTCTGTAACTAGCGGGACAGTTCTTTTCCCTTTTTTGTATATGGGCACAACTCTGGAACTTACTTTCAACTAGGCATTTGTTAACACAGAAAGTTAAAAGATAAATCACACAATCAGTAACATCTTTCAACAAATTACGTGACATCATAGTAATCAACACTAACTGAAGGTTTGAAATTTTTCGCTATTTTTAGGATATTATTTGGGCTCACTTCTGTGAAAGTGAAGGTGCTTGGGGGAAGGTTTTCAAAGCAGCTGTCCATAATACTAAGTGCATTTTCAGGTGGTTTGATTATTGAACTACTAATTTCTTCAATGGACTGAATGCAATATTTATTAAATTCTTCTGGGGTAATGACAATTTCCTCTTTGTGTTTAGTGTGGCACTACACTCATAACAGTGCTAGAGGTTCAAAGCAATTCAAGACAGGATGCATATACAAGAAAACCACAGGACTGCCATCTGTTGAGAATTAAGCTGTGGAAGACATTTGTGTAATCTTCCTTCTTTCAGGAGTGTCTTTGAAGACACCCCAGAAAACTCTGTCTGCCAGCAGAGAACGAATGTGTCACAATCAAGTGAGGCATGCATTGTGCAAGTGTCTACCATTCAAGACATTCAGAATTCAAATGTTGAAGGTCCTAAAAGCAGCTGATAAAGAAAGACAGTTGATCATAAAGAGTTTAAGCATGGCTAGAGGTGCATGGTTTTGCAGACAGACTTGTTCTCAGGCAAAGCAACATTTCACTTGGTGACTTGAGTGAAAAAGCATTTGGGTATGCAATACCCATATGCCAGTCAGACAAGAATGTGATCCTCCCTAACTTGACACTGGCATAACCTCTTATGTAGTTTCTTCAGCAGACATTTACTCTTGCTTTCAATATCCTGTTTTATAAATTTCCAGTATATTACTGTGACTTTTCCAGATGTTTAACACATTTCATGGAAATGAACAGAGTTTATTAGGTCTAAAAGAAAATTTCCTAATTTTTAGAGATGGCTTTGAATATTTCAAACAAAAGGTGGGCATTTTTAGTGACAGCCAAGTGTGAAGCTTTGTTTTCTCATTGAAGGACTGCACAACAGGATGCATTGTACACTATTTGATGTAAGTTGAAATACAAGGGTTTTCTAACACACTGCATGATTAATGTATCTTTCAAAGTGAATTATACGCTAGTTCGCAGCAACAACTGGGGATGGTAATTGTACCGAACATAATTTTGCTCTGTCTTGGTCTTATTCACTAAAAGTAAATGTTTGGCTCCCAATGAGGTGCAAGCAGTCACTGATCTACATGCCCTTCTGTTGTCACATCGGAAATATATCAATGTTTTGCCCTAAGTATGTGGAATGTTACTCCACATCTACTTATTTTTATTTACTACAATCAGAAGCCAAACCTCTGTGTGACCAGGCCAATGACCACATTAAGTCAGAAGACAAAGCTATCAATGTGTTGACTGCCATGTAGTCACAGCAGGCAGCTGTACTGCACCACCAGCAGCCTCATGACAGTCGACACGTGTGTGCTGTGTAACTGATCCATTTGTGAGAAATTAGTGATAATTTCTCTAGCTTCTTGGACACACATTATCTACCATGCCTGATAATAATAATAATAATAATCCTAAATCACCAGCAATAAGATCACAAACCTGTAACAGTATTTTATGATGGATGCAAAAGGACATGATTTATGAATGGATGAAGCAAATTGTTTTTGTGTGACATTTATTTTCCATGACATGTCTGTTCCAAAAACTAATTTCCCCTTGGTTCTTCAGAGTATAATGAAGGAAACTGAATACCCATCCTCCATTTTATCTATAGTCAGGGCGTCATCTGCTATGTGCCCCCCATGAAATTGACTTTGATTAACATCAAAAATAACTCATGCTCAATGTAGACACAACTGCAAGATGACCCGTGACTTTTTTTTTGTCCGGCCATGATAACTTCTTGCTGCTCACAATGTAAATCAATGCAAAATGAGCAGATACAACCTTGAAGAAGATTATGGTAAACTTCGTAATGCATCGTGGTTAGCTAATGGAAATGGTACTTTTGTTGTATATAAAAGGAGTATGATTATTAAAATACAGATTTATTGTATGCTACAAATGACTTAAAGAGTATTAGTGACCAAATTTTTGAAAGTTCACTTTCTGAGTCCTGGTTGTGCGATTTCAACTTTTTCTGTAAGTGTTGTGGAAAGTTAGACAGATGGGACTGCTGTGGACGAAAGACACCTCTGATTTATTTCTGTTGTACATGTAATTCTTTTCAAAGTGATTTGAGCAGATGTAGCTCATTGTAGTTTTAAAGAGTTTGTTCAGTTTCACATTTGCTGCCCACCTCTACATTAGCTTCTGTTATTTCAATTCTTACAACTGAATGCTAAACATTTTTTAGGCAGTCTTAATATATATTTTGCTAAACAAATTGCAAAGAAAAATTAAATGATTCACCAAATAAAGCAGTTCACTTTCCACATAGACAAATAATAGACTGGCTTCTCTCAGTGTTCTGACCACTATCAATAGGGATGCAGAGTTAATCTTGGTTGCTACAGGGAGCGCTGTAACTCATTTGCTAGTCATTCTCTGAAATTTAAACTTGTTGGTAGTATTTCTTCCAGTGAGAAATAAGGCATAGTGATTGATATCACAGGTGGCATTGTTCACTATGTGTAAATAAGACTGGAGCCAGCTTCTTAATTTTATTAGTCATTCTCTGAAATTTAAACTTGTTGGTAGTATCTCTTCCAGTGAGAAATAAGGCATAGTGATTGATATCACAGGTGGCATTGTTCACTATGTGTAAATAAGACTGGAGCCAGCTTCTTAATTTTATGTTCTTATGAACTCAGTTTCAGGATGTGGGACTGTCACATGGTGAGATGTGGTTACTTACCTTCCCTCCCAGGCTTTAGCCATCTATGACTGGTTGGTTCGGTTCTCACATGCCTAATTCAAATTAAAGCAGTCCCAATGAAAATTATAAAAATATATATTTTAATTAATTGTCCTCTGTATCTACAGTAAAATTTTAGTCTACAAAGTCCTTTAAATTTCAAATTTTGCACCATATACTTCTTGCAACTCCTCTGCATCTGAAAGAATATCACTTTATATGTGCAAGTACAGCAGATCTCCTGTCAGTATTTTGGAAGAGTGCTCGTATCAACTTTTTCACTTCTGCTGGTGCAAAGTAATGAGCTAATGGACCTTTTCCATCACACCATCTAGCTTCTATACCCTTCAAGTTCTCTCCCAGGACAATAGCAAGTTCTTGAAAACGCAGCCACAGCTTCACATACCTAACAACTTCCTTTGGGTCCTGTCCAAAGAAGAGAGAGCACAATACACAAAATTAGAAATTTTAAAATACTACTAATTCATCATTACAATTGCAACTGCCTACACAAATTTTACTTATAAAGCACAATGAAGTGAATATTATAGCAATATAACAAAAATAATCAGCAGCATTTGATTTGGCATGAGGGCAGCACTCTTATGTATTGGAAAGTAACTTATTTGGAAATATGATATAGATAACACTTGGTTTTTATTTTGTGGAATCTGTATTATTCTCCTCTCCAGAAAATTAATCCAAAATAGTGACAAAGGGCTCTGGGCATACTGCACCTCAGTAGTTCCACAACATCCGACAGCTCTTTCAGATTACACAATTTACATGGCTAAACTATACCAAGGTGTGGATACTGTTAGCTTTTAGCTGACGTACTAGGGCTATCCAGGAAGTACGCTCCATTTGGTTGTAAGCACTGGGATTGTAAAAGCAAGGTAAATAGATTTTTTGAACTCAACCTTTGTATTACTTCTCTATGTGATAACCATTCCGATTTACGCATTTCACATCACTTCAGAAATTTACAAATTCCCTCTGCATATATTTCTGCCACCTAAGAGCTTGGACCCAATGAGCAAAGAACTTTTGGTAACATAATTCTTTAGTCACAGTCTCATTCAACACACTATGACAAATCTGCAGGAAGTTGTCTTACAGCTGAGACATTGTTAAACACCATTTTCATCAATTTTCTATATCTGATTGTTTTTGTGTACAGTGGACAGCTACTTCTGTAAACATAGTGAACAGTTCTCGCACTGATGTGCAACACCTTACCTCATAACGTTTGTTTTATACACAGAAATTCTGAAATTTGTGTCAAAAGCTTGACGATGTTTTGCCAGTAAAGGGAGACTTACAGAATGTCTTTCACATTTGACAAGATTTTTCAATCACAATGCTTGCTTTGAAAGGTTACTGTTGGTGAAAGAGAAGAAATGTGGCTTTCTTGTTATTTCAGTTCTAAGCACATTGACCTAGTGAGTCTTCCAGTCCCTCCACTACTTTCCCACATACAATGAAAAGGTTACTTCCTCACATCATTAACATTCAGGCACAGATTGTAGTTTGACAACTGTCTGCTATAGAACATTAACTGATAGTATTTGAAGAGTTGAACAGTGACGTATAAAGGTTACTCTTGACCAGACTGTTGTTCTGTGATATGTACTTACCTCCTTTCTGTGGCAAGGAAGTTACACTCGGGTTGCATGGTACTACTTTGATAAGCTTAAACATCAATAAGTGCAATTACCAGATGATAAATATTTCTGTACTCAGAGTTCTGACTTTGTACTTTCTTGTCCCATGTACCTCGAAAATTTACTTAAACAGTTACAGATAACAAAATAATTTCTTCTGTGAGAAACTTTCAGATATTCTATAATGAAGACATTATATATTACAGAAAAACTAAATAAAGAGCCAATCTGGCCAATTAAGGAATTGTGCAGCTGAAGATTCTTTATCAAAAATATCTTTACAATATTTCACTGTTTATAAGTACGAGGGTAATCCCAACAGTAAGGTCTCTTATTTTTTTATAAGTACATAGACCTGTTTATTTCTACAATGGTTTACAGCTTGAACATTTAGCTATTTTTCGATATAATCACCATGTTGATGCATTTTTGTAGACGCTGTGGCAGTTTTTGTATGCCCATGTCATACCAGGTCACCACCATGCTGTTTAGAAAGTTATGAACCTCTTCTTTCACCTCGTCATCGGACCTGAATCGCTGGGACCACAAGCTGACAGGTACTGTGAGACACTGAAAAAACTCAAATGGGCTCTTCAGAACCGGAGAAGAGGAATGTTGAGCAAGAGCGTACACATTCTGCATGACAACACTCGCCCATACATTGCTTGGCAAACGGTTGCTGTCCTGCAACAGTTTCAGTGGAAAATAATCACCCACCCACCCTATAGTCCTGACTTGGCACCCAGTGACTATCACCTGTTCCCTAATATAAAAGAACATTTGGCCGGAAAGCGATTCAGCTCCGACGACAAGGTGAAAGAAGAGGTTCATAACTTTCCGAACAGCATGGTGGTGAGCTGGTATGATGTGGGCATACAAAAACTGCCACAGCATCTACAAAAATGCATCGACAGAAATGGTGATTACGTCGAAAAATAGCTAAATGTTCAAGCTGTAAACTGATGTAAACCATTGTAAAAATAAACAGGTCTATGTACTTATAAAAAAAAATAGACCTTACTTTTGGGATTACCCTTATATTAATGAGGAGGGCATAAACAAAACTGAAATTCGGGAGAGAAATGCCATTTTATTGATACAAAATTTATGAATAGCAAAATGCAGTATTCTGACTTCTTTCATTCTCACGCTGTCAGTCATCATGTGCTGGTGCACAGTGTATGCTCCCTTAGCAGATTATGGGAACTACCTGAAAGCACTCCTTGTTGCTCTTGTCATTGGGATGAGTGGAAGGCTTTCTATGCAGTCCATCTATCTGATGGTGGGTGCTCTTCTTTGTTGGCTAATAACCAATGACATAGGTGAATTTTCCCAAATTGGAAACATTGCTTTTGGCACAGCTTCCCAATGCTTGCTGGGTACTTTTGTGTTTCCCTTTGTCTCAAAAGACCTCTTCATAATAGTGCAGTGTGAAGTCCTGCCAAAAGGCAGTACAATGCAGATTAAAAGTAAGTGGTCAACGAGGGGCAGAACCATTAATGCTAGTATGTTACGTTCCAGTTTATTCTTGCTATTTGATATAAGAGCAGGAAAGAATCCATATACAGTTTCCAATGTTACAAACCCAAGTGGACAACTGCTGAATGAACGTCACTGAGTGCAGCTCTTGATTTCATGAACCTTTGAAGCTTCATGCACTCTTGAAACACTTTTATATGTGGTTATGCTGCAGAATTGGTAGAAAGCAGCTTTTGTTCTGGCAAGGTTTTTATCTTTACTGCCTAAATTTTCATAAATTTAGCACACTGATGACTCAGAACATTATTAACACTTGCCTAATAGTGTATTGGTTCACCTCTGGAATGCATTAAAGCAGAGGTTGTGCATGGAATGGATTAGACATGTCCTTGGTAGGTTTCAGGAGATATGTGCCACCAGATGCGTATACACAGGTCACATAGTTCTCATAAATTGTGTGTTGGTGGTTTGTAGGCACAGAACTGGCACTTAATAGTGTCTTAGATGTGTTCCATCACATACTGATCAAAGTGAATTTGGTGGCTGAGACATTAACATGATTATACTTTCATGCCCCTCAGACCATTGCAGCAGATTCCAGACTTGTGACCCAGGCAGTAATTTTGCTGGAAGTTGCCACTGACATAGGGATAGGTAACAAGTGTGAAGGGATGCAGGCTGTCCACAGTAAAGTTTGTGTACTCCATAGCTGTCATGGTGCCTCTGATGATTACCCAAGATCCTGTGGAAGCCCAGGTGAATGCATTCAAAGCGCAATACGAGTACTGCCCTCACCACCCTGCATCTGTAGGAGGTGCATGTTTCGAGCAGCCATTAGCCTGTCTGACGGTCTACCTGCACACAACCATAAACGTTATAACCAGAAACATGAGTCTTCAAACAGGAGACACGTTTCCATTGATCCACAGTCCAATCTCTATCCCATATCCACTGCAGTCTTAACGACACTGGAACAGGGTAACAGCCACCAGCTTTCCCATTTCTGAGATGCTTGTTCCCAGGCACTGGGCCATAACAATCTGCCCTTTGCCAAAATTACTTATGTCAATCAAATTCTCCATTTATGGTCCCTGTTGTCACTACAATGATTCTCCTTTCATCTCTGCTCCACCTATGTACTTACTGCTTCACATGCCTGCAACATCACCAAGTGGCAGTAAATCTTGCAGTGGGCAATGGTAATAATGCTTTGGCTCATCAGTGTGTGTTTTGCACTTCCTCAAATGTGACCCTCATACCATCTACAGTGGTGTAAAGTATCTATTTTGGATAGGTGACTGAATACAAATTTTCATATAATTCCTCTGCTGTTGGAGGATGGTCTTGTGGCTAATCCAAAATGGCCATGTAGAAGGTGCATTGAATAGATTGAAACAATTACAAACCACATGGCTGGATGCAAAAAACACAAGGCAGAACTAAGTACAACATTAATACACATGCTGTGAGGCATGCACACTGCCACAAGTGTTCAATGTACATCTGAAACTGGTGGAATGGAACTGATCTGCTAGTACAAACCATTATAGATAAATGATGAGAAGCGAGACTATAGGTTAATTAACCCTACAGTGATGGAAAGTGCCAGTGTCTCAAACATAGTACAGCCAGGCAAGAAGAGTGGCAAGGTGTACAGTCCACTGATATCCTAGATAATGTTAGTGAGAGAGGTGTCACCCAAGGTGAAAACTGCACGGTGGTGGCTGTAGTCGACACAGTAAGTAAAACAAAAAACATCTCTGAAATTGGTCTCCATGACTGATGAATGGAATATTAGTTGTCTGAGCTTCTTAGACATTGCCTAACCCACTTTGAAAATAACTGTTATGTGATATTAATACATGATAAGGCAGTCAGACAGTGAGTGAGTGTAATTTTTTTACTCTAAATGGATAGGATTCTTCGAGTTGACTTCTTGTGTTGCAAAAATCAATTTGGGGTAAACTATTCCTGTAAGTTGTTATTTTTATTTAGTTTTTGATGCTACTGGACGAACACAAAAATAAGAGGTTTGGAACTTTAATAGTGGCAACTATTTATTTACAGTTTGTACAAAGTAGATACGTGTTTCAAAGTTTTACTGACCTTCAAAGTAGTCACCAGCATTGTGTATAACCCGTCGCCAGCGATGTGGAAGTCGTAGAATACTCTTTAGCACTGGCAGTTGTGTTGACAGTTCGAGCGGCGTGGTCTATTGCCACACGAAGTTGTAGCATTTCGGTAGCGAATGCCGTGAAGTGTTTCCTTCAGTTTAGAAATCGAGTTGAACTTAACGAGAGCTTAAGTCAGGGGAGTGCAGTAGGTGGTATAGCAGCCCCATCAGTCAAACAAATCAGTAACAACTTGCACTGTATGTGCTTGAGCATTGTCCTGCAAAATGATGGTCAGGTCCTGCAGAATGTGTCATCACTTCTGTCTCTATGCTGTTCATTTTTGGAACACAACCTACGACTTTGAAGGTCAGAGAAACTTTGAAACCTGTATCCATTTTGTATGAGCTGTAAATAAATAGTTGCCACTATTAAAGTTCCAACCCTCATATATGCCATTCTGGTACAGCAACAATGGTTGCTGTGGCCTTAAGCCCAAAAACTGTTTTGATGCAATGTTCTGTGCTAGTCTATACTGTACAAGTCCCTCTTATCTCTGCGTAAGGAACTGCAATCTATATCCACCTGTTAGTCAAGTTGTGCCATACATTTCTTCTCTTCCAATTTAAAGAAGTGCCTCTTCATTATTTATGCAATCCAATCAAATAATCTGTAGCATTCTTTTGTAGCTCTCCATTTCACAAACTTATTAACTTCTTGTGTCTCTTGTTTATTAGACTTACGTGCGAGATACCACTCTGGACAAATGCTTTCAGGGAAGACATCCTAACACTAAAATTTATATTACTTGTTAGTAGTAATCTTTTTCAGAAATGCTTTCCTTGCTATTGCCATTCTGCATTTTGTATCCTCTCTAATTCGACCATTGACACAGAGATGATCTTCTAAGTCCTTTGGAGTCTCTTACAGAATTACAATTGTTGTTGTTATTGTTGTTGTTGTTGTTGTGGTCTTCAGTCCTGAGACTGGTTTGATGCAGCTCTCCATGCTACTCTATCCTGTGCAAGCTTCTTCATCTCCCAGTACCTACTGCAGCCTACATCCTTCTGAATCTGCTTAGTGTATTCATCTCTTGGTCTCCCTCTACGATTTTTACCCTCCACGCTGCCCTCCAATGCTAAATTTGTGATCCCTTGATGCCTAAAAACATGTCCTACCAACCGATCCCTTCTTCTAGTCAAGTTGTGCCACAAACTACTCTTCTCCCCAATCCTATTCAATACCGCCTCATTAGAGCACCACATTTCAAAAGCATCTATTCTCTTCTTGTCCAAACTGGTTATCGTCCATGTTTCACTTCCATACATGGCTACACTCCATACAAATACTTTCAGAAACGACTTCCTGACACTTAAATCTATACTCGATGTTAACAAATTTCTCTTCTTCAGAAACGATCTCCCTGCCATTGCCAGTCTACATTTTATATCCTCTCTACTTCGACCATCATCAGTTATTTTGCTCCCTAAATAGCAAAACTCCTTTACTACTTTAAGTGTTTCATTTCCTAATCTAATCCCCTCAGCATCACCCGATTTAATCTGACTACATTCCATTATCCTCGCTTTGCTTTTGATGATGTTCATCTTATATCCTCCTTTCAAGACACTGTCCAATCCGTTCAACTGCTCTTCCAAGTCCTTTGCAGTCTCTGACAGAATTACAATGTCATCGGCGAACCTCAAAGTTTTTACTTCTTCTCCATGAATTTTAATACCTACTCCGAATTTTTCTTTTGTTTCCTTTACTGCTTGCTCAATATACAGATTGAATAACATCGGGGAGAGGCTACAACCCTGTCTCACTCCTTTCCCAACCACAGCTTCCCTTTCATGCCCCTCGACTCTTATAACTGCCATCTGGTTTCTGTACAAATTGTAAATAGCCTTTCGCTCCCTGTATTTTACCCCTGCCACCTTCAGAATTTGAAAGAGAGTATTCCAGTTAACGTTGTCAAAAGCTTTCTCTAAGTCTACAAATGCTAGAAATGTAGGTTTGCCTTTTCTTAATCTTTCTTCTAAGATAAGTCGTAAGGTTAGTATTGCCTCACGTGTTCCAACATTTCTACGGAATCCAAACTGATCTTCCCCGAGGACCGCTTCTACCAGTTTTTCCATTCGTCTGTAAAGAATTCGCGTTAGTATTTTGCAGCTGTGACTTATTAAACTGATAGTTCAGTAATGTTTAAAGCTTTCCCGGCGTACTGATTGTTCCATAAAAACACGGGAGAACTGCCGGATATCAGTAACTTCCTGCCACGATATTTCGGCGCAGAGTCTTCTGGCCATCTTCAGGTGAATGCCACTGTAGTACTACTACAGAAGACTCTGCGCCGAAATATCGTGGCAGGAAGTTACTGATATCCGGCAGTTCTCCCGTGTTTTTATGGAACAACATGATAGTTCAGTAATTTTCACATCTGTCAACACCTGCTTTCTTTGGGATTGGAATTATTATATTCTTCTTGAAGTCTGTGGGTATTTCGTCTGTCTCATACATCTTGCTCACCAGATGGTAGAGTTTTGTCATGACTGGCTCTCATGCAGTATCTTATCTCCCATTTCATCTTCATCTACAGCCTCTTCCATTTCCATAATATTGTCCTCAAGTACATCGTCCTTGTATAAACCCTCTACATACTCCTTCCACCTTTCTGCCTTCCCTTCTTTGCTTAGAACTGGGTTGCCATCTGAGCTCTTGATATTCATACAAGTGGTTCTCCTCTCTCCAAAGGTCTCTTTAATTTTCCTGTAGGCAGTATCTATCTTACCCCTAGTGAGACAAGCCTCTACATCCTTACATTTGTCCTCTAGCCATCCCTGCTTAGCCATTTTGCACTTCCTGTCGATCTCATTTTGGAGACGTTTGTATTCCTTTTTGCCTGCTTCATTTACTGCATTTTTGTATTTTCTCCTTTCATCAATTAAATTCAATATTTCTTCTGTTACCCAAGGATTTCTATTAGCCCTCGTATTTTTACCTACTTTATCGTCTGCTGCTTTTACTACTTCATCCCTCAGAGCTACCCATTCTTATTCTACTGTATTTCTTTCCCCCATTCCTGTCAATTGTTCCCTTATGCTCTCCCTGAAACTCTCTACAACATCTGGTTCTTTCAGTTTATCCAGGGCCCATCTCCTTAAATTCCCACCTTTTTGCAGTTTCTTCAGTTTTAATCTACAGTTCATAACCAATAGATTGTGGTCAGTGTCCACATCTGCCCCCGGAAATGTCTTACAATTTAAAACCGGTTCCTAAAGCTCTGTCTTACCATTATATAATCTATCTGATACCTTCTAGTATCTCCAGGATTCTTCCATGTATACAACCTTCTTTTATGGTTCTTGAACCAAGTGTTAGCTATGATTAAGTTATGCTCTGTGCAAAATTCTACCAGATGGCTTCCTCTTTCATTTCTTCCCCCCAATCCATATTCACCTACTATGTTTCCTTCTCTCCCTTTTCCTATTGACGAATTCCGGTCACCCATGACTATTAAATTTTCGTCTCCCTTCACTACCTGAATAATTTCTTTTATCTCGTCATACATTTCATCAATTTCTTCATCTGCAGAGCTAGTTGGCATATAAACTTGTACTACTGTAGTAGGCATGGGCTTTGTGTCTATCTTGGCCACAATAATGCGTTCACTATGCTGTTTGTAGTAGCTAACCCGCACTCCTATTTTTTTATTCATTATTAAACCTACTCCTGCATTACCCCTATTTGATTTTGTATTTATAACCCTGTATTCACCTGACCAAAAGTCTTGTTCCTCCTGCCACCAAACTTCACTAATTCCCACTATATCTAACTTTAACCTATCCATTTCCGTTTTTAAATTTTCTAACCTACCTGCCCGATTAAGGGATCTGACATTCCACGCTCCGATCTGTAGAACGCCAGTTTTCTTTCTCCCGATAACGACGTCCTCTTGAGTAGTCCCAGCCTGGAGATCCGAATGGGGGACTATTTTACCTCCGGAATATTTTACCCAAGAGGACGCCATCATCATTTAATCATACAGTAAAGCTGCATGTCCTCGGGAAAAATTACGGCTGTAGTGTCCCCTTGCTTTCAGCCGTTCGCAGTACCAGCACAGCAAGGCCGTTTTGGTTAATGTTACAAGGCCAGATCAGTCAATCATCCAGACTGTTGCCCCTGCAACTACTGAAAAGGCTGCTGCCCCTCTTCAGGAACCACATGTTTGTCTGGCCTCTCAACAGATACCCCTCCGTTGAGGTTGCACCTAGGGTACGGCCATCTGTATCGTTGAGGCGTGCAAGCCTCCCCACCAACGGCAAGGTCCATGGTTCATGGGGGGGAAGGAATATTAGCTTTTCATATTGTTTCCTCAAATGGTCTACTTAGGTCACGAGGCCTTTAAGTACCAAAATCCACAACTATCTGGCTCACTGGTTCCTGAGAATGTCGTAGTTACGCGAGTCAATATCTGGGCAGAAAACATGATATGTAGGATTTCTATAGCTTGTAGAGCCTTCTGGAGGAATGAAAGAGGTTAACAGTCCACAGAGATGAAAATGTAAGCACACAAACATAACTAGAATTCTGCCTCAGCAGACTGACTTCTCAATTGAATATCAGAACGGATCTGAAAATGTAGCATCTATTTTGGCAAAATTTGCATTTGAATTTTTTGTTTGTATGCATATGGTTAGATTTACAGATTTAAAAGATTGGCATGCTATGTAACTAAAGACAAAGTATGAATGCTTTGAAACTGACTGTTGAAAATAAAAGTGGTAAATGACTGGAATGTTTGCTTTTGCAATAACTTCAACAGTTTTTTCTGAAATGATCTTAGCTTGTTTTCTTATTTTGGATCTATTTAAGCTTTAAACAAATGATAGCTCTTATTGAGAAGAAGCAGTTTTCCCCTGATGGGAACAGAGTGCTGCTCTGGTTTGTTTCTCGACATTGTTGTTCGGTTCCCACCCAACTCAATAATTACAAAATTTGTAGAATATTGATGTTTACTTTTTGTAAGCATTCACAGCTGTGCAAACCATACTTGACAACACTACAGGCACAACCAACAATGTATTTAGACAGTGATGTAAAACTGGGTGAGGGGGAGGATTTGCAAGGTAGAGGAAGACTTTCGTAATGCTCAAAATACATTGAGAGACACCTCTATCCACCCCCCGGTCTCTCCTGGTCACTATAATGCAGCGTGCGGACACTATAAACTGGCTGTTGGCCATGAGCGTAAGCAAACCAGAATTACGACTGCCAGAGGGAGAGGGAGAGAGAGAGAGAGAGAGAGAGAGAGGAGTTGTGCAAGTGAACAAGCCCCACTTCCTTATTGCAGGACAGCCTGCCTGCACCAGTGTTGTGTGACTCTGCAAAAGTAGAACTGCCACATGGTTGAAGAGACTGCCAATCCCATCTGATGTTGTGAGAGTCATAACTGAGCTCCTTGATGGAACAGGAATAGTAACTACACTCATTTCAAAATAGGGAAAGAAAACAAAGAGCAACCCACAACACAAAGTTTTCATTAATGGTTATTGTGCAATTAGTTGTTGAGGTTGGTAGTGCCATAAATTAGGTAGTTCATGTCTGATCTCTACCATTATTTGATACATTCCATACTTCAAAACACCTACCACATAGAACTGCCATGTTAAAGTTTCTGCATTATATCAACTCTTGAATTTTAGCTAGCAGACAAATGTTTGTATTTATGTGTTCTAAGATGCTAGGTCCTACAGCTTGTAGTGCCCCCGGAATTTTACGAAAGTCTGGAGACACTTGTGTTCCAGCTGTTTCGAACACACGTTATTTTAAGGCAGGGCGTAAGGATGAGCATGGGATACTGCACCCATTTATTGTTTGTGCAGGCAAAACTGGAAGAGAGAGAATTCGTCGGTGCTGACAAGTGTTCAGCGCGACCTGCCAAGAATAATCAAATACGGCCCGGAAGCTCCGTGGCCGGCTGCAAAGAGTAATGTAGCTTTGCATTGTTGAAAAACAAATGGAGTGACTCGAGATAGTGAACTGCTGTTGAGAGTACGTGGATAGTCAGCCACGATAAAAGCTTATGTATTAATTGTGTTAAAAAAATGTGTAATTAACTAATTCTGGGTGCCCCGTAATGTGTGGGCTTACGTCATAAAGTTTAGTTTAGATTTTTTTTTGTACAAAGTGGAAATAAATATGTTCTGGTGCATTGAATGATATTCCAAGAGTAGTGTATTTTTTAAATAAGAAGAGAGAGTGAAAATTTCCCCTTCCTAGCAGTGAAATCAACGGAGAAGCGTCCGGTGCTGGCAGAAGACATCGGCACCGCAAGAAAGCAGAACCAGCATTCTGCAACAAGTAAGTCCACGAAAATGCTTAACATTACACCAGGCCACCGCAAGCTAAGTCCTACATTGCCTGGTTTTTTTGAGTCATCAGTCTTCTGACTGGTTTGATTCAGCCTGCCACGAATTCCTCTCCTGTGCCAACCTCTTCATCTCAGAGTAGCACTTGCAGCCTATGTCGTCAATTATTTGCTGGATGTATTCCAATTTGTCTTCCTCTACAGTTTTTGTCCTCTACATCTCCCTCTAGTACCCTGGAAATCATTCCCTGGTGTCATAACAGATGTCCTATCATCCTTCCCTTTTGCTTGGCAGTGTTTTCCACACATTTCTTTCTTCTCCAATTTTTTGCAGAACCTCCTCATTCCTTACCTTACGAGTCCACTTAACTTTCAACATTTGTCTGTAGCACCAAATCTCAAATGCTTCGATTCTGTTCTGTTCTGGCTTTCCCACAGTTCATGTTTCACTATTATACAACGATGTGTTCCAAAAGAACATTCTCAGAATTTTTTTACTCTTCTCAACTTCATCTACTTTGTGACCATCAATTCTGAAGTTAAGTTTCTCACTGTCCTAATTTCTGCTACTTCTCATTACTTTCATCTTTCTTTGATTTACTCTCAATCCACATTCTGTGCCCATTAGACTGTTCATTCCATTCAGCAGATTATGTAATAATTCTTCACTTTCACTCATGACATCAGTGTCATCAGTGAATCATATCATTGATATAATTTCACCTTGAATTTTAATTCCACTCCTGATTTCTATCATTGCTTCTTTGATGTCCAGACTGAATATAGGGCCGAAAGACAACATCCCTGTCTTAAACCCTTTTTAATCAGAGCACTTCCTTCTTGGTTTTCCACTCTTATTGTTCCCTCTTGGCTCTTTTACATATTGTACATTACTCATCTCTTCTTATAGCTTACCCATATGTTTCTCAGTATTTCGAACCTCTTGCACCATTTTACATTGTTGAATGCTGTTTGCAGATCGACAAATCCTAAGAATGTGTCTTGCTTTCATCATCAACCACAACGTTAGAACTGGCTCTCTGGTGCCTTTACCTTTCCTAAAGCCAAACTGATTGTCACCTAACACTTCCTCAATTGCATTATGCAGTGTATATTTTATACAGACCAGTCTACTGCCCACAATTGGCTTGACACCAGAGTATCGAGTGCACAAACATTGTTGCGTTTGTGTACTTTTCTTTTGCAAACACATTTTTATACACATTATCTTTCCAAACTGGGCTTCACCATGTGATGTGTGCAATACCAGCTGCAGAAAATTGGCCATTTTTTTATATTTATTGTAGAAAATAAAGTTATGTTAATAAAGTAGTTCACCTGGATACAATTTGCTATGGAATCGTTGTTTGTTGTTGTTGTGGTCTTCAGTCCTGAGACTGGTTTGATGCAGCTCTCCATGCTACTCTACCCTGTGCAAGCTTCTTCATCTCCCAGTACTTACTGTATCTTACATCCTTCTGAATCTGCTTAGTGTATTCATCGCTTGGTCTCCCTCTACGATTTTTACCCTCCACGCTGCCCTCCAATGCTAAATTTGTGATCCCTTGATGCCTCAGAAAATGTCCTACCAACCGGTCCCTTCTTCTTGTCAAGTTGTGCCACAAACTCCTCTTCTCCCCAATTCTATTCAATACCTCCTCATTAGTTATGTAATCTACCCATCTACTCTTCAGCATTCTTCTGTAGCACCACATTTCGAAAGCTTCTATTCTCTTTTTTTCCGAACTATTTATCGTCCATGTTTCACTTCCATACATGGCTACACTCCATACAAATACTTTCAGAAACGACTTCCTGACACTTCAATCTATACTCGATGTTAACAAATTTCTCTTCTTCAGAAACACTTTCCTTCCCATTGCCAGTCTACATTTATATCCTCTCTACTTCGACCATCATCAGTTATTTTACTCCCTAAATAGCAAAACTCCTTTACTACTTTAAGTGTCTCATTTCCTAATCTAATGCCCTCAGCATCACCCGATTTAATTTGACTACATTCCACTATCCTTGTTTTGCTTTTGTTGATGTTCATCTTATATCCTCCTTTCAAGACACAATCCATTCCATTCAACTACTCTTCAGATTCCTTTGCTGTCTCTGACAGAATTACAATGTCATCGGCGAACCTCAAAGTTTTTATTTCTTCTGCATGGATTTTGATACCTACTCCGAATTTTTCTTTTGTTTACTTTACTGCTTGCTCAATATACAGATTGAATAACATCGGGGACAGGCTACAACCCTGTCTCACTCTCTTCCCAACCACTGCTTCCCTTTCATGCCCTTCGACTCTTGTAACTACCATCTGGTTTCTGTACAAATTGTAAATAGCCTTTCGCTCCCTGTATTTTACCCCTGCCACCTTCAGAATTTGAAAGAGAGTATTCCAGTTAACATTGTCAAAAGCTTTCTCTAAGTCTACAAATGCTAGAAACGTAGGTTTGCCTTTTCTTAATCTTTCTTCTAAGATAAGCCGTAGGGTCAGTATTGCCTCACGTGTCCCAACATTTCTGCAGAATCCAAACTGATCTTCGCCGAGGTCGGCTTCTACCAGTTTTTCCATTCGTCTGTAAAGAATTCTCGTTAGTATTTTGCAGCTGTGACTTATTAAAATGATAGTTCGGTAACTTTCACATCTGTCAACACCTGCTTTCTTTGGGATTGGAATTATTATATTCTTCTTGAAGTCTGCGGGTATTTCGCCAGTCACATACATCTTGCTCACCAGATGGTAGAGTTTTGTCATGACTGGTTCTCCCAAGGCCGTCAGTAGTTCCAATGGAATGTTGTTTACTCCCGGGGCCTTGTTTCGACATAGGTCTTTCAGTGCTCTGTCAAACTCTTCACGCAGTATTGTATCTCTGATTTCATCTTCATCTACATTCTCTTCCATTTCCAGAATATTGTCCTCAAGTACGTCGCTCTTGTATAGATCCTCTATATACTCCTTCCACCTTTCTGCTTTCCCTCCTTTGCTTAGAACTGGGTTTCCATTTGAGCTCTTGATATTCATACAAGTGGTTCTCTTTTCTCCAAAGGTCTCTTTAATTTTCCTAAGGCAGTATCTATCTTACCCCTAGTGAGATAAGCCTCTACATCCTTACATTTGTCCTCTAGCCATCCCTGCTTAGCCATTTTGCACTTCCTGTCGATCTCATTTTTGAGACGTTTGTATTCCTTTTTGCCTGCTTCATTTACTGCATTTTTGTATTTTCTCCTTTCATCAATTAAATTCAATATTTCTACTGTTACCCAAGGATTTCTACTAGCCCTCGTCTTTTTACCTACTTGATCCTCTGCTGCCTTTACTACTTCATCCCTCAGAGCTACCCATTCTTCTTCTTCTACTGTATTCCCCCCACCCCCCACCCCCCTCCCTTCCATTTCTGTCAATTGTTCCCTTATGCTGTCCCTGAAACTCTGTACAGCCTCTGCTTTTATCAGTTTGTCCAGGTCCCATCTCCTTAAATTCCCACCTTTTTGCAGTTTCTTCAGTTTTAATCTACAGTTCATAACCAATAGATTGTGGTCAGAGTCCACATCTGCCCCTGGAAATGTCTTACAATTTAATACCTGGTTCCTAAATCTCTGTCTTACTATTATATAATCTATCTGATACCTTCTAGTATTTCCAGAATTCTTCCATGTGTACAACCTTCTTTTATGATTCTTGAACCAAGTGTTATCTATGATTAAGTTATGCTCTGTGCAAAATTCTACCACACGGCTTCCTCTTTCATTTCTTCCCCCCAATCCATATTCACCTACAATGTTTCCTTCTCTCCCTTTTCCTACTCTCGAATTCCAGTCACCCATGACTCTTAAATTTTCGTCTCCCTTCACTACCTGAATAATTTCTTTTATCTCATCATACATTTCATCAATTTCTTCATCATCTGCAGAGCTAGTTGGCATGTAAGCTGTAAACTTGTACTACTGTAGTAGGCATGGGCTTTGTGTCAATCTTGGCCACAATAATGCATTCACTATGCTGTTTGTAGTAGCTTACCTGCACTCCTATTTTTTTATTCATTATTAAACCTACTCCTGCATTACCCCTATTTGATTTTGTATTTATAACCCTGTATTCACCTGACCAAAAGTCTTGTTCCTCCTGCCACCGAACTATATCTAACTTTAACCTATCCATTTCCCTTTTTAAGTTTTTTAACCTACCTGCCCGATTAAGGGATCTGACATTCCACGCTCCGATCCGTAGAACGCCAGTTTTCTTTCTCCTGATAACGACATCCTACTGAGTAGTCCCCGCTCGGAGATCCGAATGGGGGACTATTTTACCTCCGGAATATTTTACCCAAGAGGACGCCATCATCAGTTGATCATACAGTAAACCTGCATGCCCCCGGGAAAAATTACGGCTGTAGTTTCCCCTTGCTTTCAGCCGTTCGCAGTACCAGCACAGCAAGGCCGTTTTGATTAGTGTTACAAGGCCAGATCAGTCAATCGTCCAGACTGTTGCCCCTGCAACTACTGAAAAGGCTGCTGCCCCTCTTCAGGTACCACACGTTTATCTGGCCTCTCAACAGATACCCCTCTGTTGTGGTTGCACCTATAATACGGCCATCTGTATCGCTGAGGCACGCAAGCCTCCCCACCATCGGCAAGGTCCATGGTTCATGGGGAGGGGGGATGGAGTCGTACATATTAGATAATTTTGCAGTTTTAGGCAAAATTTGCATATATATTCTCATATATCACAAATGTGAATTTTTGAGCTCCTTCAGTACCAGACATTTAATGGATGTTAAACTAGTAGCAAGTGTACCCAGAGCCATCTGTTACATGATCTTGCAACTATTTTCTCATTCATTGACACGAAATTGAAGCCCTTCTCTTCCAGCTCAGTTCTTGTGTGCACTCTTGAATACCATCCTGTGTTAGTTTTGGTCTGTATCATATGAGAAAGTCCACTGCCTTGTGCATTGCCTGGACCCCAAGTGACTTTTTGCTTTTGGATAATGGATGAAAATCAGTTCCATGGTAAAATGAGCAATGGTTTCGAACACCAGTAATTTTGTAACAGCAAAAGAACCTGTGCAACTTGTGTGACGTGAGGAGCTGCTTCCAGATGACAAGTGGCAGGTCCCCAATTTCATCACACAGGCTGGATACAGGCCTGGCGATGCAGGCACCTGTAGGCCAGTCAATTTCTCTTGTTGTTTATACATCAATGCCCTTATGAAATTGAGGCAGTTATGCCTGGTTCCCTTCCTTTTGCTTAACTACTGTTGATGCTTTTACTTAGGCCAGTAGTCGTAACACATGACGCAAGAGTCACATCTGGTCTACAAACTCATTTTATGTAGTCCACAGAGCCATAATTGTTTTGATCATGATACACAGAATAAAACTACTAGCAGAGCAGCTAAATCCACCACAGCTGTTTACACTACCACTTCTCTCATCTTCAAGCTACCAGTGTAACAGTTCTCGGGAAAGTAGTACCAGTATGTGTCTTGTGCAGTTTGAAAGTGCTACTGCAAAAGAAAAGTGATGGCAGATGTTTTAACCCTTGTACTAAATTACAAATGCGGTACAGAAAGAAAGAGTAATAGTTTCTTTCCAGAGGTTTCGAGCTGAACTATTACACTACCTAGAGTCCAATAAAATATCTCGTAAATACTATTTGAAATACACTCTATTTATACTGGCCATGTAAAAGTTACAAAGCAAGTTAAAATATGTTTCACTCTTAAGACTGATTGCAAATGCCTGGATTTTCTGAGCTACAACCTCAGACATAACAATTATAGAACACTACATTATAGTTCAATGGACAGACTGGTAGAAGCCAGCCTCTGGGAAGACCAGTTTGGATTTCAGAGAAATGTATGTGAATGCAAGACCATACTGACACTATGACTTACCTTAGAAGAGCGACTGAAAAAAGGCAAAGCTACATTTAGGCAGCTCTGCTGACAGACACCAAATACAACTGTGGGACACAGTGGAGCCATCTACTCGGGTGTGGCAGAGGTGCCAGTGCTGCCAGTGGAACACACAGCTGCTGTTCGATTCTGCACTGCTATGCCAGCAGAGCTGGCACACACTACCTGCTGCTCACTCACACATAGGCTTCTTTTGAATTCCATGTGTGTGCTATGGATAGTTTCAATACTAAATCTTTTCTCTGTGATATTCAAACGAAACCAGCAATTTGGAACATTTCATCTCAGGACTATTCGAACTGTGGACCTGACTGAGTAGTAGCAGCTCCAGGTGGTTGGTCAGTGGAGAAAGTTTTAGTTTTTTATCTACCTAAGTGTGTGTGTGTGTGTTGGGGGGTGTTCTTTTTTTTCCAAACAACAATACTGTCCCTTCAAAGCAGTTCCCTGCAGCAGCTAAACACTGATGTCGCCACTGTTCCCTGTCTTGGTAGCAGTGGGAAAAGCTTCAACTGGTAGGGACTTTAACATGTTGCTCATATTCTTTTGATTGTTCTCCAGAGTCCCAAAATGATTTCCTTTTAAAGACTTTTTCAATTTTGGCCAAAGAGAAAAAAGTCACAAGGACCCAGATCAGGTGAATAGGAGGGCTGTGGAACAACACGAATACCTTTCGAGGTAAAAAATTCCTTGTCGGAGGTGGCTATGAGACGTGGGGCGTTGTCATGACGCAGCATCCATTTGTCTGCAATGTCCGGTTTCCTCGATTTATCCTTTTCCTGAGCATTTTGAGAACATCTTTGTAAAACTCTTGGTTGAAAGTTTTTCCTGGAAGAACAAACTCTTTATGCATGATACCACTACTGTCAACAAAGCAAATCAGCTTTGTTTTGATCTTTGATTTGCTCATTCAAGCTTTTTTCAGTCGAAAAGATGTCCGAGTGCCACTCCTCAATTTGATGCTTTGTCTCAGACTGTACTAAAAAATCCAGGATTGATTATCTGTGATCACATGACTGAACCATTTTTGGTGATTAACAGTCCTCTCAAGAAGAACAATGTACATTTTTTTTGCAATTAACTTTCTGCTCAGTTCTGAGGTTTTTTGGCACCATTTTGGCACAAACTTTTCACATGTGCAGAACTTCAGTCAAAATTTGATGTATGTTGAAAATTTTTAACAGTTCACTCACCATCGTTATGGTTAAAAGTCAGTCTGATCTCACAAGAGCAAGTGCACATTCAATGTTTTCCTCAGTTTTTGAAGTTTAAGGTCTCTCTGAGCAAGGTGGGCCTTCCAAAAATGATTTGTGAAAAAACTTGTGCTCCTGATAAGGAATGTTCCACATAGGTCCATTTCAATACTTCAAATGCCACACTAACACATTCACCAAGTTTAACACAAAACTTGATGGCATAACATTGCTCTATGTTCCATTTTTGTAACACACAACAAAAACATAACTTCACTGATGGTGCTCTCAAAAATGGCTGTACAGAGCTGTAACTCTGACTGAGCATCAGGAAGGGATGAACACACAGGTAAGCACAAGCAGAACAACATGTGTTGCCAGATTGATCACAGTGTTGTCAGCCTCATTACTTTTCTCACCCACCTCGTAAATGAAACCCATTTTTAAGAACACATCCATCCACATTAAAATCGCATTCAGACTACCCATAATAATGCACTTTCAGAATGCTGACACGTTGTAGAACTTGGAAATTATAGTTCCTCAATTTCTTCACAGACGTTTCCTGATGCTCCAATCCAATCACAAAACTTTACAATACAAGACAAAGGAATTATTTGCTATGTGGGATAGGAACTTTTCCTTGAAACCTTCCTCCATACAGGTACCACAGCTACAAGGGTCACTCCAAAAGAAATGCACACTATTTTTTTTAAAAAACCATCTTTTATTCTACATGTTTGAAAGTTTTACAGTGTGTAGATACATCCTTCAGGGACAATATTTTCATTTCTCCACATCATTTTCATCCCTCTCAACTGCCTTATATCATCTTGGAACCAGCGCCTGTACACCCGCATGCTAAAATTCTGGATCAACCTGTTGGAGCCACTGTTTGGCAGCGTGCACAAGGGAGACATCATCTTCAAACCTTGTTCCACAAAGAGAGTCTTTCAGTTTCCCAAAGAGATGATAGTCACATGGAGCCAGGTCAGGACTATATGGCGGGTATTTCAGTGTTGTTCATCTGAGTTTTGTGATCGCTTCCATGGTTTTTTGACTGATATGTGGCTGTGTATTGTCGTGCAACAGCAAAACATCCTGCTTTTGCCAATGTGGTTGAACACGACTCAGTCGAGCTTGAAGTTTCTTCAGTGTTGTCACATATGCATCAGAATTTATGGTGGTTCCACTTGGCATGATGTCCACAAGCATGAGTCCTTTGGAATCAAAAAACACCATAGCCATAACTTTTCCAGCAGAAGGTGTGATTTTGAATTTTTTTCTTGGGTGAATCTGCATATGCCGCTCCACTGATTGCCTCTTCGTCTCTGGTGAAAAATGATGGAGCCATGTTTCATCACCTGTCACAATTCTTTCAAGGAATTCATCCCTACCATTCTCGTACTGATCCAAAAGTTTGCTACATACTGTTTTTCTTGTTTCTTTGTGAGCCACTGTCAACATCCTGGGAACCCACCTGGCACAAACCTTTTTTAACGCCAACACTTTCAGTATTCTGCAAACACTTCCTTCCCCTATCCCAATGTAGCGTGACAATTCATTCACTGTGATGCGTCTGTCACCAGTCACCAATTCGTTACCTCTCTGCACATTGTCTGGAGTGTGTGCAGTACGAGGCTTGCTGCTGCGAGGACAGTCCTCAATATTGCTGTGTCTGCTTTCATCACGTAACCTGCTTGCCCACCGACTAACGGTACTGCGATCGACAGCGGCATATCCATGCACCTTTTTCAACCTCTTGTGGATGTTTCCCACTGTCTAGTTTTCACAGCACAGGAATTCTATGACAGCACGTTGCTTCTGATGAACGTCAAGTGTAGCAGCTATCTTGAAGACATGCTGTGATGGCGCCACTCACGGGAACAGGTTGAACTAAGTTTGAAAACAAGCAGGAAGGATGTGTCTACACACTGTAAAACTTTCAGACATGCAGAATGAAAACTGTATTTTTTAAAAAAAGTGTGCATTTCTTTAGGAGTGATCCTCGTACATCTCTTGCTGCAGCAAGTGGTGATTAAGGATCCGACACATCCGAATTATTTTAAGAAGTAAGATATGTAAACATATGATGCATGTTTCCATGGAGGTATAATAAAGGAGATGGCACTACAGATTTACACTGTCAAGTGCTCTGAAGCTGCTGCCGCCGAGTTAGATACCCCATAACACCAGCGGACTACAAGTTTACGTTTGCTTCTTAGTGTTAATTTGTGTCACGTGTACACAAGAGTTGTTTTAAATAGAAAATGTTACAGTGCATTCTTGAGAAACACGGCATCCGGAAGGTATTTTCAGAATTTTTGTGGTCTTAAATACATATATGATCTAGTAATATGACATATTTTGCCTCATTAATGTAATTTAGTTTATGCTACACATTTCAAACAAATGAGGAGAGAAGTAGGTGACATGAAAAGGCTGATATTGTAATCCATCATTTTCCTTAATACTGACTGATGAAACTGATGTTCGTCCTATGTTCTCTTTCCAAAAATGTTGAGAACCTATTTTGCTACGCTTGGTTCATTTGCGGTCTTTCCTTCTCACAGTTTTCACCCAAAGAACTTTTCAAGTTGGACTGATGGGAAATCTAAAGCCCAATAACAGAAATAAAACCATTACAGTAAACAAAACAGAGCAACCAAAATTTGTATATATAAAAGACAATATCATAAAAAAGATGGATTGCTACTCGTCATATAGCGGAGAAGCATTTTGGGTGGTGGTGGTGGTGGTGGTGGTGGTGGTGGTGGTGGTGGTGGTAAGGAGAAGGGTAAGGCAGGGAGGGGGAGGGATAGCAGGGTAGGTGTGGGGACGGTAAAGTGCTGCTTGTGAGAGCATACAGGCACGAGGTGGGGAGAGGGTAGGGCAGCTAGGTGCAAGTAAAAAGACTGTGGGTGCATTGGTGGAATAGAAGGCTCTGTTGTGTTGGGGTGGGAACAGAGGAGGAGACAGGTGGGTGAAGGACAGCGAATTGACAAGGGTTGAGACCAGGAGAGTAGGGGAACATAAGACATATTGTAGGGACAGTTACCACCTGCGCAATTCAGGAAAGTTGGTGCTGGTAGGTAGGACCCACATGACAGAGAACGTGATGTAGTCTCTGAAATGAAGAATGTTATGTTAGTCAGCGTTTTCAACAACTGGGTGGTCCAGCTGTTTACTGGCCACAGTTTGCTGGTGGCCATTCATGAGGATACAATTTATTGGTTGACATGCCCAAGTAGAATGCACCACAGTGGTTGCAGCTTAGCTTGTAGATCACATGACCTTTTGTTGTGCCTGTCTGCGACTTGACATCTCCACTATATGGTTAGTAGCAATCTATCCTTTTCATAATACTGTCATTATTGCAGCCTGAATTTTTCATTGTTTGAAAAACAATATCACTTAAATGAGTCCAATTACAAATGAAATGTGATTCCTCTCATTTTAGACTACAATCGGAATGGTCAGTACACCCACAAATGATGCAAGCTGGCATTTTTTATCAAAACACTTCCACCAGAATCTAATATCTGGGGAAACTATGCAGGCGTCAGCTTCAAGTTTGCGACATCATGACAGCTTCCCTTATTATTCCTCTGTGCAGGTTTCCCACTTTTTGTATAAAATATTTGTAAATTGAATTTAATTTCATAATGAAGTACTTTTCCAATAAAAAGTGAAATACCACTTCTGTGTTTACCTTACACTAACAACCACAACTGTAAACCATCACTCCAAACAACAAATAATTAGCTACTGATGAGACAGGTCATGAAAATTTTCTTCTGACTTTCGTTAAAATAGTGTCCTATGGAAATCTCCACTAACTCATCAAATAATGTGCTGACATTCTCATGAAGCTTAAATATTAACACTGTAATTTCCTAAAACATTTTACAGTGAGTGAAATAACTAGTTTGTGTCACAATCAGCAATGGAGGGATGTATCCAGAACCTCTTATTTTTCTGCATTCTCCTTATTTTAATGTCAATCACAAAGCTACAAGCTCTTCTGTGTCCATGTAATACTAAGTTCAGACTGAAGAAATTCATATGGTGTCTCTGCTGGTGTCTTGTACTGCCAGACCTGAGTGTTGCCAGCACAACTATCATGGTGTCCCAGTGCAGTAGGATGTCCCAGTGCAGTAGGACCTTTAATAGTATTTGTAGAGTCAGAGAAAACTTTTGACAATGTTGGCTGGTTACACTATGAGATTACAAGGTAGCAGGGATAAAATACGGGAATGAAAGTCTGTCTACAGTTTCTATAAAAACCAAACAGCTGTTATAAAGAGTCAAAGGGCATGAAAGGGAGGCAGTAGCTGAGAATGGAGTGAGAAAAGGTTGTATCCTATCACCCATGTTATTCAATATATGCGTTGAGCAAACAGTAATGGAAACCAAAGAGAAATCTGAAAGGCAGCCAAAGTTTTCGGAGAGGAAATAAAAATTTTAAGTTTTGTAAATGAGACCTCAAGTCTGCTGGACAGAGCAAAGAACTTGGACAACCAGTTGAATGAAATGGATAGTGTCTTGAAAGGAGGTTACAAGTTGAACATCAACAAAAGCAAACCAAGGATCATGAAGCATAGTTGAGTTTTGCTATTTGAGCAGCAAAATATCGGCAGTGGCAGACATAGAAAGGATATAAAATGTAGACAGTAATAGGAAGAAAAAGGTTTCTGAGAAAGAGAAATATGTTAAATTTTAATACAAATTTAAGTATTTGGAAGTCTTCCCTGAAAGTGTTTGTCTGGATTGTAGCCATGCAGGACGTGAAATGAGGATGACAAACAGTTCAGACAAATAGACAAGATAAGTTTTGAAATGAGGTGTTAGAACAAATTGCTGAAGATTAAATGGGTGGATTGGATAACTAATGAAGAGGTGTTACATAAAAGTGGGGAGAAAAAAAAAATTATGGCACATGATTAAGTTTCTGTAGTGACCTGATAAAAAGTTGTAGAAGGAGAGTGTAAGTAGGTCCAAGTAGATGTAGATTGCAGGGGTTATAGACAGATGATGAGACTTGCACAGGATAGATTAGCATGGAGAGCTGGATAAAATCCAACAGTTCTAGGTTATTTTGAATGTAATGATTGGCATACTAACAAATATACTAATCAAAAAAACCTTGTCACTTAATGCTAAAATATGTTTGACAAGATGGGAACATATTCTATGTGTTGCTCACACAGTTATATTTAATAGTTCATGCTAATCTTGAAATAATAAAATATCCTATCACATAAAATTCAGTGTGGAATATTTTCATACGAGCAACCAGGCCTATAAAACACTTACTACTTTTTATAACAAAAGGTTGTGAAACTCAAATTAGTGTAACTTGCTGGAATCGTACACTGAAATGATGGATAGAGTAAAAGATCTGTTAGAAGTGACACTTGTTTTAAGCATGGGGGCTTTTTCCAGGAGCAATCTAAAGTTTTGAAACCATTTCAAGAACTGACTCCCACTTCCCACAGTAAAGTAAATGTATCAAAAGTTTTGATTGGCACAAAGAGTGTGCTGTGAATGTTAAGGAACTTGCAAAGCTTACAGGAAAAAAAAGTCTTATTTGCCTTCAAACTTACTGGTAGACTCAATATAACTTGTCACCCCCAGCATTGTCAAAAGGGGCTCTTTTGGACTCACATTTCAAAAGACAGGCATTTTTAGAGGGTTTGTGTTACGGATGTCCCTGAAAAGATCTTTAATTGAGGTGTTACAGTGAATTCTAACATAACTGTAGGAGAAATGTCACTACTGGTGACAGACACACATAAAAGTACATACACTGTCTAAGCTTTTGGAACTAATAATTCCTTCCTTGAGGTGGAGATGGAGAGAGTTACTCAGACACCAAGTTGAGAAGGATACACATGTAGTGTAATTGTGTCTCACAATTTTATAATTTCCTCAAGAGAATTTTCCTTTTGATAAGAATAAAGTTTCCGAACAGTTTTTGAAGACTCAATTTGGAACAGTTTTGATATAATGAGTTCAACTCTTGCAACTTCAGCTGTTACTACTAATGCCAGTACAAACATGATAACTGTTAGTAAGTTTGGGAGGAAGAAAAAATTCTTTTCAGAAGAGATGAAATTTTGATGGCATGCACAAGCAATGTTATACCCAAAACTTGCTGGTTTCACAAAGAAGTATTTGTGTGCAATGGCTCATCACTGCAGCATCAACAGAAATAATTTGCCCAAAATCAGGTCATATATTCTCTGACAAACATGCCACACTAAAACTGAAACAAAAGAGGAAAATAAAATCAAGACTTCTTAAATAGCAATGCAAACTTGGGGAAAGTCATTAATACACAACTTACACAGAAAGATATGACGTGTAAAAGTATACACACTGTTCGAAATTAGATGTAACCTTACAGTTTATATTCATGATTTGATGATTTAATGCATTGTGAATGAATAAAGAAATATTTTGTAATTGAAGGTGGCTTTCATTTGTCACTAAAAAATGTAAAATGATTTAAAATGTACATTTCTTTGGCAAATAATTTTCTGAGGTTCGTACATCATTTTTACTTGCTTTGATATTGATTCATAATTCGTAATGAATTTGTTTTAGTTAGAATTCTTTATTTACCTGTTATCTACTTTTATGGAACAGAAAAGAACTATTGCTTACCCTTTGTAGCATAGGCAATAGTTAAGCGAACCGTTGTACAAGGTACTGATTACACAGTTTGGTCCTATAATCAACAATCACCACCATTATAATGTTTCAACAAATAAAAAATGACAGATGGTTTGTGTGAAATATGTGTGCAAAATGTTCTAAAAATATTTAGGGGTCACAACAATCAGAGCTAACAGGGGATGCTCCTGAGGGTGGCAGGCATACGCCGACAGCAGCAGTTATGGGGCTGCATATACTGCATAGATCACAATACCACAATTTAATACGAATAACTATTTATTACAGAATTTAGGATAGTGAGTAGTGTTCGATTAGATGGATTACTGGTAAGTGCTCATAACATATTTGTTCTAAGGACTTACAAATTTGCACTGTGTATGCTTGTAATTCATCAAACATCAATAACTTTGAATATTTTCAGTTATTGTAATGACTTATTATCTGAATTAAGCAATAATTTTACCAAAAATTGGAGGTCACATACAGGAACTATATATTTGCAAGGAAAGATTAAGGAGGCTAAATTCTAAGTACTGCCAACAGACACAAAACTATCCAAGTTTTCAGAACAGTTAGTTCCTTCATCAGTGAGGACAGAGAGACAGGTTGCAAGGCTAAAAAGGGAGTGGGAAGGGGGCATAGATTACTCTGACAATAGTTTGGCAGGGACCCACTTGTGAGGATGAGGGGAGGTAAAATTGAAGGGGCAGGAGTCAAGAGAATATGAGGTCAAAAATAGTACACTGGAAAGCCAGAATTAGCTCAGAAATGATAGGGGCAGAGAGTGTGATGAAAAAAATAGAGTAAGGGCAAGAGAAATGATAAGTGGAACGAATAGTGCAATTTAGAAGTAGGAGATAGTAGAAAGGAAATTTTTTATAAAAACGAGGGGAGGAGGGAGAATTGGGACAGAAAGTCAGTACGAAAAAAGATAATAAAAAAAATAAAATAAAATACTGAGCTAAGAAATGAAGAAATACTAACAATAGGAGAAAAAAGGATGTATGTTAATGGACATTAAGTCGAGGAGGGTGGCAGGATGCAAGGATATGTTGAAGAACATGTTCCCATCTGTGGGGGCTCAGGGAAACCAGGGAGGGAGGATCCAGATTGCCCATGTGCTGTAGCAAACACTCGGGTACCTCTGCCAACTGCCATGCGTTCTGCATCTAACACTCCCTGTCCTACAGCTCAGACCATCTTCCTCAATCTACATTTCATTGAAGTTCACATCCACACTTCAGCACATATAATACCAAATTCAATAAACAACAATAATTCCACTATGACAGCTTTGAACTCTTCCACATGAAACACCCGCTTCCCTACAGCACAGGATAAATGTAACTGCTGCACCACCAATACCAACAACCTGCATTTATACCTATACCCATATTCTAAAAACCACTGTGAAGTGCACATCAAATGATACTTCCCATAATACAAGTTTTCAGAGTTTCTTTCTGCTCCATTCACATATGAGTCATGGGAAGAGTGGCTACTCAAACACCGCTGGGTGTGCTGTAATTAGTCTTAGATTGTGCTCATGATCCCTATGGGAGTGATAATTAGGGTGTTTCAGTATATTCCTAGATTCATCACTTGAAGCTAGTTTTCGAAACTTTGTAAGTAGGCTTTCTTGGGAAAGTTCACATCTGTCTTCAAGCCTCCACCATTTCAGTTTCTTCACTATCTTCACAACACTCTATCACATGTCAAACAAAGCTGTTACTGCTAGTGCTGCCCTACTTTGTATTACTTCAATATCCCATGTTAGTCCTGTCCCACAAGTGTGAGCTGCATCTTTTTGAAAGCTATCTCCTTTGTAGACTGATTACATTTCCCTAGTATTCTGCCAATGAACTGAAGTCTGTCACTTGCTTGACCTACAACTGAGTCTACATTATCATTCCATTTCATTTCTTTACGAATTGTTACATTCATCAATCAATTGTTAATTATATAGAAAAAGTGGTTTAATTTTTTAAACTGATGTGGTTTCTCAACTTCATATTTTATATTCACTGACAGCTTAGTAATGATTATTAAGGTAGAATATTTCAATTTTATACCTACCGGTGGCTTATTAATGATTATTAAGGTAGAATACAAGACCCATTCTGAGCCCCTGTGCTTCTAATAATTATCTTGTACTACAATTCTGGATGTTACCTTATTTAGTTACAGATATTATTAACGACCACTTGCACCAGGATGTAAAATTCCAAGGCTTTTTTTACAGTGTCTCATTGTAAGCTCTGAAAAATAATTTTGCCACTTGCCGTCACAATACAAATACTTCAGAAGTTATAGATGCTTTGCATGAGAAGATTTTCTGGCACGACAGAACAACAAATGGTGGGCATTTATGCAAATGACATACATATTGCTGTTAGATATTAATAACTGCAACAACAATCGTAATTACATACTCAGTCCTGAAGAATACTACTTGGTAAGACAATCAATTGAGCACCTGATATGTTTGATAAAAAGGTACCAGAATCATAACAAGGCATTTTATGCCAATTTATTTTAATTAAATTTATCAAATCCACAAATTTTTGATACTACTTTAACGCACCAGTGGCTAGAAATAGCTTTTTTTGTATTGCACCGAAGTAGTTGTAATAATAATAATAATAATAATAAAACCAAAAATATAACAATTCAAATTCAGAACAATGAAATCAAATTATAATTTCAACTGAGATAAGCAACTTCGCACAAGAACCATTTTGTCACTCTCAGTGTGTGTTCAGCCACCCTGCCCACCTCCCCCCACACACACAACATCCCCTGATTTAATTTGACTATACTCTATTTTAATTACATTGATATCAGGAAACCTTAATAGTTTTGATCACTTTTATCTTAATTTCATTATCCCAAGATTTCTCCTTAGTTTCCTTTATTGCTTGCTCAAGTACAGACCAAAAGCATGAGGAATATGTTGCAACCCATTGTTAAAAGAATTTTCCAAGTCTGCAAATGCTATAAATGTGTAACTGTCTTTCTTAGGCCTACATTTTGACTTAGTCATACGGTCGGTATTAACTTAAGCATTCTTCAAATTCTCCAGAATTGATTCAACACATATCAACTTCTACCAGTCTATACATTTTTCTACAGGTAATTTGTGTTAGTATTTCTTAAGCAAAACTTTTTAACTAATGGTCTGCCTTCTTTTGTACTGAGACTATTACATTCTTCTTGAAGTCTGAGTATTTCAGTTGTATATAATATCATGCATATTAATAATTCAGACAGAAAGTAGTCTCTTCCAGGTGCCTTGTTGTGATTTAAGTCTTGCAGCACTTTGTGAAATTTCTCACAGTGTGAATGACAGACTCCAGCTCATCATTCACTTCCTACTGCCTTTTCACAAACCTGTCTTCAAATTAATTTCCTTTATACAGCTCTTCTATAAACTCTTTCCACCTTTCTTGTCTGCCCTTTTTGACTAGTAGAGCTCTGTTTTCATATACCTGTTTGTGTTTTCTCCAAAGGGCTCTCCAGTTTTCCTACATGTTGCATCAACCTGTCCTACAGCCATACTTGCTTGTAAAACTTTGCATTCGTCATCTAACTATTCCTACTTTGCCATTTTGCACTTTCTGGCAATCTAAAATTTCTTAGACGTCTATACAACCTTTTGCCTACCTCAAGTGATGCATTTTTATATTTTCACCTTTCAACAATTAAATTAAATATCATACGTGATCTCCAAGGAGTTCTTCTGGGACTTGTCATTTTGTGTAATTGTTCCTCTGCTGCCTTCTCTTAAAGCTACCCATTCTTCATGTAATGTACAGGATGTTTCAAAAAGATTTCATAAGACTTTATGTTCTGTATGAATAAAGATAGAAATTGTGGTAAATTTTAAGTTACGCATAGGACTAAAAACATTTTATTTTCATATGAACCATCTGTTTTTATAAGGGTATATATTTTAGATGCATGCCTGTAAAACCTTTTCATACTTCTTACAATTACATTTAGGATCAATGTTTTCATTCATCCCTCACAAATGGTCATGTTCCTTCCACTAGATGCATTATAAATATCCAGACAATAGTCAAACTCATTTCTCACTTTTGCAAGAACTCTGGACACACTGCCAAGATGCTGTTGCTATGCACTGTCATGTTTTACAAAAAGTTGTTGGAAGGGACATCGCATACACAGTTTTTCACAAAGTCTCACAAAAACAAAAATCACATACTGTATTGTGAAAACATGCTACCATGGTGCCCAATGGTGTAGTGAGAGATCCATACCTCGTTATGGCTGATCCACCATTGAGGCAGCCCATTGTTAAGAAATGCTCTTACGTGCAGGAGCCAGAGTAGTGGTAGTTGACAAATGATATTTTCGTCATGTTGTCATAACTGAAACCATCACATCTCCAAAATAAGCAGGTATGTGATTCCTGTAATTACTTAGTCCATAAAAAAAGAACAAGCTATAAATCTTTTCCCAGGACACAGTAAAAAACACATTAAGCTTTGGAGACTATCTCTAGTGCTTGATTTTGGTATGTGGCTGCTGTGGCCCAATGTTATTAGATTTTAGAGGTTCACTTTTTCATTTAAAGGAATGGAGCCCTATCGTTGAGTACATAACATGAAATAAATGTTACCTTCTATTTCAGTTCCCAGAATGAATTTACAAAACATTACCAAAATGAAGGGCTTGTAATGATTGAATCCTGTATGGTTTAAAACAATAATGTCACAAGGGACATGTCAGACACATGAGAAATTCAAAATTGCCGGCATTGTCAGAGCATCACCCTCCATTGCTGGTAGCAAAATGGAGTATAGCTCACAGTTGCAGATTACATATACCTGTGTACCAATGACTGAAGACTTTCCCGTAATCATTGCCGCTGTGGTTCTCTCCTTACTAACTGCAACAGTAGTTCGCTACAGCACGGGAATCTACACTGAAGAGCCAAAGAAACTGGTACACCAACCTAATATTGTTTAGGGCCCCTGCAAGCACGCAGAAGTGCCACAACACGACATGGCATGGACTTAACTAATGTCTGAAGTAGTACTGGAGGTAGAGGACACCATGAATCCTGAAGGGCTGTCCATGGGGTGGAGATCTCTTCTGAACAGTACAATGCAAGGCATCCCAGATATGCTCAAAAATGTTCATGTCTGGGGAGTTTGGTGGCCAATGGAAGTGTTTAAACTCAGAAGAGTGTTCCTGGAGTCACTCTGTAGCAATTCTGGACATGTGGGGTGTCGTACTGTCCTACTGGAACTGCCCGAGTCTGAGAGAATGCACAATGGATATGAATGGATGCAGGTGATCCGATAGGATGCTTACATACGTGTCACCTGTCAGAGTCATATTTAGACGTATCAGGGGTCCCATATTACTCCAACTGCACATGGCTCACACCATTGGAGAGCTGGAACAGTCCCCTGCTGACATGCAGGGTCCATGGATTCATGAGGTTGTCTCCATACCAATACACATCCATCCACTCGATACAATTTGAAATCAAGAGTCGCCTGACCAGGTAACATGTTTCCAGTCACCAACAGTCCAATATTGGTGCTGACAGGCCTAGGTGAGGAAAGCTTTGTGTCGTGCAATCATCAAGGGTACACGAGTGGGCCTTCAGCTCCGAAAGCCCATATCGATGATGTTTCATTGAATGGTTCACATGATGACACTTGTTGATGGCCCAGCATTGAAATCTGCAGCAATTTGCAGAAGTGTTTCACTTCTGCCAAGTTGAACGATACTCTTCAATCATCATTGGTCCCATTCTTGCAGGATCTTTTTCTGGCCACAGCGATGTCAGAGATCTGATGTTTTACTGGATCCCTAATATTCATGGTACACTCATGAAATAGTCGTACTGGAAAATCCTCACTTCATCACTATTTCGGAGATGCTGTGTCTGATCATTCACCCGCCGACTATAACACCATGATCAAACTCACTTAAATTTTGATAACTCACCACTGTAGCAGCAGCAACCGATCTAACAACTGCGTCAGACACTTGTTGTCTTATAAAGGCGTTGCTGAACTCAACGCTGTATTCTGCCTGTTTATGCGTCTCTGAATTTGAATACGCATGCCTAGACCAGTTTCTTTGGTGCTTCATTACAGGATTCTTGTTGAAATTACTGTCATGCTTGTGGATTTCTAAGGCTTCCCTGAACAAGCAGTTGTGGTAACTCTTCTCCACAGCAAGAACGTCCCTGTTGGCAAATGTTATTCCATGTTCAGTCTCATGTGTGCTCTTCCATGGGTGATTTCTCCACCTGATCCAGCCTGAAATATCACTAATGTTCGGTGATCTGGTGTTGCTTTATCATCCCGTCATTCCAACGTGTACAGGGAATGCAGTATACTTCCCACATTTCAAGTGGGTCCCTTTTATTCCTGGCCGATCTGAGATATTCTTTGATCTTGTTTTTCTGTATAAAAATTATCTTACATCATGACTGTGCAACATATGGCTGATTCTGTGCATCACCCTGGGAATGTATGGCAGGAAGGCTGAACCCAGTCTTCCGATTTGTCTCTTTGGCGAGTGTTAAACTTCATGACACTTCTTATGTAAATTGTGTGTGCCCATTGGTCTTCATAAAGCTTTCAGTGTGTCACATCTCATGTGCTGCAGTTCACATATTCATCTTACGCATGCTTCGTGCATATTAATTACCCCTCTTTTCTGTCTTGGGTGGTGACTTGACAGTGTGTGCAGGTACTGGTCTGAGTATGTCGGTTTTCTATACACACAATGTCCCAGGTTCTCATCATCCCTTGCACCAGCACATCTAGAAAGGGTAGCTGTCAGTCGTTTTCTACCTCCTAGTAAATTTTAAGTTGGCATGGTGACAGTTCTCAGATATCTTACGAAGTCACCGAGCTGTTCCTCAACCTGCTCCGGTATCAGTGATGTAACTGTATCACACCATAGGTTTATAGGTTTACAAGGTGACAAGTCCAGCATCTGTGTTTTAAAATGTTCCATGAAGAAACTGGCCACTACTGGACAGAGGGAATTGCCCATGATGATGCTTTACCACTGTTTGTGGAAACAGCCATTCCACATGAAATTGCAAATGGTAAGGTAAGCACAAAAGTGCTTGGTGATGTCATGTGGGAAAATGCAACTATTATGCTCTAGAAAATCATTGAGTGGCATGTTGGTAAACAAAGAAACAACATCAAAGCTGACCAGGAAGCAATTTGTTGTAAGTTTTAGTTTCTTCCACTTTGGAATGAAATGCCTTGAGACTTTTAGGTGTGTGTCAGTCTTCCTCACGTGTGGCTGAAGTACAGAGGCCAAGTGTTTCATCAGTTTACGAGTTGGTGAGACAGGAGCACTTACGACTGGTGTTAGTGGAATAGTTATCTTTCAGGATTTTTGGTAATCCGTACAGCCTAGGTGGAGTACTACCTTTCTGCCACACACTGCCAGGGTTGTGGACAGAATCTACTGCATGCTGTGCAAAAATGACACAAAGGCTATTTTTAAATGGTAAAGAAGATCAAAGAGTGTCATACATCGGCAAATGACAAAAGTGATGCCACTTGCAATATCATACTGCATTCCCTGTACATGTGAAAAAGTCTGTGTTGGAATGACTGTATGATCAATCAACAGCAGGACATTGGAGGTTGGGACAGATGGAGAAATCAGTTGTGGTGGAATATGCATTGTGTGAGACCAATCACGTAATAAAATTTGCCAACACGAAGTTCTTGCTGTAGAGAAGAACTAAGAAGACCACTTGTTCACAGAATCCTTAGAAAGCCACACATGACAATAGCTTCAACCAGAAAGGAAAAAAATGCTAAAGAAAGAATGCAGTGATCAGTCATGTGTAACATACTAAAAAGGCAAGTGAGAAAAAATATATACCTTACATTACCCAATGTGGTCACATCAAACTTGTGATTAAAACTCATATATCTTTCAAATTTAAATACCTAGCCACACCTATAAATGTACTGAGAAAAAGAATCAGCATACGTAACAGAATATGAACACGCACTGAAGTTATTGTTTACGAACTGCAGCAGCACCCACGGTTTGGCACCTTGACCAAGAGCACCGAGCACCCCCCGGGTGGGCAACTAGTTAATTAAGCCAAAGTTTATTTTGGATGAATATAACACAGGAGCATGCCATTACACCAAAACTGGTACATATAGACATAAATACACTGTTAATACTTTAAGCTACCAAATAATTTATAAAAAGTAAATTAACAGTGTTAGTAGAAAATACACATAATTATACCAATACATCGAAAAACCAGCTTACAAAATGTAGGGAATGCCATCTATGAATTGTAAGAGGATACATATGAATATAAAAGAATAAAAAATATTGACAAATATAAGGTCATACGAAATTTAACAAAACAACAATTTTACTCAAAATATAAAATAGTGACACAGAAGGAAGTAGAAAGCACAGTCATCTATAGGGGTATTCACGAAAACAACTTATGTGAATACAAAACTATCAGAAGGCATTGCAAGCCACCATAAAAAGTGCCAAACTTTAAATAAAATTTTCAGAAAACTAAAATATAAAACTTTATAAGCAGTTAAAAGCAAAAATGTTTGCCATCCCATCTTGACATAACTAAGAGTGTATAGAGCATATAATCTAACGACTATCTGCCTAGTTACATACAAAAAAATTATAATGAAATTGCACACAAACACATGAGTGAGATGGTAACTAATACTGCATTGTAATTGGAGTCACGAACGTTGGCAATTGAGTTTGGGCTTATTCTGCGCACCTACGTCACATATTCTCCAACAGCCAATGAGCACTCAGTAGTGTTCTGAGCGCTCTGCTATGAATCCCGTAGCGAATGCGAGCATTAAATGTGATCGTAGCATGTTATTTAGTGAATTTCAATTTCATTTGTTGTGATTTGTCATTGCCGATTGTGGTGGTAAGTTATAAATTCTGCACAAGCAAGTGAGAGACATAATTTGCAGGACAGGTTGAGTCATAAGCTGATTTACCAAAATCTTTATTACCAATTTCAAACATATGATAGGTACGATAGGCAATTACATCTCTATCATTAAAACTTTCAAGTCCAGGTACACTAGAAACTCCACTACCACCTCTCACTATGGCAACAGTGAGCCAACCATTTCCATGTGAGAATGTGTCGTTTATGTCCACTCTTCACTGGAATGCGATTTTTCTTGTCTTCTGATGTTGTTGTAAGTTCAATGTTTTCTATAGTTTTGTAGACTGTTGTGCGGGTATGACGATACCTCCTGTAGTGCATGTTGGCGGCATTCAATGCAGTTGCCTGTGCAGCAGCAAGACACAGACTGAGCGTAGCGTGAGAGTGCGCTCGATTATATACTGTGCGAGGACATTGACCTTAGATAAGGACTTAGAGTTTTTGCAGGGGCCAGCGGAACGTTATCCCGGACGCACACAATAGGCATCACTAGGTGTGCGCGTCCCGCTGGTGCGCCGCCAACGCCAAGCGATAAGAGTGTTTACATAACAAAACTGTTGCATCCTTGAGCCTCCGGTTCTAGATGTACCCTTGTCCGGTTAGTGGCTGACGCTACAGATCTTTATTTATGAACTTATAACACTGAACTTATAACATTGAACTTACAACAACATCAGGAGACAAGAAAAATCGCATTCCAGTGAAGAGTGTTGCAGCTCACGCCCTCGTCGATGGACCTTGTGTATTTCTTGGCTGTTCACTTAATTTTAGCTTGGACATAAACGACACATTCTTACATGGAAATGGATGGTTCACTGCTGCCATAGTGAGAGGTGGTAGTGGAGTTTCTAATGTACCTGGACTTGAAAGTTTTAATGATAGAGATGTAATTGCCTATCGTACCTATCATATGTTTGAAATTGATAATAAAGATTTTGGTAAATCAGCTTACGACTCAACCTCTCCAAGCAGAAAGCATGCGTATGCACATACCGCAATTGTTGTTTGGAATCTTCAATAATGCAATGCCCGTCCATGCCTCGACATGCATGAACTGCCATAATTTGTGGATCACACTATAGACAAAAGTAAACGAAAAAATAGTAAAAAAGTATGTGGCTCTACCATACTATGGTGTCATTAGTCTCAAAATTGCTGCAATTTTTAAAATAGTTAAAGTAAATGTTTCTTTGTCTACCAACAATTTGGAATGTGTGCTATCTCATGAAGTCGATAAAATTAATTTTCTGCATGGATCAGGGGTGTATAAAGTTTCTTGTCTGGATTGTAACACAGCTACACTGAACAAACAGGGCATAAAGTGGAGGTCTGCTTTGCTGAACATGTTGCCATAGACAGAAAGGATGTGGCGGAGAAGCCCAACTTTGCCGCTCACCTGATTGAGAGTGAACATTGTGTTGCATTTGTTGAATCACATAAGAGACCACTGCACCTTGCTGGTGAGAAGATGTGAGATTTCTGGCACCACAGATCATCTGGAATTCACCTGCTCAATGAGCATACTCATTTTTACGAGGGCTATCCACAAAGTACATTACGTTTTCGTTTGTGTCCGTTAGTGGCGGGGCTAGCGCGGCCATCTTGGTGTCATGGCATTCCGCCGCTCAGTCGGCATCCTGCCGTGCTAGTGAGAGGTTCGTGCTGTACTCCGTTGAGTTACTGTGACAGTTTGAAATGTCAGCGTTAATTGAAAATGCCGCGAAGTGTGAAGTGCGTGCTGTAATAAGGTTTCTGACTGCAAAAAACTGTACACCGATAGAAATCTATCGGCAGCTTTGTGAAGTGTATGGGGACAACATAATCACTGAAGGTGGAGTGCGTCAATGGGCCATAAAACTTAAAAATGGCCGAACTAACGTTCACGACGAAGAGCGAAGTGGAAGACCCAGCATAGTGACTGCCGAACTTGTCGAAAAAGTCGATGCCGCGGTCCGTGAAAACCGTAATTTCACAATAACGGAACTCTCTATGAGTTTTCCACAAATTTCACGAAGTTTGTTGCACAAAATCATTACCGAAAAGCTTGGTTACCACAAGTTTTGTGCAAGATGGATACCAAAAATCTTGACAGAGATTCACAAAAATCAGCAAATGGCTGCAGCGTTAACGTTTTTGGACGCTTGCTAGAAAGAAGGCAACTCATTACTCGATCGCATCGTTACTGGTGATGAAACATGGGTTAAGCATGTGAACTGCGAGACAAAATTGCAGTCAATGCAGTAGGGCCACACAAATTCCCACCAAAAACCCAAGAAATGCATGCAGACAATGTCGGCAAGGAAGGTGATGGCGACTGTCTTTTGGGACAGAAAAGGTGTGATTTTTGTGGATTTCCTGGAAAGAGGCACTACAATAAACTCTCAAAGGTATTGCCAAACTCTGCACAACCTCAGAAGAGCAATACAAAACAAGCGCAGGGGAAAGTTGGGCTCAAAGATCTTGCTGATTCACGACAACACCCGGGCCCACACGGCAAATGCCACTCGTGAAGTTCTCGAATTTTTTAAGTGGGAGTTGTTTCCTCATCCGCTGTACAGTCCTGACCTGGCACCGACCGACTTCCACTTATTCCCAGCAATGAAGAAGTGGTTGGCTATGCAGCGTTTTGATGACGACGCACAGCTGCAAGAAGAGGTAACCACGTGGTTGAAGGCGCAGGTGGCCGAATTTTACGACGGAGGAATTTCCAAGCTCGTCCATTGCTATGAGAAGTGTCTTAATTTAAATGGCAACTATGTAGAAAAGTAGTATTTAAGTGTGGCTTTCATCTGTATATAATAAAAAAAAAATCCAATACTTTATTTATTTTTAATTCCAAAACGTAATGTACTTTGTAGATAGACCTCGTAAAATACTCACTTTTGGTAGTTGTTTGTGGACCGTTTGTTAGATGGAGGTAGGCGTCATAACTGTGCCCCTCTCCTTAAACCTCTCCAGTCCTTTTCCTTCACCCCTTCCCTTCCCCTTCAACTCTTCTGCTAGAAAAAGAAACAACTGGCTCCGAAAGCTCGTAAAAGTTAAACCCTTTTGTGTGTGTGTTTCTTTGCTGACACTTGGTAATTTTTTATCTGTCCATTTATATTATATAATCTGTAGTGTGCATTATATTTGAGCAGGTTCTCTCCTACTTTATGATACACTTCTTTGCATGTTAGTTCAAGTGTATTTCTTACATGCTATAATTACCACATTTTTCTTGTTGCATTTATATCAAGATGGCATGGCAAACATTTTTGCTTTAAACTGTTTCTTGTAAAGTTTTATATTTCAAGTTTGGCACTTTTTACAGCAGGATGTCCATCAGTGCCACCTGTTAAGTTTTTGTGAATCGATTTGTATTCACATATAGTCATTTTCGTGTGTCCCCTCCAGATAACCATAGTTTCCACATCCTTGTTCTTTTCTGTGTTACTGTTTCATATTTTAAATAAAATTGTTTTATTATTAAATTTCCTATGGCCTTGTATTTGTACAAGATGTGCAGTTTTGTTTGTTTAATGCTGTAATACGCAAATGTATCCTCTCCCCATTCATAGATGGCACACCCCACATTTTATAATTGATTTTTTGGTATATTGACATATTTACATCTATATTTGTATTAGCACTGTTAATTTACTTTTTATAAATTATTTGCTAGCTTCTAAGATTAACAGAGTATTTACACCTGTATGTATTAGTTTTGATGTAATGACATGCACTTTTTTGATATTTTTACAAAAATAAATTTTAGTTTGACTATTTGCCTACATAGAGGGCACTCTTGATTGAGTTGGCCAAGCTGCTGTTGCTGCTGTAGTTTGTAAACAATAGCGTCAGTTGATGTTCATTTTCTGTCAGATACGCTGCTTCTTTTTCTCAGTGGGTTTATAGATGTGACTATGTATTCCAATTTGAAAGATTATGTGTTCAGGCTCAAGTCTGATGTAACCACAATGGATGATGTATGGTATATATTTTTCTCATTTGCATTTTTACTGAGTGACACTGTCTTCTGTATGTTTGTATGTTACTTGTTTCTGTTACTTTCAGCAACGATGACAGCTATTCTATAGTCAAAATCGATCCACAATAAATTCAGATTATTCATGAAAGATCGGTGTATTTTTCCATTTATATATCCAACAGTTGGTGCAAATGGGAGTCCTATGGATTCCAACAGGAATAGAAAGAGACAAGTCTCAAGGTAAATGGCTCCTTGATTGCTGTGCAGCAGCAAATGACCACTGCAGGTAGCAAGGGGACAACCACAACAGTTGTGATCACAGAAAAGCCTTCGGATATGGGAACGACAGGCAGATATAATCTATGACTGTGAACTCAGCTTCAGTCCACCATCACCAATGGAGGATAAGGCTTCCATAATACCAGCCACTCATGTTAGTAAAAGTCAGAAAAACCATTAAAATGCACGTTGGGTGTGGAATCCAAGACAGAAACCAACATGTAGTTTTTTACGTGAGAAATGGTTCAGTCTTGGATGCCACGAGAAGTAGACTTCAGTAGGCTGGAAGAAAAACTCTTTTGAATGTGTTTTACATCTAAAATGAGCACAAATGGGAGACCTGTGGACTCTCCTACACACAAATAAACAGTAATTTGAAACTGCTGCTGTCGCCAAATGCTCTAATCTATAGGAAGGGCAGTGTCATGCTTTTGGTGAGAACCATTCTACACTGTTGTAAATGAATTGAAACTGTTGAAATGACAAATGCATAATGTCTTTTGTTGCTATGTTATAACCATCTCAAGTAGATACACACTGGGTATGAACAAGTGAGGTACACAAGGGAGACCCCTGCCAGCAACAGTGTGAAACTGTAACTTGCAACTGGTGCCAAAATAAAATTTTCGGTTCAATGACTAACTTAAAATTAACCTCAAGTTTCTATCTTAATTCATGTAGAAGACACAGTCTTGTGAGATCGAATGAATCTCTTCGAAACAAGCTGTATTTCTTTCACCCAGTTCAGTCGGGCATCATCTAATACCCCCTTTGAATCTCTCAGCAACCCTTGGTTATTTTGACTTATCCAGGTCCCATCTCCTTAATTTCCTACCTTTTGGCAATTCATTCAGCTTCCAATGTTTCCATCTCTCTTCCGTGTAAACAACTTTTCTTCATGATTCTTGAACCAAATGTATGCAACGGTTAAATTCTGCTCTGTGCAAGACACAACAGCTTGGCTTCCCCTTTCAATTCCTTTCCCACAACCCAAGTTTTTCCCTAATCTTCCATTTTCTGCAATTGAATTCCAGTCCATTATAACAAATTTTTATTCCCTTAACATACTGAATAATTTCTTTCATTTCTTCATAAATTTTTTCAGTCTCTTTATAAGCAGGTGTAGTAGGTATACATGTTTGTAACATAGTGGTTGGTAGTAGCCTGTGTCTATCTTGGCTACGGTAATCAGTTCATTATACTGTTCATACTACTTTTTCTCAAATTCCTACATTCTTGTTATTATTAGACTACTCCTGCATTACCACAATTTGTTTTTGTGTTGATAATCCTATTTTGTGTTGATATCCTGTACACATTTTAAAAGAAATCCTGCTCTTCTCACTACTTCACTTCATTAATTCCCACAATATCTAATTTCAATACATCAATTTCTCTTTTCAAATGTTTTAACAAACTTTACTAATTAAGTGATGTAATTTTCCAAATACATACCTGTAGAATGCCAAATATGCTTTTTCTGGGGCGTCCCCACCCGGGATTTCAAATGGAGGACTACTTGACTCTGGAGTATTTTAACCAGGGGGACGCCATCATCATTAAAATCATACAGCAGAACTGTGTGCCTTCAGGAAATATAACACCTGTAGTTTCCCCTTGCTTTCAGCTGGACTGGTCTACCAAGAGAGCACAGTCATGTTGCCTAAAGTTACAAGTTCACGTCAATGAGTCATCCAGAATGTTGCCTTGTAAATGCTGTAAAGCTGCATCTGCCCATTCCTCTTCCAACCCCCTTTACCTTCAGGAACCGTAGGATCATAATACTGGGTGTGGTGGAGCAGATTGCTTGTTTAGAAATTCAATTAAATAATGCAGACATATATTTAATTCTTTGAACAGCATCACGTACAACATTAAAATTTTATTTATACAGTTTTAAACACGATATCAGGCAGACAGCATCCATTATTCTCAGTATGCTGCATTAATCGAACTCTTTCCAGCATATTGATGGATACATTGGTGACAACATGATGAATGATGTTCTTCATGCGGGCCAGGGTCCTAGGATGAACGTCGTAAACAACTGATTTCTGATAGTACCATAAAAAATAGTCACAGAGGGCTAAATTTAGCAACTGTGATGGCCAGTGCAGATTACTCCTCAAGGAGATGAAGCATCCTGTGAAGTGTGGCCACTAAACAGTCATTGACAAACACACTTTTTGTGCCATGGCACTGTCCTGCTGAAACCAAGCATCTTCCACATCCACCTCATTGAGTGTTGGCAGGAAAAATTCCTGAATCAAGGATTCCTGAATCATGCAGTCACCGAAACTGCCTGTTGGTTTTATTCAAAAATCCGTGGACCAATTATTCCAACTCGTGATAGCAAACACCAAAAAGTTACACGTTTGTGAAAGCTTATTTACAGATCCCACAAGATGGAAGTGAGACTCTTCACCGAAGAAAACAAGCGTGTGTCATAATGCATGCCAAAAAGCAACTCATATGCATTTTCTTGAGCAACAGAATCATGTGGATTAAGTTCCTGCCCCACAGCCAATTTGTAGCAATGAAATTTTACTTCTTTTTGAAGGATTTGCCTCAGAATGAGCAGATAACCCAACAACAACTGCATGTTAGCTGGCACAGAGCTGGGGGCATCTCAAAACAGAAAGCCTTAGCAAGTGAATATTTTGAGGTGACCTTGCTGCTTGTGGAAGCCCAGCCCCTGCTTCATATCATATCACCAGTTTTCCCTGAATCTGTTTACCCATGACACACTCAACTGCCAGACAGGAACACGATCATGGGGCTCAATACTGAAATTGGTACATTCTGTGTGGCGATGAGTGAACAACCTTTAGAAAAGTATGTCTCAACAACAAATGTGTGCTCCACCTTCATCCACTCCATGATGCCAAATTAAGCAAGCAGAGCTACAGCTTTATGCTAAATCTTCTCGAATGTGCCTACACCCATCCTCCTCGGAGCAATCATCACCTCAGGGCAAATTCAGACAAGCACCATCCTGTATTGAGACTGACTTTAGAAAAAAATAGCAAAAACAAAAGTTTTCAGTACAGAAGGGAATCACTTTAGGAAGAGCAATCAAATTACCTGAAAAACTTGTGGTGCTCTAGCTGTTACTAAACCAAACACTCTCACAAGCATGACAGCAGTTTCAGCTGGAATATCTTCAATTGTTAAAATTCTGGTGATGATCTCCTCAATGAATGCATTTACCAGGCACCCTAGAACAAATATAACAACAGTTTTTTTTTAAATATATCAACTATATGCACTGTAGTGAATATGCAGCACTGGAAGACACCAGCTATAAAACTGTGTGACTGTGGAAAGCACGCAAAGTTAAGTTATGTGGAACAGATCTTTGTGTGTACATGTTATGAAAATTTTAGAATCCTAAAGATAAAAGTAAACCACACATTATATTTATAACAAATTTAACACATCAAAATCATTCAGAATAGATTTTAATACCAAGCTTCATGTCATATCGCATATGGAAACTGGCAGGCTACTACCCTCTACTGGCAATTTAATTTCTTTTTCAAATTCTGGGAATCTATAGCCTCACCTGTTCTTGCTAGCTTGGCTTTTAGTTGCTGCAACCATTAAGTGAAGTCAGCAAAATTATTTCTGTACAGAAGGGAATATCAAGCAATAAGCACATCATTTTCCTGGCAATTATCCATTGTCATCAGTAACTGGGCCAAATGTAAACTAGCTGACAAATGAATGACAGCCTACAAATACAACATGCCTGATGTTATAGGCTGTAATGTTAAAGAGTGGGTGGAGAAAAATTACAACAGTCATAATAAATCATAGTTTTATTCTCAGAGAGCTTCGTTTGCATGAAAATGCAATTTGTATAAATACTTGCAACACCCCCCCACCATGAACCATGGACCTTGCCGTTGGTGGGGAGGCTTGCGTGTCTCAGCGATACAGATGGCCGTACCGTAGGTGCAACCACAACGGAGGGGTATCTGTTGAGAAGCCAGACAAACATGTGGTTCCTGAAGAGGGGCAGCAGCCTTTTCAGTAGTTGCAGGGGCAACAGTCTGGACGATTGACTGATCTGGCCTTGTAACATTAACCAAAACGGCCTTGCTGTGCTGGTACTGCGAACGGCTGAAAGCAAGGGGACACTACAGCCGTAATTTTTCCCGAGGACATGCAGCTTTACTGTATGATTAAATGATGATGGCATCCTCTTGGGTAAAATATTCCGGAGGTAAAATAGTCCCCCATTCGGATCTCCGGGCGGGGACTACTCAAGAGAACGTCGTTATCAGGAGAAAGAAAACTGGCGTTCTACGGATCGGAGCGTGGAATGTCAGATCCCTTAATCGGGCAGGTAGGTTAGAAAATTTAAAAAGGGAAATGGATAGGTTGAAGTTAGATATAGTGGGAATTAGTGAAGTTCGGTGGCAGGAGGAACAAGACTTTTGGTCTTTTGGAGGAACAAGACTTATAAATACAAAATCAAATAGGGGTAATGCAGGAGTAGGTTTAATAATGAATAAAAAAAATAGGAGTGCAGGTTAGCTACTACAAACAGCATAGTGAACGCATTATTGTGGCCAAGATAGACACAAAGCCCATGCCTACTACAGTAGTACAAGTTTATATGCCAACTAGCTCTGCAAATGATGAAGAAATTGATGAAATGTATGACGAGATAAAAGAAATTATTCAGGTAGTGAAGGGAGACGAAAATTTAATAGTCATGGGTGACTGGAATTTGTCAGTAGGAAAAGGGAGAGAAGGAAACATAGTAGGTGAATATGGATTGGGGGGAAGAAATGAAAGAGGAAGCCGTCTTGTAGAATTTTGCACAGAGCATAACTTAATCATAGCTAACACTTGGTTCAAGAATCATAAAAGAAGGTTGTATACCTGGAAGAATCTTGTACTAAAAGGTATCAGATAAATCATATAATGGTAAGACAGAGATTTAGGAACCACGTTTTAAATTGTAAGACATTTCCAGGGGCAGATGTGGATTCTGACCACAATCTATTGGTTATGAACTGCAGATTGAAACTGAAGAAACTGCAAAAAGGTGGGAATTTAAGGAGATGGGCCCTGGATAAACTGAAAGAACCAGATGTTGTAGAGAGTTTCAGGGAGAGCATAAGGGAACAATTGACAGGAATGGGGGAAAGAAATACAGTAGAAGAAGAATGGGTAGCTCGGAGGGATGAAGTAGTGAAGGCAGCAGACGATCAAGTAGGTAAAAAGACGAGGGCTAATAGAAATCCTTGGGTAACAGAAGAAATACTGAATTTAATTGATGAAAGGAGAAAATATAAAAATGCAGTAAATGAAGCAGGCAAAAAGGAATACAAACGTCTCAAAAATGAGATCGACAGGAAGTGCAAAAGGCTAAGCAGGGATAGCTAGAGGACAAATGTAAGGATGTAGAGGCTTGTCTCACTTGGGGTAAGATAGATACTGCCTACAGGAAAATTAAAGAGACCTTTGGAGAGAAGAGAACCACTTGTATGAATATCAAGAGCTCAGATGGAAACCCAGTTCTAAGCAAAGAAGGGAAGGCAGAAAGGTGGAAGGAGTATATAGAGGGTTTATACAAGGGCGATGTACTTGAGGACAATATTATGGAAATGGAAGAGGATGTAGATGAAGACGAAATGGGAGATAAGATACTGCGTGAAGAGTTTGACAGAGCACTGAAAGACCTGAGTCGAAACAAGGCCCCGGGAGTAGACAACATTTCATTAGAACTACTGATGGCCTTGGGAGAGCCAGTCATGACAAAACTCTACCATCTGGTGAGCAAGATGTATGAGACTGGCGAAATACCCTCAGACTTCAAGAAGAATGTAATAATTCCAATCCCAAAGAAAGCAGGTGTTGACAGATGTGTAAATTACCGAACTATCAGTTTAATAAGTCACAGCTGCAAAATTCTAATGCGAATTCTTTACAGACAAATGGAAAAACTGGTACAAGCGGACATCGGGGAAGATCAGTTTGGATTCCGTAGAAAAGTAGGAACACGTGAGGCAATACTAACTTTACGACTTATCTTAGAAGAAAGATTAAGAAAAGGCAAACCTATGTTTCTAGCATTTGTAGAAAGCTTTAGACAATGTTAACTGGAATACTCTTTTTCAAATTCTGAAGGTGGCAGGGGTAAAATACAGGGAGCGAAAGGCTATTTACAATTCGTACAGAAACCAGATGGCAGTTATAAGAGTTGAGGGGCATGAAAGGGAAGCAGTGGTTGGGAAAGGGGTGAGACAGGGTTGTGGCCTCTCCCCGATGTTATTCAATCTGTATATTGAGCAAGCAGTAAAGGAAAAAAAGAAAAATTCGGAGTACGTATTAAAATTCAAGGAGAAGAAGTAAAAACTTTGAGGTTCGCCAATGACATTGTAATTCTGTCAGAGACAGCAAAGGACTTGGAAGAGCAGTTGAACGGAATGGACAGTGTCTTGAAAGGAGGATATAAGATGAACATCAACAAAAGCAAAACGAGGATAATGGAATGTAGTCAAATTAAATCGGGTGATGCTGAGGGAATTAGATTAGGAAATGAGACACTTAAAGTAGTAAAGCAGTTTTGCTATTTAGGGAGTAAAATAACTGATGATGGTCGAAGTAGAGAGGATATAAATGTAGACTGGCAATGGGAAGGAAAGCGTTTCTGAAGAAGAGAAATTTGTTAACATCGAGTATAGATTGAAGTGTCAGGAAGTCGTTTCTGAAAGTATTTGTATGGAGTGTAGCCATGTATGGAAGTGAAACATGGACGATAACTAGTTTGGACAAGAAGAGAATAGAAGCTTTCGAAATGTGGTGCTACAGAAGAATGCTGAAGATAAGGTGGGTAGATCACGTAACTAATGAGGAGGTATTGAATAGGATTGGGGAGAAGAGAAGTTTGTGGCACAACTTGACTAGAAGAAGGGATCGGTTGGTAGGACATGTTTTGAGGCATCAAGGGATCACAAATTTAGCACAGGAGGGCAGCTTGGAGGGTAAAAATCGTAGAGGGAGACCAAGAGATGAATACACTAAGCAGATTCAGCAGGATGTGGGTTGCAGTATGTACTGGGAGATGAAGAAGCTTGCACAGGATAGAGTAGCATGGAGAGCTGCATCAAACCAGTCTCAGGACTGAAGACCACAACAACAACAACTCGCAACAAGCTACACATTGTAAGTATCAAACCAGCTGTGCCATTGGTACCTACTTCACTATGCTCCTGTGTCTCAACAACAGTATCTTAGAACTTCATATATGAATGCTTGGTCAGCAGCATGTGTTTGTTAATCACAATCAGAACTTGTGCAAATTGCTGCTATTAACATCTCATTTCCTCTGCATCATAATTCTTAATTTTTTCCCTTTAACTTAAATTCTGTTTTACTTTGTGATAACTCATATTGTTATATTGCCTTGGAACGACTAACTTATCTCACTTCCCTCCCCCCGTCCCCCATCCCTCCAATCCAGCAATCCAGGCGTCTTTTCTTAGTTTGTGCTTCCCCATTTCCTACAGGTGATGACCTCAGGTCCCAGTTGTAAAGTAAATTCTACTTCCAAAGTCTGATTGGTCTTGCAGCATACAGGAATAATATAGTGAAAGTATCATGGTTCAATGCAAACAGCGTTGACGAACTACAGCTAATTTATGACTACAACTAACACAGACTAGCAAGAACTTTAACAATAAATCAAAATACCATATCAGTTAAAATATTTAATACAAAATCCACACAACATCTATCAGAAACCGTAACAATACATTTATTACCTTCTGCGAGGTAAGAGGGTATATCACATAATGATGTGCAGTGGCTTGCCATTGGAGGAAACGAGACAGCCTGCTGAGTAAATGAGGCCATTTAATGTATCAGAGAGGACAGGAAATATAAGCAATGTGGTGATAATTTTCCTGTACTGATTGGAAAAAAAGCATTAACTGCTGAGAATACACAATTTGTTATAATAGCTTATGAAAGAGATGCTGCAATGTTTTAATTATCTGTGAACTTCAGTCTGTGCTGAGCAAGATTGTGAAGAATGGGAAAAATATGATATAGTTCAATAGAGCATGTTCCAAATTTGCTATGAAAGAAAAGAGAGCTTCATCACCCATCTAAACCAAGTTACTTATTTTCAGAGTTCAGAGGGCATTAAATTATAGTTTTCAATATTCCACAGATTTTTTTGGAATTTCTGTGTAGTAAAATGAGGGCTTGCCAATTACAGCCTAATCTGGATTTCTGGATTTGGGAACAGGAGAAGATATTCCAGATAGTAGTAATGTCCAGAGATTTTAGTTGTTCTCAGTGTAATACCATTTCATCACGTTGGTCCTATGTTTAGAAATCTCCCTTCTTAATTGATTAAACAGTCTGTGGTTGGTGTATGGTAAGCGGTATCCACTTTCCAATTTTTCATTATATAAAGAATTCTCTGGATCTTTTCGGTACAATTTCTTCCAAAGCTGAACAAGTCTGGCCTTTGGGATAACATCCAGGGGTTTGATGAAGCTCCTCCTCAATCTCACATGTTGAACAGTGATGGGATGGTCCTACATCGATTGTCTTGTGTCAAGTATATGCTTTTCCTTTCACACACTTCCAAACAGCTCTTCTTAGACTTGGTGGAGCTGTATCAACAATCTGGTACTGAGATAGGTTATAACCACCCTGTCACAGCTCTTCTAGTTCCTTTTAGTGTGTCCTAGACATGCTTCGTGTGGGCTGATACTTATTCAATCTGCCATAAAGCTTAAGCACTTGGTGATCAAATGTAGAAGTTTTGAATTGACTCCCCAGTTGAGTCCCTTGTGGGTATTCTATTCACTGCGTAGATCACTTCTATCAATTCCTAGCAGAGCTGCTTGTAACAGAGGATGTGGTAAAGTTTAGCTGTTCGATACATCAGGTTTGATTATGCTTTAGCCTGAATTCTCTCTGGGGGAATATTAAGATGTCCGTTACCCTATATGCTGTGTAGATGAAAAAAGCAGAATTGGACATTGCTGGGATTTGTTTCGACAGTGTTTCCTTCCAATTATATAGCAACAAGTTACAAAGCTTCTGTCAACTACACTTCAACCCGTTAAAAAAAGGTAGAGGGATCATTAAACCCTAATGTTATGTCAATGACTAAATCATTAAGGTTGGTGCACAGGCTCATATTGGGGAAGGATGGGAAAGGAAATTGGCTAGGCTCTTTCAAAGAAATCATCCCTGCATTTCCCTGGAGCGATTTAGGGAAATCACAAAAAAATTAAATGTGCATGACTGGACAGGAATTTGAACCACCAACCTCCTGAATACAAGTCCAATGTCTTAACACCATGCCAACGAGCTTTTTAAAGGTTCTACTTTGGGGAATTATTACTGCGTAATTGCACAGTCAAATCAACATGTTCCCTGAGCATTTGGGACATTTTTCTTACATTGCAGAACATGTGGAAGACAGGACGCTTCCCTGAGGCAGCCCACTCTTCTGGTTCCTTCAGCGGCTTTTGTTTTCCTTTCCTTCATTTTTCTCTTTTCTTGGATTGTCACACAGAAATGTCTGATTACAAAGGGCACAACCTGTTCGGTATGGAAAGTGCTCAACTCAGAACTTGTAATTCACATTCTCAGTTTTATTAGTAGCTGAAGATGATGGTGAAAAAATATAATAAATAAAAACAGTCCACACAATCTGGACAGGAAAGATTTATGAAACTGATACATCTGTTCTGCAGCATCTCCTACATGGGGCTGGTAACAACAAAATATTTGGTCAGGGTGTACAGTTTCCTGAACAGTGTTCGACTGTTCACCATGTCACAGGCAGATGTTGGATCTATGAAGGCAACCCCAGTGACTAGGTTTTATTTCAAATTCATTCATGATACGTCAGCAGCCACAACAGCATCTACCAGACCTAAAACCAGCTTGTTTGGGAATTAACTTTTCATCTACGCTCACAATTAACTATTGTAAACTGTCCTTTCAAATGTTTTGTGCACATGGAACTAAAGAGATCATGGACAAAAGTTCTTGGGCTCAGTGGGTTCCTTTCCAATCTTTAGTACAATGTGCCAACCATCAAATCTTTGGGAACTGGGCTGTGTACAGATAGCTGCTCATTATCCTGTAAAAACTACTCCTTGCAACTTGGTCTGAAATTTTTTCATTGTTCTACCTTTCATCATCCAGAGTTGTAGCTACGAAGCTTAGTTCACAAACAAAAGGTCAATGAGGCCAAAATGAACTTGAGGAAAGCAATGCAATAAAAGTCAATGAATTCAAAAACAACATTCTGTTTACTGATATTACTAGAAAATGTAAAACATTTTAGCTTAGTATTGATCATTCTGGTACCAAAACAGAGGATGTCAGAGAAAAGACCTCAATACCAAATTCAGTCTTCCAAAAGTGTTTCATTGATGAAGATTATATTATGGTTCAATACTATGGTCCACACTTTCAATCACCTCAAGGCCATCAAAATTACTGTTACTGAAATAAGTTATTGTGGAAAAGAAAATCAATTAAAATCATACGATAAAGAAAAGATGTAACTGGACCTGCTGGTATACTTGTACAGTTATGTAAAGGTAAAATAAGGGTAAAGCAACCTCTCACCTAAAGATTGGAAAGGAACCCACTGAGCCCAATAACTTTTGTCCATGATCTCTTTAGTTCCATGTGCACAAAACATTTGAAAGGACAGTTTACAATAGTTAATTGTGAGCGTAGATGAAAAGTTAATTCCCAAACAAGCTGGTTTTAGGTCTGGTAGATGTGCGGAGCACTCAAATACATTGAAAACAGAATTTACACTAGCTTTCAAACTCTTGCTCTTTTTATAGTAAAAGTTCACACAGGACACCCAAATTTTGTGGTTCAAACAAACGTTTATGTGTGTACATTTTTACTATAAAAAGAGCAAGAGCTCAAGAGCTAGTGTGAATACCGTTTTCTGTTACAAGTTTCTATGCTCCAGACATCAGTGCACTGTAGCTAAGTGGCTGATTTCCCCTTATTTTATGTACTCTTCCATCCAGGCATTTCTGTTACTGCTATACAATTCTAATAGATTGTACAAAAGAATTTGCTTCTTTTCAGCAGCAGTTTATCACAGGTTGCTGGAACAAAGAAACATTCCAAGCAACTGAAAAAATGCACACATGCAGGTAGTACTCATTTTCAAGAAGAGCTATTAAGATTCTACACAAAGCTAGAAACAAATGCCATCTGCATCAGTCCATTGTGTAATTATGCAACAAATTTTGTGTTCCATATTATGATCACTCTGGAATCAAGAATCAACACAGGTGTGGCTATGCCTTTTCTTGACTATATCCTTCCTTCCAGGAGTGCTATTCTGTTAAAGTAGGTGGGAAGTCTGAGGCTTTTAGAAATTAGAAGAGAGATACAGGTAGAATTTAAGTTGTGAGCTGCAATGAAAGATAGACCAAGGCAGCTGTTAGTAACAGCATAGCTTGTAAAACGAATGGATCTGGATTTGAGTTCCTATCAAGCAATAGCTTCAACCTGTCTGAAGATTTTGACAAGGATAATGTCAATAGAAGGATTTTTTTAATCAATAGAAGGATTTTTTAATTAAGTCTGGGCCTGACTGTCTCATATTTAAGATTTAAGAACACATCTCCATGCAATGTTGAGAGGAGTTGTAGTAGGTGCCTTCCCAAATTGTGACAATCATCATCATCATTATTATTATTGTCATCATTGTATCTATCATCTACAGCAGGGCGTCACTGACTGGAACTGCACCCTTCACATTAAATTAAGTATCAAAACCACTTGGGTCATACATGGACAAGTACATACCTATATACAATGAGTCAATCAGCTTCAAGATTGCCATATAAATTAACAGAGAAGTCTGAGGAACACACATCTCCTATAGGACATTCTCGGCCATACAAGCAGATGTCTGTTTAATACAAATCATCTGGAATTTCGATAGACGTGTTGCTGTTTGAAGTACATATTTGGACCTTGTTACTTGGTTTTTTCTCTCAATACTTTTTAATACAGTTAAGAGCTCCCTTGATTCCTTATGCGCATCATCTCCTCCCCCCCCCCCCCCACCTGCCCCTCCTCCCTCCCTCACAACAACAGTTTGCTATGACTTGTTTTCCTTCTAACCCTCCTCCTTCTACTGAGTTTATTTGATGTGCCCCCTTACTTTCAAATCTGTTAACTAGAACTTCCCACATAAAATTTAACTGGTTTTCCAACTGTATTTATTTTAGTGCTATTCAATCACCACGGTATGTTTACACCAAGCCGTTATGTTACACCTCTTAAAGATGCAAAATATATTTTTAGACATCTACTTCGAGAGTCTCTCAAAGATGCAAAATATATTTTTAGATATCTACTTCGAGAGTCTATAATTCCTCTTTAAGGCTTTCTCAGGCTTTGCCCTATTCTCTATTTAACTAAACAATTCAGTGCAACAGCAGTTACAAGTTGGGAAACATTATGGCTTGTAGCTGCAACATGTGCCTGTCATTAAGGAATTTTAAAGCTTAGTTGGTATTTGAACTTAAAGAATTTTTTAGTGGAGAAAGATGTTTTGCAATAAAGGGAATGGAAGACAGAAACATATTGAAAACTGTTAAGGTGATACTTAAGTCCTGGGTGGATTACAAATAATAGATTCAGTAATGTTAACCACTCACTGTATATCTGATGTGCTGAACAGTCAACAGACACATGAACAAGCTTGAAAAGTTCGTTCAAATGATGCTTCAACATCAGCATTCTATTACACCCTTTTTGTTACATGCCACTACATACACATTTTTCAGATTTAAAAACCCACACACATTAAACTTCTTTAACCTTACAGATATTGGATCACAACAATATTTACCAATGCTTTTGCAGTATACATTTGTAGGCAATACACCATTCCAAACCTTCTGTAGCAACTCAAGTTGTCGCAAGCATTGTCTTATAGATTTTTCTACATTTGGATCTTGTTTGCATTTTTCACCAAGGTTAGTCAGACCTAAAAAAAGACAAATTTCATATTACAAAGAGTTTATTAATACTTACACCTACAACAACAATTACAACAATAGTGACATTAATTATTCATGATGACGATGACTATGATGATGATGATGATGATGATAACTGTGGTGTCCTCAAGTACCAAGTGTGGTGCAGGTGGTATCAACCACCGCAGAGATACTGCACTGGAAAGCAGTATCACAAGGCACCAATGAGATGCTAGGAAGAAGCCATACCTCCCACTAGTTCCAAAATGCCACCACCACACCTCTGTCCTGAAGTAGTGTTGCTGGAGGCCAGGAGGACAGTTCTGTTTGAGGTCAATTCCTGTCCACTTACAGGAAGTTCCTGTCTGAGTAATGTCATTGTGCTACCTACTCACCAAGACATGGCCCGAGTCAACAGTAGGGAGTGAAGAATGTTCCGTCTCCTGTGAATTGTGCCAATGACATCAGAACTGTGTCAACAAATGTCTATAAACTTGTGTTTTATTGTGACTCTATTGAAGCCACAATATGGCCTTTCTCAACTTTTATCAATTTGCCACTGAGTAATCATGGCTCACTTAGTGTGTTCTGAACTGCAAATTCACATGTGCAGTTTTGTAGCTACAGACTACAAAATCAAGCATGATTCGACTGCAAAATTGGTGTACAAGAATGTACCACTGGAAAACAGTTTGACTTTTGGCAAAAAACAATCGTATTATAAATATGAATATCAAAGCTTAGTAGGCAAATGAATAGAGGTTAATGTATTCACACTGAAAAATAATTACTTATTAATTACTAGCAAACCATTCTGACATTGTGCTACTAGAAAAACGTAGCCACATCACATGACTTATCAATGCAGCTAACTGACATTGCAATCCCAAACTTACACCTAAAGCACATGGAGAAGATAAATACGCTGTCTTAAAGGAATAATTGGAGACAGCATGACACACTACAGCTTTGTACAATACCACATGAGAAATACCTTGCATACTATATGGGCCACATGGGGTAGCCACGCGGTCTGAGGTGCCTTGCTATGGTTCGCGCAGCTCCCCTCATCGGAGGTTCAAGTCCCCCCCCCCCCTCGGGCATCGGTTTTTGTGTGTGTGTGTGTGTGTGTGTGTGTGTGTGTGTGTGTGTGTGTGTGTGTGTGTGTTTTGTCCTCAGTTTAAGTCAGATTCAGTATTTAAGCCTAGGGACTAATGACCTCAGCAGTTTGGTCCCATAGGAACTTATCACCACTATATGGAGGTCTAAAGGAATTTTGGCATGCCAACAGAACTTTCAAGGTTGATGGAGAAATATGTGGTACTTGCAATGAAATAGAGTTGGGAAAATTTGTGGGAGCCAAGATTAAAAATGAGGGCCTTAGTTTACAGCAACATCAATTTTTTACTGTAAATTGGTATGTTAAATTATAATAAAAATGATAACATGGTCTCGCAGAAGGTTGACAATCAAGAGAAACAGATTATAAGGTATAAACAGCAGCAGTATTAAGACCACAAAGTTTCTCTCACAGTTCCATTAACTATGTTGCTACCATTGGCACTTCTATTAAAATATAAGAAAAAAGCTGATGAATTACACTTATTGCCAAGCAAGATTTGAACAGACAGCTAAAACAATCTTTGCAGCAGGGGATGATCTCTGTATAATGCAGATACAGAGTAGATGATAAAAAGTCTCTCTTACGGCTCTAATTTTGGCTTATGCGGATAGCTCATAATGTGAACAATGAGTAGCTGTACATTGTGAGTGTTATAGCTTCCTGGATCTGACAAATGAAATTTATTAACTCAGCATACATCTTACAAAACAATTACTCAAATTATTTCAACACCGCACGAAATATCAAGTAAATTTAGCTTGGTAGTTTAAATCTACACTCTGAAAGCAGAGAACAATCACAAAGTTGCCAAACGGTTCTCACAATGCTGTTACATCTCAGTTACACAAGCAGCAGGAAGAAAGCATTTCCATTTACAACATGGTACTCGAGTGGGTCCAGACTTCTCATGCTGCCTTAGCTGCAATGCCAAGCCTTCAGGTCTCGAATATCGCTGAACATGAATCAGAAGGAGCATCGAAATACCAAAAGCACACCATATTTTGAGTGTTTTATTTCCCATTTCCATAACTAGGGCAAGCAGCCAAGTGTACCTGCCATACTTTAGGCAAGAAGTCTTTGTGGGCATCTGTGACCATGTTGACACTAATGACTATGTACTTGTTTCTGTCACCAAAATCTTTATTTAAGTTCTGATAGCATGTTTTGCATTACCCCTTCATCAAATCTGTGGAATAAGAATACAATTTAAGATACAATTGCTTTACTGTAACGTACCCTCAACTGGTAAGTTTAATACTAGGGCAACCAGAAATGTGTTATGAGAAGTTAAATAAAAATTTTTGGTAACCAAGACAAGTGTATAATCACAAGTGACCTGGGAATAATGTTTCAGTCCACTTGTGGCATACATCGTCATGAATAAAGCGCAGTTGTGATTTACCGATTAGAGCTTGGCACAGATTTTCTTTGAAGTGCCTCAAATTTGACACAATTTGCTCCTAATTTTGTTAAGTCCTGTTAGTTTCATACCAATTAGGCCTCTTAGCCTACCAGTTTGTAAACTTAAGAAATATACAGGTGCATTTGTTCAACTAGGAAGCTGCTTTCGTAGTACTACAACTGAGGCTGAATATGACTCAGTCAGCAAGACAAATTTTAATTTCAGTCCATTGACTGGTGACATACTGAATTAATTATGAATTTCTGTGGCTTTTGCTTCTCTCAAGAATTATGGCATGTAAGCAAATAATAGAAGGTTAGGTTTTAATGTCTCATTGATGACAAAGTGACTAGCGATGCTACAAAAGGTTGGAAGAGTGATGGAAATGTTCTTTTTTTCCCCAAAGAACCATCCTGAACTTGCCTTAACCAGTTTAATGAAATCATGGAAAATTTAAATCTGGGTGGCTGTAGGAGTATTTAAACCCTGCCCATCCCAAATGTGCATTATTTAAATTGTCACCTTTGTTACTTAATACTGTTCTGTATGAGATAATACAGCTGATAGTCTCCACTCTGAACCAGATGTACTGGCCATCACTCTGTACACATTCTTCAATGGCACAGACAGAATACCTTGTAAGAGTTTTGGTGGAATAAGATAGTCAGCGTTATATTTTTTCGACCCCATATTGACCACACTAGTTTCTATTTCAAGGAAAAAAGAATCCTCCCCAGAAAGTACCATGAGATACCAACAATTTAATGAAATATATTAAAAGAAACTAGAAGGTATGCTGAACTCTAAAACCATTCATGGGTTTCATGGTAAGTGTGTGATTTGTTTCTCTCCTTGTGATGTAAAACCCATTTTATTATAAAGAGAGAAATAAAACCTTTTAGTATTCTGCAGCTTAATGTGATAGCCAATATTAACGGCAGGCTCTTTGTCAATGTTTTTCCATTTTATTGCTAGTTAGCTTTAGCCTCTTTTCAGACTTACAGAAATGGTAATAAAATTCAATGTGGTATCCTTTCGGCATTGAACACTCCTTTAGGTCATGAACCACACTTCATCTCTGATCTCTGGCCTGTGCGAGTAGTTTAACTACAATTGCAAGATGCAGGAGAGTTTTGGTAACATTGCAATCATTCAGTAATTTCCCAGTGTGTCACTGAATTATCTAGATAAATTCACTAGATGTTCTTGTCATTTCAAACAAATATTCCAAATGAAAATAACCAATTTTTGAAAATATAATCTAATTGGATTGATAAAAAAATCTACTCGCCAATCAGCAGAAGGAGGACACAATATAAAAGGTATTATGCAAGCTTTCAGATCCTGTTTCCCTTATACAGGCACACTATGTATTCCTTCCGCTTTGCAGCCTCCTCTTCTTTGCTTAGTATAAGCATCTCATTTGACCTCTTAATACTTATGCATATGCTTCTCTTTTCTCCAAAGGTCCCTCTAATTTTGTATACATTGCTCCTATCTCCTGTACTTGCTGCATTTTTATATATTTCTCCCTTAGTCAATATCTTGTGCATTATCCAAGAATTCCTACTGAGCCTTGTTGTTTTACCTATTTGGTACTCTGGTGCTTTTGGTAGTTCCTCTCTCAAGGTTTATTTTCTACTGTGTTCCTTAACTCTGATTCAAACAATTGTTGCCAATGCTACCTTAAACTCTCAGCAACCTCATGTTCTTTCAACTCATTCAGGTCCCATTTTTTAATTCCTACCTTCCTGCAATTTCTTCAATTTTAATCGGTAGTTTATAACCATTAAATTATGGTCAGAGTACACATCTGCCCATGGATATGTTTTCAGTTTAAAATATGGTTTTGAAATCTCTGTCCTAGTATTATGTAATCTATCTGAAACCTTCCTACGTCTCCAGATCTCTTCCCTGTATACAATCTTCTTGCAGGATTCTTAAACCAAGTATTAGCAATGACAAAATTGTGCTTGGGACAAAAGTACACCAGAGGACTTTCCCTTTCATTCATTTCATCCAGTCCATGTTCTCTTACTGTTTTTCCTATTCATCCTTTTCCTACTATAAAATTCCAACTCCCCTCTCAATTAAATTCCCATATATCTCAACTATCTGAACAATTTCTTTTATGTCATTGTACACTTTTTCACTCTCTTCATCTGTGGAGATAGTAGGCATATAAACTTGTACTACTGTAGTGCATATTGGCTTCATGTCTATCTTGACAAGGATAATGCACTCACTATGCTGTTCATAAGCAGTTTACCACCATTCCTATTCTCTTATTCATTATCAGACTTATTCCTGCACTATTTCTAATTGTTTTTATGTTGACAGCCCTGCACTCACCTGACTGGAAGTAGTGCTCTCTCTGCCACTGCACTTCATTAATTCCCACTACATCTAACTTCAACCACACCATTTCCATTTTTAATTTCTATTGCATACCTACACCATTAAGGGATCCAACATTCCATGCTCCAACCAGTAGATTGGCAGTTTTGTTTGTCCTAATGACACACGAATAGTCCCTACCCAGAGATCCAAATGGAGACTACTTGGCCTCTAGAGTAATTTACGCAAGAAAATGCCATCATCATTAAACAGTACAGTAGAGATATATGTCCTCAGGAAAAATAATGGCTGTAATTTTTGCAAGCTTGCTGCTTCTTGTAATACTGACACAGCAAGGCCATGTTGGCTAATGTTATGAAGCCACATCAGTCAATCATTTAGACCTGTACCCTTGCAACAACTGAGAAGGCTGCTGCTAATGCATGTTTGTCTAGCCTCTCCACAGATACCCCTTCAATGTAGTTGGACATACAGCATGGCTATGGCTATCTGTATCATAAAGGCATACAAAGCTATCCCACCTCAGCAAGGTCCATAGTTTGCAATGGGGGTGGGGAGTTTTAAAAAAAAGGTTGACAACATAATCACCAACAGAATATTTGGCATTTGTTGGCAGTTTGAGGCAGTTCTTTCTGATTGTGGGCATACTATCACAAAGCACTGGATCCAAATTTTAGTTGAAAGGAGATCAAGTATGTCTCTCACACGTTTACTTCTTTTCGAACAATGAGACTGGCTGTATAATGGGGGCATCCACAAGGGTTAGAGCAATGGTATAAGGAATTGTGATTGAGTGTCATATGGATTAAAAAATAAATTATAGAAGACAGTTAAAATCAGTTTTGAATTCTCCTGTGGCGGATTTTGATAGTTGCATGTGACCTTATGGATAATATTAGGAACGTAAATGAAATGTTCCCTCTACTCTTGTTGCTGATCCCTGATGATAAATGACTGACAATTGGTGGAGTCAGACACAGTTGCTTCCACCAAATAACTACTTGTGAACGCCCATATGCTTCTGTGTAAACAAAACTTGAAGAAGCACTACAAAACACTGTAGTGTTATTGTCTACATAACGCGTGGTTGGATTTCAAAAATGCTGGCTACGTTACTATCCAGGAGCCAATCAACATTATATAATGCATTAAACCTAAATAAATTTAGTCACACATTCAGTGTACGCAGGCAGGAATTTACAGTGAAATAATGTTCACCTCTCATGGTGTTATAATCTACAACAGAGTTCATTTGCAGAAAACAAAGTGTCACTTCTCACGACTCTCAATCATTTATTACTGAAATAATATCTGTCTGTGAGAATGTTTAAATAGGCTAACTAGCATCAAGTGATTGCATAAACATCAGAAAATCAGTTAAATTAGTAAATGTGGCTTTAACACAAGTCAAAAGTTGAAGTTCCATAACTGTAAACTGATGATAGTCTAAGTGCAGATCACCATCAAAGTTAACTGCAGAACAGTCTTAAAGTTTAGACAGTCACCTGACATGAAATATTCAGATCCTCATGCTAAAAATGTTTTGTAAGTACGAGGGCTATTCCGAAAGTAAGGTCCGATCGGTCACGAAATGGAAACGACTATGAAAATCCGATAAAGCTTTGCACAGATGTGTTGGGTAGTGTCTCTAGTATAACCCCAGTTAGCATCACGTCGCTCTTCTCATTTCTGAGCTCGCAGTGAGTGCGTAAAGATGTCTAGAAAATAGTGTCTGCCGCCAAGTACGGGGGCCTGGTGAGAAATTTCCCCTGAAGCTATGCAGCTAACATTACATAACTGTCGTGCTGTTTCATCTTCAAGACAATTCTCAGCCGCATTCTGCAGGGGCAATGAAGATGCTCCTGCATCGTTTTCAAATGGAAATGTGAGATTACCCACAATACAGCCTGTAATTGTCTCCCTCTGAGTTTCAGCTCAGGTCACATGAACCGCTGGTTATGAAGACAACATTTCGGCACAAGACAACGAGCCGTAGGCCAGCGTAGAGAATTGGCGGAGAGCACTGGCGGCTGCCTTCTATAGCGAGGGTATGGGAAAGTTGGTACAACGCTACGATACACGTCTAAGTCGGGTCGGCGACTATGGAGATAAGTAGCTGCAAGGTGTATCTAACTGTTGCAAATAAAACATTTTTGATTTTTACCGTGGTTTCCATTTCGCGACCTATCGGACCTTACTTTCGGAATAGCCCTCGTATATGCGATCAACACACACAGAATTTTACAAATCAGCGACCAAATACTTAGAAATATTTCATAGGAGGTTAGGTTCTGGGTAACAGGCTGCAGGTGCTGGTCTACCAGAGCACAGATTCTCTCTGTGGGAGCACAGTAACTGGCCACAATGAAGCATCCTGGGTGGTTGGGTTTATGGACTTTGGGAAGCATGTAAAGGGTAGGAGTGTGGGGAGTGGTAAGGATGAGGAGAGACATGGACTCCGGGGAGAGGTTCTGGGATGGGTCTATGGATTTGAGGAGGGACTGGAGTATGAAAAATATAATATATATTTAATACTCCAGTCTCTCCTCAAATCCTTAGGCCCATCCCAGAACCTCTCCCCCGAGTCCATCTCACTCCTCACCCCCAACCACTCCCCGAACTTCTACCTTCTACATGCTTCCTTGAAGTCCATAAACCCAACCACCCAGGACACCCCATTGGGACCGGTTACTGTGCCCGCCCCTCCCCCCCCCCCTCACACACACACACACACACACACACACACACACACACACACACACACACACACACACGACTCTCTGTTCTTGTAGACCAACACCTTCACAGCCTATTACCCAGAACTTACCCTCCTATATAAAAGATAACAAACATTTCCTCCACCGACTCTCCACAGTTTCTGTCCCTTTACCACAAGGTGTTCTGCTCATCATTATTTATGCCACCTCCCTTTACACTAATATCCCTAATGCCCATGGCCTTACCACTATTGAACACTATCTTGCCACTGCCTGACGGATTCCAAACCAACAACCTCCTTCCTAGTCACCATGATCAGCTATGTCCTCACCCACAACTACTTCTTCTTGGAAGGCATTACCCACAAACAAACCCAGGGTATGCCTCTGGATACTCGTATGGCACCAACTTAAGCCCAGCTATTTATGGGCTTTATAGAGGAATCCTTCCTAAACACCCAGAATCCTAAACTGCTCACCTGTTTCAGATTCATTGATGACGTCTTTGTGATCTGGATCGAGGGTGAGGACACCCTATCCAAATTCCTCCAGAACCTCAACAGCTTCTCCTCCATTAGTTTCACCTGGTCCTACTCAGCCCAACAAGCCACCTTCTTAAATGTTGACCTCAACCTCAATGATGGCTACATCAGTACCTCTGCCCATACCAAACTTACTAACCACCAGCAGTACCTCCACTTCAACAGCTGCCACCCATTCCATACCAAGAAGTCCCTTCCATACATGCTAGCCACCCACGGTCATTGCATATGCAGTGACAAGCGGTCCCTCTCGAAATGTACCGAGGGTCTCACTGAGGTCTTTACAGACCATAATTCTCCTCCCAAACTTGTACAAAAACAAATCTCCTGTGCCTTATTTTTCCAGTAACCACCACCTCCCTAAGTCTCATCGTCTAGCCACAGAGGGAGCATTCCCCTCATAACTCAACACCATCCAAGACTGGAGCAACCGCCAGGGTTTCAACTAGCTCTCCTCATGCCCTGAAATGAGATATGGCCTACCCAGTATCCTTTCCATCCCTCTCAAAGTGGTATCCACCATCTCTAAATCTACACAATATCCTTGTCCATCCATAATACACAATCCCTACTCCCAACATAACGGCTGAAAGCAAGGGGAAACTACAGCCATAATTTTTCCCGAGGGCATGCAGCTTTACTGTATGGTTAAATGATGATGGTGTCCTTTTGGGTAAAATATTCCGGAGGTAAAATAGTCCCCCATTCGGATCTCTGAGCGGGGACTACTCAAGAGGACGTCATTATCAGGAGAAAGAAAACTGGCGTTCTACGGATCGGAGCGTGGAATGTCAGATCTCTTAATCGGGCAGGTAGGTTAGAAAATTTAAAAAGGGAAATGGATAGGTTGAAGTTAGATATAGTGGGAATTAGTGAAGTTCGATGGCAGGAGGAACAAGACTTTTGATCAGGTGAATACAGGGTTATAAATACAAAATCAAATAGGGGTAATTCAGGAGTAGGTTTAATAATGAATAAAAAAATAGAAGTGCGCGTAAGCTACTACCAACAGCATAGTGAACACATTATTGTGGCCAAGATTGACACAAAGCCCATGCCTACTACAGTAGTACAAGTTTACAGCTTACATGCCAACTAGCTCTGCAGATGATGAAGAAATTGGTGAAATGTATGATGAGATAAAAGAAATTATTCAGGTGGTGAAGGGAGACGAAAATTTAATAGTCATGTGTGACTGGAATTCAGGAGTAGGAAAAGGGAGAGAAGGAAACATAGTGGGTGAATATGGATTGGGGGAGAGAAATGAAAGAGGAAGCCATCTGGTAGAATTTTGCACAGAGCATAACTTAATCATAGCTAACACTTGGTTCAAGAACCATAAAAGAAGGTTGTATACATGGAAGAATCCTGGAGATACTAGAAGGTATCAGATAGATTATATAATGGTAAGACAGAGCTTTAGGAACCGGTTTTAAATTGTAAGACATTTCCGGGGGCAGATGTGGACGCTGACCACAATCTATTGGTTATGAACTGTAGATTAAAACTGAAGAAACTGCAAAAAGGTGGGAATTTAAGGAGATGGGCCCTGGATAAACTGAAAGAACCAGATGTTGTAGAGAGTTTCAGGGAGAGCATAAGGGAACAATTGACAGGAATGGGGGAAAGAAATACAGTAGAAGAAGAATGGGTAGCTCTGAGGGATGAAGTAGTGAAGGCAGCAGAGGATCAAGTAGGTAAAAAGACGAGAGCTAGTAGAAATCCTTGGGTAACAGAAGAAATATTGAATTTAATTGATGAAAATATAAAAACGCAGTAAATGAAGCAGGAAAAGGGAATACAAACGTCTCAAAAATGAAACTTCCTGGCAGATTAAAACTGTGTGCCCGACCAAGACTCGAACTCGGGACCTTTGCCTTTCGCGGGCAAGTGCTCTACCATCTGAGCTACCAAAGCACGACTCACGCCCGGTACTCACAGCTTTACTTCTGCCAGTATCTCGTCTCCTACTTTCCAAACTTTACAGAAGCTCTCCTGCGAACCTTGCAGAACTAGCACTCCTGAAAGAAAGGATACAGCTCTTGGTAGAGCACTTGCCCGCGAAAGGCAAAGGTCCCGAGTTCGAGTCTCGGTCGGGCACACAGTTTTAATCTGCCAGGAAGTTTCATATCAGCGCACACTCCACTGCAGAGTGAAAATCTCATTCTGGAAACATCCCCCAGGCTGTGACTAAGCCATGTCTCCGCTGTATCCTTTCTTTCAGGAGTGCTAGTCCTGCAAGGTTCGCAGGAGAGCTTCTGTAAAGTTTGGAAGGTAGGAGACGAGATACTGGCACAAGTAAAGCTGTGAGTACCGGGCGTGAGTCGTGCTTCGGTAGCTCAGTTGGTAGAGCACATGCCCGCGAAAGGCACAGGTACCGAGTTCGAGTCTCAGTCAGGTACACAGTTTTAATCTGCCAGGAAGTTTCATATCAGCGCACACTCCACTGCAGAGTGAAAATCTCAGTCTCAAAAATGAGATCGATAGGAAGTGCAAAGTGGCTAAGCAGGGATGGCTAGAGGACAAATGTAAGGATGTAGAGGCTTATCTCACTAGGGGTAAGATAGATACTGCCTACAGGAAAATTAAAGAGACCTTTGGAGAAAAGAGAGCCACTTGTATGAATATCAAGAGCTCAGATGGAAACTCAGTTCTAAGCAAAGAAGGGAAAGCAGAAAGGTGGAAGGAGTATGTAGAGGGTCTATACAAGGGCAATGTACTTGAGGACAATATTATGGAAATGGAAGAGGATGTAGATGAAGATGAAATGGGAGATACGATACTGTGTGAAGAGTTTGACAGAGCACTGAAAGACCCGAGTCGAAACAAGGCCCCGGGAGTAGACAACATTCCATTGGTAATACTGACGGCCTTGGGAGAGCCAGTCCTGACAAAACTCTACCATCTGGTGAGCAAGATGTATGAGACAAGCAAAATACCCTCAGACTTCAAGAAGAATATAATAATTCCAATCCCAAAGAAAGCAGGTGTTGACAGATGTGAAAATTACCGAACTATCAGTTTAATAAGTCACAGCTGCAAAATACTAACGCGAATTCTTTACAGACGAATGGAAAAACTGGTAGAAGCCGACCTCGGCGAAAATCAGTTTGGATTCCGCAGAAATGTTGGGACACGTGAGGCAATACTGACCCTACGGCTTATCTTAGAAGCTAGATTAAGGAAAGGCAAACCTACATTTCTAGCATTTGTAGACTTAGAGAAAGCTTTTGACAATGTTGACTGGAATACTCTCTTTGAAATTCTAAAGGTGGCAGGGGTAAAATACAGGGAGCGAAAGGCTATTTACAATTTGTACAGAAACCAGATAGCAGTTGTAAGAGTCGAGTGGCATGAAAGGGAAGCAGCGGTTGGGAAGGGAGTGAGACAGGGTTGTAGCCTGTCCCCGATGTTATTCAATCTGTATATTGAGCAGGCAGTAAAGGAAACAAAAGAAAAATTCGGAGTAGGTATCAAAATCCATGCAGAAGAAATAAAAACTTTGAGGTTCGCCGATGACATTGTAATTCTGTCAGAGACAGCAAAGGACTTGGAAGAGCAATTGAATGGAATGGATAGTGTCTTGAAAGGAGGATATAAGATGAACATCAACAAAAGCAAAACAAGGATAGTGGAATTTAGTCAAATTAAATCAGGTGACGCTGAGGGAATTAGATTAGGAAATGAGACACTTAAAGTAATAAAGGAGTTTTGCTATATGGGGAGCAAAATAACTGATGATGGTCGAAGTAGAGAGGATATAAATGTAGACTGGCAATGGCAAGGAAAGCGTTTCTGAAGAAGAGAAATTTGTTAACATCGAGTATAGATTGACGTGTCAGGAAGTCGTTTCTGAAAGTATTTGTATGGAGTGTAGCCATGTATGGAAGTGAAACATGGACGATAAATAGTTTGGACAAGAAGAGAATAGAAGCTTTCGAAATGTGGTGCTACAGAAGAATGCTGAAGATTAGTTGGGTAGATCACATAACTAATGAGGAGGTATTGAATAGAATTGGGGAGAAGAGGAGTTTGTGGCACAACTTGACAAGAAGAAGGGACCGGTTGGTAGGCATCAAGGGATCACAAATTTAGCATTGGAGGGCAGCATGGAGGGTAAAAATCGTAGAGGGAGACCAAGAGATGAATACACTAAGCAGATTCAGAAGGATGTAAGTTGCAGTAAGTACTGGGAGATGAAGAAGCTTGCACAGGATAGAGTAGCATGGAAAGCTGCATCAAACCAGTCTCAGGACTGAAGTCAACAACAACAACAACAACAACAACTCCCAACATCCATACACAAACCCCTTACTCACAACTCCTTACCTCATGACTCATATCCCAGAAATAGAACTACATGCAAGACCTGTCCCATACATCCTTCCACCACTCCAGTCCGTTCACAATCATCACCTATCCCATCAAAGGCAGGGCTACCTGTGAAACCAGCCATGTGATCTACAAGGTAAGCTACAACTGCTGTGCTGCATTCTTTGTGGTCATGACAACCAACAAGCATGTCTGCATGAATGGCCACCGACAAATTGTGGCCAAGAAACAACTGGACCACCCTGTTGCTAAGCACATTGGCCAACACAACATTCCTAAATTCAATGGTCACCTCACAGCCTGTGCCATATCTATCCTTCCCTTGAATTGCATATGTGGGAACTCTCCCTGCAATATATCCCATGTTTCCATAACCCTCCTGGCCTCAACCTTCATTAGTCATTGTCCTCCCTCAACAAGCCCCTTCCCTGTTCCCATTCAAGCACTACAAAGCCCTCTATTCCAACAACTCACACTGTCTCTCTATTTCTCTGCTTTGCTATCCCTCTCCCGCCCTCCATCTAATCTCTCGACTGCACCTAGCTGCCCTACCCCCATCTCACGACATCCCTGCACACTCCCCAGCAGCACATCACTGTCCCCCAGCCCTATCACGGTATCCCTCCCCCCTCCCTGCCCCAGCCTCACCAGTTGCCTCTCCCATAATGCACTACTGCTGCTGCTGCTGCTGCTGCATAGTGTGGCTTCGGCTGCCAGAGACTGTGGTCATGTGTGTGTGTGTGTGTGTGTGTGTGTGTGTGTGTGTGTGTGTGTGTGTGTGTATCTGTTTCTGACAAAGGCCTTGTTGGCTGAATGCTTATTTTGTGACAGTCTAATTGCTGTGCCTATCTGCAACTCAACATCTCCACTGTACGGTGAGTAGCAACTAACCTTTCCGTAATACTATTAAACATTAATTTGGATGCTAATTTCATCAGATTTCTAATGTTGACCATATTTTTTCTGTAGCTTTAAAGGTTTTGTTAGAAATAGTGTTTCTATCCATGTGGGTACTATTTTGCAGCATTGTGTCAGAATAATTAAATCTACTTTCACTGTTTCACATTTATGACAAAATTCACTTTTTCATGCACAGAAGATACATTACAGCCAGTAATTTAAAATATGCAACATTCACAAAAAAACTACCAAAACAATTCGATAACACTCACTGAGACCTATCTATTGACATATTTGTATTAATCTCTTAAGCCGTTTGTGAGTTATTAATTTTTAAAGCTATTTTTATACCAGATACATTTAATATTACATAATTTGAAAGCTAAATCTCATAGGCAGGGCACATCTTTACTCAGAAACTCAAGTCAATTTTGTCCTTAAATTAATGTGACTGGCTTCTCTGTCACTGGCTGGGTTTAGTTTTTATTTTGAGTGTCCCTTATTTAATATTTTCTTTAACAGAATTGGATTCAGCATGGTGGTGTGTGATAGAGGAAATGCTTTTCCCTTCTTTTGTAAGTGTGTGTTTTATCTAAGGTGAGCCATAATTTTCATTCTCAGTAGACTGCATAATTACTCAAATCTGTGCTTTGATCCATATGAAAAGCAGTAATGGTAAATTTTCTGCTAAATTTTCAAAAAAATTTCAACACCACATATTTTGCGAAGACATATTTCCCAGCACTTATTTTACCTCGCACTATTTCTTAGAATTTGAAATCACTGTAACACCACTGCCTATGCAAAAAAGTATAAAACATACCTGAGCTTCTGAGAATCTCCAGAATCTGTTTTCGTTGGCTCTGCATGTATTTAAGGAATACAGTGCCTCCCAGTTCACGTAGTTTAGGTACCTGGTCAACGAATGTTACAAAATGGCTTCCCAGAACTTTTGGTAGCCTGTCTCTGTAACTATGGCCAAGTGTTAGAAGATGATGAGCTAAATACATACAGTTGTTGTGGAAAAGGGCTGGAAACAAATAAAAATACAAAAATAACTATCAGTAACCAAAATAATCAATAAATTATTTATTTACAAAAAAAATACCATTACAATGATTAGAGGGAATAGAGGGAAATGGTATTAGCTAATTGTAATCACTAACTGTATTATTTCCCTCTATTACCTCTAGTCATTGTAAAGATACTTATTTTAGTCAGATGAACTTTATTTAGTTATTTCCTTTAGTGGTTAACTATCTGCTGCAGTTTCTTCTGTCTGTGATCACTCACTATCTTGCAATTTATGCTGATTACATTCTCTTACAAACTAATCTTTTTCAATATTTCTCAATCTGAGAGGTGACTCAGTGACAGACTATCATATTAAGTAACAATGGTGTGTGTGTGTGTGTGTGTGTGTGTGTGTGCACACGTGCGTGCGCACGGGCGCATCTGTTTTTGGATCTTGTAGGTGCCCAATGGCGGGGGTCAATCAGTGCCCTTACATTTATTAAGACAAACAAATGTTCTAGAGGAACTAAAATTGTTGTACTCTCATACACTCAAAATGACCACACAGTCACGCTATCTCACATGTGCTAAAACCAGTTAGGAGGGAAGAGTGCTAATCTAGAAATTAAAACACAGAGAAAACAAAACACAGACTAGCTAAAAGAAAAGCACAGGGATATGTGACTGGCTGACCACTTACAAAAAACTTGGGGGGAGCCAGCCACCCTGTTGACAAATTAAAAACATCTCCCTAAAATCTTGTTAAAAATGTTGGACAGTTCACAAAATATTAAAAACTTGAACCAAATTAGTCTGATCATTACATAAAATAGACTGCAGATTTGCTGGCAAATCCGTCGCAGTCCACTGGTTTGCAAATAAAATACAGCCCACTAAAATGTGATGCATCGTGATCTGCATGCCACAAGCACCACACATTGGAGTGTCCTCTCGCTGGAGTAAGAATCCATGCGTCACAGGACTGTGGCCTACGTGAAGACGAGTAAGGAGGACCTCGTCCCATCGTTGTGACTGGAAGAAGTATGCCACAGCCAATTTGTGGGCTTTACAACAAGGAGCTTATCGTCAGTCACTTCCAGCCACTTGTCTTCCCATCGACACAGGACTTTATACCTCAACAGCGAGGTGATAGCCTGCAGGGGTATAGCACACTGAAATACCCGAGGGTCACGACACGCCTCCTCGGCTGCTCAATCCGCCCTTTCGTTCCCCACAATTCCCACATGCCCTGGTACCTAGCAGAAAGACACCTCCTCCTTCTGCAGTCGCTGTAGTTGGAGGAGGGCATTCTGGATAGTCTGGGTTACTTTATCTGCTGGGTACAAATGCTGGAGAGAGTGAAGGGTGCTCAGAAATCTGAACAGACGAGAAATTGAACATTGGTAGAACATCTCATCTGCTCCAGCACCCGCAAGAGTGCATAAAATTCTATGTCGAAGATAGGAAATTCTAGAGGCAGTCTAAACTTGAGAAAATGATCAGGGAAGATGACAGAGCAACCAACGGAGGCCCCCTGCTTAGACCCATCTGTTGAAACATCTACATGGTTGTGGTGCTCAGATAAAATGTTAGAAAACATCACATTAAAAATGGAAGCATGAGTGCTACCTCTCCTGTACCGCACCAAATCTATAATCACTATGAGCCTCGTCAGTAACCAGGGAGGCAGACAAAAAAAACCTGGATTTCGGGTTGTACTGGCTCTGCACCGAGTCACTCCAGCACATGCTGCACCCAGATCTCAAATGGCATTGTGACTCATAGACGATTAAAAAAAAGGCACTCGAGAGGTTGATGAGCAACAGTATGGAGTGCGGGTGAAGTTGGAGCTGCCAGGAACTTACGCGCCTGACTCACCATGAGGAGCTGGTACCGGATGATAAGTGGCGGTTCCTCACGCCTCAGCACAGAGGCTGGGAACGAGAATGGTATGACAGGCACCCGTGGCCAGTCAAATCCCCTCATGATGGACAGCATCAATGATCCTCAAATAAGAGGGCCTCACTGACCTATACACCATACACCCATAGTCCAGCCGTGAATGTACAAAGCCCAATAAATCTGGAGGAGATGCACCCTATCCACTGCCCAAGTCCTATGACTGAGGCAGTTGTTGATTGTCAGTGCCTTCAAGGTTCTGGCTTTCAGGTCTCGCAATTGTGGCAACCACGACAATCATAAGTCAGAAATGATGCCCAGAAACTGCTCTGTGTCTCTAGAATGTAGGATGGTGTCTCCCATATTCAACGCAGACAAATTAAAAAGATGATGAGAATGATTAAAATGCGCACACACACACACACACACACACACACACACACACACACACACACTCTTACTGCAGAAAACTGAAAACCTGTCTTTGCAGCCCACTCCTCTAACCTCCGCACTGTAAGTTCCAACTACGGCTGCCACTGCAACACTGGAGGAGGAATTGAAAACAGCAAAATAAGGAGCACTGTACAGTACTGCTTACCATAGACGTGATACTGTTGATGGCTATAGCAAAGAGGGTAACACATAAAACACTGCCCTGTGGGACACCATTCTCCTGCTCAAATAGATCAGACAGCGTGTCACCATCTCAGGTCCTAAAATATCACTGAGACAGGGAAAACCCCATGAAGTTGGGGAGGTGGCAATGAAAGCCCCATTATGCACGAATACTGTGTCTCCAAGTAGTATCGTACACCTTAATTATTTTGAAGAAAATGCTGATACAGTGATGCTTATGGAGGAAAGCCTGCTGAATTGCCGCCTTTAGGAGGGTCAGGTTGTCGAAAGTGGACCGAAATCTTCGGAATCCACACTGAGAGTGGCTAAGGAATTTCCTGGTCTCTAACAACCAGACAAGACGATGGTCAACAATTTGCTCCATAGTCTTTCCTACATAGCTCGTTAGGGCGATGCTCTGATAACTACTGGGACATGCGCTGTCCTTTCCTGGTTTGAGGATAGGGATCAGAAATGCCACTCTCCATGAGTTGGGGGAAGTTGCCTGTTTGCCACATTAGATTAAAACATTTGAGGAGGATTTCCTTTGATTCTGCCGGCAAATGTCGAAGCATGCAGTACCGGAAGTGGTCGTGCCGGGAGCAGTGTCTTAAGTCTCAGTCAGTGCCGATTTGAGTTTCCACATGGAAAAAGGGGAGTTCAACTTTTCCCTTTCTACAGTTGCATGCTAGCAACGAAAACCAGATCCTGGCTTGCATTCGCAGTAGTTTGTGCTTTTCCTTCCAGCCAGCATCTGAGCAATGTCTCTGAGTGTTGTTTGGAGGCACTCCTGTTTCAGCACTACTGCTATTGGTAAATGGCTATGTTTACCGGAAATCCTCCGGATGGCTCCCCATACTTTTGGAGTCCAGGAACTCTTGCCATGATCATTTTTTGCTCTCTTTAATGACCCGATGAGCCTTGGCTCTTGCGATTCGAAAGGCGGTGAGATTGTCCACTGTTGGGTGGCATTTAAACCGTCTAAGAGCTGCACGCTTGTCCTGGATGGCTGAATGGCACTCGTCTTTCGACCAAGGTACAGGTTGCCTCTTAAGAGGGCTGAAAGAGTTTGGTATGGATACATCAGCAATGTGATGGATCACATTCATGATGTGATCCCCCCATTCCTGGATGGTGTCACAGTGTTCAAACACAGCCAATTGTCTGAACAGCATCCAGTTAGCCCTGTCAATCATTCATGTTGGTGGCTTCTGTTACAGCAACACATCATCCAGTAGGTGAATGAGGATGGGGAAGTGGTCACTGGAATGTAGGTCATCAATGACCTCCCAGTGAACAGAGTCGGTGAGTGCTGGAGAGCAGAGAGATAGGTCAATGGCTGAAAATGACCCGGTAGCAGCACAGAAATATATCAGAGTACCAGTGTTTAGGATACACAGCTCTCGGTCAGGAAGCTCTCCAACACTTGACCCCAAGGGCAAGTAGAGATTGAGCCCCACAGGACATGATGGACATTGAAGTCTCCCAGGAGAAGAAATGGTTAGGGGTGTTGTTCTGTAAGATCTGTGACAGCCTCAGAGTCAACTTCATCCAGTGGAAGTAAATAAAGAGAGCAAACTGTAAGCCTCCAATGTGCATGAATTTCAGCTGCAACTGCTTGCAGGTCAGTATCCAGAGGGAGAGCAGAGGAGCGGTGCCCATTATTGACAAACACGGTGACCCCCCTTTAGCACTTTCCCCAGTCAGGTCATGCCTGCGATATAGTGTATAGCCCCATAGTATAGGAGCATCAGATGCTTTTAAAGGTGTTCCCTGTAAACACAAGCCCAGGGGGCATTGCTATGCTAGGAGTTTCAATTCCTCCACATGGGGATCTGAATCCATTCATGTTCCACTGTATAATGGGAGCCATCTATCAGGATTATAGTACCTTCATTCTGACTTTTTGTCAGAGAGAGGAGCCCACAATGTGTGAAGGCTCTGCTTTAGGGCAATATGATTTCCCCAGTCCGACATCAGCCTTCATCGCCTCAGAAGAAGGTTTGAGACAGATGTCAGACAGAATGACATCGACATCATCGGACTGGGTACCTCTTGTCTCCTTCAGTGGCACTTTGATTTCAATTTTTTTGTCTGAGGTGGCTTTGGAGCCACAATCTCAGAAGTGGTAGGGGGTGTATCAACACTGGATGGTGCACAAGACTTGACATGTGGAGGGGCAGGAAGGTCCACGATGGCAGCAACCAAGGCCTTGTCTGAGGTTCGGGGAGGGGGACAGGATTCAAAGCAACTGCAGCAGCACAAGTGCATTGACAAACACAGGTGCTAGTGCTGCCAGTAGCAACCTCTGTTTGTGTAATGCCATCAGTTTGCAGGACTAGCTGTTTCAGAACAGAAGAAAATGAGGCAGTGAATATAGGTGGCTGCGTGGACTTGTATACCTTCTTGGCTTCACCATAAGGGATGCGCTTTGTCGTTTTGATCTCCTGCATCTTCCATTCCTCAAGGAAAACTCTGCAGTCCCTGCTCCACACAGGGTGATCCTCAGAGCAGTTGACACACTCTGGAGGAGAGGATCAACCAATTCCCTCATGGGCAGCTTTAGCACATTTCCCACAAGTGACTTCCCCTTTACAACCAAGAGTAGTGCGCCCAAAGTGCTGGCATTTAAAACACTGCATTGGATTTGGGTAATAAGGTCATACACTGAGATGTAGGAAACCTGCCTGCTTTGGTAGTTTGATGCTGTTAAAAGTAATGATAAATGAGTCTGATTTTACGAGATCGCCATCCACCTGTTTCATAACATGTTGCACGTTGACAACGCCTTCCCAGGACCATTCGGCTTTCAGTTTTTCCCAGGGAATGTCAACTAGATCACCGCAAGTCACAACACCTTTGCTGTAGTTCAAGGTGTTGTGCAATTCAGTTTCTATCGCATACTCCCCGAGGTATTGAGCTTTCTGAAGGTTCTTGACTTGTTGGGAGCTGGATGTTTCAACAAACAGGGTCCCATTGTGCAAGCGCTTAACAGATTTTAAGGTGCCTGCAATGCCTTCTAAGCCTTTCTGTATGTAAAATGGTGAAACTTTTTCAAAACTCCCCTCTTTTCTTTTAACTATGGGAAACACATTCTGTGAAACAGCATGATTTCTGTTACTACTGACTGAATCAGGAGGACTGGCTGCACAAGTTCTCTTGTTAGACTGGGTGTTGGTACCTTCCAGCAGCCCACCCTTTCTGCCAGGAGGGGGTAAAGAAAATTTCGGAGGTTCTATTTTGGTCCCACGAACACCTAGGGAAATAAGAGTCCACTCAGACTGAGCCCTTTGTTTCTGAGTAAGCCTTATACAAATGAGGTGCGGCAGGTTCTGCAGAGGTTGCCCGCTAATGACTGTTCCACCTCAACAGCCACACATCCCATCAGCACACAGCAGACCTTGAGACTGAGGGTTTTTTTTTTATAGCAGTTTATTCCATCCTCGCGATCTGGGCAGTAAAGCCTAGATCTCCGTTCCCTGAGACACACAACGCTCCACCGCCATGCCACACAGTGGTCGCTGAAGCATACCCAGAGCTTACACTGACAGAGGACTGGCGACACTTACCAGTCCCCAGCACAGGAATCCAAGGATCGCCAAGCCCATACTCAGAAAACAAATGCTGAGCCCCTGAGGGCAAGTAACAGTGGTTGCTGTTCAATGCTAAAACTGCAGAAAGCAGATCAGCCTTCATGTTCACCCCCAACAATGGCACAGAACTAGGAGATTGTTAAAGTTTACTGCAAAATCCATTTTCCCTCATGATGCAGTTTTGTGTGACATTTCTTTCATCTTCTGTGGATACAACATGTAAGGAAGTGGCCAACTTCCATTTCATTCCTCATGGCCAGGTAGTACAATCAACAAGTTATGAGGCATTGTCATGTAGAAAGCACACTGAAACTGAGATACACCTTATTTTACGGCAAATTCTTGAGTCAGCCTGATATGATCAATGCGTAGCCTACACATCGTGATGTATTTTTTCCTTATAGGCTTATAGGATGGTGCCCGTATCCACCTTTATTTGTTGAGGGGGGCTGTGGCTTGCATTTTTCATAATATCAAATATATATATATATATATATATATATATATATATATATATATATATATAACAGAGGGAAACATTCCACGTGGAAAAAATATATCTAAAAAGAAAGATGATGAGACTTACCAAACAAAAGCGCTGGCAGGTCGATAGACACACAAACAAACACAAATATACACACAAAATTCAAGCTTTCGCAACAAACTGGTGCCTCATCAGGAAAGAGGGAAGGAGAGGGAAAGACGAAAGGATGTGGGTTTTAAGGGAGAGGGTAAGGAGTCATTCCAATCCCGGGAGCGGAAAGACTTACCTTAGGGGGAAAAAAGGACAGGTATACACTCGCACACACACACATATCCATCCACACATACAGACACAAGCAGACATATTTAAAGACCATATATATATATATATATATATATATATATATATATATATGGCAACCCTTATGTCTCTGTTCAGCTCTTAAAGGGTACCCATGTATGTGTCGGTTAGGTGCAATGGTTAACTGAGATCAAGACTTGATGCCACAATCTCATTTTGCTTTTCTTTCAGCAATCAGATATGTCTCCATTGTCAGATGCATTGCAAACTGAGCTCCTGAGAGCGTAGGCCAACTAATATCCCCTGCCCCCTCGAGCCGCTCCATCTGCGGTGTACGCCCGTGGTCGGGCTTCAGCAATCCTGGAGACGCTAGTGTCGGCACCTGTGATATCATTGGCACAAGGTCTCTGTCCACCCTGGTCGGCAGATCATTTTGGTTGTCGAGTGTACTCTTAATTAAACTCGGCGCCGGTTCCCAAGCCTTGCTAAGATTATAGTCACAATCTCGATTGATGAGGTCATCTGTGTTGTGAATTTCTATGGCCTCTCTAATGATGTTGTCCCAGTATTTGGAAGTCTGTGCTACGATCCTGGCACGTTCGTATTCCGTTGCATGGTTCTGGGCAAACGGTGCTGTGTGACTGCCAACTTGCTGGTATATGTCAGTCAAGGTGGCTCTGGCGTTCTCAGCAATGATCTTCGACAGTGTGCAGTGTTTGTCTAATATATGTTTTCCTACATTGATATGGAATCTGGTATATGCCACCCTTTTGAAAACTGAGATCATCTTTGACACTTCCCAATAATGCTCGTGTTTTATTAGGAGGGCAAAATGCAGTTTTCACTTGGTGCTTCTGCAATATGCATCCAATTCTTCCCAATAGTGCACCTGTGTACTGTATAAAGGCAGTGGCTGCCCCTTACTCCATGACTTCTGTCTCGGGGTCATACTGTTGTGGTGGGACGGGGAGCACAACTGATCTGCCATTCTCTTCCGCAAAGGATGGTCGCAGCTGTCTGCAAGCAAATACAGCTCATTGTGAATTTCTTTCTAACACACACCGTGGCCCACGGTGCCATCAGCTCTGGAGAAGACTCTCTGCATCTGAAATTGTGTACACCCTGTGTACTAGTGTTTTTAGTATCCCATTCCTCTGCAAAGGCTGGTGGCAGCTGTCTGCATGCAAATACAGGTCAGTGTGCGTTTTCTTCCAATACACATCATGACCAAGATTTGTCTCAGCTCTTCTTGATGTCTACAAATGGTTATATTCCTTCTGCTTCAATCACAATAGTGGATTTGATATTGGGATGTATGGAGTTCAAATGTGTAATGAAGTCAAGGAGTTTGACCCTTTCATGGGGCCAATTGACAAACGTGTCATCCACGTAATGGAAAAACACATGGGTTCCCATTTGTATGATGCCAGGGCTTCCTTCTCTAAGTACTCCTTATACAAATTTGCTACCACAGAGGAGTGTGTGCTACCCATTGCAACTTATTACATCGGTTCGTAGTATTTTCCATCAAACAGAAAATACTTGGAGTCAGGATATGCCTGAAAAGATCAGTGGCCTTCTCATCAAATTTGTGACCAATAAGCTCTAGTGACTCTTTTAGAGATACACTGCTCAATAACTTAACATCAAAACCCGCCAGGGTACCTGACTCTTTTACCATGAAGTTTTAGAGGCATTTTACAAAATTCACAGATCTGCTTATAAGATGAGTGCATTTACCCACATAAGAGCTTAGTATTTCCATAAGGTATTTTGCCAGCAAATATGCAGGTGCTCTAGTGTTGCTGACTATGGGGCACAACTCTTCCCATCTTTGTGAACTTTAGGGAGCCCATAAATTCAGGGCAGTACAGGCCCTTGAAGTAAGAGTTGATCGGCAACATCCTCTGGTAAATCTGTGTCCTTGAGAAGAGCCCTGATCTTGTTCTCCACCTTCTTTGCGGGGTCAATATTGATCTTCCAGTAGGAGTCTTCATGTAACCAGCTGTCCATCTTCACAATGTAGTCTTTGAGGGGAAGAACAACAGTGGCATTGTTTTTGTTCACATGTAAGCCAGTGGTCTCAGGCACACTCTCAGGTACTGTAGTCTAACACTACCAGCAGAAAGAAAGTGGGTATTTGGGACCTGAGAGTTTTTTGTTTGACGGAGAATACTATGAACAAACAAGAGTCACAATGTGCAGCCCACTCTTGCCTGTGATCGCAAATTTGTAAATGGCGTACTTTAACAAGGAAGACCTGGCATCATCCAAATTGAAACCCGTGTGTTTTTTCCACTACGTGAATGACACATTCATCATCTGGCTCTACAGAAGGGGTAAACTCCTTGAGTCTCTTACACATTCGAACTCGATAAGTCCCAACATCAAATTCACTATGGAGACCAAAGCAGAATGAAGATTACCATTCCTGGACATCATGGTCAAGAGAAGAGCTGGATAAAATCTTCTCAGTTTTCAAGCCACGTCAATTCCAATAAAATGCTCGAGCTATCGATGGCTACCTCTGCAATTATCGTCACGAGTCAAATTACTGACTGAGGGGACTGACACTATTTCCCACTTATATACCTACAATTATGGCCACTGGCACCAACCAGAGAGGGCCTGTAACTGCTGCTTCCCCCCCCCCCCCCCCCCTACAAGCATAAAGTATCCACCATTGCTTCCTTTTGACATCCAAAGCCCACCCCCATGCCCTACTCAGTGTGTAGCCCTGGTCTCTGTTGAAATTGTTGAGGTTCATTCTAATCTCAGCCCCTCTTTTATAACTGAGTCTCAGTATGTTTCACATATGAGCCAAGAGTCTTGTGTTCTCAAACTGTATTTTGTGTCTGTTTTTGAGGCAATCCTCAGCTATGGCTGACTTGTCACGCTCCCTTTGCTTAATGTGTGTCTTGTTCTTGGTACAACACTCCGCAACTGTGCGAATTGCCTGGCCTATATAGATGCTGCCGCACTTGCAAGGGACACCATACGCACTGGGCACACAAGGAGCTACGTCATCTTTAACAGGGCACAACTTATCTCACATTTTGGGGGTGAGCCGGAACACTGGTCTCAATCCATGTCTCTGCTGCAGATGTCCAAACTTACTACTCGTCACCCCACATTAAGGTAGGAAAGCTGCCGGCTTGGCTTCTTCTGCCAATTCACAAGGTGTCCTCCTTCGATGACACCTAAAAGCATCTGCAATTTCTCTTTTGCTGTAGCCATTCTTCCTGAACACATGCCTCAAATATTGCAATTCAGACTGTATGTGGTCGTCATCAGAAATAACTTTGGCTGTGAGTATTAATGTGTTTAGGACCGCTTTCTTGTGTACAGGGCTGTGAAAACTGAAAGCGTTCAAATATCAATCAGTGTGCGTCAGTTTCCTGTACACTGAATGACCCAGCCATCTTCCCGCCTCCCGCTCAACTAAACCATCTAAGAACGGTAGCTTGCCATCCTTTTCCATCTTGATGGTAAATTTAATGTTGGGATGGACACTGTTCATGTGATACATGAACTGTTGCAGTGTATTTTCACCGTGAGGCCATTCAGGAAGGTGTCATCGACCTACCTGAGGAAACAAGATGGATGTGATACCGCGGCGTTCAGAGCCTGCTTGTCAAAGTGCTCTGTGAAGAAATTCGTGACTGCAGGAGACAGCGGTGAGCCCATTGCTATGCCATCCATCATTTCATAATATTTGTCATGGTACAAGAAGTATGTTGTCATTAGAACATGATGGAACAACTTGACGATTCCAGATGGAAACTGTTGGGCCAAAAGGTACAGCGTGTCTTGTACTGGCATTACGTTGTTTTGACCTTTTTTCATTTTCTTGAGCATTTCAACAAATGTCTGTGAGTTTGCAACATAGTGTTCACAATGACTTAGTTTCCTGCATGATGCTTTGCCAGTCTGTAGGTAGGTGAGCTAATTGTACTAGCAATGGGCCTAAGAGGAAAATGTTCCTTATGTATCTTCGGCAGTCCATAAAGCCTGGGAGGGTTGGGTTGGGTTGGGTTGTTTGGGGAAGGAGACCAGACAGCGAGGTCATCGGTCTCATTGGATTAGGGAAGGACAGGGAAGGAAGTCAGCCGTGCCCTTTCAAACGAACCATCCTGGCATTTGCCTGGAATGATTTAGGGAAATCACGGAAAACCTAAATCAGGATGGCCGGACGCGGGATTGAACTGTCGTCCTCCCGAATGCAAGTCCAGTGTCTAGCCACTGTGCCACCTCGCTCGGTACAAGCCTGGGAGGACTGGCGGCGCAAGGCATTAATTTCTTCACCACTTAATCTGGTAAACCAGATTCCTTTAATAACTTTCCTGTCTTCCTGATTACGGCCTGTGTCAGATCTTGACTAAGCATCTGGTATGCATCATCATCTAATAAATTCAGCACCTTCAGGTGGTAGTCTTCAGTTCAGAACCATGGTGGCATTTCCTTTGTTGGCTGGCAAGACAAACAAGTTATCGTTCTCACGCAATAAGCATAAGCCACATTGTTCCTCCCGGCTGTTATTAGATTTCGGTCACTTAGCTTTCGACAAAATATGGCTGGCAGTTAGTCTGATGTCCTCAACTGTGTCATGTGAGAGATGCTAAATGCACTGCTCTATTTCACTAATAATCTCCAAAATTGGCAGACATCGCAGGACTGCTGAAAAATTAAGGCTTACCCAATGCTGTCACAGAACCATTGTCGAGTGCTTGTTTGGAGAGATTAACAACTGTTCTGTGGGTCTTACAATTTTCCACATCAATTCCTCTGTGAGTTAAGCATTCAAACTTGTTACGTTACTTAGACATTGTCTTGCACAAACTAGCTCGCTGTTATGCCTGTTAAGCTGCCATGGCTATGTCTACCCACTTCTAATCAAATGGAGACAGGTTTATGGCATTTAAATCCAGTTCATATCTTGTCTGCCATATCTGCTTTCTCACTATGGCACGACTTGTCCTCTTCAAAATTCTGTCCACTGCAGCAGTTCAAATGTGGTGCTGAACTATTGCAAAATGAGGAATTACCTCCTTGTCCCGGCAGCATTGCAAAAATGCTAAAGAACTCAGCAGATGTGATTTCTTTTTGCACACGGTTTTTCCAACAGTCTTATACTGTGCATTATGTCATCACTATAGAGGAAAGATGTGTGTCCTTGGAGTCTTTAGAAGTAGCACGACTGGACAAAATCTTCTTGGTTTTCAAGCCGTGTCAATTCCAATAAAATGCTCAAGCTTTCGATGGTTAGCTCTGCCATTGTTGTCAGGAGCACAATTATTGAAAGCCAATCTCTGTTGAATCCTGGGCCACAGTGTCTAACGGAAGAAAATGCACAGTGACCTGTATTTGGATGCAGACGGCTGCCACAACCCTTTGCAGAGGAATGGAGTACTAAAAACACTAGAACACAGAGTGTACACCAATCCAGATGCAGTGAGTCTGCCCCACAGCTGATGGCAGCCTGGGCCACAGTCTTTATCAGAAGAAAACACACACTGACATTTATTTGCGTGCAGACATCTGTAACCACCCTTCACAGAGGAACGGGGTACTAAAAACACTAGTACTCAGGGAACACACCATTTCAGACACAGAGAGTCTGCCCCAGGAACTGGAACACCTCAGAACTGTATTCCTAAACAATTATTACCCAGAATGGCAGATTGAGTCCAATCTCCAACTTACCACAATGGTACATCCTGTAGAGATGGAGGAAGTCATGGAGACAGGGGCAGCCACTGTCTTTATACTATACACTGGCACACTATTGAGAAAAATCGGACACATACTGAAGAAGCACCAAGTAAAAACTGTCTTCTGCACACCCAATAAAACCTAAGAATTACTGGGAAGCATCAAGCATTATATCAGTTTGTGGAAGGCTGGCATGTACCAGCTTCCATGTCAATGTTGGACTACATATATTCGACAGACAGTGCACACCGTCGAAGATCACTGCTGAGACCACCAGAGGCACACTTGACTGATGTAAACCAACAAGTTGGTGGTCACAGAGCACCATTTGCTCAAGAATCATGCAATGGAGTGAGAACATACCACAATCCTGGCACAGATTCCAAATACTGGGACACTGATGTTAAAGAGGCCATAGAAATACCCATTAGGGCCAATCTCATCAACCAAGATTGCAACCATAATCTTAGTAAGGCCTGGGAACCAGTGCTAAGTTTCATGAAGAAGACCCTCAACACACAAAACGACTTGACGATGAGGGTGGACAGAGGAGTTACATCACTGCTATGACAGCCGCTGACACTAGTACCTAAGAGACTGCAGACAGCACCTCACAGAGGCAGAGTATATTAGTCGGCCACGTGCCCTCAGGAGATCAGTTTGTCAGCGCACCTGACAATGGCGACTGATCGCCAAAATATTGTGCCTGCCGGACACTCTGAATTGGCAGTACACCCATGGACTGTTCAGTCAACAAATACACTGTCAGAAACTGAAGAGTCACTTCACAGGGATATCTGCCTGTTCCCTTTAGTGAAGTTGTACTACTTACTCCATCAAAGAAAAGCTGTCCTCTTTCTTGATATGAAGACTGTGAAATCATGCTGCCAATATGATTCAGCCAACCCTGTATGAAATTGCAATGTTTGAAAACATTAAGCTGGTTGTACTGCGTCCAAAAGCCTTGATGAATATCTATCTGCGTGCCTTTCTTTGAGGCACTAATCTGTCTGAAAGGTTTAGCCAGACCGGCAAATGGTCACTAGCACACAGATTGTCAATGGTTCTTTCCTGGGCAGCATGAGCTACAGCTGGCATGCACCAGAGATCAAAAGATACATGTCTTCTAATAACCTGGAGCAGGTGGCCACAGAGGCCGATAGCAGGTTATCTGCATGGGTCTGGATATCACGAGACTTTCCAGAAAGCTACAGAAGACAGATACATACAGTTTAACTGATCATTCACTGCGTGACGTTACAACCTGAGCCGACCAATGACAAAGATGACACAACAGGATTCAACTCTCTGAATGACATAGTGGGGGAAGTGAACAGAACTGTCGAGAAGGGGCATCCTCGAAAGTTAGTTAGTTACATGTTACATGGATCATTTTGCACAATAGTTCATTACGATCTGAATTGAGTCTTTTACATTTACATCCCAAATTAATTTGTACATACAGTTACATTCTGTGACATTTCTAAGTTTCTTTTCCTAAAAAAAAAAAAAAAAAAAAAAAAAAAAAAAGATATACAGATGTCAGTTAGCAATTCCTTCCACCAACTTTCTATGCATTACACAAAAACAGTAAAAGAAATTCTTCTGCAGAATAAAAGTTGTCAAGGAGAAACTTCATTTTTTTATCAAATTTTAATTTGCTGTCTGTCACACATTTTATATCATAGGGTAAGTGATCAAAAATTTTTGTTGCACCATTATGCACTTTTTTTTTCTTTTTTCTTTTTAAGACATCCTTAATGTGGAGTAATGAATGTCATTTTTCTTTATGGTATTGTAATTTTGTATCTCAATGTTCCTTCTGAACTAAAGTGCATTATTTACAAGAAACTTCACGAGGGAATAAATATACTGCGAAGCAGTAGTCGGAATGCCCAACCCCTGAAACAAATGCCTACAAGATGATCATGGGTGAGCATCACATATTATTCTTACAGCACATTTTTGCACAAAGAAAACTTTTTTTTCTTAAAGACGAGTTACCCTGGAACATTATTCCACATGACATTATTGAATGAAAATATTCAAAATATGTAAACTTTCTGATTTGTCTCTCCAAAAGATTCACTATGATTCTCATCCGCAACTGTGGCTGAACTAAGTTGCTTCAGGAGTTTCAAAAATGTGTTTTTCCAATCTACTTTCTCATCAATATGAACCGCTAAGAATTTTAAATATTCTACCCTGTTTATTATTTCCTCACTGTATGTTACACTTATCATTGGTGTAGTACCTCTAGATGTGGAGAACTGAATATGTTGTGTCTTTTTAAAATTGAGGATGAGACCATTCATTCACAGAAAACCAGTCAATGTTACTTTTAAGAAGTTTGTTTACCATTTCTTCTGTTTCTGTACATATGTTTGGACTGATTACAATACTAGTGTTGTCTGCAAAAAAGAACTAATTCTGCTTATGTATACTAGATGGAAGATTGTTTACATATATGAGGAACAGCCATGGACCAGAGACTGAACCTTGGGGAATGCCATTTGTGATTCCTCCCAGCCAGAATTATGTCCCTAGGCTATATTGATTTAATCACCAAGTATAATTTTCTGCATTCTTTTGGTAGAGTATACCATCAATCCCATAAAATGTCAATTTATTCGGTAGAATATTATGATTCACACAGTCAAATGCCTTAGAGAGGTTGCAGAAAATACCAACCAGTACTACTTTATTATTTAATGTTTGTAAAATCTGGTGAGTGAACATGTAAATTGCATTCTCGGTAGAGCAACCCTTCAGAAACCCAAACGTAATTTGTTAAGGATTCTATTGTTGCTGAAGTGAGATATTATTCTAGAATACATCTCCTCATCAAAAATTTTGGAAAAGGATGTCAAAAGCAAAACAGGTCGGCAGTTATTGGCATCTATCTTATCACCTTTCTTTCAGAGAAGTTGAACAATGGCATATTTCAATGTCTCTGGAAAAATGCCTTGAGTTAGTGATGCATTACATATTTCAGGTAAGACTGGGCTTATTACATGGGAACAAATTTTTAGTATTCTACAGGAAATATCATCAAAACCAGGTGAGCTTTTATTTTTAAGAGAATGTATAATATTCTTAATTTCAGATACATTCATAAGACTGAATTTTGTGAAAGGCACATTTCCAACATATTGCTGTGATTTTGCTCTTGAACTGTTTATCCTTATCCTTTGTATTATATTTTAGAAATGATTATTAAACACATTTGCTATCTGTGACTCACCATTTATAGTCCTTCCATTCAGTTCAATAGTGAAATTGTGTTGTTTTGTGGCTGGTTGTCCAGTCTCGCGTTTCACTACATTACATATCGCCTTAAGCCTGCTGTCAGAAGTACAATTTCTGACCTTATGCGCATGTTCCTTCTGGGGCTCTTTACGAATAATCAGTCAGAGAAGTCAGACACAAGTTGGGGTATGTCGGGGTGGAGCACTGTTAGTTTACAGAGGAGCATGGCACACAAAAGTTTTTTGGAGATCATCCAGAGTCAGCACTGTGGGACTGATTCAGAGATGATTGGACGAGCATTTGGAGACCTATGAGAATGCATTCTGAGATACATGTCACACAACAGACCCTTTCAGGAGATTCTCACACATCATTCTATGCAATTAGCACATTGTTTAGCATAAAGCATTCTGACTTCATCTTCTGAAGGCATGTAACCCTATTTTATACTCAGTTTTCAGACTTTGGCTGACGCCTGTATTCATTTTGATGTCTATCGTCCTTTGTTACATCATTTTTCATTCTGTGTCAGTTGGTCTTACTGGGGTCTAATTCTTGAATCTTTAGGCATCTGACAATGTTTGCATTGTCTAATCTCAACCATCAAATGTATCATGCATGTTGCCCCTGTGGTCTAATTACTGCACACAAATAGATGCCGCATGCATTTTAGGGGCTAGTAAGGTGAGGACAATAACACTGCATCAGCCAGTGGGCAGTTTTTTACCTAGAGAATGATTACGCAGGAAATACCAAATGAGGAAGGTGTTAAGTTGCTCTAAGCATCACCTCCAAAGCCACTGGACATGAAGATGAAAGCTGCCAGCTGTGAACCAACAGCCATGTCACACCATGAGAGATTCACGGAGATTGACACGTCACACCAACATTACACCAGCCACCTGAGCTAGCAAGTACCGTAATACCAATTCTGTACTGTGATGAGGTAAAGTGGATAATCCCCCTTACATGCCAAGTTACTGAGTTGTGTCTATATCCAGTCAAATCAGATCCAACGTTTGTTAGCACTGACAAGTTTTATATAATTATTAAAAAATGTAAAATTCTCCAAGCCTTTATTAATTGAAATTCTGGACATTTTTGCCACCCAACATCTTTACAATGTGGGCCATTATCATTTCAGTTTACAGTTTTACTACATTTTTGGCACCCAATGTAGGGCAATGTCATTAACTTCCATTTTATCACAGTCTTAATAGAATAAATTTAAATTTTATAGATACTAATGCTATCTCTTCTTGCAGTCGTTCTTCAATTAGACCCTGAGTTAGTCTAGCTTTAAGCATGATACAGTTTCAAGTACAAGTTGTAACTTGCCTAGACAAAATTAAATGATCTTCAGTCCTGAAGTGTACTGCTGCCATTTTGTACTTTTATTTTTGTAATGTGAGTCCAGTTGCGCTTGCAGAATTTAAAAGAAATACTTGGTTAATTCAATGAAGAGCATTAATTAATTTTTTTGTGATGTGTCCTTCACATGCAGTAGTGAATCAATTTTCTGCATAATGAATCAAAGTATAAGTCTGTTGGCACTAAAATGAAATGTTTGACACACACACTCTAGATGTACAGCAAGGGGCTAGAAGGGATTGAGGCCAGGAGAATTACGGCATTGAAGGATGTGCTGCTGGGGCAACTCCCATCTACTTCATTCAGAGAGAGAGAGAGAGAGAGAGAGAGAGAGAGAGAGAGTGTGTGTGTGTGTGTGTGTGTGTGCGCGCGCGCATGCACGTGTTTGTATTTGTTTGTGTACCATATAACTCAAAAAAAGAATTCGTCCAAAAGATAGCAAATTATTCAGTCTTGTTGATGTGCCTCTGACAACTCAAAATGTCTACTATTCAGCGAATTTACTCGTCGAATTATCTAGATTCATAATGACAATGTTATGAAAAGGATAGTTGCTACGCACCATGTAGTGGAGATGTCGAGTTGCAGATAAGACACAACAAAAAGTCTGACAGAAAATGAGCTTTCGGCCAACAAGGCCTTTGTCAGAGGTAGAAAACACACACACACACACACACACACACACACTCACTCACGCAAACACAACACACACACACACACACACACACACACACACACACACACACATGATTGCAGTCTCTGGCTGCTGAGGCCACACTGCGAGCTGCAGCACATATTTGGAATGCAACTGGGTGGTGGGCATAGGGAGGAGGCTGAGGGATACCAGGATAGGGGTGGTGAACCATAAATGCTTGTGGGAGCTTGTGGAGAGAGGGTAGGGCAGCTAGGTGCAGTCGGGAGCTTACACAGAGGATGAGGGAGGGTTAGCGGGAAAGTAGAGAGGTAAAAAGACTGCAGGTGTGTTGGTGGAGTAGATGACTGTGTAGTGCTGGAATGAAAACAGGGAAGGAGTTAAGACTAATGAAGGCTGAGGTCAGGAGGATTACGAGAACTTTCCCACCTGCGCAATTATGGGAAGCTGGTGTTGGTGGGAAAGACTGCTGTGAAGCAGTTGCTGAAATGAAGAATATTGTGTTGGGCGGCGTGCTTAGCATTGGGATGGTCCAGCTGTTTCCTGGTAGCAGATTGTTGGTAGTCATTCATACGGACAGATAGCTTGTCGATTGTCATGCCCACATAGAATACAGCACAGTGGTTGCAGCTTAGCTTGTTGATCACATGACTGGTTTCACAGGTAGCCATGCCTTTCATGGGATAGGTGACACTTGTGACTGCACTGGAGTAGGAGATGTGTAGGGATATTCGAGGATATTATGTAGGTTGGGTGAGCGGTGCAACACCACTGCGGGAGGGGTGGGATGGATAGTGGATGGGACATTCTTCATTTCATGGCAGGATGAGACATAGTCGAAACCCTGGCAGAGAATGTGATTCAGTTGCTCCAGTCCTGGGTGGTACTGAGTCACGAGGGGAATGCTCGTCTGTGGCCAGACAGTGAGTCTTTGGGAGGTGGTGAGTGACTGGAAAGATAAGGCATGGGAGATCTGTTTTTGTACGTAGTTGGGAGTGTAATTGTCATCTGTGAAGGCCTCAGTGAGACCCTCGGTGTATTTTGAGAGCGACTGCTCATCACTACAGATGCGACGGCCAAGGGTAGCTAGGCCATATGGGAAGGACTTCTTGGTATGGAATGGGTGGCTGCTGTCGAAGTGCAGGTATTGCCTGTGGTTGGTAGGTTTGAGATGGATGGAGGTACTGAGATAAGGTGGATTCTTGGCTTGAGTAGGAGCAGATGAAGTGAATGGGGGAGAAGGTGTTGTGAGATTCTGGAGGAGTGTGGATAGGGTGTCCTCACACTTAATCCAGATCATGAAGATGTCATGAATGAATCTGAACCAGTGAGGGGTTTGGGTTTCTGGGTGCTTAGGAAGCTTTCCTCTAGATGATCGATGAATAAGTTAGCACAGGATAGCACCATACAAGAGCCCACAGCTGCACCATGGATTTGTTCGTGGGTAACGCCTTCAAAGGAGAAGTAATTGTGGGTGAGGATATAGTTGGTCATGGCAATCTGGAAGGAGGTTGTAGGCTTGGAATCCATTGGGCATTGGGAAAAGTAGCATTAAATATCGGGAAGGCCAAGGGCATTACGCATGTTAGTGTTAAAGGAGGTGTATCAATAGTGATGAGCAGGGCACCATGTGGTAAAGAACAGGAACTGTGGAGAATCAGTGGAGATAATGTTTAGCATCTCTTTTATAGGAGGGTAGGTTGCAGGTAATAGGCTAAAGATGTTGGGTCTACGAGAGCAGAGATTCTCTCAGTGGGGACACAGTCCAGCCACAATGGTGTGTCCTGGGTGATTGGGTTTCTGGACTTCAGGAAGTATGTAGAAGGTAGGAGTGCGGGGAGTGGTAGGGGTAAGAGGTGAGATAGACTACAGGGAGAGGTTCTGACATGAGTATCAGGATTAGAGGCCCATTCCAAAACCTCTTCCTGGAGTATATCTCGCTCCTCACCCTTAACACTCCCCACACTTTTACCTCTATATGCTTCCTAAAGTCCATAAACCCAACCACCTAGGACACAAGATTGTGGCGGGTTACTGTGCCCCACCGAGACACACTCTGCTCTTGTAGACCAACACTTCAGCCTATTATCCAAAACCTATCCTCCTATACATAAAGATGCCAAACATTTCCTCCACTGATTCTCCACAGTTCCTCTTCCTTTACCACGGGGTGCTCTGCTCGTCACTATTGATGGCATCTCCCTTTACACAAACATCCTTACTGCCCATAGCCTAAACTCTATTGAACACTATCTTTCACAGTACCCAATGGATTCCAAACCTATAACCACCTTCCTGATCACTATGACCAACTATGTCTTCACCCACAATTACTTCTCCTTTGAAGGCATTACCAACAAACAAATCCAGGGTACACCTATGGGCACTTGTATGGCACCATCCTATGACAATCTATTCATGGGCCATCTAAGAGGGGTCCTTCCTAAACACCCAGAATCCCAAACCCCTCACCTGATTCAGTTTCTTTGATGATATTTTCATATGGATTGAGGGTGAGGATAACATATTCACATTCCTCCAGAACCTCAACACCTCCTCCCCAATTTGCTTCACCTGGCCCTACTCAACCCAACAAGCCACCTTTCTCGATGTTGACCTTCATCTCAAAGATTGCTACATCCGTACCTCCGTCCATATACACCTACCAACCACCAGCAATACATCCATTCAACAGCACCAACCCATCCGTACTAAGAAGTCCCTTCCATATATCCTAGCTACTTGTGACCATTGCATTTGTAGTGACGAGTGGATCCTCTCAAAATATGCTGAGGCTCTCATTGAGGTCTTCACAGACTGTAATTATCTTCCCAGCCTTGTAGAAAAACAGATCTTCTGTGCCTTATCTCTCCAGTCACCCACCACTTCCCTAAGCCCCACTGTCTGCCCACAGAGGGGCCTTCCCTCATGACTCAGTACCGCCCAGGACTGGAGCAACTGAATCGCGTTCTCTGTGAGGGTTTCGACCACCTCTTGTCATGCCTTGAAATGAGGATTATTCTACCCAATATCGTTCCCACCCCTCCCAGAGTGGTATTCTGCCATCCACCGAACATACACAATATCCTCATGCATCCCTACACAACCCCTTGCTCCATGGCTCATATCCTGTAATAGACCTAGATGCAAGACCTGTCCCATACATCCTTCCACCACCACCTACTCCAGCCCAGTCACAAGCATCATCTATCCCATTAAAGGCAGGGCTACCTGTGAAATCAGTTGTGTTCTACAAGATAAACCACAACCACTGTGCTGTATTCTATGTGGGCATGACAACCAACAAGCTGTCTGTCTGCATGAATGGCCACTGACAAACTGTCACCAAGAAACAGCTGGACCACCCCATTGCTGACCACACTGCCCACCACAATATTCTCCATTTCAATAACTGTTTCACAGACTGTGCTATCTGGATCCTTCCCCCCCCCCCCCACCCCCCCACCCCCCCCCCACCACCACCACCACCACCACCACCACCACCACCACCTTCTATGAACTGTGCAGGTGGGAACTCTTCCTGCAATACATCCTACATTCTCATAACCCTCCTGGCCTCAACCTTCATTAGTCTTAGCCCCTTTCCTGTTTCCATTCCAGCACTACACAGTCTATTCCACCAACACACCCACAGTCTTCTTCCTCTCTACTTTTCTGCTAACCCTCCCCCACCCTTTGTGTAACCTCCCGACTGCACCCAGCTGTCCTATCCTCTCTCCACTTTGTCCCTGTATACTCCCACAAGCAGCATTTCACAGTCAGCCACCCCTACCCTGCTATCCCTCCCCATGCCAGCCTCCTCCCTACTCCCACCACCCAGTTGCATCTCCCATCATGCACTGCTGCTCGCAGTCTGGCCTCAGCAGCCAAGACTGTGATCATGTGTGTATGAGTTGTGCGAGTGTGTGTGTATGTTCTACCTCCGACAAAGGCCTTGATGGCCGAAACTCATTTTTCTGTCAGACTTTTTGTTGTGCCTATCTGCAACTCAGCATCTCCACTATATGGAGAGTAACTACTATCTTTTTCTTAATATTGTTACATTCCACCCAGGGTTTTCAATTGTCAGATTTGTGATGAGCAATACGTGGTTTGAAAATTTTCTTTCAACTTTTAAATCATACTACATGTTGGAGCAGGCATGTATAGGTGCTCTGTAATCCACACATACCAAGATTGAACTAGTGTTGTGGCAACTAAAGTAAAAAAAAATCCACAATTGTGACACCTGTAACATTTGAAAGAATAAATCCTGAGGATAGTACTGCAGAGATAAAAATTTTGCTTAGTAGCTTGTTAACCATTTTTGAGGCCATTTGGAATGAGATTTATTTGTATCCAATGGATGCAGCATTGTGTATGCACAGGATGAGTGTCAACAGAAACTTATTGGAATGTTAAACAGTAGTGGTGGTGGTAGAGAGTGAGTGAGTTTGTGAGTGAGTTTGTCCCATTCACTGACTAGTGAAGGTCAGGTTCTTTCACATGTTGATAAGAATGTGGTAATTTAATTCTCTGTATGCAGTGGTGTGGTTACTCAACAAAATGTCCCTCCATACAACAACAGAAAAGCCATTATCCACCACTTTAGAAGATCCTGACCAAAACAATCTGAACTGCATCCAACTGCTTGACACTTTTGCATTCGTGAACTCCTTCATATTTAGTCAAAATGTTTATTACACTCTACACACAGCATGGATCCTGCCCTGCCTCCCTCTCTTTCCTTTCACTTAGCTAAAAGCACAGCTTATGGAAAATATTTTGCTTGCATCAAAGATGCTGATTTAAAGAATGCAGAGACTGGTCTATAGGTGCTTTACCAGGACTGAGAGAAAAATTTTGTTTACAATTATAAAGTAGCCACTACCCAAAAGATTGTGTTAGTCTGGATCCAGGCTACCTAAATTACTTCACCTTCAAATATCCATAGTTATCATTCACCTTTGCACATCATGGTAGCACTAAAAATGATAACATGAAGGGGGGAAATTGTAATATCACGTAAATACAGATTTAAGTACTCTATGGTAATGGAATGCCATTAGTAGAACAGAATGTTGCTAGCTTTTGCACGAATTTTCTCCATTAATATGTACCCTGTCCCCCAACACACACACACACACACACACACACACACACACACACACACACACACACGAAGTAACACTGTCTGTCTTGATGAGGGGTGACATTATCACCTTGAAGATTATTTTGAATACCTAACTGTGGCCCTACTTTTATTCTCGCACTCTATTTTAATTACATGTCTAACTCATCCTATTTTGGCATATGTAGGACTTACACATCCTATCTCTGGTTCTGTAATACATCATTGTAAATTGTGCTTACAGTAAGCGACACTTAGTGTCCAAGCCCCCTCAGCTGTTTTTGTGTTACAGCTGTAAGCAGTGCGTCAATGCTGATTCTACATCATGGGCCATGAGTGTTCATCACAGTACTATCATGTTTTCATATCTTGTGATGATGCCAATTGTATCTAAAAGTTTCATTCGCTTCTTTAGTAAGTTTAACGAGAGAGGTATGTTATTTGTGGGATGCTTCTCCAGTCATGTGAATCAACAGTACTACTTGTACTGTTGTAACTCATCAAAATGCTCTTAAAGCATGAACATGCACATACTCTCTCTTTTAGATCAGTCTGATGATGATCTTAATGATCAAAACAAATAACTGAACTAAATAAAGAAATTTGCAGTCAAATACTATTTTAGTTTCCCATGCCTGAGTCATGCTGTGAGCTGTAAGTTTTACTCCTTCCATTATTGATGTAAGTACTGTGTCATTTAGTAACTGATGCATTGCAGCCATTGCCAAAGACTCAACTATAGATAATAACAAGAACAAAAACAACAACTGAGTGTTCTTGCACAGTTCACCCGTGGCGGTAAGTAGAGTCCATGCAGGATACGGTAGTTGATGCACAGTGAACAGTTTTTGTCCAAAGTGCTGCTTGGGCTCTTCATTTGTTAGGAGGAAGAGGCTGACATTGTTTGCCCACTTTCATACAGTTAAGGATGCACTGCACTGATCCAGAATCGAGGTGCACACCCTGCAATCTTTCTGAAACAATTTTACAGAAACTACTTTGTACAAAATTTCAGTTTTGCTTTATATGTCAGCTTCATGATGACGTGCTCATTATTTTGTTAATGGTGATAGATAGTGTGATATTTGCATTTAAGTAAGACACTGTGCAAAACTGGAAAAAATTTGCAATGAAAAACAGGGGTCGCTATGACTTTGCGTTTGGTGCATATTACATAACATGATGCTGCACATGAAATTTAGGTAACATGTTGAATTTTTCTTTAAATTTGCGTGGAGGTCTCTATTTGTCACCAATCTCAAGAAAATTATCTCATATAGAACACTCATCTGTGATTGTGGGTGCTAGTGATAAAGCCAGGATGAAATGTCCACAACTTTCCTCATATCTAAAATGGTTTGGGACACCGAAACAAGATCTTGGCAAATGACGGCATGCAAAGAGGAGAGTAGTTTGCCATATGGTTGTCACATAAACCTCATTATCTATTCTGTTACTCCACCAACTACTGACTTTTTTCAATGAGAGAATGTAACTTGTAAGAGGCATCAATATCTGGTGAAATGAGAAATGCTATAGATTTGGGAACAATGTAAGTGAAGATATTAAACATTTACTTTTGTACCACAGACATGCTTTTGCAGAAGCTATCAACATTATTTGTCCTCAGTTCCTCACGTAATAAATCACTGTTTCAGAATAATCTCTCAATCTGTATCTACACAGTAATTTGATGGGGTGACATTGTGTAAACTCCCTGTGTTTTGACAAAAGAAGCAAATTTTAATGCTGCAACAAGAGAAATGTAGGTTTTACTCAAAATTCGTGACTCATGACACTTCTCTGAAAGGTACAAACAGTTAACAAGTCTGGCGAAAATAAATTTCTGCTTTTGTCACATTTTCAGCAGAATTCTTTTAAGATTCTAAGCAAAGCAGAGGTGAGAGTGTATCATTTTTTGATGGTCATCAAGCAAGTGTGGGCATGGAGGAACTCCACATAATATTTACAAAAAATATGAGTGTAGGTTTCTGTTTAGAATGGCTCTTCCTCTCCAGCACTCAGCATTTCCCCCAAAGAGCACTGACAGCCTGTCTGTGACCCCCACCACTACCACTCTTCGCACACTTGCCCTGCTGACTGCACATCTACCAGCCACATTATTTTACATGCACTACAGCTCTGCTGCTGTCAACATTTGTGATAGTCAAAAAGAGCCAGTTGTTTGAATTGATTAATTGTCACTCACAACTGGTTTTGATGATTATCCTATAATGTAATCCAGGCATGAGTGATAAAGAAATCACTTGGGAAACAAAAGGGGTAAATACAGAAGCGTGTAGGTCCAGAAGTTTGGGGAAGCATGATTCAACTTTAACATATCATTCAAAGAGCTAATTGATCATTAATAGACGCCAGCTGCCACAAAAAAATCAGTTTAGAGAAGTGAAAGCGCACGTAAAAACAGATTTCCTGGAAGTGCAGAATACATTAGAATCTATGACAGGAGAATGTGTCAGGCTTGAGTAAAAAAACAATGCTGCATTAGATAAAATGTGTACAGCAATGAAGCTGAAAATGGATATTGGTTAATCACAAGAAGTTACTTGCAGATTGTACAAGTTCTCTCTTCCCCCCCCCCCCCCCCATTGTTGTTAAAAAGCGAGTGCACTTTTATTTACTGTACATCTACTGACATTGTAAACAATAACAAAAAATGAGAAAGATGCTTACCAACTTGCTGAGGAATTGTTTCTAAGAACTTTGCATGATATGTTGGAACAACAGCTCGATACAATTCAAAAACATTTCTTGCAGTGTAAAACAGCCTCACTGCACAGAAGTCAGTGCGCTGTGTTGCTTCCTCCAGTATATCGAAAACAATCTTTAAAACATCTTGAGTTGATTTGCTGGCATGAAAACAGAATGATATGACCATAATAAATTACTTTTAAATATTCTTTAAAAAGAAACATACTTTATGTGGTTTGAAAATATCTTAAACAAAAGCAGCAAACACACACACACACACACACACACACACACACACACACACACACACACACACCAAAACATAGAGAAATGAGAGAAGTACAAAAGTACACTATAAACATGGTGGTCACTCAGAACCCAGCATTTTGTGAAACATTTTAGCTAGCCAGAAAAAGTAATGAAATTGTCCCTTAGGCCGGTATTACACTATCAAATTTCTTTGTCCAATATCTTTGTCAAAGATACTTGATAGTGTAATAGGGACTTTGTCAAATGTCGTCCAATATTTGATCACATCTAGGGCCTCGCTGTATATTTGATCAAAGAAACCGCTTGTCTTCTGTTCACTGCAATGTGACATGTTACCACATGGAGCGCTAGCATCGCTGCAGCGTTCTGTCGTCTGTAGTGTTTTTATAACCATTGCCGGTAAATACAATTGGTGTGTGCCGACAACTACAAAATTAATAGAGATGTCTGAAGCTGATGAGGCGCTTTACTACGTGAGGCACCCTGAATACAAAATAGATTATGAAGATTGGAGACCTGACCTGACCTGACCTGACCTGACCTAACCTAACCTAACCTAACCTAACCTAACCTAACATAACATAACATAACCCTCTCCTGTGTCAAGGAATCGGAGTGTTACAGTGAGCCTGTCTTCTGAAGATGTAGCAGTTCTTAAGTGAATATTGTGCTTTGTGATATGAGGATACACTTCATTGAGCACATACAGAAATGTATGCTCATCCATTCTTAAGTAATTGATGTACGACTTGACGTCTTCCACTGTAAGCTCACGTAACAAGTTTTGTTGAATGATTTTATTGCGTCGTCGTAAAACCCACGGCTTCACCCAGATTAGATTAGTTTTTCATTCCATAGATCCGTGCTGAGGAGATCCTCGTGGATGTGGAACATGTCGATTTTTTTAAAGCTGAAATAACAATACTAATAGTATGAATAAATACAATACATCATTTGTTTCTATTAAAAATTTCGCCAATGGAGTAGAAGGAGTTGGCCAGTAGTAAGTCTATCAGGCTCCTTTTAAACTGATCTTTATTTCTAACTAAATGTTTTATGTTTCCTGGCAAATTATTGAAGATGAGTGTTCCTGAGTAGTGGACCCCTTTTTGAACTAAAGTAAGTGCTTTTAAGTCCTTGTGCAGATCATTTTTGTTCCTGGTATTGTATGTATGAACTGAGTTGTTTGTTGGAAAAAGAGATATATTATTTACAACAAATTTCATTAAGAAGTAAATATACTGAGAGGCAGTAGTTAATATACCCAGTTCTTTGAAGAGGTTTCTGCAGGACGTCCGTGAATTTACTCCACAAATAATACGTATTACACGCTTTTGGACTCTGAAAACTTTTGTTTGACTTCAAGATTTATCCCAAAATATTATCCCATATGACATTATGGAATGAAAGTAGGCAAAGTATGCAAGCTTTTTCATTTTTATGTTGCCTATGTCTGCTAACACTCGAATTGCAAATACAGATTTGTTAAGGCCTTTCTGCAGTTCTGTGGTGTGCTCCTCCCAACTGAATTTATTATCAAGTTGTAATCCCAGGACTTTTAAGACTGTCAACCTCGTATGTATGGTTCCATTTTTTCCCCCACTTCTTTTCCGCATGTGCACACAATGCAATTGGGGTACGTACAACTGCTGCGGTTAATAACAAGTTGTTGTCAGCCATCTTGAACTTTGACGAAAAATTTGATGACAGTGTAATACCCCTTCTAGCGCTACGTCAAAGATCTTTGTCAAATATATTGGACGGAATATTGGATCACATCTCTGATCAAATCTTTGACAAAGAAATTTGATACTGTAATACCGGCCTTATCACAGTTTGAAGTGTTTACCAACCTGTTTCTTCTATAATTTCGTCCTATGGTTTTTGGATGTGACAAGAGCTATTAAATAACGTACACAACACTGCAGTATTTTCTTTTCAGTCTCTTCATATTTATTAGCACTAAGTTCAGTTTCCATCATCAGCTTTTTAGAATGTATGACAATCACTGTCTTAACACAGATAAGTAAGCTACACCAGTTAGTAGAAATTTCATTGAAAACAAATTCATGACTGATGAAAACTAGATAATGAACATACACTGACAGGAAAAGAAATCACAGCACCAAGGAGAAGTTGTGCAACATAAACAGAAGTTGGTAGGTAGGCATGTTTCTACATCTGAAAGATGACGACTATTCATATTTCACACCAGTCACACAAGAGTAGTACTAGCAGTGCCACTATGAGGATGCAAATCAGGTTTCCTTTAAATACACACTGTAACAGTCATGAGCATTAGTTACCTTTGAAACTCGACATGGTGAGCTGATGTTAGACAAGAATGCCTTTAAAAAGGCAACAAAGACACCATTATAAACACCTCATTGAGTTTGAACGAGGTCGTGTAATAAGGCTACGAGAAGCTAATGTTCCTTCTACGATATTTCGGAAAGACTTAGCAGGACTGTAGCCACTTTACATGACTGCTGACAGCATTGGCGAATGTGCAGTCGCAAGAACACTGGAGTCTAGGCACTACCATTGTGCATCGAACCATTACAAACTGGTTACTTCAAGGACAGCTCCGAGCCAGATGCCTTGTAGCATGCATTCCATTGACCCCCAAACCAAGGCCATTTGCAATTTCATTGGTGTCAAGTGAGAGACCACTGGAGGTCTGTTGCATTTTCTGATGTAAGATGATACGCCTTGTTGCCTGTGATGATCATGATTCGGTTAGGAGGAGGCCAGTTTAGTACCTACAACCAACCTCTCTGCATGCTAGACACATTGGACCTACACCTGGAGTTACGGTCTGGGGTGCAATTTCACATGATAGAATGAGCATTCTTGTGGATACCCCATGCAACCTGACTGCAAATTTGTACGTCAATCTGGTGATTCGACCTGTTGTGCTACCATTCAAGAGCAGTATTCCAGGAGGCGTTTTCCGATAGGGTAACACTTTTCCCACATACCACTGCTGTAACCCAACATGCTCTACAGTGTATCAACATGTCACCTCAGCCTGTTTGATCACCAGATCTGTCTCCAACCGAACACATATGGGACATCATCAGACAGCAACTCCAATGTCATCCACAAACAGCATTAATTGTCCAGGTACTGCCCGACGAAGTGCAATAGGCATGGAACTTCATCACACAAACTCAACATTCTGGCAATTACACCTGTTATTAATGTATCAGAATTTCACATTAACCTGTAATCTCACAATGTTAATTGCTTAAATATGTTACCTAGGCAAATGTATTCTGAAATCTAATTACTATACATCAATTTTTTTTTTAGTGTTGTGATTTTTTCCCCCATCAGTGTAGATTGCGAACTTGTTGATTACTATTTATATATTCAGAACTGACACGTTTATACATTTAGACTACTGACTGACTGGCTGACATAGTAATTGTGCCGACTGAACACTTGCCCATTACTGACTATGGCTTTGTGTGAAATGATACTTTTTTTTTTTTTTTTTTTTTTTTTTTTGTGGTTTTAGGGTGCACAACTACAATGGTCATTAACGCCAAGACTAAGTTAGGAATGCACTATGAAGCACACGGTTAAAATAGCAACTAAAAGGGACAACATTATAAAAGACATATTAACAGGCATAGGATTAAAAAAACAGCATAATCAAATGTCCTTAGACAGGTTTGTCAAGTGGATAAAACGAAGAACACGAGCAGCTGCTCCTGGGTCATCTACTAAAATGGCATCCAGAGTATATGGCAGGCCAAGATCAATGCACAGTGTATTAAAATTCGGACAGGACGTTAAAATGTGGTGTACAGTCAGCAATTGCCCACATGGGCAGAACGGCGCTGGCGTAGCCGTCAGCAGATGGCGATGGCCGAACCGGCAGTGTCCAATTCGTAACCGCGCCAAAATGACCTCCTCCCGCCAAGAAGGGCGTGAAGAGGTCGGCCAAGCCGTGGGAAGAGGTTTCAAGGCCCAAAGCTTGTTGTCCATAAGTGTAGCCCAATCGGCATGCCACAGCGATAAATGCGCTGACAAATGACCCTGCTACAATCAGATGAAGGGACACAACAAGAAGCTGTCCGAGGCTGGAGGACCGCAGCCTTGGCCGCGGCATCTGCAGCTTCGTTCCCAGGGATACCGACATGGCCAAGAACCCACATAAAGGTAACCGGAGAACCGTCGTCCGCCAGCTGCTGAAGATAGCGTTGGATCTGGTGCACGAAAGGGTGAACCGGATACGGATAACTGAGGCTCTGGATGGCACTCGGGGAATCAGAGCAGATGACATAAGCAGAATTCCGGTGGCGGCAGATGTAAAGAACAGCCTGGTAGAGGGCAAATAGCTCAGCTGTGAAGACCGAACAATGGCCATGGAGCCGGTATTTAAAACTGTGTGCCCCAACAATAAAAGAACACCCGACACCGTCATTGGTCTTAGAGCCATCTATATAAATGAAGATCATATTAATGAACTTCGACAAACCGGGAGCGGTATACCGAAGCTGGGGTAACCTCCTTTGGGAGCGAGCTGAGGTCAAGGTGAACGCGAACCTGAGCCTGGAGCCAAGGTGGCGTTTGGCTCTCGCCCTCTCGAAAGGTTGCAGGGAGTGAAAAATCAAGGTGCTGAAGGAGGTGACGAAAGCGAACTCCAGGCAGATACATACAACCCGTATTGACGGTCGAGAGAGTCGTCAAAAAAGGAATGATAAGACGAGCGGTCGGACATTGACAATAGCCGACAGGCATATCGACAAAACAGTATATCGCGCCGGTAGGTTAGTGGCAATTCACCGGCTTCAGCATGAAGACTCTCAACGGGACTAGTATAGAACGCTCCGATCGCAAGACGTAAACCCCGATGTTGTATAGAGTTGAGGCGGCGTAAGATGGATGGCCATGCAGAGGACTATACGAAGCTCCCATAATCCAGCTTTGCATGGACAATCAACCGATATAGGCGAAGTAGGACGGTTCGATCCGCTCCCCACGACATACCGCTGAGATCACGGAGGACATTTAGAGAACGGGTACAACGGGCAGCCAAATATGACACATGTGGAGACCAGCTAAGTTTCCTGTCAAATGTAAGACCTAAAAATTTTGTTGTCTCCACGAATGGGAGAGCAACGGGACTGAGTTGTAAGAAAGGTGGGAGAAACTCTTTGTAGCGCCAGAAGTTAATACAGACCGTCTTCTTGGCAGAAAAACGGAAGCCATTGGCAACACTCCAGGAGTAAAGATGGTCAAGACAACGCTGAAGACAGCACTCCAGGAAACATGTACGCTGCGCGCTGCAATAGGTGGTAAAATCGTCCACGAAAAGGGAGCCTGATACATCAGCTGGGAGGCAATCCATTATTGGATTGATCGCTATGGCGAACAGAGCGACACTCAAAACTGAGCCCTGTGGCACCCCATTCTCCTGGCGAAAGGCGTCGGACAGGACAGAACCCCATGTACCTTGAACTATCGATCCATTAAAAAGGAACGAATAAAAAGAGGGAGGCAACCGCGAAGGCCCCATGTATGCATGGTGCGGAGAATGCCCGCCCTCCAACAGGTGTCGTAAGCCTTCTCCAAATCAAAGAACACAGCCGCGGTCGGGTGCTTCCGCAAGAAGTTATTCATAATGAAGGTCGACAAGGTAACCAGATGGTCAACAGCAGAGCGGCGCCTACGAAATCCACATTGTACATTTGTAAGTAGGCGTCTAGATTTGAGCAGCTAAACCAAACGAGAGTTAACCATTCGTTCCATCACCTTACAGACACAGCTGGTAAGGGAGATCGGTCGATAACTGGAAGGCAAGTGCTTGTCCTTTCCCAGCTTAGGAATCAGGACAACAATAGATTCGCGCCAGCATGTGGGAACATGACCCTCAATCCAAATGCGATAATAAGTACGAAGAAGAAAACCTGTACCCGCAGGAGAAAGCTTCTTCAGCATCTGAATATGAATAGAATCAGGCCCTGGAGCAGAGGACCGTGACCGGGCAAGTGCATTTTCCAGTTCCCGCTTGGTGAATGTGGCATTATAACTTTCACAATTCGAGGAGCGGAAGTTAGTTGGCCTAGCCTCCTCTGCCTGTTTTCGGGGGAGGAAGGCAGGGTGGTAATGAGCGGAGCTCGAAACCTCTGCGAAAAAGTGGCCGAAGGCATTGGAGACATCCTCACGGGCCACAAGGACGTCATTCGCGGCCGTCAAGAAACTGGTGAGTGGACTTTAGTGCCAGATAGCCGGCGCAGGCTACCCCAGACAACAGAAGAAGGAGTAAAACTGCTGAAGGTGCTTGTGAAAGAAGCCCAGCTGGCTTTCTTGCTTTCTTTAATAACACGACGACACTGCGCACGTAATTGTTTATAATGGATACAATTCACCATCGTAGGGTGGCATTTAAAGGTGCATAAAGCACATTGATGAGCACGCAAAGCGTCTCTACATGCTGCGGTCCACCAGGGGACCGGAATGCGACGTGGAGAAGTAGTGTGAGGGATGGAATATTCAGCAGCATTAAGAATGACTTCCATGAGGTGTGCGACCTGACTATCGCAGCTTGCGAAGGTTTGATCCTGAAAGGTCGCCCTGGAAGAGAAGAGCCCCCAGTCTGCTTTGGAGATGTTCCAACTAGTTGAGCACGGAGAGGGGGTATGATGCAGGAGATGAATAATACAAGGGAAGTGGTCGCTTGAATACGTGTCAGAAAGTGCGTACCTCTCAAACCGGCGTGCAAGTTGGATAGTACATATAGAGAGGTCTAAATGGGAATAGGTGTGAGTTGTGTCCGAAAGAAAAGTAGGACGCCAGTATTGAGACAGACTAGATTGAAGTGGTTGAAAAGGTCTGCTAACAGGGAGCCTCTCGGGCAGGATGCTGGAGAGCCCCAATGAGGATGGTGGGCATTGAAGTCTCCAGTCATCAAAAATGGTGCAGGTAGCTGAGCAATAATTTGCATCATGTCTGCCCTGGTAATGGCAGACGACGATGGAGTGTAAACGGTACAAATGGAAAATGTAAAAGTGGGGAGAGTAATTCGGACAGCAACTGCCTGCAGGTCGGTGTGCAATGAGATGGGATCGTAGTAAATATCATCCCGGACCAGCAACATAACCCCTCCATGAGCTGGAATACCTGCCACAGGGGGTAGGTCAAAACGCACAGAGGAATAGTGTGCCAAGTCAATTTGATCACATGGGCGTAGCTTCATTTCCTGAAGAGCTACAACGAGCGGACAGTGCAAGTGTAGCAGCAACATTAAGTCCTCTTGGTTGGAGCGAATGCCGTGAATATTCCCATGAAGAAGTGCCATCGTGAGAAGAAAAAGAAAAAGGAGAAGCAAGAAGGGGTCACCTTGAAGGCCGCTGATGGCCTGGCTTCAAGCACTGCTGCCGCTATCAATAGGCGGAGAGTCATCGTCCATTTGTTCAATAGGTTTGTCGGCCATCTTGTTAAGATGGCTGGGAGGGGGAGCTTCCTCCGCCGGTGAACGGCCAGATGTTCGGCTAGCAGCGGTGTGGCCAGGCGAAACGGATGACGGCCTAGGGCGGCAACCGCTGGGTGGTGCAGGAGAAGAAACGCGCCGTGGCGGAGAACTTTGCTTCCTATGAGCCTTCTTGGAAGGTCGTTTAGTGGAAGTACTGGTTGATGGCTGGGAGTTCGAGGTACGTAGGAAGTCTGCACGGGATGATTCCTTCTTGAAGGCCCGTGCATCTGACTTCTGGGTCTTAGTCTTGGCAGAAGCTGATGAAGGTGCTTGTGTCTTAGGGGTGACGGGAGGAAGAGGAGACGTTGACCGGGCGATCTTAGCACTGGCCGAACAAACGACCGTAGTGCTAAAGGTCAGATCGCATGTTTGCGTCGACACCTCCCTGGTAGTCCGAGGAGAGGCGAGGACAGTACTGTATTTCCCCGCTGGGAACAGCGTGGGCTTCCTACTAGCAAATAGCTTGCGAGCAGCCGAGGTGGACACTTTCTCTTTGACCCGAATTTCCTGTATACAGATTTCCTTGTAGATGGGACAGTCGCGGGAGGACGCTGCATGGTCACCCTGACAGTTCATGCAACGAGGAGACGGAGGTGTACAGTCACCCTCATGGGTGTCCCTGCTACAAGTGACACATTTAGCCGCATTAGAACAAGACTGGCGAGTGTGATTAAAATGCTGACACTGGTAGCAGCGCGTAGGTGTCGGGACATAGGGGCGAACAGAAATAACCTCGTAGCCCACTTTGATGCGCGACTACAGCTGAACACTATCAAAGGTCAACAAAAGTGTCCGGGTCGGTACAAGGTCGTTGTTGACCTTTTTCATGACCCTATGGACAGCTGTCATGCCCTGCTCAGCGAGGAAAGACTGAATCTCCTCGTCAGTCAATCCGTCGAGTGAGCTAGTATATACCACACCACGCGACGAATTCAAAGTGCGGTGAGCCTCCACCCAGACAGGGAACATGTACAGGAGTGTGGTCCGAAGCAGTTTTTGTGCCTGAAAGGTGCTCTCAGTTTCTAACAAGGTACCGTTACGCAACCTGGTACAAGACTTGACAGATCCGGCTATGGCATCTACGCCCTTCTGGATAACGAAAGGGATGACAGATGAAAAATCCTTTCCGTCCTCAGATCTAGAAACTACGAGGAACTTTGGGGCAGGCGGTAGTACTTTTGTCACTGGTGGCTGGTCAAGTTTCCGATTTTGGGCAGAAGTCGAGAGAGAAGAAGAAGAAGAGAAATCCATTGCGGAGGAATCCCCCATGATTGCCAGTGTCTCCGATGGCGCACTCCTTCCTTGTGGGGACCCTCTCAGAGGTCACTCCCGCCTTAGGTGAATGTTTACACCTCAGGTCACACCTCCCGAGAAACAGACGGAGGGACCAATCGGCATGGTCCGAAGGTGTCAGCTCAGGCAATCACCCCTCCCTGGGCCTGGCCTTTACCAGGAGGTACGTGCACGCCTTACTTGTCTACCCATGGCGGGGAATTACGCGTTACCCCGTCACCAGCTAAGCATGCGAACGCGTGGGTCGGCCTTCAGGCACGCACAGGGAGGAAAGAAGAAGAGGAAAAAAAAAAAGGGAGAGAGGGAGAGAAAGGACAGACTGTCTCAAACGACGAGGCGGAGACCAGAGGGTGGACAAGAAGGCAAGGAGAAGAAGGCAAGGAGAAGAAGGCAAGGAGAAGAAGGCAAGGAGAAGAAGGCAAGGAGAAGACGGCAAGGAGAAGAAGGCAAGGAGTAGAAGGCAAGGTGTAGAAGGCAAGGTAAAAAGTAAGGAAGACAGTGAGAGGGAGAAGGACAAAGAAAGGAACCAAACAAAGGAAGGAAGAAACCGGAATAAGCGAAAAACCAAAATGACCACAAATATAAGTTGTGGAACCGTCCGTCTCCGGACGCAGGTGCAAACTACCCCCTTGAGGGGGAGGGACTCCTTTTAGTCGCCTCTTACAACAGGCAGGAATACTACGGGCCAATTCCCACCCCCGAGCCCGCAGGGGGGGGAGATGACACATGTATTGCAGAAACCACAAAATAATAAAATATGGGACAATTACATTTAGGATATTAACATGAAAGATAGAAAAACTTAAAGATACAATGATATAATAGGCAATGAAGTAAATTGGTCCAAACAAAAGCTGTATTATTAGAAAACAAGAAACTTATAGGTACTACTTTATGAAAGAGAAGCTTTAAGGTGCACAGGGATTTCGAAAGGGTCACAAAGAATTTTCTAGAAAGCTATATTTTCTAATTGGGATAATTAATAAACTAACACATATTTCAGTAAAAGTTCACATTTACAGAAAGAAATACCGGGGCTATTAAAACATAACATTGGATTTTGGAAAGAATTGCATTTTAAGATTGGAACATTCTGGAACATGAAAATTTTGAAACACAAGTTTGCAGGGAAAGTGAAACATTTGTTTGAAATGGAAAATGAAGGCTTTTAAGTAAGCTATGTCAATCTCAAAACATACAATCTCTAGCAGCATTGAACTTTGATGTGCACACTTTGCAGATATGACGAATATTTCTTTAAATAAAACGTTGTCCTATGAACTCAATATACTCTTGTCATCATCAGACTAAGTTACATTGTGATTAATAAAATTTAGTGAAATGCAGAATGAATAATAATCTGACAATTTTGTGTACACATGGTATATGCGTATTAACAATATTAGGAAAAGGACAGATTCCTATTCACCATACAGATGACTGACTGAGTTGTTTACAGGCACAACGAAAAGACTGGTGTTACACATTACACACACATTCACACAAGCAGCCATTCCTCATGCACACATGACTGGTACCACTGGCTGTTCCAACTGACATGTGACTGTCACATGACTAGCAATCTGGAGCGAAGAGGGAGACATAGCAGTGTATGGGCAGGGGGAAAGAATGGCACTATCTAGCAGGGCATACATGGACTATGTGGCAGGAAGTGGGGTGTGTGGGGAAAAAAACAGGGAATGAAAATGGTGAAGAGCAGGGAAGGGGAAAGGTGTGTAGACAGAGGGTAGCACACACTGAGGGTGGGTGCCATGAAAAGGGAGAGGTTACCATAGGTTGAGGCTGGGATGAAATCCAGGAGCAGAGAATGTGTTATAAGCCTAACTTGCGACTGTGAAGTTCAGAAAAGCTGGTAGTAGTGGAGGGGAGGATCCAGGTGGTCTAGGTTGTGAAGCAGGAATTGAAATCAAGCATGTTATGTTCTGCTGCATGTTGTGGCACAGGGTGATCTACTTTGCTCTTGGCCACAGTTTGTCAATGGCCGTTTGTCCTATTAGACAGCTGGTTGGTAGTCATACTAATACAAAAAGCTGCAGTAGTTGCAGGAGATCTGGTACACGATGTGGCTGCTTTCACAGGTCACCCGGCCTTTGATGGGGTAACGTAAGCCTGTGAAAGGCCTGGAATAGGAAGGGCTGGGTGGGTGAATTGGGCAGGTCTTGCTCATCAGTCTTCCACAGGGATATGTTCCCTGTGGCAAGTGGTTGGGATTGGGAGTGGCATAGGTACGGACTAGGATGTTTGGTGATTTTGTGGACAATGGAACACCACTTTAGGAGGGGTGAAAAAGATCTTGGGTAGGATGTTCCACATTTGAAGACATGATGTTGGATAGTCAAAGCCATGATCAAGGATGTGGTCGAGTTGTTCCAGTCCAAGATGACATTGCATGGTGAGGAGGATGCTCTTTTGTAGCTAATCCTTCAAGGCTGGTGAGAGGATTGAGGGTAAGTGGGAAAATTAGACAGGAATTCTGTTTGTGGAGAAGGTCCTGAGGTAGTGCCTGTCTGTGAAGGCTTTGGTGAGACACGGGGAAAGGGAGCTCCTGTCTCTACAGATATGCCCTGCCCAGGTGGCCAAGCTGTATGGGATTGATTTTTTGGTGGAGGAGAGACGGCAGCTGTCAAAATGAAGACACTGTTTTTCCACCTCTCTGCACAGTTAGTGCAATGACCTCGTCAAGGTTAGCAGATACTTTATGGCCCAGGTACAACACAAATGGACCTCCCTTTTGGGCCAAGATCACGGTCATGGACGTACCATGTGCTATCAACTTCTTAGCCATTGATCTATTTCATGCACTGTACCTTGACATTCATGATCCCAACTGCACAGTCAGTTCTCGGAGCTTTATCAAACTTTAGTTCAGTCTTCTCTGACCACACCTCGGGGTTCAACGATTTTGAGATGCATGTTGCCCTCCTACCACCCGCAATACCAAAATGACATAAATTCAGGAATGTCCATTCACTGCATGTGACAAGCTTCAACAGGAGCTCCAGCAGCTCCAGGATGAAGGCATTCTCTCTGTGGTACTCAAAAGCCAGTGGGCCTCCACCACAGTCATCGCTGAGAAGCCTATTGGGGCACTGTGAATCTGCAGCAATTTCAAGTCCACCATCAATGTCTTGTCAGTTACCACTGTTTATCCTCTTCCTAGGGTGGAGGAGGTCCTTGCCTGCCACTCCAGTGGCAAGATGTTTTCCAGCAGCAATGTAAGGGATTTGTATCTCCAGCTTTGCAAGATGCAGAACCCCTTATTTTTTGGTTATCAACAACCTGTTCAGTCTCTTCCAATTATCATGGCTTCTTTTCAGCATCACCAGAGCACTGGCAATTTTTCAGTGGTACCTGGAGTGCCTTACACGTCAGGTCCCGGGCATGGCAAATTACTTGGATGACATTTTGGCGGCCTGCAACGACACCCGGGGTCTGGCCAACAACTTCTGTGCACTTCTCATGGTAAGAGTTGTTTTATCACTCGCCAGTTTGAATGTTTAGGCCACATTTTCAGTTCCTCAGGCATTCACCCTAACCCACAGTATGTGGGAGCTGGAGACTATATAACACCTTCCTACTAACCCCCCCCCCCCCCTCTCTCCACACACCCACCCACCCACACCAGCCAGCTGAGATCAGTGTTTGGGCAACTCAAGTATTATCGTAAATTTATTCTACATGCTGCAGCCATAGCTGAACCCTCACATCACCTCTGCTGCAAAAATATCCATTGGATAGCACTTTGACAGTCTATGACCCCGCCAAACCTCTCCACTTGGCAGCAGATGCACGTGACTCCGAGGTGGGGGACATCTTATCCTGTATCATCAATGGGGTTAAATGTCCCATAGTGTGTGTGTCGAAGACCCTGCTACAGTCCAATGCAATTACAGCAAAATTGAGAAAGAAGCTCTGGCCAGTATATTTGGCCTCACAAATTTTCACCACTGTGTTCATCACTTCATCCTTTTAACTGACCACAAACCCTTATTTCATCTTTTAAAGGAGTATGCTGCTCTTCCAACACTGACAGTGTGCTGCCTTTGGTGTTGGGCCCTGTTTTTGTCTAGTGCTGACAATGACATTCAATTCCATTCTTCATCTCATCATGCTAATGTGGATCTCCTCTCATGTTTGTCTCTTGGAAAGTGTCCATCCTTGCTGATCCAGGTCTGCCTCCATCTGGATGAGATGCCAAAGATGCAGTGGCCAGCTTGCCATTCAACACCAAGCTCGTCACACGTCTCACAGCCAAGGACCCAGTGCTCCATGAGATTCTTCACCTGGCATTATACAACTGACTCCAAGACCATCAGTGCCTTCCACATCCGTAGGTCCAGGTGTACTGGCATCACTATTTCCACACTCAAAAGGGTGCTCTTGATCCAGGGGGGACGACGGCCACATCAAGGTCGTCATCATGACTGCTCTCCAACAACATACCTATTCCTTACTACACAAACACTGGTCCTCACACAGCATTTAGCCCACCAGCATGTGTCTTGGAGGTGAATGTATGCTGCTATCACCTGCATGGTTGAGGTCTGCTCTACCTGCCACAGCAAGAAAGCAGCTCCGCCACGTTTCTTCTTTCATACCAATACCTTGGTCCAGGCTACTACACCTGGCCTTTGCTGGGCCATTCCTGGGACACTCCTGGTGGAAGTCATAGATGTGGGTTATGGTTTTCCTCAAATTTCTCAAATGACCAACACATCCAACATCTTACCACTCCACACTTCAGGATGGGTCAACCCAGGGCAAAAAACTTCATGGCCGTCCTCACACCTCACAACTCTCTACACTTCTTCCAATTCCAGCCCCCTAATACACTTGGAAGTCCATCCGCCACAGGTTTTCCATCCTCAATCCAGTGTGGACCTTTGTATTTTCTGAAGACTGTCAACAATGGCTCCCAGCTAACATTTCCCAACTTCTGGACCACACTGCAGTGGAAGTAAAGCTTCCAGACAGTACCGTTTGCGATAAACATATTAATCAGTTGTGGTCTCACCACATTCCACTTTTTGAACACGAGTTTACCTTCCTCTTTTGTTCCAGGAGTTGGGCCTTCTCAGCCTCCTCTTCCGAACAATGTCTGCACTAGTCAACTGCACCCAACAATGGCTCCTTCAGAGGAGTTATCTGACCACCAGCACAGCCAGCTCTGATGCCCACGGAGGTGCACCTCGCCTGCCCAGTTACATCCACAGCTGTTGGGCAACCGATGCAACCCAAGAACAGTGCATGGGACTACAGTCTTTTCTCCCCAGCCAGGAAGCCATGGGGTGCAGGTGGGGTGGGGAAGATTTGCTCTATCATGGGCTTACACCTACTCTGTCAGTAACGTACAGTACGTCCAAGTTACTTGGGCAGTCGGCTTCTTAGCAGATGATCCAAGAAGGCTGCCACACTCCTCATCGCCACCAGACAGCAGACAAAGTGCTGTCAGAGTACACTGGCCCCATGGACATTCTTTTGGCCATATGACAGGAAGTAGGACAAGCTGTATACCAGGCCTGGGGCTGTACTTCAGCTGGTACGCAGGACCTGAGCACTGGGGCCAGGTGCCGAATGCAGTCACATTTCATCCATCAAGAGCTCACTCCAGAACCATCGCTATGCCATCATTGTTGCCCATGCCAGTCTTCTCATCCTGCAACCGACAATGTGACCTTTCAGGAAGAAGATATGGAACTGAGGTGGTGAGTGATCAGCAGATTTGTAATAATTCTGGGTTCATCCTTATAACTGGTTTCACCAAACTTAGTAAATTTATGGTTATGAACTCTGACTGACAGGCACCTACAAGACTTCGTTTTGGCACCTAGCATGCAAAGACTTCAGTTTAAAACTCTTTGTTTATTCACCAGTGATGTGCCTTCTGCCTCAAGCACTGTCTGTGTTAAAAAAGAAGATTTATTTTGCTTGTAACTGTTTTCAACTGTCTTTAACAAAGGAACATTGTGTTATCTTGACTAAAATAAACTTAGAGCTCTTTGCATACCTGAGCATTCTTTTCTTGACGGCCTGTGGTGGATACCTTACTTTGGTAGTTATTGTACGTTTCGCGCATAGATCTTTTCACAGATGCACAAATCTCTACTAACTTTCACTTATCAACATTTATACGTTCCCTTTTGAACCAAGAGTGCAAGTGTCTTCTTCCTCAGCATCTGCCAAACTTCGTTATTAAAACATGGTGGGTCTTGTCCATCCTTGATCCACTTACTAAGCACATAACTCTAAAGACCATGATTTACAATCTGCGTGAACTTTGCTCATAATTCCTCTACAGGTACATCCATCTTACTGGAACTAAGTGATGCCAAGTCACTGTCTAAATGAGATTTTGGTAACTGCTTATCTGCTGTGTATCTAGCAGACACTCTCCTAGCCTTCTTTACTGATTTATTGACTTTCGTAATCACAGTTGCTATAATGACATCATGATCACTAAACCCCATTTCTGTACTGACATTGTCTACATTTTATATCCTCTCTACTTCGACCATCATCAGTTATTTTGCTCCCCAAATAGCAAAACTCCTTTACTACTTTAAGTGTCTCATTTCCTAATCTAATTCCCTCAGCATCACCCGATTTAATTTGACTACATTCCATTATCCTCGTTTTGCTTTTATTGATGTTCATCTTATATCCGCCTTTCAAGACACTGTCCATTCCGTTCAACTGCTCTTCCAAGTCCTTTGCTGTCTCTGACAGAATTACAATGTCATCAGCAAACCTCAAAGTTTTTATTTCTTCTCCGTGGATTTTAATAGTAGTAAAGGAGTTTTGCTATTTAGGGAGTAAAATAACTGATGATGGTCGAAGTAGAGAGGATATAAAATGTAGACTGGCAATGGGAAGGAAAGCGTTTCTGAAGAAGAGAAATTTGTTAACATCGAGTATAGATTGACGTGTCAGGAAGTCGTTTCTGAAAGTATTTGTATGGAGTGTAGCCATGTATGGAAGTGAAACATGGATGATAACCAGTTTGGACAAGAAGAGAATAGAAGCTTTCGAAATGTGGTGCTACAGAAGAATGCTGAAGATTAGGTGGGTAGATCACGTAACTAATGAGGAGGTATTGAATAGGATTGGGGAGAAGAGTAGTTTGTGGCACAACTTGACAAGAAGAAGGGATCGGTTGGTAGGACATGTTTTGAGGCATCAAGGGATCACAAATTTAGCATTGGAGGGCAGCGTGGAGAGTAAAAATCGTAGAGGGAGACCAAGAGATGAATACACTAAGCAGATTCAGAAGGATGTAGGTTGCAGTAGGTACTGGGAGATGAAGAAGCTTGCACAGGATAGAGTAGCATGGAGAGCTGCATCAAACCAGTCTCAGGACTGAAGACCACAACAACAACAACAACAACAACAACAACAACATGGATTTTAATACCTACTCTGAACTTTTCTTTTGTTTCCTTTACTGCTTGCTCAATATACAGATTGAATAACATCAGGGAGAGGCTACAACCCTGTCTCACTCCCTTCCCAACCATTGCTTCCCTTTCATGCCCCTCGACTCTTATAACTGCCATCTGGTTTCTGTACAAATTGTAAATAGCCTTTCGCTCCCTGTATTTTACCCCTGCCATCTTCAGAATTTGAAAGAGAGTATTCCAGTCAACATTGTCAAAAGCTTTCTCTAGGTCTACAAATGCTAGAAACATAGTTTTGCCTTTCCTTAATCTAGCTTCTAAGATAAGTCGTAGGGTCAGTATAGCCTCACGTGTTCCAACATTTCTATGGAATCCAAACTGATCTTCCCCGAGGTCGGCTTCTACCAGTTTTTCCATTCGTCTGTAAAGAATTCGCGTTAGTATTTTGCAGCTGTGACTTATTAAACTGATTGTTCAGTAATTTTCACATCTGTCAACACCTGCTTTCTTTGGGATTGGAATTCTTATATTCCTCTTGAAGTCTAAGGGAATTTCGCCTGTCTCATACATCTTGCTCACAATATGGTAGAGTTTTGTCAGGACTAGCTCTCCCAAGGCTGTCAGTAGTTCTAATGGAATGTTGTCTACTCCCGGGGGCTTATTTCGACTTACGTCATTCAGTGCTCTGCCAAACTCTGTATGCAGTATCATATCTCCCATTTTATTTCATCTACATCCTCTTCCATTTCCATAATATTGTCCTCAAGAACATTGTCCTTGTATAGACCCTCTATATACTCCTTCCACCTTTCTGCTTTCCCTTTTTTGCTTAGAACTGGGTTTCCATCTGAGCTCTTGATATTCATGCAAATGGTTCTCTTTTCTCCAAAGGTCTCTTTAATTTTCCTGTAGGCAGTATCTATCTTACCCCTCGTGAGATAAGGAGATAAGCCTCTACATCCTTACATTTGTCCTCTAGCCATCCAGGCTTAGCCATTTTGCACTTCCTGTCGATCTCATTTTTGAGACGTTTGTATTTATTTTGCCTGCTTCACTTTCTGCATTTTTGTATTTTCTCCTTTCATCAATTAAATTCAGTATCTCTTCTGTTACCCAAGGATTTCTACTAGCCCTTGTCTTTTTACCTACTTGATCCTCTGCTGCCTTCACTATTTCATTCCTCAAAGCTACCCATTCTTCTTCTACTATATTTCCTTCCCCCATTCCTGTCAATTGTTCCCTTATGCTCTCCCTGAAACACTGTACAACCTCTGGTTCTTTCAGTTTATCCAGGTCCCATCTCCTTAAATTACCACCTTTTTGTAGTTTCTTCAGTTTCAATCTGCAGTTCATAACCAATAGATTGTGGTCAGAATCCACATCTGCCCCTGGAAATGTCTTACAATTTAAAACCTGGTTCCTAAATCTCTGTCTTACCATTATATAATCTATCTGAAACCTGTCAGTATCACCAGGCTTCTTCATGTATACAACCTTCTTTTATGATTATTGAACAAAGTGTTAGCTATGATTAAATTATGCTCTGTGCAAAATTCTATATTCTATCAGGCAGCTTCGTCTTTGATTCCTTACCCCCATTCCATATTCACCTGCTACTTTTCCTTCTCTTCCTTTTCCTGCTATCGAATTCCAGTCAGCAATAATTATTAAATTTTCATCTCCCTTCACTATCTGAATAATTTCTTTTATCTCATCATAAATTTCATTAAGCTCTTCGTTATCTGCAGAGCTAGTTGGCATATAAACTTGTACTACTGTAGTAGGCATGGGCTTCGTGTCTATCTTGGCCACAATAATGCGTTCACTATGCTATTTGTAGTAACTTACCCGCACTCCTATTTTTTTATTCATTATTAAACCTACTCCTGCATTACCCCTATTTGATTTTGTATTTATAACCCTGTATTCACCTGACCAAATGTCTTGTTCCTCCTACCACCGAACTTCACTAATTCCCACTATATCTAACTTTAACCTATCCATTTCCCTTTTTAAATTTTCTAACCTACCTGCCTGATTAAGGGATCTGACATTCCACGCTCTGATCCGCAGAACGCCAGTTTCCTTTTTCCTTATAACGACGTCCTCCAGAGTAGACCCCCCCCCCCCTCCCCTCTTCCAGAGATCCGAATGGGGGACTATTTTACCTCTGCAATATTTTACCCAAGGGGACGCCATCATCATTTAACCATACAGTAAAGCTGCATTCCCTCGAGAAAAATTACGGATGCAGTTTCCCCTTGCTTTCAGCCGTTCGCAGTACCACAACAGCAAGGCCGTTTTGGTTAGTGTTACAGGGCCAGATCAGTCAATCATCCAGACTGTTGCCCCTGCAACTACTGAAAAGGCTGCTGCCCCTCCTCAGGAACTACACATTTGACTGGCCTCTCAACAGATACACCTCCTTTGTGGTTGCACCTATTGTACGGTTACCTGTGTCGTTGAGGCACTCAAGCCTCCCCACCTACGGCAAGGTCCATGGTTCATACAGACTACAAAACTCAAACTGATATATTCCACACAGACTACAAAACTGAAACTGGTGTATTCCACATAAATAGTAAGACTGCACCCAAAGGTACAAAGCATTTAATGGTCTGGTTAGTTTCTGAATAACTAAATTAATGAATAAATGACTGGAAGGAATGAGAAGTAGCTGAATAATACATCACAAATATCTGTCCATGAACCAAAGGTAAATGTCATTGAATTCATTGTTTCAAAAATATTTAAATTAAGGAAAGAAAGCTAAATTTGAAAATCATACAGACATCACAATCACTAAAGACAGAAAATCCCATGTCATCCAGCAAAGGCTTCAGCAAGTGAATGACTATTCTTCAGAGAGACATCTGAAGATGGAAGGAGGCATTAATTAGATACAATATTGTCCAAGTATATTTCTTATTCCTGAGCAAAGTGCTCTTGAGTACAATTGAAAGTGTATAGCATTTTGGTTAGCAGGTTTCCTTTGGATGCACTGTTTTAAGAATTTTCTATTACCTTATCTTGCACTGTGGGAATTGAAATGAATACTTGCTCAATTTGAAATCTGGCAGTAAATCCATCGCAGTGTTGACACTATCAATATGAAGAGTCTGAGATGGGACCTGAAATACAGTAAAATAAAAGTAAGCTTCAAACAAAATACTAATTTCTTTTGTATCAAATCTTTTGATTCACTTTTGAGGTACTAAAAATAACGAAAAATAATGCAAATAGAGAAAATTTAAGGAAAAAAGATGACAGAGCCAAAAATACTTCCTGAATACTCGCATCATGTCACTTTTCTTTTGTAGTCCTCTATAAACACACCAAACTTAATACTAGTCTTCTCCCTGATCACTGACTGTCCTGAGGGGTGATTTGTTTTTGAAATAGGTGGATCAGTAGTGTCTATACAGTGAGTATCAGTGATGAACATGGTCAGAGTAATAAAAAGAAATGCATTCATGCTATGACTTACACAATGATGCACATTATACTATCATGAAAGGCCACTTGTGCAGCAATTCCTCTTGGAGAAGAGTTTAATTAGCTTATACAGATTAGAGTGGTACCTTCTGAAGCCACAAAGAAAGTACCTTTCCATGCACTACACTTTTCAGTTATGCACATCCACACTTTACTCTCCTGTTTCTTTTCCTCAACTGCCCTGATCACAAAAAATCAGAAACTGATGCTATGGCTTTATTGTTAGCTTCTACTATTGTCTTTTCAATGTTTTCAGGTATACTATTTTAGTCCTATAACAATTGATTGTCAGGTGTACTTTTAAAACTCCCAATTAATTGCTTGAGTGTATCTGTACTAAATGCAGATACTACACTGTCATTGGCAAAATGTAATTAGTTCAGATGAGTTCCATCAAATATATATTCTTTCCTCCATTTCCCAGCTTTAGGATCTGAAAATTTCCTCTAGGGCTTTTGAGAACAGTTTTGCTGATAAGATGTCTCCTTGCCCAACACTGCTAATGATAATTCATAGTCATTGCTCAGTTCTACAATTTTGTACAAAACTTTTACATAGTCTCTTGTGGAGCAACAACTTCTAATACCAACTTGTTCCTTTACCTACTTAAAATCTAATTAATCTGTTAAGCAATTAGTGGTAACTACATAGAGGAACTGTATAGGACCATAGTATTTGTTTGTGTTGTCTGCCTCCCTTTATATATGAAGTAAAATAATTACCGAATTACAGTATTACAGTTTAGGGGAATTTTCTTCATATTCAAAAATTATGTAAACAATTTTGTAATTTCCGTTTGTATTGCCTCACTGGATAATTACCAATGGTATATATTTTAGCAAATGTTTCCCTAAGACTGTCTTCTTCTGGATTTAGGTATCCAAAAATATATAGAGGATGTTATACAGCAATCGAGGGCACTGTAGGGCTAAAGCCATCTCTCACTTTGAGGAAAGACATGCAAATCAGTATCATCAGGTTATGGGATCTGACATTCCATGCTCTTCTGTTTTATTTCTTATTTTTATAATTTTGTTATTTTGTTTCATATTTCTTAATTTTTAAAACTTTGTTTAATTTTTAGTTTTTTCCCCTTAACTTTTTTGTTTTACAGCTACACAAATTTAATTCATAACAAAATAATATAATTGCAGAGATAAAAAAAATCTACTCACCGAGAGGTGGCAGAATGCACACATAAAAGGAGGTTATAATTGGGAAAATTTTTGAGCCAGTGGCTCCTTCAGGCAGAAGGGTTCAATGGGAAGGAAGAAGGGTGAAGGAAAAGGACAGGAGGTGTCTAGGAAAAGGGGTAGATTTTGGGAAAGTCACACAGAATCGTGGGTCAGGCAAGACTTACTGGAATGGATGAGAAGGAATTTTTAATTTAGATCTGCATGAGACTCTACATGCAAACATATCAAAAATAACTATAAATGCTTAATACTGGCTTGGTACATGTGTTGTTTTGCATGAATAAAGATTTTTCAATGATTTTAAGTTACTGCTGAATAAAGTTTTTAATGTGTAAGCAACAAAACGAGAACCAACTTCAATAACCAGTTTTTTTTTAATTATACCCAACGATAGTACTCAAACTGAAACAAATTTCCTAAAAACACAGTTTCATGTGCAAATGTGTGGTTTTTGAGACATACAACCAAACAATGAAAGATTTTTGCAAATGCTTCTTATAACTACCATAAGAATATATTTTTTATCATGGTCTGTATCACTTTAAACCATCTCAGCATATGTGATTTGCATAACACACGTCTTATGTGCATTTTATGTTCAACTTTAGACCGCTATATTGTGACATAATAATGAATAAATAATAATGAGTAAATGAATAAATAATAATGAATAACAAAATAGGAGCGCGGGTAAGCTACTACAAACAGCATAGTGAACGCATTATTGTGGCCAAGATAGACACGAAGCCCATGCCTACTACAGTAGTAAAAGTTTATATACCAACTAGCTCTGCAGGTGATAAAGAGCTTAATGAAATTTATGATGAGATAAAAGAAACTATTCAGATAGTGAAGGGAGATGAAAATTTAATAGTTATTGCTGACTGGAATTCGATAGAAGGAAAAGCAGCAGGTGAATATGGAATGTGGGTAAGGAATGAAAGACGAAGCCGCCTGATAGAATATAGAATTTTGCACAGAGCATAATTTAGACAGAGCTAACACTTTGTTCAAGAATCATAAAAGAAGGTTGTATACATGGAAGAATCCTGGAGATACTAGAAGGTATCAGATAGATTATATAATGGTAAGACAGAGATTTAGGAACCGGTTTTAAATTGTAAGACATTTCCGGGGGCAGATGTGGACTCTGACCACAATCTATTGGTTATGAACTGTACATTAAAACTGAAGAAACTGCAAAAAGGTGGGAATTTAAGGAGATGGGACCTGGATAAACTGAAAGAACCAGAGGTTGTACAGAGTTTCAGGGAGAGCATAAGGGAACAATTGACAGGAATGGGGGAAAGAAATACAGTAGAAGAAGAATGGGTAGCTTTGAGGAATGAAATAGTGAAGGTAGCAGAGGATCAAGTAGGTAAAAAGATGAGGGCTAGTAGAAATCCTTGGGTAACAGAAGAGATACTGAATTTAATTGATGAAAGGAGAAAATACAAAAATGCAGTAAGTGAAGCAGGCAAAAAGGAATACAAACGTCTCAAAAATGAGATCGACAGGAAGTGCAAAATGGCTAAGCAGGGATGGCTAGAGGACAAATGTAAGGATGTAGAAACTTATCTCATGAGGGATAAGATAGATACTGCCTACAGGAAAATTAAAGAGACCTTTGGAGAAAAGAGAACCACTTGCATGAATATCAAGAGCTCAGATGGAAACCCAGTTCGAAGCAAAAAAGGGAAAGCAGAAAGGTGGAAGGAGTATATAGAGGGTCTATACAAGGGCGATGTTTTTGAGGACAGTATTATGGAAATGGATGAGGATGTAGATGAAGATGAAATGGGAGATATGATACTGCATAAAGAGTTTGACAGAGCACTGAAAGACCTAAGTTAAAACAAGGCCCTGGGAGTAGAGAACATTCCATCAGAACTACTGATAGCCTTGGGAGAGCTAGTCCTGACAAAACTCCACCATCTGGTGAGCAAGATGTATGAGACAGGCGAAATTCCCTCAGACTTCAAGAAGAATATAATAATTCCCAATCCCAAAGAAAGCAGGTATTGACAGATGTGAAAATTACTGAACTATCAGTTTAATAAGTCACAGCTGCAAAATACTTATGCAAATTCTTTACAGACGAATAAAAAAACTGGTAGAAGCCGACCTCGGGGAAGATCAGTTTGGATTCCGTAGAAATACTGGAACACGTGAGGCAATAGTGACCCTACGACTTATCTTAGAAGCTAGATTAAGGAAAGGCAAACCTACGTTTCTAACATTTGTAGACTTAGAGAAAGCTTTTGACAATGTTGACTGGAATACTCTCTTTCAAATTCTGAAGGTGGCAGGGGTAAAATACAGGGAGCGAAAGGCTATTTACAATTTGTACAGAAACCAGATGGCAGTTATAAGAGTCGAGCGGCACGAAAGGGAAGCAGTGGTTGGGAAGGGAGTGAGACAGGGTTGCAGCCTATCCCCGGTGCTATTCAATGTGTATTTTGAGCAAGCACTAAAGGAAACAAAAGAAAAGGTCGGAAACAAAAGAAAAGTTCGTAGTAGGTATTAAAATCCACAGAGAAGAAATAAAAACTTTGAGGTTTGCCGATGACATTGTAATTCTGTCAGAGACCGCAAAGGACTTGGAAGAGCAGTTGAACGGAATGGACAGTGTCTTGAAAGGGGGATATAAGATGAACATCAACAAAAGCAAAACGAGGATAATGGAATGTGGTCAAATTAAGTTGGGTGATGCTGAGGGAATTAGATTAGGAAATGAGACACTTAAAGCAGTAAAGGAGTTTTGCTATTTGGGGAGCAAACTAACTGATGATGGTCGACGTAGAGAGGATATAAACTGTAGAATGGCAATGGCAAGGAAAGTGTTTCTGAAGAAGAGAAATTTGTTAACATCGAGTATTGATTTAAGTGTCAGGAAGTCGTTTCTGAAAGTATTTGTATGGAGCATAGCCATGTATGGAAGTGAAAGATGGACAATAACTAGTTTGGATGAGAAGAGAACAGAAGCTTTCGAATTGTGGTGCTACAGAAGAATGCTGAACGCTAGATGGGTAGATCATACAACTAATGAGGAGGTATTGAATAGGATTGGGGAGAAGAGAAGTTTGTGGCAAAACTTGACTAGAAGAAGGGATTGGTTGGTAGAACATGTTCTGAGGCATCAAAGGATCACCAATTTAGTATTGGAGGGAAGCGTAGAGGGTAAAAATCGTAGAAGGAGATCAAGAGATGAATACACTAAACAGATTCAGAAGGATGTAGGTTGCAGTAGGTACTGGGAGATGAAGAAGCTTGCACAGGATAGAGCAGCATGGAGAGCTGCATCAGACCAGTCTCAGAACTGAAGACCACAACAACAACAACATTGTGACAGCGGATAAAGCTTTCACAAAACAACAGGATCGACCTTAATTACACATGTTTGTCTACTTTCTTACAAAACTTGAACCAATTTAAACAAGTCTGAAACATAGACGTGGCTCATATAAAAATCTTACAAAAAACATGTTTCCTGCACATAAAAAATGAATGAAGCTAGATTTTTAAAAGTGAGTTTTCAATTTTATCATCAGAATGCATTTTTTATTTATATGGTTCAGTCTAAGTCATTTCTGCACATTCAATTCATATAAGACAAATTTTACATGCTACATTTAGCTTGACTTTAAAACAAGATAAAGATTCCAGAATGAGATTTTCACTCTGCAGCGGGGTGTGCGCTGATATGAAACTTCCTGGCAAATTAAAACTGTGTGCCCGACCGAGACTCTAACTCGGGACCTTTGCCTTTCGTGGGCAAGTGCTCTACCATCTGAGCTACCGAAGCACGACTCACGCCCGGTCCTCACAGCTTTACTTCTGCCAGTATCTCGTCTTCTACCTTCCAAACTATACAGGAGCTCTCCTGCGAACCAGGAGAGCTTCTGCCACGAAGTTTCAAGATAAAGATTAATGGACAGAAAAAAGCTGTTTGACTCTATTTACCTACTTTCATGCAAAGTTTCAAGTGATTCATAATTTAAAGTATAGAAGTTGTACACTTCAAAAACCTCCCAGAAAAACGTGTTTTTAGCCTGTAAAATCCAAACAAAGAATGATTTTATTCAAACTGTTAAAATCTATCTTAGACCACAACCCAATATATCACTAGACCGAATTTGAACCAGTCCAGAGTTATTTAAGGATGACATGACATCCAAATGAGGGTGATTGTTTTTGCACATAAAATCTGAACAGTGTACATAAAAAGGGTGGCATTAATTTCATCTGAATTAAAATATTTCGCAAAAGGAATTAATCATTTTGTACAATTTGCCTGGATGCCAGCCCTCGTTGATCATTCTAATCTTGCTTAATGTACTGTAACATGGCTACAGCAAGATAGATGTTCGAATAGCTATACAAATGGCTGCTGGTCCAGACTAAACCAAAAACTTTTTACCCCATGTTTTTAGCTCAAATAGGAACCGAGCACCAATGCCTTCCCCAAACCCCATTCTGCACGCTGTCTTCTCATATGTACTTGTTACAGCACTTCTGCACAGTAACAATAAAACTGTCATCACTTGAAGGTATGCATGAAAGTAATTCCTGTCGCAATATTCAGGTGCCATGCCTTCTGGTTATCTTCAGTTGTATGATGGGGAAGGTAACACTGAACTTTAATATTTAAGACCCCCCTGGCATGTGCATGACATACTCTGAAGTCGGTATGCAGGTGATACTGGAGTGCATGCTCTTCTCCTACAAGTCTGCACACCTCTTTGAGCACCCTCCATGGTGATCACTGACCATTTCAATATTGATCAATCATCTTCATTTTGTACAATCACAGCAAGATGTCAACTATGCAGAGCATGAAGTGTCCCAATTACAGGATTCCATGTGGTGTCCAGCTGGAAACCACCAACACAATTTATCCTCCTAAGATGGTCACATTGCCACTGATTCCTTCATGATTCAGTCCCAAAAGTTTGATGTATGGGTGTGATTTGCAAGCCAGGTGAACTGGACACTCACTGATCTGATGAGACAGATCGCAAAGTTTAATAGATCTGTGACACAGATGCCACTGGAAGTTTGTGTTTGATGATACATTTTCATATTTGACACAAAAATTTATGTATGTCACAACTGTGTCAGAGCAGGTAAGAGGTCTTAATTTTTATCCTACATCTGTTTCACCACCACTAGTGAACTTTGTAAGCTGCAGCACCGAGGCCATTTACTCTCTTACACCCGATGCTGCAGAGGAACTTTCTTGGTTGCCTTATCCAGTGATAAGAAGAGCTATACCACAGAAGAGTAATGTACGGCCAATAGAGAGAGTAGTCTCCACAACTTACAACCAGGTATGGCAAGTATAGCATTAAAAGTAGATGAATGTAACAATACCATGCTGATGCCACAAGATCAACATTTTTCACCTGACACAGTGTACTGCAGGATCAGTAAGAAACATAATGAGGAAAACTTCAGGGCTTTTGACAGTCAGATCTCCGCCAAAGGAGGCTATCAAAAGACTGAGATGACATAATATTGTGATAATGCGGTTCACTTGCAGAGAAATGTTTACCTCTATGACCTACTGTGATTGATAATGTTGGAGTGTCCTTTTATGGTTTGGCCAAATGATTGACATATTTATTCAGTCCCATTGTAGGCAAGTATCTGCAGCACATATGCCATTATACTAATTTTTTCATCAGATTTAAGTCACTTAACTGAAAAGTATTGAATTATTCGTTAGTTCTGATACTGTTCCACCTATTACAATAATACCTTTGGTGGACTCACTACATCTGATCAGTAACAGGTTAGAGAATGATAAAACACCAAAGTTTGACCACAGTCTGTCCGCAACATATTTTTTTACTTAATGAGTCCTTTGAATGATGTGATAGTGTTGTGTGTGGAGCCCTTTGTCTCCCCTAGTGACCAAAAGTTTTACAGAATATTTTGAGGAGCGATCACTTGAATCAATCATTTTACAACCCACAATATTCTGGTAATATATAGTACATTTTTAGTTTGACTTTATGGTTTGAGCAGTCTCTATGAGCCTCAATATTTTATAACATAAAATAAGGCCACTCACAGACTGTATTTACAGGCTATCAGTTGCCACTATCCAGCACAGGCTGTGGGACCTGCAGTCAGAACTGGTACGTATACAGACTGCCTTCCTAGAAAATTTATATTCATCTCATCAGATACTAGGTATGTTGCAGACATATAAATGATATATGGCAGAACAGGGAACAGGATGGCGACTTCAAAGTGACATTTTACCTGCCATATACTGGAAACGTTGCTATGAAAATAAGTATAGAGTACTAAGAAAACACAAGGTTAATGTACATCTTGTCCTCCAGTGCAAAATTGAGCACGCCTGGGATCAAAGATGACCTAGTGTTCTGTAAAAAAAACATTTACAAGGTTTCACGAAGTCCTGCAAATCTTATACAGGGCAAACCATATGCACCTATTATGAGAATATTATGGAGCACCAGTGGTTTGCCCCTGCAGGCCAGCAACACAGGACATTTAATCAACTATGTCGTTTTGATGTTTCTTTCAGTCTGAAGCCTTGTTTGATGCACCTCTCCAAGCTGCTCTATCCTGTGTGTGCCTCTTCATCTCTGAATCACTACTGCAACCTACAGCTTTCTGAATCTGCTTACTGTATTCATCTCCTTGTCTCCCTCTATGAATTTTACCATCTGCACACTTCCCTCAAATACTGAATTGGTGATCCCTTGATGTCTCATATTGTGTCCTATCAATCAGTCTCTTCTTTTGCTCAAACTGTGCCACAAATTTGTTGTCTCCCAATTTTATTCAGTACCTCTTCGTTAGTTACGTGATCTACCCATCTAATCTTCAACATTCCTCTGTAGCTCCGCTTTGAAAGCTTCTATTCTCTTTTTGTCTAAACTGTTCATCATCCATGGTTAATTTCTGTACATGGCTACACTCCAGACAATTCTTTTAGAGAAATCATAGTTCAAAGTGGACAAATTTCTCCTTTTCAGAAATGCTTTTCTTCCATTTGCCCAAATGACAAAACACATCTACTACTTTAAGTGTCATACCATTATCCATGTTTTGCTTTTGTTGATGTTCATCTTATATCCTCCTCTCAAGGCAATGATCATTCCGTTCAACTCTTCTCCCAAGTCCTTTGTTGTCTCTGACAGAATTACAATGTCATCGGCAAATCTCAAAGTTTTTATTTCCTCTCCCTGAACTTTAATTCCCACTCCAAATTTTTCTTCACTTTCCTTTACTCCTTGTTCAATGTACAGACTGAATAACACCGGGGATAGGCTACAAACCTATCTCACTCCCTTCTCAACCACTGGTTCCCTTTCATGTCCCTTGACTCTCATTACTGCCGTCTGGTTTCTGTACAAGTTGTAAATAGACTTCCACTTCACCTATTTTACACCTCGTACCTTCATAATGTCAAAGAAAGTATTCCAGTCAACATGATCAAAAGCTTTCTCTAAGTCTATAAATGCTACAAATGTAGTTTTGCCTTTCCTTAACCTATCTTCTAAGAAGCGTCACAGGGTCAGTATTGCCTCACGTGTTCCTACATTTCTCCAGAATCCAAACTAATCTTCCCCGAGGTCTGCTTCTACCAGTTTACCCATTTTTCTGTTCAGAATTTGTGTTAGTATCTGGCAATCATGACTTATTAAACTTATAGTTCAGTCATTTTCACACTTGTCAGCAACTGCTTTCTTTGGAACTGGAATTACCACATTCTTCTTGAAGTCTGGGGGTATTCTGCCCGTCTCATACCTCTCGCACACCAGATGGAAGCGTTTTATCATGGCTGGCTCCCCCAACACTGTCAGTAGTTCAGACAGAATGTCATCTACTCCTGGGACCTTCTTTCAACTTGAGATCCTTCAGAGCTTTGTCAAATTCTTATCATGGTATCGTATCTGTCATCTCATCTTCATCTACATCCATTTCCCTTTCTAAAATATTGCTTTCATGTTCATATCCATTGTAAAGATCCTCTGTATGCTCCTGCCACCTTTCCCTTCCTTGCTTAGGACTGGTTTACCATCTGGGCTCTCAATATTCATACAGCTGCGTCTCTTTTCCCCAAAAGCCTCTTTAACTTCCCTGTAGGCAGTGTCTATCTTGCCTCTAGTGAAATATGCTCCTAAATCCTTACACTTGTCTTCTAGCCGTTTTTGTTCAGCAATTTTGCAGGTCATGTCAATCTCATTTTTTAGATGTTTGTATTGCATTTCACCTGTTTCTTTTGCTGCATTTTTAAATTTTCTCCTTTCAAGAACTAAATTCAATATCTCTTGTGTTATCCACGGATTCTTAATAGTCCTTGTCTTTTTACCTACTGGATCCTCTGCTGCTTTCACTATAGCATCTCTTAAAGCTACCCATTCATCTTCTACTGTATTCCTTTTCCCTGTTTTAGCCAACTGTTGCCTGAAGCTTCCTCTGAAGCTCTTGGCCTCTGCTTCTTTCAACTTATCCAGACCCCATCTCCTTAACTTCTGACCTTTTCCCTATTTCTTCAGTTTTAATCTACAGTTCATAACCAATAAATCGTGGGCAGAGTCCACATCTACCCCAGAGAATGTCTTACAGTTTAAAATCTGGTTCCTAAATATCTGTCTAATCATTATACACTCCTGGAAATGGAAAAAAGAACACATTGACACCGGTGTGTCAGACCCACCATACTTGCTCCGGACACTGCGAGAGGGCTGTACAAGCAATGATCACACGCACGGCACAGCGAACACACCAGGAACCGCGGTGTTGGCCGTCGAATGGCGCTAGCTGCGCAGCATTTGTGCACCGCCGCCGTCAGTGTCAGCCAGTTTGCCGTGGCATACGGAGCTCCATCGCAGTCTTTAACACTGGTAGCATGCCGCGACAGCATGGACGTGAACCGTATGTGCAGTTGACGGACTTTGAGCGAGGGCGTATAGTGGGCATGCGGGAGGCCGGGTGGACGTACCGCCGAATTGCTCAACACGTAGGGCGTGAGGTCTCCACAGTACATCGATGTTGTCGCCAGTGGTCGGCGGAAGGTGCACGTGCCCGTCGACCTGGGACCGGACCGCAGCGACGCACGGATGCACGCCAAGACCGTAGGATCCTATGCAGTGCCGTAGGGGACCGCACCGCCACTTCCCAGCAAATTAGGGACACTGTTGCTCCTGGGGTATCGGCGAGGACCATTCGCAACCGTCTCCATGAAGCTGGGCTACGGCCCCGCACACCGTTAGGCCGTCTTCCGCTCACGCCCCAACATCGTGCAGCCCGCCTCCAGTGGTGTCGCGACAGGCGTGAATGGAGGGACGAATGGAGACGTGTCGTCTTCAGCGATGAGAGTCGCTTCTGCCTTGGTGCCAATGATGGTCGTATGCGTGTTTGGCGCCGTGCAGGTGAGCGCCACAATCAGGACTGCATACGACCGAGGCACACAGGGCCAACACCCGGCATCATGGTGTGGGGAGCGATCTCCTACACTGGCCGTACACCACTGGTGATCGTCGAGGGGACACTGAATAGTGCATGGTACATCCAAACCGTCATCGAACCCATCGTTCTACCATTCCAAGACCGGCAAGGGAACTTGCTGTTCCAACAGGACAATGCACGTCCGCATGTATCCCGTGCCACCCAACATGCTCTAGAAGGTGTAAGTCAACTACCCTGGCCAGCAAGATCTCCGGATCTGTCCCCCATTGAACATGTTTGGGACTGGATGAAGTGTCGTCTCACGCAGTCTGCACGTCCAGCACGAACGCTGGTCCAACTGAGGCGCCAGGTGGAAATGGCATGGCAAGCCGTTCCACAGGACTACATCCAGCATCTCTACGATCGTCTCCATGGGAGAATAGCAGCCTGCATTGCTGCGAAAGGTGGATATACACTGTACTAGTGCTGACATTTTGCATGCTCTGTTGCCTGTGTCTATGTGCCTGTGGTTCTGTCAGTGTGATCATGTGATGTATCTGACCCCAGGAATGTGTCAATAAAGTTTCCCCTTCCTGGGACAATGAATTCACGGTGTTCTTATTTCAATTTCCAGGAGTGTATAATCAATCTGAAACCCTCCAATCTTCAGCTCTCTTCCACATATGCAACCTTCTTTTATGATTCTGAAACCAAGTGTTAGCAACAGTTAAATTATGCTCCGTGCAAAACTCTACCAGGTGACTTCCTTTTTCATTCCTTTCTCCAGTACATTTTCACCTAAGTTTTCCTTGTCATCCTTTTCCTACAGTCGAATTATGAAACAAAAATTGAGCCCCACACATCACATTCTTAAATCTCCATCATTAAGAAATCAGAGGAAATACAACTGTCTGAGGACATGATGTACTGACATGGTCCAGCTGGACACCCCATGAAATCCTGTCATTGGGAAGCTTTGTACTTTAGTAGTTCCACTATAGATCTCATGAAGCCAAATGTGACCCATTCCCATTCTCTCACCAAAGAATAGCCCCTGGCACTACCAGAAATTGAACCGGAACCCTCCATTTGATAATCAGACATGCTGCTCACTCCTCAGGTATGCCGAGGCTCTTTAAGTGGTTAACATCATCGAATAAGGGGCGATCAAAAAACTTCCGTTCAAAGGCCACACTAACACCTTGCCTGCAAGCCAGTGCTTATATAACCACATCAGAGTCACACTGGATTGCATATATGCTGCAGCAATGCCCACAAATGGAAAATTTTTGATCATCCCTCATAAAACGACTCAGCTGCATATGCAGACACGACAACTTTAAATATCAAGGACTGGCATAAAATCAGAACATTCACTGAATGAAACCATGCCTTTTCCTAACTCTTTTCAAATTTACTACCAGTTAATCTTGCCTCCAAATGTTGCTTATGTATTTCATGATAGGATCAGGTAGTTCACTGTAATGTCCGCTAACATGCAGTATTACTGAAAACATCTTTTTCTCTTTAGGTGCTATTCATTTTTGTCTTGCATGTCTCCCAAACTGCCAACTGCGGCAACTGACAGTTGAAAATCCACTAAATACCTTCATGTGAAGTTTCCTCATTTGCAGAAACTGCATTATCTGTGTCACTCAGAAGAGGTCACAATTCTGGTGCAAAAAAGCTCTCACAGAGTGACATCCAGCATCCTGGAGTGAAAAATTCCAACTTGTTCCAGCCTTATTCACAAGTATGTTTCGCAAACCTGTTACTGTAAATCACAGCTGGGTCATTCTTCAGCCAGCTACATTATGGTCTCCAGGGCAGAAACCTCTCTTGCCTCAGCAGTGACACACACACACAGTTTCAATCTCTCATGGCCTATTGCCAATAATAGGCTTGGTACCTTTGGTGAATTCTTCCAGACACAGGGCAATTACTACACTATCCAAGACAAGGAGACTTCACATATTACACGTCGGCTTTGCTGAGCATTCACTGTTTGACTATCTTTGTATTGCTCCTCTTTCAGGCAAGTTTAACTGTTGCGAACTAACATTAAGCAAGTGGATAACAGCTCCTTTATTTGTTCCATTTTTGTAACTGGGTTATCTTTCATGGTGATGTGGTTTAAAAAGATCGTGAAAAGTGAATAAGTTTTTGTTCCATTAAGAAATGTAGTTAGTATCTCTCCTTTACTGATGTATGCTGTTTTTCCCAACAAATATTAATGGGTGTAATGTGACTGTTTATTCTACATCAACAATGGCTTTGGATCCAGGAAAGATAATAAAAAATGAAAACTGCATTAGTGTCACAAAATTGTTAAGGCTTTCGTGGCCACTTGTTGACAAACTGCCTATTGGCTTCTGTCTCGGGTTCTTCGGCCGACGTTCATCTAATGATTTTTCTGACGTTTCGCCAGCACGAGTGGCTGGCATTGTCAAAGCTTCACCCTCCATTGCCGGTGGTGAACTGGAGGCGAGCTCGCGGCCGCAGACAATATGTACCTGGCGCGCCAATGTCCGAGGGCCGTTGGCGCGCCAGGTACATATTGTCTGCGGCCGCGAGCTCGCCTCCAGTTCACCACCGGCAATGGAGGGTGAAGCTTTGACAATGCCAGCCACTCGTGCTGGCGAAACGTCAGAAAAATCATTAGATGAACGTCGGCCGAAGAACCCGAGACAGAAGCCAATAGGCAGTTTGCATTAGTGTCAATTAGCCAATCTAAAACTCAAACATATGACAAAGACTAAACATTTGCCAATATCATCGGAGCATTTTTGGGCAACGCATTTGGGAAAGATGCTAAGATATGTTCCTGAATTTCACGGGAAATGAAATGTGTTATTTTAACAAGAGTAAGACAATCTGTAAAATATACAGAGATGACGGAATACAAGACACGGCACTGAGAAACTAAATGGAGTGAATCAAGCTTCCTGATCATACCAAATAAAAACGACTAATATAGTCTGATGTGAAGGCTAAACTGAGCCTTGCGAGACAGTACCTGGTGAACATGCATCAGTTGTTGATAAAAAGGCATACGTATCAAATTTCAAGGTACAACATTTGCAATAATTACACTTCCCGAATGCGATGAGCAGCAAAAGCAAATAAATTTGGTAAATCCGAAAACAATATGGGAAGATCTAAAATCATGTAGCCCAAGGAGAGCTTATTTCATACTGTGCAACTGAGAAAGCAATTAATATTCACTAAAACTGAGGAACTGTCAATCTATGGAAAATTATACACTACTGACCAGAATGAAAAATGCTCCTACCATAGCACAAAAAAGGCAAATATGTCATGGACAGAGTATTTCATTCATTTCAAGCAAGTATCAATTCGTGACGTCATCGTCCAGACATGAGTTGACAGTAAACTGAATCCGTTTTAGCAGACTAATAATTCATTTCACAGGATAAAATTTTGTTGATTATGAAATACAATAGGAAATGTTTAATTAGTAATTGCATGCCATAATTTATTTGTTTAATATAAAGATATTTTGATTTTTGTATGTATGTAAAAAGTGTGATTTATGTGCGGCTTTTACTCTTAGACGAGTTACCACTGTGTGCATGTACACTGCGGTGAATATCATTTTGTGATTTTGAGCCAAACTGAGACAAATCCAGTTTCATTTACACTTTACATGAGATAGACACATCACGTTATTACAAAAAGTCGTTTAGCCCATCAGGGAAAACTGAAACCTGTGCACTTGATTTGAAACACATTACATGCTAGCGTGTGGTTGAGCTTTCCATTAAATCACATATAATAATTGTAAACGTGCTTGGATGTAATGCACATAGTTTGAGATTACTTTTCAAGACAAACACTGATTTTTGATAAAAACGAACCGAAAATTTATTCAAAATATCGAAGTTCTGTTTTAATTAGGACACATATCACCTTGTTGATCATGTTGCTTTTCAACACTGTAATCCAAATCAATTCATTCATTAGAACGATTTGCGATATGTCCCATTACACATACAAACTGTTACACGGAATTTGCTGATCGAATGAGAGTACACGAGTGTTCTTTTCCAGAAATGCCAATAAACCAGTGGTTTCAAAAGTTAAATTACCAACTGTTGTGTAACTTCACTGATACTACATTTCACTGACAAACACTATTCTTATTGATACATGAACATTAATTGCAAGTTGATTTTGAATACTCAAGAACACTGCCAAGCAGCAGTTCACATCACAACCAGTGATAAATGCCAATATAACTGAATGGGCATTACTCCATTAAAACAGAGCAATCGGCCTCCAATTCTAAGATAAACTATACCAGGTGGAATTATTAAAATCTTGTTGAAGTGTAATAAGGTTTATCTGAACACTTCTACCACACATAATTATTTCACATTAACTGGACAAATTGTTAGTCAGAAACGAATTCATCCACAACAGATTGTCCCACGACACTACTAAACTTTAATCATGACTCTTCACAAGAGATCTCAAGAAGCTGGGATCAAGAAACAAGAAAAGAAGAGACATCGGTATAGTACCATACAACGCTGTGTATGCCATCCTGTCATCAACATTGCATTTCCCTTCGTCCCCACCCAGGGATATTTTCTATTATGGATGCAACCCCACTCTCAGATACTTCCTATTTTAATGTATCCCGCTCTCTAGATGCACATAAATTTGTGTCCATTTGTTTTTACACCCATCACCATTCAAGTAACAGGATGGGTCTAAGAGAGCTCAAGTAGAGTTAACTCATGAAAATGCACAAACATGTCGAAAAGTTTTGATTTAAACGTCTTTTAAACTCCCTGAAAAGCTACTTCCTTTCTTTTACATGGCCAGACTCTGCCCAAGACATATTCATCTTTATTTGTGCCATGATAGGATCATTTCTCATTCTTCTTCCCAAGTTTTACTCTACCATAATTCTGGCAACAGACTGCCATAATCTGGCAACCACTGCAAATTTTTGTTGACTCACGCAACGACTGTTCCGATATACTTTTTTTTTTTTTTTTACACACACCACATTGCTTATATCATGGCAATGGATAAAGTATTCACAAAACAACAGGACACCCATTAATTACATATATTAGTCTAACTTCTAACAAAATTTAAATCGATTCACACTAGTCTGAAACATAGAAGAGATGTGCATAAAAAAAACTCACAAAAATGAGTGTTTTGCATGGAAAATTTGAACAAAACTAAATTTTTGAAATAAAGTTTTCAATTTTATCGTAAAAATGCACTTTTATTTATCTGACAAACTTTAAATCATTTCCATGTATTCAGTTCATGTAAGAATGAATTTTATGTGCTACATTTAGCTCAACTTTAAACCATCATATCTCGACAATGGGTAAAGATTATTGAATAAAGGAAAAAATTCCTTTTGACTTCATCAATTTATCTACTTTCATGTGAAATTTTTAACTGATTCATATAAGCATAAAGTACACAAATGTCATGCTTCAAAACCTCCCAGAAAACAAGTTTTATGCACATAAAGCAGATATGCACCAAGGCTTTTTCAAACTGTTTAAACTTATCTTAGACCATGGTCCGATACAGCTAAGCGTGACATAAAATCCGAATGAGGGTGACTGTTTTTGCAGGTAAAATCTGAATGGTGCACATACCAATTATGGCATTAGCTGAGCATTAAGTTCAGCTCAATTAAAATCTTTTGCAAAAGGAATTAACTGATTTGCACAATTTGCCTGGGTGGCAGCTCTGGTTTGTCGTTCATACCTTGTTTAATACACTATAATGTAAGACAGGTGTTCAAATGGTTATACATATAGCCACTGATGTGCTTTCACGTTGTAACAATAAACAAAACTGTATGAAATTAAAGATGGAGATCTAGCAGTGACTATCTGGACTTCGAAATGAATGGGATACAGTAGAAGTGCTGTTAGCGTGAGTGCTCCCTGTGGTACAGTTCCACTGAAAAGTGGCCACGGGATTGTGAATTCCAGGGCAACTCAATCATCACATGCTTCCAAATGAAAATTATTTTTCAGCTGTGGTTAAAATATTTTAGCTGAAAACATAACTTTAGCTGATGGCAGAAAAACAAAATCCATGGGGAAATGCACAGTGGAAGATAATTAGCAATGAATGTTTGACAAAAGAATTTGCAACCAAAAGTAGAATACTTGTGCCCGAGATCAAATATGGAAACTTTTGTGTGAAGCAGTACACTGAAAATGATAGAAAGGCTATTTTCGAGAAAGCATGTTTCAAGATCTATGATGAAATTGAAAGACTGCTCATTAAAACTCAAGTGTGATTATTCTTGAGGCGACAAAAGTCATGGGACAGCATTATGCACACATATAGATAGTGGTAGTATCATATACACCAGATGTAAAAGTGAATTGCATTTGTACTAAGGTGTGTCAAGTCAACATGATTATGGCCACTCGAAGGAAATTAGCAGACTCTGAATGCAGAATAGTAGCTGGAGCTAGACACATAGGACATTCCAATTCGGGAACCATTACAGAATTCAGTGAGATCCACAGAGTCCAGAGTGTGCAGAGAATACAGAATTTCAGGCATTACCTCTCACCACAGACAACACAGTGGCCAAGAGCCTTCACTTAATGACCGAGAGCAGCAGTGTTAGCGAACAGTTGTCAGTACTAACACACAAGCAACACTGCATGAAATAACCACAGAACTCAACGCGGAACCTACGACAAACGTAGCCATCAGGACAGTGCAGCAAAATTTGGTGTTAATGGGCCATGGCAGCAGATGATCCACTTAAGTGTCTCTACTAACAGACCACATCACCTGCAGCACCTGTCCTGGGCTCATTACCCTAGTGGCTGGACCCTAGAAAACTCAAAAACCATGGCCTGGGCAGATGAGTCCCTATTTCAGTTGGTAAGAGCTGGTGATAGGGTTAAGAGTGTGGTGCAGACCCAACAAAACCATGGACCCAAAATGTCAACAAGGCAATGTGCTAGTTTGTGGTGGCTCCATAATGGTGTGGGCTGTGTTTACTCGGAATGGACTAATCCCTGACGAGATGGTTATGTTCGGCTACTTGGAGACCATTTGCAACCATTCACAATCTTCATGCTCCCAACGAACGATGGAATTTTTATGGATGACAATTTTTCACAACTGATTTGACGAACATTCTGGACAGTTTGAGCTAATGATTTGCCCATCCATGTCACCCAACAGGAAACCCAATGAACATTTATGGGACACAATCGAGATGTCAGTTCATGCACAAAATCCTGTACTGGCAACACTTTCACAATTATAGTTAGATATAGGGCAGCATGGCTTAATATTTCTGCAGGAGCTTCCAACAACTTGCTGAGTCCATGCCATGTCGAGTTGCTGCATTATTCCAGCAAAAGGAGGTCCAACACGATATTAGGAGGTATTTTCCACAGTTTGCTAACACTACATTGAATAAGATATGGGTTGCTAGTACGAACGTAAGAAACACATATGGACAGAATATATGTAATTTCTGCACACTGTTCTACACTGAGGGGAAACTGATTCTTAATCATCCTCAGTTGTAGTGTTCTCCTGGAGCAGATGATGTACACTGATGAGGAAGGGGGGGGGGGGGAGGGAAGGGGGGGAGAGGGAGAGAGAGAGAGGGGGGGAGGGAGGGAGGGGGGGAATGCGCGCGCTTAGCACCTCTAATTTCTTCAGACAACCAAAAAACTAAAATTTTCACTCTAAACATGACCTGGCTGGAAAGAAAGCCAACGTGCAATTGGCATGTCTACTGGGCGGCCTCATCCAGGATGTAAAGACGATCCTGCCTGCGACTATCGAGTATGCAGGGTGCATTTGTCTGCAAGTTATGGCTCATGTCAGCACCAACAACATCTGTCACATGGGTTCTAAGTCCATCCTACCTTCATACAGATGGCTGGCGGACACGGTGAATGCTGCTGTCTTCGTGCATGGTGTGCAAGCAGAGCTCACAATCTACAGACCTGTTTCCAGAGCTGATCAATGTCCTTTTGTTTGCAGCAGAGAGGAGAGCCCAAACCAAAGGCTTTGTCAACTCTGTGACAGTCTTGGGTGCAGATTTTTAGACCTGCATTATAGTGAGGGGATTTGTAGGACTCCCCTTGATAGGTCAGAGGTACACACTTTAAGCAGCTACTCGGGCAGCAAAGTACTTGTGAAGAGTTTTTTAGGCTAGTCGGTAGTCTGAGCAAGGGAAGTCAGACTGCCTTGTCAAAGTATTCATATCAAACTTCCCAAATTTACTGCCTTCCAGGAAAGTTCTTGCACTCAAATTATGCTAGGGACCGAGAGCTGTCTCAAACTTGATGTGGAAAGCCCTGAGCTATTCAGCAAATCATGGAATGTATGTCAGAAAGAAATATTAGGGGCCTTAGGAGGGAGAGTGTTGACTGCAGTTGACAAAAATGTTGTCTCTATTGAGGTTGAAGTTGAGTGTGACAGTCAAGTTATGTGGTCACGTGTAACAGGTGTAGGCAAAACCAAGTTAATTGTTGGATGTTTTTCCAGGCAACCTGATTCCACTGCAACAGTTGTAGACACGTTCAAAGAAAATCTACTATCAGCAGCACAAAAATACCCAGGTCATGCAATACTTAGACAGTGAATTTGCATCACTTAGTTCCAGAATGATCTATGTAGAGGAATTATGTGACTATTGAGATGATTAAGGACAGGACCCACCTTAGTTTACTAATAAAATTCAGAAAATGCTGAGGAAGCAGAGGCTGTTGTACTTTTAGTTCAAAAGAGAATGCACAAATGACAACAAGCAACGGTTAGTAGAGATTTGTCTGTGAAAAGATCTATGTGTGAAGCTTACAACTACCACTGTCACACATTATCAAAACATCTGGCAGTGAACCAGAGGAAATTCTGGTCCTATTTACAATCGCTAAGGCATTCAAAAAATCATTCAGGCAGGAAAATTGTACAAACATGCCGTCATTTGACCACTGGACAGTCACCTGTATGGACAACACAGCAATAAGCATCCCTGGTGTAGAGAAACAACTGGAAGATCTGAAAGCAAACAAGTCACCAGGTCCGGAAGGAATTCCAACTTGGTTTTACAAGGAGTACTCTACAGCACTGGCCCCTTATCCAACATGCATTAATTGCAAATCCCTCCCCAGCTAAAATTCTGAAGCGACTGGAAAATAGTGTAGGTGACTCCTGTATATAAGAACTGTAAAATAACAGACCCACAAAATTACAAACCAATGTCACTAACTTCTGCTAGCTGCAAAATCCTTGAACATATTCTCAGTTCGAATATAATAAATTTTCCTGAGACCAAGAAGTTTATGTCCACCAATCAGCATGGTTTTAGAAAGCATTGCTCATGTGACACCCAGCTTGCCCGTTTCTCACAATGCACTGCAAACTATGGATGAAGACTCCAAATTTCTAGATTTCCAGGAAGCATTTGAGATGGTGCCCCACTGCAGGCTGTTAATGAAAGTATGAGCACATAGAATAGGTTCACAGATATGAGTGGCTCAAAGACTTTTTAAGCAGCAGAACTCAATATGTTGTCCTCGACTATGAGAGTCCATAAGAAACAAAAGTATCGTCAGGAGTACCCCAGGGAAGTGTGATAGGACTGCTGTTATTCCCTATACACATAAATGATTTGTTGGGCAGGGTGGGCAGCAATTCACGGTTGTTTTCTGATGATGATGTGGTGAACACTATGGTGTCAAAGTAGAGTGACTGTAAGGGGATACAAGATGGCTTGACAAAATTCTTTGTTGATGTGGTTTTTTTTTTCCTTGTTTGTTATGGTTTTAGGGCGCAAAACTGCTATGGTCATTAGCGCCCGGTCTGTGACTTAGGAAAAGGTAAAAAACAAAACTGGAAACCAGCAGTAATGGGAATGAAACTCAAAAAATTGGAGAAACTAAAAACAGAAGGAAAGCTTAAAAAAACACTATAGAAGAGGGTTGGTTGTCCCCAAAAAGAGCTTCAAATGACTGATGACATCTTACTGGCACTAATAAACTCGAGAACGCGATTGGCTGAGCGCGTGTAATCTGCTAAAATGGAAGATATATCGGACGACAGCTGTAGACGGGCGCGTAACAGAGTAAAATAGGGGCACTCAAGTAAAAGGTGTCTTACCGTCCACAGCTGAGAGCAGTGGGGACAGAGTGGGGAAGGATCACCACTTAAAAGATGTCGATGGCTAAAAAGACAGTGCCCTATCCGGAGTCTAGTTTAAATTACCTCCTCCCGACGACGCGTTCGGGAGGAAGAGGTCCAAGCACAGGGAAGAGCTTTCACGTCCCACAATTTATTATTGGGAAGTGTCGACCAATGTGTGTGCCATAAAAGAGCAACACGACGACATAAAACACTCCGTAGATCGGCAAAGGGAATCATGCGAATAGCTGGCTGAAGAAGAGAGACTGCAGCCTTGGCTGCTATATCGGCCGCCTCATTTCCACAGATACCAACATGTCCTGGGATACAGAGGAATGCCATAGAGATGCCCCCCAAGTGGAGCAAGTGGAGGCAGTCCTGAATCCGATGGACCAGAGGGTGGATAGGGTAGAGAATTGTTGCGTTGTTTTTGGGGAAGGAGACCAGACAGTGAGGTCATCGGTCTCATCGGATTAGGGAAGGACGGGGAAGGAAGTCGGCCGTGCCCTTTGAAAAGAACCATCCCGGCATTTGCCTGGAGCGATTTAGGGAAATCACAGAAAACCTAAAGCAGGATGGCCGGATGCGGGATTGAACCATCATCCTCCCGAATGCGAGTCCAGTGTCTGCCCACTGCGCCACCTCGCTCGGTGGACAGGGTAGAGAGCTTCGAGACCGAGGAGAGAGCTGAGAGAGTCTGAGCAGATAACATACTGTATCCACTGATGGCGACGGATGTATTGGACAGCTTGGAGAACAGCATAAAGCTCTGCAGTATAAACCGAACACTGGTCGGGAAGCCGAAATCGATTTGGGGTGTTGCCAACAATATAGGCACTCCCTACACCAAACAATGTTTCTGAGCCATCAGTGTAAATAAATGTGGCTTCCTTCATTTATGCACATAGAGCAGCAAATGCCCGATGATAAACAAGTGAAAGGGTACCATCTTTGGGAAGCTGACAAAGGTCACGGAGCAGGCAGGTCCGGGGATGGAGCCAAGGCGGTGCTGTACCTCAAGTTGTCAAGAAAGTTTTAGGGAAGCGGAAGGAAAGAGAATGGAGCAGTTGACGGAAGCGGACTCCCGGTGGTAGTAGGGAGGAAGGGCGGCCTGCATACCCTAAATCCAAGGAGGCATCGAAAAAAATATCATGAGCAGGATTAGCAGGCATGGAAGAGAGATGGCTAGCATAACGACTCAGAAGGACAGCTCGCCGATTGGAAAGCGGAGGTTCAGCAGTCTCAGCATAAAGGCTTTCCACAGGGCTGGTGTAAAAAGCTCCAGACACTAAACATAATCCACGGTGGTGGATAGAGTCGACATGCCGAAGAATAGACGGCCGAGCGGAGGAGTAAACTATGCTTCCATAGTCCAATTTTGAGCGCACTAAGGCGCGTTAGAGGCGGAGAAGGACCACTCAGTCCACTCCCCAGGAGGTACCATTCAGGACACGAAGGGTGTTGAGGGATCGCAGACAGCGAGCCAAAAGATAGGAAACGTGGGAGGACCAGCACAGTTTTCTGTCAAACATAAGACCCAAGAATTAAGCGATGTCCGAAAACGGAAGGGCGACAGGTCCTAGATGTAAGGAAGGTGGAAGAAACTCCGTACGGCGCCAAAAATTAACACAAATGGTCTTACTGGGAGAAAAGCGGAAGCCTGTTTCGATGCGCCAAGTGTGGAGGCGATCGAGACATCCTTGAAGACATCGTTCAAGAAGGCTGGCCCGTTGAGAGCTGTAGTAGATCACAAAATCGTCCACAAAGAGGGAGCCCGAGACATCAGGAAGGAGACAATCCATAATTGGATTTATGGCAATGGCAAACAGTACAACACTTAGCACGGAGCCCTGGGGTACCCCGTTTTCTTGGGAGAAAGTACGGGACAGAGTAGTGTTCACCTGCACTCTAAATGTGCGCTCTGCCATAAATTCGCGAAGAAAAAGGGGCAGCCGACCTCGAAAGCCCCAAGAGAACAGTGTGCGGAGGATGCCTGTCCTCCAACAGGTATCATATGCTCTCACCAGATCAAAAAATATTGCTACTGTTTGGCGTTTCCGAAGAAAATTGTTCATGATAGAAGTGGAGAGAGCAACAAGATGGTCAACTGCAGGACGATGCTTTCGGAAACTGCATTGGGCAGGTGTTAAAAGACTGCGGGACTCCAGCCACCAAGCTAAACGGCAATTCAACATACGCTCCAAAACCTTACATACACTACTCGTGAGAGAAATGGGGCGATAGCTGGAGGGGAGATGTTTGTCTCGTCCAGGTTTCAGAACAGGAACGACAATAGCTTCCCGCCATCGTTTGGGAAAAGTACTGTCGGTCCAAATTCAATTATAAAGGCGAAGGAGGTAACGCAGACTGTGGTATGATAAATGCAGCAACATTTGGATGTGGATACCATCCGGTCCTGGGGCGGAGGAGCGAGAAGAAGAGGGTGCATGTTGGAGTTCCCGCATGAAGAAAACAGTATTGTAGCTTTCGCGATTTTGAGAGCAGAAAGCAAGAGGTTGCACTTCCGCTGCACGTTTCTTCGGGAGAAACGCTGGCAGGTAATTTGAAGAGCTCGAAATCTCAGCAAAGTGTTGACCCAATGAGTTAGAAATTGCGACGGGGTCCACTAATGTATCATGCACGACAGTGAGCCCAGAGACCGGGGAGGAACTAGGCGTGCCAGATAACTGTCGAATCCGACTCCAAACTTCTGAGGAGGGAGTGAAGGTGTTAAATGAGCTAGTAAAGAAGTCCCAGCTTGCCTTCTTGCTATCGCGGATGACGCGACGGCATCGCGCACGGAACTGCTTATAGCGGATACAGTTGGCCAAAGTAGGATGGTGTCTGAAAGCGCGAAGAGCATGTCGCCGCTCACGTATTGCGTCACGGCATGGCTCGTTCCACCAAGGAACTGGGTGGCGCCAGGGCAATTCGGAGATGCGAGGTATGGAACGTTCCGCAGCTGTAAGAATAACGTCTGTAATATGAGTGATCTCCCCGTCGACACTAGGAAACTGATGGTCATCTTCTTGGGCAAACTTCCAGCTTCGCGGGCGCATATATGGCAGTTGTGGCTGCAATCGAAGGACACATGGAAAGTTATCACTTGAGTGTGTATCAGCAAGAGCGAACCACTCGAAGCGCCGAGCTAGCGAATCAGTACCGACCGAAAAGTCCAAATGAGAGAAATTTGTAGTGGAGGCAGACAAAAATGTGGGAACCCCAGTGTTGAGGCAAACAAGATCCGCTTGGTGGAAGATGTCTATCAATAGTGAGCCATGCGGACAAGGATGTGGAGATCCCCAAAGCGGGTGGTGGGCATTGAAGTCCCCAACCAGCAAATAGGGGGGTGGAAGCTGACCAAGAAGATGAAGATCAGCTCGTGCCATTGGTGTGGACGATGGAATGTATAGAGTACAAAGAGAGAAGGTGTATCCAGAAATGGAAAGACAGACAGCGACAGCTTGGAATGAAGTGTTTAAGGGGATTGGGTGATAATGGAGAGTATCATGGAGAAGAATCATGAGTCCTCCATGTGCTGGAGTGCCTTCAACAGAGGGGAGATCAAATTGGACTGACTGAAAATGGGGGAAAACAAAGCAGTCATTTGGACACAGCTTTGTTTCCTGAAGACAGAGGATGACCGGCGAGTAGGATTGTAAGAGGATCAACAATTCATCCCAATTGGCTCAAATGCCGCGGATATTCCAATGGATAATGGGCATAGGGTGGACAGAAAATGGAAATATGTGACCAAGGTTGCCCTCAACTCAACGACTGCTCAGAGCTTGCGACCGACAGCGTGGAACAGCATTCAGCCGAAGGCAGAAGATCCTGATCCATAGTTTGTTCAGGAGCAGCTCATGCCACCAGCAATCGGCCAGTTGATCGGCCGCCAGCAGTGCACCTTGGTGACACAGAAAACGGCCGAGGGCGGCTACCGCCAGGTGGTGCTGTAGATGAGACACGCCGTGGCAGAGAAGGAGAGGAACTGAGTTTCTTATTGGCCTTCTTGGAAACAGGATGTTTAGATGGAGGAGGAACCGGTGGTTGTGAAGTTGGGGTATGTAAAAAATCGTCACGAGTAGGCTCTTTTTTGGAAGTCCAGGTGCCTGACTTTTGGGCTCGAGATTTAGCAGAACCCGATGAATGGTGAGCCATAGAGTGAGCAGGCGAATGTTGGGAAGTTGAACGGGCGATCTTTGCGCTGGCCGATCTGACAACCGTGGCACTAAAGGTGAGATCACAAGTCTGCGTGGCTGCCTCCTTTGTTGGCCGAGGAGAGGCAAGGACAGTGCTGTATTTACCTGTCTGAGGCACAGTGGGCTTTCGACTGGCGAATAATTTTTGAGCAGCAAAGGTCGACACCTTTTCCTTCACTCTGATTTCCTGAATGAGCTTTTCGTCTTTAAAAATGGGGCAATCTCTACAGGAAGCAGTGTGATCACCCATACAGTTGATGCAACGAGGGGATGGAGGTGGACAAGCACCCTCATGGGCATCCTTGCCACACGTAACTCATTTGGCCGGATTGGAACAGGACTGGCTGGTACGATTGAACCGCTGACACCGATAGCAACGGGTAGGGTTTGGGATGTAAGGGCGAACGGAAATTATCTCATAGCCCGCTTTTATGTGTGATGGGAGTTGAACTCTGTCAAATGTCAAGAAGACAGTACGGGTTGGAACGATGTTTGTGTCAACCCTTTTCATGACTCGATGAACAGCCGTTACGCCCTGGTCAGACAAGTAGTGTTGAATTTCCTCGTCGGACAATCCATCGAGGGAGCATGTATAAACGACCCCACGTGAGGAATTTAAAGTGCAGTGCGCTTCCACCCGGACAGGGAAGGTAAGTAGCAGTGAAGTATGCAGCAATTTTTGTGCCTGGAGGGCACTGACTGTTTCTAACAACAAGGTACCATTTCTTAAATGAAATGTCGTGTGACGAGGGCCTGCCGTCGGGTAGACCGCTCGCCTGGTGCAAGTCTTTCGATTTGATGCCACTTGCGTTGGCACCTTTCTGAATAATGAAAGGGCTGACCGCGGAAGTAGAGGAGGACTGGAGTGAATGATATATTAAAGAATGAATGCGAAGTTTAAAATAAATTAATAGCTTTACGAGAAGATACTTAATTATGGTATACATAGAAATGTATATTAGGGTAATGAACAGTGAGGCCTACTCAGAAAGGATAAGGGGGGCGTACGCGGCATTCTCTAAGTATAAAGGGCGGTCATTACCCTAATATACATTTCTATGTATACCATAATTAAGTATCTTCTCGTAAAGCTATTAATTTATTTTAAACTTCGCATTCATTCTTTAATATATCATTCACTCCATAGAGTCCTCCTCTACTTATCAACTTCCATACTTTCAATAGATACTGTGTCTATATATACTACTAACGTCCCCCTGTCCTTCAATTCATGAGAGTTTTTATTGCACTGGCGTTGTTCATGCCTTTTTCTTATTTAGCCATTACTCATTACTATTTTATAGTTGTTCGTTATGTATTGGCACCTCTCCTTATGTATATTCGATGTAGAACCGTCATAACTCCCCATATATGTGCGCATAATTCCCTATGTGCACACCTTTTCCTAGTATGTACTATTTTCATTTGTTGTAGCTTGGAGGAACTCTGTGCAAAATGAAAGTGTTCTTTTGACACTCACATACTTTCATGAAGCATAATAATGCTAGTTGTTAATAGAATTTACACTTTCCAACATAATTTCTATAAAATTTGTGACCTTTATCAAGATACTGTCCCCTTCTCCTAGGATCAGCACCTATTCGTTACTTGTGGGTTGACCTCATGAGAGCACTTCCTCTTTCCATTCTGGTAGGTGCGCCCTTTACAAAATATCTCTATTTTTTTAGGCCACAGATCGTCCTATCTCCATGTAGGTACGCAATTGCAGGTCCTGTAAAGTCATGTTCCGGATTAAGAAATGGTGTCCGACCCCAGGAGCTGAGTGGTCAGCGTGACAGACTGTCAATCCTAAGGGCCCGGGTTCGATTCCCGACTGGGTCGGAGATTTTCTCCGCTCAGGGACTGGGTGTTGTGTTGTCCTAATCATCATCATTTCATCTCCATCGACGCGCAAGTCACCGAAGGGCTCATGCGGAGGTATGTAGTTGTTTGTGAGTGGAACAGGAAAGGAAATGATTAGTAGTGACATATGGTACCCTCTGCCACACACTGTATGGTGGCTTTTGAAGTATCTATGAATATGTAGATATTATTGGTTGAAAATATTCTTTTTAGATGAAATATTAGCATGAATTGGTGTCTATGCCACCTTGTTGGCTTGGGTGTTGATCCATGCTATCCATTGGGAGTATTACAATTCGAATATGACAGATTCATTCAGACAGCCTCAAAGGTACACAATACACCCTCCATAGAAACAGGAGCTCCACCTGATAGGGTAAGCCTAACAATCTGGGTGTGGTAGATATCTCACTGATTCTTCCTTAGCTCATGTTTTGCTTCAACAGCAGCATTACAACTCATCACACAACTCACCTTGCGGACTAGCTAACTATTACAATACCTTAATCATATTTCATGGATTCCATAGAGATGTTTCCCTTGGATGTGGAAAGTAGTCAAAGATGTACGTTTTGTTTAAGTAAACTACAATGATACAACATTATGGGATATTGTTGTATTACAATGTTAATTTTAATTATAAAATACCCTCAAATATTGTTTTCAAGAGTTCTCATGAAGGAAAAAACAGAAAGAAAGAAAGAAATACTAATGATAAGAAATATTGATAATGACAAAGGACATTTATGAATACACTGACGGGGGGAAAAGAAAAATCACACCAAGAAGAAGTTGTGTGACAAACAAAAGTTGGTAGGTGTGTTTCTACATCTGATTTAAATACATACTATAATGGTGGTGAGTTAACTTTGAGATTAGAGATGGTGAGTTGATGTCAGTCAAGAATGCCTTTAAGGTGACAAAGACACCATTATCAACACCTCGTTGAATTTAAATGAGGTCATGTAATAGGGCTATGAGAAGCTGAATGCTCCTTCTGCAATACTGCAGAAAGACCTGGGAGGAATGTAGCCACTATATATGATTGATGGCAGTGGGGGTCACTAGACTGTACAGTTGCAAGATAATCAGGGTCAGGATGGTCACTTGGCGCTACCGAAGGGGAAGACCATAGTGTTCAGCATATGACTCTGGTGCACCATACTGCATCTGCAGCAGCAATTTGAGCAGCTGTTGGCACCACAGTGACACAACAGATTGTTACAAATCAGCTGCTTCAAGGACATCTCAGAACCAGATGTCTCGTAGCATGCATTCCACTCACCCCAAACCCCTGCCATCTGAGACTTCATCGGTGTCAAGCAAGAGCACATTGGAGGACAGGGTGGAGGCCTGTTACATTTTCTGATGAAACCTGGTTCTGCCTTGGTGCAGTGATGGCCGTGTGGTGGTTAGAAGGTGGCCAGTTGAGCACCTGCAACCAACATGTCTGTGTGTTAGACACACTGGCTCTATACAAGAGTTATGGTCTGGGTTGCGATTTCACATGACAGCAGGAGCCCTCTTGTGGTTATCCCATGCACCCTGGCTACAAAATTGCATGTCAATCTGGTGATTCAACCTGTTGTGCTGCCATTAATGAAAAGCATTACAGGGGTTGTTTTCCAACAAGGTGACACTTGCCCTCATATCACTGTCGTAATGCTACAATCTCTACAGAAAGCTGATTTGCTGCCTTGGCTTGCTCGATCAACAGATCTGTCTACAATGTACGCACATTTGCATGTTTGCATTCAACATACTGGAGGTTACACTAGTTATTAATGAAACAGCATTTCACATCTGCAATGGTTATCTTGCACATATATTAAACAATGATGTTGCAGTGTTAATGACTTCAATATTTTACCTAAACAGAAGTATTCCCAAAATTTCATTGCTCTACATTAATTATTTTTTGTGCTGTGACTTTTTTCTGTCAATGAATATACACTTAGGTGGCAAACGTCAAGGGATAGCAATATGCACATATACAGATGGAAGTAGTATGATGTACACAAGGCATAAAAGGGTAGAGCACTAGCAGAGCTATCATTTGCACTCAGGTGACCGACGTGATTACAGTGGCATGTTAGGAATTAACAGATTTTAAATGCAGAATGGTAGTTGGAGCTGACACCCGTGATTCCATTTCGGAAACTGTTTGGGCATTCAATATTCTGTAATCCACAATGTCAAGGTTGTACTGAGAATACCAAATTTCAGGCATTACCTCTCACCACGGACAGCGCAGGGGCTGACAGCCTCCAATTAATGACCAAAACCAGCGATGTTTGCATAATCAGAGCTAACAGACAAGCAACACTGGATGCAGTAACTGCAGAAATCAATATTGGGTGTACAACACACGTCATTTGGACAGTGCAGCAAAATTTGGTGTTAATGGGCCATGGCAGCAGATGACCAATGCGAGTGCCTTTGCTAACAGCACATCGCCTGTAGCGCCTCTTTTGGGCTTGTGACTACATCTGTTGAACCCTTGACAACAAGAAAAATGTTGGCTGGTCAGATAAGTCCTGATTTCAGTTGGTAAGAGCTGATTTTAGGGTTTGAGTGTGGCACACATCCCACAAAGTCACGGCCAGAAGTTGTCAAGCTAGTGGCGGCTCCGTAATAGTGTGGGCTGTGTTTACCTGGAATGGCCTGGGTCTTCTGGTGAAACTTAGCTGATCACTGACTGGAAACAGTTATGTTCTGCTACTTGGAGGCCATTTGCAGCCATTCATGGACTGCATGTTCCCAAACAATGATGGAATATTCCTGGAACACAATGTGCCATGTCATCGGGCTGCAATTTTTCATAACTGATTTGAAGAACATTCTGAACAATTTATATAAATGATTTGGCCACACAGATCACCCAACATCTCTGGGAAATAATCAAGCAGTCATTTCTGGGAAAAAATTAAGAATTCATTTCATGTACCAAATCCTGCACTGGGAACACTTTCACAATTATGTACGGCAGGGGATTTCCAATGACTTGTTGGGCCCACACAACGTCTAAGTGCTTTACTACGCCAGGCAAAAGGAGGTGCAGCATGGTACCGTCACCTCAGTATATGTCATGAACTACCTTTGGGAGTGGCATCATACACATCTATCAGCCCAGCTCAAGGAAGGTTGGGTCACTTTCCCTTCTCCTCTACTTGAGTAATTCCTGCCTGACACATAAATATCACGCAGGTGGGCATTCTACATTTCAGTATGCCACAATGACAGAATGGCTGAGTTCAGGCAGGGACCCAATCTCCTGGTGTATGGCATAGATCCATGCCCAGGGTTGCGGGTGAAGATCTTAATGGCGCCAAGGTCGGAGAAGGATACTCCAGTTCAGCAATAAAGCTAGGAGAGAAGGTGACCTTTCTTCTAAGGATTAAATGGAAAGGGAACCACTGCCTTGTGATGGAGTGGAAACTTCAAGGCTAAGGGTGAGAACCCTGACAGACAAATATTCGGAAGTGACAGGCCTAGTGATCCAGTTTCTAAACAAATTTAATTGCTTTCAAGTCTACATGTGGCCTTGGATGGAAACACCTATCTCCCAAAAAAGTTCTAGCTCTCCCTCTGCCAATGATATTAATGACGGTTTACATCACAATGAAAGTGGAGAACACCAAAAACTTGATATGTGACTCGAATCGAAACTGCCACACTTAATATTCGGACACTAACTGGCAAAATAGAGTATTTGATGAAAATGAGAAAAATTCACATACATGAACTCTGTGGGGGAAAAGAAAAGAAAAGAAAAGAAAAGAAAAGAAAAGAAAAGAAAAGAAAAGAAAAAGGATGGAACAAGGATCAAAAGACTTATGGGACGGATATCATCTACTGTATTCTGGACAAGAGAAGCTGAAGCAAAAAAACGGAATTTTTATTACTATTGATCATCAAATGAAAGATTATTTGGTAGATGTAAAATGTGGTTTTGACTGGATGATGAACCATTTTGTAGCAGGCAACTCTTGGAACTAAAAGCAAAAAAAGTGTACTCTTGGTACTAAAAACAAAAAAGCTGTAACATCACAAGGTATGGTTCAAATGGCTCTGAGCACTATAGGACTTAACATCTGTGGTCATCAGTCCCCTAGAACTTAGAACTACTTAAACCTAACTAACCTAAGGACATCACACACATCCATGCCCAAGGCAGGATTCGAACCTGCGACCGTAGCAGTCGCGTGGTTCCGGACTGAGTGCCTAGAACCACTAGACCACCGCGGCCGGCCATCACAAGGTATGAATGGGATGGAAAAAGTGGATTTCTTAAAGACTATATTTTGATTGAGAACCAACTGCAAAATATACTGTTCAAGTGAACTCTCTTGAACTCACCAAAATAAAAACCACACAAACGCCAACCAATCCCACCACCTTTCACAAAAGAGTGGTCAATCTAACAGACATAAAATTATCTGAACAAGAAAGCAGCCTCTACTTGTGAAGGGTCCCAAACATAACATAAACACAATGGTGTCACACAGGACAGTAGAAAACATCATAAAAGAAACTGAACACATCATAAAACAACAAGAAAATCTAAACACAACTGAATTCACTGCAAATCTAACAAGAGGAAATAAGAAACATAATCAAAGAGAACAAAACCACCATAAAAGAAAACGCAAGGACTGCTGAAGAAAAAACATACAGAAAACTTCAGAACAAATTAACACAAGAAAATGCCATCATCACAAAATCCGACAAGGGTAATTCAATAGAAGTCATAAACAGGAATACATTGACAAAACATTAGAATTCATCCAAAGCAACAACATCACATGATTAAGAAGTGATCCAACAAACGGATACCAAAGTAAGTTACAGAAAACCCTGAAAAACATAGAAACAATTTTCACAGAAGCACAGATTAAAAGAATGATACAGAAAAATCTCAAGGCCCCCAGCCTAAAATCATTGCCTAAGCTTCACAAACCTGGAATACCCATACGTCCACTGATAAACTTTACCGAAGCACCAACATACTACTTAGGGGAACACATACACTTTGCTACAGACAGTATACAAATTCACTGAAAACAGAAGTCTAAAGAACTCAAGTGACTCAATAGAAAAAATAAGAAATGAAAACATACCGAACACAGCAACACTGATTTCATTTGACATAATTTCCCATTTCCACACACATCTCAACAGAAGAAACCATCAACATCATAGAAAGAAACATTTAACTACAAGGAAACATACCCACAACAAACATACAACAAACATACAAAAAATATCAGCGATCCTCAGGCTCATCACAGAGCAAAACTACTTCACATTCAACAACAGATTTTACTCTCAACAAGATGTGACTACCTATGGGATCCCCAATCAGTGGCCTCCTAACTGACATTTTCCTCAGTCAGATAGAAAAACAAAATTTTAGCAAAATAGTAATACCAAAACAGTACAAAATAATATATTGGTAGAGATATGTAGATGACAATCTGCTTAATAGATGAACCACAGCCTCGCTTAAAAGAACTTCATGCCAACAAACTCCATCCACCCACAAATACAGTTCACCACTGAAACACAAACAGATGAAAAACTTAATTTCTTAGATCTCACCATACACAAAAGAAACAACAAACATGAATTCACAACCTACAGAAAACCCACAGTCACCAGCACCATTATTCATAACCAATCCAATCACCCCATAACTCACAAAGAAGCCAGCTTCAGATAGTTACTACACAGACTGAACAAAATACCCATAATCAAACACGATTACACACAAGAACTCAACACAATAAAACAAATTGCACAGGAGAATGGGTATGATACAAAGAGAGTAGACAAAATAAACCACAAAATACAAAAACAAACAACACACAACCATGAAACACACACACACACACAACAAATTTTCAGACAGTAAGCAACAAATGGCACATAATGACTTACAACAACAAAGTCACACACAGGGTGGGTAATATACTAAAGAAACAAGGACTCAACATAGCATACAGAGCCAACAACACAATACAAAGCAGACTTGGAAGAAATACCACCAACTCTAGTGATTCGAGAATTTCTGTGTAAATTCTATAACCACTCTGCCTTCTACCATCTTGAATACATGATATTCTAGGTAAAAGTGTGGATGGTAAAATCCTACCTACTGCGTGTCACATCTTTGTGTGTGCAGGTTTGAAATCAGTCGCGGGAAGAAAGTAGACACAGCGGTCGAACGGCACCGACAAGTACCTGTCGGACAATCCATAGATGTGTTAGCGAGTGTGTAATGAAGAACCATGAAGTTTACATGCCACTCTGTGCTTATTGTGCCATTGATTATTGTTAATTATAACAAGAACAGTTGAAAAAGTACTCTTGTAGACCCTTGAATCAGCCTTGTTAAAGGTAAGGCGTATTTTCAGATTCTCTTTCTGAAATTCATGGTGTCTAAGCAGACTTTCTTTTGAATGTAAAACAATTTGTTTCTAACATATGACTGTATGAGAGACTTGCCGGAAGTACATATTTTGTTGAAAGTGAGAATTTTTTATTGTGCATGAAAGTCAAATACATTTTGATAGACGAAAAGTAAAGTTAGTATGTCTACTTTCACACTTTAAGTTGTTAGAACATGGTGACCTGTGTGAAAGGACTGTAAAAACAGGAATTTTCTGTCAAGAGCGAGAAAAGAAACTGTTGTGTGTTGCCATAGCAACCAGACATAACAAGACAAAGGATTTATTTTGAGACATTGGAATATGTTTGAGTATCCTATGGAGCAAAATTTGAATGAAAAATGGTGAAGACACGAAAAATTCACAACAATAAAAGAGCAAAGAAGATTTCAACGTATTGGACTAAGAAGAAGTATGACTAGAACACTTCAACCAAAAAGATCAAGTGCGTGGAGTATACCGCTCACACACACATTGCGGGGACACTGAAGCGGAAACCAACCTACATCTGACACTGCCAGCACCAGCTGCTGTTCACTGGCGCTGACCTGCCTCCACATCCGTTCACCTATACAACGAGAATTCTACGGCAGGTGAGTGTGAAACAAAACTTTAGCACTTTAGTACGAAGTGGTACATACTGTTGGATGAACTTTTACTGTGTAATTATAGTATTTAAAGTTAGTTTTAAATTCTTACAAGGGCTAAAGCATACAATAGTATGGAAAATATAGGCCTAGTTAGGGAAACTCAATACTATGGCCATGAAAGTTAGCAAAGAAATACCTGACAGTCCTGAGTTGGTAAATTTAATTAAAGCTCAAAGTGTGACTCTAAGTCAATTACATACACTTTAAATGCCAAATTCGACTCTCAAAGTAAAGAATTTAGTAATCTGCGTGAAGGCATAGGCGCTTCTAAGACTGAGTTTGACACTGTAAGTACTAAAGTAGAGAATTTAAAAGTAGATTTAAGAAATGAGTTGACAAACTCTTTGATTATTCATATAAATCATATGTTTACCGATCTTAGTCAGAAACAGAATGATACCTTTAAGGATTTGACAAAAAAGTTAGAACTGGACATTGAGAAAAAATGTAACAATCTAGAATCAGAACTTGTTGAAAAGTTAGGATCTTCTGAAAATGTATACAATATCCAATGTAATGATGTAAGGCATGGGTTGTAAACTTTTCAAGAGAGTGTAGATACACAGAATGAGTTAATGCCAATCATTCAATCGCAAATTACAGGTGCCAGTACACAGGTAGACAATGTAGAAAGGAATTTCAAAGAGAAAATACCTAATTCTGATATTATAAATGTAATTAGTTTGGGGAACCATTTGGAGAAATTATAGATCTAAAAGTTACCGCGAGAATAATATCCGGGAACATATCACCTATTCCTTCTTCCGAACTTAATGATACCAAGAAGGGTATAGAAGACCTGTGGCAAGAATGTAAGCTTATTCAAGACAAAGTAGAAAAAAGGGTACCTTCACCTGACTAGTGAAGTTGTAACTGATTTACAATGGGGAGCTAATTTAGGGTTATCTAGACAATTCCCTAAATTTAAGCCACACAGAGATGTACATGCAACGCATTTCTTAAAAAAAAAAAAAAAAAAAAATTGGAAAGATTCTAAGAAGATTGAATTTGCTGTTGGATACCTTCTATGCATCAGGTCATTAATAAATATCTAAACTGTGAACTATGAACAAATGATGTATAATATTTTACAATTATTCATTCACAATTGTAAATGAATATGACCATAATATAGAGATCACCTTAAGTGAATTGCAGAAAATAAGTGATATCTAGACGAAATAAACTAAATAGAGTATTATATTTGTGGAAAATACAATAAGATGTGACTAGCCAAACAACTGTTATACCATAGTGTATAGATTTTCTATTTTGTGTAGAGTACTTTATACCTTTTACGAGATGTGATATGGACGGGAGGGTTTGTATAAATTTTGAAAGATGTGGGTATTGTAGCTAAAAGCATGATTTACAAGAAAAGATAAATCATGACTAACACAAAACACACATCACACCTTTCAAACAACACTCACAAACAAGTGTGCCTGATTTTTCTTCATTTGCCGTTTCCATATGGTTGCTAAGATTCACTTTGGGGACCTCAAAGGGTGAAGGTGGGACAAGTCCGTTCTGTAGGAGACGATTTAACACCAAATCTCCTCCAGCATCTCACTCAACTACCTGAGAGGTAGGGATACTGGGGAAGAGGGGGGGGGGGGTTCCTGTCTTTGGGCTATCTTCTTTCTCTTCTTCGATCCTGGCAACCACATCTATTTTTCCTTTCCTACTTCTCATCTTGAGGACCTGTCTATCTTTTCCCTATTTCAATATTCATAAACTTCTATCGCTGAAGTCCTTCCTTATTTCTGTGGTTACTAATAACCTACATCTTATCTTTAGTTAAGAAGCCTGAAGAATCAGACTACACGAACACACATCCACATATATATATATATATACAAATATACACTTCTACACAAACATTAAATTATATAAGACAAAGCCTGTCATGATGTGAGAACCGCCAGGTGTTGTAGAGGAAAAGGTGTGCACATAGGGAATTATGCGCACATATATGGGGAGTTATGACGGTTCTACATCGAATATACATAAGGAGAGGTGCCAATACATAACGAACAACTATAAAATAGTAATGAGTAATGGCTAAATAAGAAAAAGGCATGAACAACGCCAGTGCAATAAAAACTCTCATGAATTGAAGGACAGGGGGACGTTAGTAGTATATATAGACACAGTATCTATTGAAAGTATGGAAGTTGATAAGTAGAGGAGGACTCTATGGAGTGAATGATATATTAAAGAATGAATGCGAAGTTTAAAATAAATTAATAGCTTTACGAGAAGATACTTAATTATGGTATACATAGAAATGTATATTAGGGTAATGAACAGTGAGGCCTACTCAGAAAGGATAAGGGGGGCGTACGCGGCATTCTCTAAGTATAAAGGGCAGACGTACCTACATGGAGATAGGACGATCTGTGGCCTAAAAAAATAGAGATATTTTGTAAAGGGCGCACCTACCAGAATGGAAAGAGGAAGTGCTCTCATGAGGTCAACCCACAAGTAACGAATAGGTGCTGATCCTAGGAGAAGGGGACAGTATCTTGATAAAGGTCACAAATTTTATAGAAATTATGTTGGAAAGTGTAAATTCTATTAACAACTAGCATTATTATGCTTCATGAAAGTATGTGAGTGTCAAAAGAACACTTTCATTTTGCACAGAGTTCCTCCAAGCTACAACAAATGAAAATAGTACATACTAGGAAAAAGGAAGTACAAGAAGATAAGAATAGAAAATAGATTACTCATGTGTCAAACACTTGAAGTTTTTGATTGAAAAAGGAAGTGAAGAAAACAAAAAGAGTCCTCACAATGCCTAAATATAGTAAAGCTGACTAAAACCACAAGTAAATGCTCATGTCTTAATAACAAAGTAAAATAAGAAAAGAATAGAGAAACAGTATGCGAAAGATTGTTCCAGAGAGGACAGAGAATTGTTATAGAAAGGAGAGAGATGTATATAAATATATGTAAGAAATGTATACTGTTAACATAGGAAATGTTATTATGAGTGATATTATTTGAATAATGATTAATATCACATGTTAAATCTAGGGGTGGGGGGTGGAGGGGGGGAGGGGGGGGGATATGTAGAGATTCGAGAATTTCTGTGTAAATTCTATAACCACTCAGCATTCTACTGTCTTGAATACACGGTATTCTAGGTACGAGTATGGGATGGTAAAATCCTACCTACTGTGCATCACATGTTTCTGTGTGCAGGTTTAAAATCAGTCACGGGAAGAAAGTAGACACAGCGGTCGAACGGCACCGACAAGTACCTGTCGGACACTCCATAGATGTGTTAGTGAGTGTGTAATGAAGAACCATGGAGTTTACATGCCGCTCTGTGCTTATTGTATCATTGACTATTGTTAATTATTACAAGAACAGTTGAAAAAGTACTCTTGTAGACTCTTGAATCAGCCTTGTTAAATGCAGGACGTATTTTCAGACTCTTTTTCTGAAAGCCATGGTGTCTAAGCAAACTATCCTTTGAATGTAAAACAATGTGTTTCTAACGTACGACTGTACGAGAGACTTGCTGGAAGTACATATTTTGTTGAAAGTGAGAATTTTTTATTGTGCTTGACAGTCAAATACATTGTTGATTGACGAAAAGTAAAGTTTGTATGGGCTACTTATTTCACGAGTAGAAAGAAGCTTGAAAGTTCCTGTACCTAGTGTTATTCGACGGAGAAGAAGTCAAGAGTGTTTGCAGCAGCTGGCTATCCAGTAGAGAATAGTGGATGCAAACCCCAAGTAAGTCATCTCGTAAAGAAGTGGAATGTGGTTTGGGAAAATAAATCAGTATAACCCAGACCAATGCTCACACTTTAAGTCATCAAAACGTTAGACAACACTGAAAAATATAGCCAGGCCGGTATATACCAACTTATTTGCAACTGCTGTCAGTCCGTATACGTGGGCCAAATATTCAGGAATTTCAGAACCAGGTACACAGAACACCTCGGAGCACTGAAAAGCAATAACTCACACTCAACATTTGCAGACCACCTGATAGCACACAATCACCACCCAACAAACATTAAAACGGACTTACACATCCTTAAAACTAGTAACAGCTTATACCAAAAATTAACTATGGAAGAAAACAATCATACCCAAAAATCAATAGCCCAAAGAAAAAAAGTACTCAATGAATACACATCACTATGCAATAAAACCCTCTTCGCTACAGCAGGACTACTATACAAATAATACACAAAAAAAAAAAAAAAACCAACCAACCTACCTACCTACCTACCTACCTACCTCCCTCCCCTCCTTCCACCTCACTCCTGAAAACACACACACACACACACACACACACACACACACACACACAAACCAAACACCACAGATGCCAAATACACTTCAAACTCACCTGCCTCACCCAGCCAAACAAGCTAAGAACCAAATGAACACCACACAGCCCCAACAACATGTAATGGTGGTGAAAACTCTGACTATGTTTTGGGGGAAAAAAACCGGTGGAAGTGCAGTGTCAAGGGACTATAGGCCATGAAATCTGCTATTCACTTTTCCAGCAACATATGAGAAAGCACCACAATATCAAAACCGTAAGTTACACGCGAAAAAACGTGATATACATTCATTTTCAACTGAAAATGCATAATAAACAGAAAAATAAAAATTACATTTTGCTGTTTTGTGGATGAGAAGTTGTACCTTGTATAGGCAGAATATTTACCAAAATAAACGTCCAATAATATCATGTAAGGTATGTAAACTAATGCATACATCCACTCTTTTTGCCAATTAGCTGTAAATAGAACTTGGACATAATGTTATAAACAACACACAGGGCATCAGGTCGTTAATAAATATCTCAACTGTGAATTATGAACAAATTATGTATAATATTTTACAATAATTATTCATTCACAACTGTAAATGAATATGACCATAATATAGAGACCAACTTAAGAGAATCACAGAAAAAAGTGATATCTACATGAAATAAACTAAATAAAGTATCATATTTGTGGAAAATATAATAATATAGCTGAACAACTGTTAAACCATAGTGTACAGATTTTCTATTTTGTGTAGAGTATTTTATACCTTTTACGAGATGTGATATTATGTACCAAATGTTTCACTAAATGTTAATTTGTAACAACAATTACACAGTCAAAAAACAAAAAAAAGAACCCACTGAAGATAGCACAAAATGTGCTGAAACATGTCTGGGTGAAACAAAACAGAAAAAAGGTGTTTTGCATAAGGCAGAATTCCTCTTCCCATTTCATAGCAAGCACGGATATAACAAGAAGAACTGCAACACCACAAGATGATTATTTGAAGTCTTACTTTGATGAGCCGTTAAATGTAAATTATATGCAGCATACACAAGAAGACAGTGCTGCATCACACCCATTTGACTCAGGCAGTGGGACAGACCTAATTTCGAATGAATGATGTAGAATATGCTCAGAAACAAATCAAAATTAAAAAATCAGCCGGGTTGATGAAATAACTGAAGAAAGCCACATGAGTTGCAGGAACACAATGGATCTACAGACTCTTCTATAAGATATGGAAAAAGAGGAAGGTACGTGCTGATTGGAAACAGGGATTTCATAATCCCAATTTTCAAGAAAGGTGATAGCAATGCTGTAATTATAGATGTATCACTTTCACATCTCACGTGGGCGTAACTTATGAAAGAATTCTGGAGTGTAATATCAGACCCTTGATTGAAGAAAATCTCTTGGAAGAACAGTATGGATGTAGGAAGGGAAGATTGACATTGGATTTCATTTTTGCTCTCCAGCAATTAATGGAAAAATACTATAAACACAACCAAGACCTTTCGTTAGCCTTTTTGAATATAAAGAAAGCGTTTGACACTGTGGACACAGGAAAGGTGTGGGAAATACTGAAGAAAATTACAGTACAGGATGACATAGTACACATGATCAAGAATTTGAATGATGACAGCCACAGTAAAGTCAAAAGACCTACAGGCATGACTGAAACCATTGTCATGAAATCTGAACTACGGCAACATGGAGTTCTGTCTCCCCTTCTTTTAATTGCTGCAATGAAAGAGACCCAGGGAAAAGTACACGAAACAACTGGAGGTGAAAAAATTAATGCCATGTTGTTTACAGATGACTTATGTCTATGGGGGCTACTCTAAAGACGACTCTCAAGATTAAACAAACACCTGAACAGAAGTATATGGTCTTAGTTTCAGCCACGAGAAAGATGGTATGGACGGATGGCACATATGGATCCTAACAAGCTACCACGAGTAATGTATGATTTAAAACTGAGGGGTAAAGAACCAACAGAAAGTCTCAGATACAAGGCTGTAGTAATATTTGATGTTGAGCAAGGTTGCAAGAACATAGCTGGGACAGCATCAAGAGGGAGTGAAGTTTAACAACTGTAATTGGTGGAAAAGCCTCCTTTGCCGACACTTTGAATATGACAGAATGATGTGGATAATGATGAAGAAGAAAAAGCACCTGTCATAATACCCAGCTTTTTAAGAGGTCTCAGCAGGATGTTCTAGAGTTATCACCACATTTAACTGTTATTAAATGCTCTTGTGTTCTGAAAATACTATCTATATAAGATGAATTTCCTCACTTCACTCCAACAAAATTCTGTAACTCTTAGTGAATGGAAATATGCCAAACAAACTAGTTTCCTCATACTTAAATCACCTAAAGCAGTAATTATACAAACTACAAATATTGCTGAACTAATGTGTTTAATTAAATCTAGGGTATGGGTTCCACCAAAATTTAACACTTTCTGCTCCCTGTATTTCACTGTTCGAGTGGAGTATTTTTGTAGTTTGCTGAGTATGTACTGAATTGAATGCAATGACTCTTATTAAAATTATGCAGTTTCCTTTAACCATGTTTTGATCTTTTCAAATATTTCATTAACTGCCTTTCCAGTAAGAGGACTGACAGTAATTTTTAATCCTATATTTAATCATCTGCAAGAATTCCAAAATTTGCATCTCCTGACAATGCAAGTGGATGATCACTTACGTATACCAGAAACATCAGACCCATCAAATGTCTGATTACTTCAAAAATTATATTCCAGCTCTCCACTATGTCACACCTAGCAGTAATCACTGATGCCTGTGCAGAGATTACAGTTATGGATGACTGCCATTATTGACCAAGCTCCATCTTGGGAACCCCAGGTTCATGAAACCTATACTCGGCAATTACTAGCAGACTCCCCAGAAATGTTTACCAACCATGGTGGCACATGCAACTGAGAAGCTGCATGTGATGAAGGTGTTAACCCCCCTTCCCTGCACTACAGAAGAATCTAGAGTCATGGTTGAAACACTGGTACAATTCTACAAAACAAGCACAGATATTACACAAGTAATCAAAAAGTTTTGTGGTAACTGGCACTGGTCATGAAAACATTCAAATTTAATTAAGATACTAATACTTGCCCAAGGTTCAACTTCAATCATTTCATGCAAATCCTGTTTCATTATTTCTCGTGCCTTTGCCAAATATGTTTCACAAGTTTTGTTTGCAAATAAAACATCAACATTTTTAGCATAGTTCAAAATTGAATTTGCCGTGTCCTTAAAGAAACCTGAAAATAAAAATATAACAGCATTAGGTGTAATGTGAATGGTACATTAAGTATCTTAAGTGCAACACTAATGATACAAACATTTGTTAGAATATACTCACACACACAATATGCTGTAATTAATACCATGAGTGAATTTCATATAGACAGATTGTAGCAAGTTCCAGAACAGGAACATTATTAATACTAAAATTTATGATACAAACTGAGAGAAATAGACATAAAATTGCTAGCTTTTGAAACACGAAGATCTCCACCTGGCGAAAGAGAGTAACACATTGGAGGAAAACAGATGGTAAGGCTTAACACTCTCTGATTGCTCTAGACATGTTAATACATCACACAGTTGTTCTAGATGTGTTTTGTGTATCACTGCTCCTTCCGCCAAGTGTTATAGACACATTTGTGAGCCTTGCCTCGCTGAACCCTGTGTGCTCCAGATTGTTAAAACGTCTTGTGCCGAGTGTCTGAAAACTATTTTAGTTGTTGTTATCATCTTCACTTTCAGTTACTGTCTATTGACTATGATTTGTTTTTACTGACAAGGGGACCTTCAGGTCTTGGAAATTCTGTTTGGGATGAGATGTTGCAGATTGGTAGTATACCTCAAGGGTGTCCACTCATAGAAGTCTTCAAGCGCACTATTCAGCATACAGGTGAAATAGCTCAGTGAGTAGCATGCTAGAATGTCATACAGCCTATCAGGGTTCGATCCTACCCGCAGGCTCGATTTTATTTTGTTTTCTTAATTGTTTTAAAAATTATAACAACTTTTAAATGAAGTCAATGACTTGAAGTGTTTTAAATTAAATCATAAATAATTTTATTCTGTTTATGAAATGGCTGTCACGGCCTACTTAAAATGTGAATTACTCTCATCAATATTTTCTTTTTATAAAGTTGAATAATTACAAATGCATTTTTCATGGAGGCTTTAATTACTGTCATTACAAAGTTAATACAAATTTGGGTGATGATAAGCTGTGGAAGGGTCGTCAAATGACACAACATGAATAAAGTGATGCTGACATGTACCACTCAATGTGTTCTCACTATCCGAAAACATCCTAACTCAAGCGTGTTTTTGTTTGCAAGAGGTAACCGGTAATTTTGGTCCCCGAGTTCAAAAAACAATAAAAGAATATGAGCAAAGTTATAAAAACGTTGTAATATTGTCTTTCAAATCTGGGAAGCTAATGACAGAACTGTATACTGACTTTCTCAACTGATGTTTGAAGTCTTACATGGGTCAGGAACAGTTATTGACTCTTGGGGTGGACAAGCAAAGCCTGAATTACACGACAAAATCTTTCAGGATGACAAGAAACCATCAAAGTGTAAAATTAAAGTGAGTCCTCTGAAATGTACTCCACTTTTTCAACCATGAGACATCCATTTTCATAGACAAGTAAAAAAAAATCTGATAAAGCGTGTATAAAACTGTGCTTATCTTATTGAAAATAACAGAGAAATAAATTCTCATGAAAATTGTCATCACCAATTTTTAAGGGAAGGATCCAATATGCCTGGTATATTTCCAGGCTTTCTGATGAAAGAGAAGTTTTCAGGAATAACAACAAAGTATCTTTTTCAACACACACACACATTATATATATATATATATATATATATATATATATATATATAGTAGAGGGAAACATTCCACGTAGGAAAAATATATGTGTCTGCTTGTGTCTGTATATGTGTGGATGGATATGTGTGTGTGTGTGTGTGTGCGCGCGCGAGTGTATACCCGTCCTTTTTTCCCCCTAAGGTAAGTCTTTCCGCTCCCGGGATTGAAATGACTCCTTACCCTCTCCCTTAAAACCCACATCCTTTCGTCTTTCCCTCTCCTTCCCTCTTTCCTGATGAGGCAACAGTTTGTTGCGAAAGCTTGAATTTTGTGTGTATGTTTGTGTGTCTGTCGACCTGCCAGGACTTTCTCTTATATATATATATATATATATATATATATATATATATATATATATATATATATATATAGGTTTCTTCTGTAAAACAATCATCCTTCATAAACTGTGCAAAATGTCAAAATGTTTTTTGTTTTCAATTTTTTTATGACAATTATCATTCTGCTGCTTGCACATAAAATACAAATTTTCAACTGAACATGATACTGTAAAAAAAATTTTATATAATGAAACTCCACCCAGAATTTTGTGATAGTGGTAATTAATTTACCTTCATTAAAACTGCACCTGAAATTATTCAACCTTTTAAAAATAAAATAGTACTGATGAATGTAATTCACATTTTAAGTAGGTGTGACAACCATTTCACACATAAAATAAAATTATTTATGATTTAATTGATAATACTTTAGGTCATTAACTTTATTTAAGAATTGTTATAATTTTTAAAACAACTAAAAAACAAAATGAAAACATACTGGGAGGTAGGTATGATCGAACCTAGATCAGTTGCACAATAGCCTCGCACACTACTGACTGAGCTACTTCACTTATCTTATCACCCCATACATAAAGTGTGTATGAGCTACATTCAAAACTTCAGAACCCTTTTATAAGACTCACCCTAAACTGAATTTCTGAGACCGGAAGGTCCCCTTATAAGAAAAGAGCATGCTGTCATAGTTGTTCAGAGGAATAAATGTTTGAGATTCTAACTAGATGGAACTGACGGCTCTTCAACAGAAACTAAGTAGAAGTCCTGAGCCATGTACACAAGCTGGGATAACAGATTCATCCGTTTCTGCATTAGATGAAAATTCTTCAGAAGCTGAAGCATCTGAAAGTGAGGATGAAATGTTTGAGAACACAGCCTGCTTTAGTGACACATCTCAATTGAAAAAAGTGATTTTTGTCCATTTGTGCACGCATTTGATGATTCAGCTTCTGAAATTTTCCTGAGATTTTTAAAAGAAGCTCTGACAAATTTTTAGTACAAGAAGAGTTGGTCATTGGTTCATCATAAATGTGCCAGATTATGGATCTAAAGCTCTTGGGTTCAATGTCCAGTAAGTCCTAGGATTTTTATCCATCATTTATTACTTCTTTCACTTGTGCCAATGTTTGTTAGTGTGAAAAATGTTCAGTTGCAACATGGTTGCAAGTCCTTGCTGAACTGTAGGCCCCCTTGAACTAGGTGGATAAGCCAGATCAAAGTTTAGAGGAAGGCAAGGACACACAACCTTCAATAGGACAATGCCTAGAAAAGCACTGGGGTGTTCAAAGCAACCGTTGGACTGATAACAGCTTTACCTTTCTTTATCAGTCATTCCAGATTGTCACAGTGGAAACAAAACGGACTGTTGGAAGTGTATTCTTTCACTGCTATTTGTCTGCTTATAGCTCATGTGAAAAAGCTGATAAATATTGAAGAGATGTGAAGAGACTTACTCTTTTAACACTGCAGTTTTCAACAAAATTATGGCAGATGATTATCTTCTGTTACTTTTTACAACTTTACAATACTGAAGGCAACATATTATTCAAAATTATAAAAAATAAGCAGTGGAAAGTTCAAAATGATGTAACAACAAGATTATGAAAGGATATATTTCCTCTCTCCACATGCAAGACACATTGACTCAAAGATAGGCATAATATAAAGATTGCTAAACATTAAGCTTTCGAACAAAAAAGTCCTCCTTCAGAAATAGAAAATACACGCATATCCACACAATTTCAACTCACACACATATGGCCACTCTCTCTGACCACTGTGGACTAACTGTGGACTGCAACTGTGTCTGATGTGAGTAGCAATCTGGGATGGGTCATGGGTGTGATATAGGGTGCTGCAGAGGTCGAATGACTGCCACAGGAGAAGGACTTAAATAGTCATTTGGAGAGGCACTGTGAATGCACACTGTTGTGCTCAGATGGCATCTCGCCAAGTGAGTGCAGCAGCTAACTGTGTTCCATGCAGTTGGTATATAGGTGGCCACCCAGTACACAGCCAGCCAGTTCTGTGTTCACACTTCATACTGACGGCTGCCTAGGGAACTTTTATTCAATTTATGTGCTCAAAACTTAATAGTTAACTTCCAAAAAGATTTCCAACACATAGGTGCCTCGTCTTAAAAGTTTTATTTAGAAGAGCTAGTATTCTAGCACAATGAACAGGAATGATTGGATATTTTGGACAGTAAGACTTTTATTTTGTAAGTTTTGGATGAAAGGGGAAAAAAGATTAAGCATCACTGTACCACGGAAAGCTCAGTTGTAGTCACTTCGCTTAGCAAGAAGTAACTCAAAATTAAAGCAATCCTTTGATTAGCTACTACACAGGGCCTTCCGAAACCATTTACACAGTAAAGTTATTATAGGTAAACAATATGTCCACCTATGATTATATACTCAGATTGCTGTAGCCTAAAGAACAAAATCACACATGAAATTACTAGCCAGTCTCATGAAAGAGGTTCAACAAAGTGCAGTGAAAAAGTTCTTATAGGGTTAACAGTAAAGGCCAACATAACTGAAGTGATAAGACTGTCAGTGTACTCCTTTCACTATAAGCAACATATTAGGATTAGTTTATTGATACTGGAAGTCATGAAATTTGCAGCCATTTTAGACTGTTTGTGAATAACCCATATAAACACAAATACTAGATTAAAAATGCTGCTGACTAAAACATTAATGTAACTGGAAACATCAGCCATATGAAGGTGACCATGATAGCCCAAACCAGTTATGGTATTGAATATAAATCACTTTTAAAACTAGTTGTGACCAACAGAGTACAATATTTTGGCTTACAAAAACACCCTACAGTAAGCTGAGGCTGGTTTAATTCTTCATTCAGTTAGTACAATGTGGGGTGCAGAGATAAGAGAAATTACTAGGAACAAGTAACTGAGAAAGAACACAAAATTACTCAAGTGCATCTAAAGATGTGAGCTGTTATCACAGTTGGGCACTAGAAGTGAGTCAAAAACTATTGGACATACACCCCTGGAAATTGAAATAAGAACACCGTGAATTCATTGTCCCAGGAAGGGGAAACTTTATTGACACATTCCTGGGGTCAGATACATCACATGATCACACTGACAGAACCACAGGCACATAGACACAGGCAACAGAGCATGCACAATGTCGGCACTAGTACAGTGTATATCCACCTTTCGCAGCAATGCAGGCTGCTATTCTCCCATGGAGACGATCGTAGAGATGCTGGATGTAGTCCTGTGGAACGGCTTGCCATGCCATTTCCACCTGGCGCCTCAGTTGGACCAGCGTTCGTGCTGGACGTGCAGACCGCGTGAGACGACGCTTCATCCAGTCCCAAACATGCTCAATGCGGGACAGATCCGGAGATCTTGCTGGCCAGGGTAGTTGACTTACACCTTCTAGAGCACGTTGGGTGGCACGGGATACATGCGGACGTGCATTGTCCTGTTGGAACAGCAAGTTCCCTTGCCGGTCTAGGAATGGTAGAACGATGGGTTCGATGACGGTTTGGATGTACCGTGCACTATTCAGTGTCCCCTCGACGATCACCAGTGGTGTACGGCCAGTGTAGGAGATCGCTCCCCACACCATGATGCCGGGTGTTGGCCCTGTGTGCCTCGGTCGTATGCAGTCCTGATTGTGGCGCTCACCTGCACGGCGCCAAACACGCATACGACCATCATTGGCACCAAGGCAGAAGCGACTCTCATCGCTGAAGACGACACGTCTCCATTCGTCCCTCCATTCACGCCTGTCGCGACACCACTGGAGGCGGGCTGCACGATGTTGGGGCGTGAGCGGAAGACGGCCTAACGGTGTGCGGGACCGTAGCCCAGCTTCATGGAGACGGTTGCGAATGGTCCTCGCCGATACCCCAGGAGCAACAGTGTCCCTAATTTGCTGGGAAGTGGCGGTGCGGTCCCCTACGGCACTGCGTAGGATCCTACGGTCTTGGCGTGCATCCGTGCGTCGCTGCGGTCCGGTCCCAGGTCGACGGGCACGTGCACCTTCCGCCGACCACTGGCGACAACATCGATGTACTGTGGAGACCTCACGCCCCACGTGTTGAGCAATTCGGCGGTACGTCCACCCGGCCTCCCGCATGCCCACTATACGCCCTCGCTCAAAGTCCGTCAACTGCACATACGGATCACGTCCACGCTGTCGCGGCATGCTACCAGTGTTAAAGACTGCGATGGAGCTCCGTATGCCACGGCAAACTGGCTGACACTGACGGCGGCGGTGCACAAATGCTGCGCAGCTAGCGCCATTCGACGGCCAACACCGCGGTTCCTGGTGTGTCCGCTGTGCCGTGCGTGTGATCATTGCTTGTACAGCCCTCTCGCAGTGTCCGGAGCAAGTATGGTGGGTCTGACACACCGGTGTCAATGTGTTCTTTTTTCCATTTCCAGGAGTGTATTTCTATGTTGAATTTTAATGACTCTGTGAGTTTATGTGCTAATTCATCTGCAGAGAAAGCCAGGAACTTTTAAGACTCCACAAGATTTGTTCAGCTGCTGTATTTATAATGTTGTAGTGTTCATCCAACTCTGGGTGAAAAGACAAAATCACAGCTGTGTGCTCCAGAAAATGAAGTAGCCTGAGCACAAAGCACTAAGCAACTAAGTAGTCTTATTACTAACAATGATGCAAGGGCCAAAGTGGTACCGAGCATATCCACAGCAGCCAATGTGTTAAGGATATAGGTAAAGGAACCCAGGATCCCAAGTCCTGGGATACTTACTAGAGAGGGGGAGGAGAAAATATTTTTCTTCTATGATCTGTAGTGAAACTGCTCGGTATATTTTATTGTTTACATTTGATCATAATGGTCAGGTAAAAATTGACTATTGGTTTTAATGCTGAATCACTGCAAAAAAAAAAAAAAACTGTTAATAGCTGTCACACTGGCAGAAGTTCATCATTTAAGTCTCCACAGACAACAATTCTACATCTACATACATACTTCACAAGCCATTGTAGAGTCCATGGAAGAGGGTAGCTTGTGCCACTTTTAGTCATTTCCTTACGTGCTCCACTTGCAAATGGAGCAAGGGAAAAACAACTGTCTATATGCCTCCATACGAGTCCTAATTTCTTTTATCCTGTCTTCATGGACCTTATGCGAAATGTACATTGGCAGCAGTAATATCGTTCTGCTGCCAGCTTCAAATGCCGGTTCTTTAAATTTCCTCAATAGTGTTTTGCAAAAACAACAGTGTCTTCCCTCCAGGGATTCTCATACCAGGGATTCAATACCATAACTGGTTTGGGCTATCATGGTCACCTTCATATGGCTGATGTTTCCAGTTACATTAATGTTTTAGTCAGCAGCCTTTTTAATTTAGTATTTGTGGTTAGATGTGTTATTCACAAACAGTCTAAAATGGCTGCAAATGGCTGTGTTGTTCACTGATTGGTTGGTTTGTGGGATTGAAGGGACCAGACTACTAGGGCCATTGATCCCTTTTTCCACAAACTTTAAACACCCACAAAGAATAAGAACATACAATGGAGATGACAAGAGATGACACAGGGCAAGAAAGACACAGACAGAGACCAGAAAAGAAGAATTAAAATCACACCGAGTGTGGCAATGGTTGGCCGACCATAGAAACAAAAAAAGGAAAAGCCAACCACTAAGAAACGCACGAAAAACCCCAGTCTAAAATCGAAGGCCAAAGGCCAGACTCAACACAAAAAAATGACAAATAGTTAGATCAAGCGATAAAAACCCCTGCATGAATAAAACTCAAAACTAAATCTGCCATCACAACATTGTCTGATAAAAGTGCAGGAAGCATATCAGGCAGCGCGAACGTCCAAGTTAAAAGCGGGCAGTCCAACAAGATGTGGACCACCGTCAAAGCTGACCCGCAGCGACATAAAGGTGGGTTCTCGTGGCACAATAAATAGGCCAATGCCCAGCTGGCAGAGGACCCGGAAGGAGGAGCGCCACACACCAGTAACCTCCTTGATGGACCAAAGTTTGTTGGGTGAAGGAAGGGTGCAACATTCTTCACCCCAGGTGTGAAGTACCTTCTGCCGCAAAACTGACCTGAGGTCACTCTCTGAAAGGCCAGTCTCCAAGGCTGTTTGGCCAGTGTGTCAACACATTCATTTCCCAGGATGCCGACATGACCCTGGGTCCACATAAAGATCACAGAGCAGCCGCAACGGGCAAGAGTATGGACGGACTCCTGGATAGCCACCACCAGACGAGAGCGAGGGAAATACTGGTCAATAGCTCATAAACTGCTCCGGGAGTCACTACAGTTAATGAAGGACTCACCTGAGCACGAGGGGATATACCCTAGGGCGCGAGAGATGGCGACCAGCTCGGCAGTGAAAACACTGCAGCCAGCCGCGAATGAGTGTTGTTCATAATGATCCCCTAGAGTAAGAGCATAACCTAAATGACCAGCAACCATCGAACTGTCAGTATAGACAATGTCAGAGCCTTGAAACATGGCAAGGATTGAAAGAAAGCGGCGGCGGAGGGCCTCGGGAGGGACTGAGTCCTTCAGGCCCTGTGCCAAATCGAGCCGAAGGCATGAGCGGGGCACACACCACAGGGGAACATGCAGAGGGGCCCGGAAAAAGGAAAACCTCAAACCCAGAGAGAAGAGCTCTGACTCGAACCGCGATCGTACCCCCTGACCAGGGCCGCCGTTCCAGAAGATGGACGACCGACGGAGGGAACAAGAGACAATAATTGGGATGCTCGGGCAAGCTACAAACGTGTGTAGCATAAGCGGCCAGTAATTGTTGGTGCAGGAACCACAATGGAGGGACACCTGCCTCCACAAGTATGCTGTTGACAGTGCTTGTCCGGAAAGCTCCAGCGGCGAGTCGGATGCCACTGTGAAGGATGGGGTCAAGCAACTGCAATGCGGAAGGTGATGCCAAACCGTAATCTAGATGGGACTGAATTAACGCCTGGTACAGCCATAGAAGGGTAGACTAATCGGCAGCCCAGCTGCTGTGACTCAAGCAACGAAGAGTGTTAAGATGCCGCCAGCACGTCTGTTTAAGCTGCCAAATATGAGGGAGCCAAGTCAACCAGGTATCAAAAAGCAATCCCAAAAACCGATGGGTCCCCACCACAGCAAGAGGTTCGCCGTCAAGATAAAGCTGTGGCTCAGGGTGAACAGTGCGTTGCCAGCAGAAATGCATAATGCAGGTCTTGGAAGCCAAAAACTGGAAGCCATGTGCTACAGTCCAAGACTGCGCCTTGTGGATAGCGCCCTGCAGCTGCTGTTCAGCAGCTGCAATGCCAGTGGAGCTGTAGTATAGGCAGAAATCGTCAGCATACAAGGAAGCTGAGACAGATGTTCCCACCACTGCAGCGAGCCCATTAATTGCAATTAGAAAGAGGCAGGCACTTAAGACAGATCCTTGTTGTACCCCAGTCTCATGAACTCGGGAGGAACTATGGGAGGCCGCAACTTGCACACGGAAGGAACAAAGCGACAGAAAATTCTGTATGAAAATCAGGAGCAGACCCTGAAGACCCCAACCATGAAGCGTAGAGAGGATGTGATGTTGCCATGTCATATCGTATGCCTTCCGCATGTCAAAAAAAGACGGCGACCAGATGCTGTCGGCAGGCTAAGGCCATACGGATGGGAGACTCCAGGCACACTAGATTATTGGGAGCAGAGCTGCCCACCCTGAGACAGAGCCAGAAGGCCCCAAGACTGAAGTAGTCAGCTCAACCTCTGGCTCAAAATGCGTTTGAGCAACTTGCAAAGAACATTGGTGAGGCTAATGGGGCGGTAGCTGTCCACCTCCAGTGGGTTCTCGCCAGGTTTCAACACGGGGATTACGATGCTTTCCCGCCATTGCGACGGGAACTCACTCTCAACCCAGATATGGCTGAAAGGGTCTAAGAGGCGTCACTGGCAGTCCACCGAGAGGTGTTTGAGCACCTGACAGTGGATGTGATCTGGCCCGGGAGCCGTATCAGGGCAAGCGGCTAGGGCACTTTGGAATTCCCACTCACTGAACGGAGCATTGTACTATTCAGGATGGCTTGTGTGAAATGAAAGGCTCCAACGTTCCAATTTGCAGAAGCGGAACTCTGAGAAAAATGCTCCGCTAAGCAGTTTGCAATTGTGTCGGAGTCATTACAGACTGCTCTATTCAGTGAAAGCGCAGGTACGCTGACGGAGGTCTGATAGCCACAGAGTCGCCTAATCTTGGCCCAAACCTGCGATGGAGAGGTACGGAGGCCAATGGTGGAGACATAACTTTCCCAGCACTCCCGCTTGCGTTGGCGAATGAGGTGGCGGGCACATGCACAGAGCCGTTTAAAGGCGATGAGGTGTGCCAATAAGGGATGCTGCTTGTGACGCTGGAGTGCCTGCCTGCGATCTTTAATCGCCTCAGCGATCTCGGGCGACCACCAAGGCACAGTCCTCCGCCGAGGGGACCCAGAAGAACAGGGAATGGCAGATTCTGCGGCAGCAACAATGCCAGTGGTAACCGAGTCAACCACCACATCAATGGTATCATTGGAAAGAGGCTCAATAGTGGCAATGGAGGTGAACAAGTGCCAGTCAGCCTTATTCATAGCCCATCTGCAGGGGCGCCCAGAAGAGTGACGCTGTGGCAGTGACAGAAAATTGGGAAGTGGTCACTACCACACAAGTCGTCATGAACACTCCATTGGACAGATGGTAATAGGCTAGGGCTGCAGATCGAAAGGTCAATGGCTGAGTACTTGCCATGCGCCACACTGAAATGTGTGAAGGCACCAGTATTTAAAAGAGAAAGGTCGAGGTGTGCCAATACTTGCTCAATGACGCTGCCTCGGTCTGTTGCCACTGATCCACCCCACAGAGGGTTATGGGCGTTGAAGTCGCCCAGTAACAGAAAAGGTGGCGGCAATTTGGCTATCAGCGCAGCCAGGAGGACATGCTGCGGGACATCACCATCCGGTGGAAGATAGAGACTGCAGACAGTAACAGCCTGAGGCATCCACACCCGAACAGTGACAGCCTCTAAAGGTGTTTGTAGAGGGCCAAACTCGCTGTAAAAAGAGTGAAGGACATAGATGTAGACACCACCAGATACCCTCTCATAAGCTGCCCGGTTCTTATAATAACCTCGATAGCCATGGAGGGCGGGGGTTCACATCACCGGAAACCAAGTTTCCTGAAGAGCAATGCAGAGGAAAGGGTGAAGCCTGAGAAGTTGTTGGAGCTCAGCAAGATGGTGGAAGAAACCGCTGCAGTTCCACTGGAGGATGACACTGTCCATGGCCGAGAGAAGCGTGAGGGGACCAAGGAGGCACATTACGCCACCAAGGAGGCAGATTACGCCACTGGGTCACTTGCTGCCACCAATTGAGTACTGACGGGGGCAAATCCACCATGTCTGAGGGACCGGCGACATCTAGATCCTCAGTGGACGCCAGAATCTCCACTGCATCCTCAGACACAGAGCTTGTAGATAGCGGTGGAGTGGGTGCCACCGCAATTTCATTGGTCTTAGGGGTCTTCGATTTCGATTTCTCATGCTGTTCCTTTGATTGCCCTTGCTGGGAGGTCGTCTGATTCAGTCTCCAGGACTAAAGAGGACCGCAAAGCCCTACAACCATCTACCTGGTGCATCTTCAGAACCTAGCGGGTGTCTGGTTTGCCTCTGGTAGGAACTCCTAGCAAGAGAAGCAAAAGAAGACTTATGCTTCTCCGGCTTAGAAGTGGGGACTGGTGTTCCCCATGTTTGGGGAGGGGGGGAAGGTGCTGCTACTGAGGTAGGTGGTGCGGGAGGAACAGGGAGGGAAGTGCCCCCCCCCCCCCACCATCAAGGGGGCAGCTGTGGTCCTTCGGCTCTGATAGCTGACTGTATGTGGTGCAACGGATGGAGCTGTAACAGGAGTGACACTGGCGGCATAAGATTACGTCATGCGCACGGGATGAAGTTGTTCAAATTTCCATTTAGCCTCAGTGTAGGTCAGTTGGTCCAGGGTCTTGTATTCCATTATTTTCTGTTCTTTCTGTAGAATCTTACAGCCTGGCGAGCTAGGGGGATGGTGCTCTCCACAGTTGATACAGACGGGAGGCGGGGTACATGGAGTATTGGGATGGGATGGTCGACCACAATCGCGACATATGAGGCTGGAAGCACAGCGGGAAGACATATGGCCAAACTTCTAACACTTGAAGCACCGCATCAGGGAAAGGGATATATTGCTTGACATCACAGCAGTACACTATCACCTTCACCTTCTTGGGTAATGTGTCACCTTCGAAGGCCAAGATGAAGGCACCAGTGGCAACCTGATTATCCCTCGGACCCCAGTGGACGCGCCGGATGAAATGGACATCTCGTCGCTCTAAGTTGGTGCGCAGCTCGTCGTCGGACTGTAAAAGAAGGTCCCTGTGGAAAATAATGCCCTGGACCATATTTAAGCTTTTATGGGGCGTGATAGTAACAGAAACATCACCTAGCTTATTACAAGGATGCTGTTTTTATCAAGACTGATCCAGACCGCATTTTTGACAAGCCTTCCACCTCCCCAAACTTGTCCTCTAAATGCTCTACAAAGCACTGAGGTTTCATGGACACAAAGGATTCCCCATCAGCTCTTGTACAGACTAGATACCGGGGCACATACGTCTCGCTGTCATTCGTAGCCTTTCGTTCCTCCCACGGTGGGGCCAGGGAGGGAAACGGTTTGGGGTCACACATGTTTGTATTAAAGTGAGCCCTCGAACACTTAGAGACTGCTGCTGGTTGGCCACCAGCAAGAGAAGATGTGCCATGCTTCATTACGCGTCATCCACCCTGATGCCACCTACCCAAACAGCCCTCCCCACGGGCGCCACCCAGCCACAGCAAGGGCCACCTGGCCGGATGGCCATTGCCGGGAGTCCCGATGCCCCAGGGAGAAAGGCATCTACTCCTTGGCATACGTGGGGAGTTAACGGCGCAGGCATCAGTAGAGCGATCCCTGCGTTGTCAAGGGGCTACAACCAACAGGGTGCATGGCGGCCCCACCACAACAGACTGGCTACCGTGCAGTATATTAGGTGGCAAGTGGTCCATGGTCGTCGTCAGTGCAGAAAGCGACACTGCAGAGTGCATGGCAGAAATCGCACCCAGGAATGTATCCTTGCCCAAGAGATGGAGAGCGAGCGGGACTGCAATGCAACGACGAATAAGCTGGCTAATGGTCTCAATGCACGATGGACACAATGCACCAAGTAAGGCGCCCTTCCCCAATTGGCTCGCTCTTCAGAATAATTTTGAAATATGGTGGTCAAATCCAAGAGGGGACCATCACATAAGGACCAAAACGTTTAAGACTCCTTTTAATCGCCTCTTACGACAGGCAGGAATACCACAGGCCTATTCTTACCCCCGAACCTGCATGGGGCTTTCATTTGAGTTTATGAAGCATCAGTGCAATACTTGTGTGTTGATCAAACATATTGGTAGCAAATCTAGCAGCATGTCCCTGATTGGCTTTCATGTCTTCCTGTAATACAGCCTGGTGCATATCTCGAACACTCCAGCAGTTGCCAAGAATGGGACACACTAGAATTCTCTACACTGTCTCCTTTATAAATGAGCTACATTTTCCCAAAATACTCCCAATAAAATGAAGCTGAGCATTTGCCTTTCCTACTACCAACATGGTGTGCTCATTCCATTTCATACTGCTTTGCAATGTTACACCTATATATTTAATTGATATGACTGTGCCAAGCAGCACACTGCTATGCTGTATTCGAATGTTACAGCATAGCTTTTTCTACTCATTTGTATTAATTTACATTTTGCTATATTTAGATAAAGCTGCCATTTGTCACACCAACCAGATATTCTGTCATAAGTCATCTTGTAAGCTCGTAGAGTCACAAAACAATGACATCTTCACATACACCACAGCATCATCAGCCAATAGCTGCCGATTGCTGCTTACCCTGTTCGTAATATCATTTATGTACAGAGAACAAGAGCAATCCTATCACACTTCCCTGGGACTCTTTTGATGACACCCATGTCTCTGATGAACACTCACTACTGACGAAAAAGTACTGGGATCTACTCCTTAAGTCTTCGAGCCACTCAACCTTCATTCAAAGTTTGCAGTGGGCATAGTGTCAAACACTTTGTGGAAATCTAAGCAATGGAATACGCCTATTGCCGTTCATTCATGATTCACAGGACATCCTGAGAGACAAGAGCAAGCTGAGTTTCCCAAGTCTGATGCGCTCTAAATCTGTGCTGATTAATGGCCAGAACTTTTCCATAGTCAAGTCTGCATAACCTCATTAAAACTATTTCTAGCTGCTTTAACAAGCTTAAAATACTTCCTACTGGTGTCCTACAACTGTAAATACCACAAGCTTATCTGTATTCTGAACCACTATTGTTGCGCAGCATTTAAAAAGCTGTTAATCACAATATTCGTTAGTTTGAAGGGCCACCATCTTCTGTATATATACCCAAGCCCCCATTTCTTCCTATCAGTTCTAGAGTAGTGTGATATTAGCTTGCAACCATCAAGATGAATCTGTCCTCTCTCAGTGATTTCCATATGATGTTCCGATATGCTTAAAGTCCACCTATCCTTTCATTTTCCTGAATGTATATAAGAAGTTCATGCTTTTTATTAATGTAGCTTCTGATGTTTCAATAGAAGACACTAAATGTATTTTCTTCAATACCCTAGGCTTTTTCCTAGTTGCAGTAGTCTGTTGTACTTGTAGCTGTTTTAACTGCAATTACAGAGTGAAACTTGTGCTTCAAATATTGCAGAAATGGAAAGTGTTATTGATGTATGGATTTTACAGAATGGATTGGTAGTAAGGGGCTCATATTGTTAGCCAATAAAGAGAGTGTAATAACACTTAAAATTTTTTGTGCAAACACACACTTTTAAATGGAACAATAATTATTCACATTAACAAACTAAAAGTAGAGTAGATTAGAATGTCAACTGTGTTTGTCACAGGACTGTAGTATGAGTCACTTACAAGATATCATACTTTGAAAAGTTTCCACACCAACACTTGTTTGTGCCATTCAACCTGTGTGGATACTAGGTACAAAGTTGTTATGTTTGCTTACAGTGTGCTTGTGTATTTCTTGAGTGTGCAGCAACTTGCTAGTCAGTTAGTGTCTGACAGTCCAAGCAGTAGATTATGATTGGATGATAGGATTTACCAATGCAGAAAAAGCTGACATGCTAATGGTATGGAGAGTGTAGGAAGAATGCAGTTGTATGGTGTATGCAGCTAGATATCCTAACAGATGTATCAACCTCTTCAATCACTTACATGAAAATAGTAATGTAACACCTAGACAACATAACAGAAGGAAACAACTGATGCAGAAGAGGGAGAAATTGAAGTTCTTGTTGCCATTACAATTAATCTGTAGGTTCCATCCCTTCACAGCTCTCTCCACCAAGAGCAGTATGGAAATGATTCTTATAATCATATGAACTTCTGTACATGGGCATTAAGACAGGATACCCCAAATGTATCATGTATCTTCTTTAGTGATGAAGCCACATTTACCAATCGTGGCCAAGTAAACCACCGAACCACACACTACTGGTCTGTTGACAATCCCTATTGGCTTCGGCAGGTGGAATGTCAGCACCTACTATAGAGTGCAAAGTGTGGTGTGGGATGGTGAACCATCAGTTCATAGGCCCATTTTTCATAGATGGAACACTGAATGCGCACAAGTATTGCAGCCTTCTAACAGACCATCTACCAGATGATAGATGTTCCTCTGCAGACTAAGAGAAACATGATGGCTGTCCAGCCCATAGCGCACGAAGTACTACAGGATGTCTTCACGAACTGTATCCAAATCATCGGACTGGATGCAGAGGACCTGTGCCTCGACCATCCCATTACCAGGGTTTGACGTCTGTAGACCTATTGCTGTGGGGAACACTGAAGATGCTGTCTATATACACCTATTATGTCCAGCTTACAGTTCATCATTAAGCTTTCACGTGCATATAAACATTTTGGTCTTACCACTGTGGTGGAATGATTTAGTACTGCTTTTATAGATATGGATTTCTTGTTTCAGATATCGTTTGACAACCCATATGCTCATTCCATTTTATTAACTCTTTCATTTGTTTGAAATTTTTCTAGTTCTGCTGTATAATTTCTCCAATACATTTAAATTTACTAACTCACTCTGTTTTACCTATATGCATTTCTACTGCACCCTCTACTATTATTAGATGATGATTTTTCCTAAGATCCTTCCCCAAAGCACCTTAATCACAGACGAAATCACAGAGCTCTGCACTTGGCTTAAAAATACTAGTCAACTGTTGATCACATCCCAAGGACTTCTGAACCAGTTCTGACATTCCACTCCTGTAAGTGCTACCCACAAATAACACCACCTTCCTGCACTTAGCTTGCACCTTATGCACTGTACATCAGACTGTCATACTGTTTGGAACATCTTATGTTGTCTGAATCCTTTTTCTTTGGTGTGTGAAGTAAAAAGTATTGAAGCTAATGGCGAGAGCTAGACTGAAGCAATCAGACTGCAATGTTCTATGAATCTTTTAGCTGATTTGGGAGGCTTGACTGTAATCCAATCTTCTGATCTACATCTAACAATACTACTGCAGACTGCAGCATGGAAAACTGCTAATTCTTCTTGCACCACTGCCAAATTAGCTTGAAGTTTCATGAGAAGCTGTTATTTTCCAGCGTAGTGCAGCAGTGGTTACAATCATTCCACCTCCAGAAGTGACAAGCATCACTCCCCATAAATGTCATATTATAATATTGCACATGAATGTAGTGCTGTAATTTCTGAAACTGACTGTACTCCTGCCAATTATGTGGCAGACTGCACTCTTGTCCACTGCAACAGTCAAGATATTCAGTTAAAAATCTTTGTTCAAAGAATGATAAAATGTAAAGAGATTTCTGAAACTGATTTTCTGATAAAATATATTGAAAATAATAATTTTTAGTGACAGGTGTGTTATTTAATTCCAATATATTTCAAGCTTAAATACTGTGTGCGATGAAATATAGTTGTGAAAGAAACTGAAAATTGTTCACAAAAGTTAACTTTATTCGTGAAAAAGAATTAAAATTATTAATGAAAGATTCCGTTTCCATGATTTGTAGGAGCAGTTTAACTGATTGTGTGTGTTGAAAGGTGAAGATTTTACAACAGAAACAAACATTACCAACCCAAAGAAAGAAGTTACATTTTCTCATGGCCACTACACAATCAAGACAAATCATATCAACTTGTCAATATTATATTCAACTAACAGTTTTATGGAATACAGAAATATTATAAGTTAAAGTTGATAAAACATAATGTTACAACATATTTTCTCACTATAATAAGCATTATATTCCAGGTACAGTTAAGCTAATATTGCTGTAATCATACATACATTAAAATAGTAAACAGCAGCATCTAAACCATTAATTTAGCTAATGTAAGTAAAAGTTCAATAGTAAGGTGCCTCTTGGGTGCAAAAAGCACCAGAGTCTCAAGGAAGAGAGTATTTTCTAGTACTATAGCGATTATCTTCATCAAAAGAATTACTATCTTCAGTAATTTTTGTGTATCCACATGTGTACAAAATATAATGTACTGACAAAACAGCATTCATCATAAATATTTTGTCTATTAAATTAAAAAGACTCTTACCTATTTTTATAACATATTCCTGGAATTCTTCAACAGACTTAATGACATTATCATAATCAGCAAACTCTTCACTATGAGATGGTATTGTATGCGAGAGAGAATTTTTGATCAGGTATTCAGTAAACTCTGCACATATCATATCACCAAGTTTATTCAAGACAAAGAAATTCTTATTTATTTCAACATTTAAATATTTTTCTAGAAAACAGAAGATCTCCATCAGATTTCTGAAAACAAGTTTATAGTTTGGTCTGGATGAGCCACCTTTCATCTGTATTTCTAGTACTGCATGTTTCTCATCAGTGAATGTTTCTACAAAACATTCATTTAAGATGACAGGCTCCAAAATTGATTTTTGTATTAGTGTTGCCAATTTCTTGAAAGAAAACTCAAGTTTTTCCAGATAATCAAGGGCCTTCATCATTTGCTCTATGTCATTTAAACGAGAAATGTTTACTTTTAACAATATCTGCCGGTTCTTCTCCACTTCTGTCTCATTTATGTTTATGCACAACTTCCATATTTCTCGCAAATCATACAGAAATTTCTCAAGATATAAAATTCGTTCCTTTGACAAAGCCTTTATGATCTCCAGTTCTTGTTCATGACTTGTTTGGAAGAAAGATTCAAGTTTTCTTAATCTTTCTGCTGCTTTTAAATATTCTCCTTTTGCTTGCAGTTCACAGCAAGTTTGCAGTGCCACATCGATGTCTATTAGTTCAGTTACAAACTGGAGAGAAAGATTAGTTTCTTGAAGTATTTCTGACAATCTTTTCAGCTCTCCAGTTGAATTCTGTAGTTGAAATTTATGCTGAAAGGGAAAAAATAATTACAACAGTTATTACATACAAATCTGGCAGCATCCAGGCAGTCAATTGGCTTTCTAAACATACAGGGCACCTTAAACAACAACTATAATACAATAAACAGCATTTTTAATCATAGTGCTGGAATGTGAGTACCAGTAATACAAAATTGTTACCGAGACTACGGATAGTTATTTATTTCGGCACATAAACACAACAGACTGGAAAATACACTAATTACATACTACACAGTTTCTGCCTTAACAAACAACAGATGGAATGCAACAGCAGTTATCCATTTTTGAACATTACATGGAACCTTATCAGGGGTATTACTCAAGTTACAGTGCACTTTTCAAAAGAGGCTGGAACATGTGATTGCTTTCTCCTCTGCCAAAACTGGATAGATTATGTACTGCATTTTTGTTGTAGTCGTCAGTTTAAGGACTGATCTGAAGAAATTCTATATAGTAGTCTATCATGGGCAAGCCTTCCCACCTCCAAATAACTATGGCAACCTATACGGATTTGAACTTCCTTACTTTATTCATACCCAAAGCTCCCTCCATAGCTTTTACCCCCGCCCCCCCACACATTACCAAAAGGACAATACTTCAATGCCTTAGGGAGTGTTCTATCAATTAGTCTCTTCTTAGTCAAGTTGTATCACAAATTTATTTTCCACCACTTCAATTAAATATCGCCTCATTAGTTATTCAATCGATCTGTCTAATATTCAGAATTATTCTGTAGCACCACATTTCACAAGCTTCTATTCTCTTCTTTTCTGAACTGCTTATCATCCACATTTCACTTATAACTTCAAAAACACTTTTTAACACTTTAATTAACATTAGATGTTGAAAACTTCATCTCTTTTAGAAGTGCTATTCTTGCTATTGCCAATTCCCATTTTTTTATCCTCTCTACATAGACTGTCAACAGTTATTTAGCTGCTCAAATTAGTCTTGTTTTGTTTTTGTTGATGTTCATCTTATAGCCTGTTTTGAGGATGCTATCCATTACATTAACTGTTGTTCTAAATCTTTTGCCATTTCTGACAGTTAAATGTTATTGGAAAACGTTAAAGTTTTTATTTTTCCTCCCCAAATGTTAATTCCCTTAATTTCTTTTACTGCTTGCACACAGGACACATTCAATAACATCACAGATAGGCTGCAACCCAGTCTCACTCCCTTCTCAATTACTGATCTACTGCTTCCATTTCTGTCCTTTGACTATTACTGCTGCAATATGGTACTTGCACCAGTTGTAATAACAGTTAGCTTCCTGTATTTTATCTCTGCTACCTACTGAATTTGAAAGAATGTAGTCCATTCAGCACTGTCAAAAGTTTTCATTAAAGCTACAGAGGCAATGAACATATATTTGCCTTACCTTATCTTCTAAAATAAGTCATAGGGTCACAATTGCGTCAAGGATTCCTACATTTCTCTGAAACCCAAACTGATCTTCCCCAAGGTCGGCTTCTATCAGTTTTTTCCATTCTTATGTAAATGACTCATGCCTATCAGCAAATGCCTATTTGGAATAGGAATTATCATGTTGTTCTTGAAATCTGGTGGTATTTCACACGTGTCTTACATTTATTTTATTTTAAGTCAAGCCACAAACCACAAAAATTTATTAATCAGGTAATTAATTTTGGTCAATGATGACCATCTTTAGACCTAAAAATAATCAACATACACTCGTAGCCTAATGGACAAGATTTCGAAATTACATAACATACAGAATTAGATATTATTATCATATATAAAGTCATTTCTGTAGCTGAGTAAATCCAGCATACTACACAATTTGTGTCATTGTGTATGTAGATGATGCAGTCACATTAACCATCCATTCAAGTTTCATCACAGTATCATAAATTTTGAGTACCATGGATATAATTGTGCCATACGTACTGACACAGAACATACTGCCACGTAGTGACAAGTGATGTCTCTCTGGCCTCTTTGGCACCTTGAGCTTCCAGAGTATTACTAGCCTCCTGGGCTGCTTTCACCAAATTGGACTGTTAGTAATAAGGCAAATGTACGCACATCATACAAGATTTTTAAGTTTTACTTACATCAGTTTTATACAGCTGATGTCTACCAAGTCCTGCAATATATCCTACAGGGTGTTACCTGGCATAACTCATTCAGCAGTCACGCTTTGAACATTTTTGACAAGCATCCTTTGGGTTTACTCAATTTTGTTATGTCAACCCAACAATATGATTTGACTCTTGACGTGGATAACTCCCTGAACGCTGGAACTCTATAATTGTCTGCCTACATTACAAAAATATAACCATTATAAAACTGAAAATGCACCTATACTGACGTGACACTGGTAGTTGTGAATAAAGGCCTCCATATAGCTATGTGGCTTTTGGAAACACATCATCTTGACTTGTTTGTTGTTCTCATTTTTATGATAATTCAGATGGTTATTGAATATGTTTTTATTGTTATTCACAATGTCTTGTCTCATGGTTGTCCTCCCCAATGCATGCACCCCCCGCCCCCCAACACACACACACACACACACACACACACACACACACACCAGGAAGAGGGGTTGAGTTTGGGTAGTTAGTAGCTGGGAGAAGACGCCAGGTGTGAATGTGGGGAGGGAGGGATGGCAGGTGCAAAGGCTAGGCATGTGATGCACAGGTGCTGGAGCTGATGAGGAAGGTGCACATTGAAGGTGACGTGGGGATGTGAATTGGAGGGGGTGATAGGACAGAGAAAATATTACGTGATGGATATGGGGACAGTGGGTTAACAGAGGTAGGTTGGTTGGTTGGTAGAAGGGAGTAAAAACAAGAGAGCAGATAACCGTGGCTGGCCGACCATAAGAATAAAAAGGAAAAGCCAGCCACTCTGCGACACATCCACCCTAAAAGCATTCGAGTCAAGAACACAAAGGGACAAAGGACAGGCGTTAAAACTTGTATAGAATGATAAAACCCACCGTCATGTATAAATCGTAAAACTAAATTTGCTGATGAGGCGTTGTCAGCTAAAATTAATGGCAACAAGTCTGGTAACTGAGTAACTGAGGAGTCCATCGCAGGGCAGCCAAAGAAGGGCAGCTCACCAAGATATGGGCCACTGTCAGCCGGGCGCCGCACCGACACTGAGGTGGGTCATCACGACGCAGGCATGTGTCACCCAAGCGTGGCCAATGCGGAGCTGTGAGAGAACCACAGGGTCCCTGTGAGGGGCCCCCATTGAGGACTGCCACACATTCGTAGTCTCCTCAATGGCACGCAGTTTGTTGTGCATGCTGAGGTTATGCCATTTCATCTCCCAAAGCCGCAAAACCTTGTGGCACAGTACTGAACACAGGTCAGTTGCAGAGAAACTGATTTCCATAGGCAGTTTCCGCGTAGCCTGTTTGGCCAGCAAGTTCATTGCCTGGGATTCTGAAGTGACTTGGGGTCCAGACAAACACCACTGACCAACCAGACCGTTCCAGGGCATAGATGGACTCCTGGATGGTCGCTACCAAAGGATGACGAGGGTAGCACTGGTCAATAGCTTGTAGGCTGCTCAAGGAGTCCATGCACAGAAGAAACGACTCCACAGGGCATGAATGTATGTGCTCAAGAGCACGAGATACAGCCACCGGCTTGGCAATGAAAACACTGCAGCCATCGGGCAAGTAACGCTGTTCAATATGTCCTCCATGGATATAAGCGAAGCCGACGTGACTGTCAGCCATCGAGCCGTTGGTGTAAACCACTCCATGGCCTCGGTAGATGTCAAGTATCAAGAGGAAGTGGCAGCGGAGAGCCACAGGGTTAACTGAGTCCTTAGGGTCATGTGAAAGGTCCAGGCAAAGCAGCGGCCTAGGTGTACACCATGGAGGTGTACACGAATGGACCTCGAATATAGGCGGTAAAGGCAAGGACTCCAGTTCAGAAAGAAGGGATCAGACACGAACTGCAATTGGAAGCCAATGCGGGACATGAACTGCCGTGGTAGGGAAAATGAGACGGTGATTCGGTTGCGCAGGAGAACTACGAATGTGTGCAATATAACTGGCTAGCAGTTGTGCATGCCTAAAATGCAAGGAAGGGCCTTGCCTGGCCTCCAAAAGGACGCTGGTCACCAGACTCATCCTAAAAGCTCCTGTCGCTGGGTAAATGCCACAGTGGTGCACTCCCATAGTAAAGTCAGGATCGGAAAAGGGCTCTGTAGAACTGCAGCGTCATAGAGCGATCTGCACCCCAGTTTGTGCTGCTCAGGCAGCAGAGGGCACTGAGGTACTGCCAGCACTTCTGCTTCAGCTGACAAAGGAGAGTAAGCCAAGTCAATCGGGCATAGAAAACCAGTCCTAAGAATTGATATGTCTCCACTACAGTGAGTGGATCGTCATTAAGGTAAAGTTCTGGTTCTGGATGAACGGTATGATGCTGATAGAAGTGCATAACACAAGACTTTGCGGCCGAAAACTGGAAACTGTGGGCTGGAGCCCACGACTGCGCCTTGTGGATGGCCTCAGCAACACCAGTACTGGTGGAGCAGTACGAAATACGGAAGTCATCTGCATACAGAGAAGGTGAGATGGATGGCCCTACAGGTGCTGCTAGACCATTAATGGCCACTAAAAATAGAGAGACACTCAATATAGAGCCCTGCAGGACCCCATTCTCCTGGATATGGGGGAACTATGGGAGGCACCAACTTGGACACAAAAAGTACGAAGCGACAGGAATCTTTGGATAAAAATTGAGAGCGAGCCTTGGAGACCCCACTCGTATAGTGTGACAAGGATATGAGGACACCAGGTTGTGTCATACGCTTTTCGTAGATCAAAAAAGACGGCAACCATGTTGGCATCTGGAAAAGGCTGTGCGGATGGGAGACGCGAGGGATACAAGATTATCTGTGATAGAGTGACCCTGGTGGAAACCGCCCTGACATGGAGCCAGTAGGCCACGCGACTCCAGGGTCCAACCCAACAGCCGACACACCATCCGTTCCAGCAGCTTACAAAGAACATTGGTGAGGCTGATAGCTATCCACATCAAGTCGGTTTTTACAGGGTTTGAGCACCGGAATGATGGTGCTCTCCCGCCATTGCGATGGAAAGACGCCATTGCACCAGATCCGGTTGAAGATGACAAGGAGATATCGCTTGTAGTCAGATGAGAGATGTTTAATCATCTGAGTGTGGATATGATCTGGACCAGGAGCTGTGTCGGGGCAATGTGCAAGGACAATGAGGAGTTATAGGGGTGTTATAGGATTCACTGTGGTGTGTAGTGAACAAGAAGACATTCCCTTCCAGCCGCCATTGAGAGTGAGAAAGGCTGGGGGAGGGGGGGGGGGGTAATTCTCCAATGCAGAGGCTTCAGCATAGTGCCCAGCAAAGTGCTCGGCAATCGCATTTGCGCCAGTAGATAACACACCATTTATGTTAACACCAGGAAAACCTGTTAGGGTCTGGTACCCGAAAACACGTTTGATCTTTCTCCAGATTTGGGAAGGTGATGTATGGCACCCAATGGTCAAGACCTATCTCTCCCAACACTCCTGCTTCTGTCATTTGATAAGTTGGTGAATGCGGGCATGGAGCTGTTTAAAGGCTATGAGGTGTTCCAGGGATGGGTGCCTCTTATGCCGCTGTAGCGCTCGCCAATGCTCATTAATTGCTTCAGCAACTTCCGGCGCCACCAAGGGACTGCCTTCGCCGGAGGCATCCTAAAGAGCGAGGGATCATGTTTTCTGCCACAGAAACGATTGTTGTAGTCACCTGCTCAACCATCACATTGATGTTACCGTGTCGGGGGGCAATGCAGAAAGCACATGTGAAGCTTAACAGTTGCTGTGGCTCAGGCAGGTGGTGGAAAAAGCCACCGCAAATCCACTGGAGGATGATGTCATCGTAAGACTGGGAAGGCATGGAACATTCAATGAGGCTGTTTATGCCTCAGGGTCACCTGCTGCCTCCAACTTTTTGCCTGAGCAGTCTATATCCACTGTGTGTGCAGGTCCAGCGACATCTAGGTGCTCAGCAGACCACAGAATTTCCACCTCATCGCAGACGCAGAGCTTGTAGGTAGCAGTGATGTGGGTGCCACCACAATTCCCTTGGTCTTGGGGACCTTCTTTTTGGATTTCTATTGCTGCTCCTTGAGTTTCCCTGGCTGGGAGGACTTCACTGATTCAGTCTCTGGGACTGAGAATGAGCACCAAGCCCTACAACCAGCTGCTTTTGAGCTCTTCAGCCACTGGTGGGCGTCATCTTTCCCACTAGCAGAAACCTGGGAAGGCAGTGACGCAAGGGACACCTTACTAGCGGGACGTCCAAGATCTCGACATGTGACACTGGAAGAACAGCGGAAGACATATGGCCGAACTTCCAGCACTTAAAGCACTGCACTGGGGGAGGGATATATGGCTTGATGTCACAGTGGTAGACCACAACCTTGTCCTTTTCGGGCAATGAGTCACCCTCCAAGGCCAAGATGAAGGCACCGGTGGCAACCTGATTATCCCTTGGACCCTGATAGATGCGCTAGGCAAAATAAAACACCTTGCCACTCTAAATTGACGCGCAGCTCATCATCAGACTGCAAAAGAACGTCCCTGTGGAATATAATACTCTGGGCCATATTGAAGCTCTAATGGGGTGTGATGGTAACAGAAACATCCCCAAACTTGTCACAAGCGAGTAATGCCCGTGACTGGGCAGAGGATGCTGTTTTTATCAAGACTGACCCAGACTGCAGTTTTGACAAGCCCTCCACCTCCCCAAACTTGTCCTCCATATGCTCCACAAAAAACTGAGGCTTCATGGACATGAAAGATTCCCCATTAACTCTAGTACATACGAGGTACTGGGGCGAATAAGCTTCACTGCCATCCTTAGCCTGGCGTTCCTCTCATGGTGTGGCCAGGGAGGGGAACGATTTGGGGTTATATTTCTTAGTATTCAAGTTAGACTTTGCCTGCTTAGAAACTGCTGGCGGCGGACCACCAGCAAGAGATGACGTACTACGCTTCATGGTGTGTCATCTGCCCTGATGCCTCCCACTCCCACCAGGGGTCTTCCCCATGGGTGCCACCCAGCCTCAGCAAGGGCCACCTGGCAGGATATACTCCATGGCATATGTGGGGAGTTAATGGTGCAGGCATCAGCAGAGCGATCCCTGTGTTGTCAGGGGACTACAACCAACAGGGTACATGGTGGTCCCACCACAACAGACTGGCTACCATGCTGGATATGAGGTGCTAAGAAGTCCATGGTCATTGTCGGTGCACAAAGCGGCACTGCATAGTGCACAGTGGAAAAAACACCCAGGAAGGTGTCCTCACCCAAGAGATGGAGAATAAGCAGGACTGCAATGCGATGACAAGAAAGTGGGCTAAAACTCTCAATGAAAATGGACATGATGCACCATGTAAGGCGCCCTTCCCCAATTGGCTCGCTCTTCGGAAAAATTTAGAAAGATGGAGGCCAAACCTGACAGGGGACCATCACATGAAGGCTGAAACATGAGAGACTCCTTTCAGTCACCTCCTATGACAGGCAGGAATACCTCGGTCCTATTCTAACCCTCGGAACCGCAGGGGGGTGGGGGGAGGGAGGTTAGCAGAGACTGAGACCATGTGGTTACAGTAGCAAAGGATTTTTGCAAGGATAACTCCCATCTGATAGTTCAGACAAGCTGTGGACAGAGGAAAAGATCCATATGGCCCAGGTTGTGAAACAACCGTTGAAATTGAGCACTGGGGTCAGCTGCATGTTGAGGCCCCAGGTGGTCAACTTTATTCTTGGCAACAGTTAGGCAGTGGCCTGTGCCTGTTGACAGCTGGTTGGTAATCATTTGAATGTAATAAACTGTGCATTGCTTGCAGCAGAGATGGTGTATGACATGGCTAATTAGACAGATGTCCCAGCCTCTTATGTGTAGGAAAGCCTGTGACAGGATTGGAGTAGGAGGAGCTACATGGGTGGACCACTGTGGCAAGATAGTGAGAGTGGGAACTGCACAGGGCGGAGGGAGAGGTAAGATGTTGTATGGGGATGGTATAGGGCTAGGATGATGTGCATGTTGTGGGTGGGGGGGAGTGAAAGAACAACACTTTAGGGGGGGGGAATCTCGAGAGTAGGCCTTGTACAACCAGCCAGCATCGTATAGGGACATGTTGTTGTTGTTGTTGTGGTCTTCAGTCCTGAGACTGGTTTGATGCAGCTCTCCATGCTAATGTATCCTGTGCAAGTTACTTCATCTCCCAGTACTTACTGCAACATACATCCTCCTGAATCTGCTTAATGTATTCATCTCTTGGACTCCCTATATGATTTTTACCCTCCACGCTGCCCTCCAATGCTAAATTTGTGATCCCTTGATGCCTCAGAACATGCTCCCTTCTTCTTGTCAAGTTGTGCCACAAACTCCTCTTCTCTCCTATTCTATTCAATACCTCCTCATTAGTTACATGATCTACCCATCTAAGCTTCAGCATTCTTCTGTAGCACCACATTTCGAAAGCTTCTATTCTCTTCCTGTCCAAACTATTTATTGTCCAAGTTTCACTTCCATACATGGCTACACTCCATACAAATACTTTCAGAAATGACTTCCTGACACTTAAATCAATACTCGATGTTAACAAATTTCTCTTCTTCAGAAACGCATTCCTTACCATTTCCAGTCTACATTTTATGTCCTCTCTACTTCGACCATCATCAGTTATTTTGCTCCCCAAATAGCAACTCATTTACTACTTTAAGCCTCTCATTTCCTAATCTAATTCCCTCAGCATCACCCAAGTTAACTCTACTACAGTCCATGAACCTAGTTTTGCTTTTGTTGATGTTCATCTTATATCCTCCTTTCAAGACACTGTCCATTCCATTCAACTGCTCTTCCAAGTCCTTTGCTGTCTCTGACAGAATTACAATGTCATCGGTGAACCTCAAAGTTTTTATTTCTTCTCCATGGATTTTAATACCTACTCCGAATTTTTCTTTTGTTTCCTTTACTGCTTGCTCAATATACAGATTGAATAACATCAGGGAGAGGCTACAACCCTGTCTCACTCCCTTCCCAACCGCTGCTTCCCTTTCATGCCGCTCGACTCTTACAACTGCCATCTGGTTTCTGTACAAATTGTAAATAGCCTTTCGCTCCCTGTATTTTACCCCTGCCACCTTTAGAATTTGAAAGAGAGTATTCCAGTCAATATTGTCAAAGGCTTTCTCTAAGTCTACAAATGCTAGAAAAGTAGGTTTCCCTTTCCTTAATTTGTCTTTTAAGATATCTCATTGGGTCAGTATTGCCTCACGTGTTCCGACATTTCTACAGAATCCAAACTGATCTTCCCTGAGGTCGGCTTCTACCAGTTTTTCCATTCATCTGTAAAGAATTCATGTTAGTATGTTGCAGCTATGATAGTTTGGTAATTTTCACATCTGTCAACAACTGCTTTCTTTGGGATTGGAATTATTATATTTTTCTTGAGGTCTGAGGGTATTTCACCTGTCTCACACATCTTGCTCACTTAATGGTAAAGTTTTGTCAGGGCTGGCTCTCCCAAGGCTATCAGTAGTTCTGATGGAATGTTGTCTACTCCCAGAGCCTTGTTTTAACTTAGGTCTTTCAGTGCGCTGTCAAACTCTTCATGCAGTATCATATCTCCCATTTCATTTTCACCATGTCCTCTTTCATTTCCGTAATATTGTCCTCAAGTACATCGCCCTTGTATAGACCCTCTATATACTCCTTCCACCTTTCTGCTTTCCCTTCTTTGCTTAGAACTGAGTTTCCATCTGAGTTCCTGATATTCATAAAAGTGGTTCTCTCTTCTACAAAGGTCTCTTCAATTTTCCTGTAGGCAGTATCTATCTTACCCCTAGTAATATATGCCTCTACATCCTTACATTTGTCCTCTAGCAACCCTGCTTAGCCATTTTGCACTTCCTGTCAATCTCATTTTTGAGACTTAGTATTCCTTTTTGCCCGATTCATTTATTGCATTTTTATATCTTCTCCTTTCATCAATTAAATTCAATATTTCTTCTGTTTCCCAAGGATTTCTACCAGCCCTCGTCATTTTACCTACTTGATCCTCTGCTGCCTTCACTATTTCATCTCTCAAAGCTACTCATTCTTCTTCTACTATATTTCTTTCCCCCGTTCTTGTCAATTGTTCCCTAACGCTTTTTCTGAAACTTTCTACAACCTCTGGCTCTTTCAAGATTATTCAGGTCCCATCACCTTAAATTCCCACATTTTTGCAGTTTCTTCAGTTTTAATCTACAGTTCGCAACCAATAGATTGTGGTCAGAGTCCACATCTGCCCCCGGAAATGTCTTACAATTTAAAACCTGGTTCCTAAATCTCAGTCTTATCATTATATAATCTATCTGATACTTTTTAGTATCTCCAGGGTTCTTCCATGTATACAACCTTCTTTCATGATTCTTTAACCAAGTGTTAGCTATGATTAATTTATGCTCTGTGCAAAATTCTACTAGACTGCTTCCTCTTTCATTTCTTACCCCCAATCCATATTCACCTACTATGTTTCCTTCTTTCCCTTTTCCTATTCTCGAATTCCAGTCACCCATGTCTATTAAATTTTCGTCTCCCTTCACTACCTGAATAATTTCTTTTATCTCATCATACATTTCATCAATTTCTTCATCATCTGCAGAGCTAGTTGGCATATAAACTTGTACTACTTTAGTAGGCATGTGCTTCGTGTCTATCTTGGCCACAATAATGCGTTCACTATGCTGTTTGTAGTAGCTAACCCGCACTCCTATTTCTTTATTCATTATTAAACCTACTCTTGCATTACCCCTATTTGATTTTGTATTTATAACCCTGTATTCACCTGACCAAAAGTCTTGTTCCTCCTGCCACCAAACTTCACTAATTCCCACTATATCTAACTTTAACCTATCCATTTCCCTTTTTAAATTTTCTAACCTACCTGCCCAATTAAGGGATCTGACATAGGGGACATAGGCATAGGCATGCACATATATATTTATACTCTAACTCAATAAATGATTACTTCAAATACCGCACATTTTCTTTCTTTTTTCTTTGTGTGTGCCTGTTGACAACTAATGCTTCTGTTTTTCAGCCAGTGGTCTCCATTACTCATAAAATGTTTACATTCCAACAGAACTTTCCAACAAAATTGTGTGTTCTATTGTATCTTAGACAAGCAGTAAAGAAAAAGACTAGTTAAGTGCTTGATGCTGAGTGTAGCCACATGTTGTTGTTGTGGTCTTCAGTCCTGAGACTGGTTTGATGCAGCTCTCCATGCTAATCCATCCTGTGCAAAGCTCCTTCATCTCCCAGTACCTACTACAAGCTACATCCTTCTGAATCTGCTTAGTGTATTCTTCTCTTGGTCTCCCTCTACAATTTTTACTCTCCACGCTGCCCTCCAATGCTAAATTTGTGATCCCTTGATGCCTCAGGACATGTCTTACCAATCGATCCCTTCTTCTAGTCAAGTTGTGCCACAAACTACTCTTCTCCCCAATCCTATTCAATACCTCCTCATTAGTTACATGAACTATCCACCTAATCTTCAACATTCTTCTGTAGCACCACATTTCGAAAGCTTCTATTCTCTTCTTGTCCAAACTATTTATTGTCCATGTTTCACTTCCATACATGGCTACACTCCATACAAATACTTTCAGAAACGACTTCCTGACACGTCAATCTATACTCGATGTTAACAAATTTCTCTTCTTCAGAAACGCTTTCCTTCCCATTGCCAGTCTACATTTATATCCTCTCTACTTCGACCATCATCAGTTATTTTGCTCCCCATATAGCAAAACTCCTTTACTACTTTAAGTGTCTCATTTCCTAATCTAATTCCCTCAGCGTCACCTGATTTAATTTGACTAAATTCCACTATCCTTGTTTTGCTTTTGTTGATGTTCATCTTATATCCTCCTTTCAAGACACTGTCCATTCCGTTCAACTGCTCTTCCAAGACCTTTGCCGTCTCTGATGGAATTACAATGTCATCGGCGAACGTCAAAGTATTTATTTCTTCTCCCTGGATTTTAATACCCACTCCGAATTTTTCTTTTGTTTCCTTTACTGCTTGCTCAATATACAGATTGAATAACATCGGGGATAGGCTACAACCCTGTCTCACTCCTTTCCCAACCACTGCTTCCCTTTCATGCCCCTCAACTCTTATAACTGCCATCTGGTTTCTGTACAAATTGTAAATAGCCTTTCGCTCCCTGTATTTTACCCCTGCCACCTTTAGAATTTGAAAGAGAGTATTCCAGTCAACATTGTCAAAAGCTTTCTCTAAGTCTACAAATGCTAGGAACGTAGGTTTGCCTTTCCTTAATCTAGCTTCTAAGATAAGTCTTAGGGTCAGTATTGCCTCACGTGTTCCAATATTTCTACGGAATCCAAACTGATCTTCCCCGAGGTCGGCTTCTACTAGTTTTTCCATTCGTCTGTAAAGAATTCGTGTTAGTATTCTGCAGCTGTGGCTTACTAAACTGATAGTTCGGTAATTTTCACATCTGTCAACACCTGCTTTCTTTGGGATTGGAATGATTATATTTTTCGTGAAGTCTGAGGGTATTTCGCCTGTCTCATACATCTTGCTCACCAGATGGTAGAGTTTTGTCAGGACTGGCTCTCCCAAGGCTGTCAGTAGTTCTAATGGAATGTTGTCTACTCCCGGAGCTTTGTTGCGACTTAAGTCTTTCAGTGCTCTGTCAAACTCTTCACGCAGTATCCTATCTCCCATTTCATCTTCATCTACATCCATTTCCATAATATTGTCCTCAAGTACATCGCCCTTTTATAGACCCTCTATATACTCCTTCCACCTTTCTGCTTTCCCCTCTTTGCTTAGAACTGGGTTTCAATCTGAGCTCTTGATATTCATACAAGCGGCTCTCTTTTCTCCCGTAACTTAGGAAACAGTAAAAAACCGAAATTGAAAACAAGCAGCAATGGGAACAAAGTCATAAAATTGGAGAAACTAAAAGCAGAAGGAAGGCTTAAAAATCCACTACAGAAAGGGGTTTGTTATCCCAAAAAAAGCTTCTTTCATTTTCCTGTAGGCTGTATCTATCTTACCCCTAGTAAGATAAGCCTCTACATCCTTACATTTGTCCTCTAGCCATGCCTGCTTAGCCATTTTGCACTTCCTGTCGATCTCATTTTTGAGACGTTTGTATTCCTTTTTGTCTGCTTCATTTACTGAATTTTTATATTTTCTCCTTTTGTAGCCACATATGGCACTGAAATGTGGACACAGCAAGAAGCAAAAGGCAATAGTTAGAATATAGTCTGAAGGAAAACATGTGGTGTAAATTGAAAGAAAAATAAGAAATCAGGCAATATTCAAAAGAGTAACAGAGGAACTGAAATTATTAGAGACAATCAAGAGTAGGAAAAGAAATTTCTGGAGTAGTCAGTGAGAAAATCCTGTATTACATAGTGTGTTCAAATGAAAAGGTATGAAACATTGTAACAACCACAACGGTTTAAAATTCAATGCCGCTTTGGGGTACCGCAGTGAGACATGCATGTGATTGAAGCAGGCATCAGCACATCCCCCTAAAAAATTCAAATCTGTGCCCTCAGCAGGCATGGTAATGCTCAATGTTTTTTTTTCTCTGAGGTCCGACACTCATCGAAATCCTGAAGCATGTACAACCCACTAATAGTGACATACACTGTGAGGCACTTCGTTGCCTACACAAGTCCATCAACTGCAAACGGCCTGCACTGCTCACGGGGGAGTGATTCTGCTCCATGATAATGCGTGTCCACGCGTCTTGCAAGATCACACACAGTGTAATGGCCAAGTCCAAGTGGGAGCAGCTCAAGCATCCAGTCTAGAGCCCACACTTGTTGCCATGTGACTTCCATATATGTGGTCCACTAAAAAAATCTCAAAGGAAAGCATTTCAACTCATTTGACAACTGAAGGACACAATGGAGGACTCGCTCCTGGCAGAGCCACACGAGTCCTTCAGCTCATGAAACAGTGGGATAGTTGTGCTTGGGCCTCTGGTACTTCTGAATAAAGACTTCAATTATACCAACAGTGTTGTTTTAAGCACCCTCTCCTTCAAAAGATTCTTTATAAGGATCTAAGACTGGAACAAAACTACACTCATAGTACCAAAAAGAAAAGCTACCAACTAACAGATGTCAGGTTAAATTTATCCCACTGCAGAACTGAAAGATTGGTGGTGCACAGAACAGAATGAAGAAGATTGAACTAATGAAAGTTAAAGGTCCATCCCTGCAGCAGGGACATGTGGTCAAGATGTGGTGAAGGTATCAGCACAATGACTCCATACCAAATTTACCTGGTTCTCAATCCTTTCATAAATATTTTTCATGTTTGTTTTCAGTTTCTCAGCTTGACTGACAAGTTGCTCATTTCCTGATGGGAGAAGGTGACATGTTTCTTCTATGACCTTCTTAACTTCAGTCTTCAGGTCCTGTACTTTCATTGATACATTATCAATACTGATATTCAGGTCTTTTATCTCTGCCTCCTCTGTAAACAGAAATAAAATGTAAGTAAATAGCAGTTTCAAAATATCATTGGTAATTTTTCATTTAATGCACAATAAATCACAAGACCACATGCTTTCCTCGCCTATTACACTGTAAAACATTTATGAAAAAAGGCTACACTTCATATATTTTAGCAAGAACAATGTACACATATGCAAATAAGACTACACACATACATTTACATACAAATCAAGCAATATTCGTCTTAAGGTAGATGATTCACTTCCAAAAGAACTGGGAATTACAAATTCTGTGAAATTAAGTCTTTTGCAATGGCACTGTTGTATGAAACATTTTCAGACTTCTTGCCATGTCAGTTCAGCGTAAAACCTAGAGTTTTTGACGATTACCTTCATTGTCTTCGTCAGGAGCAACTGCCTGCAAAAACTGCTGCTGAGGTGGCCTTATATAGCCCACAGACAGCTTCTGATTGGTCTGAAATTACGTAAAGCTGCCGCAAATGACATCTATATCTGTGCTGGTGGTGCCAGAGGAGAGCAGCTTTAAATACACTGGTACACAGAGCAAAAACTGTTTCTGACAAGGACCACTTTGATTTCGAAATTAATCATCTAAAGTATGTGTTCCAAAACAATGGCTATGGGTCATGTGATATGAAGTCAGCATTCTCCTAGAAAAGGAAATGTGAAAATGCTTGAATATCCATGTGCTCAAGCACAACTTACATTCCTTCCTTTCTGCAGCGCTACTGCTACATCCTGTTAAGGATAGTCTAGGCCTCGGGATCCCTGGGATTTATAACATGCCTTGTAAATCAAAAGAAATTACATAGGTCAGTTCATTCGCCCAGTTTCTGACTGCTGTACAGAACATCGGCGACTTATTTAAAAATCAAGAACTGGAGATATCTGTAGTTGCTGAGCACAGCCTCACAAACATAAAATACTGTTTGGAAGGGGGGAAAAGTCCTGGATCCTACACAATGAGACTCTGTAATTAGAGAGGTTATAGAAATAACAATGTGTGAGAAAATCTCCAACAGTGACAGTGAATATAATCTTACTGGTGCATGCAAGTGAACTCTCAGTGCAGCGAGAACCAGATATATTTGTCGCAATGATGGTGACACTATCTGTGACAGCTTTATGTAAATACTGACCAATCAGAAGCTGTCTAATGGCTACATAAGGCCACCTCAGCAGTAGTTTTGACAGTCAGTTGCTCCTGATAAAGACAATGTGCGTAATCATCGAAAGCTCAAGGTTTTACCCTGAACTGACAAGGCAACAAAATCCAAGAATAGTTTATACAACAAAATTATTCTGTTTCACAGCTGATAAACATTAGACGTGAGAGGATCGCATCAGGAAGTATGTTCCAAAATAAGCCTTGGCATTTTCTTGATGAAGAAGGTGTCTAGGGCGGTAAATACAGACACATTATTAACAAAGTCCATTGTCTTATCACACTGCATCATGATGTGGGACAATGCACCATGTGTGTTTGTTAACACTTCAGAAGACGATTTTTTTTTTTTTTTTTGTTTGGTTTTAGGGCGCAAAACTGCTATGGTCATTAGCGCCCAGCCCGTAACTTAGGAAACAGTAAAAAACCGAAATTGAAAACAAGCAGCAATGGGAACAAAGTCATAAAATTGGAGAAACTAAAAGCAGAAGGAAGGCTTAAAAATCCACTACAGAAAGGGGTTTGTTATCCCAAAAAAAGCTTCAAATAACTGACGTCATTTCACTGTCACTAATAAACTGGAGAACGCGGTCGGCTGAGCACGTGTCATCGGCTAAAATCGACGATAGATCAGGCGATAGCTGTAGACGGGCGCGTAACGGATTAAAATAGGGGCATTCAATTAAAAGGTGTCTTACCGTCCACAGCTGAGAGCAGTGGGGACAGATTGGGGGAGGATCGCCGCTTAAAAGATGTCGATGGCTAAAAAGACAGTGCCCTATCCGGAGTCTAGTTAAAATTACCTCCTCCCGACGACGCGTTCGGGAGGAAGAGGTCCAAGCGCAAGGAAGGGCTTTCACTTCCCGCAATTTATTATGGGGAAGTGTGGACCAATGCGCATGCCATAAATGAGCAACTTTGCGACATAAACCGCTCCGTAGATCGGTGAAGGGAAGCGACTGAATAGCTGGCCGAGGAAGAGAGACTGCAGCCTTGGCCGCTATATCGGCCGCCTCATTCCCACAGATACCAGCGTGTCCCGGGAGCCAGAGGAACGCCACCGAGACGCCCCCCAGGTGGAGCAAGCGCAGACAGTCCTGAATCCGGTGGACCAGAGGGTGCACAGGGTAAAGAGCTTGGAGACTGAGGAGAGAGCTGAGAGAATCCGAGCAGATAACGTACTGTATCCGCCGATGGCGGCGGATGTAGTGGACAGCCTGGAGAACAGCGTAAAGCTCCGCAGTATACACCGAACACTGGTCGGGAAGCCGAAATTCATTTGGGGTGTCGCCAACAATATAGGCACTCCCTACACCTAACGATGTTTTCGAGCCGTCGGTGTAAATAAATGTGGCGTCCGTCATTTGTGCACGTAGAGCAGCAAATGCCCGACGATAAGCAAGTGTAGGGGTACCATCCTTGGGAAATCGACAAAGGTCACGGAGCAGGCAGATCCGGGGACGGAGCCAAGGCGGTGCTGTACCCCAAGTTGTCAAGAAGGTTTTAGGAAAGCGGAAGGAAAGAGAATGGAGCAGTTGACGGAAGCGGACTCCCGGGGGTAGTAGGGAGGAGGAGCGGCCTGCATACCCTACATCAAATGAGGCGTCGAAAAAAAGGGCATGGGCTGGATTAGCAGGCATGGAAGACAGATGGCTAGCATAACGACTCAGAAGGACTGCTCGCCGATTGGACAACAGAGGTTCAGCAGTCTCAGCATAAAGGCTCTCCACAGGGCTAGTGTAAAAAGCTCCAGACACTAAACGTAATCCACGGTGGTGGATAGAGTCGAGACGCCGAAGAATAGACGGCCGAGCAGAAGAGTAGACTATGCTTCCATAATCCAATTTCGAGCGCACTAAGGCGCAATAGAGGCGGAGAAGGACCACTCGGTCCGCTCCCCAGGAGGTACCATTCAGGACACGGAGGGTGTTAAGCGATCGCAGACAGCGAGCCAAAAGATAGGAAACGTGGGAGGACCAGCACAGTTTTCTGTCAAACATAAGACCCAAGAATTTAGCGACGTCTGAAAACGGAAGGTTGACAGGTCCTAGATGTAAGGAGGGCGGGAGAAACTCCTTACGTCGCCAAAAATTAACACAAACGGTCTTACTGGGAGAGAAACGGAAGCCGGTTTCGATGCTCCAAGAGTGGAGGCGATCGAGACATCCTTGAAGACGTCGTTCAAGAAGGCTGGTCCGTTGAGAGCTGTAGTAGATCGCAAAATCATCCACGAAGAGGGAGCCCGAGACATCGGGAAGGAGACAATCCATAATTGGATTTATAGCGATGGCAAACAGTACAACACTCAGCACGGAGCCCTGGGGTACCCCGTTTTCTTGGGAGAAAGTGCGGGAGAGAGTAGTGTTCACCCGCACCCTAAATGTGCGCTCTGCCATAAATTCGCGAAGAAAAAGGGGCAGCCGGCCTCGAAAACCCCATGAGAACAGTGTGCAGAGGATGCCTGTCCTCCAACAGGTATCGTATGCTCTCTCCAGATCAAAAAATATTGCTACCGTTTGGCGTTTCCGGAGAAAATTGTTCATGATATAAGTGGAGAGAGCAACAAGATGGTCAACTGCAGAACGATGCTTTCGGAATCCGCATTGGGCAGGTGTTAAAAGACTGCGGGATTCCAGCCACCACGCTAAACGGTAATTCACCATACGCTCCAAAACCTTACAGACACTACTCGTGAGAGAAATGGGGCGATAGCTAGAGGGGAGATGTTTGTCCTTTCCAGGTTTCGGAACAGGAACGACGATAGCTTCCCGCCATCGTCTGGGAAAAGTACTGTCGGTCCAAATTCGATTATAAAGGCGAAGGAGGTAACGCAGACTATGGGTTGATAAATGCAGCAACATTTGGACGTGGATACCATCTGGTCCTGGGGCGGAGGAGCGAGAAGAAGAGAGTGCATGTTGGAGTTCCCGCAAGGAGAAAACAGTATTGTAGCTTTCGCGATTTTGAGAGGAGAAAGAAAGAGGTCGCACTTCCGCTGCACGTTTCTTCGGGAGAAACGCTGGCGGGTAATTTGAAGAGCTCGAAATCTCGGCAAAGTGCTGACCCAACGAGTTAGAAATTGCGACGGGGTCCACTAATGTGTCATGCGCGACAGTGAGCCCAGAGACCGGGGAGAAACCAGGCGCGCCTGAGAACCGTCGAAGCCGACTCCAAACTTCCGAGGAGGGAGTGAAGGTGTTAAATGAGCTAATAAAGAATTTCCAGCTTGCCTTCTTGCTATCGCGGATGACACGACGGCATCGCGCTCGGAGCTGCTTATAGCGGATACAGTTGGCCAAAGTAGGATGGTGGCGGAAAACGCGGAGAGCACGTCGCCGCTCACGTAGTGCATCACGGCATGCCTCGTTCCACCAAGGAACTGGGGGGCGCCGGGGCAATTCGGAGGTGCGTGGTATTGAATGTTCCGCAGCTGTAAGAATAACGTTGGTAATATGTGTGACCTCATCGTCGACGCTGGGAAAGTGACGGTCATCGAATGTCGCTAGAGACGAAAAAAGTGTCCAATCGGCTTGAGCAAACTTCCAGCGTCGCGGGCGCATATATGGCTGTTGAGGCTGCAGTCTAAGGACACATGGAAAGTGGTCACTCGAGTGTGTATCATCAAGGGCGAACCATTCGAAGCGCCGAGCTAGTGGAACAGTACCGACCGCAAGGTCAAAATGAGATAAATTTGCCGTGGAGGCAGACAAAAACGTAGGGGCCCCAGTGTTGAGGCAAACTAGATCTGCTTGGTGGAAGACGTCTAGCAATAGTGAGCCACGTGGACAAGGATGTGGAGATCCCCAAAGCGGGTGGTGGGCATTGAAGTCCCCAACCAGCAAATATGGGGGTGGAAGCTGACCAAGAAGATGAAGGAGATCAGCTCGTGCCATTGGTGTGGACGATGGAATGTATACAGTACAAAGAGAGAACGTGTATCCGGAAAGGGAAAGACGGACGGCGACAGCTTGGAAGGAAGTGTTTAAATGGATTGGGTGATAATGGAGAGTTTCATGGAGAAGAATCATGAGTCCTCCATGTGCTGGAGTGCCTTCAACAGAGGGGAGATCATATCGGACGGACTGAAAATGAGGGAGAACAAAGCGGTCATGGGGACGCAGCTTTGTTTCCTGAAGACAAAAGATGATCGGCGAGTAGTATTTTAAGAGGATCGACAATTCATCCCGATTGGCTCTAATACCGCGGATATTCCAGTGGATAATGGACATAGGGTGAACTGGAATTGGAGGAATGTGACCAAGGTCGCTGTCAACTCAACGACTGCTCTGAGCTTGCGACCGACAGCACGGAATGGCATTCAGCCGAAGGCAGAAGATCCTGATCCATAGGTTGGTCAGGAGCAGCTCCTGCCACCAGCGACCGGCCGGTTGATCGGCCGCCAGCAGTGCGCCTCGGCGACACAGAAGACGGCCGAGGGCGACTTCCGCCAGGTGGTGCTGTAGATGGGACACGCCTTGGCGGAGAAGGAGAGGAACTGGGTTTCTTTGTAGCCTTCTTGGAAGTATGATGTTTAGAGGAAGGAGGAACCGATGGTTGGGAAGTTGCCGTATGTAAAAACTCTTCACGAGTATGCTCTTTTTTCGAAGTCTTGGTGTCTGACTTTTGGGCTCGAGATTTAGCAGAACTCGACGAAGGGTGAACCAGAGAGTGGGCAGGCGAAAGTGGTGAGGTTGAACGGGCGATCTTTGCGCTGGCCGATCTGACGACCGTGGCACTAAAGGTGAGGTCGCAAGTCTGCGTGGCCGCCTCCTTTGTTGGCCGAGGAGAAGCAAGGACAGTGCTGTATTTTCCTTTCTGAGGCACGGTGGGCTGTCGACTGGCGAACAATTTTCGAGCAGCAAAGGTCGACACCTTTTCCTTTACTCGAATTTCCTGGATGAGCTTTTCGTCCTTAAAAACGGGACAATCTCGAGAGGAAGCGGCATGGTCACCCATACAGTTGATGCAGCGAGGGGATGGAGGTGGACAAGCACCCTCATGGGCATCCCTGCCACACGTAACACATTTGGCCGGATTGGAACAGGACTGGCTGGTGTGATTGAACCGCTGGCACCGATAGCAACGCGTAGGGTTCGGGACGTAAGGGCGAACGGAAATTATCTCATAGCCGGCTTTGATTTTCGATGGTAGTTGAACTTTATCAAATGTCAAGAAGACAGTGCGGGTTGGAATGATGTTCGTGTCAACCCTTTTCATAACCCTATGAACAGCCGTTACGCCCTGGTCAGACAGGTAGTGCTGAATTTCTTCGTCAGACAGTCCATCGAGGGAGCGTGTATAAACGACTCCACGCGAGGAATTTAAGGTACGGTGCGGTTCCACCCGGACAGGGAAGGTGTGTAGTAGTGACGTACGCAGCAATTTTTGTGCCTGGAGGGCACTGACTGTTTCTAACAACAGGGTGCCATTCCGTAATCTGGAACAAGACTTTACAGGACCTGCAATTGCGTCGACACCTTTCTGAATAATGAAAGGGTTGACCGTGGAGAAGTCGTGACCTTCGTCAGACCGAGAAACAACAAGGAACTGTGGCAACGATGGAAGAACTGACTGTGGTTGAGACTCAGTGAACTTACGTTTGTGAGCAGACATAGTGGAAGGTGAGGAAACCATTGCGGAAGAATCCCCCATGATTACTGGCGTCTCCGATGGCGCGCTCCTCCCTTGTGGGGGCCCTCTCTGAGGGCACTCCCGCCTTAGGTGATTGTTCACACCTCAGGTCACACCTCCCGACAAACGGACGGAGGGACCAATCGGCACTTTCGGAAGGTATCAGCTCGGGTAATCACCCCTCCCTGGGCCTGGCCGTTACCAGGGGGTACGTACGTGTCCTACCTGTCTACCCGGGGCGGGGAATTACGCGTTACCCCGTCACTGGCTACGCATGGAAGTGCGTGGGTTGGCCTTCAGACACGCACAGGGAGGAAGAAAGAGAAAGGGAAAGGAAAGAAGAGAGGTCTCAAACGCCGCAGCGGAGAAGGTAGAGAAAAGAGGTAAGGAAAAGAGAAGGACAAGGGAAGGATGAAGACTTACAAGCAAGGAAGGAAGACGAAGAATGTAGTATATTTACAAGCGTCCGTCTCCGAACGTATGCACAAACCATAACCCCCAGAGAAAGGGAAAGAAAGAGCCAGAGGTGAAGAGGGGGGGCGAAGATGGGGGATGGGGAAGGATGCGGAAAGGGAAGGTATGCAGCCCGGAAAGGAAGGAAGGCCACATCAGCTCGGGGTCCCGTGCTCGCTACGCACGTATCCACAAAAGAGTTGTGGATCCCCGGGGGGGCAGAAGACGATTGTCGGATGTATTGCATATCTGACCACAAAACAATCCTCCAGAATAAATTCAGAGAATTTAATATCCTGACTGTCCACACAATCACAATAATTAAGGGAAAAAAAAAACATTTTTAGGTAGGTGGCCCATTACTTCATCACTGTGAGGTGTTCACACAGTACTGACTGCATTTTCTCAGTATCCTACCAATGAACCAAAGTCTGTTCGCAGCTTTACCTACGACTGAGTCTACATAATCGTTCCATCACATCCCCACAAACTGTTACACCCAGATATTTGTGACTCACTGATATTGCAGTAATATAGATAACAGCACCACATACAAAAAGTCTGAAATTACTATTAGTGTTGTTGCTATGTCATTAATATACAACATTAATTGCAAAGGTCCCAATAAAATCCCCTGAGACATGCCGGAAGTTATTTCTGCATTTGTTGATGACACACACTCAAAGATGGCATGCTGTATCCTCTACATCAAGAAATTCTCAATCCAGTCACATTTCTCATTTTGATAGCCTGTATGATCAGACTTTTGTTAATTAGCAATAGTGGAGTACTGAGTCAAACACATTTTGAAAGTCAAATACACTGCACCTACTTGACTGTCTTGCTCAATAGCTTTCAGGATTTTGTGTGAGAAAAGCACAAGCTGGGTTCCACATGGCTGATGTTTTCAGAATCCAAGCTGGTTGGCTCATTATAAGATTCTACAACAAAAAGATGTTAAAGATACTGGGTAGTGATTTTGTGGGTTACTTCTGTTACCCTTCTTGTACATCGTCATGATCTCTGGTTTCTTGTTGAAACTGGGTACAGTTTTTTGTTCGGGGAATCTGTGATATATTATGCTTAAAGGAAGAGACACTCAGCTACAAATTATGTATAGTATCCAAATTCCACTGGGCCCTGGAGCTTTGTTTACTTTTAGCTCGTTCTCAATGCCACTGACACCGATATCTATATCAACAGTATAAAGAAAAGATAAATTGCTATTCGCCATAAAGAACACACACTGAGTTGCAGACAGCCACACAAAAAGAGACTTACACACTAGCTTTTGACCAAACCTTTGTAACAAAAGGACACACACACACACACACACACACACACACACACACACACACACAAGCAAGCACACCTCTCACACATGACAGCCATCCCCAGCAGCTCGGACCAGAATCCACTGGCACTGAACATTGCTTCGTCGATGTACATATTGAACGGTAGAAGCGGAAGACTAGATCCCTGTCTCACACCCTTTTTAATCCGAGCACTTCATTTTGGTCTTCCAGTTTTATTGTTCCCTCTTCATTCTTGTATATATTGTATATTACCTCTCTTTCCTTACAGCTTATCCCTATTTTAAACATCTTGCAACATTTTACGTTGTCAAACGTTTTTTTCCAGGTTGACAAATCCTGTGAACATGCCTTGAGTCTCTTTAGTCTTGCTTCCATTATCAAATGCGAAGTCAGAGCTGCCTCTCTGGTGCCTTTACCTTTCCTAAAGCCAAACTGGTCATCATCCAACAGATCCTTAATTTCCTTTTGCCTTTTCCGGTATATTACTTTTGTCAGCAACTTGTACGCATGATATGTTAAGTTGATTGTGTGATAATTCTCACACTTCTGAGCTCTTGCTGTCTTCAGAATTGTGTGGATGATGTTTCTCCAAAAGTTGACAGTACATCGCCAGTTTCATACATTCTACACACTCATGTGAATAGTCATTTTGTTGCCACTTCCCCCCACAATTTCAGAAATTCCAACAAAATGTTATTTATCCCTTCTACCTGATTTGATCTTAAGTCGTCCAAAGCTCCTTTAAATATTGACTAATACTGGATACTTTATCTCTTCCCTGTCAGCTCCTGCTTCCCCTGTCATGTCATCGGACAAATTATCCCTCTCATAAAGAACATCAATGTACGCATTCCACCTATCAGCTCTCTCGCTAACAATAGAATTCACACTGCACTTTTAATGTCACTGCCCTTGCTTTTAATTTCATTGGAGGTTGTTTTGACTTTGACTACATTATAAGTCAGTCCTTCTGGCAATCATTTCTTTTTCATTTCTTCACATTTTTCATGTAGCCATTTTGCCTTACCTTCCATGCACTTCCTATTTATTTCATTCTTAAGTGGAGTGTAGTTCTGTACGCCTGAATTTCCATGAAAGTTTTTGTACTTCCCTCTTTGTCAGCCAACTTAAGTATTTCTTCTGTTACCCATGGTTTCTTTGCAGTTACTTCTTTGTACCTAGGTTTTTTTTCCTAACTTCTGTGACCAACCTTTTCATAGATGTCCTTTCCTCTTCAACTGAACTGCCATCTGAGCAATTCATTATCGCATTATTTACAGTCTCAGAGAACATCAAGCATTTCTCTTCACTCCTTAGTACTTCTCCTATTTCTTTGCACATCGATTCTTCCTGACTAGTCTCTTAACTTCAGCCTACTCTTCATCATTACTAAATTGTGATCTAAGTCTATATCTGCTCCTCGGCATACCTTACAATGCAATATCTGATTTTCGAATCTCTGCCTGACTATGATGTAATCCTAACTGGAATCTCTCCATATCTCCTGGTTTTTTCAGTATGCCTCCTCCTCTTGTGATTCTTGAACAGAGTATTTGCTATTACTAGCCGAAATTTATTGCAGAACACAATCTTTTTCCTCTCTCATTTCTACTGCCAAGTCCATATTCTCCAGTGAAGCTTTATTCCATTCAATCCCCTACAACCACATTCCAGTCTCCCATTACTATTAGATTTTCATCTCCATTTACGTATTGAATTGCCCTTTCAATATTCTCACATACATTTTCTATCTCTATATCTTCTGCTTGTGACACTGGTATGTACTGTGAACTATTGTTAATGGTGCTGGTTTGCTGACAATTCTGATGAGAATGTGGTGTCACCGCCAGACACCACACTTGCTAGGTGGTAGCTTAAATCGGCCGCGGTCCATTAGTACATGTCGGACCCGCGTGTCGCCACTGGCAGTGATCGCAGACCGAGCACCACCACTCGGCAGGTCTCGAGAGACGGACTAGCACTCGCCCCAGTTGTACGACGACTTTGCTAGCGACTACACTGACGAAGCCTTTCTCTCATTTGCCGAGAGACAGTTAGAATAGCCTTCAGCTAAGTCCATGTCTACTACCTAGCAAGGCGCCATTAGCCTTAGATAGCTTGTATCTAAAGAGTCTCACTTGTATCGCCACAATCTCCAGATGTCTCATCAAGAACGATGTATACAAAGGATGGATTAAAGTTAAGTATTCGAGAAGCTACGTACTTTTCTTTATAGCATTCATTACGTATCCTGTTTCAGACCTCACTCCATCCTTCGTGAGTTAGCGCGTGCATCTTGGCCGCCTCTTTCAATTAGTGTGCATAGTGTTGGCAAGTCTGCTGACACTACAGAGAACACTGAACTCTTCACATTAATTCTTCAGGCTTTCCTGGTGAGGCATTGTCATGTTGAAAAATCATGTTTCTGCCAGTTATTCACATCTTTCTTGCACAATATTTCAACTGCATGACTCACTGTCTTCTTCAGATGCTGTCTGATACTAATTCCTGTGTGGAATAAGTCCAGACTCGTGTCACACTGAAATTAGTATCAGACAGCACCTGAAGAAGACTTGAGTCATGCAGTTGAAATACCATGCAAAAAAGACCTGAATGGCCAGCACAAACCTCATTGTTCAACATGTTCACAGTAACTCAATTGCTGCCCTACCTTCCTATTCATAAATAATCATATTCCCATTATGCCATTTTCTGCTGCTGTTGATATTACCCTATACTCTTCTGACCAGAAATCCCTGTCTCCCTTTTCAGATTTTCTACCTTTCCTACCATGGTCAAACTTCTGATATTTCATACCCCAACTTGCAAAATGTTATCCTTTCATTAGTTATTTAATCTTTTCCTCAGTGTCCTCCTCCCAGAGATCCAAATGGGGACTAGTTTGGAATCTTTTACCAACGGAGAGATCATAAAACTTTTTTCCTTTTTTTTTCCCAGTTACTGGACACGTGTCCTGTGGATAGACATCGTGTGTCTTTAATTCAGTTGTTTCCATTGCCTTCTGCATCCTCATGTCATTCATCATTGCTCATTGCTAATTCTTCTGCCTTTTAGGGGCAATCTTCCACTCCAAGGGTAAGAGAATGCCATGAAGCTCTGTCGAATCCTCCGCCCTCTTTGACAAGGCTGCTGACAGAATGAGGGCAACTTCTTATGCCACAAGTCACTGGCCGCCTTTGCTGATGATTTTTATTCACAATTTAAGCTCTGGCTCAGTGTGAACCTGTGACCCAGCACATTCTGATTACTGGTCAAAGATGCTACCCGTAGACCATAGGAACTTTGCATATACTCTTAAAATGTTTAGATTCCAGAGATACCAAGTAGACAACTATCAGTCTTTTGAGATACAATTAGTTTGGTGTACTTCTTGTCAAATTTAGCTCTTGGGGCACAACACATTTTCAGACACAACAAATCATTTACATTAAAACTAGCAATTTTTGTGTCATCCCCCCTCCCCTTGGAAAAATTTCTGTGGATGCCCATGCTTGACCCCAATCATATTCTGATCTCTTCCTTATTTGTTAACATAGGAGGACAATCATCTGTTTCCTACTTTCCAGGATGAAGTGAACTATTGTTGAGCTTCTCCCATAATGTTCTAACATATGCAGTAGTATTGTATGATCCACACAATCAAATGCTTTTGTTATATAAAAGCAAATACCTACCATCCTCAACCTATCATTTAGCCCTGGTAGTTTCTCACAGTGGTAACACCCTCCCTGAAGCCAAACTAGGTGTCTGGTATTATTTTCATGTGCATTAGTATGTGTGACAACTCTCTAACTTCTGTGACATCTCTTTCAAAATTGTTTATAACATTTCTTTCATGTGTTTAATAAAGTGATTTCATTGATGAGTATTTCAATCTGTTAGGAAATAGACCACATCTAAGAGGCACAACGCATAGGTGACACATTACAGAATTAATGTATGGTGCTCTAATCTTTATAACCTATTTAAAACTTTGTCAAACCCATGGGAGTTTTTACTCTTTAATGCTGTAATAATTGATTCAGGTTCATCTTTGATTGTTTGCATGTGATGTCTTGGAACACCAACTTTCAGAAGTTTCATGTATTTACCTGTACCAATAAAATTTTGATTTAACTTGCCAGCTGATGACAAAAGTAATTTTTAAATATTGTGCACAACTAATAGTTTCATTCTCACACATGAGAAGTGTAATATACTGAGCACCAACATTATGCCCTGATAACCTTTCACAATTGTATATACAGTTTTAATTTTGTTCTGAAAGCTTTATATTCTCTTGGTGTAATGCACTGAACTTTTAGACTGTCTGATGACACTTCTCAGCACATTGCAGTATTGTCTGTGGTATGATTCTGTTAATGAGCTCCAAATGTCCATATTATGATATAGCTCCAGTTTCAGCCTACTTGGTATTTTAATGACATCAGTTATCCAAATCAGTTGCTTATTAGTACTGTGTAATAAGCTTGCTTCTTTTTTTCCTAGTGGGAAAGAGTTTTTAAAGAAAGTGTTACAGGTTTGAAGAAGTGTATTATACTTGTCATTCAAGTCATTTGTAATGTAGAATTCTTGCTAAGTTAGCCCTTCAACATTAGCTGTAAATGTCTGAATTGCAAGTCGAATCATATCGCAATATCTTTTCTTGTTTACATATTGGAATATGATTCTGCTTTGATTCTTTTCAGTCTTACTACTTGTGCATTATGATCTGACACACCCTTTCTAATTTTTTTCTCATGCTGTTTCAATCGAACAGAAAACAGTCTATGAAGATATTTAAAATATTTATTGTACCAGTCTCAGCTGCAATGTGTCACATAAAAAATGATAACATAATCATGAGTTGTGGAAAAAAAATAAGGCCTTTCACAACTCACGATTAATAAGATCTGAAAAAGAACACTGAGTGATAACTTGAACTTAAACTTTACAATAAATATTTTAATACATCATTTATACGAAGATGTTGGTTATGATCGTGGTGGTGTTTCCCTTAACTCAAGTTAGAAAGTATGTTGTCTGTGCCAGCTTACAAGAGTCAAGTAAATCTGTTAACATTTTTGTCTCTGGGGATTGAGTCTGAAAGTTTATATTGAAATCCCCTCACAAAATCAATAAGAAACAAGTCTGGCACAGTGTTAAGCCTAGAGAGGAAAACCCTGTAGTCTGAAGGGGTGAATCCGTAGAGGGCCATATGGAAAAGCTTATTCCTTCAAAATACAAATTCTCCTGCACAATTCTAAAATATTGGTCTTTTCAGTGTTTACCACGGACACCCACTGGCGCCTCCAGGAACACAAACATTTCATGTCCAGTTTCAGTACATCTGGAAAGTAGTCAGTGTCCTCTACAATGAGTGAGATGTTGACCTCAAGAGAATGGCAAGACATTACTATCATGTACTGTAGATCTAGGCACATTTCTTTGTGAATGCATTACATTGTGAGGATCGACAGAAGTGTCCGATCCCACGCATCAGCTTTGACCCGTGACGTAAGGGTGTTGTGGTGTGCAACGTCACGATGGCGTGGAGTTTGGTTTGTGAGTGTGGCGTGTTTGTAGGTGTCGTCGTGTTGTGGTTTGTTGTGCCCTCTGGTGGTATGTTCAGGACTTTCGTTTGTGTGGTGTAATGGGCTCAGTTTTCTCTTGCTCCTTATCCAGAACTGTTCAGGCATCGGCTGTGTTTTTAGTGGAATTCGTTTCAGTGAGTTAACAATTTTGTAGTTTTGTGTGAAGGTTAATATAGTGTTGTTCACTGTATGTCGTGTGGTAATTTTAGTAAAATTAATCGGTTGTTGTTTTTTGTTCAGGAATGGATATGACAGATAAAATTAACAGTGTGCGTCTCAGGAATATGATGGGGGAACACTCCTTTGGAACTGATCAAGTTTTTGCAGCTTTTCGGTTTAATTGCCAAGGTTATGAAATGCTCTATTTGTGGCGAAGAAATGAAGTTGGTTAAAGTTCCGGTGTCTAGGACCAGGGACGGTCATATGTGGCGCTGCAGAAAGACGACATTTGGCGTTCCATACAGCGCGGTACGTGGTTCTAGAAGTCTAGGTTGGGCATGCGCGAGATTGTACTGGTGACTTATTACTTTTGTTATAGATCCCCACACAGTTTTTGCGCGCATGAGACTGGTGTGAGTGAGAGGAGTGTGCTTGATTGGTTTTCTTTTTGCCGGGAAGTGTGTTCCGAGTTCATTAAATACAGGGGTAAGCTGGGGGACCATGGGGTTGTTGTGAAGGTGGACGAGTCGCAGTTTGGGAAAAGGAAGTATGGGAGGGGTAAGTCTGTAGTTGGTCTCTCGGTGTGGGGGGCTGTTGTTCCGGGGGGTGGGTGGGTGTTCTGAATGTGTTTTTAAGGTTGTGGAAGGGAGGTCAAAGGCGGAATTAGTGGGGTTAATTGAGGAGTACATAGGACCGGGGTCCACAGTAGCTTCAGATGCATTTTCTTCGTATAGGGGGTTGGGTGAGAGGGGATTCCATCATTTAGTAGTTAACCATAGCTTAGAGTTCAAAAATTATGAGACAGGAGCTTGTACAAATACAATAGAGGGGATTTGGGGGGGCTGTTAAGTCAGTTCTCGGGAGAGGGAAGTGGCGCTCTTCCAACCTTCAGTCTCATTTAGATGAGTACTGTTGGCGGAAGAGTGTCCCTGAGGGCTATTGTTGGTTGGTTGGTTTGGGGAAGGAGACCAGACAGCGTGGTCATCGGTCTCATCGGATTAGGGAAGGATTGGGAAGGAAGTCGGCCGTGCCCTTTCAGAGGAACCATCCCAGCATTTGCCTGGAGTGATTTAGGGAAATCACGGAAAACCTAAATCAGGATAGCCGGATGCGGGATTGAACCGTCGTCCTCCCGAATGCGAGTCCAGTGTCTAACCACTGCGCCAACCCGCTTGGTCGAGGGCTATTGTGTTTTACGGGTTTTCTTAAGGGCTGTCAGTAAAATGTATAGGCTGAAAGTGGTTGGTTAGGGTGATTTGGGTAGGTGGGTGGGTGGCTGCGGCTCAGGGTGGGGCGGGTGGTTTATTTCGTGTTAGAGTGTTTGTGAGGGAGGGGAGTATATTCGTTTGTGTTTTAGTTGTGGAGGATCTATTTTGTTGAAGTTTTTGTTGAGTTGTAGTGTGTGATTGAGATTTTTTTTTATGTTGCATTTGGTTTTTGTTTGTGGGGTTTTTTATTTTGGGGTGAGGGGGGATGTTGGGTTGGTTGGGGGGGGGGGGGGCGCTTGAGGTCGGATCTTTCTTTTGGTTTACTTTTTCGTTGGTGTGTGTGTGTGTGTGTGTGTGTGTGTGTGTGTGTGTGTGTGTGTGTGTGTGCGCGCGCGCGTTGCTGTGTGGGATTGTGGTGGCCAACCTAGTTTGTGGTGCCGGAACTTTTTTGTGGTAAGTTTTTATTGTTTTGTTTTCAGTGCATGTGTTGTGTGTTGGGATCTAGGGAAGTGTTTTATTGAAATGTGTGGCTGTGAATGTTGGTATTGGTATCGGGAGATGTTTTTGAACTACACAGGTCAACGGAAGTGTTCAATCCAAATTTATGGGATCGGGAATTGCTGTTGAGCTATATAGGTCAAGGGAAGTGTACGATTCCAGATGATATTGTGTGATATCGGTTTTTTCGTCACTTTGTGTGGTTTTGTATGGGGTGGGTGTCTAAAGTTGTTTATATTTAGTTCCCCCCCCCCCCAAAAAAAAAAAACATTTCCCGCACTTGTCCCGTTAGTGTGATTAGGCTTTTTGTGCAAAGTGTGTGTGTTTGTTTTTCAATATATTTTCGTCCTCATAATGTGTAGGTAACGACTTTATATGCGCCATATTGGAATCATGATTTATGGTCGTTTCCGCCATATTTGTGATGTCATGGGTCAAAGCAGACATGCGGGACCAGACGCTTCCGTATTTCCCATTGTGATAACATACTGTAATGTGACAGTGTTGTAGTTGTCCATTTTCATTATTAGCACATACTCTGAGCTCTCTAAGTAATCTTTAGTTGTGTAGAATGCATTACTTATAAAGTACATTTTAGCTTTATTTTTAAACATAAATATTTTAGTAATCTTTTCCATATTCTGGTGCATTTTCCTATAAATTTTATTCTCAGACAGAAGAAGCCGTTTTATTTTTTTTTGTTTTTTTTTTTTTTTTTTTTTTTTGCAAATGCAAGTCCAAATTGGCTCTTGTTCCTCAACTATTTATTTTAACTGTTACAGAAATAGCTACTAATGCTTTCCCTGCTATGCAAAACAGTTTGATATGTGTGCTCGCTTGGTGGAGAACAGATACTCAGTTTGCTCATGATATTCCTTTTGTCAGTATCTTTGCACCTTTATTTCATTTTAACTGACTATCAATATGCATCCCTAACAACTTTGTGCTTGTAACACGATCTATACATTAGTCATATATGTTTAATGAAACATACTTGTTTTTTCCCTCTGTGTTGAAGTGTACGCTGTTTTCTTTAGCCAAACAATAATTAGTTGCACACTGTCCAACTGAAAATATCCCTGGGAATTTTTTTGCCTTCTTTATTAGGAATTCTGGTGTTTTATTAGTGGCTATGATGCTGCTGTTATCAGCAACGAAATTTTTTCTCCACATCTCATATTGTCTAGAAAATCATTGATATATACTACAAACAGAATTGGATTCAATTACACCGATGCACTCCTATGTTTGTATGTTCCTTGTCTGATAAATGTTTTGCTAAAAATTTATTGCCAGCTTACATGCATACCATCTCATTCTTTTACACCTTTTTTGTTGCACAGGTAAGACTGGAACCACTCTTCTGCTATTTCCCTTCCCCTTAGGACTTCTAGACAGCTTAGTAGGCCCTGTTTTTTGTATTCAAATGCTGAAGCCTTGGGCAGGTCTAAGAGTATGCTTATAACAGTCTACCTTGTCAAGGGCTTCAAGTATCAGTTTTGTGAACTCTGTAACGGCTGATATTGAAATTCTGCCGTGCTTCATTAAAAGGGTCATGTTTATTAATGTAGATCATCTGTCTACATTCCACAACTGATTCACTTATTTTTGAAAATGCTGACAATAATGAAACTATCCTGCAGTTTTCTATAATCTCTTCATTGCTTTTCTTTAGTAATGACACAACATGTGAGTGCTTTTGGTACTCTGGAAAATACTTTTAATAAAAGGATGTATTTAGTATATTTGTTAAGTGGGTTTTTATGCCATCTCTACACACATTCGGAACAGAGAATGAAATCTCATCTATGCCTGCAGACTTCTTGTTTTTCAATTTCGTTACTGTTCTAGTGATTTAAAGCTCTATTGTGGAAAATATCATTGTATTTGTAGTGTAATTAATTGTGTGTACTACAGATGTTTTAGGAGCAGTTTGATGCAACATCTCTACAATGCCACAGAACTAATCATTTACAACATTTGCAAATTCATGAGTATTTTCTATTACTTTACTACCACCTTTGATCTGTGTGTTACTATTGTCTAGCCATCCAGTTTCATGTTTTATGAATTCTATATTATTTTGCTTTTACTTTCTGCATTACACATTATTTTGACATGTTTAATTACTTTTAACATAAAAATTATTACTGTCCTGTACATTTTTTGTACCTGTGATAGTAATTTAGGAAATTTATATTAGTGTAGTGATTTTGCAATGGGTCAATTGTTTCGTCAACCTACTATCGTGATTGTAAAGTCGTCAAAGCTGGTCTAAATTCAAAGCTCATTTTGAATCGGCTTTGATATCCTGCTCCGACGACTAGTGTTACAAAACACCCCCCTCCTCCTAAACTATTGATTGCACATCGCAGTGGCAGACATACGTAGCGTAGACTGACGTCTAGTAAACTTGGGAAAGTGATAGTTTACTTGACAGTTGAAGAAGTGAATGAGCATGATATAAAGTTTGCAGAAAAAGATTGATTTGTAGCATAGTCTGATGCCTACACTCGAGCCTTATTTCGTGTACTTTTCGTTATAAAATTTGAAACTAAAGGACATTTCAGAGAACCCATATAAGATAGTAGTCAAGTCTCTAACCACTAGCTTTGTGTACACTATACCCCCACACTAACGCGAGACATCAACTTACTTTCTCTAAAGCATAAATTTAGCTCCCCTTTATTAATGCCGCTTTTGATCGTTTAACACTTTTATATTTGAGGATTTTGGTTCCCTTAAACACAGTGTACTGTAAACATACCTGCAGATAGGAGAACCTCAGATAAAAAACTTCCGCTCATCTCAATCTTCATCAGTTGCTTTTTGCCGCCTGCTTGTTGTTCGTCTCCTGTCAACTAGCCACCCACTTTAGCCAACACAATCACGGACAGTCTGGCCGTAAAAATACCGTAAACAAAGGAGCGAGCTAAGATTAAAAAAACATGTATATTGTGTATTAAAAATCCTTAGACGACATACATTGTATGAACAAAACATGGATCAAGTAAAATTTGTATGCAAGCACTTAAACCTATACATACGTCTAATAACTAGTATCTAGCAAATTATATTTGCATACATTAATACTTTTGTTTACATCATCTATGCCATACGTAAGGCCCGTCCACACGCAACGATCTGTCTGCGCAAATGTCTGCGCACATTACATCTGCGCAAATAGATCGTTGCGTGTAGACAGAAGATTTGCACCAAACTGAGGTGTGTGCAAACATGGAAGTTGGAGTTGGAGGTTTGAGCGAAACCTCTCAAATCTGTGGGTTCAAACCACATCTGCGCAGACAAGTTGGAGCGTGTGGACAGGAGATCGCCGCAAATCTGGCGCGAAAAACTGTTTGCTCAGTCTAGTGTTTGTATTTGTGTGCATAGGGCATTAAAATGGCTGATACTCGTCAGTGTTCTCGAGAGTTTGTAAGTGAATTCATTGAAATATATAGAAACCACCCATGTTTGTGGAAGATTAAAAGTGAAGAATATAGTGACCGAGACAAAAAGACAGCAGCATACAATGCTCTAATTGAAAAATTGCGGGCAGTTGACGCCTCGGCAAACAGAGAAACGGTAATAAAAAAAAAATTCGTTGCAAACTGGCGAAATTATTTGCGGATGGATGTCGAAACTTATAATTATCTCTTAAAGCTTGTAACCCTTCGTATTATGAGAAAAAATACTCGTATGAGAAGGGCAATTTCTCCTCATGAACGGCTGGCGGTAACATTAAGATTCCTAGCAACAGGAAGGAGCTACAAGGATTTGGAATTTTCAATTGCAATATCGAAACAAGCGTTGAGTAAAATAATACCCAACACATGTGAAGCTACTTACGCTGTCCTGAAGGATGAGTTCATGAAGGGAAGTCAAGTAAATTAAGTCTGCCAGCGAACTGTTTACCGAAAAGAGTTACCCAAAGTTCAGAAATCTAGAAGATCTGGGGTAAGAGTAGATCAAGTATACCAGCCAACGTTATGGTATTTTGATCTGCTTGGGTTTCTTAGAGATCAAGAAACGCCAAGACGAAGCAGGAGTACAACTGAAGATGAAATTGGAGTGTCAATGTGCCAGGAAATGGAACACGAGGTAATGTAAAACAAAACAGGTTCGCCCTGCAACTCTCGCACTAAATGTACGTGAGAAAACTGCTTTCGCCTTAGCAACCACTGTCTACACCATTTTGACCGCCTTCTCTGTTTCCTGCGGTTGGTCTGAATGTTTTTTGCAACACAAGTAGCGAACGCAGACCTCAACAGAACTTCCTCCATTTCTATATTTCAAAATAACTGAATTAAATTTTTGACGTTTACGGGGAGCGTAGTCGCTTGCCACGGATATTTCTTTTCTACACCGACAGGTGGCGGGCGAGTAGTAGATTGGGGTTTATGTCGTGTGAACACACCACATTTGCAGCGATCTTTTGCCTGTACAGACATCTGCGCCAATGCCTGTGCAGACAGATCGTTGCGTGTGGACCGGGCTGTAATTTACATTACTGAATTTCTATCCCGGTTTATGATTCATTTTCCCAATTCTAAGTTGCCTATCCAACGACTTCAGTGGCAAAAATTTCGTTCCAGTATTTCACGTAATTATTGGGTGAATTTTTAACTTTTGCGTTGAAGGATGAAAATAAGATATAAAAATTAAAATCTGTGCATATGTTTTGAGGCTAACTCATCTCGTGCAATTACCAACATTTTATTCTTCCATTATTTGGGAATGAGGGCAGTTAGTGAATCACATGTAATTTCAAAGCTTTACGAAGCTTTTTCTCGCTAGTGCCACTCCCAAAATAATAAAGGGGAAACGTTTATCGCTTACTGCAACCTCTCCTTTCATGCAATAAATCTGCTGCATCAGGGATGATGATTTAATTTATTACTTCTTTATTACCAACTCTATTCGCAACACATTTTGTAGACAGTATCGATACACCACTTAATGTACCCAGGGCTTCTGGGACTGGGCGTGCAAGGCTTGTGCTACACGGGGGCGGGAGCTCCAGAGGGCCGGCAAATTCAGGTAACTCATAATGTTCAGACTTATTTTAATGTATGCATATCTGTATGTCACAGTTATTATTATTTCAATCACATCATAACAACACAATGTATTTTAAACTATTAGAATTAAAATACAAATTGTCTGCAGATTCGTAACACTTTCACAAGTGCACATACTTGTGAGAGGACTTCCCATGTTCCTAAGTAGAACGAAGGAGAGCTGGCAGTCAGGTGTCAGTTCCCTGTGGCATCTCGACCTGTACATTTGACTAAGGAGACTCCATCCTCCACGGAGTTGTCGCGCTTTACACAAGTTACACATTGATTGTTGATTGTTTTCTGCTATGAGCAACTGAAAAAATTGTAATGTAACTTGTTTTTCAATTTTAGCACTTAACTCTATTTCAAGCAGTTAATTAATGTCGTAATCATGCTGTCAGTGTTTTTTTTTCTAAGTTTTGTAAATACAGGGGAAGAAAGAAGCACAAATATGGTAAATACAGTTATCTTTTTAAATCTTGTTAATCGATAATACATAATGGTTCCTGTTATAATGCATTACCTCTTAGTAGGTATATCTATAAAATAAATTTAGATAGCTGTAGGCATTAAGCACACAAATTATCCGTTTGCTTGTAACAATGAACATTTATTTGATGGACTCCAGATAACTTTTATTTACTTTTGAGTAAGCACAAGAAACTGCAACACTTGACAACAACTTATCAACAACATACAACAATAGAGACTTGCCATTAAAAACGAAAAGGAACATACTAAAAAGTAATTGAGTTGAGAGATTTTAAATGCAACCCTCAACACTCTTCTTCAATTCAAAGAACACTCTATCCACCCCACCAACATTTAAACAACCTTGCAGCTTTTCAAATTTTTCACTGGGTAATGAGTTAGCCAACAAATCAGCCAGTTGTTCCTTACAAGGGAACCTCCCCATCGCACCCCCCTCAGATTTAGTTATAAGTTGGCACAGTGGATAGGCCTTGAAAAACTGAACACAGATCAATCGCGAAAACAGGAAGAAGTTGTGTGGAACTATGAGAAAAATAAGTAAAATATGCAAACTGAGTAGTCCATGCCAAAGATATGCAACATCAAGGATAGTGTGACCTTAGGAGCGCCGTGGTCTCGTGGTTAGCGTGAGCAGCTGTGACATGAGAGGTCCTTGGTTTAAGTCTTCCCTCGAGTGAAAAGTTTACTTTCTTTATTTTCGCAATGTTATGATCTGTCAATTCGTTCATTGACGCCTCTGTTCACTGTAATAAGTTTAATGTCTATGTTTTGCGACCGCACCGCAAAACCGTGCGATTAGTAGACGAAAGGACGTGCCTCTCCAATGGGAACCAAAAACATTTGATCGCAAGGTCATAGGTCAACCGATTGCTCCACAGGAAAACACGTCTGATATATTCTATACGACACATGACAGGAATATATTGTCGACCCACCTAACTTGTAAACTTGGTGAATGGGTAAAAAGATTCTTCTACCTTGCCCGATTTAGGTTTTCTTGTGGATGTGATAATCACTCCCAAAAAAGTGATGAAATCACAAGAGTTTGTCTCATAAACTGCAACAAATGAATTCAACAGTTTCACAGTCGCACAGTTTTCCCTGTGCTCTGTTTTTAAGGTTTTCAAATTTTTCTGTGTGTACACCGTCAAATCCTGCATATGTCCAAGCAAATCTGAACACGTCCTGGAAATTTGGAGAGCGAAGTTGATTGTGTGTGTGTGCCTGAACTTTGATAATTGCCTGAAAATAAAAAATTAAAAATTTCACTCGAGTGAAGACTTGAACCAAGGACCTCTCATTTCACAGCTGCTCACGCTAACCACAGGACCACACCGTTACTGAGCTGCTATTGTGCTTAATATTGCCTATTTTAAGCATGGACTGGTCAGTCTGTATATTTTGCATATTTTTTTCATAGTTCCACACAACTTCTTCCTGTTTTCTCGATTGATCTGTGTTCAGTTTCTCAAGGCCTGTCCACTGTGCCAACTTATAACTAAATCTGAGGGGGGTGCGATGGGGAGGTTCCCTTGTTAGTATTTATATAACACACATCAATAATTTCTCTACTCACATTATCTTTGACGAAATTCTATTTAATATCATCGTGTTTCATACTTCGAATCTTTTTAGCAAATGAATACAAGATTGGTTGTCTTCAAGAATCCTTACTGGGCAGTTGACTTAGAGTCCCACGTCAGTTGCCAGTTGAAATAGTCATAGAAGTTCACCTGCTTCTGTGACCAAAGCTACATTTTTAGCTTCAGTTGAAGGTAAGGAGACACAGCTTTGACGTGTTTCCATGCACTTTCAAAATGATTTATATGTAGACTTCCTATCTTCTCCACTGCCAAAAACCTGTATCTACATAGCAGAGAACTGCCAAAAACCTGTATCTACATAGCAGAGAACTAACTCTGCTTCTCCTCTTCCATAGCACAAACCAAAACTGAACATTCATCTAATATATATAAAGAGTACTTTTAAGTCCCTTCCAGTGCCTCTCCGTTGCTTTGATTTAGTGTTTGCTGAAATAATATACTGCTATACTAAGATCTTGTGTTGTAATCACAGCACACGTCAAATAACTATCAACTGCTCTAATGGTTTCGATTCACCTATGTAATCTTGATCATTATTCATCTCTGGTCTGCTTTCCATTGTGGATTTGGTCTCCATTGGTGTCTTAATTGGGTAACAATCGTTCATGCCAAAATTTTCCAGCAGTTATTGCAAGTATACAGGTTGACTCATAATCTTTTCGTCGTCTGACCTTTCGAAATCAACGTTCACACATATCTCAAATGAAAAATCGATCTTCTAAATCGTTTTTGATCCTGTTGACCTCATCATAGTTACTTGCAGACAATATAATAAAATCTACATATAAAATGAGATACACTCTACTGTTTTACAAATTACCAATATACAAAAATCTGCCTATGTTTGACTATCTAAGTCCAGTATTTTGACAAAACTATTAGTTGTTGCTTTCGGTGTATGAGGAACTTGTTTCAGTCCATACAAGTCCTTCTTTATTATAATGATTTTTTTCTTTCTACCTGTGTCATCCCCATGTAGAAAGGTATTTTTGACATCCATTTGGCACATAAATATATCCTCTGCAATGATCATTGACACCAATGTTCTCAACATGCGAAATATGCAACAGGAGTGTACATTTCATCATAATCATAACCCTTCCTCTCAGCACATCGTTTGACTAAAAACCCTTGCCATCTGTCTTTTCATATCTCCATCTTGATTTCGTTTAATTTTGAACACCCATTCGCTATCACTTGGTCTCTGCTCCGGATTCCCATGACTCATTAATTTCCAATGACATCATTTTTCATTGATTGCTTCCCTCCATTCATGTTCATCATGTCCCACTTGTATATTTTCGTAGCATTTAGGAACATCATCAAAAAATGATTCAGCATGCAAGGCTAGTATTGCATAATCGTCAAGTCATACAGGCACCCTTCGTGCCTTGTTACTTCATTGAAGTGTCTGTACCTTTTCAGGGATCTTGACCAGTTCTTTTGAATTATCTGTCTTCTTTTCTTCTTTCTTGTAACCGTCTCTCTTGCATTCTTATGTTCTGGTTTCATCTGTCTTGTATTCTTCTGCCCTGAATTCGTCTGTGTTGTATTCTTCTGCCCTGTTTACATCTTTTCCTGAATATCATTGCACACTAGTTGAATTTCGTTTCATCAGAAGTTGCATCCTTTCCTGAAATGAATTTCTTCAGCTCTGGACGACAAAATCTGTATCCATTTGGTTAACAGCTAATAAAAATGCATGTAAGTGAATGAGAAACAAACTTTCTAACAACAAGTTCCTTTGAAATTTTGGAAAAGGCTATACAACCCCAAGTTGGGGTTTCTCCCATACCACATAACCACTGGTACTTTTAATCAAAATATCCACGGGTGTACTGCCGGTCTACAGTGTCCAACGGGCACAATATTTCGGCGATCATACATGTCGCCATCATCAGGTGAACTGACGGACTGAGCTCCTGTGAATGTACCGGCACGGAGATTCGTACGCTATGGCTGCTCAGGGGGAACTGGGTTCGGTCGCGGCGGCGGCCGAATTAAATACCCTCCGCCCACGAGGGAGGAGGTAGGCACTGCGTTTATTCCATATACAGGCGCACTCTCCGGGAAAATCGCCCTCATTTCGAAGAAACACCAGGTCGGAACTGTGCTTTGTCCTCCGAATAAAACTCGTGCACTGGTGGGGAGCGCCAAAGATGACTTCGGTTTGAGGAAGGCCGGCGTGTACCAGATTCCGTGTCAATGTGGCAAGTCGTATATTGGTATGACGATGCGTACCGTCGAGGATCGATGCCGTGAACGCCAGAGGCACACTCGACTGATGTATCCGAGCAATTCGGCGCTCGCTGAACATTGTTTGTCGGAAAATCACGCTATGGAGTATGAACGCACGAGGATTCTGGTACAGACGTCGAGATACTGGGACAGCATTGTTAGAGAGGCCATCGAAATTCGCACCATTGACGACCTCATAAACCGTGACTGTGGCTATAATCTTAGCAAGGCTTGGGAACCAGGGATTGGGTTAATCAAGAGTAAATCTAGCAAACGTATAGTTGTGACGACCACGACGGACAGAGCCATCACACCGACGTCATCTCAGACGCCATCGCAATCTGTTCCACCGCGTGTCCGCGGCGCGGGGCGCGGACGACGGTGGAAGCGCGCCGCGGGTGAAGTGTATTTAAATCGGCCGCCGCCGCGACCGAACCCAGTTCCCCTGAGCAGCCATAGCGTCCGGATCTCTGTGCCGGTACGTTCACAGCAGCTCAGTCCGTCAGTTCACCTGATGATGGCGACATGTATGATCGCCGAAATATTGTGCCCGTTGGACACTGTAGACCAGCAGTACACCCGTGGATATTTTATCAAATACGCCGGGAGAAACTCAAGAATCACACTGGTACTTTTCCTTCCAAGGCTGTAGTTGCACTTCTACTTGCTATACACATTGCAGCCAAAACTGTTTCTATCTGCAAACTCTTGTCAAGTTTCTATTTGAGAAGCGCACAATGCAAAATAGTCCTCTTTAGACATGCAGAAACCCAATTCTACAGTTGTGTATATCTCATTGTTAACTCAAATCGAAAGTCCAAATCTTCAAAGAAAATTTTCAGTTCATTTGAAGGATATACTCAGCAATTATCACAATAAAGACGAATTAAAATGACCTGTAGAATTGTTTCGAAAATTTTGAAAAATTTTTGCACTTATGATTTTGCTTCTAGAAAATACGTATGTGCAAACAAAATGAGTAAAATCATCAATAAATGTTAAAACATACATTTTATTATCTTATGAGTTTCGAGCAATTGGTCCATTTAGGTCACTAATAATAAGTTCTAATGGTATGGTTGTTTTTACTCTTTGTGTTTTATGGGGCTGTGACACCTGTTTCCCATCGGAACATGTGCGACAAAAATCGTAAACTGACTTGTCAGATTTGAAGTTCATGCCATAAATTAGCATCTGCAACTTACAAATATTATAGTAACTCGGATCAGGTTGTCTCTGTTGGTGAAACTACATGATATGGCACTTTCTTATTTGTAAAATCTAATGTGCACATGTTTGACTTGCTCCTTTGTGCAGCGTCAAGAGTCACATTGTTCTTTTGAACAATGCCATCAGACTTGTACAGATGAGGTCTGGAACTGATAAAATATCTGTAATCAACCAATAAGAATTTGGTATATTTTCTGTGTTTAATTTATTGCTGTTGTATACAATTATCTTTGTGTTTTTCGTAACTGAGGAAACAGATATATTTGTTTGTATAACTAAGTAAATTAATTATTCCTAAAGATGTATTTGTTTACATAACTAAGTAAACAGATGTATCTGTATATACACTCCTGGAAATTGAAATAAGAACACCGTGAATTCATTGTCCCAGGAAGGGGAAACTTTATTGACACATTCCTGGGGTCAGATACATCACATGATCACACTGACAGAACCACAGGCACATAGACACAGGCAACAGAGCATGCACAATGTCGGCACTAGTACAGTGTATATCCACCTTTCGCAGCAATGCAGGCTGCTATTCTCCCATGGAGACGATCGTAGAGATGCTGGGTGTAGTCCTGTGGAACGGCTTGCCATGCCATTTCCACCTGGCGCCTCAGTTGGACCAGCGTTCGTGCTGGACGTGCAGACCGCGTGAGACGACGCTTCATCCAGTCCCAAACATGCTCAATGGGGGACAGATCCGGAGATCTTGCTGGCCAGGGTAGTTGACTTACACCTTCTAGAGCACGTTGGGTGGCACGGGATACATGCGGACGTGCATTGTCCTGTTGGAACAGCAAGTTCCCTTGCCGGTCTAGGAATGGTAGAACGATGGGTTCGATGACGGTTTGGATGTACCGTGCACTATTCAGTGTCCCCTCGACGATCACCAGTGGTGTACGGCCAGTGTAGGAGATCGCGCCCCACACCATGATGCCGGGTGTTGGCCCTGTGTGCCTCGGTCGTATGCAGTCCTGATTGTGGCGCTCACCTGCACGGCGCCAAACACGCATACGACCATCATTGGCACCAAGGCAGAAGCGACTCTCATCGCTGAAGACGACACGTCTCCATTCGTCCCTCCATTCACGCCTGTCGCGACACCACTGGAGGCGGGCTGCACGATGTTGGGGCGTGAGCGGAAGACGGCCTAACGGTGTGCGGGACCGTAGCCCAGCTTCATGGAGACGGTTGCAAATGGTCCTCGCCGATACCCCAGGAGCAACAGTGTCCCTAATTTGCTGGGAAGTGGCGGTGCGGTCCCCTACGGCACTGCGTAGGATCCTACGGTCTTGGCGTGCATCCGTGCGTCGCTGCGGTCCGGTCCCAGGTCGACGGGCACGTGCACCTTCCGCCGACCACTGGCGACAACATCGATGTACTGTGGAGACCTCACGCCCCACGTGTTGAGCAATTCGGCGGTACGTCCACCCGGCCTCCCGCATGCCCACTATACGCCCTCGCTCAAAGTCCGTCAACTGCACATACGGTTCACGTCCACGCTGTCGCGGCATGCTACCAGTGTTAAAGACTGCGATGGAGCTCCGTATGCCACGGCAAACTGGCTGACACTGACGGCGGCGGTGCACAAATGCTGCGCAGCTAGCGCCATTCGACGGCCAACACCGCGGTTCCTGGTGTGTCCGCTGTGCCGTGCGTGTGATCATTGCTTGTACAGCCCTCTCGCAGTGTCCGGAGCAAGTATGGTGGGTCTGACACACCGGTGTCAATGTGTTCTTTTTTCCATTTCCAGGAGTGTATAACTAAGTAAATTAATTATTTATTTACCTAACTGAGGAAACATGTATTTATTTACATAATTATGGAAACAGATGTATTTATTTACGAATATAGTGTTTTTTTAATATACATTAGATAATCCAAATTGTATGGACTAAGATTTTCTAATAATTTTTTATCATCTTCATCAACATGTTTAAAAGCTTATGTGTTTGATTATATTCTAAAATCTCAACAATAAATTTCTTAAAGTTTTCATTTTCACATTAAAGTGTTCATTTTCTGGTAGACAACTGGGAATTATACCACAACAAAAAAACCTAGATTTGGGTAATCTATTTTAGTTTTTTTATTTTCTGACCTTCTTAATTTTTTACAATCTTTACAAGTTGATAGTATCTTTCCATGATTTTTTGCAAAACAATCTAAATTCTTTTTAATATTACATAAATTGCATATTTTTAAACTGTTGTTGTCCATACAAATTTGTTCATTTTGTTCTTTGTTGTCCATACAATTCTGTTCATTTTGTTTGTTTCTGTCCTGCATTTCTTCCATACTATTCAGCATAGTAGCCATTTTAATAGAATATCTGCTAATACAATCATTATTTAAACATTTTTTACAAATTGATCTAGGTTTACCCAATTTTTTCCATATTCTGTTACACTTTTTACTGTTTCCTATTTAGTACACTTTTTTACATCATTTGTACTGTTCAATGTGTTATTGTTATTAATTTTTTTGTTTGAATAATATCTATTAAGTTGATCATTATTTATACACTTTTTACAAATTGATCTTGGTTTATCTAACTTTGTTCCATATTCTGTAATGTCTTTAACTATATAGCATTTAGTACATTTCTTTTGCTCTATGTTCTCCATTTAATACACATAAAAATAGTAGTGTTGTCCATTTTTTGTAGTCCATTTCATTATTAATAAAATTAACTTTTGTTAACTAATACATTCTAATATAATTTACTTACATTCACAATGCGAAATTTTTAAAATAATGTACTTTTTTAACTAATTCATTTTTTTTTATTTTTTGTTGATCATTTGTAATTTACTAAAATTTACTTTTGTTAACTTACACAATTTACTTATATAAACAACACAATTTACCGTTGTTAACTAATTCATCTTTTATTTTCTTATTGTTGTCCATTTATAATTTACTAAAATTTACTTTTGTTAATTAACATAATTTAATTATTTGTTACTAGTAAATGTGGTAAAACTATAAATAAATCTTCCTTCAATAAACATTTACAAACAACAACTCATAATAATCCTATTGCTGCTAAAGCAGAAAGTAAATAAATGTATATACTTATTCGTTAATATAATTTTAAAAAACACGTTTTTCACGAAAGTCGAAAATAGGACAATTTTTGGGGCTAAGAAAATGATGTGAAAATGTCTTTTTTAAGAATCGTTTTTAAAATAATAGTTAATTCTTTAATTTATTTAATGACATTACATTCCTGTATGGGAAATGTATGTTAAATAAATGATTTTTATTATAGTTATTATTTTATTATATTATATTATTATTAGGTAAAAGGGATAGTAGATTGTTTTTCTAGTTTCTGGGAGATTAGGACAATTTTGTGATAAATAAGAAAATCATGAGTGACACAGTCATGAGAGATTTTTTATTTTTATAAAATTGTCCTAGTGTCCCAGAACCTACAAAAACAATCTACTTCCAGGTGCAGACATTATTCATAAGTGCTGAAATTACATTACTGCCATACCTGGTTCTGAAACCTTTAGTTTCGAAGACACCACACATTGGGCAATGCTGTAGCCGCTGGACACTTCCGTATTCGTTTCACTTGGTCATAAACAACATCAAAATAACACTTCATTACGAATAAAACGTCCCATTTGAAGTTTTTAGTGGATGCAGGATCTGATGTCAGGGTTCTACCAAGGACAATTTTTCAACACAACAGTAAGGGCACCTCATTCCACATCACAGCAGCTAACAACACATACATTCCAACACATGGCGAGAAGAAACTGAACCTTGATATTGGCGTAAAGGAACAGCCATGGAAGAACTTAATATTTGGTCCAGACAACCTATATCATTACCATGTACTTGTGGATATCTGAGGAGTCCCAATGCCCCAAGCTGCTGTTGTAAGCATGTTGCAACAGAACGAATTCCAAAGGATCCTGAAAGAATTCCCTAGCCTCACCACTCCACCAACCGACGAACTTGAAAGAAGACCAAAAACACAGCACTTTATCCAAATGGCACCAGGACAAACAGTAGCTTTAAGACCTTATCACCTCACACCTAAGAAGTTGACTGCAGCTGAAGCAGACACTGATACATAGGTTAAGGATGGAAATATGCATCCCTCACACAGCCAATGGCCCCCCCCCCTTACACATGGGGCCTAAAAGAGTCTCGTCATGGATACTGAGTCGAGATTACCAGCTACTGAATGGCAGTACCATCACTTACAGGTTCCCCATTCCACACATAAAAGACATGAACGGTGAATTGGTGGGTGCGACAGCTTTTAGCATTGCCAACTGTGCATGTGCGAAGACACAATTTCTTTGCTCCAGTAGACATGAGTATTCGCATCTGCCACATGGTGTAAAACATCCTGTCCAGACATGACAGGGTTTCCCCCACCAAGGACTACACAGCATGGAGGGGTATACTGTTATATGGACGATATCCCTGTTTTTTTTTTCGCTCTCTGTCACAGGATACTTAGCACCTTCTACAACTTTCTGAGTGACTCTAGTACGCATGGGTTGTGGTGAATAAACATAAGTGCATTTTTGGGCAATGTAGCGTGAACTTGTTAGGGTTTGAGATGTCGACGTCAGGTGTCCTACCACTCCCAGAACGAGTTAGGGCGACCCAGCAAGGAACATGACCAAGGACATTCACGGCATTTAGAAGATTTTGGGGAATGGTTAAATACTACCGTCGCCACCTGTCACATGTGGCGCATCTGCTAGCACCACTGACCTTGACCAGACAGGTTAAAGGAAAAATCACAGCAGATATGAGGAGGGTGCTTGAAATGTGGAAGCAACTGTGGCATTTGAGTCAGTGAAGGAGTATGCCACATGGATGGTAGTAATGAGTCATTTGCAAAAGAAAGACGCCTATGACCATTGTGTTAGATGAAAGCTAAGAGGCAGTTGCCGCCATCTTACAACAGCACATTGACAGCACATGGCAGTCCTTGGCATTCCTCTCCTCAATATTAATAGAGAACCAAAGAACTTGAGCATAATAGATTGGGAACTGTAAAAATCTACATGGCTGTCAAGCATTTCTGTGACTGTATGGAAAGCACAGAATTCGCAGTTTTCATAGACCACACTCAAACCACAGCACTATTCAAAAAAGGATCACTCAAGGGCTCGCCCTGAGAAACCAGACAGGTGGACTTCATTTCCCGGTTAACCACTGATGACCACCAAGTGAGAGCAGAAAGAACACTGTCGACAATTATTTGTCCAGAAATTGAACCAAAATTATAGCAGTACGATGGGATCACATCATAGAAGCACAAGAGTTGGACAAGGAATTAGATACGCTAATGGAGGAACAAGGACAGGACTGATAGAGATTGTCACACATGGGCAAAGCAGTGTAGCAGGTGTCAGCAGAGTAAAACTGGCCACCTCACCATCGGTCCACAAGGATCATTCATCATACCTTCAGCCAGATTTGGGCGTGTACATATGGAACTTGTGGGCCCCCTTTCCTGCTCCAGTGGATTCTGTTACATTTTCTTTTATAAAGAGGTGGAGCCCCTCCATGCCCACGCCAGCATGTTGGCCAACACAAAAAGTCCACTGCTGTCTCTGCATAAAGGTTAGTGTTCACTAAGTGACATCTCATAGGATGTGAGCACTGCATTGTTTGCATACATCTGCTTAAGGTTAAACATTAATGCACACTCATCTGGAGATAGATTGGGTCGGAAATTGAACGAAGGCTAGTGGTTTGAAGGACAGAGGAGAAAAAGTGCCAATTCAAGTGCCAAGGGAAAAAAACTTCTGCGATAACAGGGTCAGGTACTAAGAGCAATAGCGGATTACTTGTTGCCTGCGACTAGTCATGCAAGGTAGGTTTTGTTAGTAATGGGTACCATGCATCGATAACATGTCAGAACCATAGGTCAATACAGTGAAAGGAGTCTGGTGCGACAGTACAGTCTGCTGCGTTGAGCCCTCTGCTGCACCTTGTCGTTAGCAACTTCGCACAGCATCATTAGGCTGAAGTTGAAGGACGGCAGCTCCCTGTTGGTGGTCGTCTCTTATTTATTGCGTGGAACAGTTTTTCTGCAGCTGCTCCTTGACCAGCTCTGCTCGCTTGGCGTACTGTGCTGCAGATTCGTCACAGAACTGCAGGCCGTTCTCTCTCGCATGGAAAATGTACGCTGCTTTCTTGTCTTCTCCTTCCTTTGTGCTCGTCACCCAGTGGGTTTTGGCATCATTGCTGTTGCTGCTGAGGCGACTGATGTCTTCTTGACGCCCTCCTCCTGCGGTGCTGCTGGGGCGGACGCAGAGACAGGCACCCTAATGCTCTTCTTCGTGAGAGCAGTTGCGTTTGCCGGAGTTTGCACCCCTACAGCTTATCACCGGCCTTGGACAAGGCTACACGCTGTTGCCTCAAGGCCCCGCCCTTCTCTGCAGCCAGGGTGGTGCGAAGGCGGCCATCATGATGGCTTTGAGAGCCACTGTGGCTTCTTCCACTGCAGTGCGGAAGTCGACACCACTGTTCTTCTTGGGAGCGCGAGATCCATCCCATCCTTCTGCCACTGGGCGTTCGTCCCCCACTTCTGAACTGTCCCTCAGCTGAGCTGGGCTGGTCTGTGCCCATCGTCATTGCCATCTTCTCCGCTGCATCGGGGCGGCCACGGCCGTCTCGCCGCCTCTGGCATAGCTCTGGCTTGAAAAAGATAGACAGCCGTGCCAGCTGGCGACATGCAGTTCACAACACCGGCCGCAAGCTGGCAGCACTTCTCTGCCGCAGTTGTATGCGCGCAGCTGTCGTGCTCGCCGGAGAACTTGACACACCCTGTTGTATTGCAGCAATACTTGGCGACTGGCCCTCGTCCTGGCACTTGAAGCACTGGGCATGAGGTTCCATGCCAATAACCTGGTAACCTTAGTGGACCATATTACCTGATCATGGGAGCTCATCTTAGTTGAAGGTAACATGACAGCTATAGTTGCAAAGCTCACTCTAGGTGGTTGGATTGCAAAGTTCAGCACACTGCACAATATCGCTACCATAAAGGGCAAATATTTTACGGCATCTTTATCCAGGAAACCCTATACCTATGTGGCTGCTCCCACATACACACCTCCAGCTAGCCATGATATGATGAAGAGGTTCCACCATACCTTCAAGATGGTGCTAATGCGTGCTGGCCCTACATGGTCAAATGCGTTACTGCTCATCCTCTTAGGCTTGTGACTGGCAGTCAAAGCAGACCTGCAGCATTCACCGGCACAGCTCGTGTACAGCAGCTACACATTTAAAAAATGATTATTCAAAATGTTTTCGACTTCCGGCTTGTTGTTTGTCAAGTTTCCAATCGCTTTGATGGTAATGCCATCATCCTGTACTCTTGGTTGCCCTGTCTCCCTTACAATAATATTCCAAATTGTTTTGATTTTGTTATCAGAGGTATTAATCTCAGACATGATGCACATGCTTCTGGACTTTTTAATAACATTTCTTAATGTAGCACAGTAGTTTTTATAATATTTGGCTGTTTCTGGGTCATTACTCTTTCTTGTTGTTAGATACCGCTCCCTTTTGTGGTTACAATATACTTTTATTTCTGAAGTAAGCCAAGGTTTTTTGCATGGTTTCTTATAATTAGTTTTAACTTCAAATTCTCTTGCAAGTGTATCATGAAATAAGTTATATTTTAAATTAGCATTGGATTACTTGTACACCTCATCCCAGTCTAACTGCTCAAATTCAAATTCTCTTGCAAGTGTATCATGAAATAAGTTATATTTTAAATTAGCATTGGGTTCCTTGTACACCTCATCCCAGTCTAACTGCTGAAGATTTTCCCTGAAATTTCTAATTGTTGAGTCAGTATTGAATGCACAACTTTGGAGGGTAGTTTTGAATTACTGAATGAAGCTATGTCATACACTGTAACTTGCTGAGCACCATGATCAGAAAGGCCATTCTCAAAAGGACAAGAATTTATGTTTTTAAACTTACCTTGGTCTATAAAAGTGTTATCTATCAATGTGCTGCTGTCCTTTACTACCTGAGTAGGAAAATCAATGACAGATGTCAAATTGAAAGAACCGAGCAAGACTTACAGGTCATTCTTCCTATTACACTCTTTCACTTAACATTGAAGTCCCCACAAATACTAATTTGCTTTCCCATGTCTGACAGATAGCACAACAAGGCATCCAAGTTTTCCAGGAATAAATGAAAGTTTCCTGAAGGGGACCTATATACCGTTACAATTATAAAAGAACCCTCTTTCAGTTTAAGTTGACAGGCACATGCTTCTATATGTTGCGCTAGACAAAACTTCCTTATATCTAAGCTTCTTACACAGTGACAACTTTTGACATATATGGCAACTCCTCCTCTCACCTTATTCTCTCTACTTATATGTGCAGCTAGTTTATAACCACTGATATTTACCTTTTCCATATCAGATACAATGTGATGCTCAGACAGGCACAGTATATCTATTACATAATCAGATTCAATGTCATCTAAACAAACCAGGAGCTCATCTACTTTATTCTTCTTGGTGAAAAATGGTAACATTATTTTTTACTTTACTTTTGTGATAATCTACTTTTTTCTTTAATCCACCAACAATTCATTTACAAGAAGAATTTGATTTACCACAGTTTTCTTCTGGATGCCTCATTTTAAAATAGCTTTCCACATAAGCTAATCACAAAGGATATGAAACAGCCATTTAAAAAACTAAAGGTCACCAGAAGGATCAAAATATACAGTGAAAGGAAGAAATAGAGATTCTGCAGTAGTTCCACACTATAAAAGCTATTAAAATTACTAAAGAAACCCTGTTAAAAATCAGTATCAGAAATCAGTACTGCCAACAACAGACTCAAGGCTATACAGAATATAGTGATAAGAGAGACAGGACAAGTGGCCAAAGAACAGAATAAGATCATTACTGAATTGAAGGAAAGGGCTAGAAATGATAAGTCAAGGCAAATATGTTTAGTAACCATTTCTTAAATACAATAGAAAATATAGGTAGAAACAGTTCAAGAGCAAATCACATCTTTATGAAAAAGAAACTCTCTTAAAATTCAGTCTTAAGAATGTGTCACCGACTTCTCCTTCTGAAAATGGGAAAATTATATATTCTCCATCAAAAAAGATTTTTCTCATGTAATAAGCACAGTCACATGTAAAATATGTAATGCACCACTACCTCAAAGCACTTTTCCAAGGAGACTGAAATATGCTGCTGTTAAAGCCTTCTATAAGAAAGGTGATGTGAGAGACATCAATAACTATCAACCTGTTTCACTACTGGAATCATTTTCCAAAACTTTTGAGAAGGTGGTGTCTTCTAGAATAGTATCTCACCTTAGCAGCAACAATATCCTCATTAACTCACAGCCGACTGGAGTGGCTGAGCAGTTCTAGGTGCTACAGTCTGGAACCGCTCGACTGCTACGGTCGCAGGTTCGAAGCCTGCCTTGGGCATTGATGTGTGTGATGTCCTTAGGTTAGTTAGGTTTAAGTAGTTCTAAGTTCTAGGGGACTGATGACCTCAGATGTTAAGTCCCATAGTGCTCAGAGCCATTTGAACCATTTGAACCATTAACTCACAGTTTGGAGTTCAGAAGAGTTGCCATAGTGAGAACTTGATTTACATGTTCACTCACCAAATTTTACAAGCATTAAATAAAGAAATAGCGCTGGTTGGTATTTTCTATGACCTATCTATGGCGTTTGACTCTGTGAGTCACACAGTATTCTCCTAGATTAACTGAGGAGCATGTGACTGATGGCATAGCCAACAAATAGATAACATCATATCCAACCAAAAGAATTCAGAATGTTGTAATTAGTAATTCTTACCAGTGTAGTTCAGGGACATTATTCTGACTGAAGAGAAATCACATGGATTCCTCAAGGCTCAACCTTAGATCTGCTCTTGTTCCTCATATACATAAACAATATTCCATCTAATATAAAAAACAGAATTAGTTATTTTTGTAGATGACATTAGTATTGTAATCAATCCAAGCATGGATACAGTAACAGAAGAATTTGTAAACAGTGTTCTTAAAATTATCATTCACTGGTTTTCTGCAAATGAACTGATGTTCAATTTTTAAAAAGACACAACATATTCAGTTCTGCACATGTAGAGATACTAACCCAATGATAAGTGTAATGTCAAATAGTGTGGAAACTTCAAAATTCTCATGTGTCCATACAGATGAGAATTTTGACTGAAAAAACAGCATTTTGGAACTCCTAAACCAACTTAGTTCATTTACATTTGCACTTAAAATCATAGCAAATCTTTGGAAAAGACAAACCAGTAAGTTAACATATTTTTCATAATTTCATTCAGTAATGTCACTTGGAATAATGTTCTGAGATAAGTGATCTTTAAGAAAGAAAGTCTTCGTTGCCCAAAAATGTACTATAAGAATAATATGTGGTTCTCACCAATGATCGTCTTGTAGATGTGAAGGTCTTATTTCAATACTGGTACAAGTCCACTTTTGTTCATTGTGAGATACAGAGTCCTATAGTTAAATGAGTGTTGAAAAGTCTGCAGTTGAGATACCAGAAATATCCAAGCATAAGGCTTCTTGCTAGAGGTGAACCTTTCTTTCTGTTCGGATCATTAATTGCAGAAGCATTATAGGCAGAAAAGTGGATGTAATGGACTTGTACCACCATTGAAATAAGCCATTCATATAAGCTTAATGAGTGGGCCTATTTGAGTGCTGCTTCACATTATATTCATTCAATCATGAAGTTAGTTGTAAACAATCCACTACAGTTCAATGTTGCAACCAAAAGTTTTGATCACTTATCCAATGATATAAAATGTCTGACAGACAGAAAAACAAAATTTGAAAACAAACTGAAAAAGTTTCTCCCCGACAAGTGCTTCCATTCCATAGAAGAAGTCTATGACTATAGTGTGTAAAAGGTTGTTGTGTCGTCGACTGCTAATATCAATAGTGATCACCAATGTCAACACAAAAAACAATGAACAAATGAGCCTCTTTGGAAATGATTGTCTTTTATGTGCTGTTCCACCATTGTTCTGACGTGTGATGCAACAGTGTAAAGTGTACTCTCATTACATTGTGTGCACAAGAGTTAATTAAGTATTAGTTTATATTTGTATGATTCATGGCATCAGTACTTGAATATCATTCGTAATCACTGCCACACGAATTCCTACACTGGTGACTTGTCACAACGGTTTGTTTTGTTCGAAACCAGTGAACATGCCATAACGCTTATTGCTGAGACAATGGATCTCAAAGTGCATCAGAAGCTATTACAGCCATTCGTCAATCTGGATTATGTGTCCCAAGGATTGCATATTGCACCAAACTGCATGGAACCACTTAAGAACTAAAATGCGAGTGTCAATGACTATCAAACCCGTCCCATGTGCATTCTTGCTCTTGCTGACACCATATGGCAACATTCAGTGCAATCTTCCTGAGGCATGTTTGCTCATTCTAAGTTTTTACACCTTTGCTTACTGATTCGATCTGTCTCTGTTCAGTCGCTAGGTGGCGCTTCAGTTGCCTGTTAGTTGGGTCTTCAGTTGTAGTTCCTTGGAGCAGCTTGTTGAACACATGGGCAGTCATTCAGCCGCAGTCAACAAGGGAGAGAGAAGAGGCACATGTGATGTACAATGAGATGATCATGGAGCTTACACGCCCATGGTTGTCTAATCAGCTTGTGGTCGATAGAGTGGTGTCGGTCAGCAATGCTTGGGCCTAATGTCGACACAGCCAGTTTACCCTATATTAACCTGGCATAGTTGCTGATGTGAGTGTTGGAGTGCTGTTAGTTTTCTGGCACAGTCTGTTCTGCCCTTTAGGGGTAAGGTACTTGCTATTTGATTTACACATGTGCTCCCATGCTAAAGTTGCTCCCACTATGCTGGATTGCCTATGGTTCCCCATCACTCTGTTTGGCATTATCTGAGTACTGTATTTGTGTGTTTTAAAATTTCTTTTAATTACAACTTGTTCAATATCTACTTATTTTTTCAGCCGTGCCTGTAATTAATTGTCATGTATTCTATACTGATACATGTGTTAGTGACCTCTGAGAACTAAACTGAGTCTTATTTGTGCTGGAAGTTGTTGCTTCTCTGACTGATGTAACGACCATAAATTGTCTATGCCTGTGGTAAGCAAATGCCAACGGCCTTTCTGCAGTGGTAACACCGGTTCCCGTCAGGTCACTGAAGTTAAGCACTGTCAGGCTGGGCTAGAACTTGGATGGGTGACCATCTGGTTTGCTGAGCGCTGTTGGCAAGCACTCAGCCCTTGTGAGGCAAACTGAGGAGCTACTTGACTGAGAAGTAGCAGCTCCGGTCTCGAAAACTGACATATGGCTGGGAGAGTGGTGTGCTGACCACATGCCCCTCTATATCCGCATCCAGTAACGCCTGTGGTCTGAGGATGACATGGCGGCCGATCGGTGCCGTTGGGTCTTCCAACATCTGTTCGGACAGAGTTTAGTTTAGTTTTCGTGGTAAGCAAATGCTAGTGGCCCAGTGACTCTTGGTTCATTTGGGGAATTAACTTCTGTAGCTCTGAGATTTTGCCCCTTTCAAGAAAGTTAATCTTTATTGTTTTAAATACGATTACTATTGTAGCTGTTTGAGTGTTATCTCTCAAGATTTGCCTGTTACCTTTCAAGCCACTTAAGTTAATGAATTTTGGCAGCTGTCTTGTGTATCGACGTGGCTGATGACTACCAAATACATCTGATCACTTCCAGTGCACACCTACACGCCATGCACAGAGAATTGGCAGCCATCTTGTCCTTGCCGCACGAAAAGTAGACGGCACATGCAGAAATGTCTGATACTACAAATGTGAGTCAGGTCCTCATCCTCTGGTGACTGAGATACACCATGATCAGCTGACAACAAGCCATCAGGCATGTTCCACCGTTTGGAGTATGGAGAGCAACCAACAGATTGCACATAACTGTTGTTTCCATGCACACTCTGGCACTACTACCTGCATATGCGATCATTTCTGCAGTCACCCAAACGTCATCTGTGACCTTCACCAAGTGTCAGTGGTTGTGACACTGCTAAAGCATGCAGTAGAATCACCGGTGTGAACCAAACGTGTTTGGTCCCATTATCTGTGTTTACGTGACCAGCATACTAAGCAGCATTTCCTGGTGAATCATCTTCCAAACTCAGCACTCTTCCAGCTCCTTCTGCTACTCAACTGATCACAGATACTTCACCACTACCCAGGGTGGTGACTGGATCAATCATTGTAACGTATGGTACTACTGTACATAACATTGATTTCAGTAATGGACAGGTTTTCTAGTGGACATGAACAATGGAACAGAGCACTACAGAGTAGAACGTCTGCCTTTACAATAATGGAGTTCATTATTACAGACGTCACTATGCAAGCGACTCTGATTATCAGTTCCTATCATTGTTACCTCGACCTCCCGCCAAGGTGGAGAGCCTAACTTCGCAGAATTTCAGCCTCAAGGACATCCAACATAATGTGGAGGACCTGCAAAACAGAGTACAGAACTTCATCCACAACCCTGGCAGTAACAACTAGTATGCTCACCTCGACGAATTACTGACTCAGGCTTTACTGAATCTGAATTTGATAGACACTTCAGACAACGTGAATACAGGCTGCTTCTGGAGAAGTGCTGTGAAAACACCAGCCAACACTGGATAAATCTGTTAGACATACTGCAGTCTAGTTTGCCTTCCCATTGAAACTATCTCGTTTTTGAACCAACGAATTGCATACAGGATAGTGACAGTGCTATCTGTAACAGTGCAAGCGGTGACACTGACTCCACCACATGTACATTTAGTGTGTACCAGCCCTTAAGTCACCACGACATTAAGGGTAGCACAAACCACTGAACTGAAACCACAGAGGGACATCCTGTCTCCTACATGGCACAGTGCCTTCTTTCTGAAAAGTTACTGATCACTGAAGCGTCTGTAGATTAATTAATAACTAAGGACATGGTCTACCCCTCGAACAACCCTTGGGCTTCATTGATAAATTGGCCCCCGAAAAGTATGGCACATTTCATATGTGCAGGAACCCTCAGTTCCAAAACCATCCCTGATCGATATCTGGTATCCAACATCCAAGGTTTTGCCCGTTCACCATCGGATCCCTCTGTTTTCAGCGTCATATGATTGAAGAAGACATACTTGCAAATGCCAGTGGAAATAGATGACACTCATAAATCCGCTATTGTAACCCCCTTTGAGTTATTTGGATTTTTATACATGCCACTTGGACTGAAAAATTCGCTACAAACGAAGCAGAGATTCAACTCTACACTGCGCAAACTCTCATTTTGCTTCCCATTTCTGGACAGTGTTCTGATTTCTTCTTCTTCGCCACATGAACGCGAATATCACCTTAAACAGATTTTTACCACCATGGAATGGTTAGGTGTAACACTGAACACCGAAAATGCCACTTATGACAACAGGAAGTAACATTTATAGGCCACTCCGTTTCGTCAGAGGGACTGAGACCAACAGAGCGAAGGACTGGGTTAATTCATCTAACACCTATACTCTCAACTTACTAGTAAATTCATAGATTTTTTGGCATGATCAATTTCTATTGGCGTCACATTCCGCAAGCAGCAGCTATTCTAACACCTCTTACCAACGGCCTTTCCACTATGAACCCGAAGGTAAACAGAACTCTTCTGTGGTCAGAAAATATGTTATAAGCATTTGAATCCATCATACTGTCGTTACTGAAAGCAGCGACATTGGCCCAACCCTCGGCTAAGGCCCACCTGTTTATCTCTGCTGACGCTGGTGACATTGCTATTGGCGCAGTTTTGCAACAAACACTTTTCTCCCATAATTTAAAAGTGTCCTCATAGTTGTGTCAGCATATGACCGAGAGTTACTAGTGCTTTGCGAGGTGGTGAACGACTTCATGGAAGACACAGAGGGCCAACCCTCCACACTTTTTACGGATCACTGTCCACTGGTTCACGCCATCCACACCACTTTTTCCAATAGAATGTGCTTATTGAACATCAGTACAAATACAGGCTCTATATATAAAGTTCGTAACACTTTCAATTATTTATTGCACAAGAACTAAAGATTATACAGGCACATTGTACATACACAGTTTTAATCTGCCAGGAAGTTTCATATCAGCACACACTCCGCTGCAGAGTGAAAATCTCATTCTGGGATCATCCCCCAGGCTGTGGCTAAGCCATGTCTCTGCAGTATCCTTTCTTTCAGAAGTGCTAGTCCGCAAGGTTTGCAGGAGAACGTCTGTAAAGTTTGGAAGGTAGGAGACGAGGTACTGGCGGAAGTAAAGCTGTGACGACGGGGCCTGAGGCGTGCTTGGGTAGCTCAGTTGGTAGAGCACTTGCCCGTGAAAGGCAAAGGTCCCCAGTTCGAGTCTTGGTCCAGCACACAGTTTTAATCTGCTAGGAAGTTTCAGATGTCATAGATATTGCATTTTGAAGAGAAACACCAAAAGTTTTTTTATAAACATTCGATATGCGAACCATGAGTGACCCAACAGACGACAATACACTAATCGAATTCTTGCCATACCCGTCCCAGCATGGCATCGTCGACTGTGGTAGTTGCTTCCTGTATTCTCTCCTGGAACTCTGCTACATCATTTCGTAGAGGCGGTACATACACTAGATCTCTAATGTGTCCCCACAGAAAAAAGTCACACAGAGTGAGATCTGATGATTGAGGAGGCCATTTCATGAAACAGCTGTAGCACACTTGTTTTTGTCGAACTCCAACACACAGAAAGCTCACTTTGTACCTGAACTCGCCATGTTTACTACCAGCACTGACTGTCGGCAAATTACCAAACTACGCTATTTCGGTATAAATTAAAAAAATTCAGGGTTTCTCTTCAAAATGACAAATGTATGATATCTGTAAAATGTTTGGTTCTTGTGCAATAAATAATTGAAAGTGTTCCTAGACTTTATGTACACCCTGTATTAAACAGTATTACAATGTGAGAATTGTGCATCACTACAAACAGTACACAAAATGCATTATTCAAACAGTTGTGCGTGAAACATTATTCTGCACTTACAGAAATCGAAAGTGATTAAAAAAATCATTAAATTCAGTCTTTTACATACATAACACCTCAATGAAGTGTTAAAAATCTTGAACGAAAGTACAATGGTAGGGACGTTTTCCTCTGCTGCTTCCGACACCTCTATTTTATTGCTCAATTATCAACAGATACGCAACATATGAGCAGGGAGAAAATGTAGTGGCTTGCATTAGATCTTTCACTGGACTAATTGATTTTGGTGATTTGACCGTAGCACAAGAAAAACAAACATTTACTGGGCCTCCTATAGGACACCAATAGGAGCTTGAGGTTCCAACACATTAAAGCAACCAGCCATACAACGCAGTCATGGTGTGACACGTCACAGGGTAGACCACAAAATTTAGTTCCGATGTCATTCGAGAAAATGATCTTTGACAACTTACACAGTCTGTCCGAAACAGCAGTTTGCCCTTCCATAAGACCAATTATGGAACATTTCGTTTGGGCAGGAATTAAGGCAGACCGCAAGAAAAGGTCACACACCTGCATTCCATGCCACTGTAGCAAAACCTGACACTATGCATTCCCACCACACAGCACATTTAAAGTACAAAAAGGGCATTTCCAGCATCTTCTTTTAATCGTCTCTTTGCCAGAATCCAGTGGCTATAAGTACATGTTATTGGCTACTGACCATACAACTCGTTTTGTAGGGACCTCTACACTATACATTATAGTGGCAGAACCCCCGCACAGGCATTCTTAGATTGTGAGTCTCTCGCTTTGGATGCCCATTGTCCATTACAACTGATCAAGGACATCAATTCGAGTCGGTCTGCTTTGCACAACTGCTCAAATTGAGTGATTTGCAACGCTTTCATACAACTGCTTACCATCCACAAAGAAGCAGATGGCACTGCACCCTCAAGGTCGCTTTGATGTGCAATGATGCACATAGGACTGATGTATTGCTGGGTGTCTGCGCTGCATACAAGGATGACCTGAAGTCCTCTCTCTAAGAGGTTATATAAGTTGAATGACTCACACTGCTGGCAGAATTCTTCTTATCTTAGTCACCAGTTCCAACATTAGACTTAATGCCTTTGGTGCACAATGTTAAACAGCCCATCGCTACTATCTGCACCCCAGCCCTCCCTCTTGCAAGTAGTGTATGGCCAGTTTTTGTGCAGACAGAACTATGTGACTGCATTCACATCATGCTACATGATGACACAGTTTGTACAGCATTATAGCATCCGTATTCCAAGCCCTACAAACTCCTGCAACGGGGGGAACAGACATTTTCAATCCTAGTCAAAGGCAAACCATCGACACTATCAATCCAATGCCTCAAGAGACTACATGTCAGAATAGGACCTACCTCTTACTTACCCTGTCACTCCACAGTGCTCCACACTGGAATAGGCCGGGGGGGAGGGGGGATTCTGTGACGGCACCGACTGCCGACATCAACAGCGAATGTCAATATCAACGCAATAAACAATGAACAAGTGTAACTTCCTGGCAGATTAAAACTATGTGCCAGACCGAGACTGGAACTCGGGACCTTTGCCTTTCATAGGCAAGTGCTCTACTGTCTGAACTACCCAAGCACGACTCACGACCTGTCCACACACAGCTTTAATCTGCCAGGAAGTTTCATATCAGCGCACATTCCACAGCAGAGTGGAAATTTTATTCTGGAATAAATAACTGAGTCTGCTTGGAAATGGCTGTTTGTTGTGCTGTTCCGCCCTTGTTCTCGCGTCTGATGCTAAGGTGTAAAGTGTGCTCTAATTGCGTTGCGTGTACAAAGAGTCGTAACGACATGTAGCAATATTTACAAAATAATTTTTAATGTGAATATAAGACTATTTGTTCCATGTCATTACGATTTATCCTGCAAAATGATCCGTGGAACATAAAAGTAATTAACAAGCAGCGCCGATCGAACTCCCACTGACGCCTCTCCCGAAGGTCGTCTCCTGTACCGATTTAGAGAATCGAATTGTCTCTCGACTATTAAGTGAATGTCGATCCATCGATATCTGTCATCCGATCCGAAGCAGACGTTACCGCGTGTGCGAGTGTGATAATGTGATGTGGGATGTAGGAGGTGTTTTTGTGGTTGTGTCCAGCATTGTTTGTATTTGATATCACTTCATCGTGATAATAAAATTGCCGAGCGGATGATAGCTACTGAGAAAGTAAACAAGACTTCCTATTGTGTGATATGGAACAAAGACTAGACGCTAAACATGGGGTAAACAAATGTATCCTGCAATGAAAAACGTCAACCAGAAGAGGAACAATACTCGAAATGATTTTAAAGGTATGTTGTACAAAAATCACATGCAAATTATTCTTGATGCAATACATCTCCGCTGCCGCGGGTTAAATGTAAGAACCACGAAAGCTTTCTTCACAGTTCAGGCTACCGCATGATACCTACACTCCTTCCCAGATTACTGTATTTTTACAAAGACTGTCAGCTGCTGCCACCGAGTTTCCAGCTGGTTTCTTTGTACCAAATTGAACCTAAGAATTTACGTATCAGGTAACAGCCGCAATTTGCTCAAAGCTAGTGATTAACATTTATTATATATATATATATATATATATATATATATATATATATATATATATATATATATATATATATATATATCAGTATATGCATAGACAGAACAAAATTTTTAGTAAGCCCTAATGCCGAAGCACAACATTGCAAATGGAGACATTTGTTTTATTGCTGCGCACGGATTTCGCATAAGTCAGGTATATATACGATTAATTCCACTTAAATTGTGGCGCAGTGGTTAGCACACTGGACTCGCATTCGGGAGGACGACGGTTCAATCCCGTCTCCAGCCATCCTGATTTAGGTTTTCCGTGATTTCCCTAAACCGTTTCAGGCAAATGCCGGGATGGTTCCTTTGAAAGGGCACGGCCGATTTCCTTCCCAATCCTTCCCTAACCCGAGCTTGCGCTCCGTCTCTAATGACCTCGTCGCCGACGGGACGTTAAACACTAACCACCACCACCACCACTTAAATTGTAACTTTATCTACTATAAATAGTCAGGTGCTGAATTGTGCACATTACATTGTAAGCAATGTTTACGACATTTTTATAGTTACATGTGTTTAACATAACAGACACATAAATTTTCTCACACATTATGGACGAGTGAACAGCATTTTTAACCTTTGTAGTCTTGAATGTCATGAGTTTGCTTATAAATTTTTCACTCCCTATGTTATGTGAATAGTTTCAGAAATTTGTAATCATTGAGTTTCTTATGTGAACGTTAAAGTAGCTTAGACAAAATCACGCTGGTGTTGGAAACATGTACCTTCCTTTGACCTAAGAACTAGCTCATCTAGCCAGTGACAGGAAGGTTTTTAGTCCAAGATTAAACCTGCAATTTGACCATTTCATTTAAACATACAGGTAGCGTTCATAGTAGGAAATTAAAAACACACCATCAGGCAGTAACTGTAATTTATTTATTACTTCTTATGTCAATTAATAGTTAAAGCTATGCCATTTACTAATGTGTAAGTCATTGTCCATTGCGTGGATTTCTTTTTGAATATGACTTGTGTCAAATGATGCCCCCTCTGCACAACAACAATGGAAGCTTTCCATTACTCGGTGTAACGTATTCCCTGGGACGTTGCTGACGGCAGTTCTGATGGGATCCTTCAACTCAGGAATGGTGGCACAACATGTTTGGAACACTTCTTGCTTCAGGTAGCTCCAATGGAAAAAGTCTGCACATGAAAGGTCAGGGGAGCGAGGCGGCCACGAAATGTCACAAAAATGGGAAATTACTCCATCTTGTTGAAACCATAATTTTTCCACACCCACATCGACCATACCTAATTGGGGAAGTCTTGCAGCATCTTTAGGTAGCGTTCACTGGTGACAGTTACAGCCACACCACTGTCTTCTTCAAAGAAGTAAGAGCCAATAGTGCCAAAGGAAGCAACTCCACACCACACTGTGACACGAGAACCGTGCAAGGGCTTGATGTGCAGTTCACACGGGCTTACATCACTCCAATAATGCCTATTCTGTTTATTCACTGAACCACATAAGTCGAAATGAGCTCCATCTGACATCAGGATGGTGTGCAACATTTGTGGATTTTGGCAAAGATCACGCGTGATTAAGCAGAATGTTTCGCGTGAAACCCAATCGCAAGGCTTAATTTCCTGAACAATCTGCAGCTTATATGGGTGAAAATGGAGATCTTCGTGCAACATTCGTAAATACAGAAGTGTCCAGTTCCCCCTGTCTGCTTTGACCCATGACATCACAAATATGGCGGAAACGACCATACGCTACGACTCCAATATGGCGCCTATGACGTCAGTATGTAAACATGACCACAAACATGAAAATATATTGAAAAACCAACACACACACATTCCACAAAAAACCTAATGAGACTAACGGGACAAGCGTGGAAAATTGGGGGTTTTTGGGTGGGGACAAAGTAAATATAAGCAAATTTAGACACACGTCACCATACCAAACCACACAAAATGATGAAAAAACCCGACTACACAAAACTACCCACATTCCATTAAACACAATATCCTCTGGAATCGGACACTTCCCTTGATCTATATAGCTCAACAGCAGCTCTCGAACCCACAAATTGGAATCGAACATTTCCCTTGACCTATATAGCTCAACAGCAACTCCCGATACTGGAACACCCACAGCCACAAGTACACATTGGAATCGAACACTTCCCTTGACCTATATAGGTCAACAGAAACTCCCAATACCAAATCATAAAACCCAAAACTGCGCCCACGTCCGCAATCATCATTGCCTCAAAAAACACAATAAACCAACAGAATTGGAATCAAACACTTCATTGACCTGTTAGCCTTACAACATCTCCACATATAGCCATCCCTGGTCGAAGATGCTGGAAATTCAGTAAGCCGCATCTCTTCACGACACACTGAACACTTCACAACTTCATCCAAAAATCCAAATAGTTGAAGAAATTTTATTAGAGACAACGCACTGTCCCCCATCATTGCCGACAACCGAAAACTGTTGACCTTGTCAGTCATATCCATACCTACCAAAGACAAAAAAAAAAAAAGCAATTTACCAACATTCACACACGACGAACAGAAAAAAACTACAGTAATATTGACATAACAAAACCAAAATCGTTAACTCCCTGAAAAATATTCCGCTGAAAGCACAGTCACTGCTGATACCACACACGTGCAATGCTAACACACAGCACACAGACACACCACCAGAGAGCACCACCGATCACATCAAAACGACAGCTACAAACATGCAACTCTCAGAAACGAAATTCCACTCCATTGTGACGTCACACACCACAACAGCCTTACGTCATGGGTCAAAGCTGACGGGTGGGATCGGTTGCTTTGGTCAACCACAATATTCTCCTGAATGAGCGACTGGGCATATGCACAGTTTGCACATGACAACGAGCAGATCTTTTTGGGTTACGCAAGAGTGCAGCACGAGCATTTTCCACGGCTTCTGGTGTTCGCACAGTTCTTTCATTACTTCCCCGTTTGCTATTGCAGACAGAACCTGTTGTTCGCAATGCACGTACCCACTTCACAACGGTCTGTCCATTTGGAACTTTCCCATGACTTCCCAAGTTGAAATGTTGCCGAAATAGACGCTGGGTAGCAATAACAGAGTGGTTATTCCTGAAATAACTTTCAACAGGAAAGGCATGATGCTGTGCACTCCACCACTCCATATCACTGTCACACTTGAAATGGCAGCTCATTAGTACACGAATGCGGCACGAGCTGGCGCGCATTCCTGCAGTACGTCATTGTACTACACAAGTCAAATCACGCTTTGATCACTGCCGCACTGTGTACTAGTGTTGAAAGTCATTTTAGATATTGTATACATTCTGAGTTCAAATGCAGATAGAAGGGATAATAAAACAATGGAAAATCCAGGTTGGAATGTCAACAACATTGTGAGTAGGACAGGCAAGTAGCAATCTATCCTGATCATAATATTGTTGACAGTTCTTTATAAGATATTTTCAGTACTCCAAAGAGCACACCATGTGGCTTTTTTACCACTTAATACCTCACCCAAACTCTTCAACTTCAATGCCCACCTGCATTCAAAATCATATTACAAATAAAATGGATATCATGGGCAGCACCAACTTGAACGTCTGTCTTGTAAAGCACTAACAATCCACAGAAACACTTCTAGCTCCAAACTGTCACTGACATTTGGCCACTGTCAGATGACTAGCAGATATAGTTGAAGTTGGAATGGAAAACTTCTGGCTGACTACTTGTTCTGCACCATCATTCAGTACGAAAAGTACTGAATCAGCAAAAAATATCATATTCCTTCCATCAGAATTGTGACAGTGCTTGACAGATGTTAATTGGAAGAATTGGTCTTCCATCATAGAGCGTCTTGACAGCTACATGTTTGCTTTGTAGTCATATCATCCTGAAGTCAGCACCAAACTGTATCCACTGACTTGGGAAACACAGTAATATATTTCAGTTGCTCTGAATTTAGGAGAGGGTTTTGTCATAATGTGTTGACAACTCATTATTTTTGGCCTATATTATTACATGTCAAAGTCCAGTTTGCACACAGTTGTTGGGTTCTTGTAGTATTTTCATGACACATCTTTGTTCTGTTATTAAAATCAAACAGAGTTCTGCATGGAACTACCATGAAGAATTTTCAGGCCACCAATATTTATTCTTTTTATGTTTTCCAGAAGGCAGAAATGCTACTTCAGAGTCTACTCACTTGATGGAGTAATGGCAGATGTTACAACAGAATTTGTAGGTTGCTACCAGTTCGTATAAATTTTAGCATATGATTCCACTCATTATTTTCGAACAGTGATATCATAATGGAACCAAATATGCAACACACACAAGATTTCAAAATAACATCCCATACTTATAAACATTTCCATTGCACCAAAATGTAATCACAAATTGTAGGATTGTGTGAAATTCTTAATAATAAATATAGAAACTAATGGGAAACTGGGGTTCAGAGTGGGGAGAAAATAACATTTAAGGTAAAAATCTCGGAATCGCAGTAACAGTAAAACTTAGGAAATGCAACAGACAGGAACAAGATGCAGCTAAAAATCGTGAAAAATAATGGAACATGGAATTTACAATTAGATGTGAGCCATATAGCTGAGGTATGCAGAGTGATTCCAACAAAATTAAATCCTAAAAGAAATTGCACTATACATCTAATGGAAAAATTGCAAAAATAATTAAACATGGAATTGACAACTTGAATTGAGCTGTGTAGCTAGAGGAGACAGAACAAGTCCAACAAAATAAATCTTAAAAGAAATCATACCATATTCAACAGAAAAATACAGCCAATACTTGTGAGAACCAAGATTATAAATATGATTGCTACTTGTTCCACTTACACCACTGTAAGCTGTGCTTCTAGGTTGCTGCCTAACCACACCCTCAGAAATTGTAACATTCGGAATAAACAGAATAGTTTACTCCAGTTACTGAGACATCCGAAGATAACATTTAACAACAAGCTGTTTACATCCTTTGCGTCATGTCACACATGACGTTGTGGCTCAGTGCCAAGAATAGGTATTGCACACCATAACTGACTTGCCATTTTTGTCACCATGCCAATTGAAGTGACTCTCTTATATCCAATACAGTCTAGAATCCGCCCTGGAGAACTATCAGTACAGTTTTTTCCGCAGTTACTAATCTGAACAAATCCCACGTAATATGATATTAAACACAGTGCCTGCAGAATTTCAAATCTGCGCCAGCTACCACTGCCACATGTCCAGTTTCTGTCAACTGTTTTTTTTAAATAGGAAACCCCATTTTTTATTACATATTCATGTAGTACATAAAGAAATATGAATGTTTTAGTTGGACCACTTTTTTCACTTTGTAATAGAAGGCACTGTAATAGTCACAAACATATAAGTATCTGGTATCACCTAACATTCTGCCAGTGCGGACGATAGGTATTTGCTTCGTGATACATTACCAGTGTTAAAATGGACCGTTTACCTATTGCGGAAAAGGTCGATATCGTGTTGATGTATGGCTATTGTGATCAAAATGCAGAACGGGCGTGTGCTATGTATGCTGCTCGGTATCCTGGACGACATCATCCAAGTGTCCGGACCGTTCGCCGGATAGTTACGTTATTTAAGGAAACAGGAAGTGTTCAGCCACATGTGAAACGTCAACCTGCAAAGAATGATGATGCCCAAGCAGGTGTTCCAGCTGCTGTCGCGGCTAATCCGCACATCAGTAGCAGACAAATTGTGTGAGAATCGGGAATCTCAAAAACGTCGGTGTTGGGAATGCTACATCAACATCGATTGCACCCATACCATATTTCTATGCACCAGTAATTGCATGGCGACGACTTTGAATGTTGTGTACAGTGCTGCCACTGGGCACAAGAGAAATTACGGGACGATGACAGATTTTTTGCACACATTCTATTAACCGAAGAAGCGTCATTCACCAACAGCGGTAATGTAAACCGGCTTAATATGCACTATTGGGTAACGGAAAATCCACAATGGCTGCGACAAGTGGAACATCAGCGACCTTGGTGGGTTAATGTATGGTGTGGCATTATGGGAGGAAGGATAATTGGCCCCCATTTTATCGATGGCAATCTAAATGGTGCAATGTATGCTGATTTCCTACATAATGTTCTACCAATGTTACTACAAGATGTTTCACTGCATGACAGAATGGCAATGTACTTCCAACATGATGAATGTCTGGCACAAAGCTCACGTGCGGTTGAAGCGGTATTGAATAGCGTATTTCATGACAGGTGGATTGGTCATCGAATGGCCCACACGTTCACCGGATCTGACGGCCCCGGATTTCTTTCTGTGGGGAAAGTTGAACGATATTTGCTATCGTGATCGACCGACAACGCCTGACAACATGCGTCAGCACATTGTCAATGTATGTGCGAACATTATGGAAGGTGAACTACTCGCTGTTGAGAGGAATGTCGTTACACGTATTGCCAAATGCATTGAGGCTGATGGACATGATTTTGAGCATTTATTGCATTAATGTGGTATTTAGAGGTAATCACATTGTAACAGCATGCGTTCTCAGAAATGATAAGTTCACAAATGTACATGTATCACATTGGAACAACCGAAATAAAATGTTCAAACATACCTAAGTTCTGTATTTTAATTTAAAAAACCTACCTGTTACCAACTGTTCGTCTAAAATTGTGAGCCATATGTTTGTGACTATTACAGCGCCATCTATCACAAAACTAAAAAGTGGTCTAACTAAAACATTCACATTTCTACGTACTACACGAATCTGTAATAAAAAATCGGGGTCCCCATTAAAAAAAACCCACTCTCAGTTGATATCCGTTTGACCTATGGCAGCGCCACCTAGCAGGTCAACCATAGCACCATCTGGTTTCCCCCTTCAAGCTAGACAAGTTTTGTTCTTTCTAGTTTTTTGTTTGACGTTTATTTCGTGAGATATTTGGCCCGGTCACGATCAATGGACCACCCTGTGTGTGTGTGTGTGTGTGTGTGTGTGTGTGTGTGTGTAAGAAAGCAATCAAATTATAAGAAGTTCCTTTATTTTCTGACACATCAAAAATAGTAGTTCTGTCAAAAAATATTTTTGGGGCAGAGTTCTTGGTGGATGTCAATTGACGCTCACATGTTTCAGAGATCACCAAGGACCCCCCTTCCAGGAACTGGGTGCTAATCATATGCCGGGTGATTTTGCATTGCAGAGACTAGCTATTGGTCTCTGCCCCACATCGCTACAGTGAATATAAAGTGCTATAGTGTTGTGTGATTTTTCGTTGGAAAACATCAATGACAAACTGAGTTGTACTGTGTCGTGCAGAATTGATGTAAACTTAGGCAGACTTTTGAGATCTATTAATGAATTTGTGAAGAACTTAAATCAGTTGAAAGTGGTACTGTAGATATTTAACATGATTTTATCCAGAATGGCTTATTTTTAAAACTGACTAGTGCAGAAAGATGTGTGAACTAGTTTGCTGCTAACATTGTTGTCAGAAAATTTTGCCACAGACATGACAATTTTAGTGATATAATAATGAGGGTGAACTCGTGCAAGATACGAAGTAATGGATGTCACAGTATACAGTACACTATCATGATTAAAGATTGTTATCAATATTAACTTATAACAAATACTTATTTTGCCACAAGAAAAGCAAGTGCTTCTCTAGCTTGCCTGAAATGGCACAGAGTGGTAAGATGTTTTATATATATATATATATATATATATATATATATATATATATATATATATATATATATAAGCAAAGATGATGTGACTTACCATACGAGAGCGCTGACAGGTCGATAGACACACAAACAAACACAATCATACACACAAAATTCTAGCGGTTGCTTCATCAGGAAAGAGGGAAGGAAAGGGAAAGACGAAAGGATGTGGGTTTTAAGGGAGAGGGTAAGGAGTCATTCCAATCCCGGGAGCGGAAAGACGTACCTTAGGAGGAAAAAAGGACAGGTATACACTCGCACACACACCCATATCCAACCACACATACACAGACACAAGCAGACATTTGTAAAGGCAAAGAGATTCGGCAGAGATGCAAGTCGAGGCAGAAGTACAGAGGCAAAGATGGTGTTGAAAGACAGGTGAGGTATGAGCGGCGGCAACTTGAAATTAGCGGAGGTTGAGGCCTCCGGAGTTCTGACAGGTTGGTGTTTAGATAACCCGGACGGTGTAACACTGTGCCAAGATGTGCTGGCCGTGCACCAAGGCACGTTTAGCCACAGGGTGATCCTCATTACCAACAAACACTGTCTGCCTGTGTCCATTCATGCGAATGGACAGTTTGTTGCTGGTCATTCCCACATAGAAAGCTTCACAGTGTAGGCAGGTCAGTTGGTAAATCACGTGGGTGCTTTCACACGTGGCTCTGCCTTTGAACGTGTACACCTTCCGGGTTACAGGACTGGAGTAGGTGGTGGTGGGAGGGTGCATGGGACAGGTTTTACACCGGGGGCGGTTACAAGGGTAGGAGCCAGAGAGTAGGGAAGGTGGTTTGGGGATTTCGTAGGGATGAACTAAGAGGTTACGAAGGTTAGGTGGACGGTGGAAAGACACTCTTGGCGGAGTGGGGAGGATTTCATGAAGGATGGATATCATTTCAGGGCAGGATTTGAGGAAGTCGTATCCCTGCTGGAGAGCCACATTCAGAGTCTGATTCAGTCCCAATCCGAAACCTCTGTCCTATCCAAAGGCCTCACCTTCAGCCCCACTCCCAGATTCAACCAAACAGCCCTCGTCAAAGATTTACCGTCCTACACTCGTACTCTCTGCTGGAAATATCACTTTGCCACGAAGAAAAATGATCCTAATCCTACTCCTAATGATCCAACTCCCCAAGACACTATCCAAATTGAACCCTGCCTGGAACAGTTCCGTCCTCCGTCACAGCGGGACCCACCTTCTCTTCCTCAAAATCACCCTCTCCCAACCTTCCAGGAATTTCTGACTTCCAGCCTTGCTTCTCAATCCTTCTTAAAAAACCTTAATCCTACTCCCAACATCACCACTGCTGAAGCCCAAGCTATCTGTGATCTGAAGGCTGACCGATCCATCGTCATTCTTCCGGCGGACAAGGGTTCTACGACCTTGGTACTTGATCGTCGGGAGTATGTGGCTGAGGGACTGTGTCAGCTTTCAGACACCACCACATACAAAGTTTGCCAAGGTAATCCCATTCCTGATGTCCAGGCGGAGCTTCAAGGAATCCTCAGAACCTTAGGCCCCCTACAAAACCTTTCACCTGACTCCATCAACCTCCTGACCCCACGGACACCCCGCACCCCTACCTTCTACCTTCTTCCTAAAATTCACAAACCCAAGTATCCCGGCCGCACCATTGTAGCTGGTTACCAAGCCCCCACAGAACGTATCTCTGCATACGTAGATCAACACCTTCAACCCATTACATGCAGTCTCCCATCCTTCATCAAAGACACCAACCACTTTCTCGAACGCCTGGAATCCTTACCCAGTCTGTTACCCCCGGAAACCATCCTGGTAACAATTGATGCCACTTTCTTATACACAAATATTCCGCACGTCCAGGGCCTCACTGCGATGGAGCACTTCCTTTCACGCCGATCACCTGCCACCCTACTTAATACCTCTTTCCTCATTATCTTAGCCAGCCTTATCATGACCCACAACTTCTTCACTTTTGAATGCCAGACATACCAACAATTAAAGGGAACAGCCATGGGTACCAGGATGACCCCTTCGTACGCCAACCTATTCATGGGTCACTTAGAGGAAGCCTTCTTGGTTACCCAGGCCTGCCAACCCAAAGTTTGGTACAGATTTATTGATGACATCTTCATGATCTGGACTCACAGTGAAGAAGAACTCCAGAACTTCCTCTCCAACCTCAACTCCTTTGGTTCCATCAGATTCACCTGGTCCTACTCCAAATCCCATGCCACTTTCCTTGATGTTGACCTCCATCTGTCCAATGGCCAGCTTCACACGTCTGTCCACATCAAACCCACCAACAAGCAACAGTACCTCCATTATGACAGCTGCCACCCATTCCACATCAAACGGTCCCTTCCCTACAGCCTAGGTCTTCGTGGCAAACGAATCTGCTACAGTCCGGACTCCCTGAACCATTGCACCAACAACCTGAAAACAGCTTTCGCATCCCGCAACTACCCTCCCAACGTGGTACAGAAGCAAATAACCAGAGCCACTTCCTCATCCCCCCAAACCCAGAACCTCCCACAGAAGAACCACAAAAGTGCCCCACTTGTGACAGGATACTTTCCGGGACTGGACCAGACTGTGAATGCGGCTCTCCAGCAGGGATACGACTTCCTCAAATCCTGCCCTGAAATGAGATCCATCCTTCATGAAATCCTTCCCACTCCACCAAGAGTGTCTTTCCGCCGTCCACCTAACCTTCGTAACCTGTTAGTTCATCCCTATGAAATCCCCAAACCACCTTCCCTACCCTCTGGCTCCTACCCTTGTAACCGCCCCCGGTGTAAAACCTGTCCCATGCACCCTCCCACCACCACCTACTCCAGTCCTGTAACCCGGAAGGTGTACACGATCAAAGGCAGAGCCACATGTGAAAGCACCCACGTGATTTACCAACTGACCTGCCTACATTGTGATGCATTCTATGTGGGAATGACCAGCAACAAACTGTCCATTCGCATGAATGGACACAGGCAGACAGTGTTTGTTGGTAATGAGGATCACCCTGTGGCTAAACATGCCTTGGTGCACGGCCAGCACGTCTTGGCACAGTGTTACATCGTCCGGGTTATCTGGATACTTCCCACCAACACCAACCTATCCGAACTCCGGAGATGGGAACTTGCCCTTCAATATATCCTCTCTTCCCGTTACCCACCAGGCCTCAATCTCCGCTATTTTCAAGTTGCCGCCACTCATACCTCACCTGTCATTCAACATCATCTTTGCCTCTTCATTTCTTCCTCGACTGACATCTCTGCCCAAACCCTTTGTCTTTAAATATGTCTGCTTATGTCTGTATATGTGTGGATGGATATGTGCGTGTGTGCGAAGTATACCTGTCCTTTTTTCCCCCTAAGGTAAGTCTTTCCGGTCCCGGGATTGGAATGACTCCTTACCCTCTCCCTTAAAACCCACATCCTTTCGCCTTTCCCTCTCCTTCCCCTCTTTCCTGATGAGGCAACAGTTTGTTGCGAAAGCTTGAATTTTGTGTGTATGTTTGTGTTTGTTTGTGTGTCTGTCGACCTGCCAGCACTTTCATTTGGTAAGTCACATCATCTTTGTTTTTAGATATATTTTTCCTATATATATACACTCCTGGAAATTGAAATAAGAACACCGTTAATTCATTGTTCCAGGAAGGGGAAACTTTATTGAAACATTCCTGGGGTCAGATACATCACATGATCACACTGACAGAACCACAGGCACATAGACACAGGCAACAGAGCATGCACAATGTCGGCACTAGTACAGTGTGTATCCACCTTTCGCAGCAATGCAGGCTGCTATTCTCCCATGGAGACGATCGTAGAGATGCTGGATGTAGTCCTGTGGAACGGCTTGCCATGCCATTTCCACCTGGCGCCTCAGTTGGACCAGCGTTCGTGCTGGACGTGCAGACCGCGTGAGACGACGCTTCATCCAGTCTCAAACATGCTCAATGGGGGACAGATCCGGAGATCTTGCTGGCCAGGGTAGTTGACTTACACCTTCTAGAGCACGTTGGGTGGCACGGGATACATGCGGACGTGCATTGTCCTGTTGGAACAGCAAGTTCCCTTGCCGGTCTAGGAATGGTAGAACGATGGGTTCGATGACGGTTTGGATGTACCGTGCACTATTCAGTGTCCCCTCGACGATCACCAGTGGTGTACGGCCAGTGTAGGAGATCGCTCCCCACACCATGATGCCGGGTGTTGGCCCTGTGTGCCTCGGTCGTATGCAGTCCTGATTGTGGCGCTCACCTGCACGGCGCCAAACACGCATACGACCATCATTGGCACCAAGGCAGAAGCGACTCTCATCGCTGAAGACGACACGTCTCCATTCGTCCCTCCATTCACGCCTGTCGCGACACCACTGGAGGCGGGCTGCACGATGTTGGGGCGTGAGCGGAAGACGGCCTAACGGTGTGCGGGACCGTAGCCCAGCTTCATGGAGACGGTTGCGAATGGTCCTCGCCGATACCCCAGGAGTAACAGTGTCCCTAATTTGCTGGGAAGTGGCGGTGCGGTCCCCTACAGCACTGCGTAGGATCCTACGGTCTTGGCGTGCATCCGTGCGTCGCTGCGGTCCGGTCCCAGGTCGACGGGCACGTGCACCTTCCGCCGACCACTGGCGACAACATCGATGTACTGTGGAGACCTCACGCCCCACGTGTTGAGCAATTCGGCGGTACGTCCACCCGGCCTCCCGCATGCCCACTATACGCCCTCGCTCAAAGTCCGTCAACTGCACATACGGTTCACGTCCACGCTGTCGCGGCATGCTACCAGTGTTAAAGACTGCGATGGAGCTCCGTATGCCACGGCAAACTGGCTGACACTGACGGCGGCGGTGCACAAATGCTGCGCAGCTAGCGCCATTCGACGGCCAACACCGCGGTTCCTGGTGTGTCCGCTGTGCCGTGCGTGTGATCATTGCTTGTACAGCCCTCTCGCAGTGTCCGGAGCAAGTATGGTGGGTCTGACACACCGGTGTCAATGTGTTCTTTTTTCCATTTCCAGGAGTGTGTGTCTATATATATATATATATATATATATATATATATATATATATATATACACACACCCCTTACATGAGCCAGTCATGAGTTTCTAGCAGAATCATGGTTATAGATGAAATATAGATACAGTTCTATGTCTGAGCTGAAACAGACATCACCTGAGATTTGTTGTGATGATGTACTATACAGCTATAGATTGCCCCACATTCATTGCATGTGAATTTCTCACTTCAGTGTTTCATCTAGGCATGTGCTATTTGATGACAAGTTTGTACCCTTCTTTTGGAACTGTGAAGAGTATGTGTTTGAAATCTTTCATGTAATTTACATTGCTCGCTCTTGCATGTATCAGCCAGTGTTGATTATTTCTCTTCAGCTCTCCTGGGCAGTTCTTCATTGGAAAACCAATGTGTCCACTTTGTGCTTCACTATCAGTACATCTCGAACTGGAGAAGACCAAAGTGATGGGAATCAGAAAGTGCAGAAGTTCTGTCAAAATATAGTTGGAAGTAAATACATTGAAACAAATAAAAATAGAAAGGTGCTTGGGATGTTTGGTGATAGAAAATGGAAGCTGTTTGGAGGAAATAAGAAGTAAAATAACAATGGATAAAAGGTGTATTGAAAAGGTGAATGGTTTATTGAGAGCAGAAAGGATTTTGATAGAGCTGAGAAAGGAATTCGCTGAGTGTCTTATTATACAGCAAGAAAAGAAGAAATAGTTGTATTGTTTTGGTATATGCTAGTAGAGTGAAATGCTTAAAGTGAAATGTATTGACTAGAATGAGGAGCAAATAAGCACCCCAAAGGCTGCAAGAGGGAAGAATACAAATGGATTTGATAAGAATGAGGATATATATTTTGAGGAAATTGCCTTCTATAAAGAAGCAAAGATTTGCAGGAAAGAGAGGAAGAGGAAGGACACGTGGAATGGCAGATGACATTAAAAATGGACAAAGTTACTAGCAGATTAAGGAAGAGAGAAAGGACTTCGGAAATTGGCTAGTGTCCAGTCAACAACCTGGTTCAAGACTGTTATACCAAAGAAGAAACCTCTCAAATCTTTCCATGTATTTCTTTTTATTTGTATTCACAAAGTTGGTATTTATGAGTCAAAAGGATGTGTTGCTATCATAATACTTAATAATTTACTTCCATAAATCCATACTTTGCCTGCTGGTCAGCAATTGCATCGCCTTCATTGGCACACTATCTGCATTCTTTCTTTTTTTCAGGATTGTTTTTACAAATCATATTACTTAAATGGTTGTTGGGATCTTCATTCTAAGTGCCTATATGATGCAAATACTTGCGGTAGTCTTCCTTACACATTGTTGTGACTTCTGAGTAGTGGAAATTTGTCCTTTTTGTCATAACTATTTGCTATGTCCATAAGGGTGCAACCATTATTTGCAAATTGTTTCCTACCTCATAAGCAACACTAGGTCATTGCCTACACTTATTAGTCTTCACAAATCTCTAGCTCTCCTTTCTAAGGCTTCCTTTGCCGGCCATTCCCCCTGTGGATTAAATGAGATGGGTCAGGTTATTCTTATGTGAAAACTTCTAATCTCTCTGTAATCAAGATACATCTACATTTTCTTTCCCAAATGCAAATTAAAATGAGCCTGTCATTCTTCCAGTATTGCAGTTTTCTCGGACAATTCTCTATAGGTTCTTCATTTTAACACTACTGAATGATTCTTGTACTCAGAAGAGCTAATACCGTTTTTCTCTGAATGTTATAACAGTTCCAGAGGTGATTTTGATCATTCTTGTTACATATGTATTGTCCCACTTGATTGGCTGAAATCAAATTGATGTTTCCCTTGATGCTAATGTAATCGCTAATTCTAATTGCCTTTAGTATGTGAGAAATTGTACAAATTAGATTGATCATTCTGTTGTTAGTACATTTCCTAATATTCTAATTTTTACTGTTGTTCATTCAAAGAACACTTTTGAAGCTTTTCATTATAATTGTGAATTCTTTGGATTACTCTAGGTTGGCTGCAACTTTTAGTTTTTTATTTATTTTTGTATTGTTGTAAAGTTTTGTCCGTAATCCTTTTGTCCTTAACACCATTTTCAAGTGTCATGTTAAGTGTTTTTCATAGAACAATGTTAGATCTTCAAAACATCATTTTTAGATGAAGTTAAAATCAGTGACCTAAGCGAACATAAATTATGCTAGATATAATAACTTACTAGATACAGGAATACAAAGGTGAGGAAACTATCATCCTAGATGAAAGAATACTGCCAAACTGTGGGTATAGGTCAACCAAGCAAATCAGTTGCCAAACGTTATCCGTGTTATAATGTGGTTGATTTAAATAGATTCTTCGTAGCATGTACAAAATGAATTTTCCCTCAAGTCATGCTCTTCTGAACTCTGCATGTGTGAACTCTGCATGCAACATATCCTTTGTTCCCGCAACCTCCCTGACCTCACTCTTTGATGGTTCTTACGTTCATCCAGTCTTCCTCCACCCCATCCTGTTCCCACCCTGTTCTGTCGTCCTCTCAGTCTCCTATTGCTTTTCCACTTTTGTAACATTTTGTTATCTAATTACCTCCATTTTCCTTCTATGGAAACTCCCATCACCCTCCTGCACTTCACTTGCTGTAACCTAGAGCAAATATATACTTTTACTGCTACAGTATGTACTCACCATCAAACATTAATACAATTTAAATTGTTGGATCCTTGTATCTGGGAAAACTTTTTTTCCAGAAAATAAGTGAAGTAAAAGGGACTGTCACTTGAAGCATGAAAAGTTCAGTGTTTGCACTAGAATACTATCAGTGAGATTTGATGATTCCATGAGCAAGTTCAGAGATTTTACGCAATAGACCATGGTACCACAGATATCCTGATGAAATATTTTGCAGTTTGTCTCATGTAGCCAAGCACTGCTAACAGAGTCAGGGACCCATGGCAATACAGCAGCTGAGACAATGAATTTGGCAGAGTATAGTGGAGTCTAGCGATATTTTAAAAAGTCTGGTGGCAGTGGCAGTTAAGAGACTGACATAGTGATGATCTGTTGCCAAAAGAGAGATTGACTTCCACCTGCTCTGTGACCAGTTATATTGCTGTCTTCATAGTTTTAGGCAGTCAACTTGAGTAACCAGCATTCACATGTCACAGTTACTGCCACTTGTGAAAGAGCCACTATACCAACAATATCCGTAGGCTCTGCCATTGGTACATCTTCATCTGTCAATGGCAAAGATATGAAATTCCTGTTGTTTCATTGCTGCTCCTAGCAGTTTTTTCAACTTGCTCCTCCTGGCACCTTATGACACTACCACTGGGAATTAATGTTAATAATGGAGAATAAGTTATGGTTAACCTCTTGATTAGCTACCTTACCTGCTGTATGAGACAATCTGTGGGCAATGTCGCTCACTGTTCATGTAGAGGTAGCCACACATAGTTGTTTTAAATCCTTGGTGTCCATGCTGCAACTTTTTGTGGATTCATGAAACTCCAAACTCTACAGTAGTGCAAGTTCTTGAAAAATTAATTCATGCAACACACTTGGATTTCAATGTAATTGTTTGTTTATTGGGAGTTACCGAATATATCACAAACATGGTCTTATTGTTAATTGAGTGGATGTAATGCATCTTTATTTCTTTCCAAACCAACAAAGCTCCACAATTTTTCATGCAAATAATCATGCTCCCTGATTTGCTCACTTGGTGCAACTTACAGTGGGCTGGCTTGTTACACTATTTTGGGATAGGTCCATAAGTAACCACCAGGTGAAATAAAATGCCTGAAAGCTTGCTGCTCTCCATGAAGGTGACAAGTTGAGTTGGAGACACATGCAATGAAAAGGCAGTTAAAAATTAAGCTTTCTGCCAAAGCTTTCATCAGATCCCCCCTCCCCAATGCCCCTGATGAAGGCTTTATCCGAAAGCTTAATGTTAACATTCTTTTCATAATGCCTATCTTCTGCAGTTCAGTGTGTCATCTTTATGGTGAGTAGCAATCTATGCTCTCCACAACTGTTGATATTCCAACTGGACTTCTGTAATGATTACTCTTTATTCAGTAATAACAGTTACAATTGCATATATTGATGAAGCTTCCATGCTAGTAATTTCAGTATTAAATTCTCTGCCTGAGGATGTGTGTGGATTTTGTATGTCCCTATAATTCCTACCAGTTTCCTTACACTCTATCATGTATTTTAAGTGTTATTTTATTATCTTTGGCATCTTTGGCCATTCAAGCAAGACAGCCTTTGCAAAGCAAATGTGCATTATGGCATTTAAATGGAGTTTTCCAGCACTGAGCATACCACTCGCTTATCCTCTCATGAAACCTACTACTATCATGAATTTGGTTCTTACATTGTACTCTTGTTTGGAAAGAACAGGTGCACAGCAGAGAAATTATCTGTGTGTGGAGAGAAGACCCTTCTTTATCATGGAGAAAAGAGTATGATATTCGGCAGCAGTATTTTAGACTTCTGCAAGAATGTAAGGTAGTTGGGGCGAGTACGTAGACAGTTTGTCAACCTCACTGACAGCTCAGGTGTTTGGTACCTTTGGGACTCACACCTCCAGCCTTGCCCAGAATAAATATAATATCACAATCCTCCCTCTCCCCTCCATTTTGTCCCCACCTCACTCTACGTCACAGCTGTTCGTGTTCCCTACCATCCAGCCTATTCAGATTGATGTGTGTGTGTGTGTGTGTGTGTGTGTGTGTGTGTGTGTGAGAGAGAGAGAGAGAGAGAGAGAGAGAGAGAAGGATTTAATCCGAAAGTAAAGCAATTTTCCATTTCTACACATGTTACTCTTTAACAAATTTATATTTTTCTTTCAGCTCGTGTTCTGAATGACTGTGTGAAATATGTTGAAGAAAGAACTTTTGTCTGTCATCCAGGAAGGACAGACAAAGCACATTTTTATTCTTCTAGGCCTAAACATCATATGCTATTGTGTTCTCCTGTCATGGTGCTCAAGTACTCAGAGCATGGGTATGTACATGTTATGGTACAGCATTCTCATGTGTTCTGTAGATGATTGGTAAATGGGATGAATGAGTCACCTGTAATTCTGCAACTTGGCTGAATAGCTGGGCATATTCATGCACTGTTATAAAGTAGATAAGTAGAGCTGTGAAACTGGCTAAGATGTATTGCATAGTATTAATTGCAGTAAGAAATAATACTGATATTAAAAACTGTAAGTATTAGACATAGACTGTGTTACATCAGTATTATAGAAGAAAAAATGAAAGTCTATGATGATATTGTAGTGTACTCTGTGTGTTGTAGAAAGCATAGAGTGGATTCATGCTGTCGCATCAAAAAATGTGAACTGAAATCTGATTGTGATGTTCCATGGGATTTCATACTTGGACTACTACTTTTCGTAGTATGTATCAATTACTTACATCTGTCTGCGTATATCAATAGCTCCAAAACAGATTGGTTGCATTTCAGACCAAGAATGAAGGGAAAGCTTTTGTGAATGTCACATACCAACCTATGAGCTACTGCAGAATATTTTTAGTACCAAAATGTCGGCCACTATAAGAATCTCTGATACATTTAGCCTGGTTTACTTCGTGTACTTTCATTCTTTGATATGTGCCAGTAATATTTCAGGGCAGCTCACTTCATGCACCTAGAATGGTTTTTAGTCCAAAACTGTTTAACGAATTAAGGATTCTTATAATGTTACAACAATTGTAGCACACCTCATGTCATGAATTTGATGCTGATTGTGTACATTGTGTCCTTATTGGGAAGAAACAGCTGCACAATAAAGAAATTATCTGTTAATAGGGTATAGATTCTTCTGTATTACTGAGATAAGGATATGTTAATCTGCAGTATGTACTTTTAATAGGCTTGTGCAAAAATTTAAGACAGTTAGTGCCAAACTGGAAGGCATTTCTCGTGACAAACTCCACATATTCTCTGCATGGCATGTAAAATGGATTTACTACAATTGTTCAAAATCTGATGTATCATACAAGTGATTAAACTGATAAGCACCCTCTGTGTAATTGGAAGCATTGACTGCTGAATAAGCACACCTCCAGCCTTGCTCATGTTTCCTTCTTAGTGCATTCCTCAATTAAAAAGATGATACAGCAGCTATTCAGTCTGAAAGTAGTTCCTGTCTTATTGTCCTACTATTGCTAAAGGATCCTCTGCAGTGATATTCTAGCAGAAGCTCTCTAATAACTCTATTGAGATCTACAGTGATTCCGTTCCAGAAGTCCACTATTGCTTCCAATACCTATTCAGATCTTGGACACATAATAGAACCTCTTACCAAAATCCAATTCCTTCTTCACTTCTGACATCAACTGTATTGGAAATAACGCAGAATATTGCACAACACATGACAGCACTTGGCAGCATCAACTTAATTTCCAATCCTTCTAACAAGCTACAAACACAAAGGTTCGTCATTTTGTAATCAAAGACTACAGAGATGCTCCTCCACATTCTCTCCACCCTGATAAGTTGCCAAAGATATGACCAGCTGGATGGACTTTGTAACAGTTCTCCTATCTGTGCCCCCCTGCGGGTTCGGGGGTAAGAATAGGCCCGCGGTATTCCTACCTGTCATAAGAGGCGACTAAAAGTAGTCTCATGTGTTTCGGCCCTTATGTGATGGTCCGCTCTTGGGTTTGACCTCCATATTTCAAAATTAATCCGAAGAACGAGCCAATTGGGGAAGGGCGCCTTACTTGGTGCATTGTGTCCATCGGCATTGTGATCTTTAGCTCCCCTTTCTCATCATCACATTGCAGTCCCACCCATTCTGCATGTCTTGGGTGAGAATAAGCTGTGCACTATGCAGTGTCGCTTCCTGCCCTGGTTGTAGCCCCCTAACAACACAGGGATCACTCTGCTGATGCCTACGCCGTTAACTCCCCACATATACCAAGGATTAGATGCCTGTCTCCCTGGGGCATCGGGACTCCCGGCAGTGGCCATCCTGCCAGGTGGCCCTAGCTGTGGCTGGGTGGCACCTGTGGAGAGGGCCCTTGGTCAAAGTGGGTGGCATCAGGGCGGATGACACGCAATGAAGCGTGGCACATCTTCTCTTGCTAGTGGCCAGTCGCCAGCAGTCTCTAAGTGTTTGAGGGCTCACTTAAATGTGCAGAAGTATGACCCCAAATCATTCCCCTCCCTGGCCACACCTTGGGAGGAATATAGGGCTTCAGAGCGACAGGATCCGTATTCTCCACATTATTTAGTTTGCAGCAGAACCGATGGGTACTCCTTTCTGGAAACCAAGCCTCTGTTTTTTGTTGAGCAGCTGGAAGATAAGTTTGGGGAAGTGACAGCACTGTCCAAGATGCGCAATGGGTTGGTTTTGATTCAGGTGGCATCCCCAACCCAGTCTCGAGCTTTATTCACGTGTGACAAGATTAGATTAGATTAGATTAATACTAGTTCCATGCATCATGAATACGATATTTCGTAATGATGTGGAACGAGTCGAATTTTCCAATACATGACATAATTAGGTTAATTTAACAACATACTTAAGTTAATATAACAACTTTATTTTATTGTGTTTTTTTGTTTTTCTTTATTTTTTATTTTTATTTTTATTTTTTTTATTTTTTATTTTTTTTAATATTTTTTGTTTTTTTTCTTAATTTATATCTAAAAATTCCTCTATGGAGTAGAAGAAGTTGTCATTCAGAAATTCTTTTAATTTCTTCTTAAATACTTGTTGGTTATCTGTCAGACTTTTGATACTATTTGGTAAGTGACCAAAGACTTAAGTGCCAGTATAATTCACCCCTTTCTGTGCCAAAGTTAGATTTAATCTTGAATAGTGAAGATCATCCTTTCTCCTAGTATTGTAGTTACGCACACTGCTATTACTTTTGAATTGGGTTTGGTTGTTAATAACAAATTTCATAAGAGAGTATATATACTGAGAAGCTACTGTGAATATCCCTAGATCCTTAAATAAATGTCTGCAGGATGATCTTGGGTGGACTCCAGCTATTATTCTGATTACACGCTTTTGTGCAATAAATACTTTATTCCTCAGTGATGAATTACCCCAAAATATGATGCCATATGAAAGCAATGAGTGAAAATAGGCGTAGTAAGCTAATTTACTAAGATGTTTATCACCAAAATTTGCAATGACCCTTATTGCATAAGTAGCTGAACTCAAACGTTTCAGCAGATCATCAATGTGTTTCTTCCAATTTAATCTCTCATCAATGGACACACCTAAAAATTTGCAATATTCTACCTTAGCTATATGCTTCTGATTAAGGTCTATATTTATTAATGGCGTCATACCATTCACTGTACGGAACTGTACGTACTGTGTCTTATCAAAATTCAGTGAGAGTCCGTTTACAAGGAACCACTTAGTAATTTTCTGAAAGACAGTATTGACAATTTCATCAGTTAATTCTTGTTTGTCAGGTGTGATTACTATACTTGTATCATCAGCAAAGAGAACTAACTTTGCCTCTTCATGAATATAGAATGGCAAGTCATTAATATATAATAAGAACAACAAAGGACCCAAGACTGACCCTTGTGGAACCCCATTCTTGATAGTTCCCCAATTTGAGGAATGTGCTGATCTTTGCATGTTACGAGAACTACTTATTTCAACTTTCTGCACTCTTCCAGTTAGGTACGAATTAAACCATTTGTGCCCTGTCCCACTCATGCCACAATACTTGAGCTTGTTTAGCAGAATTTCATGATTTACACAATCAAAAGCCTTTGAGAGATCACAAAAAATCCCAATGGGTGGTGTTCGGTTATTCAGATCATTCAAAATTTGACTGGTGAAAGCATATATGGCATTTTCTGTTGAAAAACCTTTCTGCAAACCAAACTGACATTTTGTTAGTACTTCATTTTTACAGATATGTGGAGCTACTCTTGAATACATTACTTTTTCAAAGATTTTGGATAAAGCTGTTAGAAGGGAGATTGGACGGTAATTGTTGACATCAGATCTATCCCCCTTTTTATGCAAAGGTATAACAATAGCATATTTCAGTCTATCAGGGAAAATGCCCTGTTCCAGAGAGCTATTACACAGGTGGCTGAGAATCTTACTTATCTGTTGAGAACAAGCTTTTAGTATTTTGCTGGAAATGCCATCAATTCCATGTGAGTTTTTGCTTTTAAGCAAGTTTATTATTTTCCTAATTTCAGAGGGAGAAGTGGGTGAGATTTCAATTGTATCAAATTGCATAGGTATGGCCTCTTCCATTAACAGCCTAGCATCTTCTAATGAACACCTGGATCCTACTATATCCACAACATTTAGAAAATGATTATTAAAAATATTTTCAACTTCTGACTTTTTGTTCGTAAAGTTTTCATTCAATTTGATAGTAATACTGTCTTCCTCTGCTCTTGGTTGACCTGTTTCTCTTTTAATAATATTCCACATTGTTTTAATTTTATTATCAGAGTTGCTGATTTCAGACATGATACACATACTCCTGGATTTTTTAATAACTTTTCTTAATATAACACAGTAGTTTTTATAATTTTTGATAGTTTCTGGGTCACTACTCTTTCTTGCTGTCAGATACATTTCCCTTTTCCGGTTACAAGATATTTTTATACCCTTAGTAAGCCATGGTTTGTTACAAGGTTTCTTACGAGTACATTTAACTATTTTCTTGGGGAAGCAGTTTTCAAATGCATTTACAAAAATGTCATGAAATAAATTATATTTTAAATTGGCATCAGGTTAACGGTACACCTCATCCCAGTCTAACTGCTGTAGGCTTTCCCTGAAATTTGCAATTGTTAAATTGTTGACTGAACGTACTACTTTGGAGGACTGTTTAGTATTGCTGAATGGAGCTATGTCATATATTGTAACTAGCTGTGCACCATGATCAGAAAGACCATTCTCAACAGGCTGAGCATTTATCTGGTTAAACTTATCTTGGTCTATAAAGAAGTTATCTATCAGTGAGCTGCTATCCTTTACCACCCGAGTAGGAAAATCAAGCTGGGTGATATCCCTGTTTCGGTCACTCCCCACAAAAGCCTCAATATTGTCCAGGGCATTATTTTTCATCGTGACCTCCTGTTACAGTCCAATGACGAGTTACATGCTAATTTAGAATGGTGGGGTGTTCATTTCGTCTGGCGCGTTTACAGGGCGCCAAAAGACAATAGGGTTGCTACCGGTGCCTTCATCTTGGCCTTTGAAGGTGATTCATTACCTGAAAAGCTCAAGGTGTTAGTGTACTGCTGTGACATCAAACCCGACGACCCTCCCCCCATGCGGTGCTTTAAATGTTGAAACCCAGATCACGTAAGAAACAGATTGACCGTCCTTACAGCGGAACAGGCAACCGTAAAAATAGTTTTCCCGTCGGTCAACAGATGTTGCAGGTGACGCTAAAGTGCTAACTGACCTGTCCATGTCGCGGAATTGGCAACGCTGTATCTTCGGTGACGTGAATGACGCTGATTTGTGTTCGGCTAGAGCGCTGCGCGCGAATTGCATTCGTCACACAGCTGACTGTAGACCACGATAGGCTATGGTTTTTCCCGTGTTTTCAATTGAAGAATGTAGATTAGCTCCTGTAATTCTACAAACCAAGTTTATTTCTACTGTAGGGATACTTCTCACAATCATATGCGCAATGAAATAAATGGAAAGTAACAGACAAACATTTCTCTGTTTAAATGCAGACTGTATTGCAGTCGCATAGGTTTTACACTCGCCTTCCATGCTGTCTATTTCCTCTTTGTTATACAGCTCTTCTGATACGGATTATGGTGGTAAAAAGGATCTCCACGTGCAGGTTAACACTAGAAAATTTTCAAACTCTTCTCAACGTCTTTGAAATATAATCCGTTAATTTACTGACAAATATTGCACTGAGCAGTGGGTTTCGCGTCCTGACATTACCGACATACATTATTTTCCTACTCCATTTGTTTGCTTTGTCAAAGCCAGCGGGCAAAATAATCTTATCTCAATATCAAAGATTTACATTGTAGCTGTAACTAGAAGTCTGTGCGGACAGGGAAAATGCCGCCGTCCGTATGTGCACCGCATCCACAAGATCATTATCCACATCTGCCAAGTTGCTTATCCGCATTCTGAGATATTAACATTTTGTAAAGCAGTTTAACCCACCACTGCTCTGAAAAGAGATTTGTGCCTGGCCTGAATTTTTGTCTGCTGATGTCCGCAATCAGCTGTGATGCGAATTAAGGTTTGACATATTTCAGTGACAGTCATTTCAAATTTAAATTCTTTTACTTTGCATGTAACTTATCGTAAATGGTATAAGAGTGGCACAAAATGATGAATTTTGGATTGTTGTTGAAAGGGGGCTGCAAACGCGGTAATATACAAATGAAAGCGTGTTTTTCGAGCTTATTTTGGCGGTGTCAACTTTGAAGAGCCACAGACGGCAAAGCATAATTATGTTAAAAATTTACTTTGTACAGTTTAAAGATAACCCGCAAATATTCGCAACAGACGTACGCTTTTATCTGCAACGCAGTTACTACTAGGGATATCCGCACTCGAGCAGACCTGTTACTGTAAGTAGTGTTGTTTTCGAGTGAAGGCTGTGTGAGGATTATTAGCGCACAGATAAAAAAAATTAAAATAGGCAGCGTCTATAGTTTGCATGCTATGCTCGTTCACTTCTATTCTCTTCCCTTCATTCGAGTATAAACGCTTGTTCACACATATAAACGAATGGCAGTGAACATTGGAGAATTATCTATGAATACTTATTTGCAGCAGTGTAAACGAGGTTTTACACTCGTTCACTTCAGTATATACCAGAATTTAGAGGGACCGATGGCCTAGCAGTTAGATGATGGCTATTATTCATTTATTCCACTGTTGCGATTTCAGCTCTAGAGCCATTTTAAAGTACCGAGGGAAAGGTCTTCTAAGGTAATGCTTCTTAAATTGTTTACCAAATGTTACCACACTATGCTTTGCATTTTGTTATCCATATCTTATATTCGTTTCAGTTTTCACATTGCACACAAAAATGCCTCTACAGCCAAAATTACGATAGTGAAGTGAATAAACAGTTTAAAAAAGTCCAATCCGCAGCAAAGATTTCATTTAAAAATTATATGATATGATTCTTGTACAGGAAGGGCTGCCACGTTATATCAGAATACAAGATCGACAAAATTTAGATAGGATCGAATGCTTAGGGCTCTTTATCAATTCTTACTCGTAACTAATTTATTGATTTACCTGAATTTAAAATCCACTCACGTAACCTTTCTTTATCTTTGATGGGAAATCTGAACATTTTTAGTTTCGGATTTGTTCGTCTTCTCCTTCCATAGTTGATATACTCGCAGGCCCTCGGCATGACGATTCGATCCACTACCACCGGTATGTCAGAAACAGCTGTACTTCACAGACGCCAAATAGTGGAAAGCTGCACGCGTTCGGCCGATGTTGCCACATATTTCACAGAACGGAGTACCATCTAGTGGTTGATTCCACAAATTCCACAAGTAAGGGTGTGACGCTGTTGCCGCCTGGTGGCCGTTCCCTGCCAATGGTTGCCTGCTAGACCATGCGATCGGGCAATCTGTTTCTTACGTGATCTGGGGTTGAAAGTTTGGGCACATGTCCTCCCGGTGCCTTTCCAGAGCCAGATGTAGAGATTGCGGACGTTCGCTTCACCCGAATACTTGATGTGCGCCTCCTTCCACCTGTGTGAACTGTGCACAGCATCACTCCCCATGCTCGCCGGACTGCCCGGTACTCCAAAAGGAGCGTAAAATTATGGAGTAAAAGCCCCTGGGCAGGCTATCTTACTGTGAGGCTAAACTAAAATATGAAAAGCTACAGCCTGTTCCCATGGTATCTTCTTATGCCACTGCCATGACAGCGTCGTCATCGATGATGCTGTTACGCCCACCACCTAACGCTGCTCCTGTGGGTCCTCAGGGCCACCCATATTCCTCCCCCCTCCAGATGTCTGGGGGAAAGACAACTCCTGCTCCTCCCAGAGATTCTACTTTGGGAGCGTCGCCCCCCAAAAAGCCAGGGACACTGGTCCCCTCCCTCCCGCCGGAGAAGCAACAGTCTCCTCTGGCTCCTCTCATGCAGAAGGGGTCCCTTGGGACTCTACCTTCCACGATCCCCACCAGTGGCCCAGGGGACACCAGCCAGTGGCTGAAAGAGCCACTGGCTGCTGGTAGAAGGGCTTCAAGGTCTTTGTCTGTCCCTGAAGCTACTTCTAAGAAGCCCTCCCAGCAAGCCCCTAAGGAGCAGCGAGAGGGCAAAACTTCAAAGAAAAAGTCCACTAAGAAACAGGAGCCTCCAGTGTCCTCTGTACCAGCACTCCCCCATGGCTCTGCGTCTGATGACGAGATGGAGATTCTGGCGTCCGCTGAGGACCTAGATCTCGCTGACGTCTCGGATGCAATGGTACTGGATGCCAATACTCAGCAAGTGGCAACGGGTGCTGCTGAGGCCTAATTTGCCTCCTCGGTCACTCCATGCCGCCCCAGACGACAGAAAGCATCATTCTCCAGTGGAACTGCTGCAGTTTTTTCTCCTACCTGGCTGATTACCTCAACTCTTAAGCAGTACCCCTGCCTTTTGCATTGTCCTTTGACAGACCTGGTTTCGTGCCATGCAGACCCCCACCCTTCGTGGCTACCGAGGGTACTACAAAAACCGTCCTGCCTGTGACAGACTGTCGGGTGGCGTATATATTTTCGCCCTTACCTCTGTCTGTAGTGAACCTGTGCCCCTTCAAATACCTTTAGAAGCTGTGGCTGTCAGGGTAAGGACACCACAGGAAATTACCATCTGTAACATCTACCTTCCTCCAGATGGTGAAGCACCACCCCATGTTTTAGCTGCACTCATTTCGCAACTGCCCCCACCATTTCTCCTTCTGGGTTATTTTAATGCCCATAATCCTTTATTGGGTGGAGCCAAGGTTAATGGCCATGGCAAAGTTGTCTCAACCTTTGCCTTCTAAACGCAGGTGCCCCCACACATTTCAGTGTGGCACATGGCACATATTCGGCCATTGATCGGTTTGCAGTCGTGGTCTCCTCCCATCTATCCACTGGAGAGCACATGATGACTTGTGTGGTAGTGACCACTTTCTACTTTTCCTGCCCCTACTGCAGCATCCCTCATCTCGACGCCTGACCAGGTGGGTTCTTCCCAAGGCTGACTGGAACACCTTCACATCCGCTACCAACATAGTATATCCGTCGCATGCCACCATCGATGAAGTGATCCATATCATCACTAATACCATTGTCACTGCACCTGAATCAGCAAGCCCTCAATCCTCCAGTTGCCCCCGGAGGAAATCATTGCCTTGGTAGTCACCTGAAATCGCTGCAGCCATTAGAGACCATAGGCGGGCCCTCCAACGACGTAAGTGTCATCCTTCCCAGGAGAACCTTATCGCCTTCAAACGGCTCCAAGTACAGGCTCGCCTCCTCATCAAACAAAAGAAGTAGGAGTGTTGGGAACATTACGTCTCCACCATTTGAACAGGAATCTCCTGCTCTCAGGTTTGGACCAAGCTCTGCCTACTTTATGGCTACCAGAACCTAGCAGGAGTACCTGGCATTTCCAAAAATGGAGCTGTATCTGCCAATCCCAACGTAATAGCAGAACATCTTGCTGAGCATTATGCTTGCATCTCTGCGTCGGTGAATTACCATCCCACCTTTCGTCTCCTCAAACAGAGGGTGGAGCGACACTGCCTCTCTTTTGCTCCGCGCTGCCCTGAGCCTTACAATGCTCCTTTTAGTGAATGGGAATTCCTTAGTGCTCTTGCTGACTGTCCTGACACATCCCCTGGCCCAGATCACATCCATTCGCAAATGCTGAAACATCTGTCATCGGATTCCCAACACTGCCTCCTGGCTGTCTTCAATCGCATTTGGAGCGATGGCGAATTCCCATCACAGTGGCAGGAGAGTGTCATCATTCCAGTGCTAAAGCCCGGGAAGAACACACTAGATGTTGACAGCTATCGCCCCGTCAGCCTCACCAATGACCTGTGCAAGCTGCTGGAACATACGGTGAGCCAGTGGTTGTGTTGGCTCCTTGAGTCTCCGGACCTCCTGGCTCCGTCCCAGGGCAGTTTTTTGCCAAGGACGCTCCACCATCAACAACGTGGTGTGCCTGGAGTCTGCAGATGACAACACCTCATTGCCGTCTTTTTCGATCTCATGAAGGCCTATGATACTACTTGGCGACACCACATTCTCGCTACTCTGCATGAGTGGGGTCTTCGGGGTCCACTCCCAATTTTTATACAGAACTTTTTATCGTACCGCAATTTCAGAGTTCGCGTTGGTGCTTCCCATAGCACACCCCATACACAAGAGAATGGGGTCCTGCAGGGCTCTGTCCTGAGCGTCCCACTCTTTTTAATTGCCGTCAGTGGTCTTGCACTAGCAGTAGGAATGTCAGTCTCTCCCTTCCTATAAGCTGACGATTTTTGTACTTCTTTCTGCTCCTCTTCTACTGTTGCATCTGAACGCCATCTGCAGGGAGCTATACAGAAGTCACAGTTGTGGGCTCTCTGTCACGGCTTCTGGTTTTCGGCCGCCAAAACTTGTGTGACGCCTGTTGTCGTTGTACCATCCACCCCCATTCAGAACTTAACCTCGATGACCAACTACTAGATGTAGTGGAGACTTACCACTTTCTGGGACTGATCTTCGATGCCCGCTTAAGTTGGCTTCCCCATATTCATCAGCTTAAAGACAAGTGCTGGCGGCATCTTAATCTACTTCGATGCCTGAGCCGCACCGACTGGTGTGCTGATTATCGTACACTACTGCAGCTGTACCAAGTTGTTGTACAGTCCCGTGTGATTAAGTAAGCGTGGTGTATGGTTCAGCCGCCCCTTCTGTACTGAGTCTACTAGACCCTGTCCACCACTGTGGAGTTTGCCTTGCTACGGGAGCATTTTGATCTAGCCCCCTGAACAGCCTCCTTGTAGAAGCTGGCATTCCTCCATTGCGGCTCTGGCGGCAAATATTACTCGAAAACTATACTGCCCACATCCATAGTTCACCTCGCCACCCAAATTACCGTTTTGTTTTTCCCAACACAGTGGTCCATCTCCCGTAACAGCGGCCCAGAACTGGGAATCCCTTCGCTGTCCATGTCTGGTCACTTCTTCATGACCTTGACACTTATCCCCTACCACCTTTCCTGCAGACTCGCTTCCATACACCTCCATGGTCCATACCTCGGCCACAGCTTCGGTTGAACCTTTTGCTTGGCCCCAAAGGCTCAGTCCCACCTGAGGTCCTTTGCCGGAATTTTCTGTCTCTGTTCTTGGCAAATTTGGGGCCTCAGAAATCATCTACACAGATGGACCACTGGTCAACGGTCTTGTTGGCTTTGCTTATGCTCATGTTGACCATACAGAACAACACTCCTTGCTGGTTGGCTGCAGCGTATTCACTGCAGAGCTGGTTGCCATCTATTGTGCTCTTGAACATATCCGCTCCTGCTCTAGTGAGTCCTTCGTCATTTGTATTGACTCCTTAAGCAGCCTACAAGCCCTCCCTGGTGCATCAGGACTCCCAGCGATGGCCATCCTGGCAGGTGGCCCTAGCTGCGGCTGGGTGGCGCCCATTGGGAGGGCTCTTGGTCGGAGTGGGTGGCATCAGGGCGGATGACACACAATTAAGCATGGTACATAATCTCATGCTGGTGGCCAGCCACCAGCAGTCTCTAAGTGTTTGAGGGCTCAATTTAATGCAAAAACGTATGACCCCAAATCTTTACTCTCCCTGGCCACACCATGGGAGGAACGAAAGGCTAAGGTTGGCAGTGAAGCTTATTCGCTCTGGTACCTAGTATGTACGAGAGCTGACATGGAATCTTTCATGACTATGAAGCCTCAGTTCTTTGTCGAGCATTTAGAGGACGAGTTTGGGGAGGTAGAGGGCTTGTCCAAAATGCGCTCTTGGTCAGTCTTAATAAAAACAGCATCCTCTGCCCAGTCATGGGCATTACTCACCTGTGTCTAGTTGGGGATATTTCTGTTACCATCTCGCCATAAGAGTTTAAGTATGGTCCAGGGTATTATATTCCACAGGGACCTTCTTTTGCAGTCTGATGATGAGCTGCGCGCGAATTTGGAGCGGCGAGGTGTTCATTTCGTCCGGTGCATTCATCGGGGTTCGAGGGATAATCAGGTTGCCACCTGTGCCTTCATCTTGGCCTTTGAGGGTGATACATTGCCTGAGAAGGGCAAGATGAAGGTCTACCACTGTGACGTCAAGCCCTATGTCCCTCCCCTGATGTGGTGCTTTAAGTGCTGTAAATCTGGCCATATGTCTTCCCGCTGTACTTCCAGTCCACATGTCGAGATTGCGGACGCCCATCACTTCCCAATACTTCATGTGCCCCACCTCCCATCTGTGTCAACTGCGGAGAACATCATTCACCTTGCTCGCCAGACTGCAGGATTTTACAGAAAGAGTGGAAAATAATGGAATATAAGACCCTGGACCGACTGACCTACACTGAGGCTATGCGGAAGTTTGAATGCCTCCATCCTGTTCATATGATCTTCTCTTCCGTCACTGCTACCACTGTTCTAGCCCCATCAACTCCACCTACAACAGTCACCTCTCAGAGCCAGAAGACTACACCTACCCCCTTGCTTGTGGGGGGCACTACGCTCCCTGTTGCTCCTGTGCCACTTACTTTGGGAGCAACATCCCCCGACCCATAGGGGCCATCCGTCCCCACTTCTAAGCCGGAGAAGCTTCTAACTTCTTTGGCTCCTCTCACTCGCAAGGGGTCCCTTGGGTCCCTCCTTTCCCAGGTTTCCACCAGTGAGAAAGATGACGCCCACCAGTGGTTGAAGTGCCCACAAGCAGCTGGTCCTCGGGCTTCATGATCCTCCTCCATCCTGGAGACTGAATCAGTGAAGCCCTCCCAGCCAGTGAAACCCAAGCAGCGAGGAAAGTCCATGAAGGAGACGTCTAAGACCAAAGAACTTGTGGTGGTACCCACACCACCACTCCCTACAGGCTCTGTGTCTGAGGATGAAGTGGAGATTCTGCCATCTGCTGAGGACCCAGATCTCGCCGGACCCTCAGACACAATGGATGTCAATTGCACACATCCTCAGTTGGTGGCAGCAGGTGACCCAGTGGCGTAATCTGCCTCCTCGGTTCCTTCATGCCTTTTTCGGCCACAGAACATGTCATTCTCCAGTGGATTTGCAGCGGTATTTTCCAACACCTTGCTGAGCTCCGACAACTTCTCAGCCTTCATCCTTTCTTCTGCATTGCTCTCCAGGAAACTTGTTTCCGGCGGTGCGAACCACCGCCCTCCGTGGCTATTGGGGTTATTATAAGAATTGGGCAGCTTATGAGAGGGTGTCTGGTGGCATCTGCATCTATGTCCTTAACTCTCTTTACAGCGAGTATGTACCCCTTCAAAAACCTTTAGAGGCTGTCACTGTTCGGGTGTGGACGCCTCAGGCTGTTACTGTTTGCAGTATCTATCTTCCACTGGATGGTGATGTCCCACAGCATGTATTGGCTGTGCTGATAGACCAACTGCCACTACCTTTTCTGTTACTGGGCAATTTTAATGCCCACAACCCTTTGGTGGCAACAGGCCAAGTCACTGTCATTGAGCAAGTGTTGGCACAGCTCGACCTTTCCCTCTTAAATAATGGTGCCTCCACAAATTTCAGTGTGGTGCATGCCATGTATTCAGCCATCAACCTTTCAGTCTGCAGCCCTAGCTTTCTACCATCTGTCTAATGGAGTGTGCATGGCGACTTGTGCAGTAGTGATCACTTTTCGATCTCTCTGTCACTGCCACAGCGTAACTCTTCTGGGCGCCCCTCCAGATGGACTATGAATAAGGCTGCCTGGAACTTGTTTGCCTCCATTGCCACTATTGAGCCTCTTTCTAATAACGCCATTGATGTGGTGGTTCATACAATCACCAGCGGCATCATTTCTGCCGCAGAATCTGCAATTCCCTGTTCTTCCGGATCTCCCGAGCGGAGGACTGTCCCTTGGTGGACACTCGAGATCACTGGGGCGATTAGAGATCGCAGGCGGGCCCTCCTACATCATAAGTGGCACCCATCAATTGAACACCTCATTGCCTTTAAACGGCCCTGTGCCCGAGCCCGATGCCTTATTCACCGACGCAAGCAGGAGTGCTAGGAAAGGTATGTCTCCACCAGTGGCATCCGTACCTCTCCATCGCAGGTTTGGGCCAAGATCAGGTGGCTCTATGGCTATCGGACCCCCGTCAGCGTACCTGGGCTTTCCCTGACTGTAGCAGTCTGTACTGTCTCCGACACAATTGCAAAACTCTTAGTGGAGCATTATGCTCAGAGTTCCGCTTCTCCGAAATACCCGCTGGCCTTCCGCTCCCTGAAAGTGCAGTTGGAACATTGGAGCCTTTCACTCCACACGCGCCACCCTGAATTGTACAATGTTCCATTCATTGAGTGCGAAATACAAAGTGCCCTAGCCGCTTGTCCTAATATGCCTCCCGGGCCGGATCGCATCCACTATCAGATGCTCAAACACATCTCGGTGAACTGCCAGCGACGCCTCCTAGACATTTTCAACCGTATCTGGGTTGAGAGTGAGTTCCTGTCTCAGTGGCTGGAAACCATTGTCATACCAGTGTTGAAGCCTTACAGGAACCCATTGGAGGTGGACAGCTACTGCCCCATTAGCCTCACCAACGTTCTGTGCAAGTTGCTTGAATGTGTGGAAGCCGGAGGTTGAGTAGGCTACTTGAGTCTTGGGGCCTTCTGGCTCTGTCTCAGGGTGGATTCCGTAAGGGCTGCTCTGCCACCAATATTTTGGTCTGCCTGTAGTCTGCCATCCGTACAGCATTTACCTGTTGTCAACATCTGGTTGCCATCTTTTTTGACATGCGAAAGGCATACAATACCATATGGTGACATCACATCCTCACCACGCTTCGTGGGTGGGGTCTTAGGGACTTGCTCCCGATTTTTATTCAAAATTTTCTGTCGCTTCATTCCTTCCGCGTGCTAGTTGGTTCGTCCCATAGTTCCTCCTGAGTCCAGGAGAATGGGGTCCCGCAAAGCTCTGTCTTGAGTGTGTGCCTCTTTTTACTTGCTATCAATGGGCTAGCTGCAGCTGTGAGAACATCCATATCAGCTTCTTTCTATGCTGATGGCTTTCGCCGGTACTATAGCTCCACTGGAATTGCGGTTGCTGAATGGCAGCTACAGGCCGCTATCTGCAGGGTGCAGTCGTGGGTCATCATGTACGGCTTCCAGTTCCCGGCCGCCAAGACCTGCATCATAAATTTCTGCTGGTGTCACACTATCCATCGAAGCCACGGCTTTATCTTTACAGCGAACCTCTTGCTGTGGTGGAGACACACCTTGTTTTTTTTTGGCTTGCTTTTTGATACCCAGTTGACTTTGCTCCCTCATATTCTTGAACTTAAACAAATGTGCTGGCGGCATCTTAACGCTCTTCATTGCTTGAGTCACACCAGCTGGGGTACCGACCAGTCTACCCTTCTACGACTGTTATCAGGTGTTGATTCAGCCCCGTCTCGATTACGGGAGCCTAGCTTATGGTTCGGCATCACCTTCCGTGTTGAGGTTGCTTGACCTCATACTTCACTGCAGGATCCGACTTGCAACTGGAGCTTTCCGCATAAGCCCTGTAAACAGCATACTTATGGAGGCTGGTGGCCCTCAGTTGTGGAACCGGCACCTATGTCTACTGGCTGCTTATGCTGCATGTGTTTGTAGCTTGCCTGGGTATCCAAATTACCGTCTCCTGTTCGCCAACTCGGTTGTCCATCTTCCAGATCGGCGGCCCAGGTCAGGGTGTACCATCGTGGTTCACGTCCGGGCTCTTTTCTCTGGGCTTGAGTTTTTCCCTCTCCCACCTCTTTTCCGGGCCCATATATGTATACCCCCGTGATGTGTGCCCTGCCCATGCCTTCGGCTGGATTTGGCACAGGCCCGAAGGACTCAGTCCCTCCTGAGGCCCTCTGCCACCGCTTTCATTCCATCCTAGACGCATTTCACAGCTCTGATATGGCCTATACCGACGGTTTGATGGTTACTGGTCGAGTTGGTTATGCTTTTAATCTTGGGGATCATTCTGAACAACGCACATTGCAGACTGGCTGCAGCGGTTTCACTGCAGAGCTTGTTACCATCTCTCACACCCTAGAGTATACCCGCTCCTGCTCAGGTGAGTCCTTCATTATCTGTAGTGACTCCCTGAGTGGTTTACGAGCTATTGATCAGTGTTTCCCTCACTCTCATCTGGTGATGGTTACCCAGAAGTCCCTCTATACTCTTTCCCATTGTGGCTGCTCCGTGGTCTTTGTGTGGAGCCTGGGTCATGTTGGCATCCCAGGTAATGAACTTGTTGACATGCTGGCCAAACAGGCTGTCAGTGCACTGGCCTTGGAGATTGGCCTTTCGAAATGTGATCTCCAATCAGTTTTGCGGCAGAAGGTCCTCGACACGTAGGGTGATAAATGGCGCACTCTGCCTTCACCCAACAAACTTCGGGTCATCAAGGAGACTACAGGTGTGTGGCGCTCCTCCTTGCGAACCTTCCACAAGGACTCAGTTGTTCTCTGCCAGCTACGCATTGGCCACACCTGGCTGATTCATGGTCATCTCTTGCACCGTGAGGACCCACCCCTCTGTCGCTGTGGATCATTGTTGACAGTGGTCCACATCTTGTTGGCCTGTCCACTTTAAACTGTGCTCAGGCAGACGTTTCCGCAGCCTGATATGCTCCCTGCACTTTTAACGGATGATGCTGCAATGGCAGACTTAGTTTTGAGTTTTATTCGTTCAGGGGACTTTTACCGCTCGATCTAAGCGTTTGTCTTTTTTTTTTTTTTTTTTTTTTTTTTTTTTTGAGTCTGATCTTTGGCCTACGGTTTTAGATTGGGTTTTATAGTGTGTTTCTTGGTGGTTGGCTTTTCCTTTTTTGTTTCCATGGTCGGCCAACCACTGTCACACTCTCTGTGCTTTTAATTCCTTTTGTCTGGTCTTTGTCTGTGTCTTTCTTGTTCTGTGTCGTCCCTTGTCATCTCCGTTGCTTTTTTTTTAATCCCTTATGGGTGCTTCATGGTCGTGGAAAAAGGGACCAATGACCTTTGCAGTCTGGTCCCTTCAACCCCCACAAACCAACCAACCAACCAGTTACTCCGCTTGGTGTTGCATTGTGTCCTCCTTAGGGATATCGTGCCAAATTCTGACGAATTGGCATGTTAGATTATCAAAACCCTGAGCTGGTTGGAGGGCCCTGCCCATAATGCTCCAGACATTCTCAGCTGAGGAGATGTCTGACAACCTTGCTGGCCTAGGTAGGATTTGGCTAGCATGCAGACAGCCACCTTGTGTGGGTGGACAGACATTATTGTGCTGAAATGTAAGCCCAAGATGGCTTCCCATGAAGGGTAACAAAACGTGGTGTAGAATATTGTCGATGTGCTGCTGGGCTGGTAAGGGTGCCTTAGATGATTACCAGAGTGTCCTGATATGTCAGGCCGCATGGTAGGGGCAGTCAGGTTGGTATCCCACCATTGTGTGGAGTGTCTCCACACATGTCTTCTATGGTTATTGGGCTCAGTTTGAAGTGGGACTCATCAGTGAAGACAGTTCTACTCCAGTCAACAAGATTACAGGCTGAATGTGCTCGACACCACTGCAAACAGATTTGTTGGTCCACAGAGGTCAATGATAGTTGACTCAAGGGGCACCATAAGCTCAGCACCCTTTCTGTAAACCACCTGTTAATGGTCCTTGTGGTCAGTGAAGCACCAGTTTCACATTGGATCGATGATGATGATGATGAATCTGGGACTCTGAGTGCCTCTCTAATGATTGCTCGATCCTCTGGGCCTGTCGTCTCTCTCTAGATGTAGGATAGTGGCATTGCTCCTATTCAAATGTTGAGCAATTTACCGATTACTCCAACCGGCATCTTTGAGCTTGACAACATGTCCTCTCTCTTATGCTGACATCTGCGTTTAATGTTCATGTGCCTGTCTGCAAGGCATAGTTATTGTCCATCTGAGTATATGAATGAAGTTCACAAACACTTTATGTCCTGGCATCAACATGTCCCCTGTTTACTATCCTTGCCAGCTGTGCAGTGAAATTACATTACAGTGTCACACGTTCATCTATCGGCTGCCAAAGTTTGCAGTTTTTTATTTTCTGTCAGTACCTGTATGTATATCAATTTGTGGCGAGTTTGCATAACTCCTTTGTGGTGCTTCATTTTTTTGTATTACAGTGTATTTACTAACTATGTGTAATTTTTGTTTTAGTTTAAAGGAAACCATTCATCCATAGTGGACCACTGTGTGGAGCAAGAGACATGTAAAATGAAATGGCATTCACACTAGCTTTTGAGCTCGTTCTCTTTTTTTTTTTTTTTTTTTAGCAAAAGTGCACACACAGATACACAAGTGCTGTGTCCACACGAGTATGCATTTGGTTCTCTGTGTGATTGTGTTGGTGAATGTGTGTGTACTTTTGCTAGAAAAAGAGCAAGCGCTCAAAAACGAGTGTGAATCCTGTTTCCTGTTGCATGTCTCTGTACTGTGTCAATCGATCTGCTATTGGCGGTTGGTTGCCTTTCCCATATTTTGGATGTTGCTCCGTCCAGGAATTTCCATTATTGTTTTACCTTTTAATTAACTTATTCTTGTTCCATTTTAATATCTAATACATTTGTCTTTAAATATTCTAATTGGCCTCCTTGCTGTTGCTATCGAACAGCAGGCTCACTGAAACATCTCCTTACTTGATTATCCTACAGATGGCACAGCACTACTTGGCTCATGCTCCATAATATTGTGGACCATTTTGACAATGAAAATAAATTTAAAAAAAATTATCATTTGCTGAATGAAACATAATCATTACAGGTTGTTTTCTTTTCTTCTGCTGAAGCCTAAATTCCTTCATCGTGTCTGTTGCTCTGGAGGGTCTGGGTTTTGCTAGTAGTGTTGTAAGTCTTCATTTGACAAGAAAGTTTGTTGGGGAGAGCAATTGGTTGTCACTGGTATTGAGGGTTGCTTTATTATTGATGGGTGTTGTTTGCATGCTTTTAGCATCCCTACTACAGCATCTGAGTGTTTTTAGTTGTATCATTTCCTGAATCCCACCATCCTCATGCATTAAGCTGAGAGCGATATTGGCAAAGCAGAGAGAACTATTTTTCAGTATCACTCTGGTTGCCATAAGCAGCTTTTTGGGAAGACCTTTATGTTCTTTGGTGGTATCTGTTAACTAAAGTTTTGTGCCATGCTCAGTTCTTTTGATGTATTTGCAAAGAGTTTGAATTTGTGAATTTAATGTGATCTCCAAACACAATGACAGTGATATAAGCATTATTCCATCCACTTCATTGCTTCACATGTGTTAGTCTGCATAACTTTGATGAAGATTCAAGTGTATTGACTCACTGACTGAGGAGTGTCAAAACAGCTGTAATTTTAGGCCATCAATTAAAGCTCCGCTATAAAAGTAAACTGGCTGTCAGCATCTAGTATACAGTGTGTACCTTTGCATTTGCTTCTGATTCCTGTTGCATATATACATGCCATTTGGATTTAAGTGGGACTTGGACTGCCCATGTTGACCATTATGAGATTCATGGAAACACTAAAAGAAGCAAATAATTTCAGGTCGCTGTAAAATAATAAATGATGATTCCTTTTACGGAGGGAGCAGATGGGTCTTTCTTCCCCCATGCAGTGTCTGACAGTGTGGTATTGACTGGGTCTAAGGATATCCTGATTGCATGGTCTCAGGATATCAAGCTGATCAAATGTGTGTGCTATTTTCTTACAGTCCTGTACCTGATGGCTACATTGTTGGCAAAACACACACTATGCCTATGTAGTACAGTGGTGGGGCAAGTGGTGTTGGTATGCAGCCAGTGATCCTTGAGAACATTCTGTATACACCTACAAAACATGAATCACATTGAGCATGTAGCACCCGAGAAGAACTACAATTGGTTGGCAGTTGATCCCTGCCACTGAACTTACTGAAATGCCAAAATTTATTTTAATTGAAAGAGGTATAATGGGCAACTACACTCATGCTCATAAATTAGGGATAATTGCAGAATGTGGTGCCACACAATGTGGTGGCACTAATAGCATAGGCTTACAGGGAACACATACGACACAGATCTGTAAGTCCATGGTATTGGTGATAAGTTGAGAAAACTGTCCCGAAACACATGTGCTACAAAACGCCACTGTTTCCTGCACATGTTCCCCCGACATCAATATGGGATATGATCACCATGCACACATACACAGGCCGCACAACGGGTTGGGATACTCTGGATCAGGTGGTCGAGTGATTCTAAGTGAATCTTGTGTACTATAAGCACTCTGTCTACTACATCTTCCAAGAAGAGCTGCAGAATGTGAATAACTTAATGCCTACAGATATTACAGAAAGCACAAAGTGGTTTTGTTCAAGGACAATGCCAAAGACAAAGATAATCTTGTCCCAAGGATTTCTTGAATCTGTCAGTCGGCTACTATGAGTGTTGTTTTGACCTTCATTAGATACTATCTGTTTCAGGGTTAGCACTTCCAAATCATTTAGAGCAGCTTGAATAATCCAGTTGTGATCTCTGTATCATCCATGTATTCTCTTTGTATCCTCATAAGTTAAGCAGTCACACCAGTGTTATCCATCAGCAACTTAGGTTCTCCTTCAGAATACCTGGAAAGAGGTACTGGTAACATACAATGGAAGGTAATAGTAATTTCAATGTGTTCTGAATGCATAGCAGCTGAAATTGGTGACAAATAAACAATAGCCATGTTACTAATTATTAGTTCAAATAAAACCATTGTAAAGTCAATTTAGGTTATTTCCCAAATAACCATAGAAAATGTGATGAGTATGACCTACAGAATGTACACTCATGCTCATAAATTAAGGATAATGCTGATACATGGTGAAACAATGCTCTGGTGGGCAGTTTGTGGGTTTAAATCACCTCGGGCTATGACCATGGGGTGCCGCTGGTAGCAGTCCACATACACAGAGGTGTGTTGGTGCATGTCAGAGTATGGTGCAGCGAGTAAGTGTGCAGACATTTTCAGATGTGCTAATGGTGACTGTGTGTTGAATATGGCTCAAAGAACACATATTGATGGCATTATGAGGGGTAGAGTACGAGGGTGACTGGAGGCTGGTCAAACAGAGCAGGTCGTAACACAGGCCCACCGTGTGCCACAAAGTGTGATCTCAAGATTATGGCAATGATTCCAGCAGACAGGAAATGTGTCCAGGCACTACAGCACGAGACGTCCACAGTGTACAACACCACAAGAAGACCGATATCTCACCATCAGTGCCTGCAGGCGGCCATGGAGTACTGCAGGTAGCCTTGCTCGGGACCTTACTGCAGCCACTGGAACAGTTGTCTCCAGACACACAGTCAACAGACAACTGAACAGACGTGGTTTATTCGCCCGGAGACCTACAAAGTGCATTCCACTGACCCCTGGTCACAGGAGAGCCCGTAAAGCCTGGTGTCAACAACACAATACATGGTCATTGGAACAATGGTCCCAGGTTATGTTCACGAATGAGTCCAGGTATAGTCTGAAAAGTGATTCTCGTCGGGTTTTCATCTGGCGTGAACCAGGAACCAGATACCAACCCCTTAATGTCCTTGAAAGGGACCTGTATTGAGGTCATGGTTTGATGGTGTGGGGTGGGATTATGATTGGTGCACGTACACCCCTGCATGTCTTTGACAGAGGAACTGTAACAGGTCAGGTGTATCGGGACATCACTTTGCATCAGTATGTCCGCCTTTTCAGGGGTGCAGTGGGTCCCACCTTCCTCCTAATGGATGATAACGTACGGCCCCACTGAGCTGCCATCGTGGAGGAGTACCTTGAAACAGAAGATATCAGGTGAATGGAGTGGCCTGCCTGTTCTCCAGACCTAAACCCCATCAAGCACATTTGTGATACTCTCGGTCGATGTATTGCTGCACGTCTTCAAACCCCTACAACAATACGGGAGCTCCGACAGGCATTTGTGCAAAAATGGGAGGGTATACCCCAGCAGCCACTCGACCACCTGATCCAGAGTATGCCAACCCGATGTGCAGCCTGTGTGCGTGTGCATGGTGATCATATCCCATATTGATGTCGGGGCAACATTCAGGAAACAGTAGCATTTTGTAGCACATGTGTTTCGGGACAGTTTTCTCAACTTATCACCAATACCGTGGACTTTCTAATAATACCACCACTTGCAAAGTAGGTTAGAAATCAGATTAATAATGTTGCTCACGCAGCATATGTTCGCTTTATCGGGCAACAACAAAGTTAGTGACTGTGGATGGTATCGTCAGAATGGAAATAATGAAGTCACTGTAAAAAAAGTCATTAATTTTGGCACTTATCTTGAATGGATTCCCACGTAGATTTCATCGAAGTTGTTATGGCTCATCTTGTTGATTCTAGGGTGATTCCACTTTGACTGCTAGAAGGTCCAGATCTGTATTTTAGCAATATTTGAAGACGTAACAAATGCGTTTTTCAGGAAATTCTTAATGATCAAACAATCCCAGATCAGAACAATGGTATGGTAGAAATAATTTTTGACTTGGTGTTCACGATCCACATTTTTATTAAACTTCTTGTAAATTCACATATACTTCTTAATTGTCACATCATCAAGAAAACAGTTTTGTATCAATCTTCATATATTTAATTTCCACTTTAACCAAACACAAGACTTGACTGTTCTCTTACAAAGCGAAATAGCAACTTAACTTCTGCAAAGTGAAACAAAGACTGCTCTGTTCGCATTCGCGCCAAAACGGTTACAAGTAAGTCAAAGATTGTGACAGTCTTACAGAAATGAATACACACTAGAACCATATCACTGTAATATGTTGATACATCGGAGTACCTATACATTAATAAAACCAAATGTGAATATTGTCACAAAAATATGTCTGTTACTTCGCAGAAAAGTAGTACGATATTACTGGTATCGAGAACTGTAGTTGGAATGCCGTAATGGTCATGTAAATAAAGAACCATTACAACTTACAGATCTGTGTCGTATGTGTTCCCTGTAAACCTATGCTATTAGTGCCAGTTTTGTGTAGTGCCATGTTGTGTGGCACCACGTTCTGCAATTATCCTTAATTTATGAGCATGAGTTTAGTTGCCCATTATACCTCTTAATTTGATATTAAGCTGCTCTGCCTCTTTCTTAACAGGTAAGAAAAAAGTGCATCATATGTAATCTCCAATCATCAATCTCCAAAGTGTAGATAAGTTATTTATTATAGGTTTCATCACAAAATGTTTGAAATAATATAGAATATTGTACAACAAACACATCAGCTGATTCCACATTATCTTTATTTCCATATTTGCCAAACTTGATAGTAGCACCAAGATATTTCACTGAAGCTTTTCTAGATCCTGCACACCAACCTTCCTAATGTGGGCTAAATAAACTGTCCCAAGAACTTTATTGTGCCTTGTTAATGTGCTTCCACTGCAAGAACATACATCTTACATTCTGATAAAAACCATTCGTTTTTTTACATTTGTCACATGGTATTACGGCAGTGCTACATCGGGCACCGTGTGTGCTTCAGTTAAGGCTTGGATTACAGGGAGCAGACTTCCATCACTGGCAAAACACATTTTAGTTCTCTTTGACTGATGACAGTTAAATGGGCCACTGATACTACCCAGTAATGGGTTACACGTGTACACCACAGTACCTGAACTCCGCAAGAGCACTGATGCTTTGTAATGATGCACTAACAGCAACTGACAGTTTGCATACGATGTTGAGAGCTATGGTTTGAGGAGCTAAGTTCCAGGATGAAGTGCCAACTGACAAATAATTTTAATTAGACTGTAGTCCAGCCATTTGCCCACAGTCCAACCTTATGTTCCCCTCTTCTGCAACCTTGTTGTCTCTCCCAGCATCATACAAACCCCAAACTTACTACCTTATTCCATGTAGAGATGACAAACTATGTCCTTTTGAAGGGAACATATTTTTAAAAAGTCTGTCACACAGCCAATGGCACTCTCTCTGTGTATGAGTATACCAACCTGTTTATGGGCCACCTACAGGACTCCTTTACACCTGCACAGAATCAGAAATCCCTCATCTGGTTATCTTTGTGGCCATCATGTGGGGACAAGGGCATGCTGTCCTCGTTCCTCCACAACCTTGGCATCATTTCTTCACCCGGTTCAGTTCACTGGGAAACATTCATGAACAAAACCTTCACCTCTCTGATGGAACCATAAAAAACCTTCATCTGGTTCAAATTCATCAACTGTAACCAGTAACTTTACTTTTATGGGCTGTCACTGCTCCATGCTGAAATTCCCCTCCTGTACAGACTTGCCTTCTGCAGACAATGTCTGTGCTGTGATACACAGTCACATTTAATATAAACCTTCCTAAGACTTTCACAGACACCATCCTCTTCCAAATCTGGTCAATAAGCAGATCTCCCATCCCTGATATTCATAATACTCAACCACAGTAACTAAATCAGTTCCAAAAAGCACATCCTTCACTTGAACTTAAACTACATTTTATTACACCTCGAAATGAGGAATGTCTTCCTCCAAAATCATTTCCATTGTTGTCATGGTCATTGCCCACTGCCAACGTATGAAAATATTCTGGGTCATTTTCATGACACTCCTGCTTCCAACTCCTTGCACACAGGCCATGACCATGTGGTGAACCTATATGGAACTGTCTATTGCATGCATCCAGCACATCCTTTTCCACAAAGGCAGTACAATCTGTGAAAGCAACCATGTCATATACCGACACTTCTGCAGCTACTGCATGGTTTTTATATTGGCAGAGCCATTAACTAAATGTCTACTCGTATAAAACACCGTAGCCAAACTGTAACAAAGAACAGGATTGAACTTCCCGTGCTGGAGCATGCTACAGAGCACAACATGGAAAACATCAGTGACCTGTTTCACAACCCATATCGTCTTAATCTTCCCTTCCAACACAAACTCCTGTGAATTATATGGTTAGTGGGAGGACTGCTTTCCAAACACACCTTTTGGTCCTACAATCCATTGCAAGAATCCTACGTCTACCCATGCCACTGTTACTACCCAAATTTTCTGCCCCCACCCCCCTGTCCCTTGCAGTCAGCACTTACTTGTTACTCGACTCTGGCCCCCTCCCTTCAGTTCAATTATTTATGTTTGTGTACCTTCATCCAACTCTTTCTCTTACTTTTCTCATGATTTCATGTGCAGTGTGAGGAGTAATCTGTCTTGCTGCCTCTGTTGCCCTGATATTTCGTATTCCTGTTAATAAGAATGAAGCCAGCCAGCATTGGATTTAATTTTCCACTGAGTTATTTTTTATTGATGCTACTGTTATACAATAGATGTCTTCATTGACTGTTTAAAAATGAAAATTCTATGTTTAAAAACTTTTTTGAGACAAGATGCAAAATGTTAAGTTATGCTGATAGACACATGTAAAAGTGCAAACACTATTCTCGCTTTTGGAACTAATAGTTCACTCTTTGAGGAAGAGAGAGATATGGATGTTAGAAGGTCAAAAAGGAAGGGCAGATCACTCAGAGAAAGTAGTAAAACATCGCTTGCTAAGTCACTATGTGGGTTAAAACGTGTTGAGTGATTGTGACGAAAAATAAGATTTTGACAGTGGCGTAATTCACTGCAGAACTCAATGCTACATAATTCGCTGCAGAACTCAATGCTGCACACGTAAACTCAGTCAGCAACAGAATGACACGAAGGGAGTTCCATAAGTTGGGAATCGCAGGGCAAGCTGGAATTCCAAAACCACACATCAATGATGCAAATGCCTGTAATAGGGATATGTTGTACTGAATCATTAAATCTGGGTTATGGAGCAATGGAAGAGTGTCATTTGATCGGATGATTTTGTTTACATTGTATCCAACTTCTGCCCGAGTTTACATCCCAAAAGTGAAACATGGTGGTGGTTTGTTGATGATTTGCTCAGCCGTATTGTGATGTTCCATGGTCCCCATGGTTACTCTGCAATGGTGCATTACTACCAAGGATTATGTCCCCATTTTGGCTCATCAGGTCCATCCCATGGTACAGTGTTTTCCCCCATGATGACTCTGTGTTCCAAGATGACAGGCCCCCTGTTCACACACCTCACATCATCCAGGACAGTTTTGTAGCAGAAGGATGTATTGTCACATCTCCCCTGTCCACCACAGTCACCAGATCTCTGTATTATTGAGCTTTTGTGGTCTATTTTGGAGAGAAGGGTGTATGGTCACATCCACCTCTGCCATCATTGCCTGAACGTGCCACTATTTTTCAGGAAGAATGCTATAAGGTTCCCTTGAAAACCACACAGAACCTGTATTTATCCACTTGGAAATGATTAGAAGCTTTTTTGGATGACAGCAGTTTTCCTACAGTGTGTTAGGCATGGTAATGTGTTGTTTTTGTGATGCGTCCATATTTTTGTCCATTCCCTGTATGCCTCTCTCCTCCTAAAAGAAGAAACTATTCGTTCCAGAAGCTGGAATAATATTTATACTTTCATATGTGTATATTGGTAGTATTTAATATTTTTCTCCTAGAGATAAATACTGGCCAGAATTTTGTCTTAAAAATACTTTTCTCAAGTGAATTTTTCTTTTGACAAAGTATTATATTTGCCACATTTGCTGAATTTGGTTGTGAATTAAAATTAGACAATTGTAAAATCTTATTTCTGCTTGTTTTATTTTTCTAGCTTTGTTGGCCTACACTTACACAATGGGATTTAATATATTAAGGTAAGTTTCTTTCCTTCTGTTTCCATTAAATGTTATAGTTAGTGCTTAATTAATGGTCAGTATACATCTTTCTTTGTTAACACAATTTTCTTTTACCATTGGCTTACTATTAAATTAAAGAAACCTTTTGAATAAAGTCTCTCTCTCTCTCTCTCTCTCTCTCACACACACACACTTAGGACTTAATGGCTCTCTATGTATTTCTGTGGTAAATAAGAGTCATGCCTTGTTTGCAACTAGTTCTTTTCTGATGGAGGTATATACATTCAATAATTTCTGGAATGTTCTTTACTGTTCCTTCAACTGACAGTCGTGCATCCACTTATAAATGAAGAAATCCCAAAGAGATTCTAAAGATAAAATATATTGCTTTTTAGGCTTAGGATTGGTTGTGATTACACTGTCTACCATAAGGGAATTGGGTTGATCACAGAGGCTTTTAGGATGAGCTCCATTCCTTGCCTTTGCACTGATGCTGGTGAGCCACCACTTTCCATCTGACGGCAACTACTCTTGGTGCAACAAGTATACAAAATATACTCCATACCCCAAGCATGAGCGTATATCGACGTTACTTATCCTCCTATGTAGCAGTTTTGCACTAATTGTCCTAGTGAATGTTATTTGCCAAGATTAGAGTAAATTCTCACCTTGTCTTCTTAAGAGGGTCAGAATTGTTTGAAATTTGACTAATTTTAGAAAAAAAATTCCAAATGCTATTTTTAGGGATTAGTCTGATAATATGTTGAGTGAGCACCAGATTTTTAAGACTGTGGTTACAGACACATCAAAACAGGAAATTCCTTGGACGCTCAATAGTAATCTGTCATTGTATCTTCAGGATCTGCCTATGAGAGATGTGTTCTGTATACTATGCTGAGTTGTAGGTGCTTCTCAATACACCAAAGCTGATGAGAAGGGGACCAGGGGAAAATGTTTCTCATCTATTCAGTTTCCCTTAGTGCCCTGTAGGCCCCTCAACAAATGTGCTCAACAGGAAAGAAAATATACAGAACATTCATGATTCTCGTCTTTTGCAGCGGCAGCATGGAAAAGTGGTGGCATTCTGCTGGGTACATGTATACACATGAATAAAGGGAAACAACCAAACTGACATAGCAGCCAAGGTGTCCTATGAATGTGCCAAAATTGAAGAATGAATCATTCCCTTACTGGTTTTGAACACACTATTGAACCAGGTGATGCATCATGGGAGTCATGCATCATGAGGGTCATGTATCATGGGTGTCGTGCGTCATTGCATCATGGGAGGACAGGGGGCTGGAATGGCAAACAATGTATTATGGGCTGTAAAACCAACTGTCCATTCATATCATTCCTCCTCTTGATCATGCATGCAGGATGAAGTCCTACTCACCTGTCTCGACATGAGACATAGCTCCCTTTACACACAAATTTTTGCTCCAGTGTGAGGACCCACCCACTTGTATTACCTGTGACACAAACATTTTGGGATGAATTCATGTTGAAATGTTTATGGGTTTCTTTTAACCATGTTTATCTCATAATGATTTTCATAAGGGCAATAAAGACCCCTTTTACCACATGTATCATCAACATCATCATCAATGGACACAGAACATGTATAAACGCTGCACTGTGTAAGGGGTTACTCCTTTTGTACTGCTCCACTCCCGGCAGCAGCTGATATGTTGAAAAGGGCTTGCTTCCTCCACTCACCTCATAAATTAACTAACAAAAAATGGTGTTGAAAAAGATAGAGGGAATTATTGAGCAACAGTTCACTGCAGACAGCACAAGTAATCACTTAACTGCATGTAGAACAGTTCTATTTATTAAGTGGTCCATATTTAGTAATAGAGATTTAATAGGTGAAACTTAATGGCCTAACAAACAGTGAACAATAAGTAGGATTCTTTGCAATATTTTAATAAACTGCATCGTGAGTGGCAACTATTTCACATATAAATGTATGCTTATTCAGTACTTTGTGGCTTCACAACTAAATAGTTATTTTTTGAAGTTAGAACTTTTAATGTTCAAAGGAAAGTTCACTTAAGAAATATAATACAACAGATTCACTGACCATAACTTGCCTTCAGGAGGCAAAATGTGTAATACTACCGATAGACATGTGTAAAAGAGACACAATACCTAGCTTTCAGAATGAATAATTCCTTCCTTGTGGCGGCAAGATGGATAGGTTGTGCAGAGTTAAAAAAATTAAATGGAGGTCACTCAGGATGTGAAAGACCCATCTATAGGGAGAAATACAGGTGTTTCTCTCTCATCCTGGAGCCTAAATGATCTGACCTTCCTTTTTAACATTTCCTGACCTACTGCTCTTGCTTCCCCAATGGAGGTATTTCTAGTACCAAAAACTAGGTAGTGTGTCAGCTATACTTTTTGTGTATGTCTGTCAACAGTATTAGACAATTTGCCTCCTGAAAGATAGGACCGATCAGCGAATCTCATAATTTATTAATTATTGTTGTTGTTGTTTTTGTTGTTATGGTCTTCAGTCCAGAGACTGGTTTGATGCAGCTCTTCATGCTACTCTATCCTCTCCAAGCGTCTTCATCTCCCAGTACCTACTGCAACCTACATCCTTCTGATTCTGCGCTGTGTGTTCATCTCTTGGTCTCCCTCTACGATTTTTACCCTCCACGCTGCCCTCCAATACTAAATTAGTGATCCCTTGATGCCTCAGAACATGTCCTACCAACCAATCCCTTCTTCTAGTCAAGTTGCGCCACAAACTTCTCTTCTCCCCAATCCTATTCAATACCTCCTCATTAGTTATATGATCTACCCAACTAATCTTCAGCATTCTTCTGTAGCACCACATTTCGAAAGCTTCTATTCTCTTCTAGTCCAAAATAATAATCGTCCATGTTTCACTTCCATACATGGCTACACTCCATACAAAAATTTTCAAAAACGACTTCCTGACACCTAAATCTATACTCGATGTTAACAAATTTCTCTTCTTCAGAAACGCTTTCTTTGCCATTGCCAGTCTACATTTCATATCCTCTCTACTTTGACCATCATCAGTTATTTTTCTCCCCAAATATGAAAACTCATCTACTACTTTGAGTGTCTCATTTCCTAATGTAATTCCCTCAGCATCACTATCCTCGTTTTGCTTTTGTTGATGTTCAACTTCTTTCAAGACACTGTCCATTCCATTCAACTGCTCTTCCAGGTATTTGCTGTCTCTGACAGAATAATAATGCCATCGGCAAACCTCAAAGTTCTTCTCCATGGATTTTAATTCCTACTCCGAGTTTTTCTTTTGTTTCCTTTACGGCTTGTTCAATATACAGATTGAATAACATCGGGGATAGCCTACAACCCTATCTTACTCCCTTCCCTACCACTGCTTCCCTTTCATGCCTCTCAACTCTTATAACTGCCATTTGGTTTCTGTACAGATTGTAAATAGCCTTTCGCTCCCTGTGATAGACCCCTGCCACCTCCAGAATTTAAAAGAGAGTATTCCAGTCAACATTGTCAAATGCTTTCTCTAAGTCTGCAAATGCTAGAAAGGTAGGTTTCCTTTTCCTTAATTTGTCTTTTACGATAAGACATAGGGTCAGTATTACCTCACGTGTTCAGACATTTCTACAGAATCCAAACTGATCTTCCCCGAGGTCGGCTTCTACCAGTTTTTCCATTCATCTGTAAAGAATTCATGTTAGTATTTTGCAGCTATGATAGTTTGGTAATTTTCACATCTGTCAACGCCTGCTTTCTTTGGTATTTCTTGAAGTGTGAGGGTATTTCATCTGTCTCATACATCTTGGACACCGGATGGTAGTTTTGTCAGGGCTGGCTCTCCCAAGGCTATCAGTAGTTCTGATGGAATGTTGTCTACTCCCAGGGTCTTGTTTTAACTTCGGTCTTTCAGTGCTCTGTCAAACTCTTCATGCAGTATAATATTTCCCATTTCATCTTCATCTACGTCCTCTTTCATTTCCATAATATTGTCCTCAAGTACATCGCCCTTGTATAGACCTTCTATATACTCCTTCCACCTTTGTGCTTTCCCTTCTTTGATTAGAACTGAGTTTCCATCTGAGTTCTTGATATTCATAAAAGTGGTTCTCTTTTCTCCAAAGGTCTCTTTAATTTTCCTGTAGGCAGTATCTATCTTACCCCAAGTGAGACAAGCCTCTACATCCTTACATTTGTCCTCTAGCAACCCTGCTTAGCCATTTTGCACTTCCCATCAATCTCATTTTTGAGACTTTGTATTCCTTTTTACCTGCTTCATTTATTGCATTTTTATATTTTCTCCTTTCATCAATTAAATTCAATATTTCTTCTGTTACCCAAGGATTTCTACCAGCCCTCGTCATTTTACCGACTTGATCCTCTGCTGCCTTCACTATTTCATCTCTCAAAGCTACTCATTCTTCTTCTACTATATTTCTTTCCCCAGTTCTTGTCAATTGTTCCCTAATGCTCTTTCTGAAACTTTCTACAACCTCTGGTTTAGTCACTTTATCCAGGTCCCATCTCCTTAAATTCCCATCTTTTTGCAGTTTCTTCAGTTTTAATCTACAGTTCGTAACCAATAGATTGTGGTCAGAGTCCACATCTGCCCCTGGAAATGTCTTACAATTTAAAACCTGGTTCCTAAATCTCTGTCTTGCTATTATATAATCTCAGAAACGTTCCAGTGACTCCAGGCCTCTTCCACGTACACAACCTTCTTTCATGATTCTTGAACCAAGTGTTAGCTGTGATTAAGTTATGCTCTGTGCAAAATTCTATATTTTATCAGGTGGCTTCCTCTTTCATTCCTTACCCACATTCCATATTCACCTGCTATGTTTCCTTCTCTTCCTATTCATGCTGTCGAATTCCAGTCAGCAATAACTATTAAATTTTCATCTCCCTTCACTATCTGAATAATTTCTTTTATCTCATCATACATTTCATTAAGCTCTTCGTCATCTGTGGAGCAAGTTGCATATAAACTTGCACTACTGTGGTAGGTGTGGGCTTTGTGTCTATCTTGGCTACAATAATGCTTTCACTCTGCTGATCATAGTAGCTTACTCACAATCCTATTTTTTTTATTCATTATTAAACCTACTCCTGCGTTACCCCTATTTGATTTTGTATTTATAACCCTGTGTTCACCTGACCAGAAGTCTTGTTCCTCCTGCCCCTGAACTTCACTAATTCCCACTATAGCTAACTTTAACCTATCCACTTCCCTTTTTTAATTTTTGGACCTACCTACCTGATTAAGGGATCTGATCTTCCACACTCCAATACATAGAATGACAGTTTTCTTTCTCCTGATAATGATGTCCTCCTGAGTAGTTCCCGCATGGAGATCCAAATGGGGGACTATTTTACCTCCAGAATATTTTACTCAAGAGGATGCCATCATCATTTAACCATACAGTAAAGCTGCATGCCCTTGGGAAAAATTACGGCTGTAGTTTCTGCTTGCTTTCAGCCATTCACAGTACCAGCACAGTAAGGCCATTTTGCTCAATGTTACAAGGCCAGATCAGTCAGTCATCCAGACTGTTGTCCCAGCAACTACTGAAAAGGCTACTTCCCCTCTTCAGGAACCACACGTTTGTCTGGCCTCTGGCCTCTCAACAGATACCCCTCTGTTGTGGTTGCAACTACGGTATGGCTATCTGTATCATTGAGGCACACAAGCCTCCCCATCAATGGCAAGGTCCATGGTTCAGGGTTCATGGGTTATTAATGTTCTGTATTTTTTAACGTCTGTTTTTATATACATTAAAAAAATCTTTGAAACATTCTATGAATTCACTCTGCAGTTACATATTTTCCCTTGCAAGCCACTGTATAGTGTTGTCATGAAAGTTATTTAATCTAAGGTAATGAGAGAAACTGTACGGACAATACAGTTTTCAATCCAATAAACTATCTTTTAGGGTTTCTTTTGGCATTGATTCCAGTAACTTTAAGAAATTATTTGCAATATTAATGTAATTATTCCTGGTAATGTGATAAGTTATCTGTTACATGGAAGGAGGTGGGGATTATTTAGCATTTCTTTCTGCCTCTGTTAGAAAACTTAGTTGGGAACACATCTTTTATGAGAAGAGTGTTCACTGGACAATGAAGCATCCATATTACTTTTTTATTTTCAAACAAATAAATCTACTTCAGTTAATAATGTGTTGGTTTGGTAAATGGCCCAGCACATTTAATGGAACTCAATGGCTGTTGTACATGACTAACAGATTTTCGTCTTGGGCCCTGCTGCTTCCCCTCTGTTACTTTTATATCTGAGATGAAGGGCAGTAACTGCAGTTCATTAGAAACAACAGTATCATTAAAAAAGATTTAGTATTTTCTATACACCAGAACAGTTAAACAGCATACTGAGTGAAAAATGTGAAGTATACATAGTTTGCAAGCAAGATTTCCCACAATTATAGGAAGGTAGCAACTTGCGTACAGGTTTTGTTATGAAAGAAAAAGAACACTCATATATTTGTTTGAGTACTGTTAATTAGTAGAAAGATGCATGATTTTCAAAAAGCACTTTTCATGAGTATGGAAAGGGTTGTAAAACCTCATAATATTTCCACCCAGTATTGGGGGATATTAGTTTGCAGTATATGAAAAAACAAGTTTGACAAAGCTTCACCTATAATTAGTTACCATTGCATTTGTGTAGAGAGGCCAATTGTACAGTTGAAAAACATTTTTCCATTGCAGGGGAAGAAAGATTAATGTGGAAGAAATACAGTAATGTGTCTGGTGAGGGGGACAATGAATCTACATGGGGAAATGCAAAGGCAAGAAAACTAATGAAATTGGCTTTTCTGCTTGGAAAATGCTGCTACTCCATTAATAGTTGGAATAGTAGAGAAGGAATGAATCAGAAAGTCTTTGTAGTGGAGGAACAGGTTGGGAATACAGTTTTTTTATTCAAATGTCTTTGACATCAGAAGAATTGTGAGAAATGACATTGGAAATGACTAGACTCAATAAGTTCAAATTGTCTACATTCTCAGTTAGAGATACTTAAGGTAGGTTCACTTATTCTCAGAAGGTGGTAGTTCGAAAGGGATGTTTCCAGTATGTGGTATTTTGTGCTGTGAATACCACCGAAGGTCCCATAGCACTGTGCATGCATGTTTGTAGAAAGATGCATGATTTCCAAAAAGCACTTGTCTTGAGTATGGAAAGAGTTGTAAAACCTCTTAATATTTCCACAAAATGTTGGAGGATCTTAGTTTGCAGCAGATGAGAAAATGTTTGACAATGTTTCACCTGTTGCTGATGATGAATAATCAATTAATTATTTAATTGAAACATTTCAGGACAAATATGTTTTGTTCCCTAGAAAGGTGAATGTTTCATTGAAGATGTTCATGCGATAGTCTGTATTTCCTGCAGTTTACCCAGCCTCTTATAATTACAGTTAGTTGTTACATACTTCAAAATCCCTTGCTGTCACCCTGTTTTGTGTGAAATTGCATGAAAATAATGTCCATTAGTTGTGGCGTTAGAATAAAATGCTGTAGCTATACGTACATGAATTGTGATAAAGTTTGACAGGTACCCTAATTTTTTGTGTTTGACTAATAACTCATGGTTGATACTGTTGATAAGTCATATTCAGTGCAGCAGCAGATTTGTGAAATGTGCAATTTCGCTCATTTAGGATCGAAGAAACGAAACTCCAAAAACAGTGTTATGAGATAATTCGATTTAAAGGTTTTGTCCAAAAAACTTGAGTACTTTCTAATAGTTTTTCACAAACCTTTCTGTGGTAAATAAAGAGTATACTTCATTGACTGTTGTTTTCTACTAGGTGTTACATATTCTAGTCACTTGGTGGACACTAATGAAATAATTTATGAAATTATGTCTGTCCGAACCTTAAGTTAATGGCTACTGCTGTATAACGTACGAACATCAAAGAAATAATATGCAGCTTTAAGCAATATTATCATATTAAAGATTACTGCAGTTGTGTTAATAATGTCTTTATAAATACAGATTACACGGAATAAGCTATGGGAATGTGTCAAGTTTTATTCAATGAATACTACAAGCAAGAGAATAAAAGTCATTATTATTTGTTTGCAGTAACATTGAACTTAAAAAAATAATTTACAGGTAACAGAAATAATATTCTTGTTTTTTAATCTTCACATAACAAATAATAGGAAAATCATTTTAACGAAACCCAGTGCTCTCTCACACCTGTTTTTCTGTTTGTGGATTATTGTTTCAAAAATAATACAACACAGACATTTAAATGGGCCAAAATCAGTGGTTTGCATGAAATAGCTAAGGTGATGAACTAGCAACAATAATAAAGGAGACAAAAAAAAAAAAACAGAAAATAAGCATGAAGTCTATTCCTGTGATTCTTCCATGTTTTCCTCATTTTCTAAATCGTTAGCAGCATTGAGTCCTTGATATAATGTGTGATACCTGGGAGGTATAATACCCTTATTACATAAATCTATAAGATATTTTTTCTTTTCTTTACTTATGCGGACAGGACTGTCACATGGTGGGCACAGAGTATTGTCTTCAGGTCCTGAATTTGAAGAATTTCGCAGGCCAGGTCTTTTCATAATGTGCAAAACTTGGAAGTCACGATCATCGTAGGAATACTTGAAAAACGACATGTCAGGCTGATCTTTCCTATATTGCACCCAAACAATCTCAAGCCATTTCACAGTTTCTTCATTCTCAACAGTTTTCCTATTCCAAATTACTTTCTTCTGAAACTGGTTGAAATCTAAAATTTGAGTGTTATCCATTTCTTTCACTCTGTATATGCTGGAGGTCATTCTTACAATTGTATAACAGCCAATGGGATAAAAAAAACCTCCATATGTTTACCTTTTCTTTTGATGCTTGCATGCACTGAGTCTACTTCCAATTGTGAATGTTGAGATTCAAAGAAGTCAATTGGTCAATAGTTGGAATGTCCAGTGTATTCACTGCATGCGAACACATAATGCTCATGTTGGCATTCCTGTTCTGGTTCCCATATGCATCAGAAAAGTGCTCATGTTGGCATTCCTGTTCTGGCCCTCATGTACCAGAAAATAAGGTTATCGGTTTTCCTATTGCATGATTTTTCAAAAAATCCCACAGACATGAAGCCACCTGCATGGATCGTCTTTTTGCTGTTGTCTCGTCCCATGTGTGGCAGTTGGTTTTGTTTTCTCTTACATTAAGAACTGTGAAATTGTATATGGAGAGCCTTCTTTTATGGAATACTGCCTTTGCAGTAAAGCACTGCCTGTAAGTCAAATTCAGCTATAGTTCAATTCTTTTATCTTGGCAGCTCGCGCATGCCCACACAGACGTGGGAGATTGCTGCGTTGCCAGTTGCAAACGACGCACGCGCCAAGAGAAGCAGCGCAATAGTGTAGTATAGTTCACAAACTTACGTTTAGGGAGGAGCGCGCAGTTTATGAAGTAAAGCGACCATGGCTGCATTAACCCTTTCACTGCTACAGAGACATGCTCCCTGCATTCCGCACTGTGCACGATTTTGTCATCACTGCACTGCTCACCTGTGCAGACACATGGTGTTCCGACTGCTTTGACACACTTATAATTCAATTTCACAAAAACTATTTGGCCAAAAAATTTCATTTTTACACATCTTCTTGACTGATACCTTCCCCCCATAAATGGCTTAATTTTGTCTCGATGTTCTACGCAGTTATTGTGCAGCATTAAATGTAGTAAACCATGGCAAGAAATTTTGTAGAGTTTGCAGAGGTAAAAGTCCATAGCGTATACTTTCCGTATGGTGGATTTTAGGTGCCACAATGTTGAGAATGAAATGTGGACAAGATACCTAAATTTCGTATAAAATTTACTGTATAACAGTATCTCATTTAATTTAAGTACCAGATAGGTATCGTATGTAATATTGAGAAATATTCCGTCTTTCGCGACTGTAATAAAAGTTTTATTGACACCGGGCGCATTTGGCTTTATTTTAAAGCACTTCAGTAAATCAAAAGGAAGTAGACAAAATACATTAAACAGAACTGTGGATTTACAAAAACATTAGGACTTGAATATACTGTGTATCAGTGAAGTGCTCTGAGCTATGTCAAAAATAATTTTTGTGTGTGGCACACACAAACAGCATTTATTTGCTAAAACACTGATTAGCCGACACAAACGTTGAATATTGCGTTACCGCAGCACAAAACTAAGAAAGGTTACTTGGCAATGGAGGAGACAAAATACTGTCAACTGAAGATGCTTCAAAAGAGAAAAACGTGTCTGGTCTAAATAAGACGCTTATTACAGTTACAGAAGAGGAATATAATTCAAATTCTGCTCTAAATAATACTTTTAATACTGTTGCAAAAGAATATATCTCAATATGAACATTAAAACAGCGACTGCGGAAGAGAGGATATACAAACAAAACAGATAACATGAATATTGTATGTGTGCCTTTTCATTGTTTTTAATTGCTGTGAAAAGAAATATTGGAGGACAAAATTAGAAAAACCGAAAACCTATTATGGTTATAATGAAGAGACAAAGTGCTAGAAATTTCAAAAAATTACATTCAAACGAATAAAATTCATGAAGTAAGACACTTCGATATTGTTTTTAAATAAAGAAAATATTAAACACCAAACAAGGTTTGAACTCAGAACATTTTGCTTAGCAGTCAAACACCTTCACCATCATGCTAGCGCAGCTCGTCATTCAGCAGCACTCCTGGAGGACTCTAAGATATCACGCAATATACATTCCATTGGAACTACTGACGGCCTTGGGAGAGCCAGTCCTGACAAAACTCTACCATCTGGTGAGCAAGACGTATGAAACAGGCGAAATACCCTCAGACTTCAAGAAGAATATAATAATTCCAATCCCAAAGAAAGCAGGTGTTGACAGATGTGAGAATTACCGAACAATCAGTTTAATAAGCCACAGCTGCAAAATACTAACACGAATTCTTTATAGACGAATGGAAAAACTAGTAGAAGCTGACCTCGGGGAAGATCAGTTTGGATTCCGTAGAAATACTGGAACACGTGAGGCAATACTGACCTTACGACTTATCTTAGAAGAAAGACTAAGGAAAGGCAAACCTACGTTTCTAGCATTTGTAGACTTAGAGAAAGCTTTTGACAATGTTGACTGGAATACTCTCTTTCAAATTCTAAAGGTGGCAGGGGTAAAATACAGGGAGCGAAAGGCTATTTACAATTTGTACAGAAACCAGATGGCAGTTATAAGAGTCGAGGGACATGAAAGGGAAGCAGTGGTTGGGAAGGGAGTAAGACAGGGTTGTAGCCTCTCCCCGATGTTATTCAATCTGTATATTGAGCAAGCAGTAAAGGAAACAAAAGAAAAATTTGGAGTAGGTATTAAAATCCATGGAGAAGATATAAAAACTTTGAGGTTCGCCGATGACATTGTAATTCTGTCAGAGACAGCAAAGGACTTGGAAGAGCAGTTGAACGGAATGGATGGTGTCTTGAAGGGAGGATATAAGATGAACATCAACAAAAGCAAAACGAGGATAATGGAATGTAGTCTAATTAAGTCGGGTGATGTTGAGGGTATTAGATTAGGAAATGAGACACTTAAAGTATTAAAGGAGTTTTGCTATTTGGGGAGCAAAATAACTGATGATGGTCGAAGTAGAGAGGATATAAAATGTAGACTGGCAATGGCAAGGAAAGTGTTTCTGAAGAAGAGAAATTTGTTAACATCGAGTATAGATTTAAGTGTCAGGAAGTCATTTCTGAAAGTATTTGTATGGAGTATAGCCATGTATGGAAGTGAAACATGGACGATAAATAGTTTGGACAAGAAGAGAATAGAAGCTTTTGAAATGTGGTGCTACAGAAGAATGCTGAAGATTAGATGGGTAGATCACATAACTAATGAGGAAGTATTGAATAGGATTGGGGAGAAGAGAAGTTTGTGGCACAACTTGACCAGAAGAAGGGATCGGTTGGTAGGACATGTTCTGAGGCATCAAGGGATCACCAATTTAGTATTGGAGGGTAGTGTGGAGGGTAAAAATCGTAGAGGGAGACCAAGAGATGAATACACTAAGCAGATTCAGAAGGATGTAGGTTGCAGTAGTTACAGGGAGATGAAAAAGCTTGCGCAGGATAGAGTAGCATGGAGAGCTGCATCAAACCAGTCTCAGGACTGAAGACCACAACAACAACAACAACTGACAAACACTGTTGGTATGACTATGAATTACTCTCGTTTCATCGAAGTACAATTGGATATAAACAATTACCGCTGTTCTTTATTGTGAAAAAGCGGTTCATGAGAATGATACAAACACCTTCTCTTGCTATCGCCTGAATTAGGAGGCTTATTGCTTGTTTGGTTTACTTAATTAATAGAATATGAAGCAGTTGGCATAAATAATGCTTTTTCCAAACTTTCTATAAAAGAAAGTGTGCTATCAAGACATTGCTTTTGTTCTATTACTTTATTTATGACTGAACATTTCTAAAACTGCAGACACTTGTCCGTGCTCTGCACTGCAGTCGAACTCTGGCAACGCCATTCTCGATTCATTGGCTGACTGTGTTTTGTGACGTCAGATGCGCAGAACGAACCTAAACTCAGCCGCCGTCGTAAATGACTCGCACTTTAGTAAAGATTCACCTTTTCTTGCACTTTCCTTCTTAATGTTCTTAAATTCCCTTGTCATTTCTTTCCTTTACAAATGCTCTTCCTGTTCCCTTTTAAAATATCTGTCTTTCTTTTTCTTGGCCGAAATGTGTGAAAACTTTAAACATTTATCACACGTATCTTTTCGTGGCCTGTGGAATTTCAGATTAAGTATCTTTGTGAATATCACTATACAGTCATAATTTCTGGACTGTCTTTCCATCTTCATAGCATTGTTCCCGATATAACTTATACGTTATCCTAATACTCATATTGGCAGGTAAATAATCTGCAGTACATTTCTTTCCTTTTGTAATGAGAAACAAGGGCAGGAAAACCCTTAATGTGTTTGCTTATAGCCTCTTTACTTTCTTGTGGTCTCTTTATACCTGGTTCACGACATCCTCTTCACTCTTTCTTAATTACATGATGTGGCTCTCTTTTTTTTTAACAGTATTCCTTACAAAGGTTTCAAAAATGTCAAATGTCTTGAAAAAAAATTGCATACACACTTTTAATCTTATCGGATCCCTATATTAGATAGAATTTCTTCGTCCTCTTCCTTCGTGAGTTATGCGATTTTGTCCTCACACTCTGTTTCTCTTTTTCTTCCACTAGCTTACTTAGGTACTGCCTTCGTAGCTCAACTGATCCAAGATCCAAGGAGACTCTATGTCTTGTTCATTAAACTTACTGCTGCACTGTCATTGACATTTAGAGCAATCTTGTGGCTTAATGTTTTGTTGCAGGAACTTTGTAATTCTTTGCAGAAATATATGCCCTTCCATACTGTCTATTGAATTTTCTTTGATTTCTTTTCCATTCCCCTTTAACCACTGCCCTTTTTCGTTTTCTTGTTTTGTTACTATTCTCAATACGAACATTGTCATCTTCAGTTTCCCTGTCCTGATTGTGATGATTTACTTGTGCAGTAGTTGCATCCCCAGCAGTTTTTGTGACACTCTTTACAAGGGACGTTCCATGTCCATACTGCTGTCTGTAACAATAACATGACAGGTATTCAGAGGAAGGGAATAGAAAATTAACTGGAACTGCTATAGAGTCTGGTAATTGCTTGGCTAGTCACCGGAATCTGTAGTGTTGTCCGGTTCATAGGAAAAAGGATCATCATCTGTATCTGAACCAATGTAAGTGCTGAGCATCTCCACACCACGTTCTTCCTCAGCTGTGAATATAAATAATAATAATAATAATAACAACAGCAATAATTATAAATATAATAATAATGACAACAGCAGTAATAGCAATAATAATATTTACTTACTACCGAAATATATACACTAAGAAACAGTTTCTAACACTTACAAGATTCCATTATATTATGTTCCTTCTCCAGGCACATTTCCACCATCCTTGTTCCTCTGGACTCCATATTTTCATTTTTGACGTGGAGCAATGGCGTCAATGCATCTAAAGAGAAGTAGCGGGAAAAGCAACTTCTAACAGTTCTGTTAGGATCAGAGAAACGTAAGAGCTGTTCTGTTTCACAAATTAACGCTGCGTCCTGTGGTCTAAAAACAGATCAGCTCTTCCGTCTATCTGATCCTTACTATTTTTTGTAAAATGTAGATACATTGACTACTAAAATGTAAATCATATAAGATAGAGCTACGCTTGTTTGGTCGTAACATAGGTCTTGATTCTGTGTACCTTATGGTACCAAAAACTCAAAAGTGGCAAAAATGTAGTTCCGTCTGTCTGATCCTAAATGGGCAATTTCAGATAGACTGTTGTGTGGTAGTACGTGGAATAATAAGGCTGTGGTATTATCAGGTGTCGTGTGTAATAAGGTGGTTCCTAGTAATATGCAAATAAGTTACATGTTGAAGCCATTATTTGGGAACAATAATCTGACACACTAGCCAGGCTGAGTGTAATTTACTGTTTTCTGCAGATGTCTCCATAAGTCCTTGCTTGATTCCTAAACAGCCAGATAAAAGTACCACTACAGGGGTGACAGGGTCATAGTATGTATCTAAGGCTGTTTGCAGACTTATCACAATGTCTGTCATGCTGATTACATACATTATCTATGCCATGGGATGTCATTTCAATGATGTTGTTTTGATATCTCAAGAATGTTGCAGGTTTCAAACACAGACACAGCATTATTTCCTCAGTGTCTTCTATAAACAAATTAGCTACCAAGGGCAACAAAAAGAACCATGACAACACCATTAGCCCATTCATAAAATTTGTCATGAAGTGAAATGGAAGTGAAGATAAGGGCATGGTTAAACATAGCCATTTTAAAATATAGGCTCAACACACTTATAAAGCAGAATTACTGAAATTGATATCCTGTAGGTATGAATTTAAAAAAATGCCTTCAGTCACAACTTTTTATGTTTTATTAAGTACATGATGCATTTCGTGACAGGAATATGCATTTCACCTCATTCAAGAGAAAAAAAATAAAGCATGTATTAAGACAAATTACACCTGATGATGGACCCACAGGGTGCAAAATGCATTGTGTACTTAAGAAAACAAAAAAAAGTTGTGACTGAAGGCGTTTTTTTAATTCCTACCTCCACTGTACTGAACGTTTGTGAAATATGGGTAAAATTAAAATGAAATTGATATGTTTTAAAGAAGCAAGCTTTCATCATCAGAACTATGATTTTAACAAGAAGAAGTTGTACCCATCATGGATAAATGTAAAAGCTATAACCATAGAATGTAGGCTGTCACGGCTGGCATTTACATTATTGGTGGTATATGGTCTATGGGCATAAGGCCCGTGGTCCAAGGCATAATTCATTGCCTGACATTTAGTCTTCCAATGCTGGAGACGTCATTGGAGGTTTTAATGACTCAGAAAGGCGTTACATACTCAAAGAAGCCCAGCAAGCCAAACTGTTCATATCCATCCATGCAATGATTGTTTCGTGATGTTATCAGACTGCTGCCTAAGATCACAGAGTCACACTGCCATATGCCGTGGAAAGAGAAGAGTTCATGCTGTCTGTTTTATTTAGTACTATAGCCCACAGCTTATTTTCTGTTGAAATTGTTTTTGTGCTTTTGAATTCTATGGCCTCTTTGTACATCCTACTTGCTTTAGGATTAAAGTAACCCACTCACCAAAAAGCAGAAGCATTGAGTTGCTGATAGGCACATACCGGGTGATCAAAAAGTCAGTATAAATTTGAAAATTTAATAAACCACGGAATAATGTAGATAGAGAGGTAAAAATTTACACACATGCTTGGAATGACATGGGGTTTTATTAGAACCAAAATGCAGGATGGCGCTCCACCCCATATTGCTAGACGCGTGAAAGATCTCTTGCGTGCATCGTTAGGTGATGATCGTGTGCTCAGCCGCCACTTTCGTCATGCTTGGCCTCCCAGGTCCCCAGACCTCAGTCCGTGCGATTATTGGCTTTGGGGTTACCTGACGTCGCAAGTGTGTCTTGATCGACCGACATCTCTAGGTATGCTGAAAGACAACATCCGACGCCAATGCCTCACCATAATTCCGGACATGCTTTACAGTGCTGTTCACAACATTATTCCTTGACTACAGCTATTGTTGAGGAATGATGATGGACTTATTGAGCATTTCCTGTAAAGAACATCATCTTTGCTTTGTCTTACTTTGTTATGCTAATTATTGCTGTTCTGATCAGATAAAGCGCCATCTGTCGGACATTTTTTGAACTTTTGTATTTTTTTTTTTGTTCTAATAAAACCCCATATCATTCCAGGCATGTGTGTCAATTTGTACCTTTCTATATACATTATTCCGTGATTTATTCAGTTTTCAGATTTATACTACTTCTTGATCACCCGGTATAAAACTAAGAAAACATGCTAGCTTTCCGATTTTATCCTTTGACGAGCTAGAGCAAAATAAAGACATATACACTCCCACACATGCCTATGCCCTTACATGATGCCAGCAAGACGACACTGTCAGTGCTCTTTTGTGGCAGGAGGATGGGTAGTTGTGGTGCTAGTGTCAGGTGGTGGGTGGAGGGAGAGGGAGGCAGGGAAAGGGCTGTGGGGTGGGTGGCGGCACCCACTGAAGGTGATGTGACAACTTCAAATGGATGGGAAGGAACTTGAGCCATATGGATCCTTCCTTCCACCACCACCTTCTCTGAACTACACAGATGGGAGTTACCCTGACATTGCACTTTCCGCTCGCATAATCGTCCTGGCCTCAATCTCAGGTAATGGCTTCAATCTGAAGTAACCTTATGTCCTTGCACCCTTCATACAACAGTTTTGTCCAATCCTATCTCCCCCTTCCTGCCTTCAAAATTTCGCGCAATGTTTTGTTTTATTTAACGCAGCATAGTAACTATGGCACATAATGAAAAGAAATTCAGTCAACAAAGATATCAGACTGCAAGATGTGCAAATTTTTTTTTCCGCCTTACAGTTTTCTTAAAGACAGTTGGTAAGTATTTCATAGCAGGCAGTGAGTCTTCACGGATGGAACTGGGAATGTCGCACCTGTCTGTCCTTTTGGATATAAAACCCAATAACTCAAGTACAAAATATCATTCTGCTATCAATTTTAAATAAAATTTTGTTATCTTACCAGTGTTTCATATACTGCAATGTACAAACTAAAATCAACCCTATTCAAAATTTATGCTACCTATTCCTACCTCTGTGAACTCCTTAAAATTTCATGCACTATTTTATTTAATTTGATGCAACATAGTAAGTATGATGAATAATAAAAAGAAATTCGTTTTTTATGGAGCAAAGACATCAGACGGTGCAAAAATCAAATTTTTTTCACCTACTAATTTTTGTATAATAGTATGATAGGTATTTCATATCGGCCGGAATGCTATCCATCAGCACAGGCACCACATTTAGTGAGAAGTACACGCACAATGAAAGCAGCCTCAGCACAGAATCCTAAGAGCTAGTCTGTAGCAGTGAAAGGGTTTGTGTATAGTGTGCTTGATTTTTTTAAAAGAGAGGTTCCCGTACTGTGACCTTCCAGGAGCTGCTTTTGAAATTTAGACTTCTTAAAATGCTATTTTAACATTTTTCTGAGCATTTGAAAAGTGTGAATACAACATTTGTAGTGACAGTAAGTGAAGTTCTGTTGTACCAGATGTCAAAATCTATAATTCCGACTTTTTTTTTTTAATCAGAGGTACAGGTACTGGGAACTGGGGGTATACTGTCACAAATCAAACACTTTGTGTGTGTGTGTGTGTGTGTGTGTGTGTGTGTGTGTGTGTGCGTGCGCACACACTTTACATATTTGGTGACTTAGTTTTCATGTAGTGTGCTATATTAAATAATGTATTACAGGTAGATTGCACAACACCACAATACCATGAACCAAAAAGTTAGCATAATGTAATGTTGAGGAGTCTCTCGTACAATAAATCAACAATTTAACTTGTATAATGTACAAGTTAATTTACTTACAATTATGATCATCACAAACATGAATTTAATTTATTTAGATAGTATGAAACATTTAGACAACTGGTACCTGCCAATATTAATATGTAGCAATGATGTTATCTCTTCAATTGCAGTAGCAAAAATAATAATAATTGCTATTTTTATAAAACTGATTTCTGTTTCTTTCTTCCATTGCAGCTTGATAATATGCATTCTATCAGTTTGGGTAAAGAAACAAAAACCGTCTCCATTGTACAGTTTTGGATATGAGAGATTTGAGGTACTTGCTGTTTTTGGAAGCACTGTTTTGGCACAATTGGCTTCAGTGTTCATCATCAAAGAAAGCATTGAGCGGCTTATCCTTGAACAAACACAGATACATACGTAAGTTTTCAGTTTGGCGTAGCATGTTATTTCACTAAGTTTAATTAATGACATAGGTTTTCTTTTTTAAGATCTTCATTTCATCACATGTGGTGGTAAGAATAAATTTATGAAGATAAGATAATTATGGTATTGCAAAATTCTGGCCTACCAAGAAACAGTGATATTAGCAAAGATAAAACATAACTTTTATTGATTGGTCTTTTGCAAGTTTACAGTGTAACTACCAGCAAAGCATTTTCTAATTTAATCATTGAAACAAAACTGAAGTGTATATATTGACAAATTAATGTGTTAGTGTCCAAGCATATACACAAACACTCTCTAAATGCCTAAGCCTCTCTTCTTCTTTCTTATACATAAGTTTTAGAAGTTGCAAACAAAATTAATAACGAAACTGTATGCTGTATCTTAACTAAACATACTACAGTAAGCTAAATTGTAGAAATAGGTATTTTTAGTATACATCTATGTGACTACTCCGCAGTTCATACTTATGTGCCTCGCAGATGGTTCGTTGAACAACTTTCATATTATTTATCTACAGTTCGACTTTGGAACGGCACATGGGAAAAAGAAACTCTTAAATCTTTCCGTGCATGCTCTGATACACTGTTTGATCAAAAGTATCTTGACACATGGCTGAAAATGACTTACAAGTTCGTGGCAACTTCCATCGGTAATGCTGGAATTCAGTGTGGCGTTGGCTGACCCTTAGCCTTGATGACAGCTTCCACTCTTGCAGGCATATGTTCAATAAGGTGCTGGAAGGTTTCTTGGGGAATGGCAGTCCATTCTTCACGGAGTATTGCACTGAGGAGAGGTATCGATGTCGCTTGGTGAGGCTTGGCACAAAGTTGACATTCCAAAACATCCCAAATATGTTCTATAGGATTCAGGTCAGGACTCTGTGCAGGCCAGTCTATTAGAGGGATGATGTTGTTGTGCAACCACTCCACCACAGGCCGTGCATTATGAACAGATACTCCATTGTGTTGAAAGAAGCAATCGCCATCCCTGAATTGCTCTTCAACAGTGGGAAGCAAGAAGGTGCTTAAAACATCAATATAGTCCCGTGCTGTGATAGGCCAAGGAAAACAACAAAAGGGGTGCAAGCCCCCTCCATGAAAAACACACACACACAATAACACCATCGCCTCCGAATTTTACTGTTGGCACTACACACTCTGGCAGATGATGTTCACCAGTGCCGCCATACCCACACCCTGCCATCGGGTGGCCACATTGTGTACCATGATTCATCACTCCACACAAAGTTTTTCCACTGTTCAATAGTCCAATGTTTACACTCCTTAAACCAAGTGAGGCGTCGTTTGTCATTTACCAGCGTGATGTGTGGCTTATGAGCAGCCGCTCGACAATGAAATCCAAATTTTCTCACCTCCCGCGTAACTGTCATAGTATTTGCAGTGGATCCTGATGCAGTTTGGAATTCCTGTGTGATGGTCTGGATAGATGTCTGCCTATTACACATTACGACCCTCTTCAACTGTTGGCGGTGTCTGTCGCTCAACAGACGAGGTCGGCCTGTATGCTTTTGTGCTGTACTTGTCCCTTTACGTTTCCACTTCACTATCACATTGGAAACAGTGGACCTAGGGATGTTTAGGAGTGTGGAAATCTTGCATACACACATATGACACAAGTGACACCCAATCACCTGACCACGTTTGAGGTTCGTGAGTTCCGCAAAGTGCCCCATCTGCTCTCTCACGATGTCTAATGCTACTGAGGTCACTGATATGGAGTACCTGGCAGTAGGTGGCAGCACAATGCACCTAATATGAAAAACGTATGTTTTTGGGGTTGTCCAGATACTTCTGAGCACATATTGTATATTTTATTATTATGCTCCTTTCTTCCTTCGTAAGTGGGCATCAACATGATATTTTCACATTCGGAGGAGAAAGTTCGAGGTTGAAATTTCATGAAAAGATCTTGCCAGAACAGGAAAAGAACTTATTTTAATTATTACCACTCCAAATCATGTCCCATGCCTGTGACACTCTTGTCCCTATTTTGTGATAGTAGGAAACAAGCTGCCCTTCTTTAAACTTTTCCGATGTCCTCCATCAGTCCTATCTGGTAAGGATCCCATACTGTACAATACTCTAGCGGAGGACAAACAAGAGTAGTGTAGGCAGTCTCATTAGTGGATTTCATATCTCTTCTGTGTGTTCTGGTAGTAAAACACAGTCTTTGGTTCACCTTACTCACAACATTATCTATGTGATAATTCAAATGTGTGTTGTTTATAATTGTAATCTCTTGATATTTAGTTGAATTGATAGCATTTAGATTTGTCTGAGTTAATCATGTAACTAAAATTGAAAAGAGTCCTTTTAGTACCCATGTGGTTGATGTCACACTTTTCATTATTTAGAGTCAATTGCTGTTTTTTGCATCATACTCATGTCTTGTCTAAATCATTTTACAGTTGGTTTTGGTCTTCTGATGTCATTATGAGATGGTAAATGTCAGAATCATCTGCAAGCAATCTAAGAGGTTTGCGCAGATTATCTCCTGAATTATTTATATATGAGATTAATTTGATAAATCTGGTAAATTTCCATGAAAGAATGGAACATTTTTGTTGTGCCTTCATGATTGGTAAGCTTAATTGTTCCAAGGATTGTATAAATAACTTCAAAAAATTGCAGCCTACAGTTTGTTGTTGACAGCCATTTGAATTGGATTGTATGTTGACTGCAATTGAAAATGGAGAAAACTGGGTTTTGTGCTGTTGTTATACCCATGTCAATTTCATGAATTGTACTGCCACACAAATCCAAATAGAGTCAGGTGAAGTTCACATAGAGACTGCATCATCATTGAAGATCATTTACTTTTGAATTAATGAATTTAAACATGATCGAACAAGCACCAAAGACTAAGTACACTCTTGCCATCCAGTTGAGGACACTACAAAGGAAATCGTTGACAAAATCCATGATATGGTAATGCAAGACCGCTGAATAAAAATTCGTGAGATTGACAAGACTGGAGGCATCTTAACTGAGTGAGTGCATAATGTTCTGCTCAGAGAGCTGGCTATGAAAAAGCTACACTATGTGATCAAAAATATCCAGACACCCCCAAAAACATATGTTTTTCATATTAGGTGCATTTTCCTGCCACCTACTGCCAGCTACTCCATATCAGCGACCTCAGTAGTCATTGGAAATCGTGAGAGAGCAGAATGGGGCACTCCATGGAACTCACAGACTTTGAACATGGTCAGGTGATTGGGTGTCACTTGTGTCATATGTCTGAATGTTAGATTTCCACACTCCTAAACATCCCTAGGTCCACTGTTTCTGATGTGATAGTGAAGTGGAAACGTGGAGAGACATGTACAGTACATAAGCGTACAGGCCGACCTCGTCTGTTGACTGACAGAGACCGCTGACAGTTGTAATGTGTAGTAGGCAGACATCTATCCAGACCATCACAATGAATTCGAAACTGCATCAGGATCCACTGCAAGTACTATGACAGTTAGGCGGGAGATGAGAAAACTTGGATTTCATTGTCGAGCGGCTGCTCTTAGCCACACATCATGCCGGTAAATGCCAAACGATGCCTCACTTGGTGTAAGGAGCGTAGACATTGGACGATTGAACAATGGAAAAGCATTGTGTAGAGTGATGAATCACAGCACACAATGTGGTGATCTGATGGCAGGGTGTGGGTATGGCGAGTGCCTGGTGAACGTCATTTGCCAGATGTGTAATGCCAACAGTAAAATTTGGAGGTAGTGGTTTTATGGTGTGGTCACGTTTATCTTGGAGGGGGCTTGCACCCTTTGTTATTTTGCATGGCACTACCACAGCACAGGCCTACATTGATGTTTTAAGCACCTTCTTGCTTCCCACTGTTGAAGAGCAACTCGGGGATTGCATCTTTCAACACGTTCGAGCACCTGTTCGTAATGCACGGCATGTGGCGGAGTGGTTACACAACAATAACATCCCTGTAAGGAATTGGCTTGCACAGAGTCCTGACCTGAATCCTATAGAAAACCTTTGGGATGTTTTGGAACACCGACTTCATGGCAGGCCTCACCAACCAACATCGCTACCTCTCCACAGTGCAGCACTTCGTGAACAATGGGATGCCATTCCCCAAGAAACCTTCCAGCACCTGATCGAAAATATGCCTGCGAGACTGGAAGCTGTCATCAAGGCTAAGGGTGGGCCAAAACCATATTGAATTCCAGCATTACTGATGTAGGGCACCACGAACTTGTAGGTCATTTTGAGCCAGGTGTCCAGATACTTTTGATCACATAGTGTATGTGTGAGGTGGGCGCTGTGATTACTCACAGTCGACCAAACGCGCATCTGGTACAACATTTCAGCACAATGTCTGGTGGTGATTAATCGCAATCTGTAAGACTTTTTGCGCAAATTTGTGACTGTTGATAAAACCTGGATCCATCATTACACGCCAGAGTCAAAACGTCAATGAAAACAGAGAACAGAGCCTGGTGGAAGTGCACTGAAAAAGGCAAAGACCATTTTGTCAGCTGATAAGATGATGACCACTGTTTTTTTGGGCATTCCAAGAAATAATCCTCATAGTAACTGGATCCTATTATGTTTCATTGTTGGAATGTTTGAAACTTATTTGGCTGAAAGAAGGCCAAAGTTGGCACTCAAAAAGAGCTCTTTTGCCAGGATAATGCACCATTCCACATATCAGTGATAACAAAGATGAAAGTATATGAATTGAGCTTTGGACTGTTTCCTCAACCAAACTATTCAGCAGCTTAGCCCCAAGTGACTTCTTCCCGTTCCTTTCCCTAACTTGAAACTTTGGCTTGCTGGGAAGAAATTTTCATCCACTAAGGAAATGATAGTTTCAGTCAATGAGTATTTTACAGAGTCTGACAAAAATTATTTTTCTGATTGAGTGAAAAAGCAGCAGGATCCTTGGACCAAGTGTATATCAAAGGAGACCGTGTCAAAAAATAAGGTGAGTTGTTTACAGAACAAACATTTTTTCTTGCCTTTTTACCAAACTTATCAAATCATCCTCATAGATTAGGAACAGCACAGGCCCTATAACACTCTCTTGGTGAACACTTCTGTTTTACTCGATGAATTTCCATCAGTTATTACTAAATGTGAATTTTCTGAGAGGAAATCACAAATCCAGTTGCACAACTGAAACAATATTCCATAGACACACAATTTGATTAGAAGCTGCTTGTGAGCAATGGTATCAAAAGCCTTCAGAAAATCTAGAAATATGGAATCAGTTTGATATTCCGTTTCAATAGCACTCATTGTTTGTGAGAATGAAGAGCTAGTTATGTTACACAGAAGCTATATTTTCTGAATCAGTGCTGACTGTGTGTCAATAGATTTTTTTGTGTCATAATATTCGAACACAGTAAGTGTTCAAAAATCCTACTGCAAATCAACATCAGTTGTATGGGTCTGGAATTCAGTGGATTACTCCTATTTCCTTTGTTGTTTGTTGTTGTGCAACTTTTCATTGAGCGCAAACAGTTTTATATGATTGTTAAGTATGGAGCTATTGTATTAGCATACTCTGAAGAGGAACTACTGGGTGTAGAGTCTGGACCAGAAGACTTGCCTCTGTTAAGTAATTTGAGTTGCTTCACTACTACTTCCAAGTTACTTGTGTTGGCAGCTATTCTTGATTCAAGTTCTTAAATATTTACTTTATCTTCTGTGGTGAATGAATTTTGGAAAACCATATTTAGTAACATTGCTATTGCTATCGTACAGTGAAGTTATTTATTTTATTGATTGTGTCTTGATGTTGGTGTACTTTATACAGGGTGTTACAAAAAGTTACGGCCAAACTTTCAGGAAACATTCCTCACACACAAAGAAAGAAAATATGTTATGCGGACATGTGTCCGGAAACGCTTACTTTCCATGTTAGAGCTCATATTATTACTTCTCTTCAAATCACATTAATCATAGAATGGAAGCACACAGCAGCAGAACGTACCAGGGTGACTTCAAACACTTTGTTACAGGAAATGTTCAAAATGTCCTCCATTGGTGAGGATACATGCATCCACCCTCCGTCGCATGGAATCCCTGATGCGCTGATGCAGCCCTGGGGAATGGCGTATCATATCACAGGCGTCCACAATACGAGCACGAAGAGTCTCTACATTTGGTACCGGGGCTGCATAGACAAGAGCTTTCAAATGCCCCCATAAATGAAAGTCAAGAGGGTTGAGGTCAGGAGAGCGTGGAGGCCATGGAATTGGTCCACCTCTACCAATCCATCTGTCACCGAATCTGTTGTTGAGAAGCGTATGAACACTTCGACTGAAATGTGCAGGAGCTCCATCGTGCATGAACCACATGTTGTGTCGTACTTGTAAAGGCACATGTTCTAGCAGCACAGGTAGAGTATCCCGTATGAAATCATGATAACATGCTCCATTGAGCGTAGGTGGAAGAACATGGGGCCCAATCAAGACATCACCAACAATGCCTGCCCAAACATTCACAGAAAATCTATGTTGATGACGTGATTGCACAAATGCGTGCGGATTCTCGTCAGCCCACACATGTTGATTGTGAAAATTTACAATTTGATCACGTTGGAATGAAGCCTCATCCGTAAAGGGAACATTTGCACTGAAATGAGGATTGACACATTGTTGGATGAACTATTCGCAGAAGTGTACCCATGGAGGCCAATCAGCTGCTGATAGTGCCTGCACACGCTGTACATGGTACGGAAACAACTGGTTCTCCCGTAGCACTCTCCTTACAGTGACGTGGTCAACGTTACCTTGTACAGCAGCAACTTCTCTGACGCTGACATTAGGGTTATCGTCAACTGCACGAAGAATTGCCTCGTCCATTGCAGGTGTCCTCGTCGTTCTAGGTCTTCCCCAGTCGCGAGTCATAGGCTGGAATGTTCCGTGCTCCCTAAGATGCCGATCAACTGCTTCGAACGTCTTCCTGTCAGGACACCTTCGTTCTGGAAATCTGTCTCGATACAAACATGCCGCGCCACGGCTATTGCCCCGTGCTAATCCATAAATCAAATGGGCATCTGCCAACTCCGCATATGTAAACATTGCACTGACTGCAAAACCACGTTCGTGATGAACACTAACCTGTTGATGCTACGTACTGATGTGCTTGATGCTAGTACAGTAGAGCAATGAGTCGCATGTCAACAGAAGCACCGAAGTCAACATTACCTTCCTTCAATTGGGCCAACTGGCGGTGAATCGAGGAAGTACAGTACATACTGACGAAACTAAAATGAGCTCTAACATGGAAATTAAGCGTTTCTGGACACATGTCCTCATAACATCTTTTCTTTATTTGTGTGTGAGGAATGTTTCCTGGAAGTCTGGCCGTACCTTTTTGTAACACCCTGTATATGGCCAGAATCTCTTTGGAATTTCTGCCCTGTTTTCCTTTCTTCTTCTTCTTCTTCTTCTTCTTCTTCTTCTTCTTCAGTGTACTGACCTGTTTTGTGTGCTGTGGATATCAGTTGCATCTCTTATTAATTTATTTGGTAAAAATCTCTCAGTTGCATTCGATACTTTTTCCTGAAATTCAAGCCACATATGGTCAATGCTTACACAGTTAGTTCAGGAGGAAGAATGGAGACTGTTTCTTAGAAAGACATCAAGTGAATTTTTATCTGATTTTTAAAATAGATAAATTTTACTCCCGCCCCCCTCCTGCCTTTTTTTTGTGGATGTTACGGTGTTCAGTGTTGCTAGAACGTTGTCACTATTGTTGTGTCCATCATGATGCTACCTGTTTGCCAGGATTACTTGTTGCTGACAGGATAAGTATGGTTTCACAACCAATTCCATTTCAAGTCAGCACCTGAACTAATTGCTCAAAGTAATTTTTGGAGAAATCATTTAGTACAATTTTGAACAAAGGTTTAAGCCAACCATCAGCTTTGAACATTTATTTTTGCCAACATATTGAGGGTAAATTGAAGTCACCTCAAGCTATAACTGTATGAGTGGCATCCCTATTTGAGATGATACTCCAGTTTTCTTTAAATCTATCAGCAGCTGAGTTGCAGTCAGTAAAAGAAACCAATTGTTAATTTATTCCAGCTGTCGATACAACCTTGGACAAAACTAACTCACAGGATTTTAATTTCATTTCAAAATAACCTGTTTCTAACAGCAACAAAAATGCCACCAGCAACTATATTTAATCTTTTCTTTCTGAATACCATTAGGTCCTCTGTAAAAATTTCAGCTGAACTTGTCTCCTGCTGTAGCCAGCTTTTAGTACCTGTAATGATTTGAACTTAAGTACTTTCTGTTAGTATTTGGAACTCTGCTTCTTTTCCAACGCAGCTACAACAGTTTGCAGCTATAATACTTGCAGTTACTAGGTCTAGCCTTGTCCTTTGTTTGACCTGAAACCTTCAAGACTGAAAGGCTTTGTGTTCTTTCCCCAAGACTGTCTATCCTAAAAAACTACCCAGTCCACTCCAGAAAGCTGCCCTTATAGCAATCATCTGGGTGTAACGGACCTCTGATGTATTAAGTGGAACTCAATACACTACCACACAATGGCAAAATCCAAAGAATCTGCTGCCAAAATTGTCACATACCTACCTGAGCCTCTCATTCATATCCTCCACACAGCTCCATACCAAAGGTCCACAATAATGCTACAGATGGTGAGCATGTCTTTATCTTGCAAGCTAAACTGGCAGTCTTTACTGATACAGATAGCCGCCACAAACGATTTCGTCTGACCAAAGCGACACACGCCATTAAGACCAACGTGAAGCACCACCTGCAGTTGGCTGCACCCTGTGCTCTTCGTGTCGGTGGAAAGACCTTTTCCACATCTGGAATGACTCCCACCCCCAGCATGCGCACAGAGCCCCATTATGGGCGTAACATAGGAGTTCTCAGCTACTAGTAATCCTGCCCGGATATTGCAGGCCAAGCAGCTTCCTCTGAACCAGGACAAACAATTGCATCTGGCTCCGGATCTGTGTCAGTTACAGACAGTGCCTGGAATCTGTTTGTCAGATGAACCAGCAAGTCTTTCAATTGGCCCATCAGAAAGTCTTTCACTGCATGTCACCTTTGGAAGAACCTCCTACCCGATCATGGGTGCCAGTAGTAACCAGAGCAGCCACAGTAGTGGACCAGTTGAGGAACACTCGGGATGCGCTGGACATTGTTTGGATCCCCATGTCTGGTCCCCCTTAGTGATAGGCATCAGCTCAAACTGCGTGATCAAAGTCAGTATGATCTGCAGCTGTGAGGGGAAGGGTTGCAATCTAGTACAGAACATTTACAAATTTCTTAGAAAATTTTTGTTTTGAATGTCATATGCAGTTGCGTTTTACGTAAATATGACTGTTGTGCAATGCAATACTGGTTCATTTCTGTGTAGCAAGTTTGCCCAGCTGGTTATTTATCATGGAGATGTCAAAACAGAAGACGATGAAATTAAAGTTAAAATACTAATTTTTTCCAAAAATTACTTCATTAAAGATTACAACATAGTTCAAACTTCCATTCATCTTGTGGATGCCAAAATCACAGCTGTAGAAATAAGTCTTTTTATTCCTTGTGGGTGTTGAACACAGTGACTGTGATGAATAAAGGGTTTCGGAAATAAGTGATTGCGAAGATGAAATCAACTGATGTTGCTTAATGGATGGAAGGCCTCTGGACTCAGAGGTATATTTATTAGATTCTGTGTCAAATCTGCTGAAGAACTTATCCTTTTCTAGCAAATATTTATCCTAGATCATTAGAACAACATTGTTTTCGATGTGATTGCAAATTGTTTTCCATGTGATAGCAAAATCATAGTCAATCTAATTTGTAATAATATTCACAAGACAGATGTGCAAAACAACTGATCTATCTCACTGGCTCCAATTGGTTGTAAAATTAATAAACATATTTTTTACTCACATTTGATGACTCTTTTTTAATTGAAAATTCCCTCTGTAGGGATCAAAACAGATTCTCCAATCACCAGTTCTGTGGTACCTAGCTTGCTCTGTTCTTTAATGAAATGCAGAATACTGTAGGTTGTGATACTGTGGTGTTATTTTTTCTCCAGCTTTTCTACAGTACGGCATTGTCACCTAATAAGTGTCTGGCAGAATGTGACTGTTCACAGATGATACTACCATGCCCAGGGAGATAACATTGGTAGAAAATCGATACAATATTATGAAAGACTTATAGATGATGAGTGTATGGCACACATACTGGCAGGTGACCCTCAAGATAAATAAATGTAACATACTGCACGTAAATAGGTGTGTGAAGATGGATTCATAGGAGAGATGAAGTAGATTTAAAGAATAATTGCACAGTTTATCACAACTTTGTTTCTTCAGAGCAAGCATGTCACATAAATTTTCATTGAATTCTTATGGGATATGCTACAAGACAGACACTGTGTATCACAGAAAGTTGTGCTCTCAAAATTTGCATTGTGTCCAGTTTGCAGAGATTAAAGAAATTTGGGTTTATGCATTTGCCATCTGCAAATAGAATATGAAAGGGAGATGAAATTCAGGTATACTATGTACTCTCCTCCACACACAGTGTAGTGACTGTGGTGTGCAAATGTAGATTAGATTAGGTGAACTCTGTTTCCATGGATCCATATTTAGGAGATTCTCGTGAATGTGGAACATGTCTTTTTTTTTTTTTTTTTACTTTGTGTGATATTAATCAAAAATATGTGGCAATAGCCTTGCCGCAGTGGATACACTGGTTCCTGTCAGATCACCGAAGTTAAGTGCTGTCGGGCGTGGCTGGCACTTGGATGAGTGACCATCTGGGCCGCCATGCACTGTTGCCATTTTTTGGGATGCACTCGGCCTCATGATGCCAATTGAGGAGCTATTCGACCTAATAGTAGTGGCTCCAGTCAAAGAAAACCATCATAATGACCAGGAGAGCGGTGTGCTGACCACACGCCCCACCTATCTGCATCCTCAGCTGAGGATGACATGGTGGTCAGATGGTCCCAATGGGCCACTTGTGGCCTGAAGGCAGATTGCTTAATCAAAAATACAGCAATAGTAATAACAGTAATAATGCATGTCAGAGGAGTAGGAGAAGCTAGCTACAAGTAAGTCTTTGAGTTTCCTCCTAAAATAAACTTTATTTATAGCTTAACAATTTATATTTCTGGCAAGTTGTTGAAAATGTATATTTCTGAATAGTGGGCCAATTTTGGACTAAAGTGAGTTTCTTTAAATTTTTATCTAAATTGTTGTTGTTCCCAGTATTGATTTTGTGAACTGAACTGTGTGTTGCCAAAATGGATATACAGTTTACAACAAATGTCATTAAGGAATAAATATACTGAGAAGCAGTAAGTAGTACACCCAGTTCCTTGAACAGGGTTTTGCATTATGTTCATGAATTCACTCCACAAATAGTGCTTATTGCATGCATTTGGTGTCTGAAATCTTTTGTTTGAATTACCCCAAATTATGATACCATATGACATTGTGGATTTATGTAGCTGTAGATTACATTTGTGAACTTAACTCTATTAACAGAATCCATTGTGATCATGTCATTTTCTCATTCAGTTATTCTTCATAGCATTACAGGAAAAGGCATTACACTATTTTTCTAAACTTGGTTCCATGATCAAAACTATCCACACCACGATATTCTCTGCTACACAAAGCATATGGATAATCTTCATTGTATCAGCCTAAATAAGAGTGGAAAAGATATTGTTCTGCGGAGCTTGTCAGATTCACACCTAGTTTGGTCCTAATTAGTTAGTGCAAGAAATGTCAAGACCTTTTATACATAAGCAAGGAATTATTTTCTGTGTAGTATTCAAACAGAAATGTGAACAAGACAGTGTTAAGCAACTGTACTGTTGTCACACTTTGTCCTGTTTAGGCTGCTGAACATTGTCACTTCTTCTACCATCGTAAAGGAAATTAACAGTGTTCCAGGACCAGTTTGCAATGATTGACTCAAGAAAACAGTGAAACACTGGAGAAACATGTTTATGATTGAAACACCATTTATTGTGTTATATTGTGATGAAAAAGTGCAGATTTGGAGAATGTGTGATGTGTGTCATTTGTTCTTCTCATAGCACTCAGAGAGATGTTTAGGATGTGAAGAACTGAAGATGACCCCATCTGTTACAAACAACTAATGTTGCTCTTCACAGATACGTAATTGTAGAGGTGTCAGGGTTGCTGTTAAAACTTACTAGACCAATTTTTACTTTAGAATTGTGTGTATCAGTGTGAAATAAATCTCTTATCCCGGGGTCTGTATGAAGATTTTAACAAGAACTGTGTTCAAGTAAAACTGTACTCTGCTGGTAGCACTAGTTTGTACCTGTTATACATTTATGAGATGTTTTGGGACAATGACTTAAAACAAAGAGCTGCAGTAGACTTCTCCTTCACTGCAGTTCTTGAAAACAATTGAGCTACTATTGCCACCAAAAACTGTTTCCAGGCTGGTTGCGATATCCCTTTGAGAGTGCAAGCTGGCTTTTCTTTTTTATTTGTCTTTTTTATCTATCTTTTCAATTACATGTCCCTTTTTATTTAGCTACATTATTCCCTGCATTACAATGTACAAGGCCTTAATTCATAGAGTTTATCATTAATCCTCTTTTCTGGAGTTAATTCCAACTTTCTGTGAGGGCAATTTGTTTCTATTTTCAACCTCTCATTGATTATAAGCTTCTTTAATGTCACCATATCACATTTCATCATTTAAATTAAAGGTTACAAAGTTCTTCAGAGCTCCACTGTACGTAAGGTTGATTGTGAACTGAGAAACGACAGTGAAAAGATATGCAGGATCTTTATCTTCCAGGAGCTGAATTTTCAAGTGATAATTAGAAATAGAAAGTACAACTTACCTTTCTAGCCTGCTGGAATTTGAATAGTCAAGTAACATTATCTTAGCTAAACAAATATAATGTGTGAGAGGCTATTTCAGAAAAATTTTGAATCCAAATGTTAATGGCATGTTCCATTTTCCAGAGGACGGCTCCTTGTAGGAATGGGACTTGCTTTCCTAATTCATCTTCTGGTGATCTATGGTGTAAGCAATGCTGCTTTAGAACATGTAATCGCTGCCTCATCCTCAAGCTGGTTGCAGGAGCATGTTTCTGACATAAGTCAGAGGTGAGATTATATGAATAAAGTTATGGTTAATATTATCCTTGTTTTAAGTGTTGTGTTTTCATTGTGTGGGTAGGAGGGGGAGAGTGGGTAGGGGTACTTGTTTGTGTTTATTTGATCCCTAACATATGCTACTTATTTGCAAGCACTGCTGTTTGACGGATGTCTCAATAAACAAAATGTAGCCACAATTTTGTTCAAATAGTAAAAGCCAGTTTTAAGGTGATAAATTGTCATAGATAAATGAAATGAGAATGAGACTGCATATCTGCCAATGTGACCAATATTTTTGTGGATTTAATATAAAATTGGAACATTTTGGGTGGAATACAGTTAATGGAATGCTAAAGGCAACAACTCATTCTATTGTTGAGGTACTTAGCAGTTAAGGGGACATTGTATGTCCTATGCCTCCAATGTTAAATTTTCGAATTTTGTGACCCATATCTTGGAAACTTTTTAAGACACCAACTTACAATTTTCCTTAATTATTGAACGCACCTTTCTAGATACACTGAACTAGAATTATTACTAAAATCGTATTGTGGGGCATGTTATCTTTTTTTTTTATTTTCAAACACTCAATTTTTTGACAGAATTTTGTAAGTAAATGAACATAAAAACAAAACAACTCAGGATATTTTAATTATTCTAGTTCCATATGTGTTGAATCTCACACTTGGCATGCTGTGAAAATGTCATGTCTCTACCGTCAGTACTTTTTTAGAAAACGGGTCATTTATTGCAAAAAATGTAGTTCAGAGATATTTAGGTTTAAAACTTTTTTTATCACAAATTCTTATACAGATGTACATTTCTGCATCTTTTATGTACTAGAATTGCCCTAGACCATAGTCTGTGTCTTCTTCAGTGTCACAACAGCCCAGTGCTTGCCTCCTCCTTTTCTTTCTTGCTTCTTTTGTCATTTGCTAGGCAGCTAACTCTGCTTCACATACACAAAACTCATCCAGTTCCCGCAGTCCTTTAGCTGTGTTCTGTCCAAATCTTACCCCTAACTTCTCCAGATCTGTAAGTCTTTCATAGTTCCCACCATTAAAAGTTATTACAGCATCATACACTGCTAACTTTAGAGTCATAAGGCCAACAGATACATTTTTAATCACATGGCGCCACACAACATTATTGAAGGACTCATTCACATTCTGGGTCTTCCCATGTAAACACTTTTTTAGTAGCTCAGGATTTGCCAAATCTCTGTAATAGGTTTGATTGCCTCCATTACTGCCAAAGGAAGAGAATGTTTATGTGTAAATTCATGCAGGGTGCCAGAAAATTCAGCTTGGCTATATTTACACAACTGTTTGGTGGAAGTCGACACAAAGCATGACATGGCTTTTCATTGGTTGATATTTGATGAAAGAAAGTGCTCCACACAGCTCTTTTCATCTTCTCTAAATTGTCACAGTTCTTTTATGCTTAGTCATTTTATTTACGTATAAGAAGAAATAGAAGTTAGCTTACCACAATAAAAGCTGATAATCACACTACTTTCAACAAAAACTAGTATCGGAAACAAATGACTGATTTGTTTATTCGTAATGCCAACTTCTGAGACGTAGCTGTAGGTGCAAAACAAAGCAGTCCACAGCCTTCTAGACTGTGTAGTTCCCAAGATATGACTGCTCAACTGTGGCCGAATATATGTGTAGCTGCGAAATTTGACAGTCACACGTCAACATTCAAAATATTATTTGAAGGTCTCACTATTGTCTGATTGTAATGTATTATATACCAAAATGTTCAGGAAAGTCCAAAGTACATTATGGAGCAGAAAACAGAAAATGTCAAATTTTAACGAATTTCAGGTAGTGTCCCTTTAACAGGCCGTAAATGATACTGAAATTGTCACCAAGCCTCAGATAATATCTGAAAGCTTAGTTAGTATTTCTGTCTTATTTGCATATCTGTCAACTGCTCAGTGCCTCCAACAGTATTGTGATTGGTTACCAGTAATCCCTCCATTATTAATTTTGTGCATTTGTGTGGTAACTTTCGAATTAGCAGTGTCCCTTGTGGTGAGCACAATAACAGGTGTGGTAGACTTTGCTCAGAAACAAACCATGTCTCCTATACCAATGTTCATATACTCACCGGAAGAACCTACTAAAAAGTGTGCTGATGAGACTGAGGTTAAGAAAACCAGCATATGTCATATTTTGGAAACAGAAAGTTTTAAAGTGTACATCCCAAGATTTTTTTTTTCCAATCCTGTAAAACCTATCAGGGAATGCAATGTTTTGAGTGGCTTCAGCGCATGATGCTTTCAGAAATATAATATAATTAAATATATCAAAAATTTACTAACCAAGTGATGGCAGGAGAAAACACATATAAAGGTATTGAAATTTGCAAGCTTATGGAGCCAGTGGCTTCTGCTTATGGCAGAAGGGTTGAAGGGGAAGGAAGAAAGGTGTCCGTTCATCCTAACTGGTGATGTGTGGAAGTTATGCCAATATAAAAGGCCGAAAATGTTTGTCAGACAGACCTATCTAAAATCATGCCCTGAAAAGAGAATCAAGAATTTTGCTTTCAACACAGTGGTGCACTACAAAATTACTACTGAGGCGTGAGAGAGAATTTTTGATGACACTCTGCTAGGATACTGCCTCAGACAAATTTGTATGACTGAATTTCCCCCATTTTTTCAAAATTTGCTGGAATTTCACTTGCAGGCTTATTCTAAGTAATGTATTCTAAGTAAATGAAATATTAAAAACGAAACTATTCAACTACATTGTTAGAAGCACAGAAAATTAATAAAATGTGTCATTGTCACTATAGAGTGAAGCAGTGATTCATAAATGTTAAAGGCTACTTTATTTTGGACTGCAGTACTGCAAGTTAGCCTAATACTGGAATACATAATATATTATATTCATATGTGTGTAACACTAGTTGTGATCATTTTGAGCAACTGTATTAACTGTGAAATATCTTAACCTTTTTTATCATATCAGACAGAACAAGACTCCTACTTTCCGGTTGTAAGAATTGGGAGAACTACACTTGGAACCACATAAATTGAGAAAAATGGCTATTCATGTTTCCATAGCTCCCAGTCTCTTAATTCATGAGAACAGAGACTGATGAGGAACAAAAAACTCTAAAATATGTGAAGGTGATGCATTGAAGGAAATGTTATATAGTGCCTTCATCTTGAGAGACATGCACATCGACTAAAAGCATGGGAAGACATAGAAGTGAGAATACATGCTACGTTTGAAATCCAAACAGGAGAAATAAAGTGAATAGAAGTATGTGTGTTGAGAGGTGGTGGGGGGTTGAGAAATGCAAATGACAAGAGAAAGCAGAAAACAGAATAATTTGAAACAATGGTTAATAACACAAGAAAAGGTTATGTTGAAGTAGCAGTCTTCTTGTTTGATGTTCATAAATTACTAGTTTTGGGAGAAGGAAGTAAAACAAGTCTTCAGGTCTTTGATATTACGTTTGAACCAAAGTACATGAGGGATTGGTAACAAAATCAGCTTTCCTGTTGTCATTCCAATATAAAATTCTGGAAAAAAAATGCTTAGGTTGGATAAGAGATTATAAGTCCACTCATATCATCGCCATTAATTAAAGTCGTGATGACTTACAGGAATGATGGATGAAATCAACTGACCACAAAATATGGATTGGGAGTAAACCAAGAAAGGTTAAAGTACTGCGGTGTAGCAGAAATGAGATAAGCTATAAACTTAATGTCAAAACTGGTAAAATGTCACATAATAAATGAAGCAAGAAAAACATAAGAAATAGACTAGCACAGACCTCGAATTAAGGCCTGAATTTGAGGAAGAAATTTCTGCGAATGTGTGTCTGGATCACAGTATGTAGGGAGGTGAATTATGGATTGGGGGGAAAATAAGAAATTTCAAGGGTCTGAGATGTAGTGTGGATACTGAAAATTAAGATAAGAAATGGAGAGGTCCTCCACAGACTTATTGATGAAAGGATATGTGTAAAACAATGGCTAGAAGAAGGGACAGGATGATAGGGCATGCGTTAAGACTTCATGGATAGCTACCATGGTACCAGAGGGAGCCTTAGAGAGCAAAAACTGTAGGGGGAGATAGAGATTGTAATATGTCCATGAACATTGGGTGTAAGTGCTACTCTGAGCCGATGTTGACACATAAAAGGAAATTGTGGCAGGCTGCATCAAACCAGTCAGAAGGCTGATGACTAAAAAAACCAACTCGTAAGTGTCAAGCCCATTGGTTATGTTTGTTTTGCCTTTGTTGAGACTCAAATAAGAACATACATATGACAAACATCACAGTGCCATCATTATGTGTACAAGGTTCAAGTATAGAAGCAGTCCCCTGATGAATATATTGTGAATCTAGGTTAGACAGAAGGTTAGGTTTTGTGGAAGCTCACAATCTAGTTATCTCAATCAATTTTTTCAAGAAGCGACCCTTGCATCTTTGAACTTCTTCCTTGTGCAAACATTTGATTAAAGGCCTGTTATAGATATGCAAAGGCCATTCCGTATTAAATAATGGTTCCTCAACAACACACACTCGTAGCCCAAATGCGCATCAAAATGACAACTCAAAAGAAAGAAAAACAAAATGGAACTACATGGATAAAATGATGGTTGATCAGAGAAAGAGATAATGTCAAACATCAATTTTCCACCTATTACTGAAATTAAAACAACATGGAATTTACTAAAAGAAATTGAGTTGTTCCAGCAGCTACCCATGAGCAAATAGGCAAATGTAAACCTGGTTGCCCGAAAACAGGTCATCAGATACGGTTGCAGATAGGAGATGTTAAAAACAAAATGAGAGTGAAGAAAGAATAGTATCACGTGTTTCTTACTTCAAAAACATCTGCAAACATGAACACCAATTTTGATGCTAGGCATGATGCAGAGTAGGCAGGTGCAGTAGCAAATCAGCACATTACAGCAAGATCTGTGAAAGACTTGATGTGCCAGATGACGAGTGTGTTATCTATAACCTAACAAAGGAGCGGCTTAGGCATACTGCAGACAGAGAGAAATTCTGGACATCATTGAAAGAGGAGGCAAACTTATCACTGACTGAATGAAGGCAGGAGAGAGCTGGCAGCAGTACTTCAAAGCAGTCCCCAATGAAGAGTTCTCACATTTCTCAGTAAAACAATTGACACCTATTCCAGGTATATCATATCGATCACCAAGTCAGAAGTTCTAGAAGCCACAGGGAAAATGAAACTTGGGAAGGTGATTCGGCCAGATGATTTTCCAGCAGAGCTGTGGAAATCAAGCACTGGGAGGCAGCTGAATGGCCGACAGATTTCCCCAACGATGTCATCGAAGAGAAGAAGGTACAAATTGGGTGGAGTTTGACCAGTTCAGTCCCAGTTTGGGAACAGAAGGGTAGTCTGGCTAAATGTTCCAACTACTGACCTGTACACTTCCTATCGCATACAATCAAGATCTTGGAGTCCATCATAGACAGCAAGATATGCAAGGTTGTCAGTGGTTTTGTTGAAGGCTGTGGGACACTGATGCTATATGTGTAACTTGCTTGCTTATTGAGAAACATTGTGAGAATCTAAACATCTTTACTTACCTGGACATTTTAAAGTCTTTTGACCAAATACCAGGGGATGTCATATGATTTGTCCTCTGAGAACAAGAAGTACCGGAAGAACTAAACTGAATGGGTTCAGCTGCTGTACCATAACCCTAAAGGTTGACAACTTTCTGCTGCTGGGTAACAAATGACTCTCCTGTTTCTGTGGGTGTCTTATCAGGGAGCTGCTCTTGCCCCCACTATTGTTCATCATAATAGTGGACATGGTCAACAGAGATCTTCAGAAATTAGCACATTGGACCCTTCTGTATGTTGATGATGTTTTGCTGGCTACTGAAGAAAAAAATTACCTTCAACGACAAGTTCAAGCATGTAAGAACCACCTTGGACACTCTGGACTATGCCCCAATATACAGAATTACTGGAATTCACCCACTGGAAATTGGTACTGACAAGCCATTCAGTCTCTTTATAATTTTGTTCTTGCGTAATTTATTATTTTTGTGAAGTAGCTAACTTTTTCTGCATCTTCATGAGACATTGTGACACAGTCTTTGGTACTCGCAGATAACTGAAACAGCTCTTCAGCAATTTATTTCTTCAAAAATTTCAAATTTCTATCAGTGCAGCTTAAATACACAAGTAAAGCATTAATAGTCCCTATTTTGATATTAAAGGTGCTGTTCATTTGGTTGTGGTAGTTTTCATTTGCAGTAAAAAATCAATGAAAGTTGTACAAAATTGTTAAACTTTCATGGCCACTTGTTTACATATTGCATTTTGACTTCTGTCTCAGTTTCTTCTGCAAACATTTGTTTGATGATTGTCCTGTTGCCACATTAGCACAAGTGGCTGGCATTGTCAAAGTTTCATGCTTCATTGCAGTTCACCACCAGCAATGGAGGGTGAAGCTTTGACTGACAGCCATTTGTGCTGGTGAGGTGTCAGAAAAATGATGGAATAAATGTCAGCCAAAGAAACTGAAACAGAAGCCAATAAACAATATTTCAATGAAAATTATGTTTGAGTCATTTATCAGATTGCAAATAATGTTTATTTTATGATACAAGTGCTAGCAGCATTGAAACTATTTGTCATGTGTTCATGTCAGATCAAAGTTATAGTAGCATTATCTAGGATTGAAGAAGTGTATTGATAGAATACCCTTGTTTGTTTGTTTTTTAGATCCAATCAATTAGGTCTCCATTATTTTATTGACTCCATTGAACTGATCATACTCTTTTGTTCCCAACAGTGTGTGCTCGTTTATACCAGCTCTAAGCAGTCTGTTGCTGCCTCGAATTAACCCCATGGTACTAATAGCATCTACAGGAGCATTGCTCATATTTTTCACTGACCTGTTAATAGAAATGAGGTAAGATTCAACTGTATTCATTTTTTAAAATCCTTATATTTTTTGTATTTCTGATGTTCTATTTAGACCGTTTGAGACAAGATTATCGACTCTGACTTAGAGTACAAAATAACCTTAATATTCTGCAGTATCACTGTTGGTTTAATCTGGTGTGTATACCCAGACTGGATCAAAGCAAATTCTGCACTATTATAGGTTCCATTGTGTTTTTCTTGCTGATACAGTGTAAACTGCTCAAAAAATATTTTGCACCATTTGTTTATCTGTGAATAAGTGTGGGCTTAGGTTGAAGGTGGAATAATACCTAAGCCTACTGAAAGCAAACACCTTCCAACAGCTATGAGCCCATTTCCCACACCAGTAAAGTTGCAAGGTGATAGAACAAATGGTCACTGGACAGCTGATGTGATAGCTTGAGTCACAGTAACTACTAACAAATATCCCAAGTTGCTTTCATATGCATCACTCCCTGGTTGACATTCTCATTACCATGTTGATCCATATCGTGCATAAGTGTGGGACTCCGGCTGTAGTCTTCTATTTGTAAAAGGCCTATTACACTGGTGGGGGATTGGAATCTTCTTTATAGTGCACAGATGGGGCTTCTGAGGTCACCTGCACCACTTTATTAGGGAACTTTTAAAAGGCTGGATTTGTAATTTAGGTTTCATGCAATATTTCTTGGCTGCTAGCTGCACAGAAGGCATGGTAGGGATGGAACAACGGTAGTGATGGGGGGCCTCTCTTGAGGACAGGTCAATGCGGTAGGGAAGATGTAGTTCTACAGCCTAAGCCTTTGCTTAAATGCCTTCCTTGTAGAACTTGTAAGTTACTGCTAGCAAGTCTGCAAAAGATCATATTAACATATTATGCCCGTATGACAAATAATTCGACAAGTCAACCATTTATTATTAAAAACCCAATGGGTACAGGATTACCCTGAAATTGGATCAGAGAGAGCATTTTATTTTCGCCTGTCTTGTACACCTTTTTTTCTTTATCTTGTTGCCATGTTAAAATTAGCTTCTTTTCTCTAAATACAGCGGTGTTTACACAATTTCACCTCACTAACATGCTAATGCAGCAGCAATTGCAACAGAATCGTGAAAGAGTCTTCTATTAATCAAACAACTGAGGACAAGTGCAGCTTCGCTATGTGGTAAAATACACTCTGCATTACACACTATCATTTGCCAAAAACCGATTTTGGTTACTCAAACAATTTATGAGATTTGAAAGATAATATGAATATTTCACTTCTACTCTCATTTGTGCAGATGATCAGAAGTGAGTCCACTACATATAATCCATTTTCTCAAGGTTGGCAATAGATATGAATCTTGTCTCAAGTTTAAAGAGAAACTCAGTATTTTAGGTCCATTTCATACACAAAAACGTGTGGACTAGCATGTACCAGACACAAGTTCAAACTCAGAGGGACCCCAATTTTTCATTGCAAAGTATTGGAATTGAGCACAGTACATTACTAATTATAGAAATATCACAATAACTATGGCAGGTAGTGATATGATAAGCAGTTCATCATGAAGCTGACAAATGAGGCCATATGATGTGTGAGATTCAGGTTTTTAAGTGAATAGTTTGAGAAAGGTTGCAGTCAACTGGTGTGCACATGCCGCATTGTAGGCGAGATGGGCAGAGAATGTTTTGTTCATTAACAAACAAAGCTCACATCTGTGTAGGCAATAGGCAAGTGTGGTGGCTGCCCCTTTGGAACAGAGACGTGGATTCGCCCAGCGCTGAGAATGAGAATGCTTTCTGTGCACTGGTCAAGGAATCCTGCACGAGCTTTTCACATAGATTTGTCTATTGCAGCTCTTGGTGGACCTGTGAAGTCAAACGGCAACGTCAGCACTGTATCGACGATCTCTGTTCATGGAATATGGACAAAGACTTTTCCTATTCTACTGAAAAAATTGTGTTTATGAATTTATGTCGGCAGAAGGAATTTCTGCCACCATCCTTATATCTTCATCGTGCTTCTCTACGTTCCTCAAAACCAAGAAATTCTTGAAGTTAATGCTCAGTAGATAACTATGCTGGTCTCCCATATATCCTCCTTGGCAGGTCATTGTGTCAGTTCTCTGAAAGCTCTACTTGTTCTAAGAGGCACCTGATGGGGAGAAAACCAGACAGTCCGTCTTTGTTTGCATCAATCCTTGATGCAATTGAAACTGAACTATGAACATATCTTGTGTTCATCTGCATGACCATCTACCTTACATTATCTTAACATGATTTATCACTGCAGAATCTTTTTGGCCAAACAAGATCTCTGTGGCCAATTAGCAGACAGTTTTTTTTTTACTCTGCACTGTATTTACAAGATGTTTCCTTAAACTTTCTTGCTTGTGATTGGTAAATTAACACATTGTTACATGCATGGGGAAAAGCTCTGTTCCAAACGAAACAGTGAAAATGCCACAAACTTCGTTGGTGACATTAGTAAGTTAAATTCCAATGATGGTCTACAATTCCAATTATGGCTTTGTAAGCCAAAAACTGGATAACCTGAATAAATTAAGCCTGTTGAACAGAAACAGTATTGTGCTTTTCATTTAGGTGATTATCTTGTGGCAGCACTGTTCTCATGTTGTATGTAGTTTATGATCACTATTTCATAGTAGAAATTCATCTTTGTTCAGACAAGAACATAAATAACATAAATAAAGACCATTTTAAGTAACTTGGAGAAACTGCCAGAGAATATTTGCCTGCTCTCTCCGGTCATAAAAACTGGATTCACAATCTCTTGGAAGAGAGAATAATGTTTCAATCCACATTAAATATAAATTTAAAGAAGTAGCTTGTGGAAATTTCCAGTGACTTTGTGCTACAGAAACGTTAGTCGTTGTCACCAATAAGTTTCTGGTCAATCTTAAAGGCGAAGTTCCCACTGCTACCAAATAAAGCCATAAAAACTTTGTTACCTGTCTCCATCAACATATTTGTACAAAAAGGCCTTTTCTTCCTACACTTATATAAAAAATAAATGCAGAAACAAACTTCGTGCTGAAAGTATTAGAAGAGTTCGTCAACTTCGGTGGTTCCTGACTTTAAAGTTGTATGTCTTGCAAAGCAGTTGCATCCTTCTCACTGAATTCCAAGAAAGGTTTCAACAAGTTAATTCCAAAACAAAAACTTATAGGTTAACAGAAAAGTGTAAAATACTTGAATGTTGCAAAGTAGGTCTATCCATTGAGGAAAAGTCTTTATCTGTTCTTTTGATGTAATACAACTGAAATGTAAACCCTTAGGGCTATTAAACCATTTACTTATAATTGAGCTGTTCCCATCTTACAGCAAGCATGACTTTTTTATAAGTTGGGAGTTTGCAAATAACAGGTTCCTGTGAAAAGAGGTCAGAAGGCATTGCTCGTACATACGAGGGGAGACCCAAAAGTAACCGGAATCATAATGCTGCACGTCGTGTACTTTTAGTAGCAGGTTGCGCCACCAGAGGGTTGTAGTAGCAGCTTTGCTGAGTCATTCTGCCACATGGCGTCACCCAACAGTGAGAAGTGTGGTTTCTTTGGCAGTTCTTTGAGTGCGCGTACAGTGCAGACATGACACGAGGAAATGGCTAGTTCTTACGAACAACGAGCGGAAGTGAAGTTTTGTTTCTTGCTCGGCAAGAACGCAGCAGAAACTGTTGTGATGATTCAGACAACCGACAAAGACCATGCTCTTAGTAAAACACAAGTGTACAAATGGTTTTCTCGGTTTAAAAAGGGAGAAATGGTGGTTGAAGATCAGCCCCGTTCCAGTCAACCTTCAACTGCTCGAAGCGAAGACAACATCGACAAAATCCGTGATCTCATCAGTGAAGATCAACGCAGGACAATCGACCAAATCGAGAACATGTCCGGGTTGTCCTGGAGCTCAATTCAGCGCATCTTGACCATCGATTTTGGGATGTGAAGAGTGGCAGCAGCAAAATTCGTGCCAAAGCTTCTTACCGGAGATCAAAGGGATCGTCGCGTTCAAACCTGTCTTGAAATGAAGGACGCAACGATGTTGATCTGTTTTTTTGAAATCTAAAGGGATCGTACACTCTCAATTTGTCCCTGAAAACCAGACAGTAAACCAACAATTCTATTTGGAGGTTATGAAATGGCTTCGCAGAAGTTTGTCACGAAAACGTCTGGCTTTGTGGGATTCTGGCGTGTGGTTCCTGCATCACGACAACACTCCCGTGCACACGGCTCACAGCGTTCGCCAGTTTTTGGCCTCAACGAAGATGACTACCTTGACCCACGCGCCATATTCGCTGGATTTAGCACCCTCAGACTTCTTCCTATTCCAGAGGATGGAAAGAGACTTGAGAGGGAAGCGTTTTACAAATGCGGAAGACGTAAAACGCATGAAAGTGCTAGCAGGTATCAAAGAGGATGAATTTAAAAGGTGCTTCGAAAACTGGAATGAACATTTGGACAAGTGTATTAATGCTAATGGGGAATACTTCGAAGGAGATTAAGGTTGTATTTGAAAACAATAAAGTATATGCTTTCTAGAAAGAAATTCCGGCTATTTTAGGGTCTCCCCTCATATGTGCAACACTATCAATGTGACATCACAGTTGTATGATACAGCCACAAAATTGTCTGTTGGATGCAAATATATTTGTTAAAAGTAAAAACTAAGGCGGTGAAAGCACTGAAAGACCTGAGTCAAAACAAGGCCCCGGGAGTAGACAACATTCCATTAGAACTACTGATGGCCTTGGGAGAGCCATTCCTGACAAAACTCTACCATCTGGTGAGCAAAATGTATGAGACAGGCGAAATACCCTCAGACATCAAGAAGAATATAATAATTCCAATCCCAAAGAAAGCAGGTGTTGACAGATGTGAAAATTACCGAACTATCAGTTTAATAAGTCACAGCTGCAAAATACTAATGCGAATTGTATACAGACGAATGGAAAAATTGGTAGAAGCCGACCTCGGGGAAGATCAGTTTGGATTCTGTAGAAATATTGGAACACGTGAGGCAATACTGACCTTACGACTTATCTTAGAAGAAAGATTAGGAAAAGGCAAGCCTACGTTTCTAGCATTTGTAGACTTAGAGAAAGCTTTTGACAATGTTGACTGGAATACTCTCTTTCAAATTCTGAAGGTGGCAGGGGTAAAATACAGGGAGCGAAAGGCTATTTACAATTTCTACAGAAAGCAGATGGCAGTTATAAGGGTCGAGGGACATGAAAGGGAAGCAGTGGTTGGGAAGGGAGTGAGGCAGGGTTGTAGCCTCTCCCCGATGTTATTCAATCTGTATATTGAGCAAGCAGTAAAGGAAACAAAAGAAAAATTCGGAGTAGGTATTAAAATCCATGGAGAAGAAATAAAAACTTGGAGGTTCGCCGATGACATTGTAATTCTATCAGAGACAGCAAAGGACTTGGAAGAGCAGTTGAATGGAATGGACAGTGTCTTGAAAGGAGCATATAAGATGAACATCAACAAAAGCAAAACGAGGATAATGGAATGTAGTTGAATTAAATCGGGTGATGCTGGGGGAATTAGATTAGGAAATGAGGCACTTAAAGTAGTAAAGGAGTTCTGCTATTTGGGGAGCAAAATAACTGATGATGGTCGAAGTAGAGAGGATATAAAATGTAGACTGGCAATGGCAATGAAAGCGTTTCTGAAGAAGAGAAATTTGTTAACATCAAGTACAGATTTAAGTGTCAGGAAGTCATTTCTGAAAGTACATGTATGGAATGTAGCCATGTATGGAAGTGAAACATGGACGATAACTAGTTTGGACAAGAAGAGAATAGAAGCTTTCGAAATGTGGTGCTACAGAAGAATGCTGAAGATTAGATGGGTAGATCACATAGCTGATGATGAAGTATTGAATAGAATTGGGGAGAAGAGGAGGATGTGGCACAACTTGACAAAAAGAAGGGATCGGTTGGTAGGACATGTTCTGAGGCATCAAGGGATCACAAATTTAGCATTGGAGGGTAAAAATCGTAGAGGGAGACCAAGAGATGAATACACTAAGGAGATTCAGAAGGATGTGGGTTGCAGTAAGTACTGGGAGATGAAGAAGCTTGCACAGGATAGGGTAGCATGGAGAGCTGCATCAAACCAGTCTCAGGACTGAAGACCACAACAACAACAACAACAACAACAAGGCAGTGAAGGAACACAAACAGCAAACTAGAAATTAATATGAAGTTTATTGAAAACTTTCTTGCTTCAAGTAAATAAAGAAATATTTCTCTGCTCATATCACTACAATGGCCTTGTGGATGAATTTATTCCTGAAATGAGCTATTAATGAGTTTAGAGATTTATGATAGTGAAAACTGGATGTGGCGGAAATATATGTGAAACTTAGAATGGTATTGTAATGTACCATAATCAGGTCATTCAGATTTTCTGTAGACATTCCATTATGTTTGTCGGCAATGAGAAGCCCAGCTCTACTAAATACCCTCTTGCTAGAGGCAGGTATACATAGATCTTATGAAACTATATGGTTCGACAGACCTTTTTGAGTCTCAAAGATCTATATATACAATGTTGGAGCGGGGAGTGGGGGGGGGGGGGAGTACATCTGGAAAGAAGACATCAGTTTTGATCCAGTGACGGCGTATGTCACTTCATGATAGTAGATATGCTAATAATGGTTGCAGTGTCATCGGCCAAAAGATAGTCTAGTGGCATAGCTACCAGATAGCTATCTGTGTCTACCCTTTAACAGGGGATGCTGACTGGAAGAAGGGTCAGCATGCTGCAGATGTGTGAAGTAAGCAAGCAATCAAGCCATGGGGACACACTCGTGCTTCCTACGGCCAACTGAGTGAGTTTGAAAAATATTCGATTGTGGCCTTCCGAGTGGTGGGATGATCCTTTTGGAGCATTGCCACACAAGTTGCTGCGTAAGCTGTGCAATGATGCTGGTATTAGTGGCCATTTGAACATTCTCACACCTGTAGATGTGGCTCTGGATGTCCGCAAACTAGAGACTCCTGGTAGGATTGTCATATTGTAATGGCAGCAGTTGCAGATCATACAGCTACCACAACACAGATAAAAGAGCTTGTGAGCCCAGACATATCAACATGAGCCCCGTCTTCCATTCACACCTCAGCATCGACATGTACACCTTGACTGACACTGACAGAGCATCACTTGGAAGATTTAATAATGCACCATGGTTTATAGCAATGAAGACAGAGTCTTCGTGCATGCAAGTGTTGGTTGTTTGCATGTATGACATAGATCTGGTGAGTGCTGCCTTGTAGACTGCGTTCATTCTAGACATGGCTAGCACACTGGACTTGCATTCGGGAGGACGACGGTTCAATCCCGCGTCCAGCCATCTTGATTTAGGTTTTCCGTGATGTCCCAAAATTGCTCCAGGCAAATGCCAGGATGGTTCCTTTGAAAGGGCACGGCTGACTTTCTTCCCCATCCTTCCCTAATCCGTGAGACCAATGACCTTGCTGTATGGTCTCTTCCCCCAAACAACCCAACCCATTCTAGACACGCTAACTGCTTCCCAGGCCTTATGGTCTGGGGCGTGATTAGCTGTAAATTTCGTTCACCAATTTTGTTTCTGGAGGGTACTGGTGGGTGCTGTCTTGTATACTGCTTTCATTCTAGACACACTGACTGCATCACAGGCCTTATGGTCTGGGGTGCGATTAGTGTAACTTTCGTTCACCGTTTTTGTTTCTGGAGGGTACACTAACCAGCACTTGGTATATACAGAATGTTGTTAGACCCGTTCTTTTGCCATTCCTGCAACAGGATGGTGATGTGTTGTTCCAGTAGGATAATGCTCACCCACATACTGCCCATGAAACTCAATGTGCATTGCAAGAAGTGCTGCAGCAACTTCCCTGGCCAGTATGATCCCAAGACTTGTCTCTAGTCAAGCAAGAGTGGGATATGATGGTACGAGAAGTGACTCATGCGACTCATCAACCAGCAACTCAACAGAACTATTTGAAAAGGTTGATCAGGCGTTGTGTAATGTATCCCAGTACAATATTCACCATCTGTACGACTGACTGGATACCAGAGCCAGCACATGCATTTCTGCCTGTGGAGGCTACACCACGTACTGATGTGAGTGTTTCAGTATTGGTCAATACGTGGTACCTCAGAACTGCTTGTGCTATTGATCTGTAAGTGTAACCATTTCATATGCAATGTTGCAGCAATTTGTTACTCATTCATTTCAGTAGCAGCAATGTGAATTATAATCATCATTCACAAAATGTCTTAAATTGTTACTGTAAATTCCAATGCTATACAGACTTACCATGAACAAAACTTTTAATGTTTTGAATATAGAAGGAAGTGTGGTCACCATACTACTCTCTCAGTCAGTTTTCATGACTGCAGCCACTACTTCTCAGTCAAGTAGCTCCTCAGTTGTCTTCACAAGGGGTGTATGCACCCCACTGGCCAAAACTGCTTGCCAGACCCAGGCAGTGACCCATCCAAGTGCTAACCAAGCCCGAAAGAGCTTACCTTCAGTGACTTGACAGGAAATGGTATTACCACTGTGGCAGGACTGGTGGCTAGATCTTTAAAAGTTTTTTTTTTTTTTTTTTTCCAGTGTATATAAGGTCTGTTCATAAAATTCTGGAACTTTGTACACAAATTTGTTCTGCACTTACTTTTTAATTATTGTGTGTAGTCTCCTTTGCAATACTCTCCTCCACAGTTGGTACACCACTCCCAATGCTGTTTCCACTTCCAGAAGGCAGTCTGGTATGCCTCTTGATGGATAGCATGAAGTGCTGTCTGTGAATTTTCTTTGTTGTTGTTGTGGTCTTCAGTCCTGAGACTGGTTTGATGCAGCTCTCCATGCTACTCTATCCTGTGCAAGCTTCTTCATCTCCCAGTACCTACTGCAGCCTACATCCTTCTGAATCTGTTTAGTGTATTCATCTCTTGGTCTCCCTCTACAATTTTTACCCTCCACGCTGCCCCCAAAACTAAATCAGTGATCCCTCGATGTCTCAGAACATGTCCTACCAACCGATCCCTTCTTCTAGTCAAGTTGTGCCACAAGCTCCTCTCTCCCCAATTCTATTCAATACCTCCTCATTAGGTATGTGATCTACCCATCTAATCTTCAGCATTCTTCTGTAGCACCACATTTCGAAAGCTTCTATTCTCTTCTTGTCTAAACTATTTATCATCCATGTTTCACTTCCATACATGGCTCCACTCCATACAAATACTTTCAGATATGACTTCCTGACACTTAAATCAGTACTCGATGTTAACAAATTTCTCTTCTTCAGAAACGCTTTCATTGCCATTGCCAGTCTACATTTTATATCCTCTCTACTTCGACCATCATCAGTTATTTTGCTCCCCAAATAGCAGAACTCCTTTACCACTTTAAGCCTCTCATTTCCTAATCTAATTCCCCCAGCATCACCCGACTTAATTCGACTACATTCCATTATCCTCATTTTGCTTTTGTTGATGTTCATCTTATACCCTCTTTTCAAGACACTGTCCATTGCATTCAACTGCTCTTCCAAGTCCTTTGCTGTCTCTGACAGAATTACAATGTCATCAGCGAACTTCAAAGTTTTTATTTCTTCTCCATGAATTTTAATACCTACTCCGAACTTTTCTTTTGTTTCCTTTACTGTTTGCTCAATATACAGATTGAATAGCATCGGGGAGAGGCTACAATCCTGTCTCACTCCCTTCCCAACCACTGCTTCCCTTTCATGTCCCTCGACTGTTATAACTGCCATCTGCTTTCTGTAAAAATTGTAAATAGCCTTTTGCTCCCTGTATTTTACCCCTGCCAGTTTATCCAAATCCCATCTCCTTAAATTCCCACCTTTTTTTCAGTTTTTTCAGTTTTAATCTACAGTTCATAACCAATAGATTGTGATCAGAGTCCACATCTGCCCCTGGAAATGTCTTACAATTTAAAATCTGATTCCTAAATCTCTGTCTTACCATTATATAATCTATCTGAAACTGTCTAGTATCTCCAGGCTTCTTCCATGTATACAACCTTCTTTTATGATTCTTGAACCAAGTGTTAGCTATGATTAAGTTATACTCTGTGCAAAATTCTACCAGGCGGATTCCTCTTTCGTTTCTTAGCCCCAACCCATATTCACCTACTACGTTTCCTTCTCTTCCTTTTCCTACTGTCGAATTCCAGTCACCCATGACTATTAAATTTTCGTCTCCCTTCACTACCTGAATAATTTCTTTTATCTCATCATACATTTCATCAATTTCTTCATCATCTGGAGAGCTAGTTGGCTTATAAACGTGTACTGCTGTAGTAGGCGTGTGCTTCGTGTCTATCTTGGCCACAATAATACGTTCACTATGCTGTTCGTAGTAGCTTACCTGCACTCCTATTTTTTTATTCATTATTAAACCTACTCCTGCATTACCCCTATTTGATTTTGTATTTATAACCCTGTGTTCCTCCTGCCACCGAACTTCACTAATTCCCACTATATCTAACTTCAACCTATCCATTTCCCTTTTCAAATTTTTTAACCTACCTGCCCGATTAAGGGATCTGACATTCCACGCTCCAATCTGTAGAACGCCAGTTTTCTTTCTCCTGATAACGATGTCCTCTTGAGTAGTCCCCACCCAGAGACCCGAATGGGGGACTATTTTACCTCTGAAATATTTTACCCAAGAGGACGCCATCATCATTTAATCATACAGTAAAGCTGCATGCCCTCGGGGAAAAATTACGGCTGTAGTTTCCCCTTGCTTTTAGCCGTTTCTCAGTACCACAACACCAAGGCCGTTTTGGTTAGTGTTATAGGGCCAGATCAGTCAATCATCCAGACTGTTGCCCCTGCAACTACTGAAAAGGCTACTGCCCCTCTTCAGGAACCACAAGTTTGTCTGGCCTCTCAACAGATACCCCTCCGTTGTGGTTGCACCTACAGTACGGCTATCTGTATCGTTGAGGCATGCAAGCCTCCCCACCAACGGCAAGGTCCTTGGCTCATCTCATCTAAAAGGCTACATGGGCCAAGTCTGTAGAGTGCGGAGGATGAAGCAGCACAATGATTTCACAGATGGTCTTTCTGGTCTTGACTCATGAGCCTTGGGATGAACTTGACAGCAACACAATGCATTCCAAGATACTGTGTAAGGATTTCATGACATGATCCAATTGAAATATTATATTCTTCTGCAATCTCTCGGACAGTCACTCTTCGATTGCAGTGCACAATTTCATTGACATTCCTGACATGAGTGTCATCAATAGATGTCTAAGGGCATCCTGAACAAGGGTCATCTTTAACTTCCTTCGAGCCATTTTTAAACCATGTGAACCATTTTTAATACTGAGTACGGCTTAAGCACTGATCACTGTAGGCTTCCTGCATCATTTGGTGTGTGTCTGGGAAGGATTTCTTGAGTTTCACGCAAATCTTGATGCAGACACATTGTTCTTCTAACTGTGCTGTCCCAGAATTCACAAAATGTGCAACACAACATTCTAATCAGTACAGCACTGAACAATCACTAACAGGCATACAACATGAAACTTCCAGCAGTTACTCATTAAATACATTGATGATCAATTGCAACCTGCTCTTCAATGGCAGCCCTCTTGAGATCATGCAGTTTGTTAAGAGTATTCCAACAATGATACACCCCAAGTTTCAGTGGGTCCCATGTATGCTCAACCAGGTTCATTTCAGAATATACTGGTGGCCATGCCATTTGGTTAATACCTGCTACTCAGAGGAGGCATTCATGAGATAGGTGCAGTGTGCGCATGCATTGTGGTCTTTAAAGAGAAACCCACCACTGAAATGTTGATCGCAGAACAGGAGAATAAACTTGAGGACCCTTAACTGATAGTCTACAATCCACAAATTACCCTTTATATCAATGAGAAGCATTCAAAACCTGTATGTGGTACTGGCTCCAAACACAACTGACTCACCTGCATACTGAATCCTGTGAGCCTGTTTGCTTGAAACATGCATGATACTCCCGATCTCCTTGCTGTTCTGCAACAATCAGACATCAGAAAATCTTGCATCCCATGGTGAAAAGAACCTAACACTATTGATCCAGATTCCATCACAAGTGTTCCCTTGCCTACCTTCTCTGTAAACCGTGGTATAAGGGGCTTATACCATTGTTTGTGATGGATGCCTTGATCCCAAAGTGATTGTATAGAGATGGTTGTATACTGTCAGGGTCAACAAAGCATTTCCAGTTTCCTCCAAAAAAGGCAGTGCACAGCTATGTTGCATTCACTTACAGTTCCTATGAGTCATAATTTGTAGTTAGTGTTTGAATGACGTTAGTGTGGTATACATGCTGTGGTGCCCCATCTTGGGTCCCATGTTATCTGTCTGCTACCAGTAGGTAGCACCACTAGTAAGTTCTGCTAGAGTATTGGTTATTCTTCAAATTTTACTATCTGTTATGATTTAGGTTTTCCGTGATTTCCCTAAATCGTTTCAGGCAAATGCTGGGATGGTTCCTTTGAAAGGGCACGGCCGATTTCCTTCCCCATCCTTCCCTAACCCGAGCTTGCGCTCCGTCTCTAATGACCTCGTTGTCGACGGGACGTTAAACACTAACAACCACCACCACCACCACCACCACCACCACCACCACTACCCCCTCTCCTGCTTGCGGGAGGGTTGTTATTTCAGAATTAGTTAACTCTGAGGATAGACTTTGTCCAAATGCATATCAATGATTTAAATCATGCTTCAAATCAGCCATTCAGTATCTCAATTATATGGTGACAGATATGGCACTTGTACTCCTTATATTATTTGTATTCCACACAAGACTTTTCATTATTGTATTTACATATTTTTAAGAACATTCGTGTCAGTATTGCCTAAGGTGTTTCTACATTTCTCTGGAACTCAAATTTATCTTCCTGAAAATCAGCTTCTGTTACTCTTCCACTCTTCTGCAGATAATCTTTGTTTTACAACCACAACACATTAAACTGATGATGGCTCAATAATACTCTCACCTTTCACCTTTCAGCTTTGGTATTCGGATTAATACTTTCTTTTTGAGGGAAGTCTGGGGGTAGTGTGCCAGTCTCCCACATCCTATGTATCAGATGAAACAGTTTTGTTATGGCTGATTCTCCAAAGAACTTTAATAATTCTGAGGGAATTTTATGTACTCCAAGTGTATATTTTTATTTTAACTTACTAGGTCTTTCGTTACTCTGTCAATTTCTTCTGACAGTGTCACATCACACATCTCGTTTCGATCCATTGCCTCTTCCCTTTCCATAATATCGTCTTTTAAGTTTGTTTTCTTAATGTAGTACACCTTCTATATATTCCTTCCACCTTTCAGCCTTCCCTTCTTTGCTTAGTACTGTGTTGCTATCTAAGCTACTGATGGTCATACAGCTGCTTCTCTTTTTCCAAAAAAATTCCTGTAAGTGCTATCTCGCTTTTCTGTAGACACCCATACCTCTACAGCTTCTCATATAATCGTTCTTGTTTTCTCACTTTGCATTTTCTGTTAATCTCTTTGTTTTGGGTGTCCACATTCTGTTCTATCCACTTAATTTGTAAATTTTCTCCTTTCATCAATTAAATTTAAGGTCTTATGTAATATCCAAGGTTTTCTAGTGGGTCTTGTCATTCTGCATAGTTTTTTGTTTGCTTCCTTCACTGTTTCATGTCTCAAAGCTAACTATCATTACCATCAAATGCATTAATCCCATAAAAAGGCAACTACACACTTGCATCTGATTGGGTGCATGGCCCATAGATGTGTGCCACAGCACAGCTATGTGACTAGCATTCAAGCTGCAGGTTTCTCCCCCATTTTAAGCACATGTTCTACCCACTCCCACAACACACACACACACACACACACACACACACACACACACACACACACACACACACACACACGCTTTCATTCCATAGACTCAGACGGAGAGCAGTCTCAGATCACCAGTGCTGTATTAAAAGTATAATGCAGAATTTATTACTGACATATATTTTCTTACTTCATTTATTTTTGAGGGTGATTTTAATATAAAATACATTTGGCAGCATGATTGTGCTTAAATCTGCTTTCTGTGTAACACATTTTCTGCTTTTCGTAGGAACTATCATATGGCAGACACATTTGCTGCCATACTAATAGCAGTCATGATGTGTGCAACTATGTTGCCTATGAGTGTCTATACTGGGAAAGTGCTTTTGCAGGTAATTTTTATCATATTACATATTTTGGTTTCTGTTTGAAGTATCAGTAGCTAGAACTCAACAGTAAATCTGAAGTATATGCTGCGTGACAGAACAATATTTGGAGATTATTAAAATGGTTATAGACTTAATTCTTCTATGTATTATTAGTGCCAATAAGTTTATGCAGAAATGTTAGATCTGTGTGCAAATGTGAAGGTATTATATTATTTAATGAGCGTTTGGTACAAGATGAATCAAATGTGATCGTACCTCAGACTGTGCTATGTAACTGGATAGTACCTCACTGAAATGTTTGCAAAGAATCTGTGATATTCTTATGTCCTTCCCCCTCCCTGCCCCATGCATCCACCTTATCCCACCACTCATGCAGATTGCAGCTCCTGTTGGACATGGTAACAGCCTGCAGTCCGGCCACAGCAGCCAGTGACAGTGGTCATGCGTGTGGGAGTTGTGCTTGTATGAATATGTGTGTGTGTTTTCTATTATGGCCATTTGGCTGAAAGCTCAAATGTATAGTAGTCTTTTCATTGTTGCCTCTCTGTGACTCAGCATCTTCTCTGTTTGGTGAGTAGCAGTCTATTCATTTTGTAATAATGTTGTTAATCCATCCTGGACATTCCATTGTTTAATTAATCACTTGTTTTGGGTGATTTTAGGGTCCTTCAGTTTTTTTACTTAATTCATTCTTCCAAAGTCAGATTTTAGTATTTGAATGTATCCAACATGTTTAGATGAGGAGATGTATAGGTTTATTTTCTTTTTGAATTTTTTCCACGAGATATATTTGAGTCATATTCCATTCATATATATAGAAAAAATGTTAATTTTCTGCTAACACATGTTATTTAGTTTCTTTTTTCCATGTTGATTGTGTCATTAATTTCAATTTATTGACTCTTTTCTTTTTCTTAAAAATTATCCCCCAATATGCATCTAAAGAGTGTAGGTGAAAGTGTGTCTCCTTACTTTGAATTACTCTGTATTCTGAATGATTTAAGAATTTTCCTGAGAAATTTGACTTTAGATTTGTTATTTGTGAGCAATTGTTTTTGAAGTTTATCAGTTTGTTATTTACCATGAATTTGTAGCATGAAGAGCAGGTTTTAGTACACACACTGGGGTGACAAAAGTCATGAAATAATGATATGCACATATACAGATGGCGGTAGTGTCGTATACACAAACTATAAAAGGGCAGTTCATTAGTGGAGTTGTCATTTTATTCAGATGATTCATATGGAAAGGTTTCCACTGCTTATTGTCAAAAGTATGATCATAAGGGGTATCAAGGGAAATTTGTGACTGGATTGAGGACTTTTTGGTAAGAAGGACACAGCCTGTTATCTTGGCTGGAGAGTCGTCAACAGATGCAGAAGCAACTTCGGGTGTGCCCCGGGGAAGTGTGTTGGGTTGGGACCCTTGCTGTTTATATTGTATGTTAATAACATCGCAGACAATATTAATAGTAAAATCTGGCTTTTTGCAGATGATGCAGTTGTCTATAATGAAGTACTGTCTTGAAAAAAGCTGCATAAATATTCAGTCATATCTTGATAAGATTTCAATGTGGTGCAGAGAATAGAAACTTGCTATAAATGTTCAGAAATATAAAATTTGCACTTGACAAAATGAAAAAAATGTATTATCTTATGACCATAATATCAATGACTCACTGTAGGAATCAGTCAACTCGTACAAATACCTGAGTATAAAACTTTGTAGGTATATGAGATCGAATGATCAAATCGTTTCAGTCATGGGTAAAGCAGGTGGTAGAATTTGGTTTATTGGTAGAATACTGGGGAAGTGCAATCAGTCTACAAAGGAGGTGGATTACAAATCATTGCATGACTGGTTCTAGAATATTGCTCATATGTGTGGGATCCATACCAAATAGGACTAACAGGGGATACTGAATGTATACAGAGAAGGGCAACATGAATGGTCACAAGTTAGTTTAATCTATGGGAGAGTGTCACAGCAATACTGAAGGAAGTGAAATGGCAGACTCTTAGAGACAGATGTAAACTGTCCCGAGAAAGTCTATTAACAAAGTTTCAAGAACCAGCTTTATATGATTGCTCTAGGAATATACTAAAACCTCCTACTTATTGCTCACATAGGGATCATGAGGATAAGATTTGAATAATTATTGCATGCACAGAGGCATTCAGACAATTATTCTTCGCACACTCCATACGTGAATGGAACAGGAAGAAACCCTAATAACAGGTACGATGGGACGTATCCTCTGCTAAGCACCACACTACGGTTTGTAGGGTATAGATACCAATGTAGATGGAATTATGGCTGCACAACAGGAATAAATAAATTTTGAATTGGGAATGGTAGCTGGAGCTAGACACATGAGACATTCCACTTCGGGAATCGTTAGGGATTTCAATATTCTGAGTTCCACAGTGTCAGTAGTGTGCGTAGAATACCAAATTTCAGCCATTACCTCTCACCACTGACAATGCAGTCACTGTTGGCCTTTTCTTAATGACCAAGAGTACCTGTGTTTGCATAGAGTTTTTGATACTAAAAGACAAGCCACACTGTGTGAAATAACTGCAAAAACCAATGTGGAATGTATGACGATAATATCTGTTAGGACAGTGCAGTGAAGTTTGGTGTTAATGGACTGTGGCAGAGACAACCAACACGAGTGGCTTTGTTAACAGCACATCATCTTCCTGCAGTGCCCCTTCTGGGCTTGTGACCACAACAGTTGCACTCTATAGATGACTGGAAAACTGTGGTCTGGTCCAATGACTGCCGATTTTAGGTGATAAGAGCTGATGATAGGGTTCCAGTGTGTGCAGACCCCACGAAGCCATAGGCCCAAGTTGTCAACAAGGCACTGTGCAAGCTGGTGGTGGCTCCATAACAGTGTGGGCTGTGTTTACAAAAATGGACTGGACCCTCTGGTTTATGTTCATCTACTTGGAGACAATTTGCAGTCATTTATGGACTTCGTTTCCAAACAATGATATCGTGTCACTGGGCTATAGTTATTCATAAATGGTTTAAAGACTGTTCTGGTAGTTCAAGTGGATGATTTAGCCACCCGGATAACCTGTCATGTATCGCATCAAATATTTGTGGGACATAATCGAGAGGTCATTGATGCACAATGTTCTGCACCAGCAGCACTTTCACAATTGTGGCTGGCAATAGAGGCAGGGTACACGGGACTTCCAATGACTTGTTGAGTCCATGCCACTTCTAGTTGCTGTGCTATGCCTGTCAGAAAGAGGTCTGGCATGATATATTAGGAGGTATCCCATGACTTTTTTTTTTTTTTTTTAAGTATATTAGGTTCTTTAAAAATGTTATAAATGCGGTTTCTGCATAACCTTTCTTTGTAGATTTTATCCTGATATTCCTGTTTTTATCAATATGATTTTCCACTCTGCTTCATATTGCACTAACATGGGATTTTGTGAGTTTTGGAATCAGGGTGACTCCCCTACAATTGTTTGTACTTGTTTTATCTGCCTCTTTAGAAACTGATAAATTTTGATCACCTGAAAAACTGTTAAGTTAGAATTTTAAGGATGATGGGAGACAGGAAAGGGTGGCTACATGAACAGTGTATGTCCTATATTGATATATGATGATGATGGATTATCAAACATATCCAGTCGTCAGTTTTCTATCTCCCTAGTTTGTATGGTTTGCTTCTGAAAGTTTGTTATGTGCCATTTTCTGTAGCTTCTTTGTTTCCTTTTTTAATTTTTAAGTTGCTGGTTCTTCTAAATTAGTTGGGCAGAGTTCACATCTTGTTTGTCAACTGTTTGGAAGATTGGTCTTCTTTTGAATGCTACAAAGTTGAGAAGTTAGCTTGGTAATAAACGTGTAGTGAAAAATTATTTGCATTGTCAAATTCAGGTCCCAAGTTTCTTTTCTCTAAAGATTCTTCAAGAGTGAAAAGAGAAAAGAAATTCTTCAAGAGTGAGGTTTATTTAATATTTTGTAAGACATATTGTGTTATTCCTTTGAAATGCCTCTTCAACTTTCTATGTCTTATTGAATGTTCTGTTGTGGCATTTTAAAAATGTTTTTGCATTTGGTTTTTAACATTTTGTGTTTTTCTTTTTCTTTTATTCTTGTAAAATTTCTGTTATCTAGGAGTTCGTTACACCCTTTATTTCACTAAATGTTATTCATACATATTCTCTGAATTTTTTTCTCCTAACATGTACTGACAATGTTTTTTCACCTATCCCCCTGCCCCTCCTTTAGATTTATTTGCAACTTCCATTGTTGATTTCTTCTAATTATTTTGGATGACTAATTGAAGCTGTATGCTATCAATCTTTATTTTTAATTTTTGGCTACAGTGACAAATGTTTTGAGATGAAAATAATAAATAAAAATTGGCCACATGCAAGTAGGACTCGCGCTCTGAGGATTCTTTAGAAACTTAATTATCTCTATGGACAGTCCATCCATCCCGGGAATCAAGAATCTTGATGATTGTTGCCTGTTGATACTAGTAAGATAACGGCCCCAGGAATTCCGAGACTTGCGAGAGTGTTTTAATTTTAATTTTGATGTTGGATAACAAATGACAAAAAATATTTTTGTATTATATAACCTCAGATTAACCCTTCTCAGATTTTGTTTCTTTACTTGTACTGTTAAATGCTGCTTCTTACCAAATTTCATGATTCTAGGTTAAAGGTAAGTATCCTACAGGTTTTAATGAGAGGGTTTGCGACAACACATGACATAAATGGCTGTGTCTTTTGATTGCTTTGACTTTGAAACTTACATTTATTACATTGTCAAGTTACTTTAGTATGTAACATAAATTTGAGCATAATACGTATACCTGTCCCTGAGAAAAAGGGTTCTTGACATACAGACAGACGGACAGACGGGCAGTCAGAAACAAATGACAACTTTTTTCATGTGAGATAATTACAAATCAACAATTTTCAGATTTTTTTCCCTTTAGTCATCCTGGAAACCTTGCTTCTTGTCCAGTTTCATCATTAGAGATCAATGGGAAGCACCCTACAGGTTTTCAAGATTGAGTTTGTGAGCATCAAATAATGTGACATAAATGGTTGTCCTTTTGGTTGCATCAATTTGTTTCACTGCCAGCTGGCCTTACACGTTAGTATGAGGCATAAATTTCAACTTGATATGTGTACCCGTTCCTGAGGAAAAGGGATTTTAACAGTCTGTTGGGTGGACAGATGGACAACAAAATGATGCTATAAAGATTTCATTTTTACCAAATGAGGTACAGAACCCTGAAAATGAGAAAAGGGGACCACTCACCTCCAACTGAATGATGTGTGGTAGTTAGACACATGTAATAGCATAGAAGAAAGTGGACATTAATTTTAGACTGAAGGATTTACAAAGTTGTATTGGTTGTCAACAGTTTATTTTTCTCATTTTGTAAGTGGCAGACACTCTACCATTATCTGTAATGACACTTTTTTTAAACCAGTTGTCATGATTGTATTACTCCTTTGGATTCTTCCCTTTTTTGTTTGTTGCCACTATTGATTGAGACATGACTGTTGATTCAATGTTTATGTATTCAGATGTCAAAAATGATAGTTATCCAAAAGAGGACAGAGATATCAATCTCACCAGTTCTGAGATTACATGTGTTTCCCATGATCCTTGCGCCAGGTTTCTTTTTGAAGCACTTACAAGTTATCCACATATCTTGTATATCTCCCATAATATTTGTTTCTGGTATTACAAGGATTAGAATGTTTTATTTTTAGAATGTTTTGTTTTTCCAACATGTGGTTTAATTTACTGATCTTTACATGGAATTAATGTTGAGTTTTCCAAAAGTGTTCTATTTCGTTTTTATTTTAGACTTTGATGGTGATCCTGTCTGTTTGTAGTGCTTGTGGTATTAAAAAAATCCTTGAGGACAATTGTGTTCCTTTTTGCAAAGTTTTATTTTCCTTTGTTATTACCACCTGCAGTACTTTTCTTTTTGAAAATTTCCCTCATTCTTTTTTTATTAGTTTCAGTTTAGAAAATCAAAAGAAATGCTCTACTTCAGTAGCACCATTAGAACTGTAAGTCCCAGAGCATATTTAAACAGCTGTTGCTAATGTGGAGAGGTGATGCTGATCAGAGTACCACATAATATTTAAGACACACACATCTCCACACATCTCTTCTCAAGTCCACCATGAAGACTGACACATTTGGCTTGGGCACAAAATGGCCAAATTTTTTAATATCAATATGGCACTGGGAAGTCTCTGGTGGAGTAGAAAAAAATTGGAGGGAGTGAAGGTAACAACTCACTAAATAGTCGAGATATTGAGTTGTTGATAGGCACAAAAACAAGTGTTCAGAGAACATGTGCAAGCACGCACGCACATAAGCGCTACTGGGGTCCAGCTGCGCCGCAGCACGGAGCGTCATTCGCTCTGTGAACGTCGAGGAGAGCGGACGCATAGCTCTGTGTGTCTCGCAGGGCGTTGGCTTGCTACGTTCACTTGTGTTAACGTGCCACAGCAATGCCTCTGCGACGTGCATGGCGATGTCACTGGCGGCGCAGCGTACCTGTGTATCGCAGTTTGAAGGCGATTGATATTGACTTGGCTGGGCAGTTTAATAAACAGCAATTGATTGGAGGTCCAAATGTTTTTCGTGGACTGCATCTGAACTTCACTTGTGATGTTCAGGCTGTGTTTGGAGGTAGTACATGGCTCACACTGGCAGTTGTATGGGGCAACCAAGCAGATTATGGTGGCCTTGAAGCTTTCCCAGATGCTAACATTTTGGCTTGGAAGACGTGGAGTATTGCTGAGACTACAGGACTGTTGGCTAAACAGTCTTATGGTACGCTTGGCTAAACAGCCTTATGGTACTCTTGTTCCAAGCATGCCATTTGTTTTGACTACGAGAAGGAAGAAGAAATTAAATGCTGATGAGTACCTGTTTATATGGGCTAAAGTCGGCAATGGCAATTGTAAAATAAAGATCAACCAACGGTGACTGTATGATTTATTATAGACAATAAAGTGTGTTCTGTCCTTTCCTTATCTCCTTTCCTTATCTCCCGTGTGTGTGTGTGTGTGTGTGTGTGTGTGTGTGTGTGTGTGTGTGTGTGTGTGCGCGCGCGCGCACACGCGTTTCCACATGAGCAGGATTCATCTGAAAGCCGAGCGCAATTCTCAGTCTCGTTAATGTGTCTTTTGGGACTCAATGCCTCAACTATATGATGACTTGTGGGAATCTTTACACCTTGCTAACAAAGCCATACAATATAATGTATTCTAAACACATAAACAAAAAATTGAAGTAGCAAACTTGGTGGATCACTGTTTAAGACACTGGATTCTCATTCAGAAGGAGCAGGGTTCAGTTCCCAATTGAGATGTTTATATTTTCCCACCTCCGCGTTGCAAATGTTTTGAGTGAAATGCCCAGTCGATGCGCTGTTGTTTTCACGTCAATTCTACCAACATTGAGAGTTGTTTAGTTCTCGGGGTTTTGTATAATTCCTGGATTCATGTCTCATCGCTGTGCAGCCTATGAAAAGGATTGCGGAAAACTCCCAAATAAATTCCAGAGTACAGTGCAGTTTTAATACCAATATATTTCCAGGACTCTGGTGTCCGAGCCTGGTGAACTGTACCGGTTACATCACATGTACCTAATGTTGACATCAAACGACACATTGTTCACAACAATCAACAAACGAGTGAGCCTACAATACATTTGCTCGCAACCCTAGCCAAGAAAACGAGTGCCCCAAGGCGTCTGCGTGACCTCTATTTATACTTTTGTTAACAATTACTTACAATGAAATTTACAATTTTATGTAAAATCACAATTAAAAGTTAAACCGAATATGAGATACACATTGCTAAAAATTTACAATCTCAGTGCTGAACAAGGTGAACCTATTTTCAACTTAGTTACGAGTTAATATAACATTTTCTGACCAATTATGTTACAGGTAACAATTACATTTCTAAATTTGTTTATAACAGATCAACTAGTGCCCGAATTTTAGTGCTAATATATATTGGAGATTCAATTAACATGCTTTATTTATATGTTCTATTTAATTTGCTGTATTAATTTTATACTGATAGGTTTACTGGTACATCCTGACCATGTGCTACATTTCTTTCGATTAGTTACAGTATTAATTTCACATTTATATTATGTTTCTCACATAAGAACAATGTTAATCAGCAAAGCATCGTTTTCAAATTATATGTATACTGAAATAGTGGTTATTTTTGTATGTAATTTGGAAACAGGTCACTTTACAATTGGACAATTAGGACTGGTGTTTATCTTTAATGCTCTCCGAGGGGTTCTGATAGGTTGCAATGCGATACAGTAATATTTCACAATCCAGCCCTCCGGAGTTGAGTTTTCTGAAGTTTCCCTCTATAGCTCGAGGCAAATGCAAAGATTGTTCCTGTGAAGACGAACCAATTTCCTTCCCTATCAGGACTCACAACCTTACTAGTTTAGTCCCTTTAAACAACAAACCAACCAACCTTCCTTATCCTGGCCCAGTTCAAACATCTATCCATTTCTAATTACCCGGTCTCTTAATAAACTGGACTCTTCCTTCCCTTAATATGCAGCAATTTTCTGATGGTTCTCAGCAATGTGAAAGGAACTGGGAAGGAGAATAGGTTTATATGTCACTAGCTACCTTGCTTCTTTATGAAGAAGGATGTCGAAAAAAATCTTTTTATCTACCAGAAAAATTTAGTTCCTGAAATTATGAAAAATAATGGTTTAATGGTATCAGTTTGATTAGCACAGCAATGGAAATAGTATATTTTAGAGTGACTGATAGTTTGAACACATTTAATCTCAGTTAACAAAAATAATTTAGAGTGCTAGACTTTGGTTGTCATTGTGTAGAAACTGTTGTATCATTTTAATTTAGTAATCATTGAATATATATCTGTACCTGAGAGGTATAGGAGAAGAAGTCCAGTATCCACTGTTTTAACCTTCTTTCTAATATCCACTCATTGCTTCATTTGTGATCCAGCATTTGCCCAATTTAGGCAGTGCTAAAAGGCTGTATGTCAATTTAACATTTCTTAAATCAGTAATTGGTTGGACCAAAACTCAACAATTGGTTGGACCATAACTCAATCATTGGTTGGAGCATAACTTCGCAGTGTGTGGGAATTAAAAATATGGTGTAAGTTGAAACTGTGGGAATTGGACTTATACCTCTTCACCTCTCAGGCATGGATGTAAGGTTATTATACATAAACACTGAAGTACAACTGCCAAAATTCAGTTTTCTTACACAATTTTATAAGAATTTTTTGATAAACATATTTTGTTGTAACATTTATTTTGTTTGCTTTTAGACAACACCTTCACATGTGATTGGGCAGCTTGACAAATGCCTTAGAGAGTCCTTAACCATCGATGGTGTGCTTGAATTTCGAAATGAACATTTCTGGACACTTTCATTTGGAAAAATGGTAAAATTATTGATATAATTTATGCTGCTTATTATTTCAAAGAACACTATTGTTGAGGTAAATATCTATGCTATGAAAATGTTCCTATGCAGTGATAGTAATTTCATTGGTATGACATTTTATGTGAAGGTGGTTTTTGTGAACCAGTGGCATTGTATTCCCTTTCAGCTCAAAAAATATAATTAATCTGTTCCAGTTAGTGTACTGTATTTGTGCATAAAGTCAGTTGTTCCTGCGCAGGAGTGTAGCATTTGTCCCATTAGGCAGCTTCATACTGTTTAATCTTTTTTGTACAACCAATCAAAAAAAAAAAAAATCTCCATCTTACAGCTTATGTATCAATACGTTTTGCTCAATTCTTTGTACCTGCCATACATGTACGTTGATAAGCGATTCATGATTAATATTCAAGAGACTGATGTCCATGGGATCTTGTCCATTAAAGCAACAATCAATGTCCCATATATAACAAAGTCACACTCAGATTTGAGGCAATAACCAATAAATGTAACAAAGCTGCTGTCTTGCATAGATTTAAAGCTGTAGTGATTTTTCTCTGTCTGAGGGAAAAAAATTGTCTACATACCAGTTACTAGGGACCTGAAAAATAGGAATTTTGTCGTAAATGTGAATATAGATGTGAATTCTCCATCAGAATGCAAAAACATAAAATTACCCAATAAAGGCTGTTTCATAACAGATTTTATCCCAATGAACTATTCAATCGCAGACAGTTTGAAATAGCTTTATTTACTGTGTGTAAACATAAAAAATTTAACACATTTCATTGTACAAGTCATTAGGTTTTGTTCCCGTTCCATTGGTGTATGGAATACGAGAAGAAGATTGTTTAAATGCCTCTGTATGTGCTAGACTTAATCTAATCTTGTCCTCATGATCCCTATGTCAGCAATATGTAGGGTGGTGTGTATACCTAGAGTCATTATTTCAAGCTGGTTCTTGAAAGTTTGTAAGTAAGCTTTCTCAGGGCTCTTCAAGAGTCTGCCAGTTAAGTTTCTTCATCATCTCTGCGACACCCTCCCATGGGTCCAAGAAACCTATGATCATTTGTGTTGCCCTTCTCAGTATATGTTCAGTATCCCCTGTTAGGGGAAGGAGGAAATATAAAAATGCAGTAAATGAAGCAGGCAAAAAGGAATACAAACGTCTCAAAAATGAGATCGACAGGAAGTGCAAAATGGCTAAGCAGGGATGGCTAGAGGTCAAATGTAAGGATGTAGAGGCTTATCTCACTAGGAGTAAGATAGATACTGCCTACAGGAAAATTAGAGAGACCTTTGGAGAAAAGAGAGCCGCTTGTATGAATATCAAGAGCTCAGATGGAAACCCAGTTCTAAGCAAAGAAGGGAAAGCAGAAAGATGGAAGGAGTATATAGAGGGTCTATACAAGGGCAATGTTCTTAAGGACAATATTATGGAAATGGGAGAGGATGTAGATGAATATGAAATGGGAGATATGATACTGCGTGAAGAGTTTGACAGAGCACTGAAAGACGTAAGTCGCAACAAAGCTCTGGGAGTACACAACATTCCATTGGAACTACTGACGGCCTTGGGAGAGCCAGTCCTGACAAAACTCTACCATCTGGTGAGCAAGATGTATGAGACAGGCGAAATACCCTCAGACTTCAAGAAAAATATAATAATTCCAATCCCAAAGAAAGCAGGTGTTGACAGATGTGAAAATTACCAAACTATCAGTTTAATAAGTCACGGCTGCAAAATACTAACACGAATTCTTTACAGACGAATGGAAAAACTAGTAGAAGCCGACCTCGGGGAAGATCAGTTTGGATTCCGTAGAAATATTGGAACACGTGAGGCAATACTGACCCTAAGACTTATCTTAGAAGCTAGATTAAGGAAAGGCAAACCTACGTTCCTAGCATTTGTAGACTTAGAGAAAACTTTTGACAATGTTGACTGGAATACTCTCTTTCAAATTCTGAAGGTGGTAGGGGTAAAATACAGGGAGCGAAAAGCTATTTACAATTTGTACAGAAACCAGACGGAAGTTATAAGAGTCGAGGGACATGAAAGGGAAGCAGTGGTTGGGAAGGGAGTGAGACAGGGTTGTAGCCTATCCCCGATGTTGTTCAATCTTTATATTGAGCAAGCAGTAAAGGAAACAAAAGAAAAATTCGGAGTAGGTATTAAAATCCATGGAGAAGAAATAAAAACTTTAAGGTTCGCCGATGACATTGTAATTCTGTCAGAGACAGCAAAGGGCTTGGAAGAGCAGTTGAACGGAATGGACAGTGTCTTGAAAGGAGGATATAAGATGAACATCAACAAAAGCAAAACAAGGATCATGGAATGTAGTCGAATTGAGTCGGGTGATGCTGAGGGAATTACATTAGGAAATGAGACACTTAAAGTAGTATAGGAGTTTTGCTATTTGGGGAGCAAAATAACTGCCGATGGTCGAAGTAGAGAGGATATAAAATGTAGACTGGCAATGGCAAGAAAAGTGTTTCTGAAGAAGAGAAATTTGTTAACATCGAGTATAGATTTAAGTGTCAGGAAGTCGTTTCTGAAAGTATTTGTATGGAGTGTAGCCATGTATGGAAGTGAAACATGGACGATAAATAGTTTGGACAAGAAGAGAATAGAAGCATTCGAAATGTGGTGCTACAGAAGAATGCTGAAGATTAGATGGGTAGATCACATAACTAATGAGGAAGTATTGAATAGGATTGGGGAGAAGAGAAGTTTGTGGCACAACTTGACAAAAAGAAGGGATCAGTTGGTAGGACATGTTCTGAGGCATCAAGGGATCACCAGTTTACTATTGGAAGGCAGCGTGGAGGGTAAAAATCATAGAGGGAGACCAAGAGATGAATACACTAAGCAGATTCAGAAGGATGTAGGTTGCAGTACGTACTGGGAGATGAAGAAGCTTGCACAGGATAGAGTAGCATGGAGAGCTGCATCAAACCAGTCTCAGGACTAAAGACCACAACAACCCCTGTTAGTGCGAGTTCCATACACTTGAATAATATTCTAGAATGGATTGCGTGACTGATTTGTAAGTGGTCTCTTTTGTAGACTGATTGTACTTCCCCATATTCTATTGTCTGCTTTACCCACAACAGAGTCTATGTGATCTTTCCATTTCATATTCTAAAAAGTGTTATACTCATGTATTTGTTTAAGATGGCCGATTCCAGCTATGACTCATTGATGTTATAGTAATAGGATACTATGTTTTTTCGTTTTGTGAAATGCACAGTTTTACATTTCTAAACTGTTACTGCAAGTTGCCAATCTTTGCATTGCTTTGGAATTTTATCAAGATCTGACTGAACATTTAAGCAGCTTCTTTCAGACAGTACTTAATTGTAGATAAATCCATGATCTGCAAAAAATCTGAGGTTACTGTTAATATTATCCACAAGGTCATAAATATACACCATGAACAGAAAGGGTCCCATCACACTTCCATGGGGCACAACCGAATTTACTTCTACATTTGTCATCAAAACCCCATCCTTGATAACTTGACAGGGAGGATCCCTACCAGAAACTCTCAATCCAATTACAAATTGCACCTGATACTGCATACGATCAAATAGGTGTGTATATGACACTGATTCCAAATGCTTTCTGAAATTGAGAACTACTCCAAAGTGAGAAAAGTGAGGGTTGGGTTTCGCATGATCAGTGTGTTCGAATCCATGCTGGTTAGCATGGAGTAAGTCATTCTGTTCAAGATATATCATCAATTTTGAGCTCAGAATGTGTTCCAAGATTCAGCAACAGATCGAAGTCAAGGGCAGTAGTTTTGTTTGATCACTTCTACCACCCTTCTTGTAAATGGATGTCACCTGTGCTTTCTTCCAACTACTGGGCATGGCTTTTTGTTTCAGATATCTATGATAGATTATACACTGGTCAAAACAATTAGGGGATCAGTTGAGATATCTAGGTTTTGACATATTGTCACTGTCAGAATGAACTAAAATGTTTCAATGTCCTCCTGTCGGTTCTATGGAGTGGAGACAACATTACAGTCACCGAGATAGTGGTAATAACAGAAAGTTGCTGCAGAGAGGGTTGGTGGTGACTTGTATTTACACTACCAAACGAATTACACAAGCATTTGGGTTCAGATACTGTAGTGAGCAGGTAGTGCAATGCAGCAACAATGTGACTTGCCCAAAGATATGGCATGGTGAGCCATAGGACGGTTGGAAGTGGGACAGACACAGAGGGAAGTAGCTGCAGCTATTGGAGTGTCCTAAAGTGTAATTACCAGGACCATGATGCGATTTCAGACACCAGGAACTGTTAAAAGAAGGCAAGGCCAAGTTCATCCATGGATAATATCAGCAAGAGATGACCGTTATCTCTTGTTAACAGCCCATCGAGACAGGAGGTGGAATGCAACTCAGCTGCAACGCGCCCTCCAGGCAGCAACAGGATGCGCAATATCAACACAAACAGTCCGAAATCGCCTTCGGGAATGTGGCCTCTACGCACGGAGGCCTGTGGTGTGTGCCCCTTTAAAATCACGACACTGTTTAGCCCACAGAAACTGCACGGAGGAGCATCAGGACTGGAGTAGTAAGAAAAGGTGCTGGGTGCTGTTCACAGATGAGTCAAGATTTTGTGTTCAGCCAGACAATCATCGTTCCCTCATCTGGAGACAATGTGGAACTCGGAACAATCCTGCTTATGTGCAGGAAACATCACCATATCATGGTGGTGGATGAATGGTGTTGGCAGGAGTTAGTATTGGTGGACGTACGGACATCTGTGCCATTCAGAATAGCGCTTTCACTGCTCAGAGGTATAGAGATCAGATCGTTCGACCTTTTGTTGTGCCCTACGCTAGTGCCATAGAAGATGGGTTCCTTCTGGTGGACAATAACACTTGTCCCCACAGAGCTGCACTGGTGGACAACATGCTTGGAGCTGACTGAATTGAATGAATGGAGTGGCCAGCTTGTTCACTGGATTTAAACCCAATTTAGCATGTTTGGGATGCACTTGGCAGATGCACTGCAGCCAGACCAACACCTCCCGCAGGTCAGCGGTTCCAGAGCCGGATATTGCACTCGTGGAAGAAACTGTACTGGCTGGTGATCACACACCGTATTAGAGGGGAACGAGTATAACTGTTTCACTATTATGGTGCCTCGTTCTACATAAATACCATGTAAATCTCAAGTAAAGATTTCAGATAGCAAAATATTGTACTGTATCTCACACAAATTACAATTGTAATTAATATCTGAATAAAATGGTTTATCATATGTCAATTGTGTATGATATCTCACCTGACCCCCAATTCTTTTGAACACAGTAGCTAGAAGAAGGGCTAACTCACCTGCAAAGACAGTATGGAATCTGACAAGAATTCCATCCAGCCGTGGAGCTATGTTAGTTCTAACAATTGCAGCTGTTTCTCAATTCCAGTGGCCCTAATATCTATTTCACTCTTCTTTCAATAGCTAAAAAAATTAAACTGGGGCAGTTATCCTATGTTTTTGTTTGTAAAGGAGCATTTGAAAATGGAATTAAGCATTTCTGCTTTTGCTTTGTTACTCTCAATTTCAGTCCACGTCTCAGCTGGGAGTGTCTAGGCACTGATGTTGGTGCCACGAACAGCTTTTAATATGACCACAATTTCTTTGGGTTTTGTTAAACATGATTTGATGGTAGTCACTGAAGGCTTCACACATTGCTGTCTTGACAGCTAAATGCGTTTTGTTCAGCACTCTGTAGCCCTATGCTTTGTTTACACCTATTATGCTGTATTGCATATCATCTCAAAGCCCAGTTTGGAAAGAGAATATGCATAAGAACATGTTTGCAAGACAGAAAGTGCACAACCCCAAGTATGTATCATTGCTCTTGTGCAATGTGGATGGTTGTACGGTCTCTGTACATACTATGTAACAGAATGTAGAATTCAGCTGTGGGACCCAGCTTCTTAGAACAAAAAACACATACATCTGTCTACTAGCTAAAATTCAAAATTTGGTGTAATCACTACTTTTACATATGACACAACTTTGAGCAGACAAAAACTGAATTTCATAAACTAATTTTCACTGTCATGTTTACATATTAGGGGCTTAATCAGTTTTGCTAGACTGGTCAAATATCACATCTGGAAATTAGCTTTTCTGGTTTCTGATTCAGTCAGCATAATGGCTGAGTATCTTCAATTACATATTACAGATAGACATCTACATACTCACAAGCAAGTGGTCCAGTCCTACATGCCTACACCTACCCTGAAATTTTCCACATGGGAAGAATACACCAAAAGAAATGCACTGTCAAAATTTTACCTGCTAAGATGCACCGCAAGTACATTGAACGCCTTTTTTTCTACTCAAAAACCACTTACAACTGCAATTTGTACAGATCTTCCCACCTAGCGCACAATTGGCAAATTAGGAGATGCAGCTGTGACATGAGAACAGTTTCATTTATACAGAACTGGAATGGAAAAAGGAATAATTATTGTGCCTGTTGTTCTGCATATTGTGCTGCATACCAGGCATACTTGATCAAATTCATAAAATGTGATGATGCGAATTGACAGTGCAGAAATGACTGAAGTTTAACAATATTGTCCCGCTGAAAAACCTGAAATAACAGAGAGCTATCTATCAGAAATTATATTTTTCTGACAGTTACCTGAAAAATGCTTTTCACTTTGAAAATTTTTTAATCAGGAGTTGAATTGCACTATTAGTTCTGGATCCAAATTATATTAACTGTCTTTTTGTCATTGTCCTAAAGACAGAGGTGTCATTATGTTCAGGCCAAGAGGGATACTGTACTTTCAAGTATTTATGATGACACAGTGTTAAATGTGATTGATAAAATTTTTTACCAAAGCACACAGTAAATATTCTTTGTCCATCCTCTTCTGTAGTATTACTGTGTGTCACAGATATGATAACACACGAGTTGGGATGGCAATTGTTAAAACAAAGGCATTTTTTACTGCTGTGAAAGCTTTCTGCAAAAATTCAATCAACTACTTTCTGCTCCAAATGAAAAAATATTTTGTTGGTACCCACCTGCATAGAGAGAAATGATCATCACAGTAAAATAAGATAAATCAGAGCTTACAAGGAAAGATTTAAATGTTTGTTTCTCTCATACACTGTTCAGGAGTGGAATGGTAGAGAAATTGCTTAAAGGTGGTTTATGAACCTCCTGCCAGGCATTTAATTGTGAACTGTATAGTAGTCATGTAGACGTAGACACAGGCTTAAAGCTAAAGGAAGTGTAACTAAAATATTAATGTACTCCTTGAGAAAGTATAATGGGTGATTAGATTCAAAAGTCTACAAGTCAAATATATGATTTGTATCAGGTGCTGCAGATGATAAAGAGGTATTTACATGGACCATATCTTACAGCAGTAATTGGCTGCAATATCTTTGCTGTCCACATTTCTGCAGTGTGGCTGCAATACAGTCAATTATCTGGTTTGGCTAGACAGTATTGCTGATGTCACAGGCAGCTGCAGGTCATTGCCAAAGCATTTCATTATTTGGCAACACGTAATGAAGTTGTAATATTTCATTGTTAAAAGGACAGTGCCTGAAGAAATAGCTATATCAATTGGGAAAAGAATAATAGTACACCACAAAAAAGGAGAAACATGGTGAACAGTGTGAAAAAGTTCAGAATACAGAATTGTGCTGTGTGTCCGGTAATAAAGTGGTATTGTGGGTTCCAGACCAGATGAGAGGAAACACAGATTACCACAAACCATCCCACTGATGATGCCTTAAAGTAATAAAAAGGTGAAAAGTGTCTGGGTAAAATTAATTTGCAGTAAGAAAATGCAGTTTTATTTACAAAACAAGTATTTCTGCACTTGCTGTGGAGGATGGCCACGCAAACAAACTTGTTATCAATAAAGAGTTTCAGAGTGCAGTCATATTAGCTACAGAGCTGGCTGAAAAGGGCTCTGTGCCACTGCAGTGTGCCATCTCCATCAGAGGTGGAGTGATTTTTTTTTTTTTTTTTTTTTTTACATGTCTGAAGCAGGAACTGAACTCATTGTGCAAACAGTGATATGTGCTGCTCAACAAAAATAAATAAAAACACCAATAATTTGAGGCAAAGGATAGTTTCCACTCACCATAAAGATGACCCATTGAGTTGTGGACAGGCACAACAAAAAGACCATTACATATTATAGCTTTCAGCCAAAGTCGTGGGGGCGAAGCGACCTGTGGGAAATGTGGAAAGGTAGCCCATGAAGCTGGGACTGACTGTCCATCTCCAGCAGTCTGTGTTAACTGCTTTGGAAGCCACATAGTCTGAAGCTGAGATTGCCCTGTTTTTGCAGAGGAACTAAAAGTGACCAAGTGGATCTCCTTCGCAGAAGCCAAAAAGGATACTTGGATACTTGCATGTGTACACGCAAGGCAAAGGGAGTAAGGATTAAGCAACCCAAGCAACTGCCGCAGAAAAGACTAGCAACAGTTCCGTAGTGAGCATCAAGAAGGCACTCGATAAGCAAAATGCCTCTCAACATCCCCTTTCCCCCTCATCCTCAAATGGGTAGGGTGCAGAATCACGATGTTCAGGTCAAAAGCTGCATTGAGTGCCATCAGTGTCATTCTTTCACATCTGACTGCTGAGGAGACATCACAGAGTTAGGTGCCTCAGATCCAGGCAGCCCCTTCAGCCCCCTGCTCTACAAGTTCTTCACCTCCCCAGTACAAAGATAGGGATAAATTAAAACCATGCCAATGAAATGGCTCCCGTACTTCAGTGGAACTTGCAGGGATTCAGGATGCCTATGGAGGAACTGTGTCTACTATCTCAGGGTTGACCACTGTGTCTGTCTCTGCAGGAGACTAATTTTAATCGGTCATACACCTCTGTGGTATGAGACTATGTACTCCACAAAAGGATGACCTTAGTGGAGAGAAAACTAGAGGAGAACTAGGTATTTTCATCTGTACTGACTACCACTCCTCGCCTCTCTCCCATACAGCGAATTTACAAGCTGTTGCATTATCAGTGCATATGCGTCTTCCGTTGACAATATATTCCCTGTATCTGCCTCCACATAAATCGCTCAATGAAGAGGCTCTCGACGACCTTTTTACAGCTCCCCCACCCCATTGTGTGATTTCAATGCACATAATGGTCTTTGGGGCTCTGCAACTACCTGCCCCAGGGGTAGAGCAACTGAGAGGCTTCTCCTGTCATCAAATGCATGTTTGCTAAATATGGAACATAACATGCACTTCTGCACTGGAACTGGCCCATTCTCTGCCATCTATCTCTCACTTTTCTCCTGTCCTTGCTCACCTTGCCCAATGGGAAGTGATCGATGACTTGCATGGAAGTGATCACTTTCTGATCTGGTTTGACCTACCAGATGGGTTGGAACCCAAAAGGAAACCACTGTGATGGGTGCTCAGTAGAGCGGACTGGACACTTTACAATCAGCTAGCCCAGTTTGAACATCATGTGAATGTTCGCAATAGGTGGATCATATTACCAAAATTATCTTCCGCACCGCTGAAGCATCCAGTCCACAGTGCACAGGACAATTGAAGAGGCAGCCTGTTCTTGGTAGAGTGACAAATGCTGCTCTGCAATCAGGACTAGGCATGCAGCCCTGCGTGCAGCCAACTGCCGAGAATCTTGTGGCCTTGTGGGTGGTGAGGGCAAAATTATTTGAGAGAGCAAGAAGAGATCATGGCAACAGTTCCTGAACATCATTAATCATTCCACGAAGAGTTCTGTTGTATGGGAGACCATCAGGAGAATTTCTGGGAGAGCAGGAGGGGTGCCTCATAGCTGCTGTAATGGCGAAAAGCACTCTTCAAACTAGTCCACGAGACATTGCCCAAACTATAGCAGTCTATTTTGCCAAATTTACTGCAACTGCCAGTCAGGATCCAGGAACTGCCAGTCAGGATCCAGGTTGCTACAGAGCAGTTACTGAGAGGAGCAATTTGGACTTCTGGTCCACCACCGATGAAGATTATAGCTGCCCATTTTCCATATGGGAGCTGGATTCTGCAGTGTCTTCATCTCGAGCACATCCCCTGGTCATGACAGAATCAATTACAGTATGCTATGACACCTCACTTGGCGAAATGAAGATATCCTTCTCGCACTTTTAGTGCCATTTGGGCGTCAGATCACTTTCCCGACTCATGGCGTGAGTCAGTTGTAATTCCACTTTTAAAACCTGGGAAATACTGTACCTGCCCAAGTAATTATCATAGTGTTGCCCTCACTAGCTGCATGAAAAAGACCTTGGAGCAGATGGTCAACCACCGCCTTGTCTGGATCTTAGAATTCAGGCAATTTCTTGGTCGTTTTCAGTGTGGGTTCAGGAGGTATCATTCTATTTCTGATAACCTGCCCCCACTGGAGGCAGCTATACAACAGGCTTTCCTGCATCGGCCTCATATTCTGTGATCAGGTCTGGAGAATATGGCGGCCAATTGAGGCCATGCCAGTGGCCTCTGGGTACCCCAGAGCCCTGCTCCTCCAGGACATTACACACTCTCCTGCTTCGATGGCTTCGAGCTCTGTCTTGCATGAACCACACCTTTTCAAAATCAGGGTCAGTCTGGATAAAGGAGATGAAATCATCTTCCAAAAGCTTCGCGTACTATTCGGTAGTCACCGTGCCATCGAGGAATATCGCACCGATTATTTCATGACTGGACATTGCACACCACACAGTCACCCGTTGAGGGTGAAGAGACTTCTTGACCACGAAATGCAGAGTCTCAGTCCCCCAAATGCGCCAATCCAAATGAAAGTGGGCTTTGTCTCTAAACCAAACCATACAGCACACACTATTCACATCAAGCCCCACGGCCAACCATGCAGTTTGAATGTCCTAACGCAAGCCGTTCAGAAGTTACAACAGTTTTATTTCATTTACTTCAATAACTGTCACCCTGTATGACTGCAATTCATATGGCCACTGTATTGCCAGACAGCATTGTTGGAATGTACTGCAGGCAATATGCAATTTTTATGGGGCATGTAAATGTACATTAACTTGTTTCACCAGTGGTTGGAGGCACTCGACCCATTGTTCTCCACTCTGATGTCAAGCCTCATTCGACATGATTTTTCTTAGTACTCTCATGCTCCATTTTTGAATCTGACTATACTAGGCATCCATGCTGCAGAGTCTGGCCATTTAGGGCAGCCTGCTTTAACTCAGTGTTGAAATTGAGCAGTTGTGTTGAGGGAAAGGTTGTAATTATTACTTTCAAGTTACTAGGACAGAATGGCTAGTTCTTCATGCACAATTCTTTCTGAGGATGAGATGGTAGAGATTTTAGAGGAATTTCTAAGTGGAAACGAGGGTGACAAAGATTTTGATGATGACAGTGAGTTATTTGTAAACAATTCAAGTTAAATAACAATGGAAACTGTCCACCCGAAGAGGTTCAAAAAATTTCACACAATCAAAAATTTTGTATTGTAATGCTTATGTAAATAAATTTGAATGAAAGCACACTTGTTTTAATATATACCCTACTTGTTAGTCAGTGGCCTCATTGTTTCCACAGAGGGACTTGGCCAATCCTTTGTGGCGCACTTGCCACTTGGATTGTGTCAATTTCAATAAGAGCACAGAAAGATGTCCTGTGTCCGCATTACAGAGTGCAGAGGGTTAAACTATTGTCTCTATATAATATTATATGGCTCTAATACAGATGCTGTGATTTTGCACTTCATAACGTCGTGCTGAAATAAAAAGAAGTGTGCATGGAGCAGGAAGATTAGGCTATTCACTTATAAACAGCATTTCTCACCTTTCTCACTTGTTGAATAGTCAAGTCTCATGATGACTGCATACAAATTATAACATGTAAGGTAAATAAAAGTATGTTGACTATATAGAGAAACTCCACGTAGACCTGAGTGGCAGTATTGAAGTAAAGGAAAGAATAACCACTGTGGCTACCTGCAAAAGTCTTTAATTTCAATTTTAAAATCTTGTTAATACAAGGGTAAACCAGTAAGTTTCAAATGCCAAAATACTGTCTAGAACTGCATGCAATTGTGCAGTTTCATTGGCCGAGGAACTGTATGCAGAGAATAGTCATCTCTTGCTGTGCTGCTGTCACTACCCTGCTTTGCAAATTATTTATTGACTAACCCTTGTATTTTTCACTGTCATTGATGTAAGAAGACAAAACTTTAATTTCCGTGTATTTTGTTTACAGGCAGGATCTCTTCATGTGCGTGTTCGGCGTGATGCAGATGAACAACTAGTGCTCGCTCACATTGTGGACAAATTATCAAATGTGGTATCGGAATTAACAGTGCAAGTATTTAAGGATGAATGGACCTTAAGAAGAGGTGTGAATAATATTGCTCCATTACTATCCATGCCAAACAGTGTGCCGCAACCATTTCATTTAAATGATGTCAGTTATAGTCGGACTAACTCTGCAGTCAATGGCAAAAATGCACGTGTGCCTCATGGTAACTGGGTAGATGCTACTGCTCTTCCACATTCCGGTAACAATTATTCTGCAAGGTTACTCATCCCTCATGGTGCTACTGCCCAGACCGTTAAGTCATCAGTTCCAGTGGGAAAGATTGACAGTTGGAGTAACATGGGAAATACAACTAATGTGGCTTCAAATTACAATATGAACATTGTCCCAGCTACTCAGGCAGTGCAGCGAACAGAGAGGCAAACAAGTTTCAATACATATGAATCTAATTATGTGAGTCATTCACTTCCATTGACAAATAGTTCATCATTTCAAAGTGTGGATCAAACAAGCAACCCTTTTGGCACGCTAGTTGGAACTACTGTTGAAATAAATCATTCACCACATAAAAACAACCCATTCTTACAAGAGATTCCTGTGTCAATGGTAACAAACCCTCAAAATGTTAGAAACAATAATCTCCTCCTATCAGGAACTAATATGTTAGATTCTGATAAATTTGTGTATCGTCCGCACTGAAAACGTGTTTTATGGCTGTGAATTATTAAGGACTTCAACACTTACTGTTATATTCAAGAAAATGATTACTCGAACATATAATATTTATTTATAACTGTAAGTTTTTCTGCAAGAAATTACAGATGTCAGTTTTAAAAAATCTATTAATATTGTTGAGTGTTTCCTACCAGTATTTTTATGACAAAGTTTAATGCTATCTAGCAGTTTTAATTGAAATTTGTGATTAACTTTGCTGATTCCATGTTTTTTGTAATCATTGTAATGGTGGCATGTTTTTCAACCTATAATAAACTAAATAATAAAGACTGGATTACAATTTATAGTACAATAAATATTGTTTACCATTTTACAGTTGAAGACTTTCAAGCTTAGAAGTAAAGAAGTTTAAAATTATATTTTAGCCATATTTTTCTATTTCTGTTGTAAATGTGATGGCTACTGAATAGAATTTACAAAACTGAAACAAAAACTTTTTTCTCTGTTTTTAAGGCTGCAAGTGTTTAAAGGAAAGGGCAACTGGTACTGTTCTGTGTGTTACCATTCAATTTTCTAGACAGTAGGGATGTAGATGATACGAATTACATTTGTCAGTTAAAAAATTTGGAAGATGTCAGTTGAGAAGAAAGAAAAAGTGAACCTTGTGGCTTGTTGGTCTTTGGTTGCTACATTGTTAATTGATGGTATGAATGAATATGTGCATCACATAGGGATTAAAATATTTCTCTTACCTTTATAATATAATAAAGTAATGTAAAATTCCAGATCAATGTGAAATAAGGAGTAAAAGTGCTATTCATTTGGGTGAGTAGAAGTCTGTGCTCCAGTCCTTTACATGTTTGTGTTTATCATCTGCGACTTATCAAAGAAATATACTGTCCTTTTTAATATTAAAAAATGGAAATTAAAATTATTTTCATATTGCTAGTGTTTTTATTGTGTTGCCTGTAACGTAATTCAGTGAACACTACTGTCCCAGTTTATAATTTCAGAGCTACACAATCACATCGTCATATTGCTTGCAGATAGTATTAATACATTTAGTCTTTTCTGACAAGCAGCTCTTTGTTATCCTAGATCTTCATGCCTCATATGATCATAAAAACAAGTTAATATAACAGAGGTATATTGCATTACAATGTCTTTATTATACACATGAAATAACTTTACAAATAAATGTTATTCAGATTCCTATTGCTTGTCTGGTGGTCAAAGATTGCAAACTTACTTATGAATGTTCCTAATATAAAGCATTTCATTGCTGATGGATCAACATTCTAATTGTCAAACATAAACTTGTATGGTTGTGTAAGAAATAATCTCCTCCTGGAACACAAACCAGTCCATCTTCTCCAGTCTTCAACTATCTTTCTGATGCTGCTTTGTCCTAGTCTTTATCTCTCTTTGTTGTAACAAACAAAATAGAGAACACCAGTAAACAGACAATCACTTTAATATGTAAACGACAATTGTATCTGATACAGAGTCCATGTACAGTCGAAGATCTGCGAGCAGAGTGTAGTTATCAGTCAAATAGAACATTACAAAACAAGGAAGAGTGCACCTCTCTTTGGTGTTAAACAGTGGTCTCCATGTGGTGGCACTGGGCATTTTCCGTGCGCATTGCTCCGGAGTCACAGCTGTCTTGGTAGCTGAGCTTCGCTGCTGCATACTGCCATGGGCAGATCAAAAGACAAATTACTGGCCAGCGCCTCGTATCCGATTGACTTATGATGGACAGCGAGGTGCTGGCACAATTGTATGGTAACTGTGGCTTACTGCAGTGCTCTCCTCTTGTTGGGGTGCTGTGTGCTGTTGTTTGTCACTCCAGCGTCCCTCACCCATTCTATGAGACAGTGCTCAGAGTCCAGAAAGGTGATGTCCATTTCTTCAGAGATACCCCATTGCGAAGGTGCCGCACCACATAGCAAAAAGATTCCTGTCAGCCTGCACTTGAGAATATGACTGGAAGTTGTCTTGACTCTGATGGGGCTGCCCAGGAAGGACGCACACAGTGGGCCAGGGGTGCCAGCTCATGTTGCTGAGTGTCCCAATTTTCAAAATCTGTTGACATGTCCCCATTCACCTCCGATCAGAATTCTGAATGTCCTGATTTTGGGTCAGTTGAAAATTATAAAAGTTCCAAAGCTAAAACAATGGTGTGACACGACATCTCTTTTCGCTGATGCGCAAAACGGCCATTGTTATGCACGCGCTCTGCGCCGCTCCACATTTCGCTCACTCAGGCACGTACATTGTGTTTGTTTTTTATGCCTTCAAGTTCAACTTATGTAGAAATTAATGTAAGTGTACACAAGCAATACTTTTATATGATGTTGTTGCTATGGTCTTCAGTCCTGAGACGGGTTTGATGCAGCTCTCCATGCTACTCTATCCTGTGCAAGCCTCTTCATCTCCCAGTACGTACTGCAACCTACTCCTTCTGAATCTGCTTAGTGTATTCATCTCTTGGTCTCCCTCTATGATTTTTACCCGCCACTCTGCCCTCCAATACTAAATTGGTGATCCCTTGATGCCTCAGAACATGTCCTACCAACCGACCTCTTCTTCTAGTCAAGTTGTGCCACAAACTTCTCTTCTCCCCAATCCTATTCAATACCTCCTCATTAATTATGTGATCTACCCATCTAATCTTCAGCATTCTTCTGTAGCACCACATTTCAAAAGCTTCTATTCTCTTCTTGTCCAAACTATTTATCGTCCATGTTTCACTTCCATACATGGCTACACTCCATACAAATACTTTCAGAAATGACTTCCTGACACTTAAATCTATACTCGATGTTAACAAATTTCTTTTCTTCAGAAACGCTTTCCTTGCCATTGCCAGTCTACATTTTATATCCTCTCTACTTCAACCATCATCAGTTATTTTGCTCCCCAAATAGCAAAACTCCTTTACTACTTTAAGTGTCTCATTTCCTAATCTAATTCCCTCAGCATCACCCAACTTAATTCGACTACATCCCATTATCCTCGTTTTGCTTTTGTTGATGTTTATCTTATATCCTCCTTTCACGACACTGTCCATTCCGTTCAACTGCTCTTCCAAGTCCTTTGCTGTCTCTGACAGAATTACAATGTCATCGGCGAAACTCAAAGTTTTTATTTCTTCTCCATGGATTTTAATACCTGCTCCGAATTTTTCTTTTGTTTCCTTCACTGCTTGCTCAATACACAGATTGAATAACATTGGGGATAGGCTACAACCCTGTCTCACTCCCTTCCCAACCACTGCTTCTCTTTCATGACCCTCAACTCTTACAACTGCCATCCGGTATCTGTACAAATTGTAAATAGCTTTTCGCTCCCTGTATTTTACCCCTGCCACCTTCAGAATTTGAAAGAGAGTATTCCAGTCAACATTGTCAAAAGCTTTCTCTAAGTCTACAAATGCTAGCAACATAGGTTTGCATTTCCTTAATCTAGCTTCTAAGATAAGTCGTAGCATCAGTATTGCCTCATGTGTTCCAATATTTCTACGGAATCCAAACTGATCTTCCCCGAGGTCGGCTTTACTGGTTTTTCCATTTGTCTGTAAAGAATTCGCGTTAAAGTTTTGCAGCCGTGACTTATTAAACTGATAGTTCGGTAATTTTCACATCTGTCAACACCTGCTTTCTTTGGGATTGGAATTATTATATTCTTCTTGAAGTCTGAGGATATTTCGTCAGTCTCATACATTTTGCTCACCAGATGGTAGAGTTTTGTCAGGACTGGCTCTCCCAAGGCTGTCAGTAGTTTTAATGGAATGTTGTCTACTCCCGGGGCCTTGTTTCGACTTTGGTCTTTCAGTGCTCTGTCGAACTCTTCACGCAGTATCATATCTCCTATTTCATCTTCATCTGCATCCTCTTCCATTTCCATAATATTGTCCTCAAGTACATCGCTCTTGTATAGACTCTCTATATACTCCTTCCACCTTTCTGCTTTCCCTTCTTTGCTTAGAACTGGGTTTCCATCTGAGCTCTTGATATTCATACAAGTGGTTCTCTTTTCTCCAAAGGTCTCCCTAATTTTCCTGTAGGCAGTATCTATCTTACCCCTAGTGAGATATGCCTCTACATCCTTACATTTGTCCTCTAGCAACCCTGCTTAGCCATTTTGCACTTCCCATCAATCTCATTTTTGAGACTTTGTATTCCTTTTTACCTGCTTCATTTATTGCATTTTTATATTTTCTCCTTTCATCAATTAAATTCAATATTTCTTCTGTTACCCAAGGATTTCTACCAGCCCTCGTCATTTTACCGACTTGATCCTCTGCTGCCTTCACTATTTCATCTCTCAAAGCTACTCATTCTTCTTCTACTATATTTCTTTCCCCAGTTCTTGTCAATTGTTCCCTAATGCTCTTTCTGAAACTTTCTACAACCTCTGGTTTAGTCACTTTATCCAGGTCCCATCTCCTTAAATTCCCATCTTTTTGCAGTTTCTTCAGTTTTAATCTACAGTTCGTAACCAATAGATTGTGGTCAGAGTCCACATCTGCCCCTGGAAATGTCTTACAATTTAAAACCTGGTTCCTAAATCTCTGTCTTGCTATTATATAATCTCAGAAACGTTCCAGTGACTCCAGGCCTCTTCCACGTACACAACCTTCTTTCATGATTCTTGAACCAAGTGTTAGCTGTGATTAAGTTATGCTCTGTGCAAAATTCTATATTTTATCAGGTGGCTTCCTCTTTCATTCCTTACCCACATTCCATATTCACCTGCTATGTTTCCTTCTCTTCCTATTCATGCTGTCGAATTCCAGTCAGCAATAACTATTAAATTTTCATCTCCCTTCACTATCTGAATAATTTCTTTTATCTCATCATACATTTCATTAAGCTCTTCGTCATCTGTGGAGCAAGTTGCATATAAACTTGCACTACTGTGGTAGGTGTGGGCTTTGTGTCTATCTTGGCTACAATAATGCTTTCACTCTGCTGATCATAGTAGCTTACTCACAATCCTATTTTTTTTATTCATTATTAAACCTACTCCTGCGTTACCCCTATTTGATTTTGTATTTATAACCCTGTGTTCACCTGACCAGAAGTCTTGTTCCTCCTGCCCCTGAACTTCACTAATTCCCACTATAGCTAACTTTAACCTATCCACTTCCCTTTTTTAATTTTTGGACCTACCTACCTGATTAAGGGATCTGATCTTCCACACTCCAATACATAGAATGACAGTTTTCTTTCTCCTGATAATGATGTCCTCCTGAGTAGTTCCCGCATGGAGATCCAAATGGGGGACTATTTTACCTCCAGAATATTTTACTCAAGAGGATGCCATCATCATTTAACCATACAGTAAAGCTGCATGCCCTTGGGAAAAATTACGGCTGTAGTTTCTGCTTGCTTTCAGCCATTCACAGTACCAGCACAGTAAGGCCATTTTGCTCAATGTTACAAGGCCAGATCAGTCAGTCATCCAGACTGTTGTCCCAGCAACTACTGAAAAGGCTACTTCCCCTCTTCAGGAACCACACGTTTGTCTGGCCTCTGGCCTCTCAACAGATACCCCTCTGTTGTGGTTGCAACTACGGTATGGCTATCTGTATCATTGAGGCACACAAGCCTCCCCATCAATGGCAAGGTCCATGGTTCAGGGTTCATGGGTTATTAATGTTCTGTATTTTTTAACGTCTGTTTTTATATACATTAAAAAAATCTTTGAAACATTCTATGAATTCACTCTGCAGTTACATATTTTCCCTTGCAAGCCACTGTATAGTGTTGTCATGAAAGTTATTTAATCTAAGGTAATGAGAGAAACTGTACGGACAATACAGTTTTCAATCCAATAAACTATCTTTTAGGGTTTCTTTTGGCATTGATTCCAGTAACTTTAAGAAATTATTTGCAATATTAATGTAATTATTCCTGGTAATGTGATAAGTTATCTGTTACATGGAAGGAGGTGGGGATTATTTAGCATTTCTTTCTGCCTCTGTTAGAAAACTTAGTTGGGAACACATCTTTTATGAGAAGAGTGTTCACTGGACAATGAAGCATCCATATTACTTTTTTATTTTCAAACAAATAAATCTACTTCAGTTAATAATGTGTTGGTTTGGTAAATGGCCCAGCACATTTAATGGAACTCAATGGCTGTTGTACATGACTAACAGATTTTCGTCTTGGGCCCTGCTGCTTCCCCTCTGTTACTTTTATATCTGAGATGAAGGGCAGTAACTGCAGTTCATTAGAAACAACAGTATCATTAAAAAAGATTTAGTATTTTCTATACACCAGAACAGTTAAACAGCATACTGAGTGAAAAATGTGAAGTATACATAGTTTGCAAGCAAGATTTCCCACAATTATAGGAAGGTAGCAACTTGCGTACAGGTTTTGTTATGAAAGAAAAAGAACACTCATATATGAGTACTGTTAATTAGTAGAAAGATGCATGATTTTCAAAAAGCACTTTTCATGAGTATGGAAAGGGTTGTAAAACCTCATAATATTTCCACCCAGTATTGGGGGATATTAGTTTGCAGTATATGAAAAAACAAGTTTGACAAAGCTTCACCTATAATTAGTTACCATTGCATTTGTGTAGAGAGGCCAATTGTACAGTTGAAAAACATTTTTCCATTGCAGGGGAAGAAAGATTAATGTGGAAGAAATACAGTAATGTGTCTGGTGAGGGGGACAATGAATCTACATGGGGAAATGCAAAGGCAAGAAAACTAATGAAATTGGCTTTTCTGCTTGGAAAATGCTGCTACTCCATTAATAGTTGGAATAGTAGAGAAGGAATGAATCAGAAAGTCTTTGTAGTGGAGGAACAGGTTGGGAATACAGTTTTTTTATTCAAATGTCTTTGACATCAGAAGAATTGTGAGAAATGACATTGGAAATGACTAGACTCAATAAGTTCAAATTGTCTACATTCTCAGTTAGAGATACTTAAGGTAGGTTCACTTATTCTCAGAAGGTGGTAGTTCGAAAGGGATGTTTCCAGTATGTGGTATTTTGTGCTGTGAATACCACCGAAGGTCCCATAGCACTGTGCATGCATGTTTGTAGAAAGATGCATGATTTCCAAAAAGCACTTGTCTTGAGTATGGAAAGAGTTGTAAAACCTCTTAATATTTCCACAAAATGTTGGAGGATCTTAGTTTGCAGCAGATGAGAAAATGTTTGACAATGTTTCACCTGTTGCTGATGATGAATAATCAATTAATTATTTAATTGAAACATTTCAGGACAAATATGTTTTGTTCCCTAGAAAGGTGAATGTTTCATTGAAGATGTTCATGCGATAGTCTGTATTTCCTGCAGTTTACCCAGCCTCTTATAATTACAGTTAGTTGTTACATACTTCAAAATCCCTTGCTGTCACCCTGTTTTGTGTGAAATTGCATGAAAATAATGTCCATTAGTTGTGGCGTTAGAATAAAATGCTGTAGCTATACGTACATGAATTGTGATAAAGTTTGACAGGTACCCTAATTTTTTGTGTTTGACTAATAACTCATGGTTGATACTGTTGATAAGTCATATTCAGTGCAGCAGCAGATTTGTGAAATGTGCAATTTCGCTCATTTAGGATCGAAGAAACGAAACTCCAAAAACAGTGTTATGAGATAATTCGATTTAAAGGTTTTGTCCAAAAAACTTGAGTACTTTCTAATAGTTTTTCACAAACCTTTCTGTGGTAAATAAAGAGTATACTTCATTGACTGTTGTTTTCTACTAGGTGTTACATATTCTAGTCACTTGGTGGACACTAATGAAATAATTTATGAAATTATGTCTGTCCGAACCTTAAGTTAATGGCTACTGCTGTATAACGTACGAACATCAAACAAATAATATGCAGCTTTAAGCAATATTATCATATTAAAGATTACTGCAGTTGTGTTAATAATGTCTTTATAAATACAGATTACACGGAATAAGCTATGGGAATGTGTCAAGTTTTATTCAATGAATACTACAAGCAAGAGAATAAAAGTCATTATTATTTGTTTGCAGTAACATTGAACTTAAAAAAATAATTTACAGGTAACAGAAATAATATTCTTGTTTTTTAATCTTCACATAACAAATAATAGGAAAATCATTTTAACGAAACCCAGTGCTCTCTCACACCTGTTTTTCTGTTTGTGGATTATTGTTTCAAAAATAATACAACACAGACATTTAAATGGGCCAAAATCAGTGGTTTGCATGAAATAGCTAAGGTGATGAACTAGCAACAATAATAAAGGAGACAAAAAAAAAAAAAAACAGAAAATAAGCATGAAGTCTATTCCTGTGATTCTTCCATGTTTTCCTCATTTTCTAAATCGTTAGCAGCATTGAGTCCTTGATATAATGTGTGATACCTGGGAGGTATAATACCCTTATTACATAAATCTATAAGATATTTTTTCTTTTCTTTACTTATGCGGACAGGACTGTCACATGGTGGGCACAGAGTATTGTCTTCAGGTCCTGAATTTGAAGAATTTCGCAGGCCAGGTCTTTTCATAATGTGCAAAACTTGGAAGTCACGATCATCGTAGGAATACTTGAAAAACGACATGTCAGGCTGATCTTTCCTATATTGCACCCAAACAATCTCAAGCCATTTCACAGTTTCTTCATTCTCAACAGTTTTCCTATTCCAAATTACTTTCTTCTGAAACTGGTTGAAATCTAAAATTTGAGTGTTATCCATTTCTTTCACTCTGTACATGCTGGAGGTCATTCTTACAATTGTATAACAGCCAATGGGATAAAAAAAACCTCCATATGTTTACCTTTTCTTTTGATGCTTGCATGCACTGAGTCTACTTCCAATTGTGAATGTTGAGATTCAAAGAAGTCAATTGGTCAATAGTTGGAATGTCCAGCGTATTCACTGCATGCGAACACATAATGCTCATGTTGGCATTCCTGTTCTGGTTCCCATATGCATCAGAAAAGTGCTCATGTTGGCATTCCTGTTCTGGCCCTCATGTACCAGAAAATAAGGTTATCGGTTTTCCTATTGCATGATTTTTCAAAAAATCCCACAGACATGAAGCCACCTGCATGGATCGTCTTTTTGCTGTTGTCTCGTCCCATGTGTGGCAGTTGGTTTTGTTTTCTCTTACATTAAGAACTGTGAAATTGTATATGGAGAGCCTTCTTTTATGGAATACTGCCTTTGCAGTAAAGCACTGCCTGTAAGTCAAATTCAGCTATAGTTCAATTCTTTTATCTTGGCAGCTCGCGCATGCCCACACAGACGTGGGAGATTGCTGCGTTGCCAGTTGCAAACGACGCACGCGCCAAGAGAAGCAGCGCAATAGTGTAGTATAGTTCACAAACTTACGTTTAGGGAGGAGCGCGCAGTTTATGAAGTAAAGCGACCATGGCTGCATTAACCCTTTCACTGCTACAGAGACATGCTCCCTGCATTCCGCACTGTGCACGATTTTGTCATCACTGCACTGCTCACCTGTGCAGACACATGGTGTTCCGACTGCTTTGACACACTTATAATTCAATTTCACAAAAACTATTTGGCCAAAAAATTTCATTTTTACACATCTTCTTGACTGATACCTTCCCCCCATAAATGGCTTAATTTTGTCTCGATGTTCTACGCAGTTATTGTGCAGCATTAAATGTAGTAAACCATGGCAAGAAATTTTGTAGAGTTTGCAGAGGTAAAAGTCCATAGCGTATACTTTCCGTATGGTGGATTTTAGGTGCCACAATGTTGAGAATGAAATGTGGACAAGATACCTAAATTTCGTATAAAATTTACTGTATAACAGTATCTCATTTAATTTAAGTACCAGATAGGTATCGTATGTAATATTGAGAAATATTCCGTCTTTCGCGACTGTAATAAAAGTTTTATTGACACCGGGCGCATTTGGCTTTATTTTAAAGCACTTCAGTAAATCAAAAGGAAGTAGACAAAATACATTAAACAGAACTGTGGATTTACAAAAACATTAGGACTTGAATATACTGTGTATCAGTGAAGTGCTCTGAGCTATGTCAAAAATAATTTTTGTGTGTGGCACACACAAACAGCATTTATTTGCTAAAACACTGATTAGCCGACACAAACGTTGAATATTGCGTTACCGCAGCACAAAACTAAGAAAGGTTACTTGGCAATGGAGGAGACAAAATACTGTCAACTGAAGATGCTTCAAAAGAGAAAAACGTGTCTGGTCTAAATAAGACGCTTATTACAGTTACAGAAGAGGAATATAATTCAAATTCTGCTCTAAATAATACTTTTAATACTGTTGCAAAAGAATATATCTCAATATGAACATTAAAACAGCGACTGCGGAAGAGAGGATATACAAACAAAACAGATAACATGAATATTGTATGTGTGCCTTTTCATTGTTTTTAATTGCTGTGAAAAGAAATATTGGAGGACAAAATTAGAAAAACCGAAAACCTATTATGGTTATAATGAAGAGACAAAGTGCTAGAAATTTCAAAAAATTACATTCAAACGAATAAAATTCATGAAGTAAGACACTTCGATATTGTTTTTAAATAAAGAAAATATTAAACACCAAACAAGGTTTGAACTCAGAACATTTTGCTTAGCAGTCAAACACCTTCACCATCATGCTAGCGCAGCTCGTCATTCAGCAGCACTCCTGGAGGACTCTAAGATATCACGCAATATACATTCCATTGGAACTACTGACGGCCTTGGGAGAGCCAGTCCTGACAAAACTCTACCATCTGGTGAGCAAGACGTATGAAACAGGCGAAATACCCTCAGACTTCAAGAAGAATATAATAATTCCAATCCCAAGGAAAGCAGGTGTTGACAGATGTGAGAATTACCGAACAATCAGTTTAATAAGCCACAGCTGCAAAATACTAACACGAATTCTTTATAGACGAATGGAAAAACTAGTAGAAGCTGACCTCGGGGAAGATCAGTTTGGATTCCGTAGAAATACTGGAACACGTGAGGCAATACTGACCTTACGACTTATCTTAGAAGAAAGACTAAGGAAAGGCAAACCTACGTTTCTAGCATTTGTAGACTTAGAGAAAGCTTTTGACAATGTTGACTGGAATACTCTCTTTCAAATTCTAAAGGTGGCAGGGGTAAAATACAGGGAGCGAAAGGCTATTTACAATTTGTACAGAAACCAGATGGCAGTTATAAGAGTCGAGGGACATGAAAGGGAAGCAGTGGTTGGGAAGGGAGTAAGACAGGGTTGTAGCCTCTCCCCGATGTTATTCAATCTGTATATTGAGCAAGCAGTAAAGTAAACAAAAGAAAAATTTGGAGTAGGTATTAAAATCCATGGAGAAGATATAAAAACTTTGAGGTTCGCCGATGACATTGTAATTCTGTCAGAGACAGCAAAGGACTTGGAAGAGCAGTTGAACGGAATGGATGGTGTCTTGAAGGGAGGATATAAGATGAACATCAACAAAAGCAAAACGAGGATAATGGAATGTAGTCTAATTAAGTCGGGTGATGTTGAGGGTATTAGATTAGGAAATGAGACACTTAAAGTATTAAAGGAGTTTTGCTATTTGGGGAGCAAAATAACTGATGATGGTCGAAGTAGAGAGGATATAAAATGTAGACTGGCAATGGCAAGGAAAGTGTTTCTGAAGAAGAGAAATTTGTTAACATCGAGTATAGATTTAAGTGTCAGGAAGTCATTTCTGAAAGTATTTGTATGGAGTGTAGCCATGTATGGAAGTGAAACATGGACGATAAATAGTTTGGACAAGAAGAGAATAGAAGCTTTCGAAATGTGGTGCTACAGAAGAATGCTGAAGATTAGATGGGTAGATCACATAACTAATGAGGAAGTATTGAATAGGATTGGGGAGAAGAGAAGTTTGTGGCACAACTTGACCAGAAGAAGGGATCGGTTGGTAGGACATGTTCTGAGGCATCAAGGGATCACCAATTTAGTATTGGAGGGTAGTGTGGAGGGTAAAAATCGTAGAGGGAGACCAAGAGATGAATACACTAAGCAGATTCAGAAGGATGTAGGTTGCAGTAGTTACAGGGAGATGAAAAAGCTTGCGCAGGATAGAGTAGCATGGAGAGCTGCATCAAACCAGTCTCAGGACTGAAGACCACAACAACAACAACAACTGACAAACACTGTTGGTATGACTATGAATTACTCTCGTTTCATCGAAGTACAATTGGATATAAACAATTACCGCTGTTCTTTATTGTGAAAAAGCGGTTCATGAGAATGATACAAACACCTTCTCTTGCTATCGCCTGAATTAGGAGGCTTATTGCTTGTTTGGTTTACTTAATTAATAGAATATGAAGCAGTTGGCATAAATAATGCTTTTTCCAAACTTTCTATAAAAGAAAGTGTGCTATCAAGACATTGCTTTTGTTCTATTACTTTATTTATGACTGAACATTTCTAAAACTGCAGACACTTGTCCGTGCTCTGCACTGCAGTCGAACTCTGGCAACGCCATTCTCGATTCATTGGCTGACTGTGTTTTGTGACGTCAGATGCGCAGAACGAACCTAAACTCAGCCGCCGTCGTAAATGACTCGCACTTTAGTAAAGATTCACCTTTTCTTGCACTTTCCTTCTTAATGTTCTTAAATTCCCTTGTCATTTCTTTCCTTTACAAATGCTCTTCCTGTTCCCTTTTAAAATATCTGTCTTTCTTTTTCTTGGCCGAAATGTGTGAAAACTTTAAACATTTATCACACGTATCTTTTCGTGGCCTGTGGAATTTCAGATTAAGTATCTTTGTGAATATCACTATACAGTCATAATTTCTGGACTGTCTTTCCATCTTCATAGCATTGTTCCCGATATAACTTATACGTTATCCTAATACTCATATTGGCAGGTAAATAATCTGCAGTACATTTCTTTCCTTTTGTAATGAGAAACAAGGGCAGGAAAACCCTTAATGTGTTTGCTTATAGCCTCTTTACTTTCTTGTGGTCTCTTTATACCTGGTTCACGACATCCTCTTCACTCTTTCTTAATTACATGATGTGGCTCTCTTTTTTTTTAACAGTATTCCTTACAAAGGTTTCAAAAATGTCAAATGTCTTGAAAAAAAATTGCATACACACTTTTAATCTTATCAGATCCCTATATTAGATAGAATTTCTTCGTCCTCTTCCTTCGTGAGTTATGCGATTTTGTCCTCACACTCTGTTTCTCTTTTTCTTCCACTAGCTTACTTAGGTACTGCCTTCGTAGCTCAACTGATCCAAGATCCAAGGAGACTCTATGTCTTGTTCATTAAACTTACTGCTGCACTGTCATTGACATTTAGAGCAATCTTGTGGCTTAATGTTTTGTTGCAGGAACTTTGTAATTCTTTGCAGAAATATATGCCCTTCCATACTGTCTATTGAATTTTCTTTGATTTCTTTTCCATTCCCCTTTATAGTACAATAAATATTGTTTACCATTTTACAGTTGAAGACTTTCAAGCTTAGAAGTAAAGAAGTTTAAAATTATATTTTAGCCATATTTTTCTATTTCTGTTGTAAATGTGATGGCTATTGAATAGAATTTACAAAACTGAAACAAAAACTTTTTTCTCTGTTTTTAAGGCTGCAAGTGTTTAAAGGAAAGGGCAACTGGTACTGTTCTGTGTGTTACCATTCAATTTTCTAGACAGTAGGGATGTAGATGATACGAATTACATTTGTCAGTTAACAAATTTGGAAGATGTCAGTTGAGAAGAAAGAAAAAGTGAACCTTGTGGCTTGTTGGTCTTTGGTTGCTACATTGTTAATTGATGGTATGAATGAATATGTGCATCACATAGGGATTAAAATATTTCTCTTACCTTTATAATATAATAAAGTAATGTAAAATTCCAGATCAATGTGAAATAAGGAGTAAAAGTGCTATTCATTTGGGTGAGTAGAAGTCTGTGCTCCAGTCCTTTACATGTTTGTGTTTATCATCTGCGACTTATCAAAGAAATATACTGTCCTTTTTAATATTAAAAAATGGAAATTAAAATTATTTTCATATTGCTAGTGTTTTTATTGTGTTGCCTGTAACGTAATTCAGTGAACACTACTGTCCCAGTTTATAATTTCAGAGCTACACAATCACATCGTCATATTGCTTGCAGATAGTATTAATACATTTAGTCTTTTCTGACAAGCAGCTCTTTGTTATCCTAGATCTTCATGCCTCATATGATCATAAAAACAAGTTAATATAACAGAGGTATATTGCATTACAATGTCTTTATTATACACATGAAATAACTTTACAAATAAATGTTATTCAGATTCCTATTGCTTGTCTGGTGGTCAAAGATTGCAAACTTACTTATGAATGTTCCTAATATAAAGCATTTCATTGCTGATGGATCAACATTCTAATTGTCAAACATAAACTTGTATGGTTGTGTAAGAAATAATCTCCTCCTGGAACACAAACCAGTCCATCTTCTCCAGTCTTCAACTATCTTTCTGATGCTGCTTTGTCCTAGTCTTTATCTCTCTTTGTTGTAACAAACAAAATAGAGAACACCAGTAAACAGACAATCACTTTAATATGTAAACGACAATTGTATCTGATACAGAGTCCATGTACAGTCGAAGATCTGCGAGCAGAGTGTAGTTATCAGTCAAATAGAACATTACAAAACAAGGAAGAGTGCACCTCTCTTTGGTGTTAAACAGTGGTCTCCATGTGGTGGCACTGGGCATTTTCCGTGCGCATTGCTCCGGAGTCACAGCTGTCTTGGTAGCTGAGCTTCGCTGCTGCATACTGCCATGGGCAGATCAAAAGACAAATTACTGGCCAGCGCCTCGTATCCGATTGACTTATGATGGACAGCGAGGTGCTGGCACAATTGTATGGTAACTGTGGCTTACTGCAGTGCTCTCCTCTTGTTGGGGTGCTGTGTGCTGTTGTTTGTCACTCCAGCGTCCCTCACCCATTCTATGAGACAGTGCTCAGAGTCCAGAAAGGTGATGTCCATTTCTTCAGAGATACCCCATTGCGAAGGTGCCGCACCACATAGCAAAAAGATTCCTGTCAGCCTGCACTTGAGAATATGACTGGAAGTTGTCTTGACTCTGATGGGGCTGCCCAGGAAGGACGCACACAGTGGGCCAGGGGTGCCAGCTCATGTTGCTGAGTGTCCCAATTTTCAAAATCTGTTGACATGTCCCCATTCACCTCCGATCAGAATTCTGAATGTCCTGATTTTGGGTCAGTTGAAAATTATAAAAGTTCCAAAGCTAAAACAATGGTGTGACACGACATCTCTTTTCGCTGATGCGCAAAACGGCCATTGTTATGCACGCGCTCTGCGCCGCTCCACATTTCGCTCACTCAGGCACGTACATTGTGTTTGTTTTTTATGCCTTCAAGTTCAACTTATGTAGAAATTAATGTAAGTGTACACAAGCAATACTTTTATATGATGTTGTTGCTATGGTCTTCAGTCCTGAGACGGGTTTGATGCAGCTCTCCATGCTACTCTATCCTGTGCAAGCCTCTTCATCTCCCAGTACGTACTGCAACCTACTCCTTCTGAATCTGCTTAGTGTATTCATCTCTTGGTCTCCCTCTATGATTTTTACCCGCCACTCTGCCCTCCAATACTAAATTGGTGATCCCTTGATGCCTCAGAACATGTCCTACCAACCGACCTCTTCTTCTAGTCAAGTTGTGCCACAAACTTCTCTTCTCCCCAATCCTATTCAATACCTCCTCATTAATTATGTGATCTACCCATCTAATCTTCAGCATTCTTCTGTAGCACCACATTTCAAAAGCTTCTATTCTCTTCTTGTCCAAACTATTTATCGTCCATGTTTCACTTCCATACATGGCTACACTCCATACAAATACTTTCAGAAATGACTTCCTGACACTTAAATCTATACTCGATGTTAACAAATTTCTTTTCTTCAGAAACGCTTTCCTTGCCATTGCCAGTCTACATTTTATATCCTCTCTACTTCAACCATCATCAGTTATTTTGCTCCCCAAATAGCAAAACTCCTTTACTACTTTAAGTGTCTCATTTCCTAATCTAATTCCCTCAGCATCACCCAACTTAATTCGACTACATCCCATTATCCTCGTTTTGCTTTTGTTGATGTTTATCTTATATCCTCCTTTCACGACACTGTCCATTCCGTTCAACTGCTCTTCCAAGTCCTTTGCTGTCTCTGACAGAATTACAATGTCATCGGCGAAACTCAAAGTTTTTATTTCTTCTCCATGGATTTTAATACCTGCTCCGAATTTTTCTTTTGTTTCCTTCACTGCTTGCTCAATACACAGATTGAATAACATTGGGGATAGGCTACAACCCTGTCTCACTCCCTTCCCAACCACTGCTTCTCTTTCATGACCCTCAACTCTTACAACTGCCATCCGGTATCTGTACAAATTGTAAATAGCTTTTCGCTCCCTGTATTTTACCCCTGCCACCTTCAGAATTTGAAAGAGAGTATTCCAGTCAACATTGTCAAAAGCTTTCTCTAAGTCTACAAATGCTAGCAACATAGGTTTGCATTTCCTTAATCTAGCTTCTAAGATAAGTCGTAGCATCAGTATTGCCTCATGTGTTCCAATATTTCTACGGAATCCAAACTGATCTTCCCCGAGGTCGGCTTTACTGGTTTTTCCATTTGTCTGTAAAGAATTCGCGTTAAAGTTTTGCAGCCGTGACTTATTAAACTGATAGTTCGGTAATTTTCACATCTGTCAACACCTGCTTTCTTTGGGATTGGAATTATTATATTCTTCTTGAAGTCTGAGGATATTTCGTCAGTCTCATACATTTTGCTCACCAGATGGTAGAGTTTTGTCAGGACTGGCTCTCCCAAGGCTGTCAGTAGTTTTAATGGAATGTTGTCTACTCCCGGGGCCTTGTTTCGACTTTGGTCTTTCAGTGCTCTGTCGAACTCTTCACGCAGTATCATATCTCCTATTTCATCTTCATCTGCATCCTCTTCCATTTCCATAATATTGTCCTCAAGTACATCGCTCTTGTATAGACTCTCTATATACTCCTTCCACCTTTCTGCTTTCCCTTCTTTGCTTAGAACTGGGTTTCCATCTGAGCTCTTGATATTCATACAAGTGGTTCTCTTTTCTCCAAAGGTCTCCCTAATTTTCCTGTAGGCAGTATCTATCTTACCCCTAGTGAGATATGCCTCTACATCCTTACATTTGTCCTCTAGCCATCCCTGCTTAGCCATTTTGCACTTCCTGTCGATCTCATTTTTGAGACATTTGTATTCCTTTTTGCCTGCTTCATTTTTATATTTTCTCCTTTCATCAATTAAATTCAATATTTCTTCTGTTACCCAAGGATTTGTACTAGCCCTCGTCTTTTTACCTACTCGATCTTCTGCTGCCTTCACGACTTCGTCCCTCAAAGCTACCCATTGTTCTTCTACGGCATTTCTTTCCCCCATTCCTGTCAACTGTTCCCTTATGCTCTCCCTGAAATTCTGTACAACCTCTGGTTTAGTCATTTTATCCAGATCCCACCTCCTTAAATTCCCACCTTTTTGCATTTTTTTTTCAGTTTTAATCTACAGTTCATAACCAATAGATTGTGGTCAGAGTCCACATCTGCCCCTGGAAATGTCTTACAATTTAAAACCTGGTTCCTAAATCTCTGTCGTACCATTATATAATCTATCTGAAACCTGTCAGTATCTCCAGGCTTCTTCCATGTATACAACCTTCTTTTATGATTCTTGAACCAAGTGTTAGCTATGGTTAAGTTGTGCTCTGTGCAAAATTCTACCAGACAGCTTCCTCTTTCATTTCTTAGCACCAATCCATATTCACTTACTACGTTTCCTTCTCTCCATTTTCCTAGTGCCGAATTCCAGTCACCCATGACTATCAAATTTTCGTCTTCCTTCACTATCTGGATAATTTCTTTTATTTCATCATACATTTCTTCAATTTCTTCGTCATCTGGAGAGCTAGTTGGCATATAAACTTGTACTACTGTGGTAGGTGTGGCCTTCGTATCTGTCTTGGCCACAATAATGCATTCACTATGCTGTTTGTAGTAGCTTACCCGCATTCCTATTTTCCTATTCATTATTAAACCTACTCCTGCTTTACCCCTATTTGATTTTGTATTTATAACCCTGTATTCACCTGACCAGAAGTCTTGTTCCTCCTGCCACCGAACTTCACTAATTCCCACTATATCTAACTTCAACCTATCCATTTCCTTTTTTAAATTTTCTAACCTACCTGCCCGATTAAGGGATCTGACATTCCACGCTCCGATCCGTAGAACGCCAGTTTTCTTTCTCCTGATAATGACATCTTCTTGAGTAGTCGACGCCCGGAGATCCGAATGGGGGACTATTTTACCCAAGAGGACGCCATCATCATTTAACCATACAGTAAAGCTGCGTGTCCTCAGGAAAAATTACGGCTGTAGTTTCCCCTTGCTTTCAGCCGTTCTCAGTACCACAACAGCAAGGCCGTTTTGGTTAGTGTTACAGGGCCAGATCAGTCAATCATCCAGACTGTTGCTCCTGCAACTACTGAAAAGGCTACTGCCCCTCTTCAGGAACCACACGTTTGTCTGGCCTCTCAACAGATACCCCTCCATTGTGGTTGCACCTACAGTATGGCTATCTGTATCGCTGAGGCACGCAAGCCTCCCCACCAGCGGCAAGGTCCAAGGTCCATGGTTCATATATCTTTTAGTTAACCGTATTAAGTGAAGCGACCAATTTTATGTTAAAAAGAGGAAGGAAAAGTCAAGAGGGGACATTCCATTTGTTGTGTATGGTGATTGAATATAAATGACTGAGGGTGACAGTCATGCTGAAAGGAAAGAAACGTAAGTAACTGAAGTATTCACGTATTTCTGAAGACATACTTCTCATATTATGAGTGGCATTGTTTTTTCTTTTGTTTTGGCTTAGGTATTCAAAAAAGTTTACAAAATTGCTTATGTAAAATTTTACAGAAAGCATTGCTTGTGTTTCAACTTGGAGAAACGATTTTTTTTGTCCTTGTGAAACTAACCAAAATACCCATCAACTAAAATACTCTGTTGGTAGATGTGTTCATCTCTGACAAACAGAGAAGATACTGTACGATGGCTAGCAGTTTTTGCCTGGTATTTGCCATTCATTAAATTTCACGAACATCACTCATCATCCCCACCCATCACTTCGGAAAATCATGCTGCAAGAAGTTTTGAAATGGGTAGATATTGGTAACAAAGAAACTGTAAACAAAGAAATAATACATTAACTGACAACTTAATGCATGCTTACTCCAGAACAAGAACTATACCACCAGTGTTCAAATTTGATGCTGAGGCAACAATATCGAGTTCTGCCTACATGAACGAACCAGCTGCTGCTAATGAAATGTTAGCTATGAGATTTTCTGATTGAAACTAAGTTCTACAAAACCACCAAGCCTATAAAATTGTGTGCTATACACAACTAGTTTTTAAAGAAAATAAAATCATTTCTTTTATGATATGTTTTGAGTGCTTCCACCCAATTTTAATTTCTTTCACGAAAGAAATTGAGAAATCCTTATTCTCATTTCACTTGCTAATATATTTTCATATTACCGGTGGTAACACACTCATGAGTGTGCAAAGAGTGCTGTCTATTGGCTCACTGATGTGTTCCAGCTCTTGTTTCCCTTGACTGTGGCTTGTGTTCCAGCTCTTGTTTCACTTGACTGTGGCTTGTTTCTATTTCTATCTGTTAGGGCTGTTATTAAACTATTGTTTGCTTTCCCCACTGTCTAAAGTAACAGTATTTCAGGGCAACAGAATAGACATTATTGAGTTTCAAAAACAGAAAAGAACATTTTATTTAAAAACTTAACGTTTTTGAAACAAAGAGGAGGCAAGGTGATTGTGGTAGTCTTTTCCAGTCGGTTGTTAATAAAAAATAAAATAACCAGGTATAGGCAGGACAAAAATTAACCAAATAGTCAAACCAAAAGAAAACTTTTTTTTTTGTTTTGTTTTAACCAGTAGGTTTTTACCCCTTCACTAGTTCTAAGGTTATGCCTGATTCAATAAAAGTTAAAATTATACACACCGAAACATACACTTTTACATTACCACAAGCTTGAGAAATTTATGAAATTAGGTGTTTGACAAGTAAGTATCGATTAAATTATATTTCAACAATGCACCACGTTAATTCAGTAGAGTAGTATACTTTATTCTTAATTTGATATGTGTGTGTGCTTCGAATCTGAATAGACTTTACTGATTCTACAAGCTTTGAAGCAACTCATAGTTGCTACATATATCTATACCCAATTTTCCACGCTAAAATAAAACACACACACACACTGGTGTCCAAAATTAAACCAACAAACCGAAATTTTGCGAGGTTTCGTTTATTTTAGCACAAAACTGTATAATCAGGTGATAGTACAGTAGAAACAATATAAAGAATACACAATGTAAACAACTACAACATGCATAACGGTAGACAAAAATATTCTTTTTTTTTTTTTTTTTTTAACTTACTGGTTTTACACACACATTCCAACAACTGATTAATGCACTCATTGTGAGGTGTGATCATCTCTGGCAGCAATACAGGCCTGACAGACAACGGGGCTTGCTGTGAATTATGTCATCAATCTCATGTTGAGGCAATAATGCCCATTCTTCCTGCAGCACCGCTCGCAAGCCTTGTAGAGTGGAGGGTGGATGCAGCCCGCATCCTAGTGCATTTGATGTGCTCTACAGGATTCAAATTGGTAGAGCAAGCAGGCTGCACCATGCATGCAATATCTTCCATTTCGAAGAAAACAACAACCATGCGTCCTCCATGAGGTTCAGCATTTAACTTCCATCAATACAAAGTCTGGGTCCACAGCACGTTGCAACAAACGCACATGAGGTCCCAAGATCTCATCATGATACCTGACAACAGTTAAACCCTGCTGATTTAACCATACAATTTCATGAAGAGGTATTCAAGTGGTCAAGATAATCCCTGTCCACACCATTAAGGATCATCCTCAACATCAGTCTCTTTCCACAATGGCTGCGATTGTGCTTTTACCAGTGAGGGGGATGTCTTAGGGGGTTAGTAGAATTATATATGTTACTAGCTTGGACTGTGGCGTTACGCATAGTTAAACAGCTATTTATAAATAGATGTTAATGCCGAAACTCACTATTCACGCGTATGCACTATCAGAAAACCCATCCCTTGTTATATCTTTAAAAAGTACGTTATAGGTAAAGGTTATTTAAAACATCATCTACATACAGGTATACGAGGGGAATTCAAAAAGTAGAGGTACATTTGTGAAAAGCTGTACTTACTCTGATGACAGAAAACTGAAACATATTAATAGTAAGACTTATTAAAAACTTTCAGTGTTCGGCTCCACAAATTTAAATTATATGTAAAGTTTTACTCCAGTGCGTGGGAAATAAACATCCCAGGTTGGGATGCATAAACTAAAACCAGAGGAGGGGATGGTCTGATGCAGAGGGGGGGGGGGGGGGGGAATCCCCCCCCCTGCAAATCGCACACTGGTACACAGCGATTGTGAATGTGCTATGTAGCAACCTTGGTGAATGTGGGACTACCCGGCAAACTCTATCCCGTTTGATAGGTGCCATGACGTCATCGTTGGCGTGCTTGTCCGTTGACCAGAATGCTACCCTCCGTGCAGAACACGATCGTATGGACATCTGTTGACAGTTTGTATGGTTATATCGTGAAAGGACGGGGAAATTGTGGTTTGTTGATTTAATTTTGGGCGCCAGTGCACTTACTACCTTATTTTCTAACAACTGAGTTAATATTTCACCCTGTTATGAATGTAAAAACTAACGTGTATTACCCGTCTCCTTTACAACTGCCGACGGCAGATTGCGGAAGTAGCGTTGTTTACATCCGAACGAAACGAAACCAGCCAAGCTTACGCTGAATGAAGTCCCCGCGGCTCATGGAGGATTGAGAGGAGCGAGGGGAAAGGTGACGTTGCCACCGCGCGGGGAAAGGACTTGAGACGACAAACGTTTACCACAATACAACCAAATTAGCGTGCGTGGACTGCATACCGATTAGGAGCTATAACAATGTTATAGGGATGGCTGTCTTAAAACCCAATGCTTATTTCTGGCAGAGACTCTGAAATCATATGTAGGCTGTTGTTATGCTATCATAAGATCGTAGAAGCTGCCACAAATAGAAAACGACCGTCAACACGAAATGTCCCGAATCATGCCACTGCAGCTCGAAGCAACCTAGATAAGGCGAAAGACAAAAAAATCACTCTGGAACCCCTGGATTGTACAGTAGCATTAATATTCGTAATGTATTTTACCTCGTACATCTTCATCCCAATTATTTGATCGTCAGACAGCAACCTTATATTTCTACGCGTATTCTGTAGGAGATACTATTATAAATGAATGTAGCTTATGTTTATCTCGTGCACGCTAAACTCTCACTGCGTAGGAAACGTGCGTAATCTGAACGGAGAGCTTCGTTCGAAACAACCACAGAGCACGTAAACAATTCACAGCGCCCACAGCTAAAGGGCAGTTGTAGAGACGTGTCAACTCGAGTTACCAAACCGGCTAACTCGGTTTAAAGGGATTTCGAGTCAACCCGAGTTACATTGTCAACTAACTCGAGTTGTGCTCAGACGGTGCATGGCGGCTGCCGCTACCGATGACAGTCTCGCGCGAGGTCGAAGTACATCCCCGTCGCGCCGACCGAATACGAATTGTGAACCGAGCTGAGTCCATGCCTATAGAACGCGATGTCACTCACTGTGATATTTAAAACGGAATATGCTTATATGATATTTCGTGAAGAGTTTAATTTTTTACTTTTTATTTTATTTATTTATTTATTTATTTATTTTTAGTACAAAGAGACTGAGGGGAAACGATGACGAAGATTTTAAGTTTACACTATTCATGCTCGAGCCGCAGCATTTGGCTACTTTAAGATCGTCCGATGGTCGCCAAAATCCTTAAAGCAACTTTCGGATGTCTCATGAGCGTATTTTTGAATTGCGGACTTTAACACGCCAACCATTCATGCACATGTCGATGCATTTGGATACCTAAAGATCGTCCGATCACTGTCCAAATCTTACAGCAAATTCAAAGTGTCTTATGAGTCTATTTTCAAATTCCAGCTTGTAGTGTGGCATAAATTAGTGCTCGTGATGAGGCAATGGCTGCCTTAAGAACGTCATTGTAGCAAATTCCACATGTATCACCGGCTTCAAAATTTCATGTCAAAAGACTCGAAATTGCGGCCTGATGCGCCTGCTCGTGGCGAGGCATTTGGTTACTAGATCGCCGATTATGAGTTGCCTTAAAGAAATAAATTGTTGCGTTAGAAGATTTATATTGCATTGATTATATAGCTTGAAATAAAAAAATTGCAATCGGTAGAACATACTGCTTTGACATAAGATATTTAGATGTCACACAATAAAAAAAAAGTTCCAGGTTGATCGCCGATTTCACATACGACACAAAATTGCAATCAAACCGTTTCGCAAACCGCGCAGACGCTAACGAGATAAATGAAACTATTAGAATTTTCCTAACAACTCGGTTTTGTTACTTTAGCTTATGAGAAGTACAGCCTGAGCAGACTTGAACGTGCAAACGACGCCGAACGTTAATTTACTTTCCATGCCAACTCGGTTTGAACGAGCTTAGGGTTAACTCGGTTTATGAAACGGGTTAACCTTTTTTGAGATTATTACTAACTCGAGTTTAACGAGTTACATGGCGGCGCTCAGTTACGGTTTGTTTCACGCTAGTTCGGAGACCACCGCCGCTTTCGCATCGACCGAACCCGAAGAGTGAGGTGCAAAAATTGTTCGAACAGATATTCTGGAAATACAATCACATTGATAAAACATATATAAATAAAGCAGCCTAGTGAATATTATTGTCCCTCGGGGTTAGACAGTAATACGTCGGTATCTACAAGTACCGGTAATTGTTTCTCCAACATGGCGTCTCTACCACCAGCGACTTCTCCAGGTATTGATGAATAATGAACAAAACAATTCAAGCAAACTCGTTCGACTGTGCCACGAAAAATTTTGCAGAAATCTAGAGATGGCCGGCCGCGGTGGCCGAGCGGTTCTAGGCTCTTCCGTCCGGAACCGCGCGACTACTATGGTTTATTTATTTATTTATTTATTTACGTCCTGAATCCTTGAGGTACATATACCATACCTTAGATGTTAGACAAAATGACATTACATTAATATACTGTTACATTGATTGTATACATTACATTTATAAATTGTTACATTGTTATATTGCTATATTGTTACATTACATTTTTATATTGTTACAACAGAAATTAACTTATTTTTCAAGATACTGTGTTACTGCGTAAAAACAGTTTTCCAAGAGATATGAAGTTACAGATTTTTTAAAGCTATAGATTTTGTTTATGGCCTTTAAGTTACTTGGCAGCTTATTAAACAAATGTGAACCTGAGTGATATACACCTTTCTTGCACAGTGTGGTATAACAATGATCAATGATGTCTGTGTATGTCACTATTTGCTATTTGGTGTTCATGTACAGATTTATTTTGAATAAATACTTTTTCATTTTTAGCATGCTTTTTTTAGGTACATGACAACTTGTAGTATATAGATATATGGTAGGGGTAGAATCCGGAATGTTGTTATGCTATGAGGAGAATTTCCCCAAAATATGATGCCATATCTCAATAGGGAGTGTATGCAAGCGTAATACAGCGCTCTAACTGTTTCAGGACTTGTATTGTTCCATATAATTCACATCGCATAAGTCATTTACCATAGTTTGGAATTTAATGATGTGATGTAGGAATTTCTTTTAAGATTGTCTTCTAAGTAGATGCCAAGAAATTTTGTTTCAGTGACACTGTTAATTCCTTGCTTTTCCTTGGACCTGTTTGGTTTTAATGGGTTTTTATTTTGTTGGGTATGGAAGTGTAAGATGACAAGATGACTGTTTTTTGAGGGTTTATCAGTAATTTATTCTTCATAAACCACTCTCTGAGATTTTCATTTGTGACTTTAGCATTTAAACTTAGAGCCATTTCGCTGGCCGCAGTGGTCTAGCGGTTCTAGGCGCTCAGTCCGGAACCGCGCGACTGCTACGGTCGCAGGTTCGAATCCTGCCTAGGGCATGGACGTGTGTGATGTCCTTAGGTTAGTTAGGTTTAAGTAGTTCTCAGTTCTAGGGGACTGATGACCACAGATGTTAAGTCCCATAGTACTCAGAGCCATTTTGAACCATTTTTAGAGCCATTTCGTTTTCAGCTTCAATTAATATGCTTGTGTCATCTGCAAATAGCACTGGTTCGGAGTGTTGAACATGTAGGGGGAAGTCGTTTATGAAAATTAAGAAGAGAAAGGGACCTAAAATTGAGCCTTGTGGTACACTGTGGGTTAATGTAGAAAGTTTCGATTGATAAGCTTGGAGTTCGTTTTTTCCCATGTGTTTTACCTCTGTTATCTGAGAGCGATTTTCTAGGTAGGATTTCAGCCACTTGTGTGGCAGGCCTCTTACACCGTCGCAGGTTCGAATCCTGCCTCGGGTGTGGATGTGTGTGATGTCCTTAGGTTAGTTAGGTTTAAGTAGTTCTAAGTTCTAGGGGACTGATGACTTCAGATGTTAAGTCCCATAGTGCTCAGAGCCATTTGAACCATTTGAAATCTAGAGATGATGCCCCCTGATTCATATGCTAGTTATGGATTACTAGCCTGTTCCAAATTGTCGAGAATGAGGGTTTCCACGAATGCAGCAAAATATTAAATGCTGATTACGATCTGCATTCTAGAAGAAAATTGACTCAGTTGTTAGAAGAGAAGTATAATATTGAGTCAGCAGCTTGTAAGGAAAAAAATGCAGAAGGTTGAACATATTACTGTAACATATGATATTTAGACATCAGAAGGTAAAAGATGTTTTGTTGACCAAACATTTTATAGAAGAAACAGAATTACAATGAATAGTAATCTCTACCTCGGAAATACAAGACAATCACACAGCTGAAAAATAGCAAATGTTATTCGGCAGATATTGGAAGATCGACAGATAAGCTCAAAAATAGGTATTATAGCGATGCAGCTTCAATTAAAAAAAGTGTTAGGGCCAGTTGTACAATCTCCGGTCGGCAACCTGTTAATCTCTGTTATCGGAATAGTGCGAGAAACGCGTTTTACGAACCCAGAATAATGCCTAACCGGAGAATAAACTCGAGATAACTTAACCAGCGATTTCTCGCCAGTTAGCGAGCTTAATCGAGGAATAACTCTTCAAGATGGCAGGGATAGTGGCAGATGCTGAAGTGTTCATGAGAACGAGGAAGTGCTGATGACCACGCTGTTTAGCGCCTGAAAACCTCTCAAAATGAGGAAGGAAAAGAAAGAGTGACGACGCCGATTCCGAATTTATATGACTGGACAGGTGGGACTATTTCTTTGTTTTCTTAAATAATACTGTTTATTTGTAGTAATATGCTTCCGATTTCAGTACCTTGTAAATTCCGTCGTGTTATTTATGAAAATCAGGAAAATTAAAACGGCGGTTGGTTGAAAAATGGTCTTGTTTATCTGCTACAATTACAGCAGTTGCTAAAAGGACTGTTTCCTTTTATTTAGCAGGTACTGCCATAATAGGCTTAACCATATCGAAAAACCACATCAATTATACAGGGCTATTACAAATGATTGAAGCGATTTCATAAATTCACTGTAGCTTCATTCATTGACATATGGTCACGACACACTACAGATACGTAGAACAACTCATAAAGTTTTGTTCGGCTGAAGCCGCACTTCAGGTTTCTGCCGCCAGAGCGCTCGAGAGCGCAGTGAGAGAAAATGGCGACAGGAGCCGAGAAAGCCTGTGTCGTGCTTGAAATGCACTCACATCAGTCAGTCATAACAGTGCAACGACACTTCAGGACGTAGTTCAACAAAGATCCACCAACTGCTAACTCCATTCGGCGATGGTATGCGCAGTTTAAAGCTTCTGGATGCCTCTGTAAGGGGAAATCAACGGTCGGCCTGCAGTGAGCGAAGAAACGGTTGAACGCGTGCGGGCAAGTTTCACGCGTAGCCCGCGGAAGTCGACGAATAAAGCAAGCAGGGAGCTAAACGTACCACAGCCTACGGTTTGGAAAATCTTACGGAAAAGGCTAAAGCAGAAGCCTTACCGTTTACAATTGCTACAAGCCCTGACACCCGATGACAAAGTCAAACGCTTTGAATTTTCGGCGCGGTTGCAACAGCTCATGGAAGAGGATGCGTTCAGTGCAAAACTTGTTTTCAGTGATGAAGCAACATTTTTTCTTAATGGTGAAGTGAACAGACACAATGTGCGAATCTGGGCGGTAGAGAATCCTCACGCATTCGTGCAGCAAATTCGCAATTCACCAAAAGTTAACGTGTTTTGTGCAATCTCACAGTTTAAAGTTTACAGCCCCTTTTTCTTCTGCGAAAAAAACGTTACAGGACACGTGTATCTAGACATGCTGGAAAATTGGCTCATGCCACAACTCGAGACCGACAGCGCCGACTTCATCTTTCAACAGGATGGTGCTACACCGCACTTCCATCATGATGTTCGGCATTTCTTAAACAGGAGATTGGAAAACCGATGGATCGGTCGTGGTGCAGATCATGATCAGCAATTCATGTCATGGCCTCCACGCTCTCCCGACTTAACCCCATGCGATTTCTTTCTGTGGGGTTATGTGAAAGATTCAGTGTTTAAACCTCCTCTACCAAGGAACGTGCCAGAACTGCGAGCTCACATCAACGATGCTTTCGAACTCATTGATGGGGACATGCTGCGCCGAGTGTGGGAGGAACTTGATTATCGGCTTGATGTCTGCCGAATCACTAAAGGGGCACATATCGAACATTTGTGAATGCCTAAAAAACTTTTTGAGTTTTTGTATGTGTGTGCAAAGCATTGTGAAAATATCTCAAACAATAAAGTTATTGTAGAGCTGTGAAAACGCTTCAATCATTTGTAATAATCCTGTATGTACAATTTGCATTAACAGCTTTTTTCTGTTTTTGGCGAAACATCGATTTTTCCTGTAGCAAAACGTTTTGACAAAACAGTAGTCTCCCAACCTCATCAATGACAGAAAATATTGTTCCACTTTGGTTGCTATCGGAAATGCCTCCTTTTTGTAAACACCACAGCAGTAACAAAACAACTGTCCCCCTTTTATTGAAAATATTAGGATTACAGGCCCATTAATGTCTCAGAGCTGGAAGATTGCCTCCCACCTACCATTATTTACTGAAGTCAGTGAACTATTTGTTCTTACTCAGGTTAAGTTTTTACACAGTAAGATTAAGAGGAAAGTAAGACCTTTTTCTTTAAAAAATGTGATGCTTCCCAAGCTATAGAATGTAGCTGTTGTTTCTTTGTTATTAGTATTATTGCCATAAGCCAACCCATATTTATCATAAAATAATAGCTGTATTTCTATTCTATAAGAATAGAATAGGAATCTAATTATCTGCATAGTTGTAGCATGTGGAAGGAGTGCCTGGAATGCTATGTTTTTAAAATTCCTTGAATACCAGTATCAAGTTATTTTCAGTGTTCTACTTTATTTCAAATTGTAGCGAGTTAAAGGTAACTTAAATTGAAATACCTTATATTTTACTTGTGTGAAGCACCATTTTTCTGAAGTTGATGGCTTATTGTTATTGTTTAACGTAACAAAAAGTTTGATAGTACACTAATGTCCCTAGTTCACTCAGCCAAATCTATGGTAAAAAATACTGTTCACTCTTGTGTTCCATTGGGACAATAATTTTCCATCTTTCAGTGAATGCTTCACAGCCACAAAATAGTCCACCACCTAGCATTATTCTCATAAACATGTAAATTGTTTGTGTTTACTCAAGTTAAATTTAACACAGTAAAATTAATAGGAAAGTATTTTTTTAAAAGAAGATAGCTATAGCAGATAACTGTTGTATTTCTCAGTTACTGGTATTATCGATATAACTACACACACATTTATCATAAAATAATTATCTCTGTGTGATAAGAACATAGGTACTTTTCATTCAGTTAACAGGAATCTTTAGTTATTGCATCTACATAATCATAACAATGGAAGGACTGGCGGTAAATTATGTTTTTAAATTTCTCTTGAATTGTCTCATGTCATTCTTTTCTTTCTTTCAGAAATGACTCTGTTTTACCAATGAACCAGCTATTACAGACACTCAGATATTTTGCCACTGGCAATTTGTTTCTGTCCATGATTAAAAGGATGTGTGTGACACCAGGAAACATGCACAAGAGACAGCTTTTTAATTATTCCAGTTCTCTGGTGTAATGAAAAGAAAAGAAAAAAACAAATGTGTATGGATTAATATATTTTTATTCTGAAATCATTTGTATTGGTTCAAATGGCTCTGAGCACTATGGGACTCAACTTCTGAGGTCATTAGTCCCTTGAACTTAGAACTAGTTAAACCTAACTAACCTACGGACATCACAAACATCCATGCCCGAGGCAGGATTCGAACCTGCGACCGTAGCGGTCTTGCGGTTCCAGACTGCAAAGCCTTTAACCGCACGGCCACTTCGGCCGGCAAATCATTTGTATTAATTTTTACTTTCTGATCCTAATTTTGAGCTTGATGATGCTTTTTTATCCAATACAGTTTTTTTCTTCCTTCTCTGATACTTGTTAAGGTACTTTTGAAGAAACACCATTTGCAACTCTGATAATTCTTTCACATTTGAGAATAGGTATTTTTATTCTGAAAACAAAATTGGCAGTTCTAAGCTGAGATGACAAGAAAAGAAGGAAGAACACACTTCCCCTAAGACATTACATACAGGTGCTAGAGATGATTACATAACCCAAAATTATGTATGAAACAGTTTCTCAATCATTTATGGTGCCTCCAGTTGGTATGTGCCATAGGTACATTTCCACCCCAATATTATAGAAAAGATAATGGATGCTTATTGTAAATGTTTGCAGCTTATTCTTTATATATACCCTCAATATAATTAATAATCACATCAAAGAACCATCAGTTATATATTCTCAAGAGTTGCGAAAGTGGATGCACAAATAGTGGTCAATAATTTAGCAAGGGTATTTTCTGCATAACACCCATTGCTGCTGTAATGAATGAATCGTACTAAGGCGTAAATACAACAGCAAGACAGCCAGTAGCTCCTTTCAGAATTTTCAATCAAAGCAATCGCCATGATGTCTATGTTGTCACAGTTTCCTGGAGAGGCTATAAAGACCAACTATTTCACAAAGCAGACAGCATTTCACAGTTGCTTCTATTTATGTGCCTACTTGCAATTCAATTCACCATCTACTCTACAGCTACATTTGATAGAATACTACAGTATTCCTACTGACTGTGGCGTTCTTCTGTGACAACTTTATCGAATCGAGTATTTTTGGAACTTACATTCCACATACGGGTCCACCAACCTACAGCCTCTGCTACCTTTTCTGTGCATAATATTGACGTGTTTCTTAGCTTACATAATAACAACAATAATAATTATCGTATGCTTATTGTAGCTGCTCTGTCGATCTATATGAAATTGTTTGTGAATGAGAACTATTGCATTTTTTTCATATACTTTTTTCAGAAATCTAGAAAGCTCTCTTACTGGTCAAATAAGAAATACCTGATAATTCAACTAAATTCAAGACGGGAAGCTATACATATATGTACCCTACCAATTTAGTTAAATGTTTTGCGCTAATATTTTAACTGAATGAGATTGCAACAGTTTTCGTGTTATCTACTCTTGAACTCATTCACAGTATCTACCAGTCTCAAGGTACCCTCAAGTGAAATGTTTTGTGATCTGGAACGTTTATCACTCATTTTTGACACAGTATTTCTGCAGACGAAGACGACGACGACTACGTAAATATGAAATGATCTACGCGAAAATAACCAGAGTGCTGTTCAGTTGTTGGCAACTTAACTCGACATGAACGTTGTTCCGGGAATAACTAACCGCGAATAAAATGGCGACGTACAATGCGCACTCCAAGTTAACCAGTGGTTAGCGTATTCCTCGGTTAGCTAGCCTTGCATTTACCCCGAGATTGTACAATTGGCCCTCAGTGAAATTTTTAATAAGCGCAGTCAGTTCTGTTTCGCTAACACTCTGTCTTGCAGTCAAAGACTTTGTAGAAATAGACAGACTTCATTTAGGGGACGAAACGCCTGACAACAATCAGTTACTGCAAGTATTAATTAAATGCCATTTGACTGTTTCATGTTGTAAACATAGCACAACATCTTCATACGCCTTTGTCTCCAAGTAGAAGCAAATGAATTTGGATGTAATCAGACTAAAGCAAGATGTACATACCCACTGGAACAGTACATTTTACATGCTCGATCGCCTGCTAAAGCTTAAGATTTGACTTTCCGCTGCTTTACCGCCACTGCAATCACCTCCAGCAAATTTGGATTCATGAGAGTGGTTATTGGCTGAAGATATCGTGGCTGTGTTACATCCTTCTGAAAACTGCTATTTCATCTGGGAAAAAATATCCATCACTATCATTTGCTATATCACTTGTAGTCGGCCTACAAAATGCCATAAATAGAAAAATAAAACAATGACAGAGACAGGTAAGTACTTACAAAGAGATCTTGCCAATGTAACAGAAAGCCAACTTGGAGTTTACAGAACTAACAGGATAGCAGCAAAAGCTGCTTCTCTCGCTCTGCGATTAAAAAATAAAATAAAATCAAGCTTTCAGTTTAGAAATAACGTATGCTGTGCACAAATGAGGGTAATAAATGAATTAAAGGACTACTTATCAGTGGTGACGTTGGGTTCACTCGACCAGCCATCAACGTCTCTTGCTTTCGATGCAGACTCTATTTCTAATACTGAAGATAAACTTTGGGGCGTTTTAGACAGCAAAATACCATGAACCATTGAGCAGTCCAGTTCCATTACATTTTCTACAGCAGCCGCAATGACAAAATTGTATAGTGAATTATGTATGTAGATGGGAAACACGATTGACTCCAATTCTGGAGTGAAAAAAAAACTTTATTTCCGGCGCTATTTAAAACAGCACATAAATATCTCTGCATACCGGCGACTTCATTGCCATCTGAAAGACTATTTTCAAAAGCAGGTATTTTGTGTAACATTTGGAGAAACCGACTAGGGCCCAGAAATCTCAAAGAAGTTCTTTTTATCAATGCACTGAATTAAAAATTAGTATTTGATTTACTTTAGAATCAATGTAGTAACTTTTTATTACTTGAAAGAAGTAACTACATTACACCATATATTTCTTGTTCCTGTACTTACTTTGTATTAAATACAGTTCTTGAAGTTTGCACTTTTTAATTATCGATTAATGTACTTCTTTGCACTTACTTGCAATAACGGTACTATATCTTCAATTACACATTGTGTGTAATGCATAATATCTTTTTTACAGCCTATTCTTATTTCTTAAGTATTACATATTATTCGTTGGGAAATGAGAAACATGTACTTGAACCATATGTTGTGAAAGCACAACTCGTGATTTTTAGTTAATTAAAATATATTGTTTTCCAAATTACAGATAATATTTTATTTGCTGCCTAAAGTATGCTTTTAATAATCATTATTGAGCACTAAGTAAAACAAAAATATAGTGCAGGTGAGTGAATACATTGTACAGTTGCGTCACTGAAGCATATCATTTGAGAAAGTACTCATTGTTGGCTATACTTCAGTTGAAGGGTGGTAGCTGTCTTGAACATACACACATTGCCAAGTTCACCTTGCAAATAGTGAATGTAGTCACGGTGTTCATAGGAGGTTATTCTTCAATTAGGAGTAGCATAATAACATATAACTAAGGACAACAATGAACTCGCCACTAACTAAAGTGTGTTAAATCTGAAACCAAGACATTGTTTCAAAATAAGTACTTAGTGTATGTATAAGAATAAGTTTTGAATTTCTACCATAATAATTGCAAATAAAATGTCATATGATAAAGTAAATCTAGAGTAAAAAAGAACAAGTTATCGATAATGGAAGAACAAAAAAATTAATATAAATTTTATAATAAATAAAAGATGAAAATCAAGAAACTAGCAGTTAGTCACATTGTTTCAATGTATCCTTTATACAACTCTATCGGCACACATAAATGCAGCAGAGTTGCGAATTCTAAGGATATATCCCTACAATTACCTAGTAACTTTCGGCTCTTTCTTCACAATCTAGGGACAGGTTTCTCTTCACCGTGAAAATGTTGGGACTTGTCAGTCAAAAAACAGAAAATAGAAACTAATTGAGTCTTATAAATTCTGAATGTTGTCTATATGAAGCACTATTACAAAACAAACCACTATATCTGCTAGCATTCCTGTTTCACATTTCTTTTTCAGTACATATGACACTGCCCGTAAAGAGTGGTCATATGTGGTAGGTTAGGATAAATAACAACAGTTTGTACAGTTATTCAGGTGGTTTAAATCCAAAAAAAGGACAAGAGATTCTCTTTATGTAAAGATGATGATGCCTTCAACTTCGAAAAAGAAAAAGGAAATGAGGGGGCGTTAGTAACAGAAAAAGTAGAAAGTAATTTATGGAAGTGTGGCAAGAAGGACAATTTAAATGATACTACCATTTATCATCACTACTGTAGTTGCAATTCATTTACTTTTTCTTCATCAAACAGGATCTAATAATCCTTTAGGATTAAACAGGGATATTGAAAAAAATCAATTTCATCCATATTTTACATTTAAGGATTCAATTACAGTTGTGTTAACACCATCACTATTAATTATATTATGCTTTAATGACAGCAGACAGACAGTAGGCCTAATAATCGCGCGTTATAAGGCGTTTGACGTTTTTGTGTGTTGGGAGAAGTGAACTTCTAAGCAAGCAGACTGTGACAGATACAAAAATCGAGAGGCGCAAAGCTTCCCTCATTGGTGTGGCAATATTCTACCAATACATCAAATTATAAACATCATTTAAAAGTGCTTATGAGAGATATTTAGTTCATTAGAAAATTCTCTAAATGATGATAATGCGTGAAACCAAAATGTACAGATATTTAAAAAAAAATTTATCACTGAAGTAGAGGCTGATACTTCGAATGGCATACTTCCAAATCAAAGGTTTTTACTGTCTGTATATGTTAGAATATCAAGATATTAGGATTTAATCAGACATGTGCGTTTTCTTTCATGTTTGTGATTTTCACCGATTGTTAAATAAACAATAAGGTTCTTTGAAACTTCCTGGCAGATTAAAACTGTGTGCTGGACCGAGACTCGAACACAGGACTTTTGTCTTTCACAGGCAAGTGCTCTATCAACAGAGCTACCCAAGCACGACTCACGCCATCTCCTCATTGCTTTACTTCTGCCAGCACCTCGTCTTCTAACTTACAAACTTTACAGAAGCTCTCCAGCGAACCTTGCAGAACTAGCACTTCTGAAAGAAAGGATATTGCAGAGACATGGCTTAGCCACAGCCTGGGAGATGTTTGGAAACATTTGTTAGGCATTGTACTCTGGGGGTTTTTACCTAATGTTTGGGCCTTTGCCGGCACTTAACCTATTGTTCTGTTAAGTGGTTTTCCATTTCACCACACTTTAACTATTGTACCATCCTTTAAAAGTGGTTTTCCATGTCACCACACTTCAACTATTGTACCGCCTTTGATACCAAATTAAGTAATCAGTCACCCACTCACGGACTCCCTCCCTTTAGCTACTATACTACTAACACTACCTTGATATAAAAAATTTATGCAAATTAATTAAATCGATATTCTTCTCATGTATGAGGTAGTTTTTCTTAACTCGCAGCATCCCATTGGTCAGTGAAATCGATGGAATATAGTTTAAACAAAAGATTGCTAATACACTACTGGCCATTAAAATTGCTACACCAAGAAGAAATGCAGATGATAAACGGGTATTCATTGGACAAATATATTATACTAGAACTGACATGTGATTACATTTTCACGCAATTTGGGTGCATAGATCCTGAGAAATCAGTACCCAGAACACCACCTCTGGCCATAATAATGGCCTTGATACGCCTGGATATTGAGTCAAACAGAGCTTGGATGGCGTGTACAGGTACAGCTGCCCATGCAGCTTCAATACGATACCACAGTTCATCAAGAGTAGTCACTGGCATATTGTGACGAGCCAGTTGCTGGGCCACCATTGACCAGACGTTTCAAATTGGTGAGAGATCTGGAGAATGTGCTGGCCAGGGCAGCAGTCGAACATTAACTGGATCCAGAAAGGCCCATACAGGACCTGCAACATGCGGTCGTGTATTATCCTGCTGAAATGTAAGGTTTCGCACGGATCAAATGAAGGGTAGAGCCACGGGTCATAACACATCTGAAATGTAACGTCCACTGTTCAAATTGCTATCAATGTGAAGAAGAGGTGACCGAGGTGTGTAACCAATGGCACCCCATACCATCAAGCCAGGTGATAAGCCAGTATGGCGATAACGAAGACACGCTTCCAATATGCGTTCACCGCAATGTCGCCAAACACGGACGCGACTATCATGATGCTGCATACAGAACCTGGATTCATTTGAAAAAAATGACGTTTTGCCATCTGTGCACCCAGGTTTGAAATTGAGTACACCATCGCAGGTGCTCCGGTCCGTGATGCAGCGTCAAGGGTAACCACAGCCTGGTCTCCCAGCTGATAGTCCATGCTGCTGCAAACGCGGTCGCACTGTTTGTGCAGATGGTTGTTGTCTTACAAACGTCCCCATCTATTGACTCAGGGATCGAGACGTGGCTGCATGATCTGTTACAGCCATGTGGATAACATGCCTGTGATCTCGACTGCTAATGATACGAGGCTGTTGGGATCCAGCACAGCATTCCGTATTACCCTTCTCAACACACCTATTCCATATTCTGCTAACAGTCATTGGATCTCGACCAATGCGAGCAGCAATGTCGCGATACGATAAACCGCAATCGCGATAGGCTACAATCCGACCTTTATCAAAGTCGAAAACGAGATGGACGCATTTCTCCTCCTTACACGAGGCATCACAACAACGTTTCACCAGGCAACGCCAGTTAACTGCTGTTTGTGTATAAGAAATCGGTTTGAAACTTTCCTCATGTCAACACGTTGCAGGTGTCGCCACTGGCGCCAGCCTCGTGTGAATGCTCTGGAAAGATAATCAATTGCATATCACAGCATCTTCTTCCTGTCGGTTACATTTCGCGTCTGTAGCACGTCATTTTCGTGGTGTAGTAATTTTAATGGCCAGTAGTTTAAAACACACATCCCACCACTTGACATCCGACGCCACCGCCGCCCCCACCGCAGCCGCCGCCGCCGTCGCAAGCCACTGCCAGAGCCAAGCCAGTGCGAGCCATCGCTATCACACTGCTGCAGGTGAAAGTTGGGTCTATTTTCGTGTATACAGTTAGTATTCTTCGAGAGTTATACTGACGTCACAGAAATCCAAGGCGTGCATACACTGGTCCCATGCGCAATGACGCATAGCTGTGGGACGGTCCAGCACCGAGAGAGATGTTCCAATGCTTCCCAGAGTAGCACAGAGCGCATTGGACCTAGCGCAACATGAGACACATATTTAACCCTGCTTAACTTAACCCCATCTAACAAGGTTCTAAATCTTACACTGATATCACGTGACTATGTAAACAATAACCGCCAAGTCGACCTCTCGAGAATTGTATAGTGTCCCAGAAATAGTTAACACTCGTTTTCTTGATGCTCAGCTTGTATGCACGAAAATTCTTGCCCTAACAGAACATACACTCCTGGAAATGGAAAAAAGAACACATTGACACCGGTGTGTCAGACCCACCATACTTGCTCCGGACACTGCGAGAGGGCTGTACAAGCAATGATCACACGCACGGCACAGCGGACACACCAGGAACCGCGGCGTTGGCCGTCGAATGGCGCTAGCTGCGCAGCATTTGTGCACCGCCGCCGTCAGTGTCAGCCAGTTTGCCGTGGCATACGGAGCTCCATCGCAGTCTTTAACACTGGTAGCATGCCGCGACAGCGTGGACGTGAACCGTATGTGCAGTTGACGGACTTTGAGCGAGGGCGTATAGTGGGCATGCGGGAGGCCGGGTGGACGTACCGCCGAATTGCTCAACACGTGGGGCGTGAGGTCTCCACAGTACATCGATGTTGTCGCCAGTGGTCGGCGGAAGGTACACGTGCCCGTCGACCTGGGACCGGACCGCAGCGACGCACAGATGCACGCCAAGACCGTAGGATCCTACGCAGTGCCGTAGGGGACCGCACCGCCACTTCCCAGCAAATTAGGGACACTGTTGCTCCTGGGGTATCGGCGAGGACCATTCGCAACCGTCTCCATGAAGCTGGGCTACGGTCCCGCACACCGTTAGGCCGTCTTCCGCTCACGCCCCAACATCGTGCAGCCCGCCTCCAGTGGTGTCGCGACAGTCGTGAATGAAGGGACGAATGGAGACGTGTCGTCTTCAGCGATGAGAGTCGCTTCTGCCTTGGTGCCAATGATGGTCGTATGCGTGTTTGGCGCCGTGCAGGTGAGCGCCACAATCAGGACTGCATACGACCGAGGCACACAGGGCCAACACCCGGCATCATGGTGTGGGGAGCGATCTCCTACACTGGCCGTACACCACTGGTGATCGTCGAGGGGACACTGAATAGTGCACGGTACATCCAAACCGTCATCGAACCCATCGTTCTACCATTCCTAGACCGGCAAGGGAACTTGCTGTTCCAACAGGACAATGCACGTCCGCATGTATCCTGTGCCACCCAACGTGCTCTAGAAGGTGTAAGTCAACTACCCTGGCCAGCAAGATCTCCGGATCTGTCCCCCATTGAGCATGTTTGGGACTGGATGAAGCGTCGTCTCACGCGGTCTGCACGTCCAGCACGAACGCTGGTCCAACTGAGGCGCCAGGTGGAAATGGCATGGCAAGCCGTTCCACAGGACTACATCCAGCATCTCTACGATCGTCTCCATGGGAGAATAGCAGCCTGCATTGCTGCGAAAGGTGAATATACACTGTACTAGTGCCGACATTGTGCATGCTCTGTTGCCTGTGTCTATGTGCCTGTGGTTCTGTCAGTGTGATCATGTGATGTATCTGACCCCAGGAATGTGTCAATAAAGTTTCCCCTTCCTGGGACAATGAATTCACGGTGTTCTTATTTCAATTTCCAGGAGTGTATTTACGAATGCAGTCTTCCTCACAGACCTAACGTGGTACCCAGTCCATCACATGTTACCCTTCCTGCTTTCAACACACAAACGTTCTTTCCGCTATGTAGAGGCTCCTATATCCCAGCATAAAGGATATCAATGAATCTACCATAATAACCTGCCGAATTACTGATGCCGCTGGTATCGAAGCACCGTCAGCCGTTTTTTCCTTCTGCAGATGAGACTTTCAGTGGCAATAAACAACTTTACACTGATCACCATATTGCAATAACAACTAAACCTCGCATAGTGCCATACGTATCGTCAAATACAGAAAGACTCTTACTCATTTACACTGCTCTCCCACCGAGGACAGGAGCTAGAATATTAGTCCGCGAAACCGATCTCCAACCCAGCAGTATATCACTGCATACTGTGTCGATGTAGTAAACATACAATCCCAAGAATGAAATTTTCACTCTTTAGTGGAGTGTGCAATGATAGTTAGAGCCTTGGTCCGGCACACAGTTTTAATCTCTGAGAAGCCTCAAACATACAATTCATATCCTCCGCTATACAAAATCATCCCTTTTACATCAGAGCATGTTCAGCGGACCGAAGTTGCACTGAGAACTGTTCTACAAATTCGGGATCGTCACCCCTCGGCACAAACGCGTTAATGTTTCTAATCCGAACCTGCTTCCTTGCTTGCTCGCTTTTGTACACACATCTTCCGATGCGGGGATTACAAGAACACACGAGTTTTCGTATGGTTCGCCATAATAATATTCCATTTTCGCGGTACTCCTCAGTTTCAAGCACTAAGCAGCATCCTACCGATCGCTAGCGCAACATAATTCCCAAGGTATAGACTGGAAATTATTTCTCTACAAACTCCAAACTCTAGCGAGGTGCAGCGTGCTGTAAACCGAGTGTATTCGTCATCGCCATACTGGCGTATCACCTGGCGTGATGGTATGGGGTGCCATTGGTTACACGTCTTGGTCACCTCTTGTTTGCATTGACGGCACTTTGAACAGTCGACATTACATTTCAGATGTGTTACGACACTTGGCTCTACCCTTCATTTGATCCGTGCGAAACCTTACATTTCAGCAGGATAATACACGACCGCATGTTGCAGATCCTGTAAGGGCCTTTCTGGATACAGAAAATTCATTCGACTGCTTACTTGGCCAGCACATTCTCCAGATCTCTCACCAGCTGAAGACGTCTGGTCAATGGTGGCCGAGCAACTGGCTCGTTACAATATGCCAGTGACTACTCTTGATGAACTGTGGAATCGTATTGAAGCTGCATGGGCAGCTGTACCTGTACACGCCATCCAAGCTCTGTTTGACGCAATACCCAGGCGTATCAAGGCTGTTATTACGGCCAGAGGTGGTGTTCTGGGTACTGATTTCTCAGGATCTGTGCACCCAAATTCCGTGAAAATGTAATCACATGTCAGTTCTAGCATAGTATATTTGTCCAATGAATACCCGTTTATCATCTGCATTTCTTCCTGGTGTAGCAATTTTAATGGCCAGTAGTGTACTTTCAATTGAATGTTCCGATCGCCGTCTCAATTGAACAGCATTCGACAATGAGCGAAGTATCGAAAACACACCCTGCTGTCGGCAGTGGCTCTGGAATTAGAAATATGACTAACTTTCTTGTGACTGACATACTCTTCCATTTGCTATCACAGTACTCCAAGTCAAACCATATCTGCCAATCGTGCATATACACAGACATACAGAAAACAGACCAAGCACTCTCCGAATGTGGAGGTGACTAGATACAGTAGAGTACAGTGTTGTATTACGCCTCCCAATCAGTGCATTTGCGCTAGGTGTTGGTAGCTGTGCTAAATTTACAAGCAGATGTTATGTCATGATCGCATCGATAGATCTGATATAAAATCCATAGAATTGCGAAAAATGATGAGGGAATAGTTATAAATTGACCAAATATCCACCCAAATGTTGGGAAATTGAGGAAGTACTTGCTTATTTTCTGGCTCAATAGTGCACATTAGTACAAGTTAGTGCACGTTAGTACACGCTAGTACACGTTTATGTACATTAATGTATGTGGCATTTTGTCTACAGAAATAAAAAAACGCAAACACAAATTTAAAATTGTAAACATATTTATTTATTTGGAGTTGGTATAAATCGACCGAATATACACCCAAATGCGGGGAAATTGAGGAAGTACTTGCGTATCTTCTGGTTCGCGCCAAACAACTTGTACATGGGAACAAGTATGCGGCAACAAGAGGAATCTGGGTAAACGTCGACATCCAAACGAAGGGAATCAGGTAGTCAGTCAATTTTTTTTTCCGTCGAGGCAGTATTATACTGTATGTCTATTGAGGTAGCAGTGATACAAGCGAGATGAGTACTCTATTGATGTTTTTCAGGAGAACAGAGAACCATTCACCCCTAAATTTACTTGCATCTGCGCTAAAGGATAACATAGAGTGGACGGGGTGATCGATTGAGATAGAACTGTAACGAGGTACGATTTAATGCTTGACTGATGCATTCTAGAGAAGGAGAAGTTGCTGCAGGTGAATCTTTTTCCAGTCTTCTGTGTGGATGCATCAGTCGCGTGACTTTCTACTTGTATACAGCAATGTGTTCTGTGTGTGGTTTGAAGCACTGTCTACTGGCGATAGTTATCGGTAAACCTGTTAGTCATCAGAAGACTTCTATCTCATGTGTGATGAAACTTGATACATTCCTCTAAACGATCTTTGATTTATGCAATCCCCCCTGTTGCATCTTGGGTATAAAATCGAGACTTCGGCGTCATAACTAAGTTAGCGATAGGAGCTTGTGAGGCGCTGCAATCACTTTGTATACATTTGCCCGACAGCTGTGCCGTTTACAGAGTTAGTGACGGAATGACTTGTAATTTTCACATGCCGGAGGCTACTGCTATGCGTGAATCTGTTTCCTTGTAGGAGGTATCCCCCGCTACTAACGATCATTAGGTCTGATGCAAGCATCGTATAATTTCTGAACCGTGGTCGGATGTGAACATTGGACACTATACATCTCCGGAAAGCTTGTGTTCGTATCATGCAGAGGAAATGTTTTACGGAAGTAGATTTTTCGTTTTGTGGTTCAATGACATAGTTTATTGTAGAGAAACCAGGAAGAAGGATGTATGTCCTGCCCTTGAAATATATTTCTCACAATTGAATATTAACAACGCTACATTCCATACGACTGATAGGTCGGAAACACAGGCGATCTAACATTATAGCCCATTTTAAGTGCGGAACATTGTAGCCTTAGGAGTGCATGTGTTTATGTTCACTCTTACCAATACCCTCTATGTACTGATCCTATACTCTAGAAAAAACTTTAGAGGCAATAGCTTGGTTGATTTACATAAATATGCGTCGAATTCCAGCCGTCTCTATCTCCATCACACATAAAAATGAGTCGTTCTTTGTTCTTCTTAACTATCTGCTATTACATCAGGACACTTTGAAATATGTTACTATACATCGATATGGAGTGCTAAGTTCCTCGACATGGACGCATCTCGTGATGGGTGAGGACTCAGAAAGATCCATTCATTCACGAGTCGTGGAGTGTAGCTGTCTTCTTATGGTCGGTTGCAGATTAATTAGCTAACAGTGCTGCAGGGTGGGTTGGTCAATGGCAGTGTGAGGAGGGTCTTTCACTCTCTAATTTTACCCTAAGACAGCGAGAATGCTCTGTGACTCCCATACGCAGAGAGATAGATCATAAATTAAACACTATGCTCGAGGTGATAGAAATATGTGGAGCACTGTCTGGTATACTTTGATGATTTTTGTGTTCGTGAAGTAACACTGAATGGATGTACTGCACAGTCATCTATCCATGTTCGCAATGATACTCGCAAAATGGAGACGGGGTGGTTTAGCTATGATACTGCAATTGGCGAAACATGCTGTCAGATCATTGGCCGGTGTTGAAGTTACCTTAAAATTGCTAAAATTGTTCGCGCTATCAACTGTGATGCTCATTATTACAGTACATCAGCGGTGTCTTTTCCATCCCATCCGCGCACTGGCATGCTGATGGTTACCACATAATGATTGACTGACATCGCTTGTTTGAGTTGAGGAAAGAGTTTTGCTGGATGGACAGCACCTTCTGGGGTGGATAGTGTTGCGTTGGCAGAAGAGCCAAAACCGTGTTACAACTGGAGGCCGATATGTACGCGTTTTAGCTCACACAGGCTGGCGTGAGGAGGGAAGAACTATACTGACGTGAGGTCTGGAACGTGACAAGGAATGAGGATTCAGAAAGAGGACATAATTAGTTTGATACTTAACTTTAATCCATTAATGAGGAACGTCGCTCTTGGCGGTACATGATTCACAATATTATCTGTTCAGAAGACATATAGCAACTGAATATGGCGCCTTGCTAGGTCGTAGCAAATGACGTAGCTGAAGGCTATGCTAAACTGTCGTCTCTTAAAATGAGAGCGTAGGTAGCCAGTGAACCATCGCTAGCAAAGTCGGCTGTACAACTGGGACGAGTGCTAGGGAGTCTACACTAGACCTGCCGTGTGGCGGCGCTCGGTCTGCAATCACTGATAGTGGCGACACGCGGGTCCGACGTATACTGACAGACCGCGGCCGATTTAAAGGCTACCACCCCGCAAGTGTGGTGACTGGCGGTGACACCACAGATGGCACCGAAATTGATCGCATTCATGAGTGCAATATGAGAAATCAGTCGAATTGGAACGCAGATCCGTCAGTGTGAGAGACGAGTCTAAATATAAAGCTCGTGAATCACCTTCGGACTGTAGTTTGGAAACCTACGCCAACATCGTGAAACTCTTCCGGTTTCCTTATGTTGTAACTATTATTTAATATCAGCTGATGTGTGCGTGATATGCCATCTGCCGTAAGAACATGCATTACGCTGTGCAACGTCTAGTTTCCTGCGAAATGCCGTGGATTGGAACTTCTTAATGTCAGTTTAGAACCTGGCACAGGCCTCGATGTCGTGGCAGAAAAACGAAATGTTTGGCATTGTACAAAAGCGTGTTAGAAAACAGTGCTTCATACAACTAAACAGGACCAGAGGGAGCGTCTGATGCGTTTTATTATAGTCTGTGGGATACAATCATTCGTGTATACCTTGATTATAGATGATCAAACTTTAAAGTGGCCTCTGCAGTGCCTGTATATTTAATAGGATCATGCCATACAGGCAGCAGCAGTAGCTGCAGCAGTTTGTGATGTCAATTCGGTGAGGGAGTGGGTATACTGTTAGAAATGCTTGGATGGCTGCAAGCTACGCTATTCTGGGGAAGCGTTGTGAAATCTCTTTCTCCACGCTGGACCGCACCGTAGCTATGCGTCATCACACTAACATTGTTCTTCTAAATCGGATGAGATTTTATAGTTCATAATTTTTCTCTGTTGGGGGAGGGGGGGGGGGGTTAGAGAATAACGATGATACCATGTCGAGCTGACTGATTTGAATGGACACGGATCTGCTTCGGGCTGTAGTATCTGTATCTAGTTTGGAAACGTACCACATTGCATACATTTCCACCGAATGGTCAAAACACGATCCTGTTGCAGTAACTCAGGCCGTTCTGTTTCTACATGGTTTGCAGAAGGTGGTGGATATGCGGAAAGCTGTAGAAGTGGGAGCGGTTGCAAGATGCATAGGGGGTGACTAAAACCACATTGGTATTTTAACGTAGTAGCCAGAAATATGATTGACTAGTGGTTGTAATTATTAAAGGAATTGTCAATAGGATCCAATACAGGTATGTGTATGAATGGAACGACCCGATTCCAAATCATGGACATCATTTCTAGCGGACAGCGTAACACGAGAGATCTGAGAAGCTAGTGTACATTCTCTTACGACCCTAATCGGCACATCATCTACTACTACTGTTTGTGTTCCTTCTCAATCAGTCATCACCTATAATTCTGTGGATATATCGCGGAACCTCTGATATGGTCTTGAGACAGAATGCGCTACAAACACTATAGAATTATCTATCTGGGGCGGTGTCAGGGAGTCGCAAATACCGCTTGCATACCACGTTCCTTAGTCACCTTCAAAATACGCTAAATTTATCACGAGGTTGCATCGTGGGCTACGTGATGATCTGATAATACACATTCCTATGATCACCGTCATGGTATTTGTCCGGAAAAAAACTACCACATTCAGAGGTAATGTCATACCTCAATTCATAAAGCGGGTATAGCTTTTAACATAGATACTTGTGTGCACCTGTAGAACCAAGATCGCTTGTGACAGTAACATGCAGTAATAGTTGGGATCGGTTTTTTTTAACATCTGTTTGATTACATCTCTCTTTCTAAGACACAGTGGTAGCACTCACAAGAAAAACCTAAGAGACATGTCCACCCATCGTTGATTTTCGGTCAGTATTATTTCGTATCGTAGGCAAGTATTATACTTAGTAGCGGGGGATACGCAATATGTTTGCATTTGAGCATCAGGTTTATAAAGTATGTGTTTGTGGAAAGGAAATGACTATGTCCAGTCGTAAGGAGGGTATGGAGTACTGTGATAGCAAAGGCAAGAGTATGTCAAGTCATAAGAAAGGTAGTCATATTTCTAATTCCAAGGCCACTGCCGACAGCAGGGTGTATTTCCGATACTTCGCTCTTGTCAAATGCCGTTCAATTGAGACTGCGACCGTAACATTTAATTGTAAGTATAATGATAAAACACATATGTGACCGGTTTTCTAGAATGATTCCGTGTATGCATGGCCTGTGGTGGGAATGATTCACGTTTCCTGTTACCAGCAGCAGCCGTCGAAATGCAGAGGCCTGTTGGAGTATGGGAATGTATCTGAGATAACTTTGCCATCCTCTAGATGACCGAATAGCAAACTAATACTATGTATGTGATGGGTGGCTTTCGTGATAAAGTGGAAATTTGAGAAGATTGTGTATGGAGGTGCGTTTGCGCTGGATCGTTATTCCCCCCCCCCCCCCCCCATGTAAATTGTTCGGTTGACTGCTTCTGCACATTTCACGCCTTTATTTAGTTGAGAGAAGACCGATTGTGGTGTGTGCATCTAGCATGTGGAAGACACGTTTGCCTGTTCTCTAGATATGGCAAAGACACCTGAAAGTGTACCTGTAGAAGTGAGGGCGGGTGGGATTGGGGGATTGGGGGGGGGGAGGGGGTGGGGGGACAATAGGTTAAGTTCAGCAACATGGAAAACCATTTAGCAGAACAATAGGTTAAGTACCTGTCCATCAAAGGAGAACAATAGGTCTGCTCCTGAGTGCTTCAGGAGTGGAAATATCAGTTTCCTCTATTTGTTTCTAGTTACTCAGTGGTTTACAGCACGCTGCACCTCGCTAAAGTTAGGAGTTTGTAGAGAAATAATTTCCAGTCTATACCTTGGGAATTACGTTGCGCTAGCGATCGGTAGGATGCCGCCTAGTGCTTGATATCGAGGAGTACCGCGAAAATGGAATAATATTATGGCGAACAATACGAAAATACCCGTGACTTGTAATCCCCAAGTCTAGAGATGTGTGTACAAAAGCGAGCAAGCAAGGAAGCAGGTTCAGATTAGAAATGTTAACGCGTTTGTGCCGAGGGGTGACGATCTCGAATTTGTAGAACAGTTCTGAGTGCAACTTCGGTCCGCTGAATGAGCTCTGATGTAAAAGGGATGATTTTGTATAGCGGAGGATATGAATTGTATGTTTGAAACTTCTGGGAGATTAAAACTGTGTGCCGGACTGAGGCTTGAACGATCAGCGCATACTCCGCTGCAGAGTGAAAATCTCATTCTGGGAATTGTATGTTTACTACATCGATACAGTATGCGGTGATATATTGCTGGGTTGGAGATCGGTTTCGTGGACTAATATTCAAGCTCCTGTCCTCGGTGGGAGAGCAGTGTAAATGAGTAAGAGTCTTTCTGTATTTGACGATATGCATGCCACTTTGCGATGTTTAGTTATCGTTGCAATATGGTGATCAGTGTAAAGTAGTTTATTGCCACTGTAAGTATCATCTGCAGAAGGAAAAAAAGGCTGACGATGCTTCGATACCGGCGGCATCAGTAATTCAGCAGGTAAATTCGTTAAGAGCCAATTATTATGGTATATTCATTAACATCCTTTGTGCTGGGATATAGGAGCCTCTACATAGCGGAAAGAACGTTTGTGTGTTGAAAGCAGGAAGGGTAACATGTGATGGACTGGGTACCACATTAGGTCCGCGAGGAAGACTGAATTCGTAATATGTTCTGTTACAGCAAGAATTTTCGTGCATACAAGCTGAGCATCAAGAAAGCGAGCGTTAACTATTTCTGGGACACTATACAATTCTCAAGAAGTCGACTTGGCTGTTATTTTTTACATAGTCACGTGACATCAGTATAAGATTGAGAACCTTGATAGATGGGCTTAAGTTAAGCAGGGTTAAATGCGTATCACATGTCGCTCTAGGTCCAATGCGCTCTGTGCTACTCTGGAAAGCATTGGAACATCTCTCTCAGTGCTGGACCATACCACAGCTATGCGTCATTGCGTATGGGACCAGTGTGTGTACGCCTTGGAGTTCTGTGGCGTCAGTATAACACTTGAAGTATTCTAATTGTATACACGAAAATAGACCCAACTTTCACCTGCAGCAGTGTGATAGCGATGGCTCACACTGGCTTGCCTCCGGCAGTGGCTCGCGACGGCGGCGGCGGCGGCGGTGGGGGCGCCGGTGGCGTCGGGTGTCAAGTGGTGGTATGTGTGTTTTATTAGAAATCTTTTGTTTAAACTATATCCCATCGATTCTACCTACCAATGGGATGCTGCGAATTAAGAAAAATTACCTCATACATATGAAGAATATCGATTTAATTAATTTGCATAAATTTTTTATATCAAGGTAGTGTTAGCAGTACAGTAGTTAATGGGAGGGAGTGCGTGAGTGGGTGACATTTAGCAGAAGAGCAGATTATGTGCAGAACACTACATTAATTTGAATAATTTTTATGTAAAACACAGTACAATAGTTTAATGGGGTGGGTGACAAAGAAGAATGCGCCAGAAAAGACGTTGAAAAGCATGTGAAATTCGAAAAGTGTACCAGAAAATGGTGGAAGGTCATAACTGATTACTTAACTTGGTATCAAAGGCGGTACAATAGTTTAAGTGCAATGACATGGAAAACCACTCAACAGAACAATAGTTTAAGTGCCGACAAAGGCCCAAACATTAGGTTAAGACACCCAGAGTACAGTGCCTAACATTAGGTTATGCAACATGTTTTGCCCCATGTAACTGCTTCTTGCAAGACCTACATGCTCTCAAACAGCCGAGATGATGAGTAAGAGAAATCCAACCCTCAAAAACTGATTTTTTATAAATAAACAATATACCATTTCCATATATTCCATACATTGTCTAAATTGTTTAAAAATATTCCAAACAGAGCAACGAAATTCCCTCCAAATGATGGATCAACTGAGTCTTTCTCCTGCCAATTCCTAGAAAGATGTGCCGGCCGGTGTGGCCTTGCGGTTCTAGGTGCTTCAGTTTGGAACCGCGTGACCGCTACGGTCTCAGGTTCGAATCCTGCCTCGGGCATGGATGTGTGTGATGTCCTTAGGTTAGTTAGGTTTAATTAGATCTAAGTTCTAGGCGATTGTGACCTCAGCAGTTAAGTCGCATACTGCTCAGAGCCATTTGAACCATTTTGAACCTAGAAAGAGGTGGCAGTCAGATGACTTAGGTTAGTGGAGGTGCCCTTTTTTCCCATCAAAATTCTAACTTCCAGCCAGGGGGGGGGGGGGGGGTGTAGCACTTGCATCAAGCGCTATGCACATCAGTACATGTTAGCCCACCAACATGGGTTGTTAAGGGGCTGTGGCGATCGGTTGAGGGTTGTATGGAGAATTTAACTATTTCCTTCCAAGTCCAGGTGGGCGTGGCACTCGCGAATTCAAATTTCCTAGGTGTTACAGTAGATGATTTATTATACCCTATAAGTGAGGAGGAAGCCAGTTTCCTGCCAAAATTCAAACTTCCCATGCTAAATGTAGGAAAGGGGGAATAGGTACTTGCCTGTAAATTCCATCCAAAGATCATAATAACCACCAAAGATAACATATATTATCAAATTTTGAATTTCCTAATATCATAATACGATGGTATATACCACCAACATGGGTTAGTAGGGGGACATTACTGTCGGTTGACGATTGTGGTGGTGAGTTAAACTATTTCCTTTCAAGTCCAGGTGGGTACGGCACTCGCTAAAATCTGACAAAATTTGAATTTCCCACTTGGTGGGAGGGGTGGGGGGAGTGGCATGAGGGGTGTGGCACATCCCCACCAGAGAGGTTAACTAATTGATCAATTTAATTAAGTAGTCAATCAAATTGATAACAGTGGGATGGGGTCTATTCCAATAATTCAGACCTGAAAGTATACCTGTAGCAGCGATGGGGGTGGGGGAGGGGGAGGGATTGGGGGGGGACAATAGGTTAAGTGCCTGTCAATCAAAAGGAAATGGGGGTGACATGGAAAAGCACTTAACAGAACTATAGGGTAACTCAGAGCTGAAAGTGTACCTGTAGCAGTGAGGGTGGTGGGATTGGGGGAGGGGAAGGGGGAAGGGGTGGGGGGGGGACAATAGGCTAAGTTCAGCAACATGGAAAATCATTTAGCAGAACAATAGGTTAAGTACCTGTCAATCAAAAGAGAACAATAGGTTTTCCCCTGAGTGCATACCTGCCTCTGATGTAGGCAACATGCACTAACAAAATGGCCCAGAACCCCCTTCCTGAAAGGAGAGGTGGGTTTGGAGGTGGTGGGGGAACACTATGTTAAGTATGATTACATGAAAAACCTCTTAGCAGAACAATAGGTTAGGTACCTGTCAATCAAAAGAGAACAATAGGTTTTCCCCTGAGTGCATACCTGCCTCTGATGTAGGCAACATGCACTAATAAAATGGACTGACGTCCTTGTAGTCCCACTACTCATATAAATAGAGTTAAATGTCAATTTGTCTTACTTTTACATGTATCTGTGATTATATAGATACTGATACAACGCACATCTGGTAATAAATAGAATACGAATTTTAAACTCGCAAAGAAAAGCATCTGGCGTTATTTTAACAAAAGAATGGAAATCAACAGTCATGGAAGAGGCAACGGTGCAACTAATGCAGAAACCAAGATGTAATTTTACCACGCTACAGGCGACCATTTTGAGTCTTTCTGTTTTAAATTTACGAGCCACTAAATACAGACTAGACACTTCAAGGGATTTTGTAAATGTATGGTTTAAAATGTGTAAAAGTAAACGTGAGAAGCAATGACGAACTGAAAACTGTAATCCATTCATCCCCATGATGAGGATACAATAAATTCTGATTGTCTCATGTTATTGCAGCCTATGGCACGATATCCACTCATGCTAGTGTTGTTCCATTTGGCTGTCTGAAGATCGTCTGATGGCTGCTAAAATCTACAAAGGAAGTCTCGGATGGTTCACACAGGTATTTTCAAAATCTCAAAACAGTTGTGGCCTGCAGCGCGGTATGTAGTCATGTTCATGAATAGACATTTAGCTACCTCATGACTGATGGCTGTCACAATTTATACTGCGAATTCCAGATGTGAAATCTATTTTCAAAGTTTCCGATAGCCCTATACCCGTTAAAATCTGTACTGCGTGTTTCATGTTTTACACAAGCCTATCTTCAAAATTTCAATAAAGAAACTGAATGGGAAAGAGCGAAGCTCAGGTTGGTTAACTGAGCTGAATCCTAAGCTGCACAGATGTGAAAGAGAGAAAAACTTTCAATGTTTATTCTTGTTTTTCCGTCTCAACTCTGTTTAACTCGGTTGTATTCAGTTGGAACTCGGTTTATGCAAAATTTTAACTTGGTTAACTCGGTTTGGTGTAAACAAGAATTGGCCCTTCGCTAGGTAATTGTAAAAGAGATGGGTAGTACCGTAAATGCTGCTGAAGTCAATCAGGCATTCTAGAGTCGTGCGTTTACATTCGATTTCAGATTTTCACGTTCTGACATCTATCAGCCGCAGATGGAACTACAAATTCTGTGTAGTTGTTAGTGGGAAGAACAGTGCTTTGATATTATAGCATTTAATAGATCTTCATAAGTATAGCTGTAACAACATTACCTTCTGTATCACCTTTTCAATTAAATTTCAAATAGCTAAAAGCAAACTACAACACATCCAGTTTAAAAATGATAACCTTGTAATATTCATATTTGTAGTTCAAACAAATCCACAACAGTGCTATTGGGTCACCATTTTTAATTTTTAAAAGTTTTCTATAAGTAATTATTTAATTATGAAACTTCCTGGCAGATTAAAACTGCGTGCTGGACCGAGACTCGAACTTGGGACCTTTGCCTTTCGAGGGCAAGTGCTCTACCAACTTTTTTTTTACAGGTATGTTGTTTTTATTTATTTATTTTCCATAAGGACCACTCTGTTAAAAGGAACATGTAGATCATTTCATGGTATAGTATGTGCATTACATATGGAGCGGTGAGAGAAGCGTGAGGTTCATTATCAGCTGTCAAATGTGCACACCGACTGCACCCGGCACATCCCAACTACGTGGGGGGTCGAGGAAGACTGCCTGAAGATAGTTGGCAAAGGTTTTCCGATAGTGTGACCATCTATGAACCTCATTGTGGGCTTGCTGCAAGAAATACCAAAAGTCGAGTCGCGACTTGGCAGCATCCCCATAGAGGTACGCGATCGTCCAACCTTTGACCCAGATGATCGACTGTGATTTAGTCGCCGGAAAGTAGTCACTCTCCAGATGTAAGAAGGAAGCAGGTGTAATATCTTGCGGGGTCACACGGAGGTAGCAAGCCACCATCTGTCTTCCTAGGAGCCATACATCCTCCACCGCGATACAAGTTAAGCGGTGATGGTCGTCATCCACTTGGCGACATTTCGGGCATAGTGGAGTGTCCACTAGTCCAATTGCATGGAGTCATTGGTTGGTGTTGAACTTGCCACACGTGACAGAGAACCACAGTGCCCGAACGAAGATAGGAAGGAATTTTTGGTGCACATGTCTCCAAATCTTCGGCCAATGCAACTTGGGGTGTTTGAGTTCAATGACATTACGACTTATCCGTCGTAGCAGCCAAACATAAAAATCCTTCGCGCATGGCGGTCTCGTGCGCGGAAGCTCGTCTCTGATATAACTAAGTTCCACGATAAATGTTGATACATGCGCAAAATGTGGCGTAATGTTGCCCACCGCCACCGGAGGTGTGAGGGACGCTGGAACTAGGAGATCCAGTAGGCGGGATGTAAGGGTATAGTTGGGCGGTTGTAAGGTCCTGTAGTGGTGCGCTCAGTTTCGCTCGGAGGTAACTAACTTCGAGCAGAAACATCCTGATGTGGTTGGCTTTGTAGTGGGTTTTGTGGTGTCACCGCCAGACACCACACTTGCTAGGTGGTAGCCTTTAAATCGGCCGCGGTCCATTAGTATACGCCGGACCCGCGTGTCGCCACTGTCAGTAATTGCAGACCGAGCGCCACCACACGGCAGGTCTAGAGAGACGTCCTGGCACTCGCCCAGTTGTACAGCCGACGTTCATAGCAATGGTTCACTTACAAATACGCTCTCATTTGCCGAGACGATAATTAGCATAGCCTTCAGCTACATTTGCTACGACCTAGCAAGGCGCCGTATTCAATTGATATTGAGATTCTATTAATGTATCATCAAGAGCGATGTTCTACAAATGTGGATTAAAGTTAAGTATTCCAGAAGCTACGTACTTTTCTTTATAGCATTCATTACGTATCCTGTTTCAGACCTCACGCCAGCCTGCGTGAGTTTAAGCGCGTGCCTTTCGGCTTCCTCTCATTGTGTCTAGGCTGTCTTGTCTAGACACAACAGGTTTCCCCCAGGTTTATCGGTATTGCCATATTAGTAGGTGTATACATCCATAGGGCCATATGGAGCACGCTGTCTGGGTAGACTTGAAACAGCTGAATAGTTCTCCGTATAAGAAGAGCCTTGCATTTAATTTCAACATCTATTAACCCTAGGCACCCTTTCTCTGGTGGGAGAGTAATAACATTAAATCCCACTTTACCAACTGAGCTACCCAAGCACGGATCACACCCCGTCCTCACAGCTTTACTTCTGTCAGTACCTCATCTCCTACTTTCCAAACTTTACAGAAGCTCTCCTGCGAACCTTGCAGAACCAGCACTCCTGAAAGAAAGGATATTGCGGAGACATGGGTTAGCCACAGCTGGGGTACTGCCGGAAGTAAAGCTGTGAGGACGGGGCGTGAGTCGTACTTGGTTAGCTCAGTTGGTAGATCACTTGCCCGCAAAAGGCAAAGGTCCCGAGTTCGAGTCTCGGTCCAGCACACAGTTTTAATCTGCCAGGAAGTTTCATATCAGCGCACACTCCGCTGCAGAGTGAAAATCTCATTCTGGAATTATTTAAGTAATACATTAATTTGTTACTTTGTAGGGTAAAGTCAATCCTGCCGAGAATGACTGAAAAATGAAGTGCCTTGGACATAATAAAATGTATGATAACAAATATTCGCTGTCAGCAGCTGAAGCTGCAAAATTAGGTCGTATGAGTATCATATGTTATGCCATATCCTACACTCAATGACAGAGTTAATAACAGGCATCCTTTAAGTTATAGGCGGCAGACAGTATGATGAGGAAAGACATTTAGTGGAGGGGAGTATGACATTTGCTTAATGAGGATTCCCTATGATAAAGAAAGACATTTGTGATGTAGTTCGAGATTATCTGAATAATGAAGGAAAAACTGAACCCGATTTATAGAGAACAGATGAGGAAAGGAATGGGCAAATAAATTCATGCAGCACAATAAAACATTAACAGCCCGATTATTTGAGAAAGTAAAAAGATCAAGAGATGCCATCACAAGAGAGATAATGAGGAACTATTTTACCAATCTAAAGGAAACCCTCCAAGATGTGCCACCATCCAGTATATTTAACTGGACGGTTTTTTAGGTTCTCGGGAAAACATATGAAGTACTTCAGTCACAAAGGGTGCAGGCTGAACACAGGAAGAATGTAGATACAGGAACCATTGGTATAACAGTTGTAAACTGTTGTAGCTGTGTTGGGAAAGTACCAGAGCTCCAAGCGCTAATAGAAAGCACTGATGCTCAAATCGTTATAGGCACTGAAAGCTGGCTGAAGTTGGATATAAGCTCAGCCGAAATTTTTGCGAAGAACCTAACGGTGTTCCGAAAGGACAGGCCAAACGCGATTGGCGGTGGCGTGTTTGTTGCTGTCAGAAGTAGTTTAACCTGTCGCGAAATTGAAGTCGATACTTCCTGTGAGTTAGTATGGGCGTGGCAACCGGAATAAAATAATATTTGGATCCTTTTACCGACCTCCCAATTCAGATGATACAGTTGCTGAAAGGTTCAAAGAAAACTTGAGTTTGATTTCAAGCACGTACCCGACTCATACGATAATAGTTGGTGGTGACTTTAATTTACCCTCGATATGTTGGCGAAAATACATGTTTAATTCCGGAGGAACGCATAAAATATCATCCGAAATGTGCTAAACGTATTCTCTGAAAAACATTTCGAGCAGTTACTTCATGAGCGCACGCGAATAGTAAACAGTTGTGAATAGACACTTGACCTCATAGCAGCGAAAAATCCGGAGTTAATAACGAGCATCAAAACAGACACAGAGATTAGTGAACACAGGGTTGTCGTAGCGAGATTGAATATTGTAATTTCCAAATCCTCCAAAAATAAGCGAAAAATGTACTTATTCAAAAAAGCAGATAAAAATTCACTTGACGCCTTCCTCCACTCATTCCAAATTAATAATATAAGTGTAGACCAGATGTGGCTTGAATTCAAAGAAACAGTATCGGCAGTAATTGAGAGATTTGTACCAAATAAATTAACAAAAGACAGAGCTGATCCTCCTTGGTACACAAACCGGGTTGCAGAAACAACTAGACAAACATGTCAATTTTATACAGACGCAAAATCCCCGAGATTGGCGATCTTTTATAGAAGCTCGAAATTTGGCGCGGACTTCAGTGCAAGATGTCTATAACAATTTCCACAACGAAACTTTGTCTCGAAACCTGGCAGAAAATCCAATGAGATTCTGGTCGTATGTGTAGTATGTTAGCGGCAAGAAACAATCAATGCCTTCTCTGTGCGATAGTAATGGAGGTAATATCGAAGATAACGCTGCCAAAGCAGAGTTACAAAACACAGCCTTCCGAAATGCCTTTACAAAAGAAGACGAAGTAAATATTCCAGAATTCGAATCGAGAACAGCTGCCAACACGAGCAGCATAGAAGTAAATATCCTTGGAGTAGTGAAGCAACTTAAATGACTTCATAAAAGCAAGTCTTCTGGCCCAGACTGTATACCAGTTAGGTTCCTTTCGAAGTATGCTGATGCATTAGCTCCATACTTAACAATCATATACAACCGCTCGCTCGACAAAAAATCCATACCCATAGACTGGAAGGTTGCACAGGTCACACCAATATTCAAGAAAGGTAGTAGGAGTAATCCACTAAATATAGGCCCATATCGTTAACATCGATATGCAGCAGGATTTTGGAACATATATTGTGTTAAAACATTATGAATTACTTCGAAGAAAACTGTCTATTGACACACAGTCAACATGGGTTTAGAATACATCGTTCTTGTGAAACACAACTAGCTCTTTATTCGCATGAAGTTTTGAGTGGTATTGACAAGGGATTTCAGATCGATTCCGTATTTCTGGTTTTCTGGAAGGCTTTTGACACTGTACTACGCAAGTGGCTTGTAGTGGAATTGCGTGCTTATGGAAAATCGTCTCAGTTACGTGACTGGATTGTGTTTTCCTGTGAGAGAGGTCACAGTTCGTAGTTATTGACGGAAAGTCATCGAGAAAAACAGAAGAGATTTCTGGCGTTCCCTAAGGTAGTGTTATAGGCTCTTTGCTGTTCCTTATCTATATAAACGATTTGGGAGACAATCTGAGCAGCCGTCTTAGGTTGTTTGCAGGTGAGGCTGTCGTTTATCGACTAACAAAGTTATCAGAAGATTAAAACAAATTGCAAAACGATCTAGAAAAGATAACTGAATGGCAGTTGACCCTAAATAACGAAAAGTGTGAGGTCATCCACATGAGTGCTAAAAGGAATTCGTTAAACTTCGGTTACACGATAAATCAGTCTAATCTAAAAGCCGTAAATTCAACTAAATACCTAGGTACTACAATTACGAACAACATAAATTGGAAGAAACACATAGAAAATGTTGTGGGAAAGGCTAATCAAAGACTGCGTTTTATTGGCAGGACACTAAGAGAAAGTAACAGATCTACTAAGGAGACTGCCTACACTACGCTTGTCCGTCCTCTTTTAGAATACTGCTGTGCAGTGTGGGATCCATACCAGATAGGACTGACGGAGTACATCGAAAAAGTTCAAAGAAAGGCAGCACGTTTTGTGTTATCGCGAAATATGGGAGAGAGTGTCACAGAAATGATACAGGATTTGGGCGGACATCATCAAAAGAAAATCGTTTTTCGTTGCGGAGGAATCTTCTCACGAAATTTCAATCACCAACAATCTCCTCAGAACGCGAAAATATTTTGTTGACACCGACCTACATATGAAGAAACGATCATCGTGATAAAATAAGGCAAATCAGAGCTCATACGGGAAGATGTAAGTGTTCGTTCTTTCGGTGCGCTATACAAGATTGAAATAATAGAGAAATGTGAAGGCGGTTCGATGAATCCTCCGCCAGGCACTTAAATGTGATTTGCGGAGTAGCTATGTAGATGTAGATGACACCAATTTTACCGACAAGCCAGGAGTAAGCAACAGTGCGGTAAAAGATGGTGTAAAACAGGTGGAGCAGGCTACTGAAACCTGTAAATCAAGCACAAGGTTGGGATTTGTGCATCGGCTGATGGAGTGGTCCTTCCACCTTATGTAGTGTATAAGGCAAAACAGGTCTACCCAGGATGGTGTGAGACGAGCAGTCCACAACTGCAGTGCTAGAATTTGGTTTGACCTGCCAACTCTTACTGACTGGTTCAGGAAACTTTTGCTTCCACATCTAAAAAATTAACTGGATGTAAAATTGCAATGTAAGATAATATATCCAGTCATTTGTCTTCTTTGGATGGAGTTAAACTTTGTGAAGGTAATGACATATCTTTCGTTTTACTATCTTCAAACTCAACACAGCTCTGTCAGCCTTTGGATGTTACATATATCAGACCTCTGAAGAGAACTTGGAGGAAGGTCTTAAATGAATGGAAGAGCAAGACCAGAGGGCTTCTTCACAAAAGTGCTTTTGCAGCTGTCCTTTGTGAATCCTTCAGGAAGGTTTGTCTCAAGTCTGCAGCAAATGTGAAGACGAGAGTTTATCGCCTCTGAGACACTCTCATTCAGTCCTAAAAAAGTCTGCGAGAAAATCCCAAACAATAGGTCCAGCGAACCATCATAGGCTGATACCATCACCGTCAACAGAGACCTCATGTTGGAGAAACTGTGAAATTGGGAAGGAGAAAGGGAAAAGGAGTGTCATTTACACCTGGGAAAGCTAATTGCATTGAAGATATTTGTTGCATTGAGAACAAAGATGATACTGAGGTAGGAGGGAGGCAATATGTCCCTAATGGAATTAATAACCAGAGGGGCACTTGGAAGAAGATGGCAAAAAAAGAATGTAATTCTCTCAGTGAGGATAAGAGAATGCAAGCAGAAGGAGGAGACATCTCTCACAGGCCTATTGTTGAGAGTGATTCTGCAGAAAGAAATATTTACATTGTAGGAGATATTGTTCTCAAAAATGGTTCAAATGGCTCTGAGCACTATGGGACTTAACATCTGAGGTCATCAGTCCCCTAGAACTTAGAACTACTTAAACCTAGCTAACCTAAAGACATCACACACATCCGTGCCCGAGGCAGGATTCGAACCTGCGACCGTAGCGGTCGCGCGATTCCAGACTGAAGCGGCTAGAACCGCTCGGCCACCACGGCCGGCCGGATCTTGTTCTAGTTGATCTGAAAGACAATAGTGGTAACCATAAATTTCTTACTGGGAAAAATATTCGTATCAATGATGAGGCTGAGGACTTCACACTGTTTCATGAGGAAAAGGATCACTCACAAAAAAGCACATGTTGTCTTTCTTGAAGCTATTGACAAAGCTTTTACAAAGCATGCTGAAATTGTAACAAAAGTAAGAGACCGAGGTATCAGATGAGGTCAAGATGTGTACTATATGATCAAAAGTATCCGGACACCTGGCTGAAAATGTATTACAAGTTCGTGGCACCCTCCATCGGTAATGCTGGGATTCAGTATGATGTTAGCCTTGATAACAGCTTTCACCCTCGCAGGCATACGCTCAAACAGGTGCTGGAAGATTTCTTGGGGAATGGCATGCCATTCTTCTCAGAGTGCTGCACTGAGGAGAGGTAACGACGTCAGTCGGTGAGGCCTGGCATGAAGTCGGTGTACCAGAACATCCCACAGGTTTTCTATAGGATTCAGGTCAGGACTCCGTGCACGGCAGTCCATTACAGGGACGTTATTGTCGTGTAACCACTCCATCACAGGCCGTGCATTATGAACAGGTGCTCGAACGTGTTGAAAGATGCAATCGACATCCTGAAACGTCCCCTTTGAAAAATTTTACAAGACTGTGCTTAACCTGACACAGACACCCAATGCGAAATCCTGGCAGGGTCGCCATATGAAACGTCCCCTTTGAAAAATTTTACAAGACTGTGCTTAACCTGACACACAATATTTTTTTAGCGCAACGCAATCTGACTTTCAACACACAATATTTTGTTAGCGCAACGCAATCTGACTTTCAAAATTCTCTACAAGAGAATGGCCCTGACTAACATTAAACTATACCTTTCACAAAGCACTTACCTCACAAAAATCTTCGCTGCTCAAGCTACTGCAATACAGCGAGCGCCACTACTGCCAGCTAAATAAAAGATTCAAACTATGGAAGGCACTAACTACTGATAGGGATAGTTACCAAATGAAAGATATTAATAGAGAACAAACAATGTATTTACCTTGATATCATGACAAATTACAAAACTCCGCCATCTCTCTCCCCACATCCACCACTGCTGGCGGCTCACCTCCAACTGCCCAACGCTACGCGCTGTTCACAGCCAGCTGCCTAACACTACAATGGTTGAGTATTACAACAATGCAAAGCAGCCACAGACTGCACACGGCACAGCCGGTGATTTTCATACTGAGGTGGCGTTATCAATAAAAAAACCTAAACAGCCTACTTACAATCCCCGAATTGCTCTTCAACACTGGGAAGCAAGAAGGTGCTTAAAACATCAATGTATGCCAGTGCTGTCATAGTGCCATTCAAAATAACAAGGGGTGCAAGCCCCCTCCAAGACAAACGCGACCACACCATAAAACCACCACCTCCGAATTTTCCTGTTGGCACTGCACACGCTGTCACATGACGTTCACAGGGGATTCGCCATACCCACACCCTGCCATCGGATCGCCACATTGTGTAACGTGATTCATCACTCCACACAACAAAACTCCACTGTTCAATCGTCCAATGTTATACACTCCTTACACCAAGCGTGGCGTTGTCTGACATTTACCGGCATGATGTATAGCTTATAAGCAGCCGCTCGACCATGAAATCCAAGTTTTCTCACCTCCCACCTAACTGTCATAGTACTTGCAGTGGATTCTGATGCAGTTTGGAATTCCTGTGTGATGATCTGGATAGATGTCTGCCTATTACACATTACGACCCTCTTTAACTGTTGGCGGTGTCTGTCAGTCAAAGACAAGGTCAGCCTGTATGCTTTTGTGCTGTACGTGTCCCTTCATGTTTCCACTTCACTATCACGTCGGAAACAGTACACCTAGGAGTGTTTAGGAGTGTGGAAATCTCGCATACAGACATATGACGCAAGTGACACCCAATCACCTTACCATGTTCGAAGTCCATGAGTTCTGTGGAGCGCCCCATTCTGCTCTCTCTACTACTGAGGTCACTGATATAGAGTACCTGGCAGTAGGTGGCAGCACAATGCACCTGATATGAAAAAGTATGTTTTTGGGGGTGTCCAGATACTTTTGATCACATAGTGTATTAACGCCAGATATTATACACGTTATTTAATATACTGACATTTTTATAGTGATGAAACATTATTTGTTTCCGACAGGCAATGTCTTGTTAAGGAACATTATTCCCACGGACATTAAATAAGTCTGAAGAGATTTGAATATTTCTTACAATTTGTAATTCATAAATGATGTACTAATTAATAAGTACAATATGTTAATGAAGGTTTATAGATGATTTTATGTTATATTTGTCCCATCATCTTTTTCTTTAAATGTAAAATTGAGATCAACTTTCCCGTCACCACCTTTACATGTGACACATTGCATTACATTACAATACACTAATACTTTTTTACATAGATCATGAATTCACATTTTGTAATGATGTGGAATATGTCAGTTTAACATAGGTTTTCTTTACATAATATAATTAATTTTTTTTAGAGTTTCTCCTTCATAGCTAAAAATGCGTCTATTGAGTAGAAGGAATTGCCATTCACAAATTCTTTTAATTTGTTTTTAAATGATGTTTGGCTATCTGTCAGACTTTTAATGCTGCTTGGCAAATGGGCAAAGATTTTTGTGGCAGCATAATTCAACCCAGAATAATGGAGATCATCCTTTATCCTAATGTTGTGGCTATGCAATTCACTTTTATTTTTGAACTGGGATCGGTTGCCAATAACCAATTTCATGAGTGAATACATGTATTGCAAAGGCACTGTGAATACTCTGAGCTCCTTAAATAAATGTCTGCAAGGTGACTTTGTGTGGACTCCAGCTATTATTCTGATTAAACGCTGCTGTGCAATGTATACTTTTTCCCTTAATGATGAATTACTTCAAAATATGATGCCATATGAAAGCAGTGGATGAAAATAGGTATGTTTATCAGCCATATTGTAATAATCGTAATAGCATCAGTAGCTGAACCTAACTGTTCCAGCAGATCATCAATGTGTTGCTTCTAAATCAATTTCTCATCAGTGCACGCAACCAGAAATTTTGAATATTCTGTCTTAGCGACACACTTCTGTTCAAAGTCTATATTTATCAGTGGTGTTTGCCATTTACTGTATAGAAATGTATGTACTGTGTTTTCTCAAAATTTAATGAGAGTCCATTTTCAGAGAATCACTTAATGATTTGCTGAAAGACACTATTTACAATTTCGTAAGCTGATTGTTGTTTGTTGGATGTGATTACTAAACTTGTATCATCAGAAAAAAGAACTAGCTTTGCATCTTCATGAATATAGAGTGGCAAATCATTAATATATATCAATAAGAACAATAAGGGACCCAAGACTTAACCCTGTGGGACACCATTCTTGATACCTCCCCAGTTAGAGGACTCTGCTGATTTTCATAGAATATCTGTACTATTAATTTCAGCCTTCTGCATTCTTACAGATAAATATGAATTAAACCATTTGTGTACTGTTCCACTCATGCCACAATAATTAAGCTTATCTAGAGGAATTACATTGTTCACACAATCAAAAGCTTTTGAGACGTCACAAGATATCCCAATGGGTGATGTTAGATTATTCAGATCAATAAAAATATACATAGCATTTCCTGTTGAAAAGCCATTCTGAAAACCAAATTGACATTTTGATAGTACTTCATTTTTATACATATGTGACACTAGTCTTGAATACATTACTTTTTCAAGAATTTTCGATAAAGCTGTCAGGAGTGTGATTGGGCGGTAGCTGTTTGCATCAGACCTACTCCCTTTTTTCTGCAATGGTTTAACATTAGCAGATATCACTCTATCTGGAAAAATGCCCTGCTTCAGTGAGCCACTACATATGTGGCTGAGAACCCTGCTTATCTGTTGGGCACAAGCTTTTAGTAGTCTGTTGGAAATGCCACCAGTTCCTTGTGAGCTTTTAATTTTGAGTGAATTTGAAGACTAGACAGAAAGAAGGGGTTACGTCATTAAAATGACTTAGTGGTATCATTATGAAGTTCATCATATGTGCTTTCAGTTCGGTGAACTTAATGAATGTGATGGATATAGTCATGGAGATGTAGCCAGATTAAAATATAGATACACGGAGAACATGGGTCAAGTCTGTCCAATACACAGGCAGAAAAGGTGAAGTCCAGCAGGTGCGGATTTCTAAGATGTATTTATTTTTTGTCTGCTTTTATGGAATTCTCATTGTTGACATAGTTAAATGCAATGTCATTGTTGATCTTTCTTATGTATTGTCGAAGCTAATACAGAGCAGATTGGCATTAGCTTCTTTGCTTTGTGCTGTGGTGAAACTGAATTTCGTGCGGTGATTTGTGCTAACACAGAGCAGCCTTGACAATCACTTCAGCGCTTTGTGGTGTGGTAGACAGAATTGAATTTCGTGTAAAATCCAACTGAGGTCGGTGTTTCAACTGGTGATGGAATATCCAGAGTCAAGCTGCAGTGGCAAGTCTAGAAAAAGACAGAACTACGGTAATCAGAAGTATCCAAAAACCTAAGAACAATGTCACATGAAATAGGAGATCATTATAACTTCAAGAAGAATTGTACTACATTAATATCTAATTTCAGTTTGCTGAAGGACTGGAATGAGCAAAGTTGTCACCTGACAGGACTGATTGCAGTTGACAATGTACAACGCCAAAGGCCTTACAGAGATGAGACAGTATCTACTTTGCATCATTATACATTTCATTATAAGATCAGAATAATGAGAGACAATACTGTGACAGAATTGTCTGTTTGTCAAAAGGCCTTTATATCACTGCATGGTATTTCAAAGAAAAGATTAGAAACTATGAGGAATTCCTTAAAAATGAAGGCATGGCGCCAGTTGATAAACGAGGGAAACATGGAAACCAAGTTCAAATACTTTCAACAGAAACAGAGCAAAATATTTGCACTTGCATCAAGTCATTTAAAGGACGATCCAGTCATTACAGCATAAATAAAACACAAAAACTGTATTTGCCTAAAGAACTCACAATCAAGAAGATGTTTAAGGTGTTTCAAGAAGAGACATATTCTACTTGTTCATACTATATGAAACTTATCGTTAAATATTTAATACAAAATTTAATATCTCATTCGGTTTCCCTCGAAGTAATACATGCTGTACTTGTGATAAGTTTTCTGTAACATTCAAAGCTCTAGAGGCACAACTCACATATGCAACGGATGGAAATGAAAGATCAGACATTCAAAATAATATTAAGAGAGAGAAAGAAGATTGAATACAAACTGCACCACCACAAAGCTGATGCATTCTATCAGCATAAAAGACAGTCTCGACAGACAAGCAGAAAGTTTATAAACACAGAATCGATATGTATGGTTTCCCAACAAAACCTTCCTTGTCCAAACATCAGCCCCAACATTGTCTATTATAAGCAACAGCTTTCTCTGTATCTATTTAACATACATCAACTCTCAGACAGTAATGCAGTGTTTTATGATTATCCTGAAACTATATGGAAGAAAAGCTCAAATGAAGTAGTTTCTTTCCTACATCGTTTCTGCATCCTGAGGTTAAAAATTTGGAAATCTTCTATTACTCATGTGGTGGTCAAAACCAAAACTACACCCTTTTCAGGTTCATCTATTATCTCGTCCATCATGCAAAGCGTTTTGAATCAATTCGTGTGACATTCCCAATAAGACATTCATGCCTATAAAATGACAAAGACGTGGGCCTCATCAGATGTAAAACAAAAGCTGAGCTCCCAAAGGACTGGGCAGACATAATTAAAGATGCCCATGAGAAACCGACTCTTTTTAGGTTGTTGCTCAATGATACATGATAGGACTGAAAAAATTTAGTTACAAATAAAGATCAGTTTAAAAGGAGCCTGAAAGACTTACTAGTGGCCAACTCCTTCTACTCCATTGACGAATTTTTTAATAGAAACAAATGATGTAATGTATATATTCATACTATTAGTATTGTTATTTCAGCTTAAAAAAATTTTTGACATGTTCCACATCCACGAGGATCTCCTCAGCACGGATCTATGGAACGAAAACTAATCTAATCTAATCTAATCTCTTGCAACCAAAATAGCGACTAAAATGTCCATTCCAATGACGAATTATTAAGGAAATGAAGACAGAACGTCATACATTGTGACACAACGACTATTGGCTCACATCAGCCGTTGCTGCTCCTGTGGGCAAATGAAAGAGGAACTAGAACTTGCAGAAGGAGAGTTTTTGTTCACTTCGCCCTGTTACGAAAGTAGGCTGGTAAAGACTTTAGTCAGAGTAAGTAAATGAAACTAGATCATATCAGTGTGTGAAATAACAGGTCCTGCTTTATTATGACAAACATATTGAGATACCATGCTAATAAGAGATCGCATGTCCAATGTTTCAGGACTGCTACCTGTCACCAAGGAAAAGTATCATGATCTGCAAGAACTGAAGGTGTTCTGTGACACAGGGGCCCAAGGCTACTACACAAATGTTCGTTTCTGGCAGTGAATTTACAAACACGTTTTGTGTTGTTTGTTTGTAATAAGTAAAGAGTGAGAAATAAAGACTGTGGGTTATAAAAATTGTGATTTATGCTGATAATTGAAATGACATCCTGTTAACAATATTTTTAATGTATGAGTTGTAACCATTTATTGAATAACTATTGACAGTTGCATACCAGGTAATTTAAAGATACAAAAGTTGAGACATGGGCTTATTAATCATTATAATTTACATGATTTCATTGAAAATAGAAACAGAATATTGATAAACAGTATTGTTGCTAAAACCTGAATAGTCATAAACATCCTGTACAGTAATGATGACTCAAAGATGAACAGATCTTTGTCAGTGGAGTTGCGGGCAAGTCTTATAGTGAAGTATCATCCCAATATCACATTAAATTCTGACTACTACAATCTAATTGGTGCATTATATAAACAAATTTAAATATAGACATTCGGATAAAACGACATACAGGGTCCAATTTTTTAATATTTTTTCCACTTTTAAGGAATCCTAACGAAAAGGTCGTTGAATGTACTGTAAATTATGAAAGCATATTTTAATAACCAATGAAAGCGTAACGTTTTAATCTTTAAAATTGCTCTCCTGAAAAATCTATAAAATGGACTTAACCCCCTCTTTCCATGTGTTCATTTATTATTTTCCAATTTCAGTAGGAGAAGTGTACTGAATTTCAGTTTTAGCAAATTGCATAGGTATTTGTCCCTTACACATACTGCCTTGCATTTTCTAATGAATACCAGGATCGCATTTTCTCTAAAACACTTGAAAAATTATTATTAAAAATGTTTTCTACTTTAAACTTTTTGTTAACAAAGTGTTAATTGAGTTTCCCTTTTAACAATATTCCAAATTGTTTTAATTACATTATCAGAGGTGCTAATCTCAGACATAATGCACATACTTCTACACTTTTTACTAATTTTTCCAAATACAGTGCAGCGGTTTTATAAAGTTTCACTGTTTCTGGATCATTACTCCTTCTAGCTATAAGATACATTTCCCTTTCTGTTCACATCATATTTTTATCCCTTCAGTAAGCTATGACATTTTAGTTGGTTTCTTACAATTGTGTTTCACTGTTTTCTTCGGGAAACTGTTTTCAAATATATTCACAAAAGTATCATGAAATACGTTAAATTTGAAATTAGCATCAGGTTCCATGTGCTCTCATCCCAACCTAGCTGTTCCAAACTTCCACTAAAATTTGCAGTTGTTGTATTGTTAACTGAACACACTGTTTTGGAGGACTGTTTCGCATTTCTGTATGCAGCTGTGTTATATACTGTAACTAGCTCTGCATCATGATCACACAGACCATTCTTAACAGTTTTCATGTGATTAAATGTATCTTTGTCTATAAAAACATTATTTATCAGTGTGCTGCTTTCCTGTACCACTCGAGTAGAAAATCAATAACTGCCGTCAAATTGAAATAACCCAAGTAACACTTCAAGGTCAGGTTTTCTATCAGAATCTTTCAGAAAATCTACAATGAAATCACCACAAACAATTCGCTACCCTCTGTCTGACGGACAGCACATCAAAGTATCCAAGCTTTTCAGAGATTGCTGAAAATTTCCCAACGGGGATGTATACATAGCTACAATTACAAAAGTAGCGTTATTTATTTTAAGCTTTCATGCATGTGCTTCTATATGATGCGCTACACAAAATTCATCAGTTTCAGTTTTTCACACTTTCATAAATTTTGACACATAGAACAACTCCTCCTCTCTCCATAGTCTCTCTCCTTACATGAGCTGAAAGCTTATATGCACCTATATTTACCTTTTCCATAACTATGACTATATGATGTTCACCTTCCAAAAGACGAAAACCGAATTTTGCGAAAGCGTTTTTTGATGTCATGTTTAGATATTTAAGTTCCGAAGCAGGCTTGGTAATCCAGTTAAATACGACGTCTGAGAAATAGCTGATACAATTTCTGATTCAGTCAACACAAACGTTATTTCTCTTCACTTAAGGATTAATGGTAGACAGCTTCATGCTCAGTCTCACATTTCTGCTTCTACTTCGCAGCACTATAAGTTCGTATTGACCGAATATTCTGAAAACAAGTCGTAACTTGACAACGCAAGCACATTTCAAAACTGGTTGCGTTTACATGGGAAGCGGAGATCGATTGCGGAATTGGAAAACCTATAACTAGAAGAGGATTTTCATAATAGATTTTGAAGTTTTAAATGACTACCAGAAAACGGTATTTGGTAATCGGTAGGAGCCGTATGTAAACGAAGTGTGTTAGAAACCTCTGAGGTCGGTTTCTGTGTTGTTTCAATGGTGATCGACTTTAGCAGCCTCCTATCCTAAAGTCGATCACTGTTGTATCGGTTAACGCGTATCGATTATTACAGAAGTGCACTAAATTTTTAATGTTTTACGAAATAAGATGGATAGAAGATTCTAAATTATAGTTTCCACATGTTAATTAATTGCTACAAGAACAATAATTTAAAGACCGACTTTAGCAGCATTTACAATCAATATTCCTGTCCATTTGCTGTATGTTTTGGGCTTGCAATTACCAACTTTTTCTTTTCTGCACTGGGTTACAAGGAGTAATCACGAAACAGATTTTGACACCAAAAAACCTGGCGTCAACGAGTTTCGTTACACAAAAAGTGATGTATGTGCTATTTGCAAGATGTTTTGTCAAAAAAAATATTCGTTATGGTACCAGCCCATAATAATAAAGAGGTAGCCCACTGCACGTTGTGTCCAAAGGATTTCAGTATATTCTCATGTTGGCCAAAGTGACACAGAAAGGCACAGAAGTATCACTGATCATACGAAGAAAGAAGTGCAAAAATGACGAGATACTTAAATGTATTTCTGATTACTCATCAAATAAGCACTCTAGAAGAAAACGTACAGCTGTCTAAGTAATTAAAATTGCGTTAAGCACACACTGTGATATAATTCTCTCGACTGGGAAGCTAAGCTTGATAATATCTTATATAGTGATTCAATAATTACACAAAAACGTAAACTTGGAGGAACAAAGGCCAGCGCAATTGCACATAATGTTTTAGGTCCAGTGTCTGTTTAGGAAGCGATAGAGGTCCTTCAAAGTGGCACTTTTTTGTTAGTGTTGTTACAGACGCTTCTAATCACGAACCAACAAAACTATTTCCGTTGCTGGTAAGATTTTATAGCCCAAATACAAATTTAAAAACATGGGTGCTTGACTTTTAAAGAAGCACATGAAGCTGCATTAGTAATTTGGTTGATGGGTTTGTGAGATTGAAGGGACCAGACTGCTAGGGCCATCGGTCCCTTTTTCCAAAAACTTCAAACACCCACAAAGAAATAAAAACGAACAATGGAGACGACAAGAGACGACACAGGACAAGAAAGACGCAGACAGAGACCAGACAGAAGGAATTAAAATCACACAGAGTGTAACAGTGGTTGGCCGACCATAGAGACAAAAAAGGAAAAGCCAACCACCTAGCAACACACGAAAAAACCCAGTCTACAATCGTAGGCCAAAGGCCAGACTCAACACAAAAAAATGACAAACACTTAGATCAAGTTAGAAAAGCCCTCTTCCCGAATAAAACGCAAAACTAAGCCTGCCTTGGCAGTGTCATCTGTTAAAAGGGCAGGGAGCGTATCAGGCATCGCAAACGTCTGCCTGAGCACAGTTAAAAGGGGACAGGCCAACAAAATGTGGACCACCGTCAAAGCCGACCCGCAGCGACATAGAGGCGGGTCCTCACGGCACAGTAAATAGCTGTGTGTCATCCGGGTGTGGCCAATGCGGAGCCGACAACGGACAATTGATTCCCTGCGTGTGGCTCGCATGGATGACCGCCACACATTCGTCGTCTACTTGATAGCATGGAGTTTGTTTGGTGTGGTCAAGTTGCGCCATTCAGTGTCCCAAATCGCGAAAACTTTGCGGCGGAAGATTGCTCGCAAATCGGTCTCTGGGAGGCCAATGTCCAGAGATGGTTTACTGTTGGCCTGTTTGGCCAGGCGGTTAACATGTTCATTGCCCGGTATCCCAACATGGCCTGGCGTCCAAATGAAGGTCACTGAGTGTCCACTCCTGTAGAGGGCATGAAGAGTCCTGGATTAACAATACCAAAGGATGCCTAGGGAAGTACTGGTCGAGGGCTTGTAGGCTGCTTAAGGAGTCACTACAAATGATGCAGGACTCACCAGAGGAGGAGCAGACATGTTCCAGAGCGCGATAGATGCCAACCAGCTCTGCAGTGATTACACTGCAGCCAACCAGCAAGGAGCGTTGTTCTGTATGGTCAACAGGAACGTAAGCAAAGTCAACAAGACCGTCGACCAGTGATCCATCAGTGTAGATGATGTCTGAGCCCCCAAACTCGCCAAGAACAGAGAGAAAATTCCGACGGAGGACCTCAGGTGGGACTGAGCCTTTGGGGCCAAGCAATAGGTCCAGCTGAAGCTGCAGCCGGGGTATTGACCATGGACGGGTACGGAAACGAGACTGCAGGAAAGGTGGTAGGGGGGAAGGTCACGAAGAAGTGACTGGACACGGACAGTGAAGGGATTCCCAATTCTGGGCCGCCATTGCAGGAGATGGACTGCCGTGTTGGGGAAAAGAAGACGGTAATGTGGGTGGCGAGGTGAACTATGGATGTGTGCAGTATAGTCTGTGAGCAATAGTTGCCGCTGGAGCCGCAATGGAGGAACGCCTGCTTCTACAAGGAGGCTGTTCACGGGGCTAGATCGAAAGGCTCCCGTAGTGAGGCGAACTCCACAGTGGTGGACAGGGTCTAGTAGATGCAGTACAGAAGGGGTGGCTGAACCATACACCATGCTTCTGTAATCAACACGGGACTGGACAATAGCTTGGTACAGCTGCAGTAGTGTACAACGATCAGCACTCCAGTCGGTGTGACTCAGGCATCGAAGTAGATTGACATGCCGCCAGCACTTGTCTTTAAGTTGACGAATATGGGGAAGCCAACTTAAGCGGGCATCGAAGACCAATCCCAGGAAGCGGTAAGTCTCCACTACATCTAGTAGTTGGTCATTGAGGTAAAGTTCAGGATGAGGGTGGGCGATACAATGTCGACAGAAGTGCATCACTCAAGTTTTGGCAGCCGAAAACCGGAAGCTGTGATTGAGAGCTCATGACTGTGCCTTCCGTACAGCTCCCTGCAGATGGCGTTCAGCTACAACAGCAGAACAGGAGCAGAAAGAAAGACAAAAATCATCGGCATAGAGGAGGGGAGAGACTGACGCTCCTACAGCAAGCACAAGACCATTGATGGCAATTAGAAAGAGTGGGACGCTCAGGACAGAGCCCTGCAGGATCCCATTCTCTTGTGGATGGGGTGTGCTATGAGAAGCACCAATGCGAACTCGGAAAGTGCGGGAGGATAAAAAGTTCTGAATAAAAATCGGGAGTGGTCCCTGAAGACCCGATTCATGCAGAGTAGCGAGAATGTGGTGTCGCCAAGAAGTATCGTAGGCCTTCATGAGATCGAAAAAGATGGCGATGAGGTGTTGTCACCGGGAAAAGGCTGACCAAATGGCAGACTCCAGGTACACCAAGTTGCTGATGGAGGAGCGTCCTTGGCGAAAACCGCCCTGGGACGGAGCCAGGAGGTCCCGAGACTCAAGGAGCCAAATCAGTCGCTGGCTCACCATGCGTACAAGCAACTTGCAAAGAACGTTGGTGAGGCTAATGGGGGGTAGCTGTCCACCTCCAGTGGGTTCTTGCCAGGTTTCAGAACAGGGATTATGATGCTTTCCCACCACTGCGACGGGAACTCACCCTCAATGCAGATACAGTTGTAAAGGTCTAGGAGGCGCTGCTGGCAGTCCACCGAGAGGCGTTTGAGCATCTGACAGTGGATGCGATCTGGCCCGGGAACCATATCAGTATAAGCAACTAGGGCACTTTGGAATTCTCTCACTGAATGGAGCATTGTACGATTCAGGGTGGCGCGTGTGAAATGAAATGCTCTGACGTTCCAACTGCTCTTTCAGGGAGCAGAAGGACAGTGAGTAATTTGCAGAAGCAGAACACTGAGCAAAATGCTCTGCTAAGTGATTTGCAATGGTGTTGGATTCAGTACAGACTGCTCCATTCAGTGAAATCGCAGGGACGCTAACAGGGGTCCGATAGCCATAGATTCACCTAATCTTGGCCCAAACCTGTGATGGAGAGGTATGGAGGCCAATGGTGGAGACATACCTTTCCCAGCACTCCTGCTTGTGTTGGCGAATGATGCGGTGGGCCAATGCACAGAGCCATTTAAAGGCAATGAGGTGTTCGAATGAGAGATACCGCTTGTGACGCTGGTGTGCCCACTTGCGATCTTTAATCGTCTCAGCGATCTCAGGCGACCACCAAGGCACAGTTCTCCACCGAGGGGACCCAGAAGAACGGGGAATGGCAGATTCTGTGGTGACTGGGGGACTGGCTCTGGCAGAACCAGTGGTGGGCTGGAAATGAGAACATAGGACTGTGAAGAAGGTACATTCACATATGGGGCCAGGCACAGTGGGTGGGCCTCTGGAGACGGAGGAGAGGAAAGAATTCCATTAACTGAAGGAGTGGATGATCCAGGGGAGGAAGAGGACTGGACTACACATGGGGTCAAGGTTAATTCTATTGTCCATCTGTAGTGTGTACATGCAATGACCACGCTGACTGTGTATGACCACTCTAATCCAATGCTCATGCTGACTGAAGGTTCAGACCCAGACCAGTATCCCAGGTGCATAGCTTGCCACTGGAGGGCGCTGGAAGGCCTCAGTGCGAGGAACAGAAGATTCAGCACTGTTTGTGGCTGGTGGCCTCGCAGGAGATCTGCTGGGCTCTTCTGTTCAATGGGCACAGACCTGCAGGAACTCAAAAATCTGTGAGGGCATTGTCTAACAGGGCGTGACCAATATACCTCTTCATCTGCATCTTAAATGTGCATCTTAAATGTGCCTTCCCATTCGACTGAAGATGGAACGGGGGTACACACATGCGATTTATACCACGGTTAGCATGGAAATCATGAAAAGTGTGCGAGAGGAATTGAGGACCATTGTCCATTACCTCGGTGCGGGGCATTCCGTTGATTGAGAACAACCTCATGAGGGTCCATAGCATTGCCTTTTCTGTAGTGGAACAGCAGCTGATGATGTTCCGGTATCTGGAGTACACACTAATAACCAACCATGAAGAATAACATTGCTGGGAGTGGCTTGATGGCCTGCACATTTAGAGTATACGACAATGAAATGTTCAATCTCCCAGTCTACGCTGGGTCAATACACATGGCAGTAAACCAACATCTTCATGATTAAAATGAGAAATTTAGTGAAAAATATTGTTTATTTCAACATTTTTGATTAATTCTTAACTCTAATTGAAATATCACATTATCAAATTTAATATTTTGTCAATTTTGTGGAAATTAATAAGATTTTGTAAAAATAGCCACCATGTTAACATAGTTAATGAAACAAAGAATACAAAAAAGTTGCTGTGATATTACATAAAAGATGTGTAAACTTACAAAAACTGCTATGTAAAAATGATGCACTTGGAACATCTTACTTAGGCTCCAACACTGCAGTTTGTTATATTTCGGTTTGTGAATATTGTTGTTTTCCTCAGTCGAAAGAGCAGTTTGATGCAACTCTTGGCGCTAATCTATCCTGTACAAGCCTCTTAACCTCTGCATGGCTACTGCAACTCTCATCCATTTGAGCCTCCTCACTGTATTCATGCCTAGGTGTGTCTATAGTTTTTACTCCTCCCCACAACACTTCCCACCATTACCAAATGTATGACTCCTTGGTGTCTCAATGTGTCTTATCAACTAATCCCTTCATTTAGTCAATTTGTGCCATAAGTTTCTTTTTTCACAACTTTGATTTAGTGCCTCTTCATTAGTTATTTCAACTACCCATTTTATCTTCAACATTCTTCCGTGACGTCACATTTCAAAAGCTTTTGTTCTCTTCTTGTCTAAACTCCAGACGTATTCCTTCATAAAAGACTACCAAAGAATTATTTGATGTTAACAAATTTCTCTTTTTCATATATGCTTTTCTTTTTACTGCCTGTCACCATTTTATATCCTCTCTATTCTGGCCATTGTCGGTTATTTTTCTGCCCAAATAGCAAAACTCATATGCTACTTTTAGTGTCTTATTTTGTAATCTAATTCCTTCAGCTTAATCTAATTTAATTTGACTATATTCTAAAAACTTCACTTTACTTTTGCTGATATTCATCTTATAACCTTTTTTCAAGATACTACCCATTCCAGTCAACTGATCTCTAGGTGTTCTGACAGCTCTTGACAGCTAGAGTAGAGTTGTTGCTAATGAGTAAACAATTTGGTAAGAACATTACTGATGATTTGGTAATCACTTCACAAATGCTCGATCATTTCTCAGTTCGAATATAATAAATTTTATTAAGACCAAGAAGCTTATGTCCACAAATCAGCATGTTTTTAGAAAGAATCGCTCCTGTGAAACTCAGCTTGCCCTTTTCTCACATGATAAAAGTGAACTATGGATGAAGGGCAACAGGCAGATTCCATATTTCTAGATTTCTGGGAAGCATGTGACATGGTGCCCCATTGCAGGATGTTAAAAAAGGTACGAGCATGTGGAATAGAGTCAAATGTGTGTGAATTCCTAAGGGACCAAACTGCTGAGGTCATCAGTCCCTAGACTTACACACTACTTAAACTAAAGTAAGCTAACTTATGCTAAGAACAACACACACACCCATGCCCGAGAGAGGACTCGAACCTCTGGTGGGAGGTGAAATAGGTTCACAGATATGTGAGTGGCTCAAAGACTTCTTAAGTTATAAAACCCAGTAAGTTGTCCTCAAAAGCGAGTGTTCATCTAAATGATTTGGAAGACAGGGTAGGCACTAATCTGTGGCTATTTGCTGATGATGCTGTGGTGTATGGTAAGGTGTCAAAGCTGAGTGGCTGTAGGAGGATACATGATGATCTAGACAATATTTCTAGTTAGTGCGATGAATGGCAACTAGCTGTAAAGGTAAAAGAATGTAAGTTAATGCAGATAAACAGGGAAAACAAACCCCTAATGTTTGGATACAGCATTCCAGATTTACACTGCCAAATCACTCAAATATCTGGATGTAATGCTGCAAAGTGATATGAAATGGAACGGGCATATGAGGATTGTGGTAGAAAAGGTGAATAACTGACTTTGATTTATTTGGAGATTTTAGGGAAAGTGTGGTTCATCTGCAAGGGAGAGCACATATAGGATGCTAGTGTGATATATTCTTGAGTAATGCTCGAGTGTTTGAGATCTGCACGAGATTGGATTAAAAGAATACGTCAAAGCAAGTCAGCTGTGCACTCCTAGATGTGTTGCTAGTATGTTCAACCAACATGCAGGTATCATGGATATGCTTTGGGACCTCAGTAAGGGAATCCCTGGAGGGAAATGTGATGTTCTTTTTGAAGTACACTATTGAGAAAATTTATTAGAGAACTGGCATTTGAAGCCGACTGCAGAAGACCAAAACATTGTGCATAAGGACCACAATGATAAGATATGGGAAATTAGGGCTCATATGGAGGCATACAGATATGGTAGTCGTTTTTCCCTCACTTTGTTTGCAAGTGAAACAGGAAAGGAAATGACTGGTAGTGGTATGGGGTACCCTCTGCCACACTCCTTAAGGTGGATTGCAGAGTATCAATGTAGATGTACATGTATTGCACAGATGACCTAAAATACACATATGCATAGATCTGGTAACTGGTGAAACATGTTTAACAGCTGTAAGATAATGTGCATAATATTCTATATTTCAAACAAATTGGTAAACACTCCATCATCGTTTTTCCTTTGAGCTGCTTGTATAATCATCACCTGTAGTTATTTTATCTGTAGTGTCATTTTGATATAAAACAAAAATTAAATCCATGAACAAATAAAGTACAATATTTAGTTACATCCTTTGGTAAACCATATGTTTCATCAGCTCTGCTACCTTATCACTTCACTTTTTGCCAGCTGATGTGTTGTTTTTGTTGTTGTTACTTTCTTTTCTCTTTCTCTCTGAAGTGCAAGCGCTCATGTGTGTTATATTAAAAGTATTCAGCTGACAAAATACATAAATATGGATTGTAGAACTGCTTTATACAGCTTTATCATAAACATAATTGAAGATAATGACTTCCAGTATATCTCAGCATATGGCAACAGAATCCATTCAGAAAAATACCTTGCTAAAGCATTGCTCTGAGATATGGAATGTTGAGAACAAGCTCACAGCTTCTCTGACCCTATATTTTGTTACCGTAGTAGCTAGATACACAAGGAAAATGAGAAGAAATTGAAGAGAGGAAATAATTCATTTGAAAGTGGAAAAATAAAGACTAGGATTTAATTAAACATCAAAAATGAGGTCACTACAGACTGTTAAAGGCTGGGTTTTGTAAGTGAGCCATTTACAGGCTCAAAGTTATCACTTTTCACTTTTGTCATTGGAGTTATAGAATCATTGCTAGTGGGCATAACGACAGGCACTGTCACTAAACAACGTAGACCAGAAATATTATCCATACATGCAATGGGCCAGCAGACCGTGGAATGAAAAATTGATTACTAAGGGTACCCACAGTACTGTAAAACAGCAAATAGATGAAAGTGTGCAAGAATATGCTCTAAAATTAAATGTGAAAAAAAGGAGAGACCTGCTATTTTTCAACCTTCTTGGATCAGCTTACCCAATGAATTCCACATTTTAGAAATTGCCTTGCCGACAATGTTATCTCTTGTCGGGGCACCCAGATGGCTGACAGTTACTGGCTTTGCAGTGCTCCAATGGCCATCTAAAGTGAAGGAATTCCAAGCATTCTTACACAAGATCACGTACTACCACAAATTCCTTGTGCAAGTGGCTTTGGTTTCCAACCCTCTAACACAGCTACTGAAAAAAGTGAAACATCTTGCCTGAGACCACGCATTCAAGACTTTGAAAGATGGTTTATGTTCTGTTCTGTGTTTGGCCATCTATCAACCAGGGCTCCAACTTGTGGTTGTGATGGACGCATTGTTGTATGGTGTGAGGGCAATGTTGTCTCAGTGTCGCACCAATAGCTCAGAACAGCCCATCGCCTTCACATCAAAGATGCTTAACAGTGTAAAAATGAATTACTCTGAAACCAAGGAGGCGGCTCTCACCATTATCTATGCTATTAAGAAGTTTCATGTTTCTATATTGTGTTAAGTTTCATTTGATAACTGATCACAAGCTGTTAGTCTCTCTTCACGACCTGTTAGTGTCTCTTTTTGGTTCTGTGGCAAATTCGTCAGACAAGACAGCATTTAGACTTTTCCCTGATTAGATACAATTACGCATTTATTTCTGACCCACAGCACAACATTCAAATACTGATGTTCTTTCATGTTTGCCGATGGACCCCGTCCCTAGTTGTGATCGAGATAAAGCGCTTTATTTTTATCTTGATGAGGAAGCTCACCATATGATAGACTGATTTCCGATTACAAGTTCTTGAATCGCTCAAGCCATTGCTGCTAACCCCGTTCTTTGACAAGTGTGCCGATATGTTCAGTAAGGATGGCCCGAGCGACCTCCGGCATATGCATTGGATCCCGTCTGCAGCTATTTTTTGTTGCAACACACACTCACTTTTGTCAGTGGTGTTCTTTTAGTGTCTACAAAAATGACGCTCCCCAAATGGTTTTCCTGCAACTCTTCAGTGCAGCAATCCTCGCTTCTGCACCAGGATCATTGGGGCATCTCACACAATTTCTTAATAAACCTACCTGTTTCTTAACAATACTAAATGTTAGTTACATTTATAATTCTACAATACTCTATCCCCTACAAAACCTATTACTCTTTTGTATACGCATAGCTGTGATACCATTATTGTTGGCACAAAATATTTCTATAAGTGGCAGTCAAATGAAAAGAAAACAGATGGAAAAAGTACATGAAATGTCTATTATCTCAAAAGTAATTGACAGAATTGTTAATACATTTATCCCATTGTGAGACAAGATGGTCAGTACTTCTTTTGAAAAATGTTTGCTGTTGTCTATGGAACCATGATTGTACCCAGGCATGTGCCTCTTCGTCTGAAGCTAATTAACAGCCACAAATGTCTTTCTTCAGGGCTCCAAAAATATGGAAATTAAGTGGGAGAGATTGGGGCTCTATGGAGGATTTGTAAGGGCTTCCCAGAAAAATTTCTGCTGTGTACTCAAAAAATCCTTGGCAACTTGTGGGCCTGCTCACATTTTATTCCTTATTTTTGAAGCATTGAAGAAAGACACTTGTGGCTATCACTTTGCTTCAGATGAAGAGGTGCAGTAACATGTATTAATAGTTATGATAATTACTTTTGTAATAATAAGCCACAAATGTCTTTCTTCAGGGCTCCAAAAATATGGAAATTACGTGGGAGAGATTGGGGCTCTATGGAGGGCTTCCCAGCAAAATTTCTGCTGTGTACTCAAAAAAACCTTGGCAACTTGTGGGCCTGCTCACATTTTATTCCTTATTTTTGAAGTATTGAAGAAAGACACTTTTCTTTCATCTGTCATGTTATCATTAGACTGTCCCTTACATATTAGCCAATGCTGGTTTGACTAAAAGCCCAGAGAGCTGACCCAGCAAGAGGAAACAAAACTCAATGTGTGAAAAATCTTTTTGGGTCGGGGGGGGGGGGGGGGGGGGGGGGAGGGAGCAGAGAATCTGACCCTGGACAGATGCAAGCATGGAGCAAACAATGCGACTAGCATGAGTGATATGTAACGAAGCTAGTGTAAAACAGAGCCAATATGAAGCAAAGACCAGATCAGATCCAAGATAGTGAATGTCCACAGAGGCACTACTGCTTCTGTCAGCACTGTAAAAATTTGAGATCCATGGTGAGCACAATTTTAGATTGCAAAGAAGAAAAGCATCACAGGTGTAAGAACGTCCTATGTTGCATTTTTGTATCTGCGAGGCATGACAACACTGCAACTCCATCACTGTCCGCACAAAATATAACTATACCAGCGAATGGTTGCCTGATTACAAGTGCTGAGAGCTGGCCCAGGAAGACTGAATCAAACTCTGTGTATGAGTCATTCTAGAGAGTCTAAACACCATGCAGAGATGACACACAAATAACACATGGCCAGTGCAAGTGACTATAATTAAGCATTTGGAAAACAGTGCACAGTATGAGGCAAAGGCCACATCTGAGATAGTTGATGTCTGTGTAAGAACTGCCGGGCCAGTTCTATTGCCACCAGCTGGTAAACACCTGGGTCAGTGGCTCTGTCCATCCAACACCTCACAAACGCCCTCAGTGGCAGCATTCTGTACTATTTTGCTGTGATACCCATGCCATCTCATTTACATCTGTCTCAATATCCACTGGCAGTAATTCTAACAGGGAATTTCAGTTTTATTTTAATATAGTTCCACAATATTATATATGAGTAAAGGTCATGGAATTTTATTTTATGAAAAATTTTGTTTTACCTAACTGAACATTATGAATAAGCTTTATTACAATAATGAAATTATCTGCTATTATATAATGGTAAGACAATTACATTACACTGTATAGATCCAGTTTGCTCAGCTGAGCACCTATTTTGGGTGTTTCCTTTTGGAGCCTTTTCTGTTTGGGAAGTGTAACCAGATTGGTAGTGATTGCTTGAACAAAGATGGGTTCAAATTTCCAAATTAGTCATATCTGTGAGGGCATACAATAAAAAGAAAACATGTGCCCTCTGACAGAATGAGAGTTTCTGAATTAACCATCTTGAGAGTCTCTCTGTCAAGTGCTCTGAATGCTCATTTTGCCTCACCACTGGAGATTTTCCCAGTTGCTTTCAGATACTGATATTTCCACTCCTCGACATGTTCCTGACATTCCTTGCTCCACACAGTATGGTCACCGTGACAATTGACACGCTTCAGAGCAGATGTGCATGGGGATTCCACTTCATGTACAGCTGATCCACATCTACTGCAGGTACATATTGAAGATAATCACTTCACTGAAACTAGTTGTCAATAAATAAATACACATTACAGCATCTTTTTGGTGGTTTCTTGATGTCATTCTGTACGTACATTAAAGGTGTGCAACAATGTTTGCAGAAAACAAGCAACATTAGTGTGCCATAATCTCTGGCATTTCAGTCACCCCATTGGATTCTTGATAATTTTCTTCATGCAAGAGACCATGGCCGTACAGTGTGGGCCAACAATCACTACCCATCATAACCTAATTGAATGTACAAACTCTCTTTCTCTATTAGAAAACTTCACAAAAAGTTAGAATCAACAATGAACAATGTCTTTTATGTAGCAGTGCACTCTGGTGTCTGTATTTGTCATTATCACATACAAACAAGATTCCATTAATGTCTTCAATGAGTTACAATATCTAGTGACTTTTGGCCCAGCCCATATATTTATTGAAAAAAAATTGTAAAGATTTGACTTCAGTTGCTGCTTATATGTATTTAGTTTGTTGAAACTCTCACAACTGGGCAATTTCAGCCTTACAGACCAATTTCAAGTGTTTTACATGCCAACATGTCATAATTTTATCTGATTATTTAACAGCGCATAGCAGTTTTGAAAATGAACTATAAAGTGCAGGTGTCAAATTTAAAAATAGAGTTTTTACCAAATGCATTAATAGCCATCATCAAAACTATTGTCATGTTATAAGTCATTGTATGCGCTGGCTTTCGTTGATTTTTAATAACGAAGCCGAAATGTCAAGTGACATAACAATAGTTTCAAGGATGACTATTTCAACATTCACTAAACATTCTGTTTTCAAATTTGACTTCGGCAACATATATTGATGGTGCACCAGCATGGCTTCTGTCATCTGGCCACTTTATATTAGGTGATTGTCTCAATCTTTACTAATCTCTTGAACTCCAACAAAGAACTTCCTAGGTTTATCTATCATCCTTTTGCCTCATTACATGCTCACGCAACTCCAATTAATTTCTGTTACATTCATAATTGTGTTTTCCAGCCTAGCCTGTTTCCCCAATCAATATGCTTTATTTCCTGTCTCTCTTAGTAACTCCCAACATGCATCTCTCCATTTCTTGCTGAGCAGCACTTTCATTGTGAAGTCTTTTTTTTTTTTTTTGTCCCCTACTGAAGAGAAAAATTTGTGTATGTTTCTGCTAATTTGATAAAATCTGAACATTTCTCACCTGGGCCTCAATTTTGACAATTGTGTGAGCTTCCCGATTTTTTTTTCCTGCAAAACTCACTTGGATATCCCATTTAATATACAGTGTGATTCAGGAGGAATGTCACATACTTTGTGAGGTGATTCTACACGTGAAAATAAACTGAAAAAGTCCAATGAACATGTGTCGGATTTTTTTATCAATACAGAACTGGACTGGGCCAAAGACTACACACATCAATGAATGAATATGAAGACAAGTGTGAATATTGCTACCTGAAATGGTGTTTAGGTGCTGTGGTTGACAGAATAATGGTGAGACAGATGACTGATCCATCTTCCAAGCTGTGTGGGGGCTCTCCAACAGATGGTGGCATTGTGACATCACACTGAGGCAAAAGCTGCAAGCATACCCAGTGTGCAATCGTGGGTCAGATCAATGAGTAGTTGTGAGGCCATGTGCATGTCATGCTTGAGTGTTGTTCAGTTGAGCAAGTCCATTGTGTCTGTGAATACCAACATGCCACATACGTTCAACCATCCAGATTACACAGACATGTTTGTGTACAGACACTGTAATGGCAGTGTGCATGTGGCTGTGACAGAATATCATAGATGTTTCCTGATCTTATGCTTTTTCTAACATTATGTGAATTCAGAGCACTATCCAATGTAAACGTAACACCAGAACTTGCAGTAAAGCAATTTCAGGAAAGGGAAGACATGACTGCAACGGTACAATGGAGTTCCACCAATAGTATATGGTGCATTATCCGTCAGCTCGGTATTCCACAAAAGTGTGGTGTATGTTACATTCTGAGGGCTCGTACCCATTCCGTGTGCAACCTACGCAACATCTGCATCCGGGATCAGTCATCTGTCCCACCATTATTCTGTCTGCCATAGCATGTACGCAGCTATTTGGATGGGTGATGTGTGTAGTCAGTCCATAAACTAACAAGCTGTGGCTATAAACTGAAATTATTTATTTTCTCTGACTCACTGAGGATTATTTCATGTTATTCAGGGAATGCGGCCTGCATATGAGCTTGTCCAGAACTGTCAGGGCACACTTTACTCCCTATAAAAGTGGGGTAAACATATATTATACTGCTGCTTATGGTAGCATATATGGCTATGCCCCCCCCCCCCACCATGTCCGGAACACCATACATTAAAATCTTGTGTAAGTCTGCTGCAATGAATCAACAAGTGTTAGTCTGTTTGGACATTCCCACACTCACATAGTGGCTCCTCAATGGGCAAGGTTATACTTGCAATTTCAGACTGTAGTTCTGTTGAGAGCCTTCCAGGTGGTGAGTGATTTGTTACTTCCGGCCCCAAGTTCTTCCTTCAGTTTCAGGATAGGATTTGGTGTTGCCTCCTTCCATAACTGAAGTCTCCTCTCTTCGATGATGATGTTGATTGGCTATGACATTCAAAGGAAGCTCTTTCTTGAGCAAAGTTGCTTGGGCTGTTCTTGGTGCACTTTTGGAGGGTGACGATTATTTGTCATCTGTTTCTTCCTCTGCACCTCAGCAGCTACTTGCCACCGTATACTGGGAGGACCTATCTCTGTGAGAGCGTAGATTTTTTATGCCAGTTTGGGCTTCAAACATCCTGGTATAATGCAAGATGACTCATTTTTGGCCACATTGTGTTTCACATGGGCCAAATTCTTCCACACAGGCATGGCATATTTAGCTGCCTACAACTAAGTGCAATGGCTCCTGTTCGAAGCACTTGTGGGTCAGCACCCCAATTTGTGTTGGTCAGCTTACGAATGATATTATTTCTAGCACTGACCTTTTGCTTAGTGTCCAAACAGTACAGTCCAACTTCACACCTAAGTACTTTGGAGTGTAGCAGTGCTCCAGCTCTTGCTCTTTCCAACTCACATGGAGTTTTCTTTTAGCTTCCTTATTCCTCATGTGGAAACTAGCGGCTTTGTTGGGTTTGGTTCGGGTGGTTTTGGTGATCGTAGTCCCCCAGTATTTAAAGGTCGCTAGTTAATTCCTCTGCCATTCCCTTGAAGGTGCTCCCTCAACAGCCACAGCCATGTCATCAGCATAAATAAACTGTCTGTCATTGGGATGTATTGGCTGGTAATTGGTATATATATTGAATAGCAAAGGTGATAGAATAATCCCCTGAGTGAGACGAATTTTTTGGTTTTTCCAGCTATTATCTTTTCCCTGCATGATAACATACAAGAACTTATTCTGTAGTACGCATTGCACAAATCTTGAAAATCCAAACTCCTTAGTTACTTTGTGAACCTTATATGTCAGTCTACTGTGGTTAATAGTATCATAGGCTGCCCTCAGATCAATGAAAGCCACACCTGTCACCTGCTTTCTTTGATATTTATCTTCAGTGTGCTGGATTAAATTCAAACTCTGCCCAGCGCATGAGTGTCCTGGACTAAAGCCAGCTCATTCAGGTCTTAAGGACCTCAACTACGGGTTTGGATGTTCTATTAGCACCATTCTCTTGGGGCCTTAAACAGGTGGCACAGCAGAGATACTGGATGGAAGTTGTTAGCATCTATTGGATCCTTGGCTGGTTTTAACAGGGCTGCCATTCCTGATTTTCTCCAGACTTGGGGATCTGCATGGTATTGGTGCAGTTGTTCATTAAGTCTGTTAGCCATCTAAGAGTTTTTGGTCCAAAGTGTTTAATTTGTTTGATCCTTAAATCGTCCTGGCTGACTGCCTCATTATTTTTCATTTTATCCATTACTGTCCATAGCTCCTCAACTGTGAAAGGCACCTCAAGTGAATGGTGTTCATTTTCCAGGTCTCTTATGATAGAAAGCTGGGGCAGTCATAGGTGATTTTCCCATTGAGTAGAAGCTGATGGGTGATTTGGTTTAGCAAAACACGAATGTGAAGTGTTTTGGGGCTTGTTGAGTCAGTCTTGAAGTCCCTGAGTAGACTCCAGGCTTGTCTGCTGTTTTGTTTCATATCCAGTGATATGACTAAGTCACACAACTTCTCCCTTCTATTAATGGTTAAGGCCCAGAGCAGCCTCTCCAGCCTCCAAGGCTTCTTCAGAGAATGGATAGGAATTTTAGAGCTGTTTATATTTTTATAGGGTTATTTATATGTTGTCATCAAGCCCACCTAGGTATTCCTTCCAAATGCCTCTAGGGATGTGTTTCTGAGATATTCATTTGGTGAGCTGTATAAATGTGTCATAGGAGCTAGTGATTGGAGGTATCTCATCAATGTTGGCATCCAGTTATTCTGTGAAAAATCTCCAACATACCTTCTTGAAGATGAACTGCCTTTTAAAAGGTATGGTATATGGGCACACTAAAGCTCTTATGGTCAGTGCGATGGTTTTATGTTGAGTCCGTGGTAGTGTGTCTTCTAGCAACTTAACTGATTGCTAAGATATCCAACATGTTACAGATATGTTGTCAGGGCTGTATCCATGTTCCTATTGTCCACTGTTAAAAGAGGCTGATAATTTGGGATTGTGTATAAGCTTAAGTCCAAATCTCTTTGCCCATTTTTTGACTTCTTCCCCATTGGACTCTCTCTCTTGGTAGTCCCATGTTGTTCTGTGACTATTAAAAACTCCAGTTTTGAACTTCATTGACTGGTTTTGAAAGTTAACTGGTTCTCTGAACCTGAAATCTGCCCCAGGTGGCTTGTAGGGTGGAAGTCACTGCGCATGTCTTCAATTCAATTTTTAGAATTTCTGTATTATCTATATGCATCATCATCACTGATCAAAACACAAGGCAGGGCTTTGTGAATATTGCAGTCCCACATTGTCCATGGAGGTTTCCTGAAGCTAATGTCATGCCTCTGATTTCTGGTCTGGTTCTCTGAGGGTTTCCTGGAAGATTGAAATATCACATTTGCATTTGCTGCAGATGTCAGAAAGTAAAAGTTCTTTATTTGCAGATAAAATTTCATGGTAAACTGAAGTTATTTTTAAGGCTAATTCTGAAAAGGACCTTTTGCTCTCCTTGGGGTACTGGTTTTAGAAGGATTAACCAACTGCATACCGTTTCCAGTGATTTATTCAATCTTCTATGAGGCTCCTTCTCTTTCTCCACGGATATGGTAGAAAGAGGGCATCAAGTGGCTTCTTGAAACTTCTTGTCAGATTACAGCTGTCTGCCAGACCTGGAGTCAAACCCAGAACCTTGCCTATCATGGGTAATGCTCATACTGACTGAGCTATCTGTGCACTACTCACGAGCCACACCCACAGCTTTACTTCCACCAGCACTTCTCTCCTACCTTCTAAACATCACTGGAGTTGTTTTGCATACTTGTGGGAACAGTATCTTTGGAAAAAAATATATTCTGGAGACATGGAATAGCCAGAGTCTAAGGGATTATTTTCAGAATGAATCTTTCACTCTGCAGCAGGAAGTGCACTATTTTAAAACTTTCTGGCAGCTTAAAACTGTGCACCCGATTGAGACTTGAACGTTCCAGGTTTGAGTCCTGGTCTGGCACAAGCCCAAAATAGCATGCACCCTGCTGGAGAAAGATTCAGTCTGCAGAAAGAATGAACTGCTTAAATGCCCCAGTGTGTGCCGCAACTAATCTAATGTTGTCATCACAGTCCTTAAGGAAGCTATATGTAGGGCACTGAGGAATCTCTACATTCTTCACTTAATACTGGTTCTTCAAACTTTGTAAGTTAGCATTTGTGAGATAATTGGTATTTCTCCCCATTCAGGATTTTCTGTGGGTCAGACAAACCTGTGGCCATTCATGTCACCATTCTTTGCATATATTCAGCATCTCCCATTAGTCATATTTAAAGGGGGTGAGGGGGGTTGAGACGCACACACTTGAGCAATATTCTAAGATGGACACACAAGTGATTTGTAAGTAGTCTCCTTGGTAGACTGAATTCATTTTCCCAGTGCCAATGAACAGAAGTCTGCCACCTGCCTTACCTACGATTAAGCCTAAGTGATCATTCCAGTGCAAATCCCTTCAAACTGTTACAACCAGATATTTGCGTGGGTTGGTTGATTCCAATTGTGACTCAATGATGTTGTAGTCATATGATATTACCTTAGTGCATTTTGTGAAGTGCACAGTTTTACATTTCTGGACATCTAAAACAAGTGTCATTTGAAATACGACCCCTGGAGTCACTTGTCATTTCACAGAAAGCATTCCAGGTGGTTAACTTTCACCCTCCACTTAGTACATTAATTATATCTTTGCCACAACTCATTCTAATGTGTAAAATTGTGTTTTCTAATAAGGTAACTTGAACATATTAAATATCTTAAAATTCTACTGCCACTCTGTGAAAATCAATAACAAAAGTATGTCCACAAAGTGCTCTATTCAACATATCTTCACATCCTTCAAAACTGATAAGTCACTCAAAGAAGGGACAAGTTGGTTTGCATGGCCATCGTCTGCAGCAAGTATATAAATATTTTGTTTTATAAATTCTAACACCTTTTTCTTGCTACAATCTATTTTATTTGTTCCAGACATGTTTCATTTTTTATATTAAGGCATCTTCAGGGGATTTAACCTGCGATCACTTTCTTCAGCTTGTGGACACTGTTAAATGAAGAGTACATGATGTTCTTGTCTGATGCAGCCACTTTTTTGCGTGGGACCATGTTCCGCATAGACTGAGTTGGTCAGGCACTCCACAATTCTGGCGTTCACACTGCTCTTTCTACCATATGTATTCAAAAACATGCCCACAGCCAAATACATCATGTATTCCTCATTTAAAAGTGCCCACAAGCTGAGGAAAGCAAACACCAGAGTAAATATACTAAAGCTGCCTTAATGTAAAAGGCAAAACACAACTGTAACACACAAAATACAACTGCATGAAGAAATATGTGTTTAAAAAATTCAAACAAGTAACTATGTAATCTGTTTGAAACAGACTGACTGCCATCAACCTCTTTAATTGTGTATTGGAGAAAATCAAGTATGTAGGAAAAGCCATAGGGGTATACGGAATATTGTGACATACGTCTAATGGAAAAGTTGGAAAACTCAAATGAAATTCTTATGTTTCACAGACATTCACACTCTATTACCTCAAAGAAGGAATGTAAAAATTAACGGATAATCTGCAGGAAAATGCTGCGGAAAAGGGCAGAATACATTATGTATGAGACTAATTTTGAAAAAGTAATGCCAAATTAGGCTGCTCCTTTTAAAAAGTTTATTTTCACATTCTCTCAAAAGTTTATGCACCTATGGTTCCTCAAACCACTTAGGGGTGAATTAAAATTCATTATTTAGTTCAGTCAGACTTGTAAGATGACACGGGTGTTCACAGTCATTTCCACCTATTTAATGGCTGAAGCTAGTCATAATCACCTGTATCATTTTGAAACCGTGACTGACATAAATTATCTGATTTCAAATTATTAATATTTACCGTATGATGGAGTTTTTCCAGGTAATTATTTCATAAAGTTTTGAGATTGCAATTTTACACTAAACCTTACCGGAAGATGGATGGATGGTTGTCAGCCAAAATATTGTAGGAAGAAGTCAGTATCACTGGGCTGCAATACCACAATCTTTTGGAACTAGTTACCATATTTCTTCAGTGTAATACGCATCCCCTTAAAACACTTTTTGATAACTACATGCTATATTTATGTGTGAAGATTGTTCAACAACATTTTGTAGGCAGATTGGCAACATCTGGATTCTCACAGATATTTCGTTCATTTCTAAAACCACCCATCGTACAGTGATGGTGAAGCTTTTAATGCAAGACTGCTCAAGGAATGTTTGTGTCTTGGTAGCCAGCTTCTGGACCTGAAAACTGTCTTATAATGACATGTTACATCATAATAATCTGCACTTATTGTCCTAGCTTTGTGTGTGACTGCACCTGTAACAAAGAAAGTAAACATCATTCTACTGCACATACTTCGCTCTTATCAGTTTTGTTAGATGGCCATCATCAAGAGGACCCAGACACAATTGTTCCGTTTCTTCAGTACATTGGTACAGCCTGTCTCCTCCACCTCACCCCCTTCATTTTATGGCATTGAATACCAATTAGGATTTGACTAGAATTAAATATATCAAGCATCTGCTCACAAAACTTTCAACTTTGTAGTTCTTACTCTGCAGCTATTGACCGTGACATCCCTAATCTGAGTCTTGGATCTAAGAAATCGCCTTTAATTTATTCCTAAGACCACAGTTTGTTTCTGTACTGGTAGGTGTACCAGACAAGGTGGCACAATGGACTTGGAAACAGAAGGAGTGTGATACAAATCTCTGTAGAGCCAAAAAGGTTTAGGTTTCCCCAATTTCTCCAAATTAGTTAGAATATGAGGAATGGTGGTTTCAGAAAGCACACAATTAACTTTCTGTCTCTTTTTTTCCCATCTGAGTGTTTGCCCTGTTACACACATACACTGTGTGTGTGTGTGTGCGTGTGTGTGTGTGAAACGCTTTCCTATTGACACCTTTTGCTTCCTATCAAAGAGATGCAATTTGAACTATTTAGTGGCATTTTCTGTTATACCATACTATTCTAATTTACTTAAAAGGTATTGTGATTTGCACGGCCTGTAATTTGTCTAATATTCCAGTGAAAAATGTTTACACGGTTAACTTAATATGTTACTAAACTCAGAAGAAAATTCTGGTATTTTATCACAATCACTAGATTTTTTTTTAGCAGATTTTATGGTGAATACTACTTTTCCAGATACTGTAAGAGTAATATTCATATTGCTGAAGTTATTTATAATGATTGACCTGAGATATTCCCTGGCAGTATGTAATGAATCTGATAACCCAATCTTTTCGATATGTTAAGAAATTCTCAGTAAAACAGTTTTGCAACAGAGGACACTACTGTTAGCAATGTATCATTTACTTTTGAAGCTACCTGTTCTTCCTCGTCTGTGTCCCCTCCTTCACTCTAACCCATGTCTTTATTTTGTTAACCTAATGTGGCTATTTTTTTCATAATGCATTACGTTTTCTCTCTCTACTTCTATCTTCAGTAATTTGCAGTGTGCCTTGTAATGAGCTACAGCATTGACATCAGAGATGTTTCTGACTGACAAATACAGTTTTCTTTTTGTCCTACAAGATCTCTCTCTTTCTTCAGTAAATACAAGTTTTTTTATAGACTTTGGTCTAATCTGTATTAGTTCTGGGAGAAAACGGTTTTTAAATAAGGTAAGGTCTTAGATGTAAGATCTTGACAGTAATTAATTTATATACTGGTATTTTTGACAATGTTAATTACATAGTTACTGAACTACCAAACATAACTGTAACAAATCATAGATGTGATAATAATACGAGAATCTGTACATCTCTAGTCATACCACAAAACAGATTAGCAAAAACTAAAAATGACCATATGTATAGCAATCAGTGTGTAACTTATAATAAATTTTCTAAATAAACATAAAACATGCCTACAAAATTGTTTAATAAAATGTGGCATTGCTTCTTATTAGCAAAAGCATTTTATCTGTCACAAAAATGCTTACAAATGTCTAACACATGCATATCTTTCTAAAAACATATTTATGTAAAATTTTGCATTAAGAAGAATGGTATTAATAAGGTAAGTATACTGATGAAGTACTGAATGTACTTATGTCAAATGGCTAAACTCTTGCACACTGAACAAACCTTGAATCTGTTTGCACTTTATGGTATGCACAGTTTCATAGTGTGATGTAGTTTGGCAACATATCCATATTAGATTAGAAATTTTCAATACTTGTTTTGTATGTGTGTGAGTGGGAAATGAAAGTGTAATAACACTGAGTAAATATTACTGCCTGTACTTATATAAAATCATTGTTAGATTTATGTTTTCTAAGTTTTCATTAAATCACCTATAACTATGATTAATCAAATAATGTAAAGCACCTTTTTAGGAGATATACAACAACTTTTAGTATAACTGAGGAGGGAATCGCATTTTTCATCGCAGCAGCTATTTTTTTAATTAACTTGATTAAAGTTTCCTGGCATAAACGTGAATAGCATTTGGTTTATTCGTGTTAACACATTATAAAGATGGATTCTCTATTACTTGCTTGTTTTATGGATCTTTTTCATAATAAATCGTGATGATGTGGAACGAGTTATATACATTCACGAGTCATATACATTCACAAAATTTGATGTATACCCGGCTCCTTCCACATCTCTGCTGATTCTCTTTAGAGAGGCTTACTGAACACGATGAAGCAACGAATGGTGAACTGCAATTCAGGAATCAATAGAAACTAAATAGATGTGTAGCATCAAAAGGTAATGGAAATTTGTTATCGCTCGACAAATGCACATTCTGAAAATATTTTTGCATCCTTTGCTAGAGATAGCTGTACGATATACTTGTGTAAGTGTTTCGTTACAATACGCACAAAGAGTTTGCATCACACATAATCGCTGAAACGTTTTATAAACGACTAGTTATTCTCTCTGAATGAACTCAACACAATGTTTGCAAACTGCCACATTATTTACAAACATCAAGATCGCACTACCATCCGCTAACGCCCACTAATAAGATCTCTGACTTTCTTGGGCATGCGCAGAGTCGCGTCTGCAGACGGCAGTTGCAGCACGCTCTGGCGTTAGGTGGGCGAAGCACGGCTGAATGATATTAGTTCGCTGCCGACAGTCCTGCTGTGTAGTGCGGTGTCTGCGGACTGTGGAGGTTCACGTTAGGTTGTGACAATTTTCCGCCGGTCAATCATGAGACGCAACGTGAAACTGTTGTTACTCTTCTCCGTCGCCTGGATGTTCGTCATCGTCTACTACGTTCAGGTCTCCAGGGAAGAAAAGGTCAGTCTTCAGACGATATTTTGCTGCCCGGCGTATATATGTACCAGTGTTGTTTACATAAACTATACCGGCTTTGATATAGGAAGATTTTTTTAAATTTATGTTTTTGGGTGAATGTATATAGATCGAGCGAAATAGTGCGCCTGTATAGATTAACGCACGTCCAGGAATTTTAAAAAAATAGGATGGTTACTGTAATATTTTGGGTCTGGCTTTTGTCATTGTTAGCTTGACAACGTTGAGATATTTGTTTATTTATTTACTTTTTGCAGGAAAAGGCAAGTTTTTCTTTTGATTACAGTCTGATTGTTCTTTCACTGTGAATTCCTTAGTTCCCGTCGTCAGTACAGTAAATGACAATATAGTAAAAATCCGGATAATTAAATAATATCATTGCTGATGAAAATGTTTGAAAAAACGTATTAACTGCTTCGGTAATTTTTGAATGTTCCTATTTCCAACACCTACCCGACACCTGTTTTGGCATGTCTTCCTTTAGACCACCAGGTAGTTTTGTTGGAGTCGCTCAAAGATACTGATGTTGGACTTAAAATTTCCGTCGATCTATTGTCTGTACTCGATTGCTTTGAGTTACGCATAGGCTTGCGCACTGTGCAGTGACGAATTGTTATTTATGCATTCATTCCACGTTGCTTTCGATATAAGCCCTTTTCACCAGTATGCGCCTAGGCGAACATCATCTCAGGCAGCAGAAACTTGGAAAAGTACTCATATGTATTTGAAGTGCAGCTGCAAAGTTCCTGATAAATAACTTTAGGCTGTAGAGAATCTGAGTATGTTGTTGCATAATGTCTTACCAAATGTTATATACCTGTAATTATGCTGTTACTGAAACCCATTGCTGGATTAACACAAGTCATCTTAAGAAATTATTCTTGACCTTCAAGGCCTCTGGAATAGTGGTCCAGTATATCTTTCGTTGTTATTATCATCTTGAAGCTTCAGCGTTGTAAGAGAAGGGTGTAAATTTTTTCCGCTATCGTAGGCGCCCTCGGGATTACAAAGCCCGCTGAGCGAGCGCGATGTGAGAAGCAAGTTTACACTGACAGTGGGGACAGCGATGTGGAGTGAGGCGGTATCCTACAAAAATAAGAGAGAAAATTCACCTTTCACACTGCTGTCAGAAAGCATTTCTTACATTGAAACCTTGGCAAGATTTCATATTTCCCATTTCAAAGAAAATATGAAGACGATTTCCGCGACGTTCTGCATAAGATTGTAGACATTAGCAGCGAAACAGAACGGCTGAAACTCTGTGATATTCGGAGTCTTTTGTATTAGGACTGTTCACATAAAAAGTCTACGAAGACATTAATAACATTTTGCTCACTAAATTGTGTACGCATAGATAATGTTGGTGTAACTACCGTGGAAAATAGTATGCGACACCTCCCGTAGGAGGTTCGAGTCCTCCCTCGGGCATGGGTGTATGTGTGTGTTGTTCTTAGCATAAGCTATTTTCAGTAGTGTGTAAGTCAGGGGATCGATGACCTCAGCAGTTTGGTCCCTTAGGGATTCACACACAATTGTACATTTTTTTGAAAACAGTAGCACTAATACTCAATTTCATGGCAAGTTAAAACTGCTCTAGGATTTCGAAATTTTTGCATACATTTTGCCGGCAGTGCTCTTACTTTCGAGCTAGCCGACCTAGTCTAGAGGATCTATTTATTCTAAGCAACAGCTTGTTACTGGATCCTCTCAGTTTCTTCCGCACTCTGCATGGAGCCGTAAAGTCGGCCAAGTGAGGTGTAATGAACTGACTCAGTGGGAAGACAGCTGTCGGGAGATAGTCTTGGTTTCAACTTGTCACGCATGATTAACCCAGCGTACACTCTACCGACAGTAAATGAATCTTGGTGTCAGTACCTGAGATTATTTTTTTATGGCAGTCGCTCCTTGAAACATTTTCCCAAATCCATATTCCTTTACGGATTACACTGCTCTCATTGGCGTTAATGTTGGCCTTCCAACTTCCGTCTTCTTAGTAATTTCTCAATTAGTCTCGTGCAGCTGAGTGCTCTTGGTTTCAGTGATTCATGAGATCGACAAGTTGATTGTTCTTGGTACTTCACTCTCCTTAGTTTACTCTCAAAGATGACATCGCAGTGTATTTAGCAATGCGGCATGAGCTCCTTGGTTGGATGCATAACAGTTTTCAGCCTCCGTCCGGTGCGTCGCTTTTTTTAACATCTTTGACTCTGATCATTAAAATTAGTACACATGACGCTTGTGCTCCCTGCTGAGAGACGATTTAAGTCCTTGGACCGTGGACAATTTCAGAATTGCTCGGAAGACTCTTGCAAGTGCCTACAGTTAAAACGAAGGTTGGGATTTAAAATCCCGAAAATTACAACAAAGATTGGGTTAAAATTCCCTCGACATCGCCTGAAAAGATTTTTGGAAAACAATAGATAACATTATTCTGGATGACCGGACGGGGATTTCAAATCCGCGTCTCCTGATTACGTACCCGGCGCCTTAACCATTGTGCGAACTTCGGTGTCACAGAAAGTGCGGGTCACTCGACGAGGGAACTCGCTGTAATTATTCGATGGCTCGATCAAAATCTCACCGATCATGTGGTATTTGTAACTAACTATGGATCAACAAAGGGACGATGTCCTCCGCTCGGATTAGATGTGGTACTTTTCGTCCCAGTAGAGACTTTAGTGAGGAGATTCACCAGGATGTAGAATATGCCAGAAAATAAGAATACACAGTAAATATTTACAAAGAAGTAGTTTGCTAATGTACATATCACTGACACCAAGTGAAATCGTCATCATGGATGTGGAGTAAGTGAAAAAAATCGTAACGTGTTTTCACTTAAAAGATAATAGCACACTTGCTGCAAAACATGTAAATATCCAAATCACTGCTGTGAATAAATGATAATTATTAGATTATTTTAGCCATGCAACAATCATTTAAAACTGTTTATTTACAATGATCGCATAACTGCACTGAATTCGTCTAGAAGCCAGTTTGTACGTTATATTTGCATTGTTTGATATTATTAGTAACATACACACAATCTGATATTACTAATAAATTCGCAAATAGAGTGGAAGTTAGTCAAGTATAAATCCTTTAAGCTTCCCTTAAACTGAAGTTTATTGGTAGTTACATATGTTATGGTTGCTATCAAGGTATTAAAAGTGTTCCTGGATAATGGACACGTTTTTGGACAACAGTAAGTTAAGCCTTTGTGAAGATTTTTGAAAGACATTATATTCGCCGTTAGCTGTAGAAATCATTTATTTCACAATTGCAGTTTCTGCCTTTGGGCCATTTTCAAGTGGTACCGGTAATGCAAAAGATTTTGCTTCAGCACGTGTCAGGCTTTAAAATCCTCCGACATGTTTGTCTGTCATCGTCAAAATTAAGTCTCTTTACTGTAGAAGTACAGTTTGACAATTACATGCCTATGTGTCGGAGGGTTTAAAACATGACATGTGCCGAAGCAAAATCTTTTGCCATACCACTTGAAAATGGCCCAAGACTGAAATTGCACTTAAAAAATACCTAGGTAATTTGTACAGTCAATAGCGAATATGATGTCCTTTAAACAATTCGACATGATGTGAATCCCGACAATGAGAAGTTAATCATTTGTGAAGATTATTCTTATTTCTAGTAGTTACTGATTTCATGAACTGGGCTTGAGTTCACACCACAAATAATTCTTATTACACGTTTTTGAACTCGGGAAAACTCAAGCTTGGCTTGATGAGCTAGCCGCCGCCCTCCTCCCCCTAAAAAAATCCCGTGTGACATTGTGGAATGAAAGCAAGCGTAGTATGCTAGCTTTTTTATTTTCTTGTCATCTGTGTCTGGCAACAAAGTTTAGTGGGAAAGAATGGCTAGGAATCATTTGTTATTGTCCATGAAATTTTCATTAGCCAATCTTTGCACGATCATACTTGATTTGCAATCTATTGCAATGTTTGTATCAGTTCCAAACAAAACAAACTTTGCATCAGGTAATGTCTCAGATGAAAGATTATTGATATACACAATAAAAGTAAGGGACCTAAGTGGAGCCTTGTGGGACACTACATGTGATTAGTTCTCAGTTCGTTATGACTGATAGCTTAGTGCTCATCTCTTCCCTATTGACTCCCTTTGTCAGAAATGTAGGATTTGAACCATTTTGCAACATTTTCTGTTACATGGTAATATTCCAATTTGCTTAATAGGATATTGTGATTTACACAGTCAAATGCCTTTAACAGATCACAAAATATACTAAGAATGTGTAATAAGTTGTCTAATAAATTAAATACATTGTCCCTGTTTGTATAGACAGCCTTCCACTTATCAGAAGCCTTTAGAAATCCGAACTGTTACGTTGACAATATATTATTTTTTATCAGATGCTTGAGAAGCCGTTTGTATGTTACTTTTTCTAAAATTTTCGATGAAGCAAGAAAAAGTGAAACTGGATGGAAATTCGATGGTATTTCTGTATCTCCTTTCTTGCACAAAGGAGTAACTTCAACGCATTTCAACAATTCAGGAAATGTTCTTTGGATAAATGACTGGTTACGCAGATAATTTTACTAAACTCAGAAGCACACTATTTTAGTTTGGATATTTTATCATAACCATTAGATTGTCTTTAATTTTAAAGATTCTATGATGGACATTATTTTTAAAGCTGTTGTATGGCCCATATACATATTACTGAAGTCATTTGTAGTGACTGGTCTGAGATATTCCATGTCAGTATCCACTGAACATGACAAAGTTTTACAACTCTTCTCATCTCTGTCACCAATGTATGTTCATGTCTTCGAGAAATATCCTAAAATAATCAGTGTTTGGGTAACTGACTACCCTCTTGAACACAGATTTAGTATATTTACATCCTGTCCAATATTAGCATTTAACAAAAGAAATTGCATGTCATGGTCTGAGAGGCCACTGACCATTGGTTTTGTAATGTAATTACGTGTACAGCCATGTACGATAAAGAGGCTTGCCAATGACATGCTTTGCTTACCAGCCTCAATACTGTACAGTATGTTAACTGTAAGGTGAGTGATTGTTTCGGGGAGCGGAGAAGCAAGCTCGGCTCCACTTTGTGTAAGGAGAGGTGCGGGAGGAACACGCCCTGCTTTTCTCCCGTAGTCTAGGGTGCTTCAGGCTCCCGCGAAAGTAGATGTCACGCACGGAAGTAAAAATGGGTTAAGTGCTGGCCGCAACTGAAACTGAAATCATCTTATGTATTGATATATTTAATAAAGATCGAACTGCAACAATTACATGCACTTATCACAAGAAAAGGAGACAGTACGAAATAGCGTGAAGTACGACACAGTAGCAAAGCAGACAACACAGGATTCCTAACATAGTACTGTCAGCTAGCTAAGGTTGGCTGCAACCGAAGATAAATGACTACCGGCCGAAGCTTTCCGACTTCTAGGGATTCACTACTACAGAGCTAATTGGCCAACTTTATAGTTAACACGTTGTATCATGTTGTCAGTTGTACGGAATTTCGCCGTCATTCATCCACGTTCGTTACAGGGTAATTAACAGCTCACGTTCTTTGCGCGAGTGTAGTTGTTTCCACGACGCCATTCCTAGGCAATGGATCATCGCCCTCTATCCTGTGTAAGTCGGGTAAATCAGCAACTGTGGTCAATCCCTGCCGAACAGCTCTCTGTGTCCCCAGGAGCTGTTATAGCTTTTGCAACAAGCCGCTCAGATGACTTGCGCACGCGCATTCTCGCGATAGGGCAGTGTCCGTAATCGTGGGTGATCGACTTCGAGTAACAATCGTCTTTTGGATATTATACCTATTTCTACTTTCTGTAATTGCAAAAAACAAATTGTGGAGTATTTCTGACTTATGCAAGCCAAAAGTCATTCTCTTTGGAGAGGATCAATATGGATTCAGAAGCAGAAAAGAGATACGAGATGCCATTAGACTTCTAAGGTTCAAATGGCTCTGAGCACTATGGGACTCAACTGCTGAGGTCATTAGTCCCCTAGAACTTAGAACTAGTTAAACCTAACTAACCTAAGGACATCACAAACATCCATGCCCGAGGCAGGATTCGAACCTGCGACCGTAGCGGTCTTGCGGTTCCAGACTGCAGCGTCTTTAACCGCACGGCCACTTCGGCCGGCTAGACTTCTAAGGAATATAGGCGAAAGATACATAGAAAAGGCCAATGAAGTATTTACGGCATTCATAGGCCTCGAAAAGATCTTTGACACAGTGTCGTGGGATATACTGGTGGATATCTTGAAGATAAAGGGAGTAAAGAGGAAGGGGAGAAAATTGCAAATTTGTACTTGAAACAGAGGGCAAGGTGCGAATAGGAAATGATATCTCGGCAGTTAGCAAGATCGGGAGAGGGGTCAGACAGGGTGTTCTCTCTCGCCAATCCTATTTAATATCTATTTGGAATAAATAGTGAAGAGTTGGTTGGATGGGAAAAGAGTTGTCAGGATAGGTGGACGGAAAACAGAATGCATAACATTCGCAGATGACATGGTGACGCTTGCAGAAAATGAAGAGACACTCCGTCTTCAGGCCACGAGTGGCCTACCGGGACCATCCGATCGCCGTGTCATCCTCAGTGGAGGATGCGGATAGGAGGGGCGTGGGGTCAGCACACCGCTCTCCCGGTCGTTATGATGGTATTCTTGACCGAAGCCGCTACTATTCGGTCGAGTAGCTCCCCAGTTGGCATCAAGAGGCTAAATGCATCCCGAAAAATGGCAACAGCGCATGGCGGCCTGGATGGTCACCCATCCAAGTGCCGACCACGCCCGACAGTGCTTAACTTCGGTGATCTCACGGGAACCGGTGAGGAAATAGAGAGACACAGATTCAAATGCTAAATGACTTGAATGAAGCCTGTGTAGCATACGGCATGAAAATAAACAAAAATAAAACGGAAGGCTTGGGTTTAGGCTTAAAGAAAAGAAGAGCAAACTTAGGCCAGAAACGAGAGAACGGGTGAGAGCAGTCACGTATTTGGGAAGTCGGAGTACGGAAGATATTCATTGTGAATAGGTCATCAAAGTCAGAGTGACTCTGGCGAAAGAGGTATTTCAAAAGCAGAAAAGACTCTTGGCTAGTGGTTTGAACACAGAATTTAGATAGCTGCTAGTGAAATGCCTGATATGGAGGGGGGCCTTCTACGAGGCGGAAACGAGGAGATTCAGGAAGCAGGACGAGAGGAGAATTGAAGCTTGTGAAATGTGGGTATGGTGCAGAATGGAGAATATCAGCTGGACTGATAAAATCTGGAATGAGGAGGTACTGAGAAAAGTTGGAGAAGATCAGAGGATGTTATGACAGTGAATAATGAAAGTTAAACTGGGTAGGTCATATTTAGAAACGAGATCGCCTTCTAGAAACCACAGGCTTTATTTCCGGAAAGAGAGAGAAGTCTAGAAGAAAGTGCCAGATGCTGGACATCAGTAGATCGTAAAGAGGGTGCAAAGGATGAAGAGGAAACTAGAGGACAGAGGAGCTTAGGGGACTACGTAGTCTTAAACTTACCGCATGGCAGGTAACCAGATGTTGATGACACATGTATGTTATTTTCCCCACGGTTATTCTGCCTCACCGGTGTTTTATTTTTTTGCGGTGGTAGTGTCGTAGGTAACATAGTTTATACTGCTTGTGGCTTCTGGCGGTGTCATCATGTTCACCATTGTAATGGATGTGTTAAGACACTTTCATAATTCACTACCGCTGATTTAGTAACTGCACACACATTGTATCACGAGGGTGGCGCGCGACAGCAGAAATTTCGAGTATGGTATCGGTACTCTCTTGGTCGACACTGGCCGCCCAGCTGCTTCCAAAACGGCAGTGCATAGTTTTGCTGCACTCTCATCAAAGTATCTGCCAGCCATACTTTGTAATAAGCAGTGCTCAGATGGTGTTATTGACCGTGGCCAGCCACTACGAGGTAGATCTTCAACGTTTTATGCCTCACAGTAGCGGACGAACTTTCAAATTACGTCACTGAGATGGATGCCAACTTCCGTCGTTCACAATCTTTCTTGTCAATGGGCATACGATCTTAGCTTAAAATTGCCCTTCCAGCCATATTGTCGGACTTAACAGCTTAGACGAGCCTCTTTGTTGCGTTCACAACTGGGGTCAAGCGAAATTCGTGACTGGGTTAAGGATTTCTCGGTGTGGAGAACACAGCAGTGATTTTGTGTGGAGAATCGTCGAAAGGCTTAGAAGTAACTTAGGGGTGCCCCAGGGAAGTGTGTTGTGCAATCCTTGCTGTTAATATTAATAGTAAAGTTACAGTATCTGCAGATGATGCAGAGATTTGAAAGTGATGCAAAGGTTGGCAGCTAATAGCTTTAAAAGTACGGGAATTTAAAACCTTGCAGTTCACAAAACGCGGAAATGTCCTGTTACATGATTAACAAAACGTGACCACCACCTGTGGTCGACTTCGAGTGAAGTAACCACTCACAGACGGCAGGTAGCAGCACTAGCAGCGGAGGGTATGTAGCGTTTCGGGAGGGACGCGGAAAACAGTGCAATCATTGTCTTAAAGCGGAAAAGTGGCGCTTTATGTAACGTTCAAATGGGCATGATCATTGGCTTTTGGGCCACGAGTGAAAGCGTTTCCGAAACGGTTAAGTTTGTAGTCGGTTGGCATGTCATCGTGATTAATGTACACCGTACATGCCAAAATCCAAAACCGGCTCCAAGGCAGCTGTGATGCACCACGGGCCATCGATGACAGGGGTGAACAACGGCAGCGGAGATGTGTAGCGGCGAATAGAAGAGCAACAGTTCAGCAACTGACTGCCCAGATGAATCAGTGCGTTACCAACAGTGTCTCCTCAACGAACATTCAGCGAATGTTGCTGCGTATTGGCCTCCGCAGCAGGCGCCTGATTCCTGCACCCACTGCCGATTTCTGTTCACCTGGGACGAAAGCTGGAGTTTGCACGCCAGTACTGCAAGTGGACGTCCACGGAGTGGCGATAGGTGGGCTTTTCAGATGAATCAATTTTATGCTCCATCTGACAGATGGCCATTGTCGTCTACGGCGTGAATCGTCCTAAAAGCAAACATGCTTAACAATCATCGGAAGGTCCAGGTCGCAGGATGGAACGTTGTAGTCTGGGGAATGTTTTTGTGGCTTTCCCTGGATGGTGTCGTGGCTTTCCCTGGATGGTGTCGTGGCTTTCCCTGGATGGTGTCGTGGCTTTCCCTGGATGGTGTCGTGGCTTTCCCTGGATGGTGTCGTGGCTTTCCCTGGATGGTGTCGTGGCTTTCCCTGTCGTGGCTCTGCCTGGAAGGGGTCGCGGCTCTGCCTGGACGATAACGCTATTGTGGAAGGCACATTGAATCATAAATGTGAATCTATCCCTGAGGACCATGTCCATCCCAACACGCAGTTTGGTTTTCTTCGGCCAGTGACATCTACCAGCACGACAATGCAACGTTTCACACAGCTCGCAACTCACGTGCATGGTTCCAATAGCACCAGGATGAGTTTACCGTACACCCCTGGCCACCAAACTCCTTCGCTCGGGTTGTACGCGCCATGGATCCTCAACCGGGAAACCTAGTGCATCTGGCCATGGCACTGGAGTCAGCATAGCTCCACATCCCTGCCGGTACCTTCCAGAACCTCGTCGACTCTTCCTGCACGCCTCGCAGCAGCCCACACTGCAATAGATGGGTGTCCAGGTTTACGTTAATGTGATTGGACAGTGTAATAGAGGCGTTGTGCGTCACAGTGTGAGTTACTGTCGAAATTCCGAGAGCGTCCGTATCTACAACAGCCAACCAACATTTTGCTTACTCCTGTGTATATCTCATTAAAAGACCATAAAGAAAAAATTATAGAGATTTGAGCTTACACGGGGGTTTACCAACAATCTTTCTTCTCGTGCGCTATGACTGGAACAAGTGTGGAGGAGAATGATGATAATACACAAAATACCCTCCACCGCAGAGCATAGATGCTGATGTAAATGTAGGCATGTGCTATTGTACATTTTTGTTAAGTCAATCAGTTAAGCGTCAACCAGATGTCTGGTGCGGCTCGTTTCTAATTAATTTTCCTATTATTCAGTTCGGAGGCACTCGACGTACGATATCGTTCTGAAAAATAATGCCTCCGATCATTTTATTCTCTTATGAATATCGGTTGAGGTATTACATGTCACGAATATTACTCGGTCGACTTTCCCGCTTCGCTGACGGAAGTTGCCAACTCCTCTCGCTAGAGGGTACCGAATTGTAGCGTGTAACACGGCAGTGTGTAATGGAACTCTTGTCGGTGCGTGAGAAACCCCCAGAAAACTGAAATCACGAATTCGAAGAGTTCGTTCACTCATGGATCGCCTTCTCTTCAGCATGACAATCCCAGAACGACACGAGCGCAGCGACATCTGCAACAATACGACGCCTTGGGTTCGCTGTTATCGGTCACCTCCATACGGTTCCCGACTTGGCCCCATCCGATTTCCATTGGTTTCTAAAACTTAAAGAACACCTTCGAGGACTTCACTTTTATGGTGATGAAGTCCAGCAAGCAGAGGTCAACAAAGTAAATGGTTCCATAGTGGCGGTATTAACAAATTGGTCTCTCTTTGGAAGAAATGTGTTCGTGCCACAGCGACCATGCTGAGAAATAAATATGAAGTATAAAGGTATAGAATGTTAGTAAGGTTTGTTCTATTTAAAAAGCTGCAAGAGTTTTCACATTAAATATTCGGAGGCATTACTTCTCAGCACGTCCTCGTACATCGTTAAGTCATGCTCAAATTTCATTGCCTTCTGTGGCTTTGCTTTCATTACTGCTACAGTACTCTTTCATTACTACTACAGTACTCTTACAGTAGAGTAGTGAAGCAGATTATTTTTTTAAATAATTTACTCTTGGCTAAACCATAACGACATCCCTGTCGTTCTTATCCTCCAGAAATTTAAATTGACTCCGCAAGGTGTAATGGCCTCAGCTTGGGATCTACAGATCTGCACGCCTACAGCGAATACCACACTCTGTCCACCTTGACCTCTAGAAACTTCAGTCAAGCATTTTTGTACAGCAGATGGGCTGTGTTAATCTGATGAACTGTTTAATGTGTATCACTCTGACTCGGCTAATGAAACGTGATGCGAATAGCTCGACGAAGAACATCTCTCTTTACCCTCGTCGATAGCACTGCGTAATTATCTTGGAGCATATAAAATAAGAGAGAAAGTAAGTACTGATGATACGAAGGTATTTGAGGGACTGTGGTTCAGTAGGAGAATTACGAGAGGTGCAACAGCCTTTCCTTCGAGTTGGTCTGTTTCAATACATTATCGAAATTCAGATGCCTCGCCTGCTTGGGATCACGCGATGTGAAGGATTGGCGAAGCTAAGAGTAAAGTTACAGTTTGTAGCAGACACTCGTACAAGTAGCCGTCGGCCAGGCTCATCACCAGACAAATAATAATTTTTATTTCTTCTGCAGTAAGTACTTTCTGTAATGTGTTTCTTGTAGCGCTATGTTTCTGAAAGTAGACATTTTAAGACTAGACCTGGATAATAGTATAAAAAACTATATTCCCATCAACTACTCGTTCTTCATTGTGCAAGAAGAGACTAGAGTGTTTCCAACTTCTTCCTCGCATTGCATACATAGTGTTATTCAGACATTTATATGATAACAGCTCTTCCCATTATTAGAAATGTCTTACCGACAACAAATAGCAATAAGACAGTGCGGGAACCTGTAAACAGCAGTATGTAACAATTGCGATCTTGTTGATGAGGTTTTGGAACATGGAAATGTATCATATGAAGCCTTTACAGTGAAGTGTATGTGGCCTCCAGCAGTTTCTGAAACACGGCTAGCATGCTGCGGTCATTGGAATGGTTCAGCTGTCGTTACGCTGGAATCATGATAACTGGTAGAGACGACCGGGCAGAGAATGTCTGCTGTTGCCTTTCGTTACTTTTCAAAAGCTGTCCAGCGTGGAATATTTTCTGCTTCCTCTGTCAAGAAGGCGCAGTTCATTTCAATGCAGGCGGCTGTTTGGCTTTATTGAACAGCTTCTGCAGTAACGTATGACAGACGGAGTATACTTGTGTAATTCTTGCGTGATACGCAAGAACCCAGGGCGGGATCCTGATGGCTTAGTGTCTTATCCTTTCGCGCGGCGCAGTGGATGCACACATCGCAGGTTACGTTGAACGGTCGGGTAATATGTGGCACTGGCTGTTTATACGGTTTCTGTTTGGAGTGAACACATCTGGCTTGCCCTGCTCTGTTTACTGTGTCGCGTTATCTGTGTTGTCTCGTTGTTACTCTGAATTTCCACTTGCTGCGACACCCAACGCTTGTGAAAGTACGACTCTATAGTAACACACTGGGTTGTATATAAATCAGTGAAAAATTACAGAAAAGATATTACTCGTGTTCCTCGGATTAACACTGTTGTCGTTTTTGACGACGATTTGTCTTCAGTCGGAATACTGCCATGATGCATTTCTCCGCGCTAGTCTGCCCTGTGCAAACCTCATCTTCTCTGCGTAACTACTGTATCCTCCATCCATTTTAAACTACCTGCTACATTCGATACTCAATGCCCCTCTGCAATTTTACTTCCCACAGTTTCCTCCCAAATAGATAATTTCTTGCTGCCTCACGATATGTCCTATCAATCTATCCTTTCTTTTAGGCAAATTGTGGTATAAATTTATTTTTTTCCCCAGTTCGGCTCAGTACCTCTTCGTTAGTTATTCGATCTACACCTCTAATTTTCGACATTCTTCTCTAGCATCAGATTTCAAAATCTCCTATTTACATCCTGTCTGAACTGTTTAATCCCACGTTTCACTTCTATAGAACGCTATACGTATGACCCCCTCAGATAAAGACTTCCTAACACTTAAATCTATATTCGATGTTAACAAGTTTCTGATGTTCAGTAGCGCTGCTCAAAACTTCCACATACAAATCAGTTCACTTGCATCATCTCTTCATACCAGATAATAACTTCTGAACATGGTCAATGTCCTCTTATGGCTGTCGACAAATTTCATTTTCTGCAGTTGCGTTTTCGACTGACTGTCATAATCAAGCATCTGGAAGCAAAACCGTAGTGTTAAGAGAAACTGCGGTTGTTTAGTTACACCATATATTTTTCTTCGTGGTAATTAAATGAGAACTGCGTTTATAAATTCAACTGAACTGAGTCTTTTGAGGCTATGGTTATTGAGGACGTAATGCAAACACCTTATGAACTCGGCACAAGCACTTGTGTACTCTGTCGCCGAATGCTGTTTTCCTGTTTGGAGTAGAAGTAGCCATGTAAACAAAACAGATACCCATCTAAATGATGCAATGAGAATCGTGATGGGAACTCTTAAATGCACACCTTCACAATGGCTGTTAATACTACTCGCCTATATTGGCCCTCCAAATCTCCGACGACGACAACAAGCAGTAACACATGACTAGATGGAACTCAAAAGTTTCAGAGACTTACCTATTCACGAAACACTGAACAACTTACCACGCATTCCATTAAAATCTAGCGAACCAATCTGGGTAAGGCCCAGAAGGCTATAATATAAGAGATGAATGAAGAAATGTATGTCCTTCCATGGTCATAAGAAGTTAAGCAACATAGATCCGACCGTCCAACTCCCGGGTGCGTTCCAACCAAGAGGAATATGGACCTCCCTGAACCGTATCAGAACTGGCCACGCCAATTAAGGAGTTAGCGATGATTATCATGGCTAATGCGGAACATTGGAGAACTCTCTGGAGCACCTTTTGCACGATTAGCCAAAAAGAAAATTCATGGGTACCTGTAAAAGACTTTGTAAACGCAACAATTGCAGCAAAAAGCAGATAAAAATTCACTTGGCGTCTTCCTGAGAGACAATCTCCACTCATTTCAAATTAATCATATAAGTGTGGACCAGATGTGGCTTAAATTCAAAGAAATAGTATCGGCAGCGATTGGGAGATTTATATTAAATAAATTAACAAACGACCGAGCTGATCCTCTTTGGTACACAAAACGGGTTAGAACACTGTTGCAGAAACAACGAAACCAACATGCCAAATTTAAACAGACGCAAAATCCCCAAGGTTGGCGATCTTTTACAGAAGCTCGAAATTTGGCGCGGACTTCAGTGCGAGATGCCTATAACAGTTTCCACAACGAAACTTTGTCCCGAAACCTGGCAGAAAATCCAAAGAGATTCTGGTCGTATGTGAAGTATGTTAGCGGCAAGAAACAATCAATGCCTTCTCTGCACAATAGCAGTGGAGATACTATCGAAGACAGTGCTGCCAAAGCAGAGTTACTAAACACAGACTTCCGAAATGCCTTCACAAAGAAGACGAAGTAAATATTCCAGAATTCCAATCGAGAACAGCTGCCATCATGAGTAACGTAGAAGTAAATATCCTCGGAGTAATGAAGCAACTTAAATCACTTAATAAAAGCAAGTCTTCTGGTCCAGACTGTATACCAATTAGGTTCCTTTCGGAGTATGCTGATGCATTAGCTCCATACTTAACAATCATATACAACCGTTCGCTGGACGAAAGATCCATACCCAAAGACTGGAAGGTTGCACAGGTCACACCAATATTCAAGAAAGGTAGTAGGAGTAATCCACTAAATTACAGGCGCATATCGTTAACGTCGATATGCAGGAGGATTTTAGAACATATATTATGTTCGAAAATTATGAATGACCTCGAAGAAAACTGTCTATTTACACACAGTCAACATGGGTTTAGAAAACATCGTTCTTGTGAAACACAACTAGCTGTTTATTCACATGAAGTGTTGAGTGGTATTGACAAGGGATTTCAGATCGATTCCGTATTTCTGGTTTTCTGGAAGGCTTTTGACACTGTACTACGCAAGTGGCTCGTATTGAAATTGCGTGCTTACGGAATATCGTCTCAGTTATGTGACTGGATCTGTGATTTCCTATCGGAGAGGTCACAGTTCGTAGTAACTGACGGAAAGTTATCGAGTAAAACGTAAGTGATTTCTGGCGTTCCCCAAGGTAGTGTTACAGGCCCTTTGCTGTTCCTTATTTGTATAAACGATTTGGGAGACAATCTGAGCAGCCGTCTTCGTTTGTTTGCAGGTGACGCTGTCGTTCATCGACTAATAAAGTCATCAGAAGATCAAAACAAACTGCAAAACGGTTTGGAAGAAATATCAGAATGGTGCAAAAAGTGGCAACTGACCCTAAATAACGAAAAGTATGAGGTCATCCTCATGAGTGCTAAAAGGAACTCGTTAATCTTCGGTTACACGATAAATCAGTCTAATCTAAAAGCCGTATATTCAACTAAATACCTAGGTATTACAATTACGAAGAACTTAAATAGGAACTGCTCTCATTAATAAACGGTCACAACGCCCATATTGTACTAGGGACAGAAAGTTGGCTGAAACCAGACGTAAACAGTAATGAAATCCTAAACTCAGATTGGAATGTATACCGCAGAGACACGCTGGACAGTGAAGGGGGAGGCGTGTTTATAGCGATAAGAAGTGCAATAGTATCGAAGGAAATTGACGGAGATCCGAAATGTGAAATGATTTGGGTAAAGGTTACGGTTAAAGCAGGCTCAGACATGGTAATTGGATGTCTCTATAGGCCCCCTGGCTCAGCAGCTGTTGTGGCTGAGCACCTGAAGGATAATTTGGAAAATATTTCGAGTAGATTTCCCCACCATGTTATAGTTCTGGGTGGAGATTTTAATTTGCCGGATATAGACTGGGAGACTCAAACGTTCATAACGGGTGGCAGGGACAAAGAATACAGTGAAATTTTTTAAAGTGCTTTATCTGAGAACTACCTTGAGCAGTTAAACAGAGAACCGACTCGTGGCGATAACATATTAGACCTTCTGGTGACAAACAGACCCGAACTATTTGAAACAGTTAAAGCAGAACAGGGAATCAGCGATCATAAAGCGGTTATGGCATCGATGACTTCAGCCGTAAATAGAAATATTAATAAAGGTAGGAAGATTTTTCTGTTTAGCAAAAGTGACAAAAAGCAGATTACAGAGTACCTGACGGCTCAACACAAAAGTTTTGTCTCAAGTACAGATAGTGTTGAGGATCAGTGGACAAAATTCAAAACCATCGTACAATATGCGTTAGATGAGTATGTGCCAAGCAAGATCGTAAGAGATGGAAAAGAGCCATCGTGGTACAACAGCCGAGTTAGAAAACTGCTGCGGAAGCAAAGGGAACTTCACAGCAAACATAAACATAGCCAAAGCCTTGCAGACAAACAAAAATTACGCGAAGCGAAATGTAGTGTGAGGAGGGCTATGCGAGAGGCGTTCAATGAATTCGAAAGTAAAGTTCTATGTACTGACTTGGCAGAAAATCCTAAGAAATTTTGGTCTTATGTCAAAGCGGTAGGTGGATCAAAACAAAATGTCCAGACACTCTGTGACCAAAATGGTACTGAAACAGAGGATGACAGACTAAAGGCCGAAATACTAAATGTCTTTTTCCAAAGCTGTTTCACAGAGGAAGACTGCACTGTAGTTCCTTCTCTAGATAGTCGCACAGATGACAAAATGGTAGATATCGAAATAGACGACAGGGGGATAGAGAAACAATTAAAATCGCTCAAAAGATGAAAGGCCGCTGGACCTGATGGGATACCAGTTCGATTTTACACAGAGTACGCGAAGGAACTTGCCCCCCCCCCCCCCCCCCCTTCTTGCAGCGGTGTACCGTAGGTCTCTAGAAGAGCGTAGCGTTCCAAAGGATTGGAAAAGGGCACAGGTCATCCCCGTTTTCAAGAAGGGACGTCGAACAGATGTGCAGAACTACAGACCTATATCTCTAACGTCGATCAGTTGTAGAATTTTGGAATACGTATTATGTTCGAGTATAATGACTTTTCTGGAGACTAGAAATCTACTCTGTAGGAATCAGCATGGGTTTCGAAAAAGACGGTCGTGTGAAACCCAGCTCGCGATATTCGTCCACGAGACTCAGAGGGCCATAGACACCGGTTCACAGGTAGATCCCGTGTTTCTTGACTTCCGCAAAGCGTTCGATACAGTTCCCCACAGTCGTTTAATGAACAAAGTAAGAGCATATAGACTATCAGACCAACTGTGTGATTGAAGAGTTCCTAGATAACAGAACGCAGCATGTCATTCTCAATGGAGAGAAGTCTTCGGAAGTAAGAGTGATTTCAGGTGTGCCGCAGGGGAGTGTCGTAGGACCGTTGCTACTCACAATATACATAAATGACCTTGTGGATGACATCGAAAGTTCACTGAGGCTTTTGAGGATGATGCTGTGGTATATCGAGAGGTTGTAACAATGGAAAATTGTACTGAAATGCAGGAGGATCTGCAGCGAATTGACGCATGGTGCAGGGAATGGCAATTGAATCTCAATGCAGACAAGTGTAATGTGCTGCGAATACATAGAAAGATAGATCCCTTATCATTTAGCTACAAAATAGCAGGTCAGCAACTGGAAGCAGTTAATTCCATAAATTATCTGGGAGTACGCATTAGGAGTGATTTAAAATGGAATGATCATATAAAGTTGATCGTCGGTAAAGCAGATGCCAGACTGAGATTCATTGGAAGAATCCTAAGGAAGTGCAATCCGAAAACAAAGGAAGTAGGTTACAGTACGCTTGTTCGCCCACTGCTTAAATACTGCTCACCGGTGTGGGATCCGTACCAGATAGGGTTGATAGAAGAGATAGAGAAGATCCAACGGAGAGCAGCGCGCTACATTACAGGATCATTTAGTAATCACGAAAGCGTTACGGAGATGATAGATAAACGCCAGTGGAAGACTCTGCAGGAGAGACGCTCAGTAGCTCGGTACGAGCTTTTGTTAAAGTTTCGAGAACATACCTTCACTTAAGAGTCAAGCAGTATATTGCTCCCTCCTACGTATATCTCGCGAAGAGACCATGAGGATAAAATCCGAGACATTAGAGCCCACACAGATGCGTACCGACAATCGTTCTTTCCACGAACAATACGAGACTGGAATAGAAGGGAGAACCGATAGAGGTACTCAGGGTACCCTCCGCCACACACCGTCAGGTGGCTTGCGGAGTATGGATGTAGATGTAGATGAAAGAACACACAGAAAATGTTGTGGAGAAGGCTAACCAAAGACTGCGTTTTATTGGCAGGACACTTAGAAAATGTAGCAGACCTACTAAGGAGACTGCCTACACTACGCTTGTCCGTCCTCTTTTAGAATATTGATTGTTACGCGGTGTGGGATCCTTACCAGATAGAACTGACGGAGTACATCGAAAAAGTTCAAAGAAAGGCAGCACATTTTGGTATTATCGCGAAATATGGAAGAGAGGATTTGGGCTGGACATCATTAAAAGAAAGGCGTTTTTCGTTGCGACGGAATCTTCTCACGAAATTCCAATCACCAACTTTCTCCTCCGAATGCGAAAATATTTTGTTGACAACGACCTACCTAGGGAGAAACGATCACCACGATAAAATAAGGGAAATCAGAGCTCGTACGGAAAGATATAGCTGTTCCGTCATTCCGCGCGCTATACGAGATGGGAATAATAGAGAATTGTGAAGGTGGTTCGATGAAACCTCTGCCAGTCACTTGATTTGCTGAGTATCCATGTTGATGTAGATGTAGAATTAACTGGATGGAGTCTTTGGATACCAACCTACGTTGAAAAATAGATCTCTCAACTTCTTTTGTCTACTGCTGTTTCTCCAGCTTTCGTTACTACTTACACAAACGTATATACACTGAAGCGCCAGAGAAACTGGTATAGACATGTGTGTTCAAATGCAGAGATATGTAAACAGGCATAGACGGCGCTGTGGTCGGCAAGTCCTATATAAGACAATAAGTGTTTGGTGCAGTCGTTACATCGGTTACTGCTGATACAGTGGTGGATTTTCGAGATAGTCGGCGCACGAGCGATGAGACACAGCATCTTCGAGGTACCGATGAAGTGGTGATTTTCCCGTACGACTGTTTCACGAGTGTGCCATGAATATCAGGAACCCGGTAAAACATAAAATCTCCGACATCACTGCGGCCGGAAAAGAGCCTGCAATAACGGGACCAACGACGACTAAACAGAATCGTTCAACGCGACGGACGTGCAACGCTTCCGCAGATTGTTGCAGATTTCAATGCTGGGCCATCAACAAGTGTCAGTGTGCGAACTACTCAAGGGAACGTCATCCATATGGGTTTTCGGAGCCAAAGGCACACTCGTGTACCCTTGTTGACTCCCCGACACAAAGCCATACGCCTTGCCTGGGCCCGTCAACATCGACATTGGACTGTTGATGACTGGAAACATGTTGCTTCGTCGGACGATTCTCGTTTCAAATTGTATCCAGCGGATGGATGTGTACTGGTATGGAGACAACCTCATGAATACGTGGACCTCGCATATCAGCAGGGGACTATTCAAGCTGGTGCAGGCTCTGTAATGGTGCGGGGCGTCTGCAGTTAGTGATATGGGACCCCTGATACGTCTAGATACGGCTCTGACAGGTGTCACGTACGTAAGCATCCTATCCTATCACCTGCATCCATTCATGTCCGACCGACTTGGGCAATTCCAGCAGGACAATGCGACACCCTACACGCCCAGAGTTGTACAGAGTGGCTCCAGGGACACACTTCTGAGTTTAAACACTTCCGCTGGCCACCGAACTCCCCAGACATGAACGTTGAGATGCCTTGCAAAGTGCTGTTCAGAAGAGATCTCCACCCTCTCGTATTCTTACTGATTTATGGACAGCGCTGCAGGTTTCATGGAATTCCCTCCAGCACTACTTCAGACATTAGTCGAGGCCATGCCACGTCGTGTTGCGGCACTCCTGCGTGCTCGCGGCGGCCCTACACGATATTAGGCACGTGTACCAGTTTCTTTGGCACTTCAGTGTATATAGATGTATCTGCTTGTACTGGTTCATATTATCTTGTATCAACTTAATTGTATACACTTTCAAAATGTAATTCTGGAAACCAAACGCTCAATAAATAAACTTAGTATCTTGAGAATAATTGATTGCAGCTAAAAAAGATAAAATATTCTAGGTTGCTACGCCGCGACATGTTATTCCTGAAATTTGCTTTTGTATACTCGACGCTTCGACTCGTTACTGGGCTCTTCCTCAGGATCTACAGGTGTCCCCGGTTAGCTGAACATTGCAGAAGATCAGTGTTGTGTTCATGTTCAAAATAGTTTTCCCACGCTTGTTCTGAAGAAGTTGGGATATTGGGTGAAATTCTTCTGGGTACTATTGGTTATCCATCGTCATTCGACCGGTAGCGCTAACTGGTAGAGGGAGAAGGGGGAGAGAGAGAGAGAGAGAGAGAGAGAGAGAGAGAGAGAGAGAGAGAGATGGCGGGGGAAGGGGCGGTATGTTTACCAAAATAAAATTTAACTTCCTGGCAGATTAAAACTGTGCGCCGGACTGAGACTCGAACTTGGGACCTTTGGCTTTCGAGGGCAAGTGCTCCACTCACGACCCGTCCCCACAGCCTCAATTCTGCCAATACTTCGTCTCCTACCTTCCGAACTTCACAGAAGCTCTTCTGCGAATCTTGTAGTACTAGCACTCCTGGAAGAAAAGATATTACGGAGACATGGCTTAGCTACAACCTGGAGAATGTTGCCAGAATGAAATTTTCACTCTGCAGCGGAGTGTGCACTATCATGATACTACCTGGCAGATGAAAATTGTCTGCTGGACTGAGACTCGATCTCCGGACCTTTGCCTTTCTCTGGCAAGTGCTTTACCAACTGAGCTACCCAAGCACCACCCAAGACCCATGCCCACAGCTTCAATTCTGCCAGTACCTCGTCTCCTACCTTTCAAACTTCACAGGAGCTCTTCTGCGATCCTTGCAGAACTAGCATTCCTAGAAGAAAGGATATTGCGGAGACATGGCTTGGCCACAATATGGGGAATGTTTCCAGGATGAAATTTTCACTCTGCAGCGGAGTGTGCACTGATATGAATCTGTGGTTAAGCCATGTCTCCGCAGTATCCTTTCTTCCAGGAGTGCTAGTTCTGCAAGTTTTGCAGAAGAGGTTCTGTGAAGTTTGAAAGGTAGGAGATGGGGTACAGGCAGAATGAAGCCGTGGGGACGAGTCGTGAGTTGTTCTTGGGTAGCTCAGTTGGTAGAACACTTGCCCGAGACTCAGTCCGGCACGCAGTTTTAATCTGCCAAGAAGTTTCATATCAGACACTCCGCTGCAGAGTGAAAATCTCATTCAAAATATTATTGTCGTGGCCCGAGGTGACTTCCCTTTTTTATGGTAGTCCTTTGTATTCCTTTGCGCACCGTGGCTGCCTATTTACGTCCTTAATGGCAGAAAGCCACTAAGCTGGAAGCGTATAGCCGTAATCTGGATTAAAATTACTTTCTATCTTGGATATCGCAACCGCTTCTCGAAATTTCCTTCCATAAATGATGGATTATTTGGAGAGCGCGGGTATGTTCTTGAAATCTGTATCCTAACCGCAGTTCTCGTGATATCCCGCTACCGGGTTTCACATTTCCTTTTAAATACGCGCGGCGTTCGTGCTCTTCAATCCATTCTTTTATTGTCCTCCCAGTTTCGCCTGCATACACTTTGCCACACCTACAGGTAACTTCATAGACTCTCGCAGTGTGGAGATGTTGAAATGCGTCCATTTTGCGTCGGAAAAGGTCTTATTCTGTAATTACAAAAATATGTAAGTTTTACGCCATTCTTCCGAAAAATGTTGCTTATGCGGTCAGTAACTCTAACGGTAACCTGTCGAGTGAGAAGGCGGTTGCTCATGCTTATTAGCATAACATATTGTTTCAGTTCACTGAGCCAAATGTTCCAATGTATTAAACGGCATGTCTGGCTGTATGTAAAATAAGTGACTATACTTTCTTTAAACTGCAATTTGCTGCGTACTCTCTGAGCTCGAGAAGTGGTATGGCAATTACTTGGCGTGTTATTAAATAGAGGTTCTGACTTCAGTGGGATAGTTGTACTTATTCTCCTCCCTGAGTAAGATTACTGTGATCGAAACACGGAACGCCTTGCAGAGGGAACTTTGAACAAAGTCGATAAATTAAATTGAAGCACCCACTCGGCTTACATCGCTAAACTAGATTGTAGGAACCTACCTACCAGCCGTCTTTTTCGCTCTAAAGTGGCGTCACAGCACGCTGCATGCCCTTAACGAAATGTTATGCAGTTTTGGAAATTCACTTAACTGAAACTCAGCAGATACTGCTTGAGATTTTCAGTTATTTTTTATCTGAGGTACTGAGGACTGTCCTCTACTTGTGATGCGAATGCATGGTTTCGCGGCGATATATACTGATAAAATTCTCTCTGTCTTCCAGCTCGTCATGTCTTTAAAACCTAGAGCTTTCGGCCGAGTTCTCAAGCTCTGACTATCGCGTGATTGCTGCTGCTGCTGTCGAATAAGGAAGCAGCACAAATTTGACAACTCATGAGGTCTGTGAAAGGCGTTGTACGCCTCAGAACGCCAACAGTGTATAAAATATCGTGTGGGTATGGACAGTTTTTTGTTGGAAGGACTGTGTGTGCTATTGAACAGCGCCGTGTAGAACACGAGAGGTGTTTCCGCCTACGCTATCCTGAGAAATGAGCGGTAGCAGAGCATGCTCTGGAAAATGGACGCTGAATCGCGTTCAACCATACCTCCGTTATTAATCGGTTTAACGGTTTCCGGGATAGCGTCATAAAAGAAGCGACCGAGATAAAAATTTGTGAGAGCACCCTCAATAAAGAATACGGCCTGCAGCTAAGCAGCCACGTCTATACTCCGCAAGCGACCGGTGTGTGGCGGAGGGTACTGTGTGCACCACTGTCACTTTCCCCCATTTCCTATTACAGTCGCGAATAGTTCGCGGGAAGAACGATTGCCGGTCTTTTTGCTAGATATACGTAGGAGGAAGCAATATACGAGGCGTGTTTTTTTAAGTAAGTACCGTTTTGAAATAAAAAAAAGACGTGCTAAGATATCTCAATAATTTTATTTTTACATGAAAGCCTCTACCTTAATCTAGTTTTCTACATAATTTCCGTCAATATTGAATCACTTCTCATAACGTTGTCCCAGTTTTTGAATACCCTCTTCATAGGAGTCTGCCGCCTGACTTGTTAACCACTGCATCACCACTGTTTTGATTTCGTCATCGTCTTGAAGACGCTGACCGCCCAAGTGTTTCTTCAAGTGCAGGAACAGATGGTAGTCACTGGGCGCAAGATCGGGGCTTTACGGAGGATGATCTAGAGTTTCCCATCGAAAAGATGTGATGAAATCTTTGGTCTTATTCGCCACATGCGGACGGGCATTGTCTCGCAGCAAAACGATGCCCTTGCTCAACTTCCATGGACTGTTGCTTTGATTCTCGTGTGACGTAGGCCGCCCGTAACAATTTGGCTTAAGAAATAATCACCGTCGTTTTGGTACCGTTCAAGAAAAGTCAATGCACTGTCTAAACGTTTGGTTTTGCGCACATCCGTCAACATTTTCGGTACCCAACGTGCGCACAATTTTCGGTAATTCAAGTGCTCGGTCACAATGCCATGCAAAACACTACGAGAAACATTAGGAAAATTATCCCGCAAGGAGGAAATCGTAAAGCGCCTGTTTTCTCTCACCTTATTGTCCACTTCCTGCACCAAACTTTCATTAACGACCGAAGGACGCCCACTCCGTTGTTCATCATGCACATTTGTGCGGCCATCTTTAAATGCTCTCACCCACTTTCTTACCATTCCATCACTCATAATGTTTTCTCCGTAAACTGCGCAGATCTCGCGATGAATATCGATCGCTTTTAGGCCTTTAGCACTAAGAAATCTTATAACAGCCGTACTTCACAGTCGGCGGGACTCACGATTATCGGAGGCATCTTAAACGCTCAGTACACAACGTAAACAAGTAAGAATCAGACTGTAATGGCGTCAGTGCGTAGATTTAGGTACAGGCTTTCATGTAAAAATAAAATTATTGAGATATCTTAGCAAGTCTTTTTTTGATTTCAAAACGGTACTTACTTAAAAAACACTCCTCGTATTTGTTGACTCGTCTAGGAACATACGCTCTCGGAACTGTAGCAATAAATCATGCGTGATGCAGAACGCCTCTCTTCTGGTGTCTGCAACTGGAGCTGGTTGATCGTGTCTGTGACGCTTTCCAACCTGTAACGAAACGCTCTGCTCTGCTTTGGACCTTCGCTTTTTCCTCTACCAATCCTGTCTGGTACGGACACCTTACTGACGAGCAATATTCAAGCATTGGTCGAACGATAGCTTTATATATATATATATATATAAAAAAACCTCCGTAGTTGACCAACTACATTTCCCGAGGATTCTTCCAATGAATCTCAGTCTGGCGTCTGCCTGTCCTGCGATTAGTTTTGTGTTGTTTCGCTTCATATCGATCCAGAAGCATATCCCTAGATATTTTGTGGAAGTCATTGCTTCCAATGATTGTTCTGCAACCTTGTAGTCATACTGTGATGGGTCTTTCTGTCTACGTAAACGCAATGCGTGTCCGCAGCTCGTGGTCTTACGGTAGCGTTCTCGCTTCCCGCGCACGGGGTCCTGGGTTCGATTCCCGGCGGGAATCGTGATGACTGGGTGTTGTGTGTTCTTCATCATCATTGACTCGCAAGTCGCCGAAGTGGCGTCAACTTTAAATGACTTGCAATACGGCGGCCGAACTTCCCCGCATGGGGCCTCCCGGCCAACAGTGCCATACAATCATTTTATTTCAACGCAATACGTTATACTGTAATTTTTTGTGAGAGGGTTAATCGTCACTCCATGCACCAAGCGCCGATTCTCTGCAAGTTTTCCTGAATTTCGTTACAATTTTCTAGAGTTGCGACTTCTGTGAATACAACAGCATCATCTGCCAACAGCTTAATGGAACTTCCGATGTTGTCTACTACGTCATTCATACATATTGTGAAAAGTAATGGACGTGTAACACTCCCTTGGGGCACGACCGACGTTACTTTTACATTAGAAGGCTTCTCTCAATTGACAATGACATTGCCGGCCGGAGTGGCCGTGCGGTTCTAGGCGCTTCAATCTGGAGCCGAGCGACCGCTACGCTCGCAGGTTCGAATCCTGCCTCGGGCATGGATGTGTGTGATGTCCTTAGGTTAGTTAGGTTTAATTAGTTCTAAGTTCTAGGCGACTGATGACCTCAGAAGTTAAGTCGCATAGTGCTCAGAGCCATTTTTGACAATGACATTCTTGTCCTGTTTGCTCGAAAGTCTTCAATCCAGTCACATAGTTACATTAAATGTATTTGCAGTTGCGAAGCGAGGTGGCGCAGTGGTTAGACACTGGACTCGCATTCGGAAGGACGGCGGTTCAATCCCGCGTCCGGCCATCCTGATTTAGGTTTTCCGTGATTTCCCTAAATCACTTCAGGCAAATGCCGGGATGGTTCCTTCCCCATCCTTCCCTAATCCTGTGAGACCGATGACCTCGCTGTCTGGGCTCCTTCCTCAAACAACCCCCCCCCCCCCTCCTCCGGGGACTCGAACTCCGATTTCCCGCTTATCGCGAGCGGTTCCCTTAGCATTTGGCTATCCGTGCACGACTCACGGCAAGACCCAATCTACGACCTGGACTCGTACATCCAATATGTATACGCCCGTACAGGTCAGACGTCGTACTTGAAAGTCGCTTTCCCGGTATCAGCAGAGAAATATCGATATTTCAGTGTCTATCTTCTTCTAATTACGATGAAAAGTTCCTTCGGACATGCATGCATGTCCAAAGGAACAGGCATGCCGCGAATACAGCCGTTATGAAATACATTAAATGTATTCGCAACTGTGAATAATGACAACATCAGCTGTAGAATGGAATGACGACAATGAAAATTTGTGTCGAACTGGGACTCGAACCCGGATGCATGTATGTCCAAAGGAACTTTGCATCGTAATCAGAATAACACAGGCACTGCTATATCGTATTCACACAGCTAATCTGATATTCCGTACGTACTCAGGTATTCTGTTCATTAGGCCGCAGTGCAGAAATGTATAGAAAGCCTTGAAAGTCAAGTAATTTAGCATCTATTTGGGCGCCGATATATACCGTCCTCTAGACCTCACGGACGAACAGAACAAGCTGCATTTCAAACGGTCGTTGTTTGCGGGACCCACGTTCATTCCTACAGTGGATACGTTGGGTCTCCAGAAATGTCCCGGCCATTGGAAGGTCGAAGCGGCCGCGGCGGGCACGCGACGAGAACATTACCATATGTGGCACTCGAGTGAACACCATTGACGTCGCAGAAGGAAGAGGGACGGCACGGCAGTTACCATTTGACAATTGGCGAGGAGTACTCGACCGAAAACTTTCAGATTCTTTCCATCTTATTCTCCTTATATCTTTGGTTTCCAATATGTACTTAATCTCTAAACATGCCACCAGTATTCTTCCTGGGTTGTTTCTGAAAATGTGTTCTTAAATTGTACCTAAATGTAATACGCCGAGTGAGGTGGCACTATGGTTAAGACAGTGGACTCGCATTTCGGAGGATGGTGGTTCAAATCCTCATCCCGTCATTCAGATGGTATTTAATGGTGTTCTTAAATCTGAAATGCTGGGACGGTTTCTTTGAAAAGGACACGGTCCATTTCCTTACCCTCTACGATCTTGTGCACAGTCTCTAATGACCTCCTCATCAACGAGATGTCAAGCCCTGGCCGTGTTTACTAAGAAGGCTGTAAAGAATTAAGAAGCCTATATGAGAATTACCTTTTTTAGGTTTTGAAGCGTTTAATCGCCGTAGGTATTTATCAAACCGTTGTTTTTCGTTTTGTGAATAAGACTGTCTAGATCGCTTATTAAAATTTCTATATTCATTACGTTGTTGCGACTACTGCCAGCATAAGATATATGCAGTTAAGATGAGAGGAACATAAGAAGAGACAGGGATTTGTTACATAACAAAAAGCAAAGAAATAATAAATTGAAAGATTGAAAAATATTTTTAAAGGTGCGCTCACCAAACAGCTTAGAACGTATGAAAGAAGATCCTTGTGTCAGTACTAAAATCTATGCCCAGTCGTTTAAATATTTTACAAAGATGTAAATTTTAGCCGACAGTTGGCGCTAGTGTTCAGGACCTTGCCTTCAAATTTAATTTTATAATTGATATATTTTTTATGCTTCTTCATACTTATAAAAAGACAGATCGTCTTCTAAACTTGTTTTATGTTTTAAAAACGATCCGTCTTTTTTTAAGTGTGAAGAGGCATAAAATATGTAAATAATAAAATAAATAAAATTCGAGGGCAACGTCCCCAACACTGGCGCCATCTGTCAGCTAAAACTTACATCTTTGTAAAATATTTAAACCAAGCTGTTTTTGACGCCTCGATGAGGCATAGTTCTTAGTACTGACACAGAAAGTTCTTTTATAAGTTCTTTTTTGGGGTGTTTACTTACAATATTTTTTAAAATTTTTAGTTTATTGTCTTTTGTTATCTTGTAGTTGTATAGCAAACGCCTCTCTCTCTCTCTCTCTCTCTCTCTCTCTCTGTCTTCCTTTCATCTTAATTGCAGATATCAGATGACGCCAGTATTTTAATAAGCGATCTAGATAGTGTTAGTCACAAAATATTCACAATGATCGCGGGCCAGTACAGGAAATCCATTTCCTGTATTAATAACCTTGTTTTTCTTTCTTAAGAAGGAATAAAATATAAGACGGCAAAAAATTCATCCAAATACACTAGACTGTATCATTTACATGAATGGCGATAGAAGTTTTGGGCAAATTATACGAGGGGCGTTAAGTAAGTACTGCAACACATATTTTCCTGAAATCAGTTTGTTTAATTCAGGATTTGAATACCCCACTGTTGTGCCCCAAGCCCTAGTTTTCGACATAACATCCGTTCAATGCGATGGCTTTAGGCTACCTTACTGGGAGGGACTGTAAGCCCATATGGTACCACCCTAGTGGTCACCTTCGTAGCTAAAGTTTTGCTGGTTCTGTAACCTCTCCATGATCCACGTGCTACGTCCCGCGGAGTGCATCCTTCATTGGACCAAACAGATAGAGGTCAGAAGGTGCGATATGAGCTGTAGGGTGGATGAGGAAGAACAGGCCAATGAATTTTTGTGAGCTGCTCTCGGGTGCGCAGACTTGGATGTCGCCTTGCGTTCTCAGGAGAAGAGGAGGAGAAAAAGAAGTAGTTCATTTGCACAGGGGTTACTGAATTGCATGTGTTGACATGGAGAACGTAGAGCGCCTTTTGTTGCTGTGTTATCGCTGCCTCGAACCGACGCACATTGGGTGACGAAGGAGCGGGTGAGCTAGTTAGAGAGCCTGTATTGGGAGAGAGTGGCCAACCGGACGATACGGCGGCCATTTTTTTACCAAACTGCGGGCGGGACTTTTGAATGGCCAGTAGTGGAGTATACACTCACCGAATCAAAAGCACAAGACAATATGGCGAAATCATTCGTTAAATGCCTTTGTTTATAAGAATAATGTGTTATAATAATTTTCACACGGCCAATTTACATGTCTGTTTTCAAATTTAACTATGTATATTGCAACTTTTACATGTAGTAAAAAGCAAAAACGACTTACTTCGCATAGATAAGAGTACTTGGCTGGTTTCCACAAGGCTTCTGTTTGATTTATGTCAGCCCTGTTGACTGTGACTGCCCACTGCTTTCGTCTTTCTTCACTGTGTGGAAATGCTAACATGCGAAATCCACCTTCGCCTCTATTGGAACAACCAAATGCAGCACAACCTGGCATCGTTTACGAACGTCTGCAGAACGAATTACAGATGTCAAAAACAATACTGTACAATTACTAACGTGTTCACTTCAAACATGTAGGCCTACCGACTTCATCACAAAACGCTTCATTATTTTAACTCGTATTTAAGATCGCAAACGCTAATTACGTACTAAAAACGATATACAACTAAATCGAACATGCATGCACAACGCATAACAAGTCTCTCAATAATTCAAATACCTTTTAATCGTTTCAACTCAAAAGCACGGCGAACATAGGAAGCGCGAGAGATGTTTGGCGCCATTTTTCTGTCAGGGCTAATCAACCAATCACGGGCAACTTCACCTATGGCCACTCTCTCCCTATACAGGCTCTCTAGAGCTAGCTGCATCACGGAGACACCTACCGGCAACGTCATGAACAGGAACTTACAACTGAAGGCAAGCTTAACTTTTTGTTCGATGCGTAAGTTAAAATTCACCCCAAGTTTCTATCCTAATTCATACAGCAGACATAGGCTTCTGAAATCGGAAGAATAGGTTTCAAATACGCTGTATTACTCTCTTTCTCTGCAGTTTATACCTTGAAATGTAAGAGTTAGTAATAAAAGAGTTGACCGCCGGCATTGGGGATAGGGGAAACCTTCGGTCTCAGGTTATTTCCCAACTTTCGGCTGCCACTGTACGTAGAGGATGTACCGTGCTGCGGGGAGCAGAAAGAGGAACTATCTGCAGATCAGCACCGGGGGTCCTACTGCGTTGCACGCAACTCTCGTGTTGGGGAAGCTGGTAACTTCAAGTACGTCCGGGTATTTCCTTGCGTAACACCGCTTCGCGCCAGTTGCAGAATCATGTTAGTCCCGCTGACCAGTGCTAGCGCACGCATGGAGGAGCATCTGCATCTACATCTAAATGGACACTCTGCAAATCACACTTAAGTGCCTGGCACAGGGTTCATCGATCCACTTTCACAATAATTCTCTGTTATTCCACTCTCGAATAGTACGCGAGAAAACGAACATCTACATCTTTCCATGCGAGTCCTGATTTCCCTTATCTTATTATGATGATCGTTTTTCCCTGTGTAGGTCGGCGTCACCAAAATATGTTCGCATTCAGGGGAGAAACTTGGTGCTTGAAATTTCACGAGAAGACTCCGCCGCAGCGAGAAACGCCTTTGTTTCAATTATGTCCACCCGAAATCCTGTATCATGTCCGTGACACACTATTCCTACTTCTCGATAATACAAAATTTCCCGCTCGTCTTTGAACTTTCTCAATGTAGCCCGTTAATCCTATCCGGTAAGGATCCCACACAGCGCAGCAGTACTCCAAAAGATGGCAGACAAGCGTAGTGTAGGCAGTATCTTCTAAGTGTTCCACGAATAAATCGTAGTCTTCGGCTCGCCTTCTCCACGTTTTCTGTGTGTTCTTTCCAATTTAAGTTTTTCGTAATCGTAATTCCTAGGTATTTAGTTGAATTTACGGCCTTTTGATTTGATCGATTTATCGTGTAACCGAAGCTTAACGGATTCCTTTTAGCACCCATGTGGATGACCTCACACTTTTCATTATTTAGCTTAATTGCCAATTTTCACACCATACAGGTATCTTTTCAATCTTTTGCACTTTGTTTTGATCTTCTGTCGACTTTACTAGACGATAAACGATAGCATCATCTGCAAACAACCTAATACGGCTGCTCAGTTTATCTTCTTAATCGTTTATCTATATAAGGAATTGCAGAGGGCCTATAACAATACCTTGGGGAACGCCAGAAATCACTTCAGATTTTACTCGATGACTTTCCGTTAATTGCTACGAAACTCTTTGACAGAATATCACGAATCCAGTCGCATAACTTAAGACGATATTCCGTAGGCACACAATTTGATTACGGGCCACTTGTGAGGTACAGTGTCAAAAGCCTTCCGGAAATTGGAAATACGGAATCAGTTTTAATTCCACTTTCAATATCGTTCATTACTTTGGGTGAATAAAGAGCTAGTTGTATTTCACAAGAACAATCTTTTCTAAATCCGTGTTGACTGAGTGTCAGTAGACCCATGTCTTTGAGGTAATTCATAATGTTCGAACACAATGTATGTTCCAGAATCGTGCTGCATATCGACGTTAATAATGTGGGCCTGTAATCTAGTAAATTGCTCCTACTGCCTTTCTTGAATACTGGTGCGATCTTTGGGTACGGATCTTTCTTCGAGCGAACTGTTGTATATAACTGTTACGTATGAGGCTATTGCATCAGCATACTCTGAAAGGAACCTAATTGATATACAGTCTGGACCATAGTTGCTTCACTACTCTGAGTATATCCACCTCAAAGTTATTTTAGCAGCTATTCTTGATTCGAATTCTGGAATATTTACTTCGTCTGTTTGGTGAAGGAATTTCGAAACACTGTGTTCAGTAATCCGCTTTAGCAGCACTGTCATCGATTAGTATTTCCATTGCTATCGCACAGAGAAAGCATCCACTGCGTCTTGACGCTAGCATTATTGAATAGCAGTGTTAAAGAATATGATTCACAAGCACTGCGATCAAAATCAGCTACTAGCGGAGTGGAAACTATATATACAACTCGTCTGGGGAATCTTCGCTGCCGACCACGGAGAGCGCAGGCAGCGTTTGCGTGATAATGACTGGGCCGTTGAGGGAGTGCGCAAATACAATGGGTAGTCACAAAGTTTTATTTGCCACCTCGAGAAACCAAGCTGCATGCTTGAATATCGGTGGTGCCGTTAGTCCTTCTCTGTATTTCTTTCATCTCTCTCTTTTTCTTTTTTTTTTTCGCGTCTACGTGAAGTCGGCACAGTATATTTTGAATTTTGCATGGTTAGTTTAATGGATGGCGTGATACCCATCCAGTCACGACCCAGCTACCCACCAGGAGGAATATTTATGCTCCAACTGTCTGCGTATGGTGTTATCCATATGAAAGTGTGCGAACGTTTTCTAAAAATGGTTGCGAATCACGTACCTGAGGCGGGACAGCCCGGTATTCACCTAGTCGGAGGTGGGAAACTGCCTAAAAACAACATTCAGGTTGGCCAGCACTCCGGACTACGTCGCTAGCCCCATGCCGTACCATTTGGTTCTGCGAAATCCGTGGCCAAGCCTTTGGAGAAGATATGTGCGAAACAGCGTGATGCGCGAGAGAGTCGCAATGGAAGCCGACATGGGGATATCTATTAAGTAGCTAAATGTTTATTTGTTTTGCGTGATACCGAAACGAAATTTTAATTGGAAAATGGTAAATATGTTACAAAAATGTTTGATACAAAACTGAATGCAGTATATCTTCAGGTTTTATTTCTGCCTAACAGTGTTGGTTCCCGACGATCTCGCTAGATGGCATGCGCAAATCAGTTACTCCAAAGTCATCATGGATGCCACTCTCCACAGCTGTGATATAGTGAATCTCATGATCAACAGTAAGGAAAAGTTTGCTTTCTATTTTACACGGGGAACCCGTACGAGACCCAGACGGTGCGGCAACTAAAATCTCATGATCCGCAGTAACGTTCTGAATTTGCTGTTCTGTTTATGTCAGTCACACGACCACACTGCCGCCTGAGATCGATCTGCCGGATGCGATTCTCTCGATAAACGGAGCAGAAGAACGACTGTGCGAGCCAAAGATTACACAGCCAGTCGCAGTACTTATGCTCGCCGCGAGGCGCCGCTATGCCACTTTATGTGTAGCAGGAGTGCAGTGCAGTCGTGCCAATCTAACAGTTCGTAGCCGCGCTCAGTGGTCAGCCAGCGCCGATATTAGTCAGTCATCGTCTGCAGCTCAGTCATTGCTGCCATCAAGTCTTTGTAGACCAGTGCCAAGTTAGTCTTCAAATTCACCGGATTGGACATTCAAGATTACGAGAGATTAATTCGTCACTGCAAGATTTATGACTTGAAAATTATGTCATTCTACAGACGCTTAGTCTAGTTGCGTCTTCTATAATTGTCAACCAACAGATCATGGACTACAACAAAGTTAAGTAGTAAATACTTTCTTATTTTGAACTCCTGCTAATTAATTGTGTTTTTCTGTTGAAGCTACCAGGCAGTCTTAGCATAGTGGAACCCACCTTTCCACCTCCTTGGCTACCTCATACTTGCTACCTCATGTTGATGGACTCGGTTATGGTGGAAGATCGAGAGCCATCAGATCGAAGTTGAGGACGCATGGCCGGTCTGGTTTCTGTGGAGTGACGAGGCACATTTTACGCTATAGGGTGTACTTAATACTCAGAATTGCCGAATTTAGGATACTGTTAAACTGCCTGTTGTGTATGAAGAGCTATTGCACTCGCCGTATGTCACTGTGTGGCGTCGATTCACAAGCACCTTTATCCTCGGTCTTTTCTTCTTTGAAGAGAATAAATCCAAAGGGCCTGTCATGTGTACTGTGACATTTGGACGTCATCGAGACCTCCTTTCACAACATGTGATTTCTGCTTTGGAAGAGCGCAACTGCGTGGAAACTACTGTTTTCTTGCAAGATTGGGCAACACGTTATGTCGTTCCCCCAGAGAACGATCTGCTTGATGCAGCCTTCCATGAATATATTATCTTCAGAAGTTTTCCAGATGCGTGGCCTGCAGGATCGCCTGATCTAAATCCACGTGGCGTTTGGCTCTGGGGATATCTACACGTTTGGTCTCTCCCCATTCTGAAGGGCAGTATACAGGAATACATTGCTCCGATTCCAGCAGAACTGCTGTTCTCAACTAATGATAGTCGTTTTACGGATGCATCATCTCATCGACGCCTCCGGTGCTGGTACTGAACAAATTTTGTACGCGGCGGTGAATAATAAAATCAACATTACACCCATCTCACAGCGCCAGATTTGCACCAGGTGACCAAAATTGGAACTAATTTCTTTCCATCTTAAATCGCTTCTGCAATAGCATATGTACCAAGTTCCGCTGACTTGCGATAATGACAGCCCATACTGGATCTCCGTGAGTAGCTACACTTTAATTACAACTACCCGATATGTTCCTGTGACGGTTTCACCAGTTAAGAACATAATCTGTTAGCACCACACCGTGGCAACCGAAAAGAACCGCATCACCTTGCATGATGATGGTCGGGTCGGTCACCTTCTTCGGCAGTCGTGAATCCACACGTGTATATTGCTTCCTTTGCCCTTTTGTCTCTGAGTCGTAGTAAGAGAATCAGCATTTGCTTCTGGTAAACATGTGGAAAAAGAGGTCATATCGATTGGCCTCGCACAACTTCAACGTTTCCTCTGCTGCATCGGTTCGTCCAGCATGTGTTGCGGAACGAAATGGAAATATATGAAAACTGATCCAGGACTGATTTTTCACTTTTTCCACTTCCGTCTCGATGATGGTGCGCCGGTCTTCGTGCACCATAGCGTCCTCTTCTCTTGAATTTCTGGTCCTTGACAGAGACATGATCTGCCTTTGATTAATTGGCAGCGCTAGAAGTGTCCTCGCCACCTAAGCATCATGTTGTATGGTGGTACATGGTTGCGTACACTTCGAGCAGCTCAGCGTGGATTGTTGCAGTACCGTTCCCTTTTAAATGCAGAGAATGAAATCCCGCACAACACTCTTCTTCATATAATTGGCAGCGCTATTTTGTTTCGGCTCCCCTACCGGCGTGCTACGGTATTTTGTCGCGAGAGTTTCATATGTGTATCAGTAAACTGACAAAAAATTATGTAACTTTTTATGTTGTGATATTATAATTAAAACTTGGTGACTGCCCCTCGTATTTTGAAAATAGTGTTGGCGGAAAAAAAAGTCTTCTTTATTTTATATTGAAAAGCGAACAATCATCACAACGGGATACTGGAATGGTTCCAGTCAAAAGTAATCACCACTCGCGCTACGATATTTATCCCACTGGAGACGAGACGATCAATTCCTGTTCCATAGAACGTAATTGGCCGCTGACGGATCCACGTGTTGTGATTACTTTTGAATGGAACCATTACATGGTCTCTTTGTGGCGGGTGTTAAGTTTCCATTTGACTGCCCCTCATAATTCCGAAGTTTACACTGCTGACTCGGAAACGCGTCTGCGACGTATTGTGCGGAAAACTGCATACTGGTTTATTACATCAGAGACTAATTTGTCTGTACCCACTGATGCAGTTCGACTGGAACAGTCTACGAGCTGCTTTGATCTTTCACACCACTTTATGAAGAAAACTAGCAAATCAGGTCAATATTCTTGTTTCTATTATGCAACAACTTTTTAGCTACAGAAGTTTTCCCCTGCCTCGGGCTTGGATGTGTGTGATGTTCTTAGGTTAGTTAGGTTTAAGTAGTTCTAAGTTCTAGGGGACTGATGACCTCAGCAGTTAAGTCCCATAGTGCTCAGAGCCATTTGAACCAACAGAAGTTTTCACGAGGGAAAGATTCACCGTTAAACACAAAAGTCAAATGACGTAAATCTGACTGGTTTCCAGGGCCGGTAGAGTTCCTCTGGGATCAAAAGGGACAAGAAACATCTTCCCAGCATCTTTTGTCAGTATCATTACGTTCTTCCTCCCTCTTGTTGTTTGGTTATTTTTTTAGTTTTTGCTGTCTATGAGGGGAATGGGAGAATAATCGAAGGGAGGGCGGGAGGTGCCGAAGAAGCACAGGAAATGAGGTTACGCCGAGCTTATCTGCTCTGACAGTCCAGATTAGCCCTTTAACGAGAACCGAAAGACGCCGGCTTTTGCTTTGACGTGAGGTGAAAAGAAAACTTTATAAAACGAAGTATAAAACTGCATGGAAATTTCGTGGCGTGAATTCGGAAATTAGACTAAAGACACACTATTAAAAACCGCGTAACGCAGAGCAAAAAGATGGCTCTGAGATGACCAGTCACTGCTAATATATTTCGTTGGAATTTTTGTTCGTTTGTGACTTACTTATGCAGCTGCTTGGTGGACACAGTTTGAAGATGACGTAAAACTCAAGACGCTGTGCTTCAGTCCCCAGATGGGGAATGTGTGTCCAGACGTGTTGAAGCACTTAGTAAACTTTACGAAAAAAAGCCTATAAATGAGCGGCAATTCTGTAGAAAAGGGAAGATGGCTTGTAGGAAACTAAAACCTTTTCCTACTCAAAACATATTTTTATATGTAAATGCCATTACTTTTCAAAAATGCTCCGTATCTAGAGTCAGATGACGGACTGTACAGTCTAAGCGTCCAGTGTTTACTTGTCTGAGTGACATATCTACAGGGAAAAAGAGTAAAACAATGCTTGATAAAATATTGCTGAACCAGTATCAAAACAAAATGGTGATAAGACACTTAAAATTTCATAAAGCACTTCGAATAGTAATCAAAACCAACAATAAGTACCTACGTCCCACGGTATATCGAAAAACACAGGCATTGACCGTCGAATTTTTTTTTGCGAGTAACATCGTACATTCATATGTCGACACAAAAGAAACTTACACAACTTGCGAAACGAAAGAACTGTTGGTTGTGGGTATTAGTGCTCAACGCTATTTTCTCTCTCTTCGGCCTTAGCTGTGTACTTAAGAAAGGTTTGAACAAAGGCGGTCCACAAAGTGGCAATAGCCAATTATTTTATTGCAAATATGTTGTAAAGCATCTCCCACTCCACCTCCCGACTGGTACAGTAACCGTATAAAATTATTCTTAGTGGTAGCGAAACAATTTCTTTAATGATGCGTTTTGCCTTTGCAGGTTATTGTCAGCTTATCATGGTTTGAGAGAAACTCGTAGAACTGTTATGCTGTGGAGTAAGCATACGACCAGATCGAGCAAATCGGGGAGTGTGCTTTCGATACAGTCATGGCGGCAGTGCAGTGGTGTAGCGATAGGAACACACTTACAGAATTGCGCAAGCAAATCGCCTTTATAACGGACTGAACTCCGTTGGTGGCACTGTCAGTGAGGTGTCTGGATGTCTGTGGAGGAATGATAGCCCATTCTTCCTCAAGAGTCGAAACCAGAGAAGGTAGTGATGCTGGACGCTGGAACGAAGACGACGTAATTCATCTCGAAGGTGTTTCGTTGGGTTTATGTCCGAACTCTGGGCTGACCAGACCATCTGAGGAGTATTGTTGTCGGTAAACCATTGTCTCATAGTTGCTGCTTTATGGCAAGTTGCGTTCTCGTACTGATACAATCATCGCCTACGAACTGTTCCTCTACTGAACACAATGGTGTAAAATGTATTCACACCCTTCTGCGTTTAGAGTTTTTTTTTTTTTCAAGTGCAACAAATGTCCACAACCTAACCATGAAAAGCCCTCCCATAACGCAACACTCGCTTCTCTGAACTTCACTGTTGGCTCTACACATGATGGCAGGCAACATTCTCTTGGAATTCACCAAACCCAAAACGCTTACGTCGGACTTCTATAGGGTATAGCGTGATTCATCACTCAAAATTACTCGTTTCCGTCATCCACTGTTCAGTGCCGTCGCTCTTTACGGCCCTCCAGCGTCTCTTTTCACTGACGAGAGAAATGTGTGGATTATGAGTAGCCGGCCGATGTGGCCGAGCGGTTCTAGGCGCTTCAGTCTAGCGGTCGCAGGTTCGAATACTGCCTAGAGCATGGATGTGTGTGATGTCCTTAGGTTAGTTAGGTTTAAGTAGTTAAAAGTTCTAGGGGACTGATGACCTTAGAAGTTAAGTCCCATAGTGCTCAGAGCCATTTGAACCTTTTATCTACCAGCAAGTGCCAACAGGCCGTGAAGAATAGTCAACAGCATCAGAAACACTTGCGCTGACATTCCCGCAGTTATGCTTCTGTCCTATGCAAGATCATTTGAAAAGCGGACCACTGAATGTATTGAAGTTGGCGGTACTACGTTTGAACACTTACACTAATTGTAAAAGTAGAGTAGCGTTCACCTCGAGCCATGGTCAGAGTGGCACGTCGAGAAGTCCGATACATCGGAAGATTCCAACATTGCAAATGGGTTTCCAATTAGAAGTTATGCTGGCCTGTCTACCCTCGCATCATGGAGGTGGGATCCCATGTACTACTGGATATTCAAAGGCCATTGAGTAGCATGTCGTAAATTATGATTGCACACCCATTTCTATTCCTCCGACAACAGCACCACCTATGGCGAAACGAAGAAAATGCATAAGATAAAACGTATGTAGATTTTGCCGTAGAATCGAATTTGCAATAAAAAACAATGGTTCCCGTTGAAGATTTCAAACTTACCCAAGTGGGGTGGGGTATCGAGTATTGTATCATTGGATGTCCACTCCAATACAGACAAATTGGAATTTAAACATTTTTTGATCCGATTTATAGTTTTCGAGAGATTTAAATGTCTTCAGTCAAAATGAACACCCTATATTCCGGCCGGTCCCCGCAATTGTCTTGCGGAGGCGATTTCCACAACCTGCGACGAGTCTGAAACTTGCTGTACACCGACGTATATCTCAATGGCAAGGGCATACCAAGTGCTGGGACCAGGGAGCGTTAGAATTTTCTGATCATAGGTCGAGCGTTTACTTGGTATATACTGGCGATAACTGCACTTTCCTCTGAAAGCAACTGACAAACGCTGTGTAATTCTTGTTGCAGTTCGCCTAGAACTGTTCAAATATTTCCCTAGTAAGTGCAATTTTATTTTCTTTTTCCCTCTTGCCTGCCCTGAATGTCATCATACCGATTGCATCTGAACAGGAACAAACTCATCTTAGTCTGAAATATTTAAATCCCCCCCCCCCCCAAAAAAAATTGTTCTCTACAGACCCTTTGGGTTCATTTATCCAGGGCGGTGAAAACAGACCAGAATAAGTAATCGAACAAAAGCCTTAATTATTGCTACGTCTGTCTCTTTAGCTTTTCGTGCCCGGGGAGAATTCCCCGAAATGATTGTTATGTGCACATTAGTATATCCACATATGTTTTCCAACATACCTTCATCAGAAAAGAAAAGGAAGCCCTCTAAGATCGATTTCGCAGTTCTGGCTGCACTTCTCACACATGCTAGACGAACAATAGCACTCGCAGGACGTTCGTTAGATTTCTTGTTGGAGGATCCTTCATCCATTTCGTTGATTCGTCTTTTCCTGCAGCTGAAGTTAGTTTCGAAACTTATTTCATTATCGCCATTATCCGTCTCTGAATCAGTTCATGGTCCAGTTCTTTGTACTCATCAGATTATCACACATTTTCTCAGCTTCAACTTCTTCAGCTAATCTAGGTATTCTTTCCTTTCCTTCATAGCTGCCCATACTGTAGCAGTTGTTTTGGTTCGTAATCATGTTCAACATGTGCAGTAGTTGTTTATATGAGTCTAGAATGCCTTGTGATGTTACTGGACCCACGATGTTAAAAGTTAGGCTTCAGGAACAATGAAAAGGCAAATTAACTCCCTATCGTGAAAATGGAATAGGTTTCTCAAATTGATCTATCACTTCCGTCTTCGTCGCACCGACAGCCGTTGTTCTGGTATGCTTTTGACACACAAGTCCCGCAACATAACGACCAACATTCCGTCGTATTTCATAGATGTGTAGTGAAGGTCTTCCTGTTTGGTTCGGCGAATCCTTTGCTGCCCTCGGGAAAACAGTGAAAGTAAGTATCAAGGTTCGTCTGGCTATTATAAACAAGAAGGAAAATTCTCTGAGACAGAAGCCATAATCAGTAAAGAAACAGAGCATTCTGTCAAAAAGTATAGTAGACAAAATTGTTTTTAAGCGGTTCTAGGCGCTTCAGTCAAGAACCGCGCGACCGCTACGGTCGCAGGTTCGAATCCTGCCTCTGGCATGGATATGTGTGATGTCATTAGGTTAGTTAGGTTTAAGTAGTTCTAAGTTCTAGGGGACTGATGACCTCAGATGTTAAGTCCCATAGTGCTCAGAGCCAAAATTGTTTTTTGTGAACATTAAAGGTTTTCAAGACTAACACTCCTGGAAGAAAGGATACTGCAGAGACATGGCTTAGCCACAGCCTTTCCTCCAGGAGTGCTAGTCCTGCAAGTTTCACGGAATTACTTCTGTGAAGTTTGGAAGGTAGGACAAGAGGTACTGGCGGAAGTAAAGTTGTGAGGAAGCGACGTGTGAGGAAGCGACGTGTGAGGAAGCGACGTGTGTATTGCTTTGGTAGCTCAGTTGGTGCAGCCCCTGCCTGTGAGAGGCGAAGGTCCCGAGTTTGAGTCTCGATTTGGCACACAGTTTTAATCTCCCAGGAAGTTTCATATCAGCTCACACTCCGATGCAGACTGAAAATTTCATCCTGGAAAAAAAAAACAAAAAAAAACCATCGGTCACTTATTCAAGCCTTCCACAGCGTATGGGGTTATCAGGAACTCAGTCATATGGTTAACTAGGGGAAAAGAAATTGCCTCTGACTGAAATTGAATGGTCTTCATTTTGTCAGACCATGACCGGTTTCGAGGTGTCTAACATCATCGTCAGATGTACGTATATACTGAATCAATGTGCGTTATGTACATAATAAGATCATTTATTACTGATATCAACTGTCTTTCAATGACATCCACTGTCAAACGAACCCCCCCCCCCCTCTCCCCAACGGTTCGTTGCGGGACAATTGATTTCGCTGAGGCATGGTCCTAAGTGAATGTAATTCACATCGATTTTATGTACGAGGGGCCGCGAGTAAGTAATGCAACAAATTTTTTTCTCGGCCAGTTTCCATTTAAAAAATGTGGAATTTGTTGGGGGACATTGTCGAATATTCCCGCTGTAGCCCTTGTAGTTTCATGAAGTTCCGATAGGTGGCGTGCTATACGTACCTTCAAAATGCCATCTGTTACGGAGGTGCGTTATAAGCAGAGAGCTGTAACTGAGTTTCTTTTGGCAGATAACCGGGGCATCACAAATATTCATAGGTGCTTGCGGAATCTCTACGGAGATCTGGCAGTGAACAAAAGCACGGTGAGTCGTTGAGTGAGGCGTCTGTCATGGCAGGGCGCTTGTGCAAATCTGTCCGATCTCCCGCATGCCGGCTGGCCGCACACAGTTGTGACTCCTGCATTGTTGGAACGTGCAGACACTCTTGCTCGAGATGATCGACATATCACAATCAAACACCTCGCTGCACAATTGGACGTATCAGTTGGTAGTGCTGACGGACTTGTCCACCAGTTGGGGTACTCAAAAATGTGTGCCCGCTGGGTTCCTAGCCGCATAATAAGACCGTAAAGAGCAGCCAAGGACCATCTGTGCGGAATTGCTTGAGCGTTACAGGGTGATAGTGATAATTTGTCGTCGAACATTGTCACGAAACTTCATTGGACTGTTCGTCCTCATCCACCCTACAGACTGGATTTCGCACATTCGACTTCCATCTATTTGGCCCAGTGAAGGATACAGTCTGCGGGGGCCAGTATGTGGATGATGGGGAGGTTATTGATGCTGCAAGACGTTGTCTCCGACGTCGACCAGTAGAGTGGTACCATGTGGGCATAAAGGACACCCCCCCCCCCCCAGTAAGGTGGCATAAGGTCGTCATATTCCGCGAGATTATGTTGAGCAAAAGGATTTTGCAGTCAAAAGAGTGGGGAATCATATGGTGTACTGGAAGCCTGAGTAACAGCAACCTGCTTACAGAAAAAAAAAATGAGTTTCATTACTTACTGAATGCCCTTCGTATATACGAGGGTTGTCCAGAAAGCCGATCGGTCGCGAAATGGAAATCACAGTGAATATCAGAAACGTTTTATTTGCAACAGTTAGATACACTTTCCACCTACTTCTCTACATAGTCGCCGCTCCAACTGCGAGTGTCGTCGTAGTGTTGTATTAACTTTCCAAAATCCTTATCATAGAAAGCAGCCGCCTCTGCTTTCGGCCAGTTATCTGCAGTGGTCTGCAGCTCGTTTCTCCGTGGAAAAATTCTGTCTTCATAGCCAGCGGTTCTTGTGAGCAGAGATGAGACTCATGGGGAGCCAATTACGGACTGTATTGTGGATGATCAAACACTTCTCATCGAAAACATTGCAGGAGTGTCTTCATTGCCCCTGCAGTGTGCGGCCGAAAATTGGCATGAAGAAGGAACTGCTCGACAATTGTGTTACGTGGGCTGCATGACACAGGCGAAATCTCTAACCAGGCCCTCATACTTGGCGGTAGACGCTATTCCCTACGCGTCTTTACGTGCTCACTGTTCACTCAAAACTGAAAAGGGCGACGCGACACGATCGACGGGCATACTAGAGACACTGCCCAACACATCTGTGCAAAGATTTATCGGATTTTCCCAGTGGTTCCGTTTCGCGACCGATCGGAACTTACTTTCTGGACAACCTTCGAATGTCAAGTATATCTTAAGATGATGTTAGAAACATCGAAATCGATCATGATATAATGAAATGAAGGCTATTTAATTTCAGTCTGAGGCAGTTATCTTTTTTTCCTACTCAGTCACTTAACTTCCACGGGCAATATGTAAATTTTCCTAACAGAGTTGACTATACCAGATTGTTTATATTTTATGTACAGTCCCGACAGGTAGATAACTGAAGTGCCAAAGATGACTCTACCATTCGCAAATATTGTCATGCGAAGAGACAATGGTGAAAAGGAAAGAGGGGATGTACGGTGGAGGGCGTCGGTCTCTCTGGAAATTATACTTTCAAAATGTGATGCTAAATTGTTTCTACGATCGAGCAATCAGAGTGTCCACACAACTTACGATCTGGTATTTCGTTGCTTGTACTCTGCCGCATTCGAGACTGCCGGATCTGGTAGCTGCAGCTTACCGAGTGTTGGCGCCACCGGCAGTTGTGGGGCAAAAGGCCGCCTGCTGGAACGAAGTCATCTCCGGGCACGACCCTCGGCTTCCTTCCCCTAATCTCGCTGGTGTGCCGTCACTGCCCTCATTTTCCGCAGATTGTCGGCAGGTTCAGGGGGCGGCGGCGTCGGCGGCTGTTGCCAGTGGCGACGCCATATAATCAGCGTTCCTGTGGGACGTCCATCCGAGCTCAGATGCTCGTGTTTCATGACCCCCAATCGCAGTTTAAAGCTCCGCCCAGGGAGCAGTTTTTGTTGCTTGCTTAAGCCACCACCCTATGTGCAGGGTAAACCCGAAACCCACCGACAAAATTTCGGACGTTTTTCACAGATATTCCTTGAGAACTTTGGTGTAAGCGACCCGTAGTCTCCGTTGACTCTTTGCAAAAAATGTTATTTTGATTTATTCGGTGTGCTACCCCATTTATCTTCGCCTTCTCTGAAAATAACTTCACAAGAGTGAAATGCCTGCAATTAACAAAAACGTACAACGCAAAGCGGAGTAATGGAAATGAAATTATCGAATGGAGTAATTGGCCAGGATATTCCATCTGGGGTTATGCAGCCTCCTGCTGCAAGGCTTTGTTTTTCATGCCATTTCAGTACCTTGAGCGTCGACGTAGATGATGTCAAGTGTAACGTAAGTAGAGAGGTAAAAATTGACACTCATACTTGAAATGACTTAGGGTTTTATTGAAAACAAAAAAGTGCATTAAAAGACTATTAGACGGCGCTTCATACGCTACAAAAGGAATAATTAGCATAATAAGTGAGTTTTAGTAAATCCTATTTTCGTTATAACAAATGCTCGACATGTCCGCCGTCATTCATCAACAATTCCTGTAGCGTAGTGGAAATGTTGTGAATAGCTCTGTACAGCATATAAGTATAACGAGGTCGGACGATCGCGGTAGACTTGCAAATTCAGGTAATCCAAAGCAATAATCACACTGGTTGAGGTTTGGGGACGTTGGAGACCAAGCATAATGGAAGTGGCGGCTCAGCACGTTATCCCCACCAAACTCAAGATATACAAAAAAAAAGTTCAGATGTATGTGAATTCCTATGGGACCGAACTGCTGTGGTCATCAGTCCGTCGTAGAGTTACACACTACTTAAACTAACTTATGCTAAGGACAACACACACACCCATGCCTGAGGGAGGACTTGAACCTCCGGCGGGAGGGGCCGCACAATCGGTAACATGGCGCCTGAAACCGCGCGGCCACTCCGCGCGGCAGTAAGACATCTTTCACGCGTGTAGCAATATGAGGTGGAGCGCCATAGTACATAAAAGTCGTTCTTTCCATCAGGTGTTTATCAGCGAGGCTAGGGATGATGCGATTCTGTAACATATCGGCGTATCTCGCACCCGTCACGCTGACAATTGAAAAGCAGCACTCTGCATTTCCTTGAAGAAAAAGGATTTGATCACGATTGATGGAAATCCACATCATACTGTGACTTTCTCATCGTGTAATGGGGTATCTACAACGGTTCTAGGATTTTCGGTAAACCAAATTCTGCAATTGCGCGTATTGACACATCGTCAGAGTGTGAAATAGGCTTCGTCGGTCCAAAACACGTTAGACAACCAGTCACATTCGTTTTTTAATTTCAGTAAAACCCCGTGTCATGACAGGCATGTGTGTCAAGTTTCACCTCTCTACCTGCATAATTCCGTGAATTATTGCATTTTCAAATGTTAATAGACTTTTTGGTTACCATCTAGATGAGGTAAAATGATAAGGAAAACACAAATAGCCAGTCCCTGGCCGGTAATCGAACCCAGGACCCCGTGATCTACAGCCGCGTCGGTAACCACTTTTTCTTTTTTTCATTCTATTTATCTGTTTTTTAGTCACTTGGCCTGTGTGGATGTCGCATGATACCTCTTCAAGTTCATCGATGAATTATTCGCTCTTTCTTCGATTTTGATCGACCCCCTTGACCGGATACGTTGGACTACCGCGCCGGCTTTATGAGAGACCAGTGTACGCTCCTGTTGCGGTAATGATGTAAAATCCCCAGTCACGACTCATCTACCCAGAGGTATCCGATGTGACATCACATGCCACCGGACCTCCATTCTACCCAATAGCTGCGGCCAGAGTAATGCAGCAACAATCAAATGCAAAATTACTATGATGTGCGCAAAGCTTGATAACAAATTATAAAGAGGGCATTACTGTTGCCATGTGGTCGATAAACCGTGCCCCGAGTGCACAGAACAAGTACTGGGAGGTTACAATTAAAGCGCAGCTACTCACATAAGTTCAGTGTGGGCTGCATTTATGCTATGACAGCGAAACTTGGTAGATATTCTAATGCGTTTAAGCGGAACCGATTGACGCTGGAAAGAAATTAGTTCCAATTTTGGCCACCATGTATATCTGGCGCTGTGATTGCAAGATATATGTATGGAAGCGTTTCCATATGTAATGTATTAGAAACAGGAAGTGGGCAGAAAAGAGTCGAGTGAGAAAGACAGAATGTTGATTTTTATTATTAACTACCTCTTACATAACTTGTTCAGTATGAGCACCGGAGACCACGAGATGCTGTACAGCGCCAGATTTGCACCTGGTGATAAAAATTGGAACTAATTTTTCCATCGTAAGTCGGCTCCGCATTAACGCATTTGCTTGTCTACCAAGTTTCATTGCCATACGATAATTATATGCCGCACTGGACCTCGGAGAATAGCAGCACTTTAATTATAACCACCTGGTATGTATGTAAGTAAGGCACATAGGGGATACCGCCGACATGTGCAGATAGTTCCAGTGCAATATAGCGGCAAAGATAAATGAGGGTAAGAAACCAAACGAAACTAAGTTACTCTGTAACGTGGCACTGGAGAATATGGGTCCCTTAAACCAAAATACTCTGAAAATATCCCTGAACCACCTGTCGGTGGGTCACATTCAACCAGAATATTATTTCCTATTCGCTTACGCAATTCTTCGATCAATTCCTAATAAAGTAGGTGTTATTGCATTATTTCTATCAATTAGAATCTTAATAATCCTACCATTTTATAATAAAACACCATTTCGAGGTATTCACCTTATATGCTGTTAAAAATATCTAGGCTCGAGTTTAATACGCCTGTGTTACCCCCCCCCCCCCCCCCCCCTTCCTCACCAAAAAAATTCGCTGTTCGTAGCGGCACGTACACGACACTGGTTGTAAAAATATTGACAATTTTGTATTTTCGTAGCCCTTCACCACAAACTTCTTGTGGTCAAATAGTTCTTAATGATATTCTCTCAGTGGAATCGATGTTGGTACCTTGCCGCGTTTTCTCGTAATTATTCGTTGTTAGTAAGCTTTCGAAGGACCTGTCATGGGCAAAGTAGCATTGCAGCACTTAATTTTTGAAAATTAAAATTTGCCTTATTAATATGAGGGAGTGCTGAAAAGTGATGTTTCCGAATTATTGCGTGAAAGTCTTAAAGCTTTTTAAATAAAACAAACTTTATTGACATTATTCTTCTTTTGCTTGCGCCTTTGTCCCACAGTTTTCGCAGGATCAGCGTGGTTACAATCGGATTTGGCATGGTTAATTTGAAGGGAAGGCCGGATGCCCTTCCTGCCGCCACCCCGTAACCCCCTTCCCCCTCGTTCGTAGGTTGTAACCAGCTTTTGGAATATGTATTTCCTGGATTTTAAATTTGATCAGTTCTGCTTGCGACTTTCCGTGATCTTTTGACACATTTGTAGTGCGTTGCATCTATTTCTGTTTTGTCGGTGCAGCCCAACAGGTTTTTACTGGAGACCTTCATAGTAATTTGTCCCACTGTGAGTGTGTGTGTTTTTGGCTATTTTGTAGGTCTGTAGAGTTGCCAGCTGCCTGTGCTCTTACATCTTACTTTATTTGTTATGTGATGCCAGTGAAAAAAAAAATGTTTGCGGCTAACGTTTAAAACGTATTTATTCCAAAGACAGATTTCGCTTAAAGGGAAAATCGCAATTGTATTTTGGAAGCTATTGAAGGGACAGCAGACAAAAAAAGTGTTCTGTTAAATAGAGAGGGAGGGGGCTCATGAATGGCAAGTTTAAGTTATCTGATCAGTAAATTTTGAACTCAGTCTGATAATTGCCTTCAGCAGCAGACGGTGGGACACTTGCCAGAAGCCACAGCAACGCCGTTCAATTACTTCCTGTTATTGTAGTAGCGACAGCTCTGTGTGCCATTGAGGCGTCCCTCTATGCGGCTCTGGAAGTGTACCACGGATTGTCTCATTTCCGAGCAAGTAAAGTAGTTTGGCTTCTTTCCACAAGAAATAGATAATCATAATATTATCTAGCATATGGCGTAAACGTACCAACTAAAGATCCAAAAGAAGCCCTTTTGGCTCGCTCCGGTTGTGCTACGATCAATGTGCCATTTACAGGCATGGTTGACAACGGAACATGTAAACTCTCTCATTCCGTAGTTCAGAATTTAAAACAAATTGTGGATTTGAATCCCTTCTGCATGCTCTCCGTATGTTTCTTACATCTTCCCTCTTAGATGCTCCATTCACCATTGGCCATATCAGCATCTATGGTTGTTTTGAAAGAGAGACCGGGCGGTGTTTAGGACAAGCGATCTAAATGAAACAGGAGGCACATCCTTCCATAGTTCCAGGTCTGCGAAATTAGGTTTCAGCAGTTTCCCTAAATAACCACGAACTGATCCTTTCAGGATCCTGGAATTGAAAAAAATTAAGATTTATGCCTGCTGTTAGAACGATTTTCGATCTTAATCATAGGTATTAGACACCAATATACATACTCAACAAGCCATTGTTTAACGCATGGCGGAGGTTAATTAGTCCAAGACTTAGGTTCTCCGATGCCCATTACAGAACAAAAGAAATATGATGGTCTATCTGCTTCTCTGCGCTTCCCAATCCATCTTATTTTGTCGTTAATAATCACTACCTTCGGATAGCATGCTCATTAAATTCATAAAACAATTTGGCTTTCGGATCGTAAGTGATAGCAACACGATCGCTTTTGTTTTATATGATTTAGGTAAGTAAAAATAAATAAATCAAATGAGGGAATAGTCTCCACTCTGCTGCTTCCGTAGTGTCCATTGTCGACAGTGAAGTACACTAACAAAACATGGCATAAAGTGCTGAGTGTTACGCGAAACGCGCAACCAAACCACACCGAGCTCGTTGCAATAAGGGATCTTTCAGAATCGGTCTACATATTTCATGGTCCATCGTAACAAATTTCATATTTCTTCAGGATCGCTTCTGAAATACGTTTCCTCTCAACTGCATTCAACAAAATATCTTTGCTCTCGTACACAGGCCTCGGTTACAGTGATTCATCTTAGATTTTCAAAAATGGCTCTGAGCACTATGCGACTTAACTTCTGAGGTCATCAGTCGCCTAGAACTTAGAACTAATTAAACCTAACTAACCTAAGGATATCACACACATCCATGCCCGAGGCAGGATTCGAACCTGCGACCGTAGTGGTCACGCGGTTCCAGACTGAAGCGCCTTTAACCGCACGGCCACAACGGCCGGCTTAGATTTTCACAATGGACAGAGCGAGGTGGCGGAGTGGTGAGACACTGGGCTCTTATGCGGGAGAACGGCGGTTCGACTCCTTGTCCAGCCGTCTTGACTTAAGGTGTGATTTCCCTAAATCTCTAAAGCTGAATGCCTCGATTACTTATTTGGAAGGTCACGTCCTATTTACTTCCTAATGTCCCGTCAGTGTTACAAATCCATATCAGTAACGTCGATTTGCAGTAGCATTTTGTACTGTGTTCGAACGTTATGAAGTACCTCGAAGGTTACTATTTATTGACAAATAGCCAACACGGATTCAGAAAATATTGTTCTTGTGAAAAGACAACTAGCTCTTTATTCTTACGAATCAATTAGAACTATCGAAAGGCGATGTCAGATTCTTCCCATATTTTTAGATTTACAGAAGGTTTTTGACGCCGTTCGTCACAAGCGACATCAAATCAAATTACGTGCCTACCGGGTATCGTCTCAGTTGTGCGACTGGATTCGTGATTTTCTGTCAGAAAGATAACAACAGTTCGCAGTAACTTACGGAAAGTTATCGAGTAAAACAGAAGTGGTTATCTGACGTTCCCCAAAGAAGTGTTATAAGTCCTTTGCTGTCCTAGTTCTAATTAACGGTTTAGGAGACAATGTGATGAGCCCTCGTAAATTGCTTTCAGATGATGCTGTCATTTACTGCCTTGTAAAGTCATTTCATGATCGAAACCAATTGTAAAATTATTCAAAATGGTTCAAATGGCTCTGAGCACTATGGGACTTAAAATCTGTGGTCATCAGTCCCCTAGAACTTAGAACTATTTAAACCTAACCAACCGACATCACACACATCCATGCTCGAGGCAGGATTCGAACCTGCGACCGTAGCGGTCACGCGGTTCCGGACTGAAGCGCCTGGAACCGCACGGCCACACCCGCCGGCGTAAAATTATTCAGGCAAGATACCCGTACTGTGCGATAAGTAGCAATTAACTCTAAATAATGACAAGTGTAAAGTGATTCACATGAGTACTAAAAGGTATCCGCTAAATTTCATTTACACGATAAATCACAAAAAGCTAAAGGCTGTAATTCAACTAATTACTTACGGACTAAAATTACGAATACTTAAACTGGGACAATTACACAGATAATGTTGCGCGAACGGCACACCAAAGACTGCGATTTATTGGCAGAACACTTAGAAAATCCAACAGATCTGCTACAGAGACTGCCTAGACTAGGCTTGTCTGTCCTCTTCTGGAGTATTGCTACGTGATGTGGTATTCGCATCAGACAGGACTGGCGAAGGATATCGAAAAAGTTCAGAGAAGGGCTGCTCGTGCTGTATTATCGCGAGATAGGGGAGAGGGTGCCGCGGATTTGATACACGATTTGGGGTGGGTATCATTAAAACAAATGCGGCAGGATCTCCTCATGAAATTTCAACCACCAACTTTCTCCTCTGACTGCGAATATATTTCATAGGCGCGCACCTACATAGGAAAAATTGTCATCATCATAATAAAATAAGAGATCAGAGCTCGCAAACATTTGAGTGTTCGTTTTCGCCGCGCGCCGTTCGAGAATGGAACGGCAGCTTCAAGGTGGTTCGATAAACCACCTGCCGAGCACTTAATTGTGAATTGCGGAGTAATCATGTAGGTGTAGATGCAGATGCTCCTTTTCTTATGATCTCGTCCTATACGGGACTTTAAAATCTGATGTTGTTTGCTTCCTTTTTTAAAATGTACTACCAGTTTAACCTTGGCGGAATTATCTAGTCATTTCTAACCCGCTTCACTAACTGGCCTTGACGGGTTATTCAGTACCGACCGTCTCTACACATACTCCTGATCATATCTGACGCAAAAAGTTTTATAAAACTGAGAATCTTTATACTTGTCACTCGCTTAAGAATAATTGTGATACAAAAAAAAAAGCCAGTACCAAGAAAGACTTGTGCGAGATAAACGAAAGTTGGTAGGCGACTCTTTTCAGGTTTCGCGCCAGTCGCATGAGAGTGGCGCTAGTAACGCCACTACGAGGATGCAAATCAGGTTTGCTTTAAATACGGGCTGTAACGGTTTTGAGCGTTAGTTACCTTTGAGATGGCCGTAGTGAGTTAATGTCAATCGAGAGTGACTTTAAGACGACGAAGAAGCCATTACGAACAGCTCACTGACTTTTGAACGAGGTCATGTAATAGGGCTACAAGTCGCTGGATGTTCCTTCCGCGATACTGGAGAAAGACTTGACAGCAATGTAGCCACTGTACATGATCGCTGGCAGCGGTGGTCCAAGAAAAGTAAGGTCGCAAGAAGACCGGACTCCGGATGGCCACGTGTTCGGCATATGACTGTGGCGCATCGTACACTACTCGCCATTAAAATTGCTACACCAAGAAGAAATGCAGATGATAAACGGGTATTCATTGGACAAATATATTATACTAGAACTGACATGTGATAACATTTTCACGCAATTTGGGTGCATAGATCCTGAGAAATCAGTACCCAGAACAACCACCTCTGGCCGTAATAACGGCCTTGATACGCCTGGGCATTGAGTCAAACAGAGCTTGGATGGCGTGTACAGGCACAGATGCCCATGCAGCTTCAATACGATACCACAGTTCATCAAGAGTAGTGACTGGCGTATTGTGACGAGCCAGTTGCTCGGCCACCGTTGACCAGACGTTTTCAATTGGTGAGAGATCTGGAGAATGTGCTGGCTAGGGAAGCAGTCGAACATTTTCTGTTTCCAGAAAGGCCCGTACTGGACCTGTAACATGCGGTCGTGCGTTATCCTCCTGAAATGTAGGGTTTCGCAGGGATCGAATGAAGGGTAGAGCCACGGGTCGTAACACATCTGAAATATAACGCCCACTGTTCAAAGTGCCGTCAATGTGAACAAGAGGTGACCGAGACGTGTAACCAATGGCACCCCATCCATCACGCCGGGTGATACGCCAGTATGGCGATGACGAATACACGCTTCCAATGTGCGTTCACCGGGATGTCGCCAAATACGGATGCTACCATCATGATGCTGTAAACAGAACCTGGATTCATACGAAAAAATGACGTTTTGCCATTCGTGCACCCAGGTTCGTCGTTGAGTACACCATCGCTGGTCCTCCTGTCTATGATGCAGCGTCAAGGGTAACCGCAGCCATGGTCTCCGAGCTGATAGCTCATGCTGCTGCAAACGTCGTCGAACTGTTCGCGCAGATGGTTATTGTCTTGCAAACGTCCCCATCTGTTGACTCAGCGATCGAGACGTGGCTGCACGATCCGTTACAGCCATGCGGGTAAGATGCCTGTCATCTCGACTGGTAGTGATACGAGGCCGTTGGGATCCAGCACGGCGTTCCGTATTACCCTCCTGAACCCACCGATTCCATATTCTGCTAACATTGGATCTCGACCAACGCGAGCAGCAATCTCGCGATACGATAAACCGCAATGGCGATAGGCCACAATCCGACCTTTATCAAAGTCGGAAACGTGATGAGACGCATTTTTCCTCCTTACACGAGGCATCACAACGTTTCACCAGGCAACGCCGGTCAACTGCTGTTTGTGTATGAGAAATCGGTTGGAAACTTGCCTCATGTCAGCACGTTGTAGGTGTCGCCACCGGCGCCAACCTTGTGTGAATGCTCTGAAAAGCTAATCATTTGCATATCACAGCATCTTGTTGCTGTCGGTTAAATTTCGCGTCTGTAGCAGGTCATCTTCGTGGTGTAGCAATTTCAATGGCCAGTAGTGTAGTTCCTGTCTGCCTGCTTAGCTGAGTAGTAACTTGCTTTCCTACCATGCAGTGGGCCCGGCTTCGATTCCCGGCCGCGTTGGAGATTTTCTCCTCTCGTAGACTGGTAGTCGTGTTGTCATCATCTCATCATCACCGATACGCAAGTCGCCCAATGTGGCGTCACTTGAAATAAGAGTTGCAACCCGGCGGCCAAACTTCCGTGGATGGGGCCTCCCGGCCATCAGTGGCACACGATCATTTTTTTCATCGTAATTCCGTATTCCACATTCACATGACCGTGTGGAATCCCAATGAACGCGAACAATAATACGTGGAACAATTAACCACGATCGTCCCACTCCTCCTTACACGAAGTATAGCACGAATTTCTCACAGATAACCGACATTTAAATTCTATTTTCGATTGAGAAATCCGTTACGTAATCTCTCTTTTTATTTGGAATGTTCAAGGTTCGTCTATACAGTGTGTCCCAGGAATATTCAGGGATATGACGGGAATGATCATCCGAAACAAAAGTACCTAGGAAACACGGGCTCTAAAATGCATCTCTTAAAAACTACGAGCACTTAATCTTCGATACTATGAAACAAATCTGTCCTACTGCAAGCTCTATGCTTTCCGTACTCTGGGAGGCGGTAGTATGGACCAAAACAAGAAAAAAAGTTCAGTAAACATGGACTCTTAAAGTGTATCCCATTAAGAGCTGTGGGCACTTCTTCATTTTTGCTAATGCGGAACACATATCTTCTATTGAACAAGTGCGCATAGCTATTAAAATATCATTTAGACTCGATGTTTGTCAGAAATTTTTTTTTCTTTTTTGTCCATTTTACATTCTCCCAAAATATAGGAAGCAAAGAGCTTGCTGTGGAAGAGATTTGTTGTATATCATCGAAGATGGACTAGTGTTCTTAGGTCTTAAGGTAAGCATTTTAGAGCTCCTGTGTACTGGACTTTTTTCTTGGAACGTTCTGTCGTATCCTTGAATACTTAAAATTGCTTCTGGGACGCCCTGTATACTACGTGTGGTTGCACAGAAATCGTACTCTAAAATAATTCTCTTTTCTTTTTTTCAGTCTCAGTTGCACATTTTTAGTTACAGGACATGCTTCACTCACTCTTTATCATCTTCAGATCTAAGTTGTACCTGTCTTGTCTGTTCAGAACGTCATATCAGACTAAACTGATATAAGGTTCTGAACAGGCAACAGAACCTCATACCAGAGTAAACTGATACGAGGTTCTGAGCGGACAAGACGAATTGCTGGCCCAATCGACTTAATTCTGAAGATGATCCAGAGTGACTCAAACATGTGATGTAATTAAAAATGTACAACTGAGGCTGAAAAATAAATGAGAATTATTTTAAATATCTCGCAGGACGAATATGGCGGCTATAGTGGAAATAATAATCATATGTACAGTCAATCATTTGGTACGTTCCACCCCAATTTGACGTTCGCTGCTAACTGCCTTCATGTTGCTGCAGCTTTATTCGCCAGTTCTCCAACTCGTCTAGTTTTCTTACAGCGGTAGCAGTCTCTGCTGCTCGACAAATCAGTGGCCCAAGTCGTACACCGGGCTCCAAGGAAGCGCCCGGGTTTTTGTCTCACTCAGCCGGCGGCATGCTACACAGCGCTCTTTCCTGGATTGTTACTTCCGTTTTAGGTACGCGGAACACAGCAGCACTGAGAAGTTCTATGGACCTACAGCCGGGGCAGCCCCACCGAGATTTTCGGATCCGTCCTCGCGCGTGCTTGCTTGCGTCGTCCTTTGTAACCAGCCAGCGCTTCTTGGAGGAACGGATGGAATGGTTCGAGCGCTGCACGTCGACAGATAAGAGCGCGCGGTCCGCGGCCGAATAGAGCGCGATTCAGTTCTCGCATCCGCCGAAATTCCTGCCCAGTTTTCCTTCCGCCTCTGTGCTTCTCTCTACTTTTTCCACGTTCTGTGTATGGAAAAAAAAGGACCGGAGGCCCCGAGCGAGATTGGTCCTGCGTCCCGCTTGTATTGTGTTTTCCGACCGCGGTACGCCTCGTCGGGGCTCATCCAGGCTCGGCGAATCAAATTACAATATCATTTTTTGCTCTCTCTCTCTCTCTCTCTCTCTCTCTCTCTCTCTCTCTCTCATTCACTCCCTCTCTTTTTAAGAGATCTATATTGACGAATATGTAGAACCTTTTTTCAGAAACCTGTGTGCATTGTTACTGATAATCCTATAGAAAACCTATTATGTCCGGTCGCATCTGCTTTAATATTCCTCTTTCGAGAGATGTGCCGGGGCGTAATCCGAGGATGTTTCCATTTTTCATTAATTTTTTTTTACAAGTCCTTTTTTGCGCAACATAATATGTTACTATGATTGTAATATACAGCAAGTACAGTCACACAAAAAAGCTCTGTTTGGTTAGATGAGTACACCTGTGATACCCTGCTCGGGTGTGCAGCCTCTTCATGTCGAGTTGACACAGTATTTCGACGGTCCGTCTGCCCATCACCATCAGGTGGACCGTCGAAATTTTTGTGTCAGTCTGACTTGAAGATGCGTCTGAAGACCCGAGAAGAGTATCACAATTCATGTAATTCGGCCGGAATGCTTACGAATTCACATCGAGTACACCTCTGCTAGTTTCCTCGTGAACGCTTGTCAGGCTGTTCTAGCGTAGTTTGTTTTCAAATCTTAAGTCTGAAAGTGTTTTACCACGAAATGACAGAAGAATCCATAAATATGCCTTTAGCCTGGATTGAGTCAAACTTTTCAAATTAATAAATCTATACTGCTGTATCTACACTAATATATAAAGGGAAAACGTTGTTACCAAAAATCTCGAAAAGTTTTCGATAGATTTATTTCAAAGGTTTACACGATACTCTAATAAATATTCGGACGGATATAGGCTATGCTTTTTAACAACATTGTACAGGTTTTGTATTAAAACCGACTGAGAGACAAGTGCAGATTCATTTTATTTCTTGCGGTCTGTTTGAAGTACGATAGCTTAAACTGAATCGGTAAATCGACTGGGAACATCCATATGATATGGTGGGCAGAGGGGATGGGATCGGTGGGTTCGAGGGTTGGGTGGCGGGGGCAGGTGGGGGTGGGGAGACGGGGAATGTGTCTGAATGAAATAGAATTTTCTCTGATCACGTTCAAAATAATGAAAACTAAGTATTTAGTTTTCGTAGATGTTTCGTTAAACCACAAACTAACGAGTCAGTGGGACAATTGGCACAGCTTATTTCTAAGATTTTTTGTAGAATGATGAAGGAATTCTCAGTGCATGCAAGTGTTACCTGAAACTCTCTCAGAAAAGAATGCTAACTAGTGTAATTGAGTCAGTGAGTGTAGAAACTTGTTGCAAAACACGCTTTCTCTGTACCACTTTTCTCTCTAGCAACACTTGCTTCACCCACACTCTGCACCACAATTTAAAATCAACCAAAATAAAATTGGCCACTGTACTGGCTGGCTCTGAGTACTATGGGACTTAACTTCTGACGTCATCAGTCCCCTAGAACTTAGAACTACTTAAATCTAACTAACCTAAGGACATCACACACATCCATGCTCGAGGCAGGATTCTAACCTGCGATCGTAGCGATCTCGCGGTCCCAGACTGTAGCGCCTAGAACCGCTCGGCCACTCCGGCCGGCTGCCACTGTACTTACTACCACTGTACTCAGTATTTGTAAGTCACTTGACTGCTGGACCCCCCCCCCCCCCACTTCTAAACTGGCAGAAATTGGAAGACTTTAGGCTGCCAATGCTTTGTGCCTGTCCCCTGCCACAATAATAATAATACAGCAGCGTAGGCCATACTGCAGTGTAGTAGACATTACATAGTTACTGTTGTGAGTAGACGTTACATAGTTACTGTTGTGCTGTGCTGTCAAATAGTTTGTTTACTGTTGCGACGTTAATAATAAAACATTTTCTGTTCAATTTTGGAAACTATGTACAACTTGGAGAAGGCATTTTCATGAGATATTTAAGCATGTGTGATGTGTGTGTCTCAATTTTACTGTAGTAGATGCACAGAACAAAGTACGTGTGTAGTGGGTGCACTATGCGAGGAATATTTTCATGCACTTGTGCACTTGTGACACCAGTAGTAACCCCCCCCCCCCCCGGCTTGTTTGGAAAAATAGTTAATTATTGTTAATTTATGTAATCAGTATTACAGTCTTATGAAATACTTACAATAGTAATGATCTTTTAAAAATAATTTCATTTCGTGATCATAACACAATTGAAGGCTTTTGTTTTTATCCCTCATAAAATCACATTTTACCCCTCTTGCGGTAATTATCCTCCAGTCGGGAGCCACTGGTGTGGGACGAGAGAGGGGTGCCTGTAGCGCTACCGGATCTGTGGATACTAGCTACAATGATATTATTTCGCCTACTTTTTATTCTGCAAGTGTTGCATTACAAAGTTTTGGACGATTCAGATTGCGTTATAGTATTCTAATCAACAGTCGTCAATAGCCGATAAGACATAAATGCAACTTTCTTTATACACGGCTCCCTGTTAAGACCCTAGTGGGAGAAAGAAAACAATGCATCACTTCGTTGCGTATACAATTTTTGTCGGAGGAGCGGTATATATGGGTAGATCAATTGTTCTAATGTTGTAACTATCATAGTCAAAACAGACTTCGAGAAAGAAAACGAAACAGCAATTTTCACAGCACAGTACTGTCTTTACCACAGTCTCTTTTAACGAAAATCCTTTCATTGTTTCATATTCTGTTTGATTTATTAAATTTCGAGTTCAGCATTCAGAGTGGGCGAAGGAGGAAGGAAATAGTATGTCATGCAGTTTGGTCATGAGGGTCCAACTTTCTGTTATCGTCTCACATTTTCTTTTACTGTGTTTGGTACTCGACAGCTAGTCTCAGGAAAGGATGCTTTTGTGTTTCTAGAGTGGGTTGTTGCAACCGCTTTTTACGTCCCAGTTTATCATCCAAACCAAATGTCGTTCATTGTATTTTACTCATGGCAGGTGTAGGAACCCACGATTATATATATCTAACGCATATTCCGAATAGCTCCCGAAACAGGCTACGATAAATCAAATATTTATACCAAAGAATATAGTGGACTGCTCTTTCAGTTCTGCAGAACAGTTCCTCGCACTATTTTGTAAAGTATTATTCATTTGTAAACTCTCTCATTAGTCTTTGTATATTTAACTAATTCTTTATTTAGCAAGTTTTCTTATCAGCATTCTGTGAACTATGTACTGATTAGTTCTGTAACCAAATAACTTCGGCTTGCATTGTACTACGGAATGTAAATATTTTTCGGTGCGTGTCTTCCTCCAGCATCAGCTTAATCTTAGTGTTGTCGGCTGGTTCCAGAAATGACAGTTATGTATCCATTTCAGGACCACATGAGCCAAATCATTTCAAAATCTAAACCGCCGACTCTCAAAATAAAGACCGAGGACAGTCGACGAAGAACGTTTTGCGCTTTCAAACATCTCAGCGTCTTGAACAGCTTGTTGCATATTCTGAAATATTATCTGCCTGGAAAAAAGAAACACGATTTGCCCGTCTGGCGCGACACATTGGTTTGGAGTCCCCCTTTTCAGGAAGTTTGTTGTCACTGTGTATTACTTTCTTCACTTTCTGTTTTGTCTATACCGAAGCGAACACAGAAGACTGACGAAACGATCAAATGAAGCAAAACAAGTGCACAGTGTCTGCTGTAAGCTAACTTCTTTAACTTCCAAATGAGACTAGTTTTTTAACTTTTCACCCAGGCTCTGTGTGTGCTGCATAACTACTTCCCACTATCCTCCAGGTAAGAAAAAAATTAAACATGCTTCGGACACAGATTTACATCTACATCTACATGGATACTCTGCAAATCACATTTAAGTGCCTCGCAGAGGGTTCATCGAACCACCTTCACAATTCTCTATTATTCCAATCTCGTATAGCGCGCGCGGAAAGAACGAACACCTGTATCTTTCCGTACGAGCTCTGATTTCCCTTATTTTATCATGCTGATCTTTTCTCCCAATGTTTCCAGTGTCAACAAAATATTTTCGCATTCTAAGGACAAAATTGGTGATTGGAATTTCGTGAGAAGATACCGTCGCAACGAAAAGCGCCTTCGTTTTAATGCTGTCCACCCCAAATCTTAGTATCGTTTCATTGACACCCTCTCCCCTATTTCGCGATAATACAAAACGTGCTGCCCTTCTTTGAACTTTTGCGATGTACTACGTCAATACTATCTGGTAAGGATCGCACTCCGCGCAGCAGTATTCTAAAAGAGGACTAACAAGCGTAGTGTAGGCGGTCTTCTTAGCAGATCTGTTACTTTTTCTAAGTGTCCTGCCGATACAGCGCAGTCTTCGGTTAGCCTTCCCCACAACATTTTCTGTGTGTTCCTTCCGATTTACGTTGTTCGTAATTGTAATTCCTAGGTATTTAGTTAAGTTTACGACCTTTAGATTTGACTGATTTATCGTCTAACCAAAGTTTAACGGATTCCTTTTAGCACGCATATGGAGGATTATCTCGTTACACCAAATTTTATGCAAGAGTATAGCATCGGTCGTAAATAGTAGTGTCTCCACACACATAGGTAGCTGAAGCCAAGCGAACGGGTGGCGTTCTGAACCGATGGGGGAGGAAAACGTTTGAAGTTTAACTTTACGCTACCGGACCCTCAAAAGCCAACAGATTGTTTACCTTGCGCTTCTAGTTACACAACGGCCGCGCCCACGTGTTTGCGCTCTGGGTTGCCTAGCTACAGGGGCAGTGCTGTTTGGTTCGCGACTTGCCGATGATTCATATTTGTCGCGTACACGCTGCAGACGATGTGGCTCACAGAAGTTATAGTCTTCTGCCACGGTTGGTGGTACGTATTTCGTCACAGAACTCCACCGGACTTGCTTTTTCGAAAATGACACGCTGCAATATTCTTTTACACGTGCTTTACACTGGTGTCAATTGGGGTTGCGATTTCTTACACTGTAAGACATTTAGTGACAGCTACGCGAGGGTTATTATGCAACTGTGATACCTGAAGAAACGATAATATTTCCTAGACAAGAAGAGCAGCAAATTTGGGGTGTTTTGGGATTTGCCCCTCTTGTTGGCGTATGTGGGGATTCAGAGCTGTAATATTCGGTCACAGACCAGAAGTCAGTTTGAACAAGGAATTAAATAAGAAACTGTAGATATCCTCTCTAAGGTGTTGTACCGAGTAACGAGGAATTTCACTGAAAGAAAAGACGAATGCGCAGAAGAGAAAATCTGCAGAATTTAATTTTCAGGTACTAATAACTTGGATTACTTTCTTTTAAATGTGCAGGTTTTTTAATCATGTCCTGACAAAAAACACTTTCGTAGCATTTAGACTACTTTGTGTTTTTTAAAACCCTTTCTTTGTGTTGCAGTGTGTACATGGTGTTGGACTGTTATAGGTACGGACGAGTACAGGACAACGAACCACGCAAATAATCTTCACAAACCTAGGTGCGGAAACAAATGGTTTTCCCCATACGACGTGTTACGACTGAATACATAAACATCGTAGAGCAGAGTCCCCGAGGATCCACACTGTAGATATGCATTTCAGGACAAGCTCGTTACTGCCTTGTGAGATCTTAGTTTCTCCCAGCGTATACAATGTTCAAATAATTGTCTACCGCATTCCTTGTGCCATGTCCTATTTTGGTCAGACTACCAGGACTGTGGAGGACCGGTGTACTGAGCATAAGCGGCACACACGCTTACAACAACCGAGTAAATTCGCCATTGCGGGACATTGTCTTGGCACCGGTCATCCTATAGAATATAACAACACGGAGATTCTGGCATGCACTTCCAGCTATTGGGGTAGTGTTATTAAGGAAGCTGTTGAAATCAAAGTAGCACGGTGGTTTTTCTTTAACTTCTGAATGGAATCCTGCTCTCTAACTTGCCAAAAACAGAAAGACACCGTTTATGCTACCTCACCTGTTGTTTATTAATTTCACTCTCGAAAACTTCTGACATCGGCTAGTATATATATATATATATATATATATATATATATATATATATATATCTGTGTGTGTGTGTGTGTGTGTGTGTGTGTGTGTGTGTGTGTGTGTGTGTGTTATCTTTAAGGAGTTCCTCTGAAAACCGAGTTTCTAAATTGACTTGCACAACGCTTACTTGCTGCAGTTTTGCCTTGAAAATGGCAGGGTGTACTCTTCGTCGAAGTCCGTAGACTTTTCGATATCCCAGAAGTGTTGCGAATGCACTGACAACCATCCACAATGCGTTCCCGAGTTCATCGACACAAACAACGGGTCTGAAATACACCAACATTTTCAAATACCACCACACACAGGGATCCAACGGGTTCGAGTCGGGGGACCTGGGATGCAATCGTATTGACTAGCCACGACCAATACAGTTTTCGAAGATATTCGTACTACGTATCACCGAACAGCCACGTGAAAGAGTGCCATGCACAGTGATGCATTTACGATACACGCATCCTTTCACCAAAATAAACGTCGTCCAAATCGTCGATTATGTTGTGCTGCAGAAAGCGAAGGCACAGACTACCAGTAAGTCGACCAGGTCGGAGAAGTGACCCTGTGGACCGATCACTAACGACAGCTACCCAGACGTTAACGGAAAATCCCCTATAATGAACCGTCTCTGTCATGGCACGTCGGTTCCTATAAGAGCAAACCTGTGTGTTATGGATCTTCATGGCATGCGTCATCTGTAAATAACATGTAAACGAGGAACTGTGGATGATTTCCACATTTTGTAAGGGTCTGTTGGCAGAATGCGACACGGGCTGAGAAGACAGGTGCAGCTAAGGCTTGCAGACTTTGTACTTAATATGAATACAACTGTCCCTTACGTAATGTCTATACCACGTGGCGTAGGGCGAAACACGTTCTGCTGCAGAAACCTTTCCGGCACTTGTGCCCGGCATTCCTTGCACTTCTAATACACGCTCTTCCATTGATGGTATCGACTTTATTCTTGGTCTACGCGCATGTTACATGCTGGGTTTAAATGAAATGATCTCGAGCGGGCACTAATTTTACCCAGCGAACACTCTGCCGTTTGGCTGTCTTCTATGAGGATACGCTTCGTGATTCAATCGTGCTTCCCCCCCATGCATTGTCATTAATATACCCGCACATGAAGTGGACGTCAGCTGTCCCTTCTTCTGAAAATATATGTGGAGTCATGACAAAGGCTTCAGACGCTACACGTGCACATACCGTTCGCTGTTCACTGTAGGAATTAGTACCTGGAATGTAAGGCCGTGTTTATGCTGTAGCTTAGATGCTCGCACATCTCGTCGGCACGGCGCGAAACTCAAGCTGTGATTGAGAGCTTCAAGGTCATTCATCTCCTCACACTGATGAAAGTAACGTACCCACCCAACCAACCAACAGCAATGTACCAGCAATGAAGCCATAGCATAAACGTTGCCTTAACCATCAACAGTGTTACATGGACTCGTGCATACCTCTTACCGGGAAAACATGTGGTTTTCCGACTTACGTTTATTAGGATTATTTGTTTGTTTCACTGTCCGCTCCTCGCTCCTTTCGTTCGTACGCGTACCTATAATAGGTAAACATCCACCATTCACTATTGACACTACCCGTCGGATTAAAATTCAATGTCGGAAAGGGACTCTAAACCGAAATCTTAACCTCGCCTATCCGGGCAATGCTCTTAGGGAACAAGCTATCCAGCAACGACTAACGACCCTCCTTCACACTTCTGCATCTATATCCTTACTTTTTTAAACCACTGTGAAGTGCATGGCAGAGGGAACGTCGCACTGTACCAGTTATTAGGGCTTTTTCCCGTTCCATTCACGTGTGGAGCATTGTTTAAATGCCTCTGTGTGTGCTGAGATCAGTGTACTCTTGTCATCACGGCCCCTACATGAGCGATACGTAGAGGGTTATAGTGCATTTCTAGAGTCATCATTTAATGGCGCTTCTTGAAACTTTGTACGTAGGCTTTCTCGGAATAGTTTACTTTTATCTTCTAAACTCTCCAGTTCAGTTCTTTCAGCGTCTCTCTGACACTCTCCCGCAGGTCAAACAAACCTGTGACAATTATTGCTTCCCTTCTGTGTATAAGTTCAATATCCCTCCTACTACGAGTCACGCGAGTGACTTGTACGCAATCTCCTTTATAGAAAGACTGCATTTCCCTAGTATTCTACGAATCAACTAAAGTTTTCTGCCTCCTTTACCCACGACTGAGCCTAAGTGATAGTTCCATTTCGTGTCCCTAGAAAGTGTTGCACCCAGGTATTTCTGTGAATTTACCGATTGTAGTTGTGACTCACTTATATTATAGTCACAGGGTACTACGATTTCCGTTTTGTAAAGTGCACAATTTTACATTTCTGGACATATAAAGCAAGTTTGCAATCTTTGAACCACTTTAAAATCTTATCAACATCTGACTGAATATTCGCGCAATTTCTTTCAGGCTGTACTTCATTATCAACTGCGTCATCTGCGAAGAGCCTGAGGTTACTATTAATATTGTACGCAAGGTCATTAATATATAACACGAATACAAGGGAGCCAACACACTTCCCTGGGGTGCACCCGAAGTTAGATCTAAATCTGTCGATGACTCTCCATCCAACTTGCTGCGTCCTTCCTTCCAAGAATTCCTGAATCCAGTCATAAATTTCGCTCGATACTCCATTCGATCGTATTTTTGATAATAAACGTTGGTTTTCGGAAATCGAGAAATACTAAACCTACCTGACTGCCTTGGTCAATGGCTTCAGGATGCCATGTAAAAAAAGTGATTTGGGTTTCACATGATCAGTCTTTCCGAAATCCATGTTGCTTGGCATGGAAGAGGTCATTCGATTCATGATTGAACTCAGAAATTGTTCTAAGATTGTACAACAAACTAATGTCAAGGACATTGTGAGATGGTTCTGTCGATCACTTCACACTTGACGCAGTCGTAATCTGCCGGGAAGTTTCAAAACAATGCACCATTGCTGCAGAGTGGAAGACAAGTGCTATGTAATATATATTTATCAAAATCGCTTCAAAATATCGTAAGGGGATTCCGGTAATACCACTTGGTAGCATAGTCCATGTATCTGCAAAACAATAAATAGAATGGGCTAAAACATCTGTTAAAATAATTATTTCAGACATTCTTGAAATATCTGCAAAATTGCGTCACAAGTACACAGTTAAAAGGGTCCGTCGTCAGTAGAGAGAGCTCTGTTTGCTTGTGTCGGAAACAATATTTTACGCGCCAATTCGCCTGCAGTCGGGTTTACTCAATTTATTTGCGCCTGCACTCCCGCGGATACAAAAAATAGCCGCAGCCAGAATTGTCACCGGGCACTAATTGATCTCGCAGCTTGTCGCACACGCAAGCGTTAAATTACGTCGCGGACACCAATAATCAAAACACCACTGCACCGCGCTATTGGTGCGATTAGTCACAATTCGGGTAATGGGGAGACCTTTTACAAAATACTAAGTAATCACAAGTGTACAGGGTGTTACAAAAAGGTACGGACAAACTTTCAGGAAACATTACTCACACACAAATAAAGAAAAGATGTTATGTGGACATGTGTCCGGAAGCGCTTAATTTCCATGTTAGAGCTCATTTTATTCACCGCCAGTTGGCCCAATTGAAGGAAGGTAATGTTGACTTCGGTGCTTGTGTTGACATGCGACTCATTGCTCAAGCACATCAGTACGTAGCATCAACAGCATAGTGTTAATCACGAACGTGGTTTTGCAGTCAGTGCAATGTTTACAAATGCGGAGTTGGCAGACGCCCATTTGATGTATGGATTAGCACGTGGCAATAGCCGTGTCGCGGTACGTTTGTATCGAGACAGATTTCCAGAACGAAGGTGTCCCGACAGGAAGACGTTCGAAGCAATTGATCGACGTCTTAGGGAGCACGGAACATTCCATCCTATGACTCGCGACTGGGGAAGACCTACTAGAACGACGAGGACACCTGCAATGGACGAGGCAATTCTTCGTGCAGTTGACGACAACCCTAATGTCAGCGTCAGAGAAGTTGCTGCTGTACAAGGTAACGTTGACCACGTCACTGTATGGAGAGTGCTACGGGAGAACCAGTTGTTTCCGTACCATGTACAGCGTGTGCAGGCACTATCAGCAGCTGATTGGCCTCCACGGGTACACTTCTGCGAATGGTTCATCCAACAATGTGTCAATCCTCATTTCAGTGCAAATGTTCTCTTTACGGGTGAGGCTTCATTCCAACGTGATCAAATTGTAAATTTTCACAATCAACATGTGTGGGCTGACGAGATTCCGCACGCAATTGTGCAATCGCGTCATCAGCACAGATTTCCGTGATCGTTTGGGCAGGCATTGTTGGTGATGTCTTGATTAGGCCATGTTCTTCCACCTACGCTCAATGGAGCACGTTATCATGATTTCATACGGGATACTCTACCTGTGCTGCTAGAACATGTGCCTTTACAAGTACGACACAACATGTGGTTCGTGCACGATGGAGCTCCTGCACATTTCAGTCGAAGTGTTCGTACGCTTCTCAACAACAGTGACCGATGGATTGTTAGAGGTGGACCAATTCCATGGCCTCCACGCTCTTCTGACCTCAGCCCTCTTGACTTTCATTTATGGGGTCATTTGAAAGCTGTTGTCTACGCAACGCCGGTACCAAATGTAGAGACTCTTCGTGCTCGTATTGTGGACGGCTGTGATACAATACGCCATTCTCCAGGGCTGCATCAGCGCATCAGGGATTCCATGCGACGGAGGGTGGATGCATGTATCCTCGCTAACGGAGGACATTTTGAACATTTCCTGTAACAAAGTGTTTGAAGTCACGCTGGTACGTTCTGTTGCTGTGTGTTTCCATTCCATGATTAATGTGATTTGAAGAGAAGTAATAAAATGAGCTCTAACATGGAAAGTAAGCGTTTCCGGACACATGTCCACATAACATATTTTCTTTCTTTGTGTGTGAGGAATGTTTCCTGAATGTTTGGCCGTACCTTTTTGTAACAGCCTGTATATAATCTTGTTTGTGTCCTTCATTTTCATTTTAATTTATTACTTGATCTTATCTGCTACACTGAACGCACTCACTAATCAGTGCCACAGAATTTATCTTATGTCATCCATTAGAGGTCTACGTCATTCCGAATTAAATAGTTCTTGGGTATTTCAGCACGTGTCAAACTAACGTGTTCCTGTACCTGTAATACACTGAAGGGCCAAAGAAACTGATACACCTGCCTAATATCGTGTAGGGCCCCCGCGAGCATGCAGAAGTGCCGCAACACGACGTGGCATGCACTCGACTAATTTCTGTAGTGCTGGAGGGAATTGACACCATGAATCCTGCAGAGCTGTCCGTAAATGCGTTAGAATACGAGGGGTGGGGATCTCTCCTGAGCATCATTTGCAAGGAATTCCAAATATGCTCAATAATGCTCAGGTATGGGGAGTTTGAAGGCCAGCGGAAGTGTTTAAACTCAGAAAAGTATCCCTGGATCCTCTCTGTAGCAATTCTGGATGTGTGGGGTGTCGCACCATCCTGCTGGAATTGCGCAAGTCCGTCGGAATGCACAATGCACATGAATGTATGGAGGTGATCAAACAGGATGCGTACGTACTTGCCACCTGTCAGTCGTATCTAGACGTATCAGCGATCTCATATCACTCCAGCTGCACACATCCCACACCATTGCAGAGTTACCACCAGCTTGAAGAGTCCCCTGATGGCACGCTGGGTCCATGGTTCAAAAATGGCTCTGAGCACTATGGGACTTAACTGCTGAGGTCATCAGTCCCCTAGAACTTAGAACTACTTAAACCTAACTAACCTAAGGACATCACATACATCCATGCCCGAGGCAGGATTCGAACCTGCGACCGTAGCGGTCGCGCGGTTCCAGACTGTAGCGCCTAGAACCGCTCGGCCACTCAAGCCGGCTGCAGGGTCCATGGATTCATGAGGTTATCTCCATACCTGTATATGTCCATCCGCTCGATACAATTTGAAACGAGACTTGTCCGACTAGGCAACATATTTCCAATCATCAACAGTCCGATGTCAGTATTGATGGGTCCAGGTTAGGCACAAAGCTGTGTGACTTGCAGTCATCAAGGGTACACGAATGGGCCTGCAGCTCCGAAAGCCCATATCGACGATGTTTCATTGACTGGCTGGCACGCTGACACTTGTTGATGGCCCAGCACTGACATCCGACACGTTGAACGATTCTCTTCTGTCGTCGTTGGTGCAGTTCTTGCAGGATCTTTTCCCGGCCGCAGCGATGTTTTGCCGGATATTCCTGATTTTCAAGGTATACTCGAGAAATGGTCGTACGGGAAAATTCCCGCTTCGTCGCTGCCTCGGAGATGCTGTGTCCCATCGCTCGTTAGTCGACTGTAACACCACGTTCAAATTCACTTAAATTTTGATAACCTACGTTTGTAAGCAGCAGTAACCGACCTAACAACTTCACCTGACACTTATCGTGTTACATGGCGTTGCCGACCGCAGCGCCATATTCTGCATGTCAACATATCTCTGTATTTGAATACACATGCCTACACCAGTTTCTTTGGCGCTTCAGTGTAATTCCCTTAGCACCACGTGATTTAATTGGACTACATTCCATCATCGTTGTCTTGCTTTTGTTGATGTTGATCATATATTCTCCTTTGACGACACTATCCATTCCGTTGAGCTGTTTCTCCGAGTTCAAGTAACAATGATTATTTCGTACAGTCTTCGTGCGGTTAAGCTCCCGGAATGCTGGCAGCGCTAGGAAACTTACGGGAGGCAGAGGTGCCGACAGACGCCCAATTACTGGAGAGAGGGCGCTTTGGAAGGTTAAACGCCGTTCGCCGTCGGACTAGGTGGGCCAATAATTAGAGGCCGGGGGGCGGGTGTTTGGGGATGCAGCGAGCGTATTGATCGGCGGCTGCTGGCCTAAATGCCGACAAGCCCGCGTGTTAACGCTTGTAGCGCAGGTACCGGGGCCGTTCCCGCCGCTACGCTACGCGGCCCGCGCGCGCAGTTGTTCGGCATTAACTGCTGCGCCGCGTCGTGTAGTAACAAACAAGCTGGGGTTTGCGGAGCCGGCTCTACGGTGACGGGCGGCCGACCGGTGAGCGCGCTATCACCTGCCGGATGTCTCACGCACTCTGCGGTTTCCGCTAAGGCGCCGTCTACCGCTTGTTGTTGGCGGCCAGATGCAGTATCACTCGCGGTTTCTGTGGGCGGCTGCGTCTACGAACGCTCCAGTGGTTTGACAGTTGCGTTAGCATTTGTTTCGCAATCTGCGCTATGTCTTCTCATAACTGTCCACTTACTCTAAGGGAGCAATTTTCCTTCCGTTCAAAATTAGCGAATGAACATTTTTTCAGTACTCGGTGTTTTAGACCTGCCCACGTGGCCGGGAGGTCAGCGACCATAAGCATTGTCTTGAACCATTCTACACTGAGGCGACGAAAGTAATTGGATAACAATATGCACACAGATGGCGATAGTATCACGTCCACCAGGTACTGAAGGGCAGTGCATTGGCGAAGCTGTCATTTGTGCTCAGATGAGTTACGTGAAAAGGTTTCCGACATGATTATGACAACACGATGGGAACTAACATTGAACGCGGAACGGCAGATAGAGCCAGACACATGGGACAGCCGGCCGGAGTGGCCGTGCGGTTCTAGGCGCTACAGTCTGGAACCGAGCGACCACTACGGTCGCAGGTTCGAATCCTGCCTCGGGCATGGATGTGTGTGATGTCCTTAGGTTAGTTAGGTTTAATTAGTTCTAAGTTCTAGGCGACTGATGACCTGAGCAGTTAAGTCGCATAGTGCTCAGAGCCATTTGAACATTTTTGAACACATGGGACATTCTGTTTCGGTAATCATAAGGAAATTCAGTATTCCGGGAACCGTCAAGAGTGTACCTAAAAAAACCAAATTTCAGGCATTCCTCTCACAACGGACAACGCAGTGGTCGACGGCCTTCATTTTAGGGCCGACAGCAGCAGAATTTGCGTAGAGTTGTCAGTGCTAACAGAGAAGCAACACTGCGTGAAATAACCGCAAAAATCAATGGGGGACGTATGATGAACGTATCCTTTACGACTGTGTAGCGTAATTTGGCGTTAATGGGCTGTGGCAGCAGACGACCAAGCGCGACGTCGCCTGCAGCGCCTCTCCTGGGCTCTTGACCGTGTATCAGGGACGACTGGAAAACCATGACCTGGTCGGATGAGGCCCGGTTTCAATGAGTAAGAGCTGTTGGTGGGGTTCGAGTGTGGTGCAGACCCCACGAAGTCACGGATCCAGATTGTCAACAAGGCAGTGTGCGAGCTGTGGACTGACGAGGGCTGTGTTTACCTGGAGTGGACTTGGTCCTCTGATCTAACTGAATAAACTGAGACCGCTTGCAGCCATTCGTGTTCCCAAAAAAACGATACCACTTTTATGGATGATAATGCGCCATGTCGCCGTGCCACAGTTGTTCGCGACTGATTTGAAGATCATTGTAGACATTTCGAGCGAATCATATGGCTACCCAGATCGCCCGACACGAATCCCATCGAACATCTACTGGGCGTAATGGACAGGTCAGTTCTTGCGCTGAATCCTGCACCGGCAACTCTTTCGCAATTACGGACGGCTATAGAGGCAGCTTGTCTCCATAGTTGTGCAGGATACTTTCAACGACTTGAGTCCATGCCACGTCGAGTTACTGCACTAAACCGGGCAAAGGAGCTCCAATACGATATTAGGTCCTATCCCATGACCTATGCCACCTCAGTGTAATTTTCTATGAACAGTGCTTAAAAGGATTTTACTTTCAGAATGACTTAGTATATCTTTCCAAATATCTTCCTCTTCTGTGTTACCACAGATTAGTTGTAGATCCGCTGTCCTCAAGCTTTAATGAACTGTTAGCGAGGAACTGATGCTGCTTAAATAATTGAGCCTTTCACTTTTTCGGGATACCCATCGTATTTTTCCTAGAAGAACACGAGAAACGACGAATTACAATCGTTATCAACTGTCTACTTAACAATCCATACGTCATTAATAATTTCACACTGATCACACATTTACTTATTCTTTAGACTGTTCTAGAGTTAATATTTCTTTATAGAACTCAAATGCAACGCATCGCACCAGACGAGTCTGTGCCTCGAGACTGCTCGGAGTGATCACGCTTCGCAAACCACTTCGCTTGGGCGCACAGTTTTGGGGCGGGACCCGGAGACTCCCTAAGAGCTTCGTCTGCCTTTTCGTTTTTGTTCCTAGTTTTGCTTACTTTTATGACTTTTTAAGTAAGTGGCCGATAGTATGCTACTTAGAAATGCCCATGTTTCAATGTCAAGGAAATATAATGCATAGTTTTTTTTAATACGAAGTGCTTTCGATAATGAATGTAACGCATTTCTTTTCTCAGCCTATTTCTGTTAGAAAAAATGCGGAATTTGTTGTGAGATATCGTGAAATATTCTCACTTCAGACTTTTTAGTTTCATGAAGTTCCGATAGGTGGCGGCGCTACTCGTAGCTTTCAAAGTGGCGCGTTCCGAGCAGAGAGCTGTCATTGAATTTCTTTTGGTTGAAAACCAGAGCATCGCAGATATTTCTAAGCGCTCGCAGTATGTCTACGGAGATCTGATGTGAACAAAAGTATGGTGAGTCGTTGAGCAAGGCGTCACGCTAACCTGTTCGACCTCCCTCATGCCGGCCTCCTGCACACAGCTGCGACTCCTGCAGTGTTGGAAAGTGTGGACAGTCGTTCGAGCTGGTCGACAGATCACAAACGCCTTATTGCTCAACAGGACGTCTCTGTTGGTAACAGGACGTTTGTCGAACGTCGTCCCAGGCGATGAAACATGGGTTCATCGCTACGAACCGGGAATAAAACCCAATCCATGGAGTAGCGCCAGACCACCTCTCCTCTGAAAAGAAGTTCAGAGCCGCACCCTCAGCCGTTAAAGTCATGGCGACGGTCTTCTGGGACTGTGGTGCAATGGTCAGTTCTGAAGTGTAATATGCTACCTTCAGGAAACTGAAAAAACTAGTTCAGCTTTTTCGTTGCCACAAAAATGTGAACGAATTTCTCCTTCGTGACAACGCAAGGCTTCACATGAGCCTGCGCGACCGAGATGAGCTCACAAACCTTTACTGGCCTGTTCTCCCTCATCTACGCTACTGACCGGATCTCGCACCTTCCGAATTCCATCTATTTCGCATCCGCCGGGAGCAGTACGCGGATGATGGTAGGTTATTGATACATCAAGACGTTGGTTCCGACCTCGAGTGGTAGAGTAGTAGCATGCGGGCATGCAAGCCCTCCCAGTAAAGTGGCGTGAGGCCGTAGTAGGAAACGTGGATTATGTTGAAAATAGGGTTTTGTAGCCAGGAGAGTGGGGAATAATATGGTGCATTGGTATCCTGAATAAAACCAACCTGCTTTAAGAAAGATGTAATGCATTACTTATTGAACATCCCTCGTATTAATGATAGAAAATTAGCGTTTTGCCGCTGTGCCTCCGAACACAGCAGGCGATCACATTGGCGATTCAGGCGGTCTTTCCCATAAAGGGGTACCGGTCGTATCGTCTGCTACTGCTACTTCACACTGATTATTACGGCGTCTGCTTAATTCCACAGTCTTAACTGTTCTGAGATGAGAACATTGGAGCTAGATGTGATGACTGCTAGAGCCAGAAATATTACATACTGAACAGCTACAATGCGTTTAAAAAACAGCACCACGGAACCACTAAAAGCTGCTGTACTGTGTATGTATTCATGGACAACTAGTGTCATCCAAGTACGCCTTCGTATTGTAGCGATTGATGAATGATGCAGGTGTCGGCAGTTGACCCTGAACATAAATAAATATAAGACATTTCATATACACCCGAAAACAGACCCACTACTGCATAACTATACCATTGACGATAAACTGCCGTAAGCAGTAACTGCCGTAAAATATGTAGGAGTAACCATCCGGAGCGACCTTAATTGGAATGACCACATAAAACAAATAGTAGTAAAAGTAGATGCTAGGCACATTCTTAGGAAGACTCTTCAAAAATGGTTCAAATGGCTCTGAGCGCTATGGGACTTAACTGCTGTGGTCATCAGTCCCCTAGAACTTAGAACCACTTAAACCTAACTAACCTAAGGACATCACACACATCCATGTCCGAGGCAGGATTGGAACCTGCGACCGTAGCGGTCGCGCGGTTCCAGACTGTAGCGCCTAGAACCGCACGACCACATCGGCTGGCACGAAAGAAGTAGCGTACAGAAACGACCGATTCTTGGGTACCTATTAGTAGGACTAATAGATTGAAATTCCCAGAAAGTACACTTCGAAAGAGTCGGAAAACATATTATTTCGTCCCACATACGTCTCGCGAAATGACCACAACGACAAAATCTGAGAAATTCGAGCTGATGCAGAGGCTTACCGACGGACATTCTTTGCGCGCCATTCGCGAATACAACAGGGAACGGAGGGATCAAGTAGTAGTATCTGAAGTAGCCTCCGCCACCCGCCCTCAGGTGCCATTCGTTGATACTGATGTCGATACTATAAAACAGTCACTATAGAATCGTATCCAGAGAAATGAGATGAACTATTTGAGGTAAATATAAAGAGAAATGTGGTTAGTTATGAAACATATCGGATACGCACGCAAACTGGAGCAGCACGGCAATTCGTATCACATCACTGAATGCGTAAGACTGGCAGCACGTGGCACTAGCTGTGTATTGGCGAAATGAAGACGGGTGAAATACCCATAGGCATAGTATCGCCACGTGAATATACACCAGACTGCTTACAAGGTGATGGAAGTTACAGTAGTTCATCTCAAATAAATATAGCGGCAACTACTGCGGTAATATCTGTAAGTGATCCTTCTTAGGTCTGCAACGGAATGGAGGACTCAGTCATGTCCACAAAAGAATGGGGCTCAGAGAGTCTATCTCCGTGCATCTATGGACTCGGACACAACAGTCTGCAGCTCGTGGTCTCGCGGACGCGTTCTCGCTTCCCGAGCACGGGGTCCCGGGTTCGATTCCCGGCGGGGTCAGGGATTTTCACCTGCCTCGAGATGACTGGGTGTTTGTGTTGTCCTCCTCATTTCATCATCATTCATGAAAGTGGCGAGTTTGGACTGAGCAAAGGTTGGGAATTCGTACGG